>NC_143234.1:7474510-8724510 GCF_030267445.1 Bombyx mandarina | reverse complement strand
CTATTTCTGCCGTAAAGCAGTAATGCGTTTCGGTTTGAAGGGTCGGGCAGCCGTTGTAACTACCTATATACTGAGAGCTTAGAACTTATATCTCAAGGTGGGTGGCGCATGTACGTTGTAGATGTCTATGGGCTCCAGTAACCACTTAACATCAGGTGGGCTGTGAGCTCGTACACCCATTTTCGTTTTCACGAACGAAGATAATTAGCTGATTGGATCTAGAAACTCACCCTGATGATGTCGTGATGATAGCTCTTGGAAGTTGTGACCGCAGATATAGGGGCGCAGCTTCCTTTGCAGAAATACGCGTGGTAGCCAGCCGGTCTGATGATCCAGTAATCCCAGCCCAGGTCCTTGAAGCTGATGTATAGGGGCTCGCGACAACACTCGTTGGTGTTAGGATCACACTCCAGAGCTCTCCCTCGACGACGCTTTCCCGCGTATTTGGTATACAGCACAAGAAAAGGACGATGCTTCTCGTGGAAGGAGAGAGGTGCACGACGTAGCTGTTAGTACGTAATTAACAATCAAAAACCACAATCATTATACGGCCATCATTCAAAAAATAAATAATAGTTTAAAAAAACTAACAAATTACGCTTTTATAGAAAATCCAACTAAAAAATAGAAAATAAATTTGAATAAATTTGAATTAAAAAAAGTGTAAGAAAAAATTATTTTATTGTAAAAAAAGCGTGGGGTGCTTTTCAGGATATTATCAAAATAACCATTCTACTCATCATATCTGTTCATAAAATATTTATAACTACTGATACCATGCACCTCACGGTTTTTTTACAATAAAATCATTTTTTCTTACACTCTTTGTAATTTAAATTTATTAAAATTTATTATCTCTTTTTTAGTTGAATTTTCTATAAAAGCGTATTTTGTTCGTTTGTTTTAAACTATTATTTATTTTTCATTTTTTACTTGAATTACAATTCTTTCAATATATTTTTTTAAATATTGATTTGTCATAGGTCCTTAATCAGTATACCAATTTTGGAGTTAATCCGACGTCCGGGGTCAAAATTATGTTCAAATATTCCGTTACAAACATACATACGTCTGAAGCTAATAAAAGCGTATTAAAAACTAGCGACCCGCCCTCGCTTCGCTTCGGAAACTTTAATTTATTATTGATTTCTGCACTATTTAATGGATGTTATCATACATTCAAATCTTCCTCTTCAATCACTCTATCTATTAAAAAAAACCGCTTCAAAATCCGTTGCGTAGTTTTAAAGATTTAAGCATACATAGGGATATAGGGACAGAGAAAGCGACTTTATTTTATACTATGTTGTGATTGATCAATCTTGTCCGATCGAAACATTAATGATATTCACCTGACAAGTCCTGCACGCGACGTGTAATGTGTGCAATCTTTGGCGTCCTTCTAGCCAAACTCTGACCGCCCAGGCGAGTTCTACTCTCACCCAGCCTTCGCCCACATCAGTCTCCTTAATGGCTATCGGCTTAGTCTTCTTGAACTGCTGCTGGCTGTCCCAGTGAGCGGCTTCCGATATCACAAACGTCTGATTATATTCGTCAAAGGGATCCCGCTCCTAAAACGAAACAAATATATGAGAACCAGATTCGATAGTGATGTCTACTGGATTAGTAAGTACAGTTAGCTGGAAGGACACATGCTACCCATACTTGTCTTTTTTTTATTGCTTTGATGGGTAGACGAGCTCACAGCCCACCCAGTGTTAAGTGGTTACAGGAGCCCATACACATCTACGACGTAAATGCGCCACCCACCTTGAGATATAAGTTCTAAGGTCTCAGTATAGTTACAACGGCTGCCACAGTCTTCAAGCCGAAACGTATTACTGCTTCACGGCAGAAATGGGTGGGGTGGTGGTACCTACCCGTGCGGACGGTTTGGTTGTATCTCTGGTTTTGTCTATGTCCATAAACTATGGCTACCGTATAATAACCAACTCTTGTTTTTTTTTTATTGCCGTTGTAGGCAAACGAGCATACGGCCCACGTGATGGTAAGTGGTCATCGTCCCTCATGGACGTCAGCAATACCAGGAGCAGTGCCAAGCCGCTGCCTACCATTAAGTAATAATAGCTATAAATACCAGTAACTAATAAATAAAAATTAAAAAGTACTCTCCGCAAGCCTCTTTCATCATATAACGAGTATGCTAAACTTAATTACAGATTAGGTGGTGGTTCATTTACGTTGTAGATGTCTATGGGCTCCAATAACCACTTAACACCAGGTGGGCTGTGAGCTCGTCCATTCACCTAAGCAATAAAAAATAAATAAATAAAAAGATGATTAAGCTTTTGTCCAAGCCTCCTTACCTTATAAAACCAAAGTTCAACCACAGATACTTCTTCAGGTTCCACGTCCGGAGGTAACTCAAACTGCAAACACTTGAATGGGTACCGGCCTGACGTTAAGCATTCTCCTGGAACAACAATAGAACACTAATCAACAAAATCATGATATCTAAGTATAACTTTTTCAAAATGAATATTAAAAATTCAATAAAATCCACCTAATTCAAAACTAAATAATTCTCGATGCCACAGAAGAGTCCTTACAAACGAGTCGTAAAACTTGGGAAGTAAGATTGTTTAATTCTTTAAAAACATTAAACAGAGAGAGCAAAAGTTACACTATTATCGCCAGAATAGGAAAAAGCAACATTTTCTACGAACCAAAAGTAACACTAATCAATAAATTTGTTTTTTTTTCTCAGTTGTAGCGCTTAAAGTTTCATCAAACAGTACTTAAAGTCTAACACGAGAAATACTATAAAAAAGATTTAAAAAATCTGAATTACGTCAAAAGGTTTTTTGCAAAAATGCATTAAAATTCGCGCGCTAAATGCTAAGTACCACAATCACAAAAAAAGACATTTTTTTCGAATGCTAACAGTCTTTTTGTCAACGTGCGGCGTATTGCATACAAAGTGAGGGAGGGACACACACAAAAGACATACTGTTCCAACTGCATACAAAATTTAAGTTAACTTTTACGTTATCGAGAACGTTAAGAAATTCGCACTAAGCACACGTAACGTCAAGCACGAAAGTCTATCGAATTCGTAATATAAATATCATATATCACAACAAACAGAACTGATGTTGTATTTATTTAAATCCCGGATGGACCTGGACTTTGTTACGAAAATGTCAATGTTTTGCATACATACACACTTACATACATACACATTTACACACAGCGTATTCTCGTACTATACGTGTTTGACCCATTCGTAATTAGAGCAAGGATCGACCCCGGCAAGATAACGCCTCACGAGGTGTTTGTTATCTTTTCACACGCCGCTCTTAAATATAAGTACGTCTTAAATTCAATATACGTTAAGCACCTATCATTTTTATGTTTGGGTCAAACCAAAATCGAAGCTTATTTATTATTTTTAATTAAAAAAATAGCGTATTTATAGAAATTTAAATTCAATATCCATAAAACACCTATACCTTATACCTTTAAACGAGCAATTCTTGTATATATATAATTTGAATCTCGGAAACGGCTCCAACGATTTTAATAAAATTTAGTATACAGGGGATGTCGGGGGTGATAAATCGATCTAGCTACGATTTATTTTCAGAAAATGTTGTTTTATTCGTGTTTTCAATAATCAACTCTTCCCGACATCTATTGGCGAATAATAATACTATTTTTCTTAATTGAGGGTAACTAACCGCTTTAAAGACACAACAAGATGGCGTTATCAAAAAAAAAACCATCATCTAGTACGTCTTAAGTTCAATATTCGTTAAACACCTATCATTTTTATGTTTACGTGACACCAAAATCAAAGTTTATTTATTATCTGTAATCAAAAAAAAAACCTATTTATGAAAATTCCGTGTGTTCATTCAAAATGTTTACGGAAATAGATTTAGCTATGTTATTATATATCCGATTACATGTTGCATTTTAGTAAGACTTCTTTTTGTTTTGTTTATTCAAGCAAAAGCAACTAGGCAAATTATTACGAGACAATTTTCACTATTTATTGCTTAATCGGTAAATGAACGAGGTGACGCCCCAGTTGGTGTTATGTGAGCTTATAAAAACACAACGGGAACAACACTACTATCTCTTTCATCGTCTTTATCATTTAGTTGATGCTTAAACATCATAACATTCGATTGTATCTAGAGTTTTTCGAAGACTTCTAAATAACGTAAACCATTTACACTTAGCTTAGAATATTGACTATTAGCACTGAGTTTCTCGCCGGAAGCTCTTGGGTCGCGTTTCCGATCCGGTGGTAGATTCAGCGAAGAACTGCCCTTGCTAGAGCTAGTGTTAGAAAAATCTTCTGACTAGTATAACCCTTCGCAGTTACTAGGATAGGTAGGAAAAGAAAGAGAAAAAGTCTATTAAAATATCTATACGATTATTGCACATCAAGTTCAGAAACAATTTTCTTTCTAAATTGAGTTAAAACAGCTCTTATAGCCAAAACACACTAATGTGTTATTACATTGGATATAATAACTTCCATTCGTAAGGTTACATTATCTCTTTTTATTAAATATCAGCATTGGCGCCCTAAATCCACGACATAGCGGTTCCGTGTGCGAAGAAAGGGTTGTTATTTATTAACAGCTGACTCACCCGTTTCAAACTACGTTCAACGCAATTATATCTTATCGCAAACTGCTTGTGTTATGTCATTAATTGATGACGATAGTGTCAAGCTGATTCCGTTTTGCACGCGAGACTGGACGCATCGATATCCCTGTCATAATATTCGTTTTTGGTCGCTCGACGTGTCTTAAATAATCACAGAGATCTTTATAGAGACTAGAGGTCCCGCAGTAGTCGAAATTCGACTATAATTAATTGGAATTGTAAGTTTCTACACTATTATGATTGTATTTTATACTTCTATAATCACAAATTTCGCGAAGACTACACTGGACTACACTATAAAAAATATTAACAAAGACAAACAATATTTAATCTCAATTTGACAAAAGACGTCAAGAACAAAAGCTTGACAATAAATAGTATGCATGCGTGTGTGCGTCAAACACATGGTATGTAGTGTGCGTAATGTTTTCTTTATTGATTTAATGTATCTTTTATGCATTATTTTAAAATTTTTTTAGCATTGTGCACTTCTTCTCTACATTCTCTATAAGTGTGGAAAATGTCATACTCCTCCGTCCGCGCAATTTTCGTAAAAAGGGATACAAAGTTTTTGCTTCACGTATTAATATATAGATATCTATGTTTGTAATAGGTTGGGCGATAAACAAAAATATACCTATGGAAAGCGATATTTGATTGCTTAGTAGACCATCTAACATCTTTTTTACTGATGGTAGCACCTCCCGTGAGTCCGCGCGAGTAGGTCCACCATCCTGCCTATTTCTGCCGTGAAGCAGTAATGCGTTTCGGTTTGAAGGGTGGGACAGCCGTTGTAAGTATACTGAGATCTTGGAATTTATATCTCAATATGGGTGGCGCATTTACGTTTTAGATGTCTATGGGCTCCAGTAATCACTTAACACCAGGTAGGCTGTGAGCTCGGCCACCCATCTAAGCAATAAAGGTCGAATAGCTAGCAGAGAATCGGTAGGGAATAAAAAAAATGTCTTCACAGCCCACCGACAACGCGCCATGCGTACAAATATAAAATCCACAAATAAATAATAATTGTTACAGGTATAGATTGACAATCAATAATTTTTAAACGATCAAAATATCCGAAACGAAATTTCATTTTTAATAAAACAATCTCATGATTTTTAACTTAAATTTAAATTTATCAAGTAGATTTGTAATCGCTCGAAGAAAAAATTATCGCTACATTTCCTTGTTTTCGTGAACCCTGACCGTGTGGGAAGTGATACTGATTTTTTTTTACAATAAACGGACATTGTTTTATAAACAATCATTTTCTTATAATTAGATCGAATGTTTCTTGCCGTGTCTTATCAAATTACACGATTTTATTATATTATTCTTGTAGATTCGTATTTTATGCCTTTCTTAAAGAGAACGATAATGATAATGATGGGCATAGTGGACGGAAAGAGACTGGCTGGGCGAAGAAAGAAGTCACGGCTTCGGAATATCCGGGAGTGGATCGGTATTGCCTCCGTCGAACAGCTGTTCCGGCTAGCTGCTGATAGAAATGAATACAGGAAGCTAACAGCCAACCTTCAGGATTGAAGAGGCACTGGAAGAAGAAGAAGAAAGAGAACGAAGAAAAAAGTTTTTTACCGGCTACTAACACTTCAAGAGACAGAAAAACAACAATAGACACAATAACGTGCGCCAGCTTGGTAGCTCTTCTTTAGTGTTTTGAGGACTGGCAAGGAGGACACCGAATAGCTGGGTACAAATCACGCCATTAATTTGATTTCGAATATGATTCGGCTAAACTGATTGTTACCGTCATCACGCCACAATCCACCATCGAAACTCAAATACGAATTAATAAGGCAGAGAAGGAAAGCTATAGCACAAAGTGCATCTTCCTCCGTCGCCTCAAGACCACGGAACGCTGGATACATAATCGCCATTGACGAGGAAAATCGAACAACTGCTTTCTATTTCTAGAGGCTGTTTTATCGTTTTGACAACGCGCAAAGCGAGATAGCATAGAGTAGTCGTGGCGTCCGGTGCATTCGTGTATAACGATGCACCGGTGTTCGAATCCCGCAGGCGGGTACCAATTTTTGTAATGAAATAGTACGTATTTCAACAAATGTTCACGATTGACTTCCACGGTGCAGGAATAACATCGTGTAATAAACCCGCAAAATTATAATTTGCGTAATCACTGGTGGTAGCACCTCTTGGGAGTCCGCACGGGTAGGTACCACCATCCTGCCTATTTCTGCCGTGAAGAAGTAATGCGTTTCGGTTTGAAGGGTGGGGCAGCCGTTGTAACTATATTGAGACCTTAGAACTTATATCTCAAGGTGGGTGGCGCATTTACGTTGTGGATGTCTATGGGCTCCAGTAACCACCTAACACCAGGTGGACTGTGAGCTGGTCCACCCATCTAAGCAATAAAATAAAATAAAATCCCTCCTCCTGCCCCTGGTACGGCAGCAACACGTCGTGTGGAGAGACAAGAGACCTGTATTTCATCCTTCCAGTATTTTTTATTATAGTTCTACAAAACAAATGATTACGCGCTGTTTACAACAACAAAAATGTAACGTAGAAAGTTTAATGGATTAATTATGTATCTGTTTTGACATTAGCTTGTTTATTATTTTGTAGCATATAAGACCTATCGGCTATCATTGTGGAATTCCAGGCCGTCGACCCGGGGGCCTGGGGAGGGCGGTCTCGCCAGAATTCTGGCCCCCTAAGTGGAAACACCCGATAGGGTCACCTCCGTATACTAGTTTGGGAACGAATAGCCTGCTCTACTCGCGGCTTCCATGGGTGTAGCCCCGGATACGCGGGGTGAGTACTAGTTGACAGCTCTGCTTAGGCGGGCTTTGGATAGCTCATCGATCGAGAGGCCCTCTGATGATTGTCCTTAGCCTTCCTGGGGATTCGTTATCTGATGTCTATGGGCTGTGGTAAACTTAACATTAAACGGGCCAAGAGCTTTCCCACACTTCTAACGCGGTACGTTAAACTTATTTTTCAAAGTTCACGATAATATTTTTAGTAACTAGCAATGGAAGACGTACAAAACGTTAATTATCTTAACACACTCACTATCGATGTCTAAGTTTAATTAATATACGAAAATTTAAAATTTTTAGCTTACGAAACAGGAAGTCGAATATAAACAAACAAAAAAAAACAATAAATTTTACACGATATAAATTATATGCTAAATGACAAAAAAATTACTTTGCTATACGTTAAACGAAAACTCACCACTAAATTCTCTAACCCAATTAATTCTCAGCAGACAGACAAGTTCTCGGTTAAATTGATGTGATGAATATGGCCGTTTTCCAATTACAGCACAAAAGCGCATTATGCGGCATAATGCTCAACTAAGCTTCAGCATAATTCGGCATTGTGCGTCACTGAGTCGCATTATGCTATTTAATTTTAAAACTACCATTAAGTAATGGTTAATTACAGAGCATAATGCGACTCAGTGACGCACAATGCCGAATTATGCTGAAACTTAGTTGAGCATTATGCCGCATAATGCGCTCTTGTGCTGTAATTGGAAAACGGCCTTTGATCATATGGGCTCTAAATAGCTCTCAGTCCTCAAAAGAATATCGGCGAAGGAACAGAGGTATTTGTTGACAAATAAAAGGACATTATAATTATTATCGATAAACAGCGGTTTGTTTGTGCCCCTTGCATTGTTGATGTCCATTAACGGTCGCCACTTACCATCAAATGGACTGTATTTGTATATCATTACCGGTAAAGTGGAAGGACAGAGACCAAAGGACGTAGTCCCACGCGCTGATCCGATCAAATTAAGACAATATTGGACTCCAGCATCAATGTCGCTATCCACTGCGCAGAGGGCAGGAATAAATGGAGGAACATAGAACATACTAAGGTACTCCGTAAAAGTCAGGACCCTCAGGGTTGAAGAACACGATACAAGGAGGAGTATATAGTGCTTGATATTAAACTCTTCCTTTTATTAATAAGGCGAAAGAATGTTACTGGTGGTAGGACCTCTTGTGAATCCGCGCGTTTCGGTTTGAAGGGCGGGGCAGCCGTTGTAACTATACTGAGACCTTAGAACTTATATCTCAAGGTGGTTGGCGCATTTACGTCATAGATTTCTATGTGCTCCAGTAACCACTTAACACCAGGTGGGCTGTGAGATCGTCCACCCAACTAAGTAATAAAAAATTAAAAAATTTAGACATTGTAAAAACACATTACGCCCGGTCTGTAGGGACTGCTTGATGTTTGTTCGGAAACCTACACAGGTCCTGATATAGATGAATTGATCCGACTGCATTTATGAAGATATAAAATAAAAATTTCTAAAATTCAAAAAAATAACCACAATTTTTTTTATTGCTTAGATGAGCGGATGAGGTCACAGCCCTCCTGGTGTTAAGTGGTTATCGGAGCCCATAGACATCTATGAAGTAAATGCGCCACCCATCTTGAGATATAAGTTCTAAGGTCTCTAGTATAGTTACAACGGCTACCCTACCCTTCAAACCGAAACGCATTACTGCTTCACGGCAGAAATAGGCAGGGCGGTGGTACCTACCCGCGCGGACTCACAAGTGGTCCTACCACCAGTAAAATACGCACGTGTATCGCTAAATAATGGTAGGTAATGGAGCGTTTCGGTAAAAACTAGGCCAAGCGATAAATTTGCATGCGCACTCATAATAAATAAAAATTCACTGTATTACCGTGCTACGCGACACGCGGTTATAGTATGATGCGTTCATTTACACCCGAGTCCAAAGTTCAAATCTCGGCATCTCACGAGCGCATGCTCTTATTGTGGTGAGCAGTCCGAGAACTTTATCAATTTCTTATTATTGTTTATTTTTTTTCTCATAACAAACTTGAGACAATTAAACTGATAATGATTTCACTTTTAAAACTGTTTCACCCGGATCTATTGTGGCTTCGATCTGTATAGGACATTTATTTGAATGATTTATTCATAAATTAGATTATTAAATTAGCTTTGTAATCTCACAATTAATAATTACGGGAAACTGTGTAAGAAAGAAGACAGTAACGAATACTCAAATTCTTACAAACACACATATGTGGTAAATAATGTTTATGTGCACATACACATTTCTAGTTAGAAAAAAATCATAACTCAATTGTAAAAAGTAAGATATCTGAAAAGCAGGGAAACTAAAAAGAGGTTTTGTTCCCGCAACAAAAAAAAATAAAAATGTTCGCTTTTCAAAGATAAGAGGATAACGTTACATTCATTCAATAAGTGTAATCAGAATACGCTTGTGAAATTATAATTAGCAAATTGACTTCTAAATAAATACGGAATTTGTGGGACTTTTTTCTCTTTGGAACTAATGCATCGTTTTGTCGTATGAAAGCAGTGGATGCGCGTCATATAATATTAGTTGGTTCACAATAAAACAAAACGGGTTCCCAGGCTCAATTGGATGACATCCGCTAAGAACGATGCTATTACCACGTACATTGGCCGTGCAAAAAACAACGCAGCTTTATTTTTGGTAACATTACCGTTTATCGTAATGGCATTCAATGACACCTCATCCTTCGTTTTCAGATACGACATAGATTAATAGAACCCCGGGACTTACCCTCGACAGGGAAGATGATCTTTTGTTCGGTTCTGCCGTAGTAGTCGTCAAACTCTGGCGGCTTATCAGTGCCTTCACTGAGGGTCTGTCCTTGCGCCACCGGCATCGGTAAGCTATTGACGGGCAGCGCGACAGCCGGCTTCTTGGTCATGCGAAGCTTCTTCAATATCTGTTGCTTGACGAACTCGATCCGGGCCTCCGTCAGCTGGGTGACACTGAGGTCCGCGTTGGCACAATTAGCGCAGCTGCCCAGCATCTCGCCGTCCAAACTTAAAAAATTACCGACTAGAATGAACACTAACGCGCGTGTGCTCCACGCGATCATGGTAAGTTTCTTCGGCGGAGGCAGTTGAAGTAGCTAAGAAGATCGAGCCGCATACGGGCGATCGGCTAGTGTCCCAGCTAGCGACTGATGCGCGCAGATATGCTCTACTCCTTATATTGGAGCGAGCGGGATCCCTGAAGCTTCCACCGTCCGGTGAATGATAGTGGACGATGATCTACGCGATACCCTTCGCCGAGGAATTTACACTTTATCGTTTGTTTTTTTTTTAATAAAAATTAAACTCGTTAATTTAATGTCGATTTTCCGTAACATCTAAATATATACCGTCTTCATTAAAACCACTTATATGATTTAATGTCACGTATATTTCATCATCTTCCATCTTAGAATGTTTTATGGTTTTTTTAGTTAATACGAAAGCATTGAGAGTCGTATTTAAATACAATTTTATTATTTTTACTTTTCTTATTTTAAGTTCGTTTCATATAATAATATAATATCATAATTGAGCTGTGTCCAAAAAAATTAAAAACTTGATAATAATTATTATGCTATTTAAACAGCAAAAGTCACATTCCGTTGACAAGGACTACCTAATATATTAAGTGTATAATCTATGAGGACTACTATTGGCTATGACACTCCATAACTTTCATGAGAGATGTTTTTTTTTAAAACTATAAAACCTCTTTTTAACGTAAAACTACATTGAAAAATATTTTATCACAAAAAAAATTAAAAAAGCTCTCTATGTATTATTCACCTTATTTTTTGAAATGTTTTGTGGAACAAAATCGTGGTTGTAATTCGAAAATAAACAAAACAACTTAATAGATCATTATATGGCTCGGCGTACATTTTAGCCCCAAATGACGTCACCTTTATGTTTTGATCTTGATTTTTTTAAACACTCGTTCATCTTTTGTCACTTTGAAGTCTTTGAACTATACAGTCAAAACAAAAACAAAAAATTGGATTTTTTTTTTCTTTATTGCATATATGGGTGGACGGGCGCACAACTTACCCAGTGTTAAGTGGTTACCATAGACATTTACAACGTAAATGCCGCCACCCACCTTGAGATATGAATTCTAAGGTCTCAGTATAGTTACAACGGCTGCCCCACCCTTCAAGCCGAAACGCATTACTGCTTCACGGCTGAAATAGGCAGGGTGGTACCTATCCGTGTGGACTCACAAGAGGTCCTACCACCAGCAAAAAGTCTGTGGGACTTTTCCTTTAAACACCTTCGTATCGCTTTGGTATCAGTAATAAGTATTGCGAGGCTGGCGGCATGATCCACGTAATGATGTCCATGAGCTCCGGTCACAACTTAATAGCAGGCGAGCCGTGAATTTATTCTTGGGTACAACAAAAAAAAAATAGTAAAAAATAAAAAAGTCCACTATGTTTTTCTGTTATTATTTTTCAGCCAACATACGTTTCCTCCTAATATAAGTACCGATAGTAATTGCTACGTGCCAAGGGACCCTCTTTCAAGCTATTAATTACACACGCCGCTCTTAACTAATATTTGAAGAATTGCTAAAATGACAGCGTATGCTACATTTACCAAACAACATTCTCAATTTTTTAATCACCTCATTCTTTTTTTTTTGAAATTTTATTCAACATAAATGAAAGTACATACTTGTTGAACGTCAAAAAGAACTACCGCCAATTCACAAGAACTAGCCTCCGTCCTGAGAAGAACTGGCAAGAAACTCAGCGGGCATGTCTTTTCTTTTTTTTTTTATTTATTATAGTTTTTTTTTTCAATATTAGATTTTTTTAATATATTAATTTTTAAAATGAGTGTTATAACGTAACAATTATTGCAATATTGAAATGCCCGGAGCGAGCAACTCATTTTTATTTTATTATTTTTTTATTTGAAGGCGGCTTTTTTACTATACTACTTATATACTATACTACTAACTACTTTACCATATTTCTCTTAAACTACTTAAAATGATTGTACGCTGTAACTCACCTGTTGGAACATGAGTAGCTGTGTACGCAATCATAAGGTACAAAGTTCGAATTTCAGAATGCCTTTGGCGCGTGCTCCGCATTCTCTATTGAGAATATTAGCTGATTTTTTAAAATAAAACAAGTGTTTTCTTTTTAATGCGCTTTTATTAGCTTCAGACGTATATATATATGTTAGTATGTAACGGAATCTTTGAACATGATTTTGACTCCCTTCAAAACGTCGGATTAACTCGAAATTTGGTATACTTATTAAGGACCAAAGACAATTCAATATGAAAAGAAAATGACAAAAAAATTTAAAAAATGAGATTCAACCAAAAATTGAAAAATAAATAATAGTTTAAAAAATCTAACAAAATACGCTTTTATAGAAAATCCAACTAAAAGTAGAAAAAATTTTTTAATAAAATTTGAATTAAAAGTAGTATAAGAAAAAATGATTTTATCGTAAAAAAAAGCGTGGGGTGCATGGTATTGCATCCTGAAAAACACTACTTCTATACTTCTACTACTTCTATAAAAGCGTATTTTTTTTAAACTATTTTTTATTTGTTATTCTGAACTGATGAACTGTTGTTTCTTCTGTGCGTGTGTTTGTCACTGAACTCCTCCTAAACGGCTGGACCGATTTGAATGATTTTTTTTGTATGCGTTTGGGTGGCGCCCTGGATGGTTTAGATTCACAAATCAGCCCAGCAGATAGCGCTGCAGTCCGTATCTAGGTTATTTATCTATACTAAAACTAAACGACTGGATCGACTTGAATTAATCTTTGCTGGACAACGTGTGTCGGGTCCACTAGTATAAATACAGTTTTGTTTTTCATGGCTCAGTTAGATGAGCTCTCTCTAATAGCAAAGGTTTCTTCAACAACTCTTGTTTGTTTCTTCTTTTTAATTCTAACGATCTAATAATCTTCCTGACGGTAAGTGGCTGCCGATGGTAACGGACATTACTAATGCAAGGGTCATTGTCAAACTGCTTTCTAAGTTCTAAGGAGACACTGTAGAGGGAACTTTATTTCAGTGAGAACTTTTTTCATAGCGCGTGGAAAAATCATCTCTGACTATCTATTTTTCCTGTGAATTCTCCTCTCTAATATTCTCACATATTGCAAATAATTTCGTAAAAGAACAATGTATATATTTTTAAATATAAAATGGTAGTAGAAGCGTCTATGTCTATAGAAGATTGTGATGCGCTGCTTAGAAGATAATAATTTACAGAGTATTTTTGTCAATATGTACAAATTTATATGTATCTATTAATTCGAGAATCCAATATAACTACCATCAACATTTTAATTAAACTATCTCTGTTTAAAGTTTAGTAACAAATATAAAAAAATATTAGACTGTTTATCTCACCGTGATGAGAGTCGGAAAATCTGAATTAGGTATGGACCACATAGTAAGACAAAGGTTACAGTAATACAATTTAATAAATTTTGTTTCCTTTTCAAATGTCATCTATCTCAGGTCGTCGGGAGCTGAACTATGAAACAGAAATAAAAAATTACACCCACTAGAGGTCCGGCAGTAGTCGAAATTCGACTATAATTAATTGGAATTGTAAGTTATTATGTTTTTTTTTTTCTTTTATTGCCCTTGTAGGCAGACGAGCATACGGCCCACCTGATGGTGAGTGGTTACCGTCGCCCATAGACTTCAGCAATGCCAGGGGCAGAGCCAAGCCGCTGCCTACCGCTTAATACTCTCCACAAGCCTCGTTTGAAGAAGGACATGTCATAGCGCTCGGGAAACACCGTGGAGGGGAGCTCATTCCATAGCCGGATGGTACGTGGCAAAAAAGATCTCTGGAAACGCACTGTGGATGACCGCAGTGGCTCCAGGTAGTATGGATGAACTCTACTCCGGTACTATTATGATTGTATTTTATACTTCTATAATCACAAATTTCGCCAAGACTACACTATAAACAATATTAACAAAGATAAACCATATTCTATTCTCAATTTGACAACAGACGTCAAGAACAAAAGTTTGACAATAAATAGTATGCATGCGTGTGTGCGTCAAATACATGGTATGTAGTGTGTGTAATGTTTTCTTTATTGATTTAATGTATCTTTTATGCATTATTTTAAAAAAATATTGGCATTGTTCACTTTTTCTCTATATTCTCTATAAGTGTGGAAAATTTCATACTCCTCCGTCCGCGCAATTTTCGTAAAAAGGGATACAAAGTTTTTGCTTCACGTATTAATATATAGATTTAGCACGCCATTTGATCAGCCTCATCACGCGAATATAAACAGCCATATACCTATCATAATTCGTTAGTTACATTGTAAACAAAGAACGCAGTTAATTAATTATGTTAATTAATCGAAATGATATCGAGTTATCATCAGGGACGGTGTAAGAATAGCCTCTGATATATATTTGGTCATGGCTTTTCGGTGCAAAGTTCTTTTATTTGTACATTTTGTACGTCTCGTGCAACGCGTGATACATTCATCGCAAGCCGTGAGCGAATCTACGCCTGTTTCAACAGTTTCTTTTCTTTAAAGAGATACGAATGTGAATTATCATCTCGCTTTTACCATCGCACCGCCCGCCACCGGAGTAGAGTTCATCCACTCCTGGAGCCACTGCGGTCGTCCACAGTGCGTTTCCAGAGATCTTTTTTGCCACGTACCATCCGGCTATGGAATGAGCTCCCCTCCACGGTGTTTCCCGAGCGCTATGACATATCCTTCTTCAAACGAGGCTTGGCAACTCACCATCAGGTGGGTCGTATGCTGCTCGTCTGCCTACAAGGGCAATAAAGATAAAATAAAAACATTAGATTGCACTTTCTTTAATTTACACTAGTCTTAAACATAAATAAAAATATTATTTTCTGAAAACCCATGTCAAAGAAGTTGTGGAGAGATAAACCTTTTACATAAATTAATAAGGTAATATTTTACGAGAAATATCGTCGAAAAACATCTTCGTCGTTCGTGAGAATGATAATTGTAAAACAGGAACATCGGGAATAGAGTGAAAAATAATTGTAATAACAAAAGCGAGGTTCAAATCGAAAATGTATTTTTAATACGCTTTTATTAGCTTCAGACGTATGTATGTTATTACCTATGTAACGAAATATTTTAATTTGATTTCGACCCTTCAAAACGTCGGATTAACTCAAAATTTGGTATACTTATGAACCGAAGACAATACAATATTTTAAAAAAATTGAAAAAAATATATTGAAAAAATTGAAATACAACTAAAAAATTAAAAATAAATAATAGTTTAAAAAAATAATAAAATACGCTTTTATAGAAAATCCCACTAAAAAAACAAAAAATAAATCTTAATAAATTTGAATTAAAAATAGTGTAAGAAAAAATGATTTTATTGTAAAAAAAGTGTGGGGTGCATAGTATCAGAAGTTATAAATATTTTATGAACAGATATGAGTAGAAGGGTTATTTTGATAATGTCCTGAAAAGCATCCTTTTAATTCAAACTTATTAACATTTATTTTCTATTTTTTAGTGGGATTTTCTATAAAAGCGTATTTTGTTAGTTTTTTAAACTATGTATTATTTATTTAAATACTGATTGGTCAATTGAATTTATACTAAAAGGTTTTACTCTAATTTATGATAGTATAGATATACGAATATGATTCTATATATATTCCTATTCTTGCCATAAATACTGAGACAAAGGAAAAAAAATCTATTGCAAATAACATTTATTACTTTTACAGTGTGTTAGTTTAATACATAAATATAAAACAATTTAAAGTATAAAAAGCTTATTCGAAGTGGTCTCCGTTGGCTGCAATACAGTCCTTTAAACGTTGAGGCCAGTTATCAATAGAAGCATGCACCCTTTCCATGGGAAAATTTTTCACTGCCAATCGTACGGATTGTTTTAGGGAAACCAAATTATCGTGGTGCTTAGAGCAAGCCGTACTCTCTAAAACTGATCATAAATCATAACCCAGCGGATTAAGGTCGGGACTAGACGACGGCCAGTCTTCAGCTCTGATGAAGTCCGAAACGTTCGTTTCCAACCAAGACTGCGTAGACCGAGCTTTATGACCTGGCGCCGAGCCTTGCTGGAAGGACCATTCTTGATTATTGAACATGGTCTTGTTAAGGGGCTTCACTACCTTCTCAAGAATGGTATCTTCATACACTTGTGCCGATGTTTTGATACCTTTTTCACAAAAGTATGGCTCAGTCACTCCTTCATAGCTAATACCCCACCAAACCATCATTGAAGTCGGATAGTGCCCACGTTGCACTCTGTCGACTAATTGGGAAGCTTCCTTAGAGCTTTGAGCATAAATACGGTCATTTTGTTTGTTAAAAAGTTGCTCAATTGTAAAAAAATTCTCATCCGTAAACAATTTTTTTCTATGAGCTCCCTTTGCGTACCACTTCAGTAGTTGTTTCGATTTCACCACCCTGTTCTCTTTTAAATGATCAGTTAAGAAATGACCAGTACGTCTCTTATAGGCTGCAAGTCCTAAGTCATAATTTAAAATACGCGACCTGATTCTAGGTGCTTATCTATGGGGTCTTCATCTCCCGAGATAAAATCTTTTGCTTTCGGACAGGATTTCTTCGAATTCTTTCCCTTACTGCTTTGACCACCTTTTTCGTACGAACACTACGTGGACGGCCAGATCTTTTTCTGTCACAAACAGAGGAGATCTCATTGCACCTATTAATAGCCCGGTACACAAGCATTTTACTAATACCAAGCGTACCTATGGGGAGTTTTAAAAATTGCATTTGGCTCCATACCTACTTTGTGTAATGCAATCACAGCGATTCGGTTCTCTTTATCACCCCTCTCCATTTTAATATCTCAGAATATTGTACAATGTATTGGCGCCAATATGAGAAAACTCAATGAGCAATCATATAAAAATGACAGATTCCAAATTCAAATGTAATATTTTGTTTATTTTTAATTGTAACAGTATTTATGGCCAGACTAAGTATAAGAGGTATATAGAAACATTAATTAATGTTATGCTTGTTTTTCACCAAAATAACTTATTTCAAATCACAAATATTCTGACTTAATTTATTAATTTTTGACAAAAGACCTGAATTAAAAATAAAAAAATGTACTCATCATTCATCATCATTATCCTGCCCCTCTCCCAGGGGTCGGCGCAACATGCTTTCTCCTTGCATACTCTTCTAACATATACCATTTATTCGCTCACTCCCCTCTTAACCATATCGTCTTTCACGCAATCCACCCATTTCTTCTTAGGTCTACCTCTTCCTCTATATCCTTCCACATTCATAGTTACATTTTCTTACCAACCTCATTTTCATTTCGTCTCATCACATGTCCATACCATCCCAAACGCGCACTTCTCAGCTTCTCTGTCACAGGTGCCACATTCAGACTTCCTCTAACATATTCATTCCTTATTCTATCCAACTCCACACATCCATCGCAACATTCGCATCTCAGCTGCATGCAATCGCCTTTCATCATTTAAAATCATCAATTAAAAAATGTACTATAACTTTTTTTTCCTACCTATGCTGATAGCCTTGAGAGGCTATTTCAGCTTCACCCTAACGTTTGTAGGTGAGCTCACAGGGCTCAACCGGAGAGTTGCTAACACTGACCCTAGCAAGAGCAGTGCTTCGCAGAATCTACCACCGGTGCTTGTGGTGCCTAAAAGCACCGTTGATGGATCAGGAGGATCCGTAATGACGTGCTTTGGACGACGTCGACGGTTTACCATTCGGTCTACTGGGTCGGGTATGTAGTTTCCAGCGGCTACGATGAAAGGGTTCTCATGTCGTGCCGCCTTCTCAAAATGGCGCAGCGATGTCGACTGTAGATACTTACTAAACGAGTCGAGCTCCAGGTCATCGTGGAGATCCACGTTCCTCAGGAACCATGGTGCTCCGACGGCTATCCTGCAGAATCGGGATTGATACATTTAATTTTGTGTTCAGCTAATTCCGATTAACTTAGCTTTATCAAACGCACATAACTTTGTCGCTCGAATCATTCTGAGTCATTTTCACACACGGATCTACATATTTCTTGTACATGACTTCAGTATTATATTAATTAAGCAGTAGATAAAATAACATTCGTTAATTAAGCATTAATTTAATATTGTATTCGATCCAATAGCTTACAATGTTTTACCTTATAATGGAATGGTTGTTGTGGTGTGTGATTGTAAGTCCAACATGATGATAGCGTGATCACTATTGATTTTAAATGGACTTTGTAACGTGCGATTTCTGTTTTCGACCCTTGTAAGGAGATTCGTTGATTTTCGGAGATTTATTTTTATTTTTATGCCCCTTCTTATTGCTACGTAATCGCAAAATAAAAATAAAACACACTTTATGTTGCTCGTTTGATAGACAGTCTCATTATCTCAGTATATATATAGCTGCCGACGGCTTTGTGCTTAGTGCGAGTTTTTTAACGTTTTCGATACCGTAAAAGTTAACTCAAATTTATATGGAGTTGGATCGTTTGCCTACGTTTGCCGCTAGGGGTGGTGCGTTGCAGTTCGCGAAAACTGCATACAAATCTGAGTTAACGTTTACGTTCGAAATCGAAATCTCTGAAATCGATCTACAGTGCGGCCAGTTCGTCTCCACGTGACCTATCGATTCTCACCAGGTCCTTAGTCCATCTGTTAGGTGGCCGTCCCACACAGCGCTTGCCATTACACAGTCTAAATGACAACAAGTTTTGTCATAGACGTCAGCAATACTAGCGGTACAGCTGACGATCTATGTTACTGTCCGTTCGGTTTTTTTTTGTCGGTAAAGACATTTACCAAACCTCAATTAAAGAGTCTTTCATGTGCTATGACATTCGTTACCGGATTTCACGTGGAAAACTGGTCTCCTGGAAAGCAGTTTGGATAGACGTAGGACATTAAAATTGTTAAAGAAGAGCACGCCGGTGTTGGGAGAAGCGTTCGTGTAAGAAAATGGTGGGCCCATCCCAAACTTTTCCTTAAAGGGCTTTTTAAGAAATAGACGATACAAAAGTGAATTTATGTCTTAGGTTCGAAAGTTTCCACCGCAGCATGAGATCAGGATTATCAACAATTCAATATTATTAATGAAAATTCAATCTATTAGGCATTCTTGATCCAAGTACAATATGTAAAATTGGGTTGCTCTACGCATCTGATCATCATCAATCATAGCCGGTTACTCTTGGCAGAGCAGTCGTGGTTGTGTGGAATCCTGGTTTATTAAACCCTTGACAGATGTTCTCCATAGTTCGAGAATTGAGGCATCTGATCAGCATTCCCGATTTAAAAATGATAATATTTGGATTGTCATTGAGCGAAGAATACAAGTGGTTTTTTTTTTTATATTTTGATTGCCTAATATACCACGAAGTAGAAACCCGACACCTTGGATTGACCAGATCCGCTCTACTCTCGACCCCACATTCCACGATGCCCTACACTCGGCGGTAGATAGGAGAAAATGGCGTATAGTGATGTTCACGACTAGGGATAATCGATATCCATCGTTGTTAAATAAACATGGGATGTTTGGTTTCGATAACATCGACCCATCGATGTTATGAGAATAAAATATTGAATTATCGAAACGTCCATATTTCTTTCAGGGCCATCTAACGGTGGATGTATTTTCTAACTAGTGAGTAGATAGATGACACTGATTAACGCAATCGAAGTAAGCCTTACTACACAAATGTGTGTGAAATTAAGAAAATGTAAATTGTGAAGTGTGACGTCAGAATAAAGTCCAATAATTAAACGCCCGCTCATAATCCGTAAAACGTAGTTTTAATTAATAAACACGTATAATAAATTAAATAGACAGTTTTATTTCCTACCAAAAACATCCATGTTTTTAGACATCGATGTTTATCGTACATCGATACTTTTAAATCGATGTCAACATTGATGTTTTTCTAATATCGATCATAGCTAGTCACGGCCCTCAGCGTTTAGGAAATCGAAGTGAGAAGGAGGAGTTGGCAGACGAGCACACGGCCCACCTGATGGTAAGTGGTTACCGTCGCTCATGGACGTCAGTAATACCAGGGGCAGAGCCAAACCGCTGCCTACCGTTAAGTACTCAACTTTATATGCACACACAACACACCGTAGGTGATGTCGTTTGAGGCTAAAACACACGACAGTCGGATTGAAGTGATATAACGTTAGAATCATATGAGCTTAATTTAAAATTAAAATAATTAAATGTTTATTTGAAGAAAAGAGCTCTTACACGGTTGAACAAAATGGGAATTTCACCGAATTTGTTTTTTAAATAAAAATATCGTTAAGATCGGTTCACCTAGAAAAAAGTTCTTAGGGAAAAAATACACTTAAAAATACAGTCGAATCGAGAACCTCCGCCTTCTTTGGAGTTGACTAAAATACTTAGCCGATATAGTTATTTTAATACTGAACTAATGATGCAACATTTTTACGTTATGTCAAGATGTGGTCAATCTACAATGTCGTGTTTTTCACTCAGTTTTTTATGCGAATCACGTGACCGGTTAGTTCAAAAAGATGAAGTCGCAGTTGAAAAAAACCGCTTCATAACGTGCTTTAATTAGGGCGGGGTGATGTTTGATATATTACAAAATAACTCTACGTTTGCCTATTGTTCTATCGGTCAATAAAATGGCATCTAGCACACACTTTAGCGGTAGGCAGCGGCTTGGCTCTGCCCCTGGCATTGCTGAAGTCCATGGGCGACGGTAACCACTCACCATCAGGTGGGCCGTATGCTCGTCTGCCTACAAGGGCAATAAAAAAAAAACTTTAACGTCAAAATTATATTTTTTTTATCATTCTTTTTTTTCTAGAAATAGCTTCTAGAAAATTATCTTCTAACTACTTTTAGTTCGGCTAGCAAATATAAGCGTGTTAATTTTTTTGTTTTTGTTTTTAATCGAGATCTTTTACAGTTTTCTTTTAGCTCCTAAGTCAGATGGTAGCGTTGTTTTTCAAAATGTAACTCTATTCGTTTGTTTCTCATTTGTTCCTTATGTACTGTACTTATGTACGCGCTGGCGTTCGACATAAATAAAAATTCTACCGAAGTACAGAGTAAAACTCTATTTAACACCTAAAACACTCACAGAACACTTTACAAATCGTAATTCACTTCTTCCGCTTCGCTTCGGGTGACCCGTTCGCTGTTTCGCTTCGAGTAGATCCGCTTAATAGCTAACTTCGTGTCATCTCTGCAACGCTGTTATAGTCGATACGACATCCCTAGAATGATTGAGAACATTCTTGACAAGTCGTGTAGTTTCGATATGTGTTTTCGCAATTTGATAATAGATGGCGTTGTACTTCTCGAGCGTTCTCGGGTTTTACTAGTTCTTTTGATACTTATTCGACAATAGATGGCGTTGCTCTTACTGGCGTAATAGTACTTTCGCTATCGGATAGGGGAATTATGTAGGTGCTGTTTTGCCTTGCGTTTCGGTGGCTTAGTTGATTTCATCAACTGACTTCCTGATGAACTAGGGACTTAAGATACCGAACCTAACAACTATAGGTAACTATACTATTGCACTAACTAATGGCAAAGCGAAGGTACGAAAACCGAATGAGCCGGTTCACTGGTGGTAGGACCTGTTGTAAGTCCGCACGGGTAGGTACCACCACCCCGCCTATTTCTGCCGTGAAGCAGTAATGCGTTTCGGTTTGAAGGATGGGGCAGCGGTTGTGACTATACTGAGACCTTAGAACTATATCTCAAAGTGGGTGGCGCATTTACGTTGTAGATGTCTATAGGCTCCAGTAACCACTTAACACCAGGTGGACTGTGAGCTCGTCCACACAACTAAGCAATAAAAAAAAAAGTGGTTACTGGAGCCCATAGACATCTACAATGTAAATGCGCCACCCACCTTGAGTTATAAGTTCTAAGGACTCATAACTCAACGTATGCCGTAGTTACAACGGCTGCCCCACCCTTCAAACCGAAACGCATTACTGCTTCACGGCAGAAATAGGCAAAGCGGTGGTACCTACCCGTCCGGACTCACAAGAGGTCCTACCACCAGTAATTACGCAACTTATAATTTTGCGGCTTTGATTTTTATTGCACGGTGTTATTTCTTCACCGTGGAAGTCAATCGTGAACATTTGTTGAGTACGTATTTCATTAGAAAAATTGGTACCCGCCAGCGAGATACTTAATACCACTTAATACCAGGTGGGCTGTCAGCTCGTCCACCCATCTAAGCAATAAAAAAAAGCAGGGAGCTCGTCTGCTCATACCTTTTTTTTTTTTTGGGTAGACGGCCGAACCTCCTACGAGGTCCCCGCGCAAAAGGGGCGCGCGGGGTATGTGAGACTCAACGATCTGCATGGTGTTGTGAGCAGACCGCGGGCTCAAGGATTTTAGGGCCCACCTCTCGAAACGACTCAAACGACTCCCCTGCACTCTTACACCCGACGTCCGATCCCCTCCGAGGTCAGAACCCGGATGAGGTAGGGGGGCTACCGCGGTCAACACTACAACCAGACGGCGCGGCTCACCCCAAGGACGCCCAGCCGACGGAGCCTTCGAGGCGAATCGAAGGCTCTGGAACGTCGGCTGTCTCGGTACGGCAGCCCGTCGGGCCGCCCAGACGGTGCCGCTGGTGTCCCGGAATACCCTGCTGGACCAGAACCAGCCTGCCGGGTCGGGACGCGATACACCGTCGACCGTTAGCTCTATTCACTCCACGGCAGCGCGCTAGAGTGCTGGTAGCGCGCCGCGGTAGCTCACCCCCTCAGGTCACCCCTTGACCTTCACCGGGGGGAGGCTGCTACCTACAGGGGCCGGGACGTACGGGCGTATTCCCGCCTCCGGTCCCCGGCTCGACGGCGACAGATCGGTGCGGAAAGTAAAGAGCTCTCCCTCTCTCGCTCCGCCGCCTCCTTCTGCGAGATGGTGGACTCGCAGAAGTCGAGCATCGCCTTCCAGGACGCGTCGCTGCCGAGCATCGTAGCCACGACGCGCGGCAGCGAGAGGTCCTCTCCTATGACCGCGACGAGGGCGGCGCGTTGCTTGTCGAATCCAGAGCAACGCGCCAATGTGTGTTCCGCTGTGTCTTCCTCGTCGCGGTCCACGCAGTGGTGGCACTGCGCCGTCGGTTCCCTTCCGGCTATCTTATGCAAGTACCGGCCGAAACAACCGTGGCCGGTAAGCATTTGCGTCAGCCGGAAGGTGAGGCATCTGCGGTCGCGGCCTACCCAGTCCGCGAGAACCGGGCGAACCGCCTCGACGGTACAGAGGCCGGCCGACGGGTCCGTCAAGCGGCGAGACCACGCCTCCAGCACGGACGCCGAGATTGGAGCCTCCGCGCTCGAACTACACCTTCGCCGGGACGACCCTTTCCCCTAGAGCGGAGGTCGCTACGCCACCTGTAATCGGCAGCGAGCGCCCCCGCCTCCAGGTCCCAGGGTGGTGCCCCGGCGAGCAAGCACGCCGCCTCGAAGGAGACGGTGCGGTATCCTCGGATCGTCCTGACCGCAATCGCGCACTGCGGACGTCGCAGCGCCGCTACGTTCTTGCGGGTCAGGGCGTGGCACCACACGGGCGCGCCGTATAGTGCCATCGACCGCACCAACCCCATGTAGAGGCGGCGCGCCACCTGATCGGGACCCCCGACGTTTGGAAGAAGCCGGCTCAGAGAGCCGGCCGTCGCCATCAGCCGAGGGCCCAATTTTTCGAAGTGAGCGCGAAAGCTCCACTGACCGTCCAGTTCGAGGCCGAGGTACCGAAGACCGGTCACCCCGACTCCGACGCGGACGCCTCCGATCACGAGGTGGGCACCCAGAGGCGGCGCTCGTCCCGGTCCGTGAAATAACAGGGCCTGGGTTTTGTCGAGCGCCACCTCGAGCCCCAACCGTCGGATCCTTGTGACGACATGTGCCACGCCTGCGCACGCCGGACGGGCAGACTCCCGGTAGTCCCTCCCCGGAGCCACGACCAAAGTGTCGTCCGCGTAACAAATTACGCTCAGCCCAGGGAGGGAACCCCGTACGACGCCCCGCAGGACCCAGTCGTAGCCGATGTTCCACAGCAGGGGGCCCAGGAGAGACCCCTGCGGAACACCGCGCTCGACGGGGAAGCGGTACATCACGTCACCGTGTCCGATGCATTGGATCGACCTGCCCTCGAGGTAGGAGCCGATCAGTCGGCGGAGGTATGCGGGGACGACGTGATACTCCAGCGCCCCCGCGATCACCGACCAGGGCAGGGTGTTGAAGGCGTTCCTTACATCTAAGGATAACGCCATCGCCATCCCGCCCCGGGATACGGCTTCGTCGGAGAGGGCACGCACGCGCAGAATTGCGTCTATCGTCGAGCGGCCCTCTCTGAAGCCGTATTGTTCCGCCGAAAGATCGGGACCCGTCTCGGTCAGGTGCCGGACGATGCGGGCCGCGACGATCCTCGCGAGCATCTTGCCCGCCTCGTCCAGCAACACGATGGGGCGATAGCCCGCGGGTGAATCCGCGGGGCGCCTGTCCTTCCGCAGAAGGACCAGACTGCCCGTCTTCCATTTCGACGGGAACCGTCCCGACTCGAGGCACGCTTCGAAAAGCCCCCCGAGCCGGTCCCCTAGGGCCTCGAAGGCCAAGCTCCAGACCCGGCCGTGAACGCCGTCAGGGCCGGGGCCGCGTCCTTCGCTCTCATTTTGGACACGGCCGCATGGACCTCCGCCCCCGTGATGGGGGAGGGGGCTCCTCGGCAGCGGGACCGCTGGGGCGACGCGGAGGCGTGCCCCACGTGGCGTCCATCTGGGGGGGCTCAAAGTCCCCCCCCGCTTGCGGCGGGAAAAGCGTGGAAACTATTTCCCGCAGCTGCCGAGACTGGAGCCGCTCGGTCACCGGGAGCCCCCACGGTTGCAGTTTCCTGCGAACCATCTTGTATGGGCGCCTCCAGGGATTTTTGTCGAGCGACTCCAGGAGAGTCTTCACGCTCTGCTTCTTGGCCTCGCCGATGGCCAGCTGCAACGCCGTCTGCTTTTGACGACAGTCAGCGTGCAGCCGGGCCGTCGTCTCCGCGAACGTAGCGTCGCGACGACGGCGGCGGCGGTGGCGTGCGCTCCGGCGGCGCGCCCTCACGCACTCCTCGCGGAGTCTTGCGATCTCGGGCGACCACCAGAACGCACCCCCACGTGGTGCTCGGGGGCCGACCTGGGGCATGGCGGCATCACAAATGTTTGCCATGGTGCCCCGGAACCAGTTGACGCGAGCCGCGTGGGTTTTGGCGCCCACGCAGCAACAGCGGCCGCCTCCATCAGCAACTCCTTATCCATCCGTTTCAAGGCCCACCTAGGGAACGAACGGGGCGCACCTTGCGGGAGCTCCTCCTCACCGCGGGCGTCCGCGGCTGACGCCGAAGACGGCGACGACGACGGCATGGAGGAGGCGGAGAGCTGGAATCGGACGTATCTGTGGTCCGAGAGCGTCTCCGCCCCCTCGAGTACGCGCCAGCCGCGGGTCATACCTATATGCCTATTTTTTTTTATAAATCTCGCTAACAATTCATATGTAAATGTTTTAACGTCGGCCGCCATCGACATTACACTTATTATGTTCACATTTAATGAGTTCGCAATATTTCGCTACTGCTGCAAGCGCCGTGATCATAAAAAATAATAATGTTTTTAAATCAAATACGTATTTTTAAGTTGTAATTACATTTCAAGAAAGTGGCACAACACAAGAACCCTCTCACCGTGGCCGACAGTAACTACATTCCCGATCCTGCGGACAGAATAGAAAGCAGTCGACGTCGCCCAAAACACGTCATTTGGGATCCTCCCGATCCACTAACGGTGCTTCTAGGTACCTCAAGCACTGGTCATCGTTCAAGTCGAACCCGTCGCTTGCGACGAAGAGCTCGGTGAGTAAATTAACCCACAGACACACAGAGGAGTAATTTTTGAGAAGACAAATGACAGAAGAGAATGGAATAGAAAAATCGCTGTGCCTGTTACTGAAGCCTATTACTGAAGAAGAAGATATTTAAATGGTAATTTTCGAGGTTCGACGAGAACGATGACCGGTGCTTGAGGTAGCTTCACCGTGGAAGTTTTTTTTTCTTCCTATCTATACTGATAGCCTTGAGAGGCTATTTCAGCTTCGCCCTAACATGTAGGTGAGCTCACGGGGCTCAAACCGGAGTGTTGCTAACACTGGCCCTAGCAAGAGCAGTGCTTCGCAGAATCTACCACCGCGTCGGAAACGCGACCCACTGAGAAGGTCCTACGAGAAACTCAGTGGGCTGTGTCTGTGGGTTAAAAGTGAAAGTCAATCGTGAATATTTGTTAATTAAGTATTATTAATACCTGGGGAGCTGTTTCGCGATCTACCTCTCAAATATTTGAAGCTGTCTAAAATAGTGGCTTCGGCCGGACAAAACAGCAAGAGCGTAAAAATTCACTTTCACAATAACCGTTTCAATACGGATAATAATTGATATGTACTAAAAACTGTTCTCTATTATTTCCTAATAATTCGGGTGTCGATTATCATGGCAGCACGTGCTCACCACGCGTCGTTATGTGACAAACCAGGGTCATTGTTTATTTGGATTCGCTCAATTACAATTCTGATCGTTTTTATCTTCATTAAACATTAACATTGTAGTGATTTGTAGCTGTATTTCGTTTTAATGAATTCTGATTCATTTAAAACAATATTTTCTGTAAAAAAAAAAATTAAACTTTTTGCGCACTATATTTTTGCTTTTGTTTAGATATTGACATAAAAGAGTATTTTCCAAAAAGAAAAAAAACTTCAGTTTTCTATTCGCTGATAGCCTCGGGGACTTTTCCAACTTCACGCGGGCGGGAAGATGAGCTGACGGGGTTTCTGAAAAAAAACGTGTCAGCGAGCGACGTCCGCCATGACACTTTTTCTCTTTCAAATTTAGCCGCCAAGAGTGGCGCAGCGATTATTTAATTATTTTTACTAGAGGTTCCGCTGTAGTCGAAATTCGACTATAATAAATTGGAATTGTAAGTTTGTACACTATTATGATTGTATTTGATACTTCTATAATTACAAATTTCGGCAAGGCTATAAAAAAATATTAATAAAGACAAACAATATTTAATCTATTCTCAATTTGACAACAAACGAGAACAAAAGTTTGACAATAAATAGTATGCATGCGTGTGTGCGTCAAATACATGGTATGTAGTGTGTGTAAAGTTTTCTTTATGGATTTAATGTATCTTTTATGCATTATTTTAAAAAAATATTATCATTATGCGCTTCTTCTCTATACTCTCTATAAGTGTGGAAAACTTCATACTCCTCCGTCCGCAGAATTTTCGTAAAAAGGGATACAAAGTTTTTGCTTCACGTATTAATATATAGATTCAGTCTTTAATTTGTAATAAAAGAACAAATAAACATCTCAGAAAACTATAAATACAGTCCACGCTCATTTACCACGAAGCCACAATCTCCCCAGTTCCACGTAGTTACATTGAACTCTTAAGTTTATTTACATGTTGTTTTCAAGTTTAAGTCGTTCTTAGATTGTAAACTTCGCCCGACCTATTTGTTGTTTACAATCTAGTCCTAAGTTGTCGGACGTTATATCTCGGCGGCGTAATGTGTCAGCCACACTGTAATCTCTTGTAGAAATACATATACCTAGAATTTAAAACATTAAGTGCGTTTAGTAATGATCTATCTGAAATATATCTGATCTATTTAGTCATCCTGACTTACTGGTGGTAGGACGTTTTGTGAGTCCACACGCGTAGGTACCACCACCCTGCCTATTTCTGCAGTGAAGCAGTAATGCGTTTCGGTTTGAAGGGTTGTACCTACTGTAAAAACTGAGACTTTGGAACTCATGTCTTTATGTAGGTCGCAGCATTTACGTTATAGATGTCTATGGGCTTCGGTAACCACTTAACATCAGGCAGGCCGTGAGCCCGTCCACCCATCTAGCCAATAAATAAATAAAAAATAGATGTATTCATATCGAGCAACGCCGGTGTCCAAATCACGTGGATATGTACCAATTGTTCGAATGGAAAACCTACAGAGCATATGCTCAGGAATGAGTTAAGAAATCTATGTATATATATAAAAATGAATTGCTGTTCGTTAGTCTCGCTAAAACTCGAGAACGGCTGGACCGATTTGGCTAATTTTAGTCTTGAATTATTTGTGGAAGTCCAGAGAAGGTTGAAAAGGTAGATAAATATGAAAATGCTCGGAATTAAATAAAAATAACAATTTTGTTTTCCCATTGATGTGTCCCCCGTCGGACGGATTTCTTTTGTTTGTTTTAAATTTATTTTATACAAAAGTCAAAAGTTAGGTTTTTTATTTATCGATTGAGGCACTACGAACTTAATAAAAATCAAACCGGCAAAATATACTTAATTTGCGTAAAACTAGTGAGAGGGAATCTTCAGAACTTGCACGTGCAGGAATGAACCACCTGCTTATTTCTGCCGCGATAATACGATTCGTTTTAAATCAAGTGGATCGTCAATTCGTTTACCTATCTCCGCAAAAAAAGACCAACAAATAAGGTTATAGATATAACAGACGTATGCCCTTACCTACCAGATTGACCAATAACTTAACCCTGACATTTGATGATTTGTTTAATATATTTATTTGACTGATATGTTTTATTTGTTATAAATTTGATACGTTTTGTAACACATCTAGTTCTAATTTGCTTGTCCCACTTTGGTTAGGTCCCACATTATTATAGGTAATTATTTATTAGAATTATATATAGAATTATTTGTTAGAATCGGCTTTTCTAATTCTTCCGTGCCAGGAATTTCTATCCTGAGACTGTTCAGTTAGGTCTCTTATTTATTTATTCCATTCAATACAAAGTCAGGCTTACAGTTTGCACCAAAACGCCTAACTCGTTAACACAAAAAACATTATTAAAATTATGAAGTACTATTATTATGCTAAAAATAACATTATTTTAGACAAAAGTATTCCTCAACTATCGGCAAACACGTCAGCGTCCTGGATTTCGGACAGAAATTCATTTAAGAGCGCAATTGCCCTGGCCGTTGGACAGTTCATAGCTCTACGGGTCCTCAGCCCCGCCAACGCCGCGAATAAGTGGTGGTGGCGGCGCACTCCCGCCTGCGCGTACTGTTGCGGGACGAATAGTGTCATTTGCCGTAGTGCCAAGGGATTATTGACTCTGTTCTGTAATAAAGAACAGTAATTTACGAGTAGATGCAACCTTCGCCTGTGGCTTAGGGTATCCAGTCCAACCATACCTGACACAAAAAGCTCTTTAAGTGCTTGAGGTCATATTTGACCACCATGTCTCCGGAGGCGCCCTCTTCAGTGCCTATTTTCAGACAAGGCTAAGACTCTGTGAGTTTGTCAACAATTAGGGCGACCTCAAACCTCCTCCGTGTGTGCTGTATTTGTAGCTTTTTGAGTCCAATTAAACCCACTGACAATACATTATTATAGGTAATTATTTATTAAGAGACACAAATGCAACTTTACTCTGTACCTGGTAAGAACTATTATCGTTCATATTATCTACATTACGAAAAAAATATATTAAAGAAGGTGATCCGTTTCTTTTTTCTTTGGCTTTAAATGCGTTAAAAACAAGAAACTTTTCAATCAATCCAAGTGACATCATTGAGTAAACAATTAGAAAAAAAATGTGAGTCGTGTGATGCATAATTCCGATAAAAAAAAAATTGAGGGTTATCTACAATAATTAAAATTATTCAGCGTGGCGCTAAAACCGATGGAAGTATCTTCACGACTTCTGATTGACTATAGGTAAATAGACATTATCCAAAAACATTTTACGAAAATCTATTTGAATTTTTTAGTAAACAGCAAAGTAATTCTATTATATTTTATTTTAAACGTTTTGAATCCGCTTTATTATTTCTTGTGTATGTAAGTTTCTTTTTTATTGCTTAGATGGGTGGACAAACTCGGCCCACCTGGTTACCGGAGCCCATAGACATCTACAAAGTATTTATCGCCACCTACCTTGAGACATGAGTTCTAATAGACAGTATAGTTATAACGGCTGCCCCGCCCTTCAAACCGAAACGCATTACTGCTTCACGGCAGAAATATCCAGGATGGTGGTACCTACCCGTGCGGACTCACAAGAGGTCCTACCACCAGTAAAATTACGCAAATTATAATTTTGCGGGTTTGATTTTTATTACACGATGTTATTCCTTCACCGTGGAAGTCAATCGTGCACATTTGTTGAGTACGTATTTCATTTGAAAAATTGGTACCCGCCTGCGGGATTCGAACACCGTTGCATCGCTACATACGAATGCACCGGACGTCTTATCCTTTAGGCCACGACGATGTCTATTTACGTATTAGTTTTTATGAACTAACAGCTTAACATCAAGCGGTCCGTGTGATTGAAACAATAATGCCGAAAACATTCATACAATGTAATCGCTCGAATCCCTAATTAAAATTTAATTAAAGCTAATTTATAATTTTGACATAATAAAATTATTATTTTCGTTAACTTTGTATTGCGTCAGATGCGAACAGGAAACCGCAATGCAAATTTTCACAAGTTTTTTTTATTTATTTAACTTATTAACGAACTTAGCATGATATGACGTATTTGTGCTAATGATTTTTCCTAGCGATCGTTAAATATATTATAATCGTCTTAATTTAATATATATATGTGGGATTTATGAATCGCAGGGTGCAGATTACCGCAGAAATTCACACAAAATAATTAAAACAATCTTAACGTCGTACGATTCTTTACTCCTTCTTTTGACAACTTCCCCATCATCTCATTTTACTTCACATTGACATCTATCAACATTATAAAAGTGACATAAAAAGAAAATAAGAACAATCAGAATCCCACACGGCTATCCTGCATTATTCATCTGGCCCGGATGAATGCGATTCTTGTTCGTCATCACCATTAGACCATGGTTTCATCATGTCAGCGGAGCTAGTGGTGTTAATAGGTCCTTCACCGTCTCCTATCTTCTTCACGGTGTATCTGTCATTCCTTTTTTTCTGTATAATTTGATATGGTCCTAAATACTTCGGATGTAGCTTATAGCCTTGAACGAATTGTGTTCTCTTAATCGCTACTAGGTCTCCGATCTCATACTGTATAGCTTCTCGTCTTTTGCGATTGTAAACTTTTCGATTTTCTTCTTGAATTTTCTGAATATTTTGCTTTGCTCTGTCTCTAAGTTCTGATCTTTTGTCTTGAAAGTATACTAAATTCTCCTTTTCTATCAACTTTAGAATATCATCACTTTTGTCTCTCATTTTGATTCCAGTAAGCAGTTCAAAGGGTGTCATCCCAATACTTCTTTGGTAAGTCCCATTTAAACAACGTTGCACTTTGCCAATCTGTCGGTACCATTTTGCAGGGTCGTCTGATGTGAGTTTACTCAGCACGTTTATTATTATTTGGTGTATTCTCTCAACTTGACCGTTTCCTCTCGGCTGACCGGTAGTTATTACATAATGTGTTATGTTTTCTTCGTTACAGTATGTTTTGAAATCATTAGAAGTAAAAGCAGCATTACGATCTGTTATAATTCGCTCTGGAGAACCGAAAGTTTCCTGTTGCAATCTGAGTTTTTGTAGTACTTCTTCCGTCGATAAAGTTTTGGTTGGGTAGATCCACGTAAATTTCGTGAAACCATCTACAACAGTAAAAATGTATTTGTAATTCTTATTCGTAGATGTCAAAGGACCAAGATGATCAACATGGTAAGTAGACAATGGAGTGTCCCCTTTATCAAGCGGATGTAAATATCCTTCTTTCCTTCCTTTTTTATGCGAAATTAATATGCATTCCACGCAATTATCAATAATTGATCGTATCTTCTCTTTGCTATTTTCAATGTAGTAGTCTCGGTTTAGTAATTCTTCCGTCTTTATAATTCCGAAATGGCCTTTCTCGTGACATTTTCTTATTATCTCATTTATCATCCTCTTAGGTACAACAATAAGTCTAGTACCATCTTTAACTTTACACAATATTCCATTTTCTAGTACAAAATCTTCATAAGGTTCTCTTTCTAACAACTTCTTTAATAGTTTTATTTTCAGGTCATCATCTTGTGCTCTTTTCAGGCGTGCAGTAGTTTCGGTAAGTATCAGGCTAACAGGGTATTTATATTTATATTTTATGTGATATTTCTTTTCTGCAGGAGTAGTCTTTTTGCTCATGTAGTATATCGGGTGCAGCTGGTTATCTTTTGGGTTTCTCTGCAATAAAACGGCTCCGTAGCCATCTATGCTTGCATCTGTATGTAACTCTGTTTCGAGATTCGAATCGTAAATGCGTAAAACTGGTGAACCACACAAAATCTGTTTTAATTTTTCAAAAGCTCTTTCGCAGTTAATGTCAAAATCAAAGTTTACATCCATCTTGAGTAAATCAGTCAGTGGCTTTGCTATGATTGAGTAATCTTTAACAAATTTTCTTTAATATCCAGTTAAACCCAAGAATGACTTTAGTCCTTTTATATTCTCCGGCTTCTTGAACCTTGCAACAGCTTGTATCTTCTCAGTAGAAGGTTTTACATGATTATCACAAATAATATAACCCAAATATTGAATTTCTCTTTGCAGAAAGTGACATTTCTCCCAATTAAATTGTAACCCATATTCTTGCGCTCTTTCAAGTATTTTCTTCATCTTCTTGATTCCTTCTTCTTCTGTTTTAGAAGGTATTATTAGGTCATCTAAATAAGCTAGCACAGTGCCATCTAGAATGAAATCCTGAAAGATATCATTAACGAATCGTTGGAATACGGACGGCGCTGTGCACAAACCGAATGGCATTTTACTGAATTCATATTGTCCTTGTGGTGTTACGAATGCAGTATACTTCTGGCTTTCTTCGCTGACATTCACGTGTAAAAATCCATTTTTCAAATCTAATGACGTAAATAGTTGTGCTTCTTTCAGTTTATCGAGTAGGTCTTCTATAAGCGGAAGTGGAAATCTTTCTCTGATAATTTTCTTGTTGAGCCTTCTGTAATCTACGCATAGTCGGTAACTTCCATTTTTCTTTTTCGCTAATACTATCGGACTTGCAAATTCTGATTTACTTGCTTTTATTACATCTTGATCTAACCATTCTTCTATCTGTTTATTTACTATGTTTAACTCTAGAGGTGAGAGTCTTCGGGGAGTCTGGTGAATCAGATCTTCATTGGTAAGTATAATTTTAAGTTTTACATTTGATTCTTTCGTCGTAGTCTTTAAGTCATCATAGTCTTCCAGTAATTTCTTAATTGTGTCTTTATATTTCATCGTCTTAATATCATATTTGTCTGTAAGTTCTTCTTTGTAATCATTAATCTGAGTCAGGTGTAATATCTTCTTCACTGAAATTCCATCAGCGGAAAATGCAATTTCAATTTCGTTCAATATAGGATTTCCGAGTAAAATATTAACGGGTATTACGTCATCGTCTACCACGTTAATCTTTGTTTCAAAAATCACATCATCCATTTCAATTCTTGCTGTAAAAGATCCTTTTGTGCGTACTTCATGCTCGGCTATTCCTGATAAATTAAGTGTATTGTTCGGATCGTAGTCATTATCCTTTGACAGTACTTCTCTATAATAGCATTCTCTAATTAAATTTGCATCGCTTCCGGTGTCAAGAAAAGTAGTAACTTCAATATCATTAATCTTGGCTTTCTTGTATGGCTGACGAAGATTCGAAGTAAAGTCGCTTACATCTTGGATTTTAAGTGTCTTCTTCATCGTACTCTGACATTCGTTTGATTTGTGTCCGTATTCATTACACTTGAAACATTTTATTCCATTTGTGCATGCCGATGATTGGTGGCTAGAATCACCGCAGTTGTAACATCTCCTAGTGTACACGGGCTTGCGTCCTATAGTTGTCGTGGGTGTAATCTGAGCAGCAGCCTTATGGTGCATCTTTTCCTTTATTTGTGTGTATACTTCCAGTTTCTTTCGAAATTGTTTCATGTCGGTAGCTCCGTATAAAATAGATTTGTTCGTTTCAGAGTCACGGATACCATCTATCACGTATTCTATGATAGCTTCGTCTTCAACTTTCCCATGCATAGCCAATTCCTTCATGTGTAGAAAATACTGTTGGTAAGTCTCACTCGTTTTCATCTTGCGTGATGCTAATTTTTTTGTGGATGGTAGCACTACTGAGTTTTGGGGCAAATTCTTCTTTTAATAATTCTTTAAGTACGACCCATGATGTTATCGAGCCCAACGATCGCAGAAATAACTTTGCTGTACCAGAGAGAAGTCTTTTCGAATAAATAATTTTCTCTATTTCAGTCCACTCCATTAACAGAGCGGTATCTTCAAAATCACTTATCCATGTCTCAATCGGGTAGGTATCGTCTCCGGTAAAGAGCGTCATAGATTTCTCTAAGTCATTAAAAGAAATCCGTGGTTTGCTTCCAGAGGTAATATCGTCTGAACTGGGTTTTGTCAAATCTTCATTGTCTTTCTGATTTCGTCGTGCCATTCTGTATCAATTGTTTCGTCTTTTATCAACCAAAATAATAACCAATCGTCTTCATAAATTTTTCTGAATAAAATAATCGTCGTTCCCTCAAATGGTAAAATTCTACCAAATATCGGGTATTTTTTTCAGTATGGCAATATTTTATTTCTCTTCTTGATTGACACAGATGATGTTTGACAGCTTGCTTGGCGATTATGCGGCATCTAATATTCACACTTTTACACCGTACACCATGTTTTCTTCATATCCCGGACGAGCCCCCATAAAAGTTGTGGGATTTATGAATGGCAGGGTGCAGATTACCGCAGAAATTCACACAAAATAATTAAAACAATCTTAACGTCGTACGATTCTTTACTCCTTCTTTTGACAACTTCCCCATCATCTCATTTTACTTCACAGTGACATCTATCAACATTATAAAAGTGACATAAAAAGAAAATAAGAACAATCAGAATCCCACATATATTTGAAATTGTATAATATCAAAACTTACTAATTTTACAGGAGAGTGTTTTACAAGTAATACTTTTAATATTAATCATATTTACAACGTTTTTTTTTTTTTACCAGTTAATTATGTCTTTTAGAGTAAGATAAAGTTATGTGTTAATTTTTTTAATATTATTAGTCAAAATATAGGTAAAACTAAACTACGCTCTTTTGACATTATTTATGAGAAAAATACTGGTGATACGAAATGTTTCCGCATATTAGCATAACATAACAATTTGGAATATTTTTGCAAATTGTACACTTTTAATGCGAAAAAGCGATATAAGTCTTCTGTATGTCAGTGATGGACCGATTTTAATGAAACTTATGTGTGTATGTTCCAGAGAATTCGAGAATGCTTTAAATACACAATTCGATATTGTAGTAATAACCTTTTTTTTTACAATAAAAAAATAATTCAAAACTGACCAGATTGTTAAGTATAAATTATTCACAAAGGTTTGTAATTATCATACACATAATAATATACTTAAGACGTGTATGCAGAGCAACATCTGTGGGGTCCGCCAGTAAATACATATTCCTTGTAAATAATAGAGTTCTGTTTTTAAATGCGTTTTTAATGCGGAAGAGAAGTGCATCGTTATTGCGTCGAGTCAGTGACAGTGGCAACAGTCTTCTAAAAATCATATCGAGCAAGATCGAGGGACTGCTGACTAACTGACTGATTAGCTGACTGCTTCCAATAAGGAAAGGAAAGAATAAATAAATGCAATGATATAAAATGTATGTAATGATAGTTATGTGTTAGATTTTTTATATTAAGTCACTAACATAGATTATAAGTAATTCTAACTAACAAAATGATATGGTTTAAAAAAAAAACTGAAATAAAGTATGTATAAATAAAAATATAAAATAATTAAATTTAAAATCAATATTATATCACATTTAAATCAATAATTGTGTTAAATGAGAACGCTTGGTATAAAAATACGAACGAACGAGTAGTTTAAGTGACTAAAGACTTGTTTTTATTGGTGGTAGGACCTCTTGTAAGTCCGCGCGGGTAAGTACCACCACACCGTCTATTTCTGCCGTGAAGCAATAATGCGTTTCGGTTTGAAGGGTGGGGCGGCCGTTGTAGCTATACTAAGACCTTAGAACTCATATCTCAAGGTGGGTGGCGGCATTTACGTTGTAGAGTTGTTTAGCGGTAGGCAGGAGCTTGGCTCTACCCCTGGCGTTGCTGAAGTCCATGGGCGACGGTAACCACTCACCATCAGGTGGGCCGTATGCTCGTCTGCCTACAAGGGCAATAAAAAAAAAAATCTATGGGCTCCGGTAACCACTTAACATCAGGTGGGCCGTGAGCTCGCCTACCCTATCTAGGCAATAAAAAATAAATAAATAAAAGACTGGTAACCGTACTCGTCGAACTTGGCAAAGAGTTCGGCATACATTAACACATTGAGTTTCTCGCCGGATCTTCTCAACAAGTCGCGATTCCGATCCGCTAGTAGATTCATTCGCAAAACAGCTACCCTTAAGTTGTTAGGTCTCCTACGGAGGCGCTCGGGCTGCTACCAAATCTCATCCCTCCTGGCTGAGCCCATGCTCTCCCAACTGTCTTAGTGAAAGTGGAAAGGCCTCCGGGTTATCAGTAATCCTTCCTTCACAAAAAACAAAAAAAAAGTTTGATAAATAGTTATATATATGCAACATGTTCTGTAATACAATTGAAACTGATTATGGATAATTTAAATAAATAAAATGTTGTTTGTTTTCTCTCAGATAACATAATATATTGTGCGCATCACTACATAGTATAAAACAAAGTCGCTTTCTCTGTCCCTATATCCCTATGTATGCTCAAATCTTTAAAACTACGCAACGGATTTTGAGGAGGTTTTTTTTAATAGATAGAGTGATTGAAGAGGATGGTTTATATGTATAATAACATCCATTAAATAGTGGAGAAATACTGTTATTTTTCAGGTTTCTAATGTGATGTCGTAAATAATCAATAATAAAATGTCATGTTTCCGAAGCGAAGTGAAGTCGGGTCGCTAGTATCATTATAAACGGCTTTAAAAAGTTTGGCCGGCGCGCGAGTGGTCCCAAGAAATCGCATATTATCGGGAGCTTTCTACCACCCCGATAACACCGTGAAACCGAGCTAGTACGATCGAAATGAATTTAAGAAAATGTATTAATAAAAAAAAAAAAAAAAAAAATTTTTTTCTTTAGCGAAATCATTTAAAATAACATTAATCACATTAATAAGTAAAAAATCTCGCATCGCAATACGAACGTAGAAAAATGGGTCTTTATTAATGTTAACAACCTAATATCGTAGGAGTCGCGCGGTCAAACAATTAAGTAGACCACGTGCCGGCCGTGTGATCTCCGAGTTACAACATAGATTAGTAAAGTGCAGATTGTACAATTTAATAAAGCTATCATCGCATGAGATTTTTTTATTATTATTGAATGTGTACTGGTGGCCCGGAGGCCTTTCCAGTTTCACCAGGACAGGGGGGCGAGCAAAGGCTCAGCCAGGAGGGGTGGGATTTGCTAATAACTGCCCGAGCGCCTCCAAAGGAGACCTAACAACTCAAGAGCAATTGTTTCGCGAATGAATCTGCCACCGGATCGGAATCGCGACCCACTGAGATGATCCGGCGAGAAACTCAGCGGCCTGATGCATGGGTTAGGTTGCACGTCGAACTCTTTGTCGAATTCGACGAGTACGGTTACCGGGGTCCCTAAGCCTTCTCCTAGTGTTAGAGCTGAAGGCGTCTAATGCAAAGGTTATTGGATCTGATGGATCCGTAAGAACGTGTCTAGGGCGTCGACGGTGACTGGCTCCTGCGTGATCAGGATTCAGGGAGTAGTAAGAGGCGGCAACGATAAGGCGATTATCATGACGCATAGCCTTGTCAAAGTACCGTTCCGACGCTGACTTCTTGTATTTCTGGATCGATTCGAGGCCCAGGTCGTCGTGGAGGTCAACGTTCCTCACGAACCACGGAGCTCTCCCATTACCACTTCCGAGGCTAAGGAGGCGATCGATAGCCTACAACCACGGAAAGCTCCCGGCTCCGACGGCATCCGCAACCGCGCACTAAAACTGTTACCAGCCCAACTAATAACGATGTTGGCCACCATCTTAAATGCTGCTATGACGAACTGCATCTTTCCCGCGGCGTGGAAAGAAGCTGACGTTATCGGCATACACAAGCCGGGCAAACCGAAGAATGAAACCGCGAGTTACCGCCCCATCAGTCTCCTCCCGGCGATAGGCAAACTATACGAACGGCTCCTTCGTAAACGCCTCTTGGACTTCGTATCCGCGAACAAAATTCTCATAGACGAGCAGTTTGGATTCTGCGCCAGACACTCGTGCATCCATCAAATGCACCGCCTCACGGAGCACATCTTACTCAGGCTGAATAGGCGGAAACCCATCCCGACAGGAGCCCTCTTCTTCGATATAGCGAAGGCGTTCGACAAAGTCTGGCACAACGGTCACCCTCGACAGTAGGATGACAGTCCCTTAGAAATAAGGTGACACTCTACAAAACTTGCATACGCCCCGTCATGACCTATGCAAGTGTAGTGTTCGCTCACGCGGCCCGCACTCACTTAAAATCCTTCCAAATTATTCAATCCCGTTTTTGCAGGATAGCCGTCGGAGCCCCGTGGTTCGTCAGGAACGTCGACCTCCATGACGACCTGGACTTAGAGTCCATCAGTAAGTATCTCCAGTCGGCGTCGATGCGCCACTTCGATAAAGCGGCACGACACGAGAACCCTCTCATCGTGGCCGCCGGTAACTACATCCCCGATCCTGCGGACAGAATGGAAAGCAGTCGACGTCGCCCAAAACACGTCATCTCGGATCCTCCCGATCCACTAACGGTGCTTCTAGGTACTTCAAGCACCGGTCACCGTTCTCGTCGAACCCGTCGCTTGCGACGAAGGGCTCGACGAGTAAATTAACTCCCAGACACAGCCCACTGAGTTTCTCGCCGGATCTTCTCAGTGGGTCGCGTTTCCGATCCGGTGGTAGATTCTGCGAAGCACGGCTCTTGCTAGGGTTCGTGTTAGCATCGTCGTCAGGTTTGAGCCCCGTGAGCTCACCTACAAACGTTAGGGTTACGCTGAAATAGTCTCTCAAGGCTCTCAGCTTAGGTAGGAAAAAAAAAAAAACGGAGCTCCGACGGCTAACCTGCAAAAGCGGGATTGTAGGGATTGGAGGGTGTCTATGTGTGTGCGGGCCGCGTAAGCGAACACCACACTCGCGTAAGTCATGACGGGCCTTATGCAAGTTTTGTAAAGTGTCACCTTGTTCCGAAGGGACATTTTACTCCGTTTACAGATCATGGGATAGGTGCGAATATTTGTTTTCAATTCCCTTGACAGACAACGTCGATGCAGACGCTGGACGCCAAAGAAAGAAAATTTTGTGTCACAAGAATAGGGGGCTTGGTGGTGGCTATACGCACACACTATCCCATAGACACAGCTCACTGAGTTTCTCGCCGGATCTACTGAGTGGTTCGCGATTCTGATCCGGTGGTAGATTCTGCGAAGCATTGCTCTTGCTAGGGCTAGCCTTAGCAAATTCTTTCAACCTGAACTCACCTACATGTCCGGGCTTAGCTGAAATAGCCCTCTAGGGTACCAGCGAATAGAAAAAAAAACACATTAGTACGCAATATGGCATAATATTCAGAGAGCGCTGCTCATTTTCCATTTCTCTTATTGGCATTTTACCGTGCGTACCTTCCAGAGATGATCCAAAAATTTCAAGGCCTTTTTTTTGAGTGTACTTGAAACAAATCTTTTGAAGTTCAGTGCTTGTTTAATAACCCCTTTTTTGGCATGAGCCACTGAAATGTTGTGAGGTCTCTACTAGAACTACTAGATAGGAAGTCCCATTTCTAACTATACGGGCACAAAGAATATTGAAGGACTACAAAATTGCGTCTTATATGCTATGAACATAAATCTCAAGAGAGATAAGCATCGAATAATGCGAAATCCATGTACTTTGACGCAACCCAAGATTCGCAGGACACAGGAAAATTCATTCGTCTAACGAAATCTTTGAAAGTAATTTTCAGCAACTTTCTAAACGCCTGATTATTAATAATAACAATATAATAACTGGGAACAAATCACGCACGGTTATCCGGCCCCAATTCAGGATTCCCTGTGTTCTGGGTACCAGAGACTCTAGCGGCCTCCCCCCGGTGAAGGTCAAGGGGCGACCTGAGGGGTAGAGGCCGCGCGGCGCGCTACCAGCACTAGCGCGCTGCCAAGGAGATACGAAAGAGCGACCGGTTGGCGGTGTATCGCGTCCCGACCCGGCAGGCTGGTTAGAGTAGACCCGACAGAGTAGACCAGAATTCCAAGACAACTGCTATAAGGCAGAGGGCCGAGGAAGTCGTGGCAGGCCCAAACTCCGATGGTTTGATGGCGTAAAGCACTACTTCAAAGTTATCGGTGTCAAGAACTGGAAAGAGAAAGCCCAGAGGAGAGCCGTCTGGAGAGACATACTGGACCAGGCTAAGACCCACCCTGGGTAGTAAGACCTAAGATGACATGAGACAAAGACCAAACAAACTTGTTTATTACACAATTTATGATTTTCTGTGTTATGGTTACCAGAGGCTGGCAAACATACTTGTATACGTTTAAATATATACTCTAAGGAAAGAAGACCTAGGAAGTGGGCGTCGCCTGCTGACGTAATACAGCAGCGACTTCAGACTGGTCGGAGTTGAAGGGGGGAGTTGAGGGGACCACTAACATATTGCCTCGTTCACGGCCTCTTTCTGATCTCGGCACCAGGGATAGACGGACGTTGTACATTCGCGTGTCAACTTAGTTACTCACATTCTATCATTAGTATTTAAAATCAATATAATTGTTGAAAATTGTATTTTGTATCGTTCTAATTATATTTTTTTTAATATTTTAAGACGTGATTTCTAATTATACATATACTGATAATAAACACCCAGATAAAGAGTAAACAAAACTTTATCATAGCACGAATGTTTGTCCGACGTAGGAATCGAACCCGCGACCCTCGGCGCAATAGTCAGTGCCGCTAACTACCGCACCACCGAGTTAGTTGATTGTTCCGTCTATTGTTCCGTTATCGAAACTAAAATTAACGTTTCACGAGAACGAAAACGGAATTTCGATTTCATTGATACCAAAAAAAAAAAAACGTGTCGCGGTAATTAATTTTAATATAATTGTGTGGCGTTATCTCCTTTATATTTTTTTGTGTGGATTATTCCACTGCGTTACAAGATTTTTAATTTTTTTTAGGGATCGGGATAGTTTTTTTTATTAAAACTGAAATATTTTCCTCGTTACTTTTTTTGTGTTCTTTTTTGTTTTTTCCTATACTAATAGCCTTGAGAGGCTATTTCAGCTTTACCCTAACATGTAGATGAGCTCACGGGGCTCAAACCGGAAGTGTTGCTAACACTGGCCTTAGCAAAAGCAGTGCTTCGCAGAATCTACCACCGCATCTGAACTCGACCCACTGAGAAGATCCGGCGAGAAACTCAGTGGGCTGCGTTAATTCGCTCGTCGACCCCTTCGTCGCAAACAACGGATTCGACGAGGACGGTAACCGGTGGTTGTGGTACCTAAAAGCACCGTTAATGGATCGGGAGGATCCGTAATGACGTGTCTTTTTATGAAATTTGTTTTGCGAGCCCCGACCCGGTATCTGTGAAACTAATTTAGGCGAGGGAGGTTGATAGCGAAAACATGAATACCTGAATACCTTGGCTGCGGCAAGTAAAATCTTCATCTCATGCGCGACGGGCCGTAATGCACTCCCGCAGACGAGCATACGGCCCACCTGATGGTAAGCGATTCCCATCGCTCATGGACGTCAGGGGCAAAGGTAAGCCGCTGCCTGCCATTGAGCACTCTCCGCAAGCCTCGTATGAAGAAGGACATGTCATAGCGCTCGGGAAACACCGTGGAGGGGAGTGGGGAATATGGCAGGTCTTTCTCGACCTGCACTAGGGTAAGATTAAAATGCTATAACTTTGCGAAAACATTATTCTAATATATAAATCTACAGTGGTTTTTACGGATATTCCGTTATAACTACTGAACCATGCATCCGATTGACTTGAAACTTGGTATCCATGTAGAAAATACATGTAGTTAATGGATAATCTAATATTTATATGAGTGTTGGACTCCCTACAGCAGTTGCGGGGGCGTTAATGATGGGAATCTTTGTGGGGGTGAGAAATAATAATATTAATTTTAAATGCCCAGAAAAGCGAACGGATACAGCTAGTATTGTATATAATTAATTAGTTATTGGGGTCGAACTCTTACAAATAAATGAAATAATCGGTTATTTTTCTTCCTGGTCCAAACCATCAGAGAGTAGCGCCGTGGGCCAATATGGACCTGTTCCGCAATGAAAGTGTTAAGTACTTTTCGCCATCCAGTCGGCTTAATAGTCTAAAAAGTGCAAAAGCGGTTATTCTTGACGTGGCTCGAATGGTTAGGAGTTTTCTCATTACTGCGGAGCCCAAACCACTGATGGCTTCTTACCTAAATTTCGAATTCAATTTTAAATACTGTTACTGTCGTCACTGGTGGTAGGACCTCTTGTGAGTCCGCGCGGGTACGTACTACCGCCCCGCCTATTTCTGCCGTGAAGCAGTAATGCGTTTCGGTCTGAAGGGTAGGGCAGCCGTTGTAACTATACTGAGATCTGAGAACTTATATCTCAAGGTGGGTGGCGGATTTTCGTTGTAGATGTCTATGGGCTCCAGTAACCACTTAACACCAGGTGGGCTGTGAGCTCGTCCATCCATCTAAGCAATAAAAAATAAATATAATTTTGTCACAATAACAAAGCATCGATTCTCTTGTAGTTAAGCCTGATTTTTTTTATTGTACACTCAATAAGAAAATAGTTTCGAATTAATTCAAATTTATTTCGACGGATTTAGTAATAACAACAATAAATATTAAAATTATTATTCCCCGTAATATGGCTACAAAAAAAAAAAAACGGATCACTCGACGGAAGATGTATCAAATTACCGGGATCAAAGTTCACACGAAACACTTTACATTCTTGACGATGCTATATTATCTTAACTACTTTAATTTATTGTAGAACTGTTTTGAAACGAAACTGTTTGTTTTGTTTTTTTCTTTTAGCCTTTAAAATAATAACTACGGGTCCTACGTAGACTAATGCAACCGACAAAATTACGAAAATCGATTTTTTGCGTGAACAGCTCCAAAAATACTGGTGGTAGGACCTCTTGTGAGTCCGCACAGGTAGGTACCACCGCCCCGCCTATTTCTGCCGTGAAGCAGTAATGCGTTTCGGTTTGAAGGGTGGGGCAGCCGTTGTAACTATACTGAGACCTTAGAACTATATCTCAAGGTGTGTGGCGCATTTACGTTGTAGATGTCTATGGGCTCCAGTAACCACTTAACACCAGGTGGGCTGTGAGCTCGTCCACACATCTAAGCAATACAAAAAAATAAAAATAAAATCCCGTCGATAAGCTCTGATGAAGCATTTGTGGTTCGCGCTGCGAGTTTACGAGTGTGACAGCCCACTGAGTTTCTCGCCGGATCTTGTCAGTAGGTCGCGTTTCCGATCCGGTGGTAGATTCTGCGAAACACTGCTCTTGCGAGGGTTCGTGTTAGCAACGTCCTCAGGTTAGAGCCCCGTGAGCTCACCTACTCGCTCGGCTACGCTGGCATAGCCATCTAAGGTTATCAGCTTAGGTAGGAAAAGAAAACCAAATGTATCAGTCACCCTTAAACGTAACGTCCTTTTTATATCAACCCACACGAGTACACTGCTTTGATCTCGATGTTTGGATCCTGTCCGGGCTTGGCTGGAATAGGCTCTTATGCTACCAGCGAATAGGTAGGGAACAAAACAAAAAAGAACCCTCAAATTTAGAGCAAAAGAAACGGAGGCCTCTTTCAACCAACACTAAGGTGATTGTTTTCGCCGAACCCGTCGCTTGCGACGAAGGGCTCGGCGAGTAAATTAACCCACAGACACAGCCCACTGAGTTTCTCGCCGGATCTTCTCAGTGAGTCGCGTTTCCGATCCGGTGGTAGGTTCTGCAAAACATTGCTCTTGCTAAGGTTAGTGTTAGCAAAGTCATCAGGTTTGAGCCCTGTGGGCTCACCTACTTATTAGGATTACGCTGAAATGGCCTCTCGAGGCCATAAGCTTAGGCAGTAGTAAAAAAAAATACCTAAGCCGCTACAGCTTGACTCTGCCCCTGACATTGCCGACGACATTGAACGTCGTCAACCACTCGCCATCAGGAGGGCCGGTTCTCTTCTGCCTACGAGGACAATAAAGAAAAAAAGAGCAGTCTTTTTCTCTCAAGACTTCCAAGTTCGGAAGCAGTTTTTTTGAAGTTTTTATTTGGTTCTAGCTTCTCGGCACTGAGCTTCAGAGCTCTCAAAAGCTCAATGATTTCCTCCTAACCAAAAAACTACTTAAGTTAATGACAAAAGCAATAGGGTTTTTATTTACTGCTTAGATGTGTGACAATAGACATCACAACGTCGATGCCAACACCCACCTTGTCAGTTCTTGGTCTCACGGCTGCCCCATCCTTCAAACCGGAACGACTGAAGAATCAATCCGCTGTAAAGCTGTCAGTAAATCAATTTCAATTACTTTTGAAAGAAAATTGCTAAACTATACATACATATCACACTTTTAGAATTGAAGTGGCTTAACCCAAAATTCATTTTTTTTTGGTATGCGCCAAAAACGTTATTGACGAATTGTATTTTTTCAGTTTTTCGATTTTAAAAACTTTAAGCTTTAAAGCGCATACCTTAAACTTTAAAGTATGCGCTTAATTTATAAGAGACGGAAAGTGTACTTTATTTTTTTCTAGACTAAAATGTAATAATTTAATTTTTAATTTAAAAGTCGTTCAAAGTAGGTGTATCTAAAACTCATTTTCTAAAATTTTTACTTAAGCCACTTCAATTCCAAAGGTGCGATATATATTATAATGTATATTTTTTTTGGTTTTCGCGATATCATTATATTATTGTATACATTATTTATAGCTATTTACTCTGTACTGTACTACCTTTGGTTGACAGGTAAATAATGTCTTAGGCATGTAAATTTTACATGAAGTGTAATAAATAAATAAAATAAATAAATAAATATTAAAGACAAAAACAGATAGAAAAACATCGTCCGATAGAAAGTGATATAGAAAGGTGGTCACAACCCTCAGCATTGAGGAATACGACGCAAAGAGGAGGAGATATTAAACCTTCTTTTACGGCTTAAAGTCACGTCTATTGTTATTACTATATTATTTCTTTTGTATACGGAGCAATTTCTTTTTTTTTTTTGTTTTTTTTAGGAAGGAAGGATTACTGGTGGCCCCTGTGCCTTTCCAATTTCACCGGGACAGATAGGAGTAAACAGATTCCGTGGGCAAGCCCGACTAAGGTGTTATTTGTCAATATTGAGACTTTTTGGCGGGAACGCGAGGAGTGAAGTTGTGTGATTTGTTTTATTTTGTCTATTTAGTATTTCTTCGGGTTTAAATGTGTAATAATGGTAGTTTATTAACTGTTTAATATCTGTGAAAGTGACAAATGTGGGAAAATGAAACAAAGTCCCTGGACGTAACTTCTCGGGATCCTCCAAAAAGTCCACTGAAAAAATCTTAGTAAATGACCACAATTTTACTAAGATTAATTTCATCCCATTTCATTTCATTTCATTTCATTTCATCCCAGTTGATTAATGTTGATTAATTAATTACCTTCATTTCATTTCACTCCATAATATCATTTTTCATAAAAATATGAATATAAATTAAAATAAGACATGACTTAAAGGTCTCAGTTACCAGGTCATGAAATCCTTTAAAAATTTTTTTTTCAATATTTGTATATTATAACTAGCTACCGTCAACTTTTCTATAAAGATCATTTATTGTCATTTGCGAATACATTTCTGAATAATTCGAGTGAATGAATTATATTTATCAAATGAAAATTGTTTTCGACGCTCCAACGCGATTTATTAGACAAACAACAATAATAATTATCTCAATCCAAGGGTTCGTTGTTACGAGCAAGGTCAAATAAATGAACATATGGACAAGGAAAAAAAATCGAAGATAACGTGGTTTAAACGCTGTACTGATTCATCTTTGACTTTGTCGACTGGTATTGACTGACTGGATGGTCCAGTAGGCAATGCCCTTGACTATTGCGCCGAGGGTCGCGAGTTCGATTCCCATATCGGACAAACATTCGTGTGATGAACAGATGCGTTTGGCCTTTTTCTGGGTGTTTATTATCTATATATGTATATATTTAAACATATATAAGTATATTTGTCAATCTCTGGTAATCAGTCAGTCTCAATCTCTCCATAACACAGGGAATCCTAAATTGGGACCGAATGACCGTGCGTGATTTGTTTTGTTCCCAGTTATTATTATGTTTATTAACCACGTGCGGTGACTTTACCCTGCACTTGAGAAAGATAAATATAATTTTGTGTAGTTTGTTTGTTCAGAAAACCCCAAGAAGGTACGAAGACAGAAGTTATTAATGATAAGTGGTTTTTTATGGTTCGATATATATATATTTTTTGCTTTGATGGATGGACGAGCTTACAGCTCACCGGTTGTTAAGTGGTTACTGGAGCCCATAGACATCTACGACGTAAATGCGCCACGCACCTAGAGATATAAGTTCTAAGGTCTCAGTATAGTTACAACGGCTACCTCACCCTTCGAACCGAAACGCATTACTGCTTCACGGCGGAAATAGGCGGGGTGGTGGTACCTACCCGTGTGGACTCCCAAGAGGTCCTACCACCAGTAATTACGCAAATTATAATTTTGCATACATCTTCAATGTAAATGCCACCACCCACGTTTAGATATGAATATAATTATTATAAAGTCTCAGAATAGTTACAACGGCTGCCCCGCCCTTCAAACCGAAACGCACCACTGCTTCACGGCAGAAACAGGCGGGGTGGTGGTGCCTACCCGTGCGGACTCACAAGAGGTCCTACCACCAGTAGAAATCGTCAAGAGACTATGTTAAATTTTTCCATGTTTGTGCACTTTCCTAGATGCTAAACGGTTAATAAACAGTTATCACACAATCAAACCTGAAAAAACACTAAACTAATGAATACTGTAGACAACTTAGTGTAGACGCGTCCAGAACTCGTCTCATTTAGATTGCGGTGGTAGATTCAGCGAAGCACTGCTCTTGCTAGGGCAGACGTTAGCAAATCTTTTTAGGCTGAGCCTCGTAAACTAGCCCACCAATTATGGTAAAGGCAGTTTAAGCTCTCAAGCATTATTATTTTTATTGTCGTTATAGGCAGACGAGCATATGGCCCACCTAATGGTAAGCGGTTACGGCCAGAAGGCCTTACAGTTTCACCAGGATAAGTGGGCGAGCAAAGGCTCAGCCAGAAGAGGTGGGATTAGCTAATATCTGCCCGAGCACATCCGAGGGAGACCTAACAACTCAAGAGCAGCTGCTTCGCTAATGAATCTACTACCGGATCGGAATTGTGACCCGCCGAGAAGATACAACCAGAAACTAAGCGGGCTGATGCATGAGTTAGATTGAACGTCGATCTCTTTGTCGAGTTCGACGAGTACCGATACCGAGGCCCCTAAGCCTGCTCCTAGTGTTAGAACTGAAGCCGTTAATGCAAAGGTTATCGGATCTGACAACTCAAGGGCAGCTGCTTCGCGAATGAATCTACTACCGGATCGGAATCGTGACCCGCCGAGAAGATCCAACGAGAAACTAAGCGGGCTGCTGCATGAGTTAGGTTGCACGCCAGCTCTTTGACGGATTCGACGAGTACGGTTACCCGAGTCAAGCAATGCCAGAAGCAGAGCCAAGCCGCTGCCTACCGCTTGTCAAACTTCCTCGTGGATCGGAACAAAATTAACAAGAGATGTGACGCCTTCCATTATAAAAAAAGTACACCTAAGGAACTGTGTGCTTAGTGCGAGCTTTTTAACGTTCTCGATAGCGTAAAAGTTAGCTCATATTTGTATGGAATGGGATCGTTTGCGTACGTTTGCCGCTAGGGGCGCTGTTCTAACTGCATACAAAATTGGGTTAACTTTTACGCTATGGAGAACGTTAAAAAATTCGCATTAAGCACACTGGTAAAATTTTAATGAAACACTGGAAATATTAAAAAAAAACCCATTTATTTCATTTATCGTTCCCGATTGGACAGCCATAAAAAAATTGTATCCTATTACATATATTTACACTATACACAATAGTAAAAATAGAAAATATAGTTTATTTATTTTTTCTCCACGAAAAAAATATAATTTAATATGTAATTTATTTTATGAAAAAAAAAACACATACAAAATCAACAGCCACTTTGATAATCTCATTCAGAAACTAATTCTAAAATATATATACTCAGGCAGGAATTAAAAATATTTTTTTTCGGTATCATACATGTCATAGTCATACTCACATAAACCCTTTGCCTTTGATTAAGAAAAAATATTTAAGTAGAACAAGATCACAATAAAAGTTACGTACAACTGGAGGTGAATGACCTCGCGCGGCGCTAGGCCACTAATACCTACTACCGCGCTTTTAATAATATTGAAGTATGACATTCAATACCATACTTCAAGTTTAATTACTTAGAACGTCTTATTTTATTTAGTTATTGAGAATCGTTTAAATGTATTTTTTTTTTCATTCATTTTATAAAGTTATTTTGAATAAATTCGACATAATGTATCTACATCCCTATGCTATAATAAACTTACATCGAATTGAATGCTCAAGTTTAAAAAAAAAAAAAAAAGTAACAACTTCAAATTTTAACCGGACCAGTGTTTAGTGCGAGTTTTTTAACGTTTTAACGTTCTCGATAGCGTAAAAGTTAACTCGAATTTGTATGTTGGAACAGCGCCCCTAGCGGCAGACGTAGGCAAACGTTCCAAGCACACTGCTGAGTTTTTTGCTACACACTGTGTAATAACAATATCTGGAATTCCTTGATTTATTTCTTGATTTATTCTTTCTATACACTTTGTAATTTCACGCTTAAATTATTATCATGGGACAGGAGCTGACTTTCTTAACATTAATTGAAAACCAAAAATAAAGATATGCGGATTTACGCCATTTGTTTTATATAGGGTGTTGTAATCTCGTATCAGGTTAGGAACTGCTGATTTATAACACTTTTACTAGTGGAAGGGCATTTTATGAGCCTACACGGGTAGGTACCGTCACCCTGCCTATTTCTAAGAAGCAGTAAGGTTGAAGGGTACGGGACAGCCGTTGTACTGTAAATATTATCTGTTTTTGCAATACCATGGCTGCTTCAGTACAGTATGTTTTTTATATAATATATTCGTTAGTTTAATAGCTTTTACGAATGTCATATTTAATCTCTAAATTATCACTTAATCAGAATCACTAAAAACAACACATAATCAAGTTATTGTTCATTAAATACATATTATTATTATTTTCATAAGCATAAATTTAAGTTTTTTTATATATTTACATCTATACTTACATTTATTACATATTTTATTACAAATCTCTAAACATTTATTAAATTACTGTGATACGCAAAATTTGGGACGTTTTAGGCTTCCATATACTCATCCGGTATGCGTACATTCAAAATTATACTTCAAACATACCGGTGTAATGTTTAAAATTGTATAACTTCGCTAATAATAGAACAAACATGACGACCATATCTCGTATTTGTACGTGGAGTACAAAATGTGTATAAGTAAAATAGTTCCGCAAAGGAAAATACATCTAAACTTATAGAAATAAGGTTTAAAATCAACTAAAGTTTTTAAGTATTTAATTCATTATGCCTCCTGTGTGCTTAACTCCTTCGCGTTCCTTAATCACTCTGGTCTCGTGACGTATAGCCAAGAGTCTTATCTATAGCATTCTGGAATGTTCTTAACCGGATATTAAAAAAAGAGTGCTGCTATTGAACAGTTCTACTGTGTGCTGTTTTTGACACTGTCAATCAAGTCAAAACTTAGTACAACAACTGTCAAGTCCGTTCGAAGTTCCTGAAGATTCAGAAAGAAACGATTTTACGGCGTTTCAACAGCTTCATCTCAAAAAATTTTAATGTACCCTCCTCTCCTCTATTTCGTATAATTTTAATTTCAATTAGATCTCAATAATCGATAATTTTAAATTGCGTTGATTCACGTCCACGCGTCCGAGAAACGTCAGTCGCCATTTTGAATAATAAAACCGCGCCATTTTGAAAAATAAAACCGCGCCATTTTGTCGTCGTTCCTGTCAGATACGTGTCGAGACTTGGCTAGTGTTCGGCGGGGGGCTCCGCTGGCGTGCTGGTCGCGGCGCTGTTGATGGCGGGGCTGGAGACCGCGCTCTCCTTGTCCAGTTTGCGGAACGACCAGTTACCGGCGCCGTCGAACTCCAAAACGTGCGTGTGGTACTTCCTGAGGAGAAAACGAAAGAAAACCTCATGTATACACAGCGGCCTGTATACAGCGTGTTCGTTTTTGTCGTCTTTTTTTTATTGCTTAGCTCGGTGGTTAAGCGGTTATTGGAGCCCATAGACATCTACAATGCGCCACCCACCTTGAGATATGAGTTCTAAGGTCTCAATATAGTTACAACGGCTGCCCTTCCCTTCAAACTGAAACGCATTACTGCTTCACGGCAGAAATAGGCAGGGTGGTACTTACTCGCACGGACTCACAAGGCGTCCTACCACCAGTGTATGGAGGAAGCACGAATACAGAGCTTTTACTGTGTCATATATCATACGTACCACACGCTCGGTCGGTGCGTGATTGAGAGTAGCGTGATGCCCTCCTTGACAGCCTCCTCATACATGACGACCTCCGTCTCCATGGAAACGGCACTCGTGCACTCGTCCAGCAGAGCGTACACCGGCCTGCAAAGTATTGCTCCCTATAAGTCCTCATTCAAGGGAGTAAACAGTAAGAGGGTAAGAGAAAGAAGTAAGAGGGGAGTGAACGAAGAAATGGTATATGATAGAGGAGTATGGAAGGAGAAAACATGTTGCGCCGCACCCAGGTGACTGGGAGAAGGGCAGAAGAATGTGATAAGTCCACAAGGCAATAGATGTCACAGCGTGAATGCCGACACCCACTTTGAGACTTGAAGCCTGTTCTCTCAACTGTACGGAAGCCGGGCAAATAATTTATTTATTTCTTTCTATAGCACTATGTTATCCTCCCGTCATCGTTTAAGTCGATCGTAAGCATGAGATAGGTCAGTGTTTCATTAAAAAAATTAGATCGTGTCTGCGGGATTGGAACACTGGTACAGTCGCATCGCCCGATACGAGTATACCAGGCGTCTTATCCTTTTAGCCATAACGACTCTTAACGAATGCCGCTATTTACTTGAGGCTTGAGGCGTGAGGTTGAACCGACATTTCAAAGATAACACAACTACTTTCGAATTACATTTGGACCGTCATTCTGGCCAGCAGTATCACCCGGCCAGTGTGGGATCTTTGCTTTGTCGACTACCCTCATTTAGGCAATTTATACTTGCTTATTTTTAGCTCCTTTTGTTTTTTCTACCTATTCTACTTACTTCGAGGGGTTATACTAGATTCACAGAACGAGTAAGTGAGCTCACGGGGCTCAAACTTGACGACGTTGCTAACACTGGCCCTAGCAAGAGCAGTGCTTCGCAGAATCTACCGCCGGATCGGAAACGCGACCCACTGAGAAGATCCGGCAAGAAACTCAGTGGGCTGTGTCTGTGGGTTAATTTACTCGTCGCGCCCTTCGTCGCAAGCGGCGGGTTCGACGAGAAGAAATGTCTGTTAACCATATCGCACGCAAGGAAAAAGTAATTTCCGTTTCTTTTTTAAATCAAACACACACTTTAAACTTTAAGGTGTGCGTGCGGTTTGAGACTTAAAGTATTAAAAACGAAACTAAAAAATTATTATATAATTCTTCGATTGCGATTCGAATAGGACGGTGATCGCGTTACGGACAGTATGGCGGGTGCATGATTGTTTTTTTTTCCTACAATTTTTTTTATTTTTATTGCTTTTTTAGGCAGACGAGCATGTGGCCCTGAATGGTACGTGGTAACGTGGTACGTGGAACCTGATGGTAAGTGGTCACCGTCGCCCATGGACGTCAGCAACGCCAGGGGCAGAGTCAAGCCGCTGCTTACCATTAAGTACTCTCCACAAGCCTCGTTTGAAGAAGCTTCCTAAGCTGAAGGTTTTTTTTTTATTGCTTAGATAGGTGGACGAGCTCATAGCCCACCTGGTGTTAAGTGGTTACTGGAGCCTATATACACCTACGACGTAAATGCGCCACCCAACTTGAGATATCAGTTCTAAGGTCTCAGTATAGCTACAGCGGCTATCCCGCCCTTCAGACCGAAACACATTACTGCTTCACGGCAGAAATAGGCTCCTGCCTATCCACTCGCGCGGACTCACAAGAAGTCCTACCATCAGTAAGATGGTCTTGAGAGATCGTATTAGCGTCGCCGGGTAGTGGCGCACCTGTGGTAGAACATCCTGGCCATGGCGAGGCGCTGCTTCTCGCCGCCGGAGAGCGTGGCGCGCCAGTCGCGCACGGCCCGCAGCCCGCCCAGCCGCGCCGCCGCCGCGTGCAGCCGCACCGCGCGCAGGATGCGCCGCGCGCGCTCCTCCGCCGCCGCGTCGTCCGGCGCCGCGCGCGACGGGTACGTCACCTGGTCCAGCAGCGAGCCCGCCGACATGTACGGTCTGCAACGCGAGCCGAACATTTATTGACATCAATTTCAATAGAATAGATTGGAAACTAATTACACGCGGTTTATCAATCAATTCAATATATATGTATACACATAAACACACACATGCACAAATGGTGTGTGTACCATTTGTACATAAACTGAAGTCGATTTCTGACTTATGCGATCCACACACGACCCTAAACTCAGTTGCGATATCGGGACACTGGTGTGGGGGACCCTAAATCGTACCCTAAGTCACCTCGTGTATAATTTATTATGGTATCTTACCCTCGCTGACATCTTAATCCTTACACCAACTTGCCCTTAAAATAATATTTATAAATGATTTCGTAAAAAAAAAGCTACTTTTTTTACAACAAAATTAGAGTTACTTTAGTATGTATTGGAACGAAGTTCCTTATCGCGCGTTGTGAAAGGGGGCTAGACGGAAAAAAATCTTACGAAAAGTTGTCACGACACTTTTTAGATCCGTCATTCTGACCAATCAACGTGTAGGCGCTTATCGCGTGACATTGCTCGTATCCGATTGGTCCGCGTATAGAGTACAGTTTCTCGAGATAGCGTTTCAACAACAGTAATTTAGTTCATAGTATTGTTTTTTTCTTCTTCGTAATGCCGTAATTTATTATTATAACTTAAAAAAAATATTACAATTCCTTCACTTGTTAATCGAAAGGAACTTCGTTCCATCCGGGTGTCCCTTGACACCTCTGAAGTTTTTTTTTTTGTAATACAATAAGGATTTTGGATAATTAAGTATTCGGTAAGTGTCTAATAAACACATGCACAACAGATAAATGAAAGCGGGACATTTTTGTTCTCGTTGGAGACAGCGGGACGGATAGCTTGAGAACGGGACAATCAGGCCCAAAGCGGGACGTGTGGTCACGTTACTGCACAGATGTGGATGTTGCTAGTTAATATGAATCAATGCGAATTATTAATAGGAGTACCTTTGCGGTATGTAGAACATGATGGGGCGCGAGGCGCAGGCGTCGCTGGTGTTGGTCTCGTCGGCGCAGTGGCCGCACGCGCAGGGCCGCGGCACCGACAGCTCGCCGCCGAACACCGGCCACAGTCCGGAGATTATTCGGAATAAGCTGTACGTACGACAACGATTATTATTAACACTTTTTACTGGTGGTAGAAACTCTTGTGAGTCCGCGCGGGTGGGTACCACCACCCTGCCTATTTCTGCCGTGAAGCAGTAATGCGTTTCGATTTGAAGGGCAGGGCAGCCGTTCTAACTATACTTGAGACCTGAGAACTTATATCTCAAGGTGGGTGGCGCATTTACGATGTAGATGTCTATGGGCTCCAGTAACCACTTAACACTAGGTGGGCTGTGAGCTCGTCCATCCGTCTAAGCAATAAAAAAAATAAAAAATAAAACGCTAATCATACCAACACTCACTGATATCTATTTCTACCATAGCGGGTAAATAACGGTATCGACAACTATTACTCAAAAAAACAAAACAAAATGTAGTATAGTAATTGTAGATTAATTGGTAAGAAAAAGACATGAAGTCAAATGTGCAAAAGCAATAAGATGATACGTGCATTTTCAATGAAAACATTCAAAATGGGTCATTTGACCGGTTAAGGTATGTTTAGTGTTAATACGCTTTTATTAGCTTCAGACGTATGTATGTTAGTATGTAACGGAATCTTTGAACATGATTTTGACTACCTTCAAAACGTCGGACTAACTAGAAATTTGGTATACGCATTAAGGACCGATGACAGTTCAATATTTAAAAAAATTTAAAAAATTTAAATTCGACTAAAAAATGAATAATAGTTTCAAATCAAATCAAATCAAATTTTTTCATATTCAACATAAATGAAAGTACATACTTGTTGAACGTCAAAAGAACTACCGCCAATTCACAAGAACTAGCCTCCGTCCTGAGAAGAATTGGCAAGAAACTCAGCGGGCATGTCTTTTTTTTTTTAAATATTAGATTATTTTTTTAATATTAGATTTTTTTAAATATTCAAAAAAATAACAAAATACGCTTTTATAAAAAATCCAACATAAAAAATAGAAAATAAATTTTAATAAATTTGAATTAAAAATAGTGTAAGAAAAAATTATTTTATTGTAAAAAAAAGCGTGGGGTGCTTTTCAGGATATTATCGAAATAACCCTTCTACTCATATCTGTTCATACCATATTTATAACTACTGATACCATGCACCATACGTGTTTTTTTTTTCAAAAAAATCATTTTTTTTTACTCCATATTTAATTCAAATTTATTAAAATTTATTTTCTAATTTTTAGTTGGATTTTTTTATAAAAGCGTATTTTGTTAATTTTTTTTAACTTTTTTTTTTAAATAAATAAATTTCACACCTTTTTTTTAAACATATCGAGGTGTGAAAGGGTATTCAGTTTAAGCGACATTAGTTTAATACACGAAATTTATCTTTGTAATGAAAGGTCCGTTTTATTTGATATCGGCATCAACAATTCGATGTTTTTAATTGAACTTTAATTAAGTTTACTCCGTTCAAATAGCTAAAGAAGTTATTTTACATAATATCTTTTTCAAATTGTAAACGTTAAATGGTTCTCGTGTAAAGTTGCAAAAATGTCGTTTAAACCAAATAGCCAATAGCAATGATTGAAGGATGACTGGTGGCCCGGAGGCCTTTCCAGTTTCACCAGGACAGGTGAGCGAGCAAAGGCTCAGCCAGGAGGGGAACTCGATATGTTGAAAATAAACGCAAGATACCGATGTACGACTCGCATAAAGTACCCACTAATACAATATGCGTAGTACTTCGGTTAAATAATTGTGGGTAGTCCTAAATTTATTCGCAAAGACCGATGCTGACTTTTTGGTGGGAACGCGAGGAGTGAAGTTGTGTGTATGTTAAATGTAATAATGGTGGTTTATGAGCTGTTCAACATCTGTAAAAGTGCACGAATGTGGGAAAATGAAACAAAGCCGCTGGACGTAACTTCTCGGGATCCTCCAAAAAGTCCGCTGAAAAAATCTCAGTCAATGGCCACCATTTTACTGAGATTACATTTAATTAATTTCATCCCAGTTGATTAATGTCTCAAATTAATCATCTTCACTTCATTTCATTTCATAAAAATAAGAATATAAATTAAGATAAGACATTACTTAAATGTCTTAGTTACCAGGTCATAAAATTCTTTTAAAAAAAAAAAAAAAGTCCGATGCTGGAGTGGATTCTCACCTGGACTTCCCACATCCGTTAGGTCCAACGATGAGGAGGTGCGTCCCCGGCGCGATGTCCAGGGTCACGCCGGCGGCCACCACGTCGCAGGCCGGGGTCACTATCGGCACGTTGCGAAGCTTTATCGACAAGTCGTCCGTGTACATTACTTTGCCTGAGGAACGAAACAAATCAATTTTAGATCTAAAGGTGACTTGATCTTATATCATACTATAAAAAAACACTAGTGGTCCCCTGGTATTCAAAATTCGACAATAATTAATTGAAATTATAAGTTTGTACTATTATACTTCTATAATCACAGATTTCGTCAATACTACACTTTAGACAAATATTAATAAAGATAAACAATATTTAATCTATTCTTAATTTGATCACAGACTTTGAACAATAAACAAAATATTATAAATGGTACAATTATTCGTACGTGTAGGTACCAACACCCTTTTTTTTCGGGTCTTGGACCGAACCTCCTACGATGTCCCCGCCCTAGGGGGGTATTACCACCCTGCCTACTTTTGCTTTTTTCCTATATAAGCTCCTGGTCTTGAGAGACCATTTCAATATAGCCTTAACGAGTAGGTGAGCTCACATGCTTCAAACCTGACGACGTTGCTAACACTAACCCTAGCAAGAGCAGTGCTTCGCAGAATCTACCATCGGATCGGAAACGCGACCCACTGAGAAGATCCGGCAAGAAACTCAGTGGGCTGTGCCTATAAGGCTAATATACTCGCCGAGCCCTTCGTTGCAAGCGACGGGTCCGACAACAATGACCGGTTACTTCTGCGATGAAGCAGCAATGCGTTCCGGTTCGAATGGTGGGGCTACGGTTAGGATTGCGAGTTACAGCTCGTGTGTCAAGAGGCAACGGGGGCGCGGGAGGTTGGGGCGGGGGGTTGGGCGCGGGGGCGGCAGTGACCTTGCGGCACGGGCTGGTTGTCCCGGAAGGTGACCTGGAAGGCTTGGTGCGGCGGCGCCACGTGCACGGCGCGCACGCAGCGGCCGCGCGCCACCTCGCCGAACACCAGCAACATGTCGGACACGCGCGTGGCGTACCCCGCCAACGTCACCACCTCCTGCAAACCGACCAACACTTGAGTATCCGTTAGTGATGAAACGGATATCCGGTAACTATACGGTATCCGGCCATGTTTTCACTATCCCGCCGGGTACCGGATAGTAAATCAGTATCCGGCCGGATAACGGATAGTAAAATTTAAGAAAATCTCATGGTTATACAAAAGGCAAATAATACCACAATAGACTATGGACAACTTCCATTTTTATAATCGCACGTCAAAAGTGATTGTTTTATCAATTAGTTTGTTTAATACTCAAAATTAACCAGTGGCAAATTGTAATGAATGAATACCAAATCGTCGTCGCGATCTCCGCTCACAAGCGACAACACCCGAACGCGCACGAATATTTCCGAAAGGGCCGAATATCCGGCGCTCCGGCCTCGCAGTTTGCCGAATATTCGGTATCCGGTATCCGGCCAAACCACTATCCGTTTCATCTCTAGTATCCATTATGTCATATCCACTGGACGTCTTGTGAGTCCGCACGGGTAGGTACCACCACCCTACCTCTATTTCTGCCGTGAAGCAGTAATGCGTCGTCGTGGCCTAAAGGATCAGACGTCCGGTGCATTCGTGTTGAGCGATGCACCAGTGTTCGAATCCCGCAGGCGGGTACCAATTTTTCTAATGAAATACGTATTCAACAAATGCTCATGATAGACTTCCAAGGTGAAGGAATAGCATCGTGCAATAACAATCAAACCCGCAAAATTATAATTCGCGTAATTACTGGTGGTAGGACCTCTTGTGAGACAGTAGGTACCACCACCCTGCCTCTATTTCTGCCGTGATGCAGTAATGCGTTTCGGTTTGAAAGACGGAGCGGCCGTTTTTTTTTTTTTTTTTTCCTACCTAAGCTGAGAGCCTTGAGAGGCTATTTCAGCGTAACCCTAACTTTTGTAGGTGAGCTCACGGGGCTCAAACCTGACGACGATGCTAACACGAACCCTAGCAAGAGCCGTGCTTCGCAGAATCTACCACCGGATCGGAAACGCGACCCACTGAGAAGATCCGGCGAGAAACTCAGTGGGCTGTGTCTGAGAGTTAATTTACTCGTCGAGCCCTTCGTCGCAAGCGACTGGTTCGACGAGAACGGTGACCGGTGCTTGAAGTACCTAAAAGCACCGTTAGTGGATCGGGAGGATCCGAGATGACGTGTTTAGGGCGACGTCGACTGCTTTCCATTCTGTCCGCAGGATCGGGAATGTAGTTACCGGCGGCCACGATGAGAGGGTTCTCGTGTCGTGCCGCTTTATCGAAGTGGAAGAGCGGCCGTTGTAACTATACTGAGACCTTAGAACACATATCTCAAGGTGGGTGGCGGCATTTACGTTGTAATTGTCTATGGACTCCGGTAACCAGTTAACACGAGTTGGGTCGTGAGCTCGTCCACCCATCTAAGCAATAAAAAGTGGAGACAGAGAGTATGATGGTAAACAAAGTTGCCAAGAATAATACCAATGCAATTTATTAGGTATGCTGGCAAAACAAGGGTGTAGCGCAGACTCACCTGTGATTAGCATTTCGATCCTAGTCTCCAAGTTAGCGACCCTATAGTAAGTCTGGTTTTTGAAGTACAACTCATAAGCGTAATTGACCAGTCTGGTTCGAGTTTGTTTTACTGTTAAGTTTGTTTTACTGCCTCGGCGGTGTATCATCAATTGCTTGGCCGTGGGGGATGGTGACAATGAAAAATTAGCTCGTACCTTATAACTGGACATGAGCCTCTCGATGGCGTCCGCAGCCGAATTCAGCAGGTTCCTGGACGTGGTCATGTATTCTGTTCTCGCGCTGATACTGTTGCTTTCACCTCCTGGAAACGCAAACAATTAAACATTTTTTATTAAAATAAATACAACGATCAACTTGTTAACAAAACGCTAGTAAATACGGCCATTGCCAGCTGACTGACAAAACCGGCGCATGCGCAATGTAGGCTGAGGTGATGGTTTGCTTATTAGATATAAAATAATTAATAATTGGGAATTTAATTGTTTTTATGGTCGAACAATCACCAATAATCGTCGAACAAACGATAATTGATCGAAATTAATTAATCTGAGCGATAAAAATAAAGCTATCTAGTAAGGGGGGCCAACTTAAGGGTGATCATTTGTTTAATTAATTATAAATAAATAAAAGACGAACAAACAATTTTTACATTCGAATATTAACGAACAAACGACGAACAAATAATTAAAAATAAAAAAATCCGAAAATCAAAAAAGGGGGTCCAAATTCAGTGAGCCCAAATGCTCCTGTAACAATCACTTGACTGCGTTTAATATCTATTTATGTATAAATTTAAACTTGTGCCAGTGTTTTGTCTAGTTACCGTGGCACAGGGAATCCTAATTTAAATCCAAGTGACTGAGTTTGATTTGCCTCTGTTTATTTGAAGAGGGAGCTTAAGTCAGTCCTGTTGACGGTTTGAGATTGATCGTCATAAGATATTATGTGACGTCATCAATGTTAGAAAAAATCGATAACGATTAAACGATTTTTTTAAATTGATTCTTCACTCTCCGATTCGGATATATCTGAATGTGAGAGTTAATGATACTGGCACGAGACCTTTAAAGTATTCTGTTTGATGCGATGCACACGCTGCTATTCGACGACAGATGGCGTTGCTCTTACCGGCGTAACAATGCCAATAAAAATTAATAAATGCGGCTTATTCGTAATTAATTAATCAGTCAGATTCGATGATTAAGTTAACTCGGGAGCAACAACCCTAATACAAACGTACCTTCCTTAGTCCCCGTGAGTATGGGCAGCGCCAGCATGACCATTCCGGTGCCGGACCACAGATACTTCATGCAGAATTGCTCCAGCATCACGTACCACAGTTTCTTGTTGAACACCGAAGTCATCTGCGCGACCAGCTGTTTGTACGCGGACTGCAGCTGTCCTAGTTCCACCTGGCGGATAAATTGTGCTTGTTTTCACTGGCGGTAGGACCTCTTGTGAGTTCGCATGGATAGGTACCACCGCCCTGCCTATTTCTGCCGTGAAGCAGTAATGCGTTTCGGTTTGAAGGGCGGGACAGCCGTTGTAACTGTACTTGAGACCTTAGAACTTATATTTCAAGGTGGGTGGCGGTATTTACGTTGTAGATGTCTATGGGCTCTAGTAACCACTTAACATCAGGTGGGCTGTGAGCTCGTCCACCCATCTAAGCAATAAATAAAAAATAAATTGTTAGTCCAAGGAGCACAGAATCATGGATGACGATCAGCCTGTGAAAGGAAAACCTACCTTATGCCCTCCGTAGAAGGCGACTTCTTCAGCGTGCGCAATGAGGCTGGCGTGGACATGGCGCAGGTTAGCGCGCATCCTCGCCTCCTCCCCGGCCAAAGCGCCAAATCTCGGACTGAGCATACGAAGGACTTGTCCGGTCGCGCATATCACCACCGTTGCTATGCCGGGACCTTGAAGTGAAAATTTATTCAAATAACAAATAATCAATATTGAGCAATAACTTCTGAATCGCCATGCCCTTTCTTGAGTCACGATAACATATAAAAGTGTAGAATAGAGTTTTTAATCATATTAATTATGATTATATGTTTACAAAACACCCAAACAAAGTTCTAGGTCTCAGTATAATTACAACGGCTGCCCCGCCCTTCAAACCGAAACGCATTACTGCTTTACGGCAGAAACAGGCGGGGTGGTGGTACCTACCCGTGCGGACTCACAAGAGGTCCTACCACCAGTAAAAATTAGTAGTAATATGTTGTACGCTTTATGATCCATCGGTGGACTTAGCGTATTATAACTATACTGAGTGTCGCGGCGCCTGACTCGTTTAGCACAGCAAGCTAGCCAAAACGTCATACCAAAACATTTACTACTACCGGCACCGCGCACTGACAGCATTCAACAACGTTCTTAATATACCTCACAATAATCATTATGGCTCAAGATCCTTCCTTTTCGAGAAAGGTCACATTCTTCATACATTCATCGCAGAACAATCACGACTAAACCATTGTAAATTGTAATTAAAGCAAGTAGCAAGCATTCAATTGGTTTTATTATAGAAACAATAAAGCCACAGTGTCTCGCGTAGACACTGAGACCTTAGAACTCATATCTCAAGATGGGTGGCGGCATTTACGTTGTAGATGTCTGTGGGCTCCAGTAACCACTTAACACCAGGTGGGCTGTGAGCGTTGACCCATCTAAGCAAAAAAAAAACTGCTTACTTATTTATAGGTACCCACCAATGAATATGTTTCCTTTCATCTTGTTGGAGTACGAAGCTAGAGTGAGGACAATCAGCAGCAAGTCGAAGCAAGGTTTTGTGAGCGAACTGTAGAGATGCGCCACGGACTGCGTGAACACGGAAACATCTTCCGTCAACCTGGATGAGGAGCATACAAATAAACTTGACAGTTTCAAAAACCGAATAACCCTAAATGGACCGTGAGTTGATAGCAGATGGTAACGAAATCAAATAAAATAAAATAAAATAAAAATATTCAACATAAATGAAAGTACATACTTATTGAACGTCAAAAGAACTACCGCCAATTCACAAGAACTAGCTTCCGTCCTGAGAAGAATTGGCAAGAAACTCAGCGGGCATGTCTTTTTTTTAAATATTAGATAATTTTTTTTAATATTAGTTTTTTTTTTTTTAAAAAGACGATACCAAAGTTTTAAGTTAATATATTAAAAATGATCGTGTGATGTGGATGGCTTCAGACCAGTCGTTGATTATTTAGGATGAGATGACGTGTCATCTACCTTAAGACATATGGATTTTAAGTTTAACACAGTTCAGGAAGCGGCCAGGCTCTGCCCCTGGCATTGCTGAGGTCCATGGGCGACTTTAACCACTCACGATCCGGTGGGCCATATGCTCGTCTGCCTAAGGGCAACAAAAAAAAACGCCGGCCCTGTGATAATGCGGGATTCTTTTGTTTACAAATCTACCTTCTGTTGCCATCATTACGCCGATCTCCATTTTTTTTACTTTTTGACGAAGGTGTACAAAATTTTAAATATTTTCTTCACGTACTCATTGATTGTGTTAACAAGGGAATCATGCCAAGTTTTAAGAGGTCGATACAATGCCGATCCTCAGTCTTTAAATATCTCAGATGCCATCAGTGTATAATGTGTTAAATTGGCCCAACTGTTCTGAACTTTAGAACGAAATGTCAGTTTACAGTGACGTGGAAACAGAAAGTATGATGGTAACCAAAGCTGCCAAGAATAATAACAATGCAATTTATTGGGGATGCTGGCAAAACAAGGATGTAGCTTAAACTCACCTGTGATCAGCGTTTTCGATCCTAGCGTCCAAGTTAGCGACCCTATAGTAAGTCTGGTTTTTGAAGTACAATTCGTAAGCGTGATTGACCAGTCTGGTTCTGAAGGCCAGGGCCAATCGACTCTCGAGGTATCTGATCATGGAGTTGATGAAGGTAGCCGGTATGGCAATGCCGAACCACTGCATCAGCAACGACGAGAAACTGCGCATGTCTTTTTGGACTATGTGCTTCACTGGAATATAGTTTCGTGGGTAAAGAACTGATGCATACACTATACATACATAAATTATATATTTATACTAGGAATCAACTCTGTTTTAGATCTTCAATGATGCACAGGACAATCTATAATAATATATAAATCTACAGTGATTTTTACGATGATCCGTTATAGCTACTGAACCATGCATTCGATTGACTTGAAACTTCGTATCCATGTAGAAAATACATGTAGTTAATCGATAGGCTAATATTTATATGAGTGTTGGACTCCCTACACTAGTTGCGGAGGCGTTAATGATGAGAATCTTTGTGGGGGTGAGAAATAATAATGTTAATTTTAAATAGCGAAGCGGTCGGGTACAGCTAGTATTACATAAATCTGTGCCATTTTTTTTATTTCTGTGACGGTAATTCTCAATCAATCACAAAACGGAAGTGCCGAATGTTTTATGACGTCGCAGTCAACGCAGTAACGAGCGAGACAGACTGTCAACGGTCCCGCTCCTACTCCCACCTTATAGCATAAAATAAATAATAGCTTTTATAGAAAATCCAACTAAAAAATAGAGAACAAATTTTATAAATTTGAATTTAAAATAGTGTAAGAATAAAATGATTTTATTGTAAAAAAAGCTGAAATAGCCTCTCAAGGCTAGCAGCATAGGTAGGAAAAAAAGGACAGTTTTAATAATTGTTACCAAAAATAGACATCACGACGTTCATTGCGTCCCCCACTTTGAGATATGCGATTGAAGTCTACACCTTTTGTCGTATGATTGCTCACAAAACGCCATAAAACTATTAAAAGAACATTGTCAAAACCAATGGTAGTACTCACCAATGGACCCTTCTAAGGAAGCGACGTAGATTGATAGAAAGGTCCTCGAAAATAAGCATAGAGTATGAGCTGTAAGTAGAGCTACTTCGTGGCTCCTGAACCCTGGGACCATGATCCTCGCGAGTGAGATCAGCTGCCTGAGGAATTCGAGGTTAAGACCCGGGACGTGCTCCTCGATTGACTGGGTTTCGTCGGCGTCCTCCTGGAGCGAGAAAGGATGAACATTTAAGTTTTTAGTCAGGACTTTATACGAGACCGTCCATTGTTTTTTTATTAGTGACTTTTTATATTATTTATGCGATTTTCAACTTTACGCTTAGCACGGTAAGATAGTTCAGAACGAGTATCCAATTCTAAGTTACGCGCCGTGTTTTGTCTCTTTCTATTGTTTTTGTACAAACAAAAATGTTCCTTTGTGTTTGAGTGTGTGTATGTGTGTTTTTATAGTCTATATGTATTTTTTTTTAATATTTTATGTTAATTCGTACAATTCAGTTCAAACATTGTACTGTTGTCGTTGATACTTCAGGTATGGTGGTTGCGTGTCGATAAATTGTGATTATCATATACCTATTCAATAATTTCAAAATTATTAAAAAAGCATTTCACAGGGGATCTAATTGTGAATCTGACCCATTCTCGAATTCACACGAACACACAAAAATCGTTTAGGAGTTCCGTATCATACACACAAACAGAAGAATTATGTATATCTCTTTAAGTGCTGAGCTTATTTTCACATATATATTTAAAAAAAATGCAGATGAAGTTTTTTTATAATTTTAATTTATAAAAACTTAATCTCAACAAAAAAAACAATGGTGAATTCACAGCAAAATTATTTTAAATGGTTATATGTATTTAAATGTTATTAATTTATTCAAAAGCGTCATATATGAGCGCATTAAGACATGTCCGTACAGGTCGATGCCTAACATCTTTAATCAAACTGCGAAAATTGTGACTGACACTCCGCACTTTATACGCAACTAGCGACCCGCCCTCGCTTCGCTTCGGAAACATTAAAACACACATGAAACAACAAAAAAAAAAAAAAAAGTAGCCTATGTTCATCAGGGACAATGTCGGCTTCTAATGGAAAAAGAATTTTTCAAATCGGTCCAGTAGTTTCGGAGCCTATTCGAAACAAACAAACAAACAAATCTTTCCTCTTTATAATATTATAGTATAGATAGAGAGTCGAACTGTCGACGGTTCGCGCTCAAAGCGTTAAGATTCTGTGTAGAATTTTTTTTCAAATAAAAATGTCGTAGAAGTTCGCGAACACAATACTTACGATATTCTGTTTGTTGTCGGTGTCGACTTCACCCCTGCAGAGGGCACACTGCTCCGCCCCGCACCTCCCCCCACAAGTTTCTTTCGTCTTGACATTATCTTCCGTGTGAATGTTACCGTTCTTCAAGATCTGTGATCAGGACATTGCAACACTTTAACATCGTGTGGTGTAAATAACATCGTGTGGTGTAAATTGTGAAATTTACGTAAAAGTAAAACACAGAGGCCATTTTACATTCCCTATCCTCCCGATCCACTAGCGGTTCTTTTAGGTACCTCAAGCACCGGTCATCGTTCACGTCGAACCCGTCGCTTGCGACGAAGGGTTCGGCTAATAAATTAACCTACAGACAGCCCACTGAGTTTCTCGCCGGATCTTCTCAGTGGGTCGCGTTTCCGATGCGGCGGTAGATTCTACGAAGCACTGCTCTTGCTAGGGCTAGTGTTAGCAACGTCGTCAGGTTTGAACCCCGTGAGCTACTTGTTAGGTTACGCTGACATAGCCTCTCAAGTCTAGCTTAGGTAGGAAATAAAAAGCCATTTTTAATGACCTAGCTTTTTTATGATGCATTCCCTTGAGACATAAGTTTAAAGAACCAAATGTATGTTTGTCTCATCGCTAAACAGGAACGCATGACTGATATGTGACATGTAGGATGTTTGGACCTCCTACTGACTGACTGCCTCGACGGCACAGTAATTAAGCGTCTCTGCTTGCTGAGCCGAAGGTCGTGCGTTCGATTTGCACATCGGGCAAACATTCTCGCGATTAACAAGTTTGTTGCCACATTCTCTAGGTGTCCAATATGCATTTCTTTAAACATATGTATAAGTCTGGTTTTCGTAGCTCGGGGAATGCTAGTTTGGATACCGTATGTGATTTTATTCCCTAACTAGCTGACCCGGCAGACTTCGTAGTGCCTCAATCGATAAATAAAAGCCCCAATTACTATTAGCCCTAATTTACTGGTGGTAGGACCTCTTGTGAGTCCGCACGGGTAGGTACCACCGCCCCGCCTATTTCTGCCGTGAAGCAGTAATGCGTTTCGGTTTGAAGGGTGGGGCAGCCGTTGTAACTATACTGTGAGACCTTAGAACTTGTATCTCAAGGTGTGTGGCGCATTTACGTTGTAGATGTCTATGGGTTCCAGTAACCACTTAACACCAGGTGGACTGAGAGCTTGTCCACACATCTAGGAAATAAAAAAAATAAAAAAAAACCTAAACTTTTGTAAAAAAATAAATTTAAAAAAAAACAAAAGGAATCCGTCCGACGGGGGACACATCAAAGGAAAAACAAAATTGTTATTTTTATTTAATTCCGAGCATTTTCATATTTATCTAAACCTTTTAAACCTTCTCTGGACTTCCACAAATAATTCAAGACTGAAATTAGCCAAATCGGTCCAGCCGTTCTCGAGTTTTAGCGAGTTTTAGTTTTAACGAACAGCAATTCATTTTTATAGATAGAGAAGAAGAAGATTATACATTTTTTTTAACCAACCAATATTTATTGAGTAACAATATTTTTGCGTGTCCGGTTTCACTACACGATATGTCATTTATGTACAAAGCCTTTTAGCGTATTCGTTGATTAGGGCCGTCTTTGTTGCACCGTCTGTTGAGTCACGGCTTACGAGCACTCCAACAATACAATGGATGATGAAATAATAATTACAGTCGCTAGCTACAATGCAGTTGCATCGCTTCCTTCCATAAATATGTATATAAATGATAAACCCTCTTTCAATTGCGATATGTGGTATCGTGTAGGCATATTGTGATTGGCATCTTCAATGTTCAACTCAAGAGTTCCACTATGTGTCTCAAATGTCCAGTTGGAGACATGGTGGCGTCTTTGTGAGGGCTTTGCATTAAATAATAATTTATCTATCAAACTTATATATACATATATTAGACACCGGGACACAGAGAAAATAAACCAGTTTGTCTGGTTACCTGGTACTGGTAACCTGGAGGGTTATGCTAACGTAACCGGGCGAGTAGATGAGCTAACGAGGCTCTAATCTGAGGACGTTGCTAACACTAGCTAGCAAGAGCACTGCTTCGCTAAATCTAACACCAGATCGGAATCGCGATCCACTGAGAAAAGCCGGCGAGATATTCAGTGGGCTGTGTCTGAGGGTGAATTTGCTCACCGAACCCTTCGTCGAAAGTGACGGATTCGACGAGAACGATGACCGGTGCTTGAGGCACCTAAAAGCACCGGGAATGGATCGGGAGGATTCATAATTACGTGCTCGTTTGTCGCACGAATGTTTGTCCACAGTGAAAATCGAATATTTATATTAAGTTCCAAAATAAACCTAATGCGAACAACGTTTAGCGCGTGAATACAGTGGACAAATATCACATGTGTCTATATTGGTCATAGCATCACTGTGTGCTTAGTGCGAGTTTTTTAACGTTTTCGATGGCGTAAAACTTAACTCGAGTTTGTATGGGAACGTTTGCCTAGGTTTGCCACTAGAGGCGCTGTTCCAAAAGCATCCAAATTCGAGTTAACTTTTACGCTATCGAGAACGTTAAAAAACTGTTAACTTTAAAATAATGAGTATTACCTTATAATTATTGTTATTGTTGCATGGTGGGGCTTGTTTCTTGTCTCTTGTTGAATAAACGGCGCACGCGGCTAGCGCCACCCCTACGCCCACACCGAGTGCGAGCGAGGGCTGCACCCGCGTTGCTTGTTCGCGAATTTTCGACAAAATGGCCGGCATTTTTATGGAACACTAACACTTTTGAAAAAAAATCTTAATAATAATAATAATTCAGAGATCGTTTGAATGTTACAAATCACAGATATGTTTATCAATAATAGAAACTGTTCTTTTTTTTTTCTTTTTTTTTTCTATTGCTTAAGTCATTGTACCGAATTTCGTTTTTTCATCCATTTTATCTGAAACAAAAGAAATACTTTATTGTATACACTGAAATGACAGAACGTGTTTTTTTAATACAAATAAATAATTAAGTGTTATTTTTACGATGCTATTTACGATCATCACTTACGTCAACAATAATGTAAAAAAGGAATTGCCTAATGATATACCTAGCATTGTAATAATGTCAAGATAATTTGACAATGGCGATTTTTTTCTTTCAAATTCGCGTAATTACCTACGCGCGATGCTAAATGGAAATGATGGAACACATTACCGCAGTAATGGTCAACGAATAACTTCATGTTTGGATGTTTGCAACCATAAATTTGCGTTTGTACAAAGTTATTTCCTAAGAGCGACTGTAAACATAAGAAATGTGTTTGATATATTGCTAGGGCGTATCGAGTTTCACTATGTTTCTTCCTTTTTTATATGATTGAAGGGTTACTGGTGGCCTTTCCAGTTTCACCAGGACAGGTGAGCGAGCAAAGGTTCAGCCAGGAGGGGAGGGATTTGGTAACAACTGCCCGAGCGCCTCCATAGGAGACCTAACAACTCAAGAGCAGCTGTTTCGCGAATGAATCTACCACCGGATCGGAATCGCGACCCGCTGAGAAGATCCGGCGAGAAACTCAGCGAGCTGATTCATGGGTTAGGTTGCACGTCGAACTCTTTGTCGAGTTCGACGAGTACGGTTACCGAGGTCTCTAAGCCTGCTAGTGTTAAGAGCTGAAGGCGTCTAATGCAAAGGTTATTGGATCTGATGGATCCATAAAGACGTGATGTTTCTTCTATTGGCCAACAGATGCCACCAGAATAGACTAGAATTATTTTTAATTATCATTAACGTTTTATCTTTAATGTATTCTAACGGAATTGCGAAAGACAAAACGTTACAAACATTGAGTTACAATCTAATCTCATGAACGCAATTATCAAATCTAATTATGTACGTAATTACATAATTGTTTTTAATATTCACAGTAAAATTACTACATATGTATTATGTTAGTTACAATTGAATAATAAACGTATTATGTAAGCAAATTGTCTTTTATCTTACATAATATCTCTTATCTTATTAAATTTTGTTAAAAAAATTAATAATACTAGTGGTCCCGCAGTAGTCGAAATTCGATTATAATTAATTGAAATTATAATTTTGAACATTATTATGGTTCTATTGTCAAAGACTTTACTTCTATAATCACAGATTTCGCCAAGACAACACTATAGACAAATAATATTAAAGATAAACTATAATAACCTATTCTCAATTTGACACACAGACTAAGCAATACAAAAATTTGACAATAAACAAAGAGTATTTATATGTGTGCGTGTGTGTGTGTGTGTGTGTGTGTGTGCGTGTGTGTGTGTGTGTGCGTGTGCGTGTGCGTGTGCGTGTGCGTGTGTGCGTGTGTGCATGTGTGAGTGTGCGTGTGCGTGTGCGTGTGTGTTTTTTTAATTTAAATAAAATTTAGCATTCTGCACTCCTTCTCTTAGATATTCTCTATAAGTGTGGGAAATGGGTAGAAAGTTTTTGCTTCACGTATTAATATATAGATTTTCGAATTGTGCTTTGTTCTAAAGTCTATAAAGCACGTGTGTAAATAGAAATGGGGATATTAAAACTAAAGCAGCGTCAACTAGTTTTTAGAGCGGTTCATTTAACATCTATTTGGTCTGAAAACTCCTTTTCCGAAGTCATCCTGCTCATCAACGAACCGGACTATAGACGCCGGCATAACGCAGCCTAAATTAAGCACAATTAAAACCAAGTGTCAGTGTTGTGATAACCTATGCCCCTGCGATCTCTGACACTTCTGCCTGACGTGGAGATTATGGGCAATACATCAACACACGTACTTAAAACGCGGCCTGAGGTTCGATAGCTCGACGGTGCGTATTAAGAGAGGCTTTAGCAGTTTTTATTTTATTTTATTGCTTAGATGGGTGGACGAGTTCACAGCCTACCTGATGTTAAGTGATTACTGGAGCCCATAGACATCTACAACGTAAATGCGCCACCCACCTTGAGATATAAGTTCTAAGGCCTCATGTAAAGTTACAGCGGCTGCCCCGCCCTTCGAACCGAAACGCATTATTGCTTCACGGCATAAATAGGCAGGGTGGTGGTACCTACCCGCGCGGACTCAAGACGTCCTACCACCAGTAATTACGCAATTTATAATTTTGCGGGTTTCATTTTTATTACACGATGTTATTCCTTCACCGTGGAAGTCAATCGTGAATATTTGTTGAATACGTATTTCATTAGAAAAATTGGTACCCGCCTGAGATTCGAACACCGGTGCATCGCTCAACACGAATGCACCGGACGTTTTATCCGTTAAACCACGACGACTTCAAATCTCTCAGATTGAGCCCGTGAGCTTTACGCGTCCGCGAATAAATGGAATAGCCTCTTAGGCTACCAGCGAATAGGTAGAAAATAAAATATTGTCATCATATTTTTATTATTCTCGATGTTTCGAATACTGTACATTTTCATGGTCACGTTCCGATATACTAAGATGTTCTTACGCAACTTTTTGGACAGTTTATTTTTATCCGTACATAATTATGTAACTGCTTCGTTTACGTTTTGTTTTATTTACTGGTGGTAGGACGTCTTGAGTCCGCACGGGTAAGTACCACCACCCCGCTTATTTCTGCCGTGAAGCAGTAATGCGTTTCGGTTTGAAGGGTGGGGCAGCCGTTGTAACTATACTTGAGACCTTAGAACTTATATCTCAAGGTGAGTGGCGCATTTACGTTGTGGATGTCTATGGGCTCCAGTAACCACTTTACACCAGGTGGGCTGAGAGCACGTCCACCCATCTAAGCAATAAAATTAAAAAAAAACCCTGCCTATTTCTGCCGTGAAGCAGTAATGCGTTTCGGTACCATTGAAGGCCATTGTACTGTTAAAACTGGGACCTTACAACTCATGTCTTGAGGTGGGTGGCGGCATTTACGTTGTAGATGTCTATGGGTATACCCCTTCACATCTATGCAATAACAAAAAAAAAATTGTTAATTTTGAAATATGTCTTAGTCTTACACCCGTATCTTTAGTCGTTTACACGAGCTTAACTCGACTCGACTCAACCTCCAACGCGCGTTTTGGTATGATTAGTCGTAAAAATAAACTCCACTCAAACGTCCTTGGAAAATTTTCCTAACCGGAGTGAAGTAAGCGAACTGTCAAGTCAAGGTACGTCGCGACGTACCTTGAACGTTCCTCAAGGCTGGTTTTCTATCAATGTCCAAATAGTATGTGGACCGCAAATGGAAATATATGATATTGTTGTGCAATGGCCTGGATCTGTGCATGATTCCCGCATATTTTGATAATTTAAGTTTGATAATATTTATTAATAAAGTAAATAGTTCGAGGTTAGACATTTGAAACTCTTTATTTTATTTACCTACATAAGAGACATATTTTGCTTACTACTTGATAAATAAAGTCAATGCGATTATAAGTTTTATTTATATAATAATAAACTGGTGGTTGTGGAAAAGCACTTCAACAACACGATGCAACCAAAATCACACAAAAGTGGCGAATAAAAATACAAAGCCGGATCCGAAATCTAAAATAATAATAGGTTAGAAAATAAATAATACACTTTCAGATTTACCGCACGCACACATATTTACGAATAACTCAGCAACCAAAACATCAAACAAGTTCATCTAGTGTCAAACAGACAGCGGCAGCTTGACTTTGACATTAAACAATTACCATAGACTACAGAACTCTATGGGTTTGATGCTAGCTTGATCAAATTTTCATTATTATTACCTCACTCGAGGTCAGTTGAGGAATATTGTAATGGTCGACTAAAAATACCAAACTCGAGTAAGTTTGGAGGGAATTCTCGAGCATCATCGGATGAGTTAAGGGTGGAGGACTATTTTACGAAACGTCTAAAGATACGGGCATTAATCTCCCATCAGTTACGTTTTCCCTCATCCTGCATTAACTGTAACATTGTCGAATTAGCTATTCTAAATTCAAGGAAACGTTATTAAGTTCATTGTTTATCATCTTTTTTTGGAGTTCGTTACGAGTCACGTGTTTTCTTGTTTATATATAAGAATACAACGCCTCAAAAACTCAACCTTGGGGTGCACCTTGTGTGAACAAAGCGCCGCGCCGAGCCGAAGGAGCCTTGACCCTGGCGTGAGTCAGTCCGCTGCGTTACCTGTCGTGCTCGTAAACTCACATTAAGGATAACAAACAAAAAGTCTACCTACCTACATATATCAATAAACTCTACTGTCTTTGTTTTAAGCGTTACTTTTGCTCACATAAATTTATTATAGTGACCAACTTCTATTTTGATAACTTATGTTAGATAGAGCCTTTGGAAGTATGAGGGAGAGAGACAGAGAGACAAAGAGGGAGAGAGAGAGAGAGAGACAAAGAGAGAGAGAGAGAGAGAGAGAGACAAAGAGAGAGAGAGAGAGAGAAAGAGACAAAGAGAGAGAGAGAGAGAGAGAAAGAGACAGAGAGAGAGAGAGAGAGGGAGAGGGAGAGATTCTACTTTATTGTAAACCACATCATAATTAAAATTGTAATTAGGCGGTTTTCTCGCCAAGTACGATCTCTTCCAGACCACCGATTTCGCTTTTTTTTCTATTTACAAAGGTACTACCACCAGTAATTACGCAAATTATAATTTAAGGGGTTTGATTTTTATGATACGATGTTATTCCTTCACCGTGGAAACCTTCAACCTTCGCAGAACCTTTAGAAAGTTTCTTAGATAAATACAAGAATAAAACCTGAAACGTTAGATTAGCATTAAGCTATTTTGCCGTGTGACTTAAATCCATTAAGAATAATAAATAAATAATAAATAAAATCCATTTACCAGTTCTTAAGAAGTATTAGGTATCTAACCCTCTTCGGTAAGCTGGTGATGATGATGCAGGCGGATGATAGCTACGGCTGGACAGATCATAATGATAATGATTCTCTAACCTAAACAATTTGATAACCGGACGCCAAAAACAAAAAAACAATGTCAGGAATTTTAACCGATGAACAATATAAGTAAAAATTTATGATTTTCGGCAGATGTTAGCGTTGAATACAAAAACGAAATACAACGCTCATATGGCCAATTAATTTGACTATGCAAATATTGAAGATATGAATGTTTCTATTTTTGTTACTTAATCGTCCATAACGACCGACCAGATATCATAAAAGTTTCGAACAAAAATAGTTTAGAGCTAGAATACGCTTTAGTAATTAAGATTTTTTCTACTTTATTTTTGTGTTAAATGACATAGCCCGTGTAATGTCAGGTATTTCTGATGTTAATAATTACAAGAGTGTGTTAGCTAATTTTTTATTTTACGTACGGATCTACAAGTTCCGTTTCTTCCTAATTACAAGTTTAACGCGGGTGAAGCCACGGTGCGCGACGATGGCTAAGATATAATCTATGACTCATCGTTTATTTTGGCCTCAGATGACGTCACACGTGCCTATGGAGGTCGCGATCAGCGGTTATGTAAGATAACAGTTGATCGCTTCCCTATTGACAACTATAATGTTACCTTCATTCCATCCACGCGTCCTTCATCAAAATTATTGTCTTAAATGCTGCGTATGTAAATGTTTATTTACATACAAATAAACAGTAACGGAAAATAGTCATCGGAAACTGCCGACGGTAAAACTATTTTTCCTCGGGACATAAACATTCACGAATTCGCTTTATGCGTTGTGAATTGTAAATACGTTTTCGTTGGAAACTTCTAGAGTATATTCAAAGGAGTGTTTCTAGGTAGCGCGAGAAAACCCTTTTTTTTTTTTTTAGGCCTAATGGTGGCCTTTCCTATTTCACCAGGACAGGTGGTCGAGCAAAGGTTCTGTCAGAAGAATGGAATTTGCTAATAGCTGCCCAAGCGCCTCCAAAGGAGACCTAACAACTCAAGAGCAGCTGCTTCGCGAAACCGACGAGAAACTCAGCGGGCTGATGCATGAGTTAGGGGAAACCCTTATAATATCGCCATGTACGTATGCCTGTGTCACAGCTCTCTGAGACTATTTGCATTTTGTACATCGAAGATAATTAGAAGTTATTAATAAATTCGATTAGCATTACATGGATGTAATTTGATAATAATGTAAACATTGATACCTATAGGATTTCCATAGAGGTTCTTTTAGCTTTTAATAGATACATGCGTTACTGAAAGCGTAAAGGTATATTAGCTACCTTATTTGTACCTACTATTGAGAGCCACTACGTTCACAAAAGAGGAGAACATGTGTAAACATAGTTTCAAGTGTATAGCATCACAACTTGAATAGCAAATTTAAAAAGTAACATACATGGATGATTTAATCCCCCAACGCCTATGAAAACATTTAGAAAGGTACTCATAGACGGCTTTGCGACGACTTACTAACTAAATGCCGTTACTATTAAACTAAACTCTTAGATTCTGCGTATTCGATATTGATTTTTCAATGTACATATCGTCATCTCGCATTAAAGCCTTCGTCAAACAGAACGCGTAATTAGCGCGCGTCAGAGCGCTAAACTGACGCCGCGCTATGACGCCGAGATGTGTTGTACTGCTATGGTAACATACCGTCAACAGAGCCCTAGCGCTATAAGTACGCAGCGCTCTGTCGCGGCGTTAGGACGCTTTGACGTCAGGTGTTGTAATTTTTTACAAATTTTATTTTAGCGTCGGAGTGAATGTGTATTAAAATAGGTACTAGATAATACGAAAAAATGATATAAATAGTTAGAAAACATTCATCTGAATCACTCGATTTCTTAATACTTTTAAATTTTCCCACTGCTATCGAAAGGCACTATGATTTGGCGAATGCGTTGCGTCAAGGAGCGTTGGGTTCATCTAGTCAATTTGTGTGACATGAAAAGAGCGCGACGTTAAGTACGGTTCTGTTTGACGAAGCCTTAAAACTTACTAATCTCAAAACTTACTAATTTTACAGATGAGTGTTTTAAATTAATCATATTTGCGACATTTATTTTTTTATTTTTTTCCAGTTACATTATATGTCTTTTAAAGTAAGATAAAATTCTCGTGGCTTCGTGATATAATTAAAATCGCGTATTATTAACAATAATGGCATTCGGTTCGCAGTGTCATTCTCGTTTTCGATTTAATTTGTACTACTTACTCCATTACTAAAACTATGCACGGTGACAACATGCAGGTAAACATCACGGAGGCCAACATCCGGAGGTTTCGAGCGAACGGAATGAGAACAACATCGTTCTCGTGGAAGACGCGGAAGTGAGAAATTATTTTAATTACAAAAAAAAAGACAAACAAACTTACAAATGACTAACGGAAAATTTATATTCACTGTGTTAGTCGCAAGACGTGCACAGTCAAACGTTGCTGATGCTAATATCTTGGAACAGGGCGGTGTTTGCTTTTTTATAAATAACTAGCTTGTGCCCGCGACTTCGTCCGCGTGGAATAGTTACTTTGGTATAACGCTAAATTTTACCCGCCTCTTACCACCCAACCTAAATATATATGCTGTCGCAGACTTTTTTTAGATCTTTTAAAGGTGAACAATTGTCTACATCTCTCACAGTCTTAGTGTGATGTTATATAGCCTATAGCCTTCCTAGTTAAATGGGCTATCTAACACTGAAAAATTTTTCAAATCGGACCAGTGGTTCCTGAGATTAGCGCATTCAAACAAACAAACTCTTCAGCAGTATAATATTAGTATAGATAATAATAATAATAATAATGATTGTTGAGTCAACATTCCATACAGCGATAGTCTCGTAGGCCAGGTCCAAATATTTTATAATAATAAATAACCGAGAACAAATCACGCACAGTCGAACTTTCTAAGCTATAGAAAGAATATTCTAGAAATGAAACATGCAGAGCCGTCAGTAACAACCGTAATGACCGGTTGATTACGAGCATGAAACAATCGCGGTGTATTCTTCGCAATTATTATAATAATACTAAAATGACATACGTGGATGATGTTCAATATCCGCCCTTAACCTTAGGAAGAAATCCAATAAGGAATGTTTTTAATGAGAGAAATCTAGTTGACCCACTGACAATTGGAGTAAATGATGAGACAAGAATGACTCTGACAGACTTCTATTTTTTTCCAAAGCTTGAACAAGTTCTTGGAAGAAAAAGAAATTCAGCACTCAAAGACAACAAACACGTCTGAAAATGACTGCGTCAAGAAGGACATTCAAAATTTACCACTGCGCATAGATGCACCGATAGAAATATTGAATATTAATGAGGCCGTCAGCGCAATAGTGGCCTAGCCTTACCATACTTAATATGAAGATACCTATATAATTAAGATTGAATTTACTTTACGCTGCTTTATAGGCAAAAACAATGTTTACAAAACCATCTGTTATCTAGGAGTGAAATTAGAGAAAGGCCGGTTTTGCATAAAATTTTTAATATGTATTAATTTGTTTATTGTGTAAATTAATATGTTTTAAATAAATTGCAATACATATAAGTAGGTACGAATATGAAAGATTGTGGATTAGACCACTTTTGCGCTGAGGGCCCATTTATACAAAAAAAGGCTTTAACTTTTTGTATACTAAACCAGAATTTGTAGGTAAATTCCTAATATCAAGTTCACCTTGACCCCGTCGTATCAATAGGGATTGCACCATTACTATTGCAACACCGACCAACATGAAAAGTGAGATGTGTCAACATACATATGGTAATTTATTATCGAAATTATTATTCTAATTAGCTGTTGCCAACAGACCTATAGCTAATGGTAGGGGTATTATGGTTACCACTGTCCTACGCATTCCTATCATCGTACCAATTTGAAGAGATTAGTCGTTTGCCAATTTATTATTGCCCATTATTGCCCTTATAGCCAGGCGAGGATAAGGCCCACCTAATGGTGACTTGTTAACGTCGCTTATGAGCGCCAGAAATGCCGGGAGCAGAACCAAACTGCTGCCTGCTGTAGTTATGCAAAAGAATCGAGGTTTGGTGTTCTAGTCAGTTATTACAAGGACTTTAGCTCGTCGGTCGATCTAACTAGAGAAATACAATTTATTCGTGTCCCCACCCGCAGAAGCGATGCCAGATATTCTCTTCGATTTCCACGTTTCATACACATAGTTAGAAAATAATTTTTACAGTCGTCCGTAACAATGAAAACTGTGCAGTATTCGTAACACTGCAAATAATAGAAATCAATCAAAGGACTATGCATTATGAAGAAATCTTGTTAAAAATCCTTAAGCCTGACTGGTGATAGGACGTCTTGCGAGTCCGCATGGTTAGGTAAGTACCAATACCCTACCTATTTTTGCCGTGAAGCAGTAATGCGTTTCGGTTTGAAGGGCGGAGCAAACGTAGTCAAAAAACAATAAGTGAGACCTTTGAACTCTTGTCTCAAGGTGGGTGGCGGCATTTGCGTTAAAGATATATACGGACCAAGATAACCACTAAAGCCAGGTGGGCCGTGAGCTCATTCATCCATTTAAGCTATAAGCTTAGGCAGCGGCCTGGTTCTGCCCCTGGCATTGCTGAAGTCCATGGGCGACGGTAATCACTCACCATCAGGTGGGCCGTATGCTCGTCTGCCTACAAGGGCAATAAAAAAAAAGGACCTCTTTGTGACGACATAGTGTTCACTCTATAGAGTATATCGGTATACCGACTCTTCTTATTTTTACAATACATTTTAAACTTCTTTGTATAATTTACCTTCTTAATGTAAATTTTAAGTCAAAATACATTTTTTTTTATAAATAAATATTTACTAACAATCACGCCACGTTAACTGGTCCCGTGGTAAGTTCGTAAAGAACTTGTGTTACAGGTACCAGATAACGGAAATAAATGTAAGATTTTTATTATACACATACATATGTTTAATATACATCCATAACCCGGGAAAAAACATTTTATATTTATCATACAAATATCTTCCCTTGGCGAGATTCGAACCCGCGACCCACCTGTAGTGACCACGTCACTTACCACTACACCAGACGGCCGTTAAATTGTTGTGAATGTTAGGTTACGTCTTCGCGATAAATCTAAATCCGGAAAGCCACTACGAGCCGACCTCAACTCGGAATCGAACCCAGAACAGACCGCCCGAGCGTAACTTGACCTAAAAAACCTTCGATCCGTCACCGAGTTCTGTGCATATAACTTTTTACCGCACAGTGAAAGTACGGTGAGAAAAAAAATACAAACACACACAATTACAATATGATGCATTAACCAGGTCGAGAGTACCGTTGGACAAAACGCTTTTTTATTTTATCTTTCTGACACCGCTCATATAATTTTCGAATCGATTGTATTGTAGCTTTTTATGAGCGAATATTTTCAATAGACATGCTTTTAGCAAAAGGTATATACTGTTATACACAACTCTGTCTCTCCAGCGGATTAATAATAATAGGATTAATAATAATTAAACAATAATGAATAATAAGCTGTTAAGAATAATCATCATCATCAACCTGCGGCAGTCCACTGCTGGACATAGGCCTCCCCCAAAGTTCGCCACTGAACCCGATCTTCGATAATCGATCTTTAAGAATAACTAGGGGTCCCGCAGTAGTCGAAATTCGACTATAATCAATTGTAATTATAAGTTTGAACATTATTAAGGTTCTATTTTCAAAGATTATTATACTTCTTTATTCACAGATTTCGCCAAGACCACACTATAGACAATTAATATTAAAGATAAACAATATTAATCTATTCTCAATTTGACCACCGAATTTAAACAATGACAAAAGTTTCCCAATTGACAGTAAACAAAGAGTATATTTTTATATATGTGTTGTGTCAAATACATGGTAGTGTGTGTAATGTTTTCTTTATTGATTTAAAGTATCTTTTGTGCATTATTAAATAAAAATTTAGCATTGTGCACTTCTTCTCTATATTCTCCATAAGTGTGAGAAATTTCATACTCCTCCGTCCGCGCAATTTTCGTAAAAAGCGGTACAAAGTTTTTGCTTCACGTATTAATATATAGATAACCGGGAATAAATCACGCACGATCATCCGGCCTCGATTTATGATTTCCTGTGTTACGGGTACCGGGGATTGACAAACATACTTTTTTATACGTTTAAATATATACATGTAAATGTATAAATGTATTAATGCATGTTTAAATAATCAACACCCTGGTAAATAGTAAACAAACATCACACGAATTTTTACCCGATGTGGGAATCGAACCCGCGACCCTCGGCGCAATAGTCAATGCCGCCCACACCCGAGTTAGTCAGGATTGGGTAACCGCAAGTTTTTTCAACTACGAAAAACACAGACCCCTAAGTTTCTCGCCGGATCTTCTCAATGCCTACACTAGCCTACACTGGCGCTATTTCGGTGAGTCTTCCAACACAATAACTTGCTGTTTACAGATGGACACTATTTCAATTTGCCCCCTAGACAAGATGGCGCTCCTTAGTTCTACCCTCCAGTCTACCCCGGTAACCGTATTCGTCGAACTCGGCAAAGAGTTCGACATGCAACCTAACCTATGCATCAGCCTGCTGAGTTTCTCGCCGGATCTTCTCAGCGGGTCGCGATTACGATCCGGTAGTAGATACATTCGCGAAGCACCTGCCTTGAGTTGTTAGGTATCCTTTGAAGGCGCTCGGGCAGTTGTTAGCAAATCCCACCTCTCCTGACTGAGCCTCAGCTCGCCCACCTGTCCTGGTGAAGCTGGAGAAGCCTCCGGGCCACCAGTAAACCCTCATTCATAATAATAATTATTTAAAAAAAAGTTCTACCCTCATATTTCTCGTATATTTTAGTTGTACGCACTAGCCGTATTTGTTTGATCGATATAACTCAACAGATATAAAAAATCTTAGCCAAGGGCCGTTGTGTTTGAAAACGTTAATTTATTCGAATGCAATCAATACTATTACCTCAAATCGGTCAAAGCCAATCACGCTGTATAAGTCTTTCACGGGTGTTGTAAACGTTAATACAATACTAGAGGTCCCGCAGTAGTCTAAATTCGACTATAATTAATTGGAATTGTAAGTTTGTACACTATTATGATTGTATTTTAAACTTCTATAATCACAAATTTCGCCAAGACTACACTATAAAAAAATATTAATAAAGACAAACAATATTTAATCTATTCTCAATTTGACAACAGACGTCAAGAACAAAAGTTTGACAATAAATAGTATGCATGCGTGTGTGCGTCAAACACATGGTATGTAGTGTGTGTAATATTTTTTTATTGATTTAATGTATCTTTTAATGCATTATTTAAAAAAAATATTAGCATTGTGCACTCCTTCTCTGTGTTCTCTATAAGTGTAGAAAATTTCATACTCCTCCGTCCGCGCAATTTTCTTCAAAAGGGATACAAAGTTTTTGCTTCACGTATTAATATATAGATAACATGTACTTACGCTAAACCACTCAGTTTGGAACGTATATAATTACCTTAACATTTAATCTAAGAAAAAACTCAAACTCAATCACTAGTATTTTTTTAACTTGTCAAGTTTTGTTAAATCATAACGTTTAGATTAAATAGCTTTGGCGTATTTTTTGTGGCGACTTCATAAGCAACGTGTATTAATCAATTTTTTCCAAACATGAAGCTGGTGTCTTTCAAAATCTCATTAATAATAAAAAAACATACAAAATTCACTAAACGCTTCGAATTGTGTATAAGAAGTTTTGCATAAACTGGTCCATACCATTATTTATATTTAATATCTATAAGAAACTCTATATTTATAATGTTCCTAACGTTTTTGTTTTTTACTAGATGACCCGGCAGATATCGTAGTGCCGCAATCGATAAATAAAAGATCTAAACTTTTGTATAAAATAAAGATAAAACAAACAAAAGGAATCCGTCCGACGGGGGACACATCAAAGGAAAAACAAAATTGTTATTTGTATTTAATTCCGAGCATTTTCATATTTATCTACCTTTTAAACCTTCTCTGGTCTTCCACAAATAATTCAAGACCAAAATTAGCCAAATCGGTTTAGACGTTCTCGAGTTTTAGCGAGATTAACGAACAGCAATTCATTTATATATTAAAATAATATTATAATCGACACACTACAATTTTGTAATTACATTATGGTGAGCAGTGTAGTCCTCGCACAATATAGGACTTGTGGTCTTTTTAATCCAAGTACTGTCTACAATTTGTTATAAAAACAAATAGCGACTATCTGTCGTAAAACGAAATTGCACTCACATGCCATACGAAATCACTCAAGCCCTCGTGGAAACGCTATTAAAAATAATTTAGTAGTCAATACACATGCTCGTGATCATCAGACGACAGTCGGAACTTTCCACAGCTGGAAAAGCCTCCACCAAGGTTCGCCGCAGCGACTAGTCCTAAGAGATCCGCATCCAGGGGATTCTCTCAATCTACAATCGACCATAGGCCTGTCTAGTGGAAGGCCTAACTACCGCGTCACTATATCAGAAAATATCGATAACTCACATCAGGTTAGAGCCCCGTGAGCTCACCTACTCGTTTGTTTTTTTTTGTTATTGCCCTTGTAGGCAGACGAGCATACGGCCCACCTGATGATGAGTGGTTACTGTCGCCCATGGACTTCAGCAATGCCAGGGGCAGAGCCAAGCCGTTACCTACCGTTAATACTCTCCGCAAGCCTCGTTTGAAGAAGGACATGTCATAGCGCTCGGGAAACACCGTGGAGGAGAGCTCATTCCATAGCCGGATGGTACGTGGCAAAAAAGATCTCTGGAAACGCACTGTGGATGAACGCAGTGGCTCCAGGTAGTATGGATGAACTCTGCTCCGGTGGTGGGCGGTGCGATGGTAAAAACGAGATGATGGTATCATCTCGAATAGTTCCTCAGAGCACTCGCTCTGCGAATCTAGTATAACCCCTCGAGATTACTAAAACAGATAGAAAAAAAAATATAACTCATAACACGTAACAGTGACATGAGAAATTGTAAATGATCCAGTCATCTCCACTTTTTTACAGTATGTACATTTTATTTATTTACATTTATTTGTTTCATTTATTTCAGATTTTGCATCCATATTAATGTTAACCATAATATTTCACTTGGAATACAAAAAATAAATAAAATAAAAACAATAACCACAAGTTCGGAATAAAACTATAATATAATAAAACTTGTGGCTTGTGTCGTAGTCACCGCCATCAGCGGAAATCTATTTTTATATAGTGTTTTTATAAAAATTGCAAATTTAATATCTTTTTAAAAAAAGATTGTGTAATTAATAAGATTTTAAATAAATATAGTAGATTAATAGTAATAAAACAAAAAATAAAAATGAATGTCAAAACTATATCAATATATTAAAAGCTGAGCAAGTTACCGTGTGACCTTCTGGCGAGCAACTAGATTATTTTGGGCGTTCATATACATACAATATTTCGTAAATAACCGGTCACACCCGAAGTACATATTTATGCACATTCTGAATGAATTGTATTCCGAATTAATTTCAGAATTTTCGTAAAGGTGAGATTTTAATTCGCTTCAATTAAATGTTATTAGATGACGACCGAGTTTTGCTCTTTTTTTTTTTTTTTATAACGCCATCTTGTTGTGCCTTTAAAGCGGTTAGTTGCCCTCAATTAAGAAATATAGTATTATTATTCGCCAATAGATGTCGCGAAGAGTTGATTATTGAAAACACGAATAAAACAACATTTTCTGAAAATAAATCGTGGCTAGATCGATTTATCGCCCCCGAAATCGCCTGCATATTAATTTTTTATGAAAATCGTTGGAGCCGTTTCCGAGATTCAGATTACATATATATAAGTACAAGAATTGCTCGTTTAAAGGTATAAGATTTAAGCAAAAAAAAAAACTAGTTCGAAGCAAAACTTTATAACAAAAATTTGCTTAAGAATGATCGCATGACGTAAATAACGTAATTTGCCGGTCAATAGTGGATGGAGCATTCTGTCTGTATCTGCCGTGACTTTCGTTTTTTTTCCTACCTAAGCTGATGGTCTAGAGAGACCATATCAGCGTAACCTTAACTAGTAGGTGAGCTCACGGGGCTCAAACCTGATGACGTTGCTAACACGAACCCTAGCAAGAGCCGTGCTTCGCAGAATCTACCACCGAATCGGAAACGCGACCCACTGAGAAGATCCGGCGAGAAACTCAATGGGCTCCTGTCGCGACGTAACATGCTGAGATATCAAACCAATAACGCAATTGACATCTATCGTTCTAAAATGTAGCTATCTCGCTCTTTAAGTAACTTCTCTCTTGTCTTTTCCTAATAGTAATCGGTCAAGTGCATGTTCATATTAAATAATGCTAATCAATTAATTAAATGTTTTAATAAATGTGTTCTAATTGCTAATTATAAGCCTGCAATTGGTAGGTACAACCACCCCATCTATTTCTACTGTGAAGCAGTAACGCGTTTCGGTTTGAAGAGCCGTTGCACTGAAAACTGAGAACTCTAGTCTCAAAATGGGTGGTGGTATTCGCGTGTTAGATGTCGATTGACTAAGGTAACCACTTAACACCGGAAGAATCATGAACTCGTCCACCTATCTGAGTAATAAAAAAGCTTGAACGGTCATTGTCCAATACAATGGACATTGACCTTTTTTGATATTCTTTGATTGAAGACCAAGTTCAAAGAATGGACCAGCTAATTACAGATAACCATTTTTTATGGAATTTTTGATTACCAATTAATTCGATTAAATCTGTTTGACCTTTGTTTTTTCTCAAATGACGTCACGGTCGACTTTATTCAAACGGATACTTCAGCCTTAATTTTTTTTATTTTTATACTCTGTGTTCGACTCAAATACAAGTTTCGTTATTGACCTAAAGGTCTTAGTTGCCAGGTCATAAAATCCCTAAAAAAAACAAGTTTTGTTATGATCTGCCTAATAACTTCAAAACACCATTAAATTCAACCTAAATCATGAAGGTGGTCATGATCAATTAAGTCAGTCATGACTTGAGCGCTTTTCGAATTTCTTAGCTACCGATGCGATCTACAACAACCCGAAGGTGTTTTCAGAGACATTGATAGAAGGACGATTTTTAAGGGATTTTATGACCTAGTAACTAAGACTTTTAGGTCAATTCTTAATTTATTTTATATTCTAATTTTTATGATATAGATATAGATATATAATATAGAGTGAAATAAAATAAGATTTAGATGATTAATTTGAGACATTAATCAACTGGGATGAAATTAAATGAAATATAATGAGATAATATGAAATGAGATGAGATGATATGGGATGAAATATAATCTCAGTAAAATGGTGGTCATTTACTGAGATTTTTTCAGTGGACTTTTTGCAGGATCCCGAGAAATTACGTCCAGCGGCTTTGTTTCATTTTCCCACATTTGTGCACTTTCACAGATATTAAGCAGTTAATAAACCACCGTTATTATAAATTTAACCTGAAGAAAACGAAATAGACAAAATAAAACAAATCACACAACTTCACTCCTTGCGTTCCCGCCAAAAATCCCTGATAGAAGGATGATAAGAATAGGTACCATGTCACAGGTTAAAAATTATCGATAATGGCAACGGCTCCTGTTTCTTTATGCCACCAAATTCATGATGTGTCCGATAACTAATCTAGTTCTTAATCAATCAAATCTAATTTCCTACTATTCGCTCGTTGTCCAATACTCGATGATATATACAGTGAAAATGACAGGTTTTTTCATTGTATATTTTTCAATCTGTATTTCCTTGACCAATTTTTTTTATTCGAAAAAAAAAACCTTATTTGAAATCCAATAAAAACTTATAGCCGGGGTTTTTTTAAAAATCCAATTAGCGTAGTAATTTTATAATGGCCATGAAACTCAAACAGACGTGTTTAACCAGAGACGCGTTAATGACATATTTATCAACTTACATTCACAAACTTCTGTTCAGTCGCAGTCAACGCGCTAAAATCACGGAGGCTATTAATCAGTGACGTCACTCGAAGAGCTTTCGTGATCGTGTGTAATTACGTAAAAAGATTTAGAGATTGTACTCAAGACATGAGATTCCCTACTTAAATGGTCATGAAACATGTTAAATTGTGCTTTTGCTTGGCTCATTACGCAGTACTTATGAACAAGTCCGAATTATGTCGCACTGTTATAACCCATTATACAAAGCAGGGTCGCCCAAATTAACTCTAACATTAGTTTCTTGTTCTTAATATATAATTCTTGATTCAACATTTTTAAATTCAAGCGCTAATTAGATTCTGGAAGCCACCACCGACAAAACTCTTATGTAAATAGCTTATATATCAAGTTTGGGAAGTCGTAAAATTATTAAGTGAAATTTAGGTTAAATAAAGGTATGTAGTTTAATGGTGACAAAAGTTTTTTTTTTTTCTAATAATATTTACAGAAGCCGCTTCACTCATGACTACTCAGCGGGTTATACCATTCACAATTAAAACTACTTTTACAATAAATTGTAATTTCATCGACCTTTCCTATTCTTTTTATTGTCATTGTTAAAAAGAACGCGCCTGAATGGAGCTAACTTCACCTGTCAGATTAGAAGCGTCCTTCTTGCTTTTCCCGCGCTTTTGGGACCTCACTAAACTGTTCCAACGTTACATTATATTAGCGAATTTTTATTTATTTAGATACTTGATATCGTGTTACAAAAATGGATTAATAAGAAGCTGCGATGTTTGCTTAGTACACCTTTGCATTCATTACATTATATGAGTCGACTATTATCAAAGCCGGCAATGTGACTTTTGGACAATTATTGGTAAATCAGAAAAACGAATTATTGACTTTGTATTCCATTGGCAGTCACAGAACTCTTCTGAACGACATCTTAGATAAATAACAGGTTAAGTATTAACCTTTATTTACTGCAGGTTTTGAACAGTATTCTTTGAAGGAGACGATTATATTCAAATCAATCTGTATTGACATATCATTAAGATTTTTTTGTCCAAATGCACAGATTGCCACCTTTGATAATAGACGACTCATATACGATGCTTCGAATACTTTATAATGTTGGTGGTCACGGAAAATTTATGGTTGGATGGAATGTATGCATATGTGTATGGATGAAATTTATTAGTGACCCTTAATAAAGGGTCATTTAGAAATAAATTTCACGATATTTCGTTCGTTTAATTTCATTAATTTCATTAATTGTATATGATACGATAATTGTATACGACTGGTATGATATGATAATTGTATACGACTGGTATGATATGATAATTGTATACGACTGGCAATATCCAAAATCATTATTACACTACTCCCTGAATCGGGCAAGGCTCCGTACTGCTATTGTTTTGTAGCACCAGACGAACCTAACTCACAAATTCAGCTGCTATTAACTGTTTACTTGAGCCATTAGACTGTAATCACACTGATTATAACACAAAAACAATAATTATAATGACCGTAATTAGTCGACCCTGACCACGAAAACTGTGCAGTATTCATAACAACCGAAGTAATGGACTTTTAACGAATTAAACCAACGAAGGGAAAGTATTAGGGACTTTTTTTATTGCTTATGTGGGTGGACGAGCTCAAAGACCACCTTGTGTAAAGTGGTTACTCAAATCAAATCAAACCTTGAGATATAAGTTCTAAGATCTCAGTATAGTACGGCTTCTCCGGCTTGCCTCTGCCCCTGGCATTGCTGACGTCCATGAGCGACGGTAACCACTTACCATCAGGTGGGCCGTATGCTCGTCCGACTGCTCGGGCAATAAAAAAAATATATGGGTAGTTTAATTTTTTTTATCTTGTTTTTTATTTGTTTTTAATAGGTCCTTCACGCGTGTGCAAATTTTCAAGTTAATCTCGACGTCTTGGAGACGGTGAAAATGACTTTCAAAGATTACTGGTGGTAGGACCTCTTGTGAGTCCGCATGGGTAGGTACCACCACCCTACCTATTTCTGCTGTGAAGCAGTAATGTGTTTCGGTTGGAAGGGTGGGGCAGCCGTTGTAACTATACTGAGACCTTAGAATTTATATCTCAAGGTGGGTGGCGGCATTTACGCTGTAGATATCTATGGGCTCCGGTAACCACTTAACACCAAGTGGGCTATGAGCTCGTCCACCCATCTTAAGCAATAAAAAAATACAAATAGACATACACATACCGAGCGAATAAAAACGTGGTAAAAACGTCTCATCCGAAGCTGTGTGGCGAATATACATAACGATATTCGCTGTACTGATTGACCAAAATATCAAGTGTAAGAAACTTTCTCTTTGCTTGCATCGGTCAGCGAGATGCAAGGCTGCCACTCGAAAATAATAATCTTTTATTTCGCGCCACAAAGAGAGGGTTATCATTTAAATTATTATAAAATGCAACGTAATTTTGTGTTAAACAAATAAAGGAATGGATAAATGAATCTAGCATTAGCTAATTTATTTGGATAATTTTATTTATAATATGCCCATAAAGTTTTAAGTGACTTTTAAGATTCATTAAAACTGGTCCTATTGTATATATCCTGTTTTTACTGGTGGTAGGACTCTTGTGAGTCCGCACGGGTAGGTACCACCGCCCCGCCTGTTTCTGCCGTGAAGCAGTGATGCGTTTCGGTTTGAAGGACGGGGCAGCCGTTGTAACTATACTGAGACCTTAGATCTATATCTCAAGGTGTGTGGCGCATTTACGTTGTAGATGTCTATGGGCTCCAGTAACCACTTAGCACCAGGTGGGCTGTGAGCTCGTCCACACATCTAAGCAATAAATAAAAATATATATATATATATATATATTGTGGGCTCGCACAGTCAGAAGCACGAAGCGATCATGTAGGTGTCCTTCTAATGTAAAAAAAACCTTATCAATCTATGGAAATGATGAATAGAAGATTGCACAAAGTGGGAATGAGTTGCTCGCTCCGGGCATTTCAATATTGCAATAATTGTTACGTCATAATACTCATTGTAAAAATGAATATTAAAATAAATCTAATATTAAAAAAAAAAGACATGCCCGCTGAGTTTGTTGCCAGTTCTTCTCAGGACGGAGGCTAGTCATGGTGAATTGGCGGTAGTTCTTTTTGACGTTCAACAAATATGTACTTTCATTTATGTTGAATATATTTTTTTTATTTGATTCTATTTGATTACTTCAGATTCTCTTAATAAATTTAAAAATATTTACTAGAAAAGTGACAACCCTAGCGAGCCAGCCCAGTCATTGAGCTCACCATAGAAAGTAACGTAAGCCTGACAGCCAATTAAACTCAATAACACCATTTCTCTTTAGAAAACTCTTTCGTACCAACACTGGAAGTGGTATTCTAAAAGACCGTGGTTACGCTATGATTTTTCCATAGACCAGACAGAATCGTTGATTGCCTATGTGATCTGTTCAATAGGAAGACATATAGTGTACCTTTGACGGAAGGGAACTGTCTTTTGTCAAAGAAGAAAGGATTTACGTAAACTAATAATAAAAATATACAACTATAGACTATGAACGGGATCGATGCGTTCAGAATTAAGGAATTTTAAGGTTAGACCTTATCTATATACCTATATAATTATATAGGTGTGGGTGACTCACATGTATTTATTTATTTTATAATATTTTATTATAATTACACTACACAACAACACATACATACTTTATTTTATATCAACACATTCATTTATCACACAATCATACAAAACATTATTTACACTAAACAAAATAAAATTCACAAGCAAAGTCAGGCGATAACTGCAGTATAGCGGCGGCGATAATATTTCGCGAGTACATCGGTGCATAGACGAACCGGTCGTCGCATTTTTACCGATCCACCGCCACCAGTCGAAATCTGACTTGCAAGCGCGCATCCCGTATTATCTTTTCTGTACTACGCCTTTTTAATTATTGCTTTTTGTTTCGTGTACCTGCTTGTGTTGCTTGGACTATCTATTTCTTGTTTACTTTCTCCTTCTTTCTATATTTTGTGTTCGTCTTAAATAAAAACTTTCTTTGTGTCCATTTGTGTTTGCAAAGACATTTATATTACAACCCAAGACGACTAAATAGGTATACCTACTCTAAATATTTCAAACTTTATTTTAGATTTATTTGTATATATTTTTAAGATATAATAAGCGTAACGTTTAAAATGATTCCAACAAGACTTTCATTTAATAATTTAGGCAATCTAATGCCCAGACATGTACAATATTTTGCATTGAAAAGTTTCATAAATTTATTAAAGAGGAATAGTTTGAGTGGGACGCCGCGTTTAAAATGGCGAACCTAACAAGTTCATATAGACATAATTTCGTCAAATTTCATTAATAAATAAATATATACATACGAGGTTGACTGTTTTTTTTCTACACATTTGTATTAATATTGTGATGAAAATCACTATATTATTTTTATTTTTTTCGAGTTTTACTTTTTTTTCCTACCTAAGCTGATGGTCTTGAGAGACCATTTCAGCGTAACCTTAACTAGTAGGTGAGCTCACGGGGCACAAACCTGACGTCGTTGCTAACACTAAGCAAGAGCAGCGCTTCGCAGAATCTATATACCATCGGATCGGAAACGCGACCCACTGAGAAGATCCGGCGAGAAACTCGGTGAGAGAACTCAGAAACTCTGTGAGTTAGTTTACTCGCCGAGCCCTTCGTCGCAAGCGACAGGTTCGACGAAAACGATGATCGGTCCTTGGAGTCCTAAAAGCACCGTTAGTGAATCTGGATCTGGAGGATCCGAAATGACGTGAGAGATTTACAATTTTATTACGTAATTACATATTACAATCTTTTGAGAAATATTTTAAAAGACACAAATAAATTATAAAAATAAAACATCTTTAATTAAGAAATCTGTACGCTATTAATGTAATTTATTCATTTTTATGCAATATATTAATGCATACAAGTATTTCGATTATTTAATATTCCGTTCGTTTTTTCTATTAATTTATAATGATAATTTGATTTCGATTATTTGTCTGGTTTAAAATATTTCACAAAGAATTGCAATAGTTATGTAATAAAATCGAAAATCACGGATTTAAAAAAAATAATCAAATAGCAACTTTACGTAACGTACAAGGAGGGATCAAATAGTAGTGAGAACGACATACTCCTTGGTAAGAAAAAAAAATACTGGCAGGCATAGCTTAGATATACATATTTGTATAAAGTATTAATAAAGAAAAAAATCCCCGATTCTCATTTGTTTTTTTTTTTCCGAATGTAGTCATTTGTTTGATTCGTGTCGTAACGTGTTCTCGAAAATGGAGAAAAACGATGTGCGAGCCTCTGCTTAAAAAAGTTAATGACGCAAGAGTTTCATAGCGATTTGGAGGCAACATTAGGAGGGTATGCTCGGCTTCTCAATATCGAGTAGGGAGAACGAGGACGGAAGATGAACATCGTTGCGGCCGTCCATCGACGTCAGTCACCCAAGAAAATGTTGCGAAAGTCGAGAAAATTGTATTGAGCGATCGGAGAGTTACCATCCGATACTTAATACAAGAAACGGGCATTTCATATGGAAATATTCAATCCGTATTGAAACAATCTTTGAATATGAGAAAAGTCTCCGCAAGACCCATCTTGAGAGTGAGAGTGCGCGCCGAGAATGTTAACCGACATTCAGAAACAAAATGGACTTGACATTTCGAAGACATTGTTGGACATTACTGGTGGTAGGACCTGTTGCGAGTCCGCGCGGGTGGGTACCACCACCCTGCCTATTTCTGCTGTGAAGCAGTAATGCGTTTCGGTTTCAAGGGTGGGGCAGCCGTTGTAACTATACTTGAGACCTTAGAACTTATATCTCAAGGTGGGTGGCGCATTTACGTTGTGGATGTCTATGGGCTCCAGTAACCACTTAACACCAGGTGGGCTGTGAGCTCGTCCACCCACCTAAGCAAAAAAAAAAAAAAGAAGATTCTGAACACTTTTTGTCTCGTTTCCTAACAATGGACGAAACATGGATCCATCATTTTGGTCCCGAGACCAAACAGCAATCTTCGCAATGGAAACGGCCATCATCGCCGATCCTGAAGAAGTTTCGTACCGTGGCATCGGCTGGCAAGGTTATGGCCTCAATATTTTTGGGACTCAGAAGGGATATTGTTGATTGATTATGTTTGGGCTTGGTTCTTTAGTTTTTAGATTTAAAGCACAATCGATATGATACTTGGTAATTTGTGAAAAACTCATCGTAGGTCTATGTCCTTATAGGTAGAATAATATTTTTTAGCACTATGTTCCTGGAGTGGCCACTCCTGTCTTCCTTCTTTTCATCTCGATGAACACTCTCAATTGTTTAAATAATTAATTAGCTGCACTCAATATTCACTATTATTTTTCGCGATCGCACAATTTTGATGCGCACGATTCAAACTCGACTTTATAATGACATTGATATAAGAGGGGGAAAGGGACGGGGCTATATCGATGCGCTCTCAATTACGTTCGAAAATATTAATGCGATGTATCCATTGCAGATAGCGTAAACAGATTACTTGGAGCGTAGAATCACTATTACATGCCAATATTATGCAGTTTTAATTCCCAAGTTGAGGAATGCCATCAAATTTTGTACCACCACCCTGCCTATTTCTGCCTTACTGGTGGTAGGACCTCTTGTGAGTCCGACAACGCACCCACCACAGGGTCGGCAGTTGCGATGCCTGCCATTCAGCAAGTTGGCTTCCAATTGGTTGACCAACCCTCCTTATTCAACAGATCTCGTGTCTAGCGATTTTTATCTGTTCCCAAAATTGAAGGAATACTTAAGGAGAAACGATACGAAGACGATAACGAGGTGATGGGTGCCGTGGAGAGCTTTTTGCAGGACCAAGACGAAACTTTTTTTTTGAAAGGGATTGAAGCCTTAGAAAAGCGCTGGACTCGCTGTTTAGAGAAACTCGGAGACTATGTAGAAAAATAAATCATTAAATTAGCTATAGTTATTATATTCTATCTTATTCTCACTACTTTTTGGTGCCCCCTAGTACATTGTAATATAATGTTGTACATCATCATCATTCTCCTGCCGATCTAAAACTATAACTACTGTCAACTTTCTTCGCAACTTTTCTGTTTAATTATTAACAGTGGACACCCGTTGGTCGACATTCGACCATAATTAATTTAAATTATAAGTTTGAACATTATTATGGTTCTATTGTTACATATTATCTATGATCATCATTTCTATTATAATCATTGTTCTACATTCACAGATTTCACCAGGGCTACACTATAGACAAATAATATTAATGATAAACAATATTAATCTATTCTCAATTTGACCACAGACTGTAACAATAAACAAAAGAGTGTATAAGCGTGTGTGTGTGTGTGTCGAATACATGGTAGTGTGTCTATTGTTTTTATTTATTTATTTAATGAATTTTTAATGCATAGCTAAATAAAAATATTTGCATTCTGCACTCCTTCTCTATATTCTCTATAAGTGTGGAAAATTTCATACTCCTCCGTCCGCGCAATTAGCGTAAAGGGGTTACAAAGTTTTTGCTTCACGTATTAATATATAGATTATGTATAGATTTTATTTTACGCCTGAAGGCAAGGGAGGTTAAGCAGCTTACTACTTATCAAAACTACGAATCCTTATCTTATTTTGCAGATTAACACGCTTAGTACATAATCATATTGTATTAATTTAGCAGTTGGAAATCTATCAGTTCGAAGCATCGGCGTAGCGGGGGTAGCGGGGGGTAGCGAGGGGGCGCAAAGGTCAAAAGATAAAACTCATTGCTCAATCTAGAAAAATCGACAACATTAAATCAACATATTTTTTTTCTATTAGTTATTTATTACACTTCATAAGTGTATAATATATCTATATATATATAAAAATATATTTAAAAATGAATTGCTGTTCGTTAGTCTTGCTTAAACTCGAGAACGGCTGGACCGATTTGGCTAATTTTGGTTTTGAATTATTTGTGGAAGTCCAGAGAAGGTTTAAAAGGTAAATAAATATCAATTTTGATAAGTAAGATTGTGGTACCCTACCTGTTTGAGCTCACAATAAGATTTACCTCAATGTATCTATATATATAAAAATGAATTGCTGTTCGTTAGTCTCGCTAAAACTCTAGAACGGCGCGACCGATTTGGCTAATTTTGGTCTTAAATTATTTGTGTTGAAGTCCAGAGAAGGTTTAAAAAGGTAGATAAATATAAAAATGCCAGGAATTAAATAAAAATAACAATTTTGTTTGTCCTTTGATGTGTCCCCCGTCGGACGGATTCCTTTTGTTTGTTTTAAGTTTATTTTATACAAAAGTTTTGGTATTTTATTTATCGATTGAGGCACTATGAAGTCTGCCGGGTCAGCTAGTGGTTTATAAAATATTCGAAGGAATATAGTAATTATTAATAATCCCGGTAGCTTTATCCAACAGCATTCACGGAACCCTTAACTTGAACACGCACCGGTCAGTGATGATCCTGATCTCGAGAGAGCATAATCCATAACAGAACAGACTGCACGACACAAGAATTACGAACAAAAATAGAGCTATGTGTGGGACAACGAATTAATAGGCTATGGAGGGAACGTACGATCCGCACATGGCTGGAGTGAAGATAGGGAGTTAAATAGGAAGGAGGGTCGGGAGGCACAAGTAAAGAGTAAAGTGTCGTCAGTGGGCTTAGTGCGAGTTATTAAACGTTCTAGATAGCGTAAAAGTTAAGTCAAATTTGTATGGAGGTGGAATGTTTGCCTATTTTGCCGCTAGGGGCGCTGTTCGAACTCCATACAAATTTGAGTTAACTTTTACGCTATCTAGAACGTTTAATAACTCGCACTAAGCACATTGCAAGTGAATTCCGACGTCGGCGAATCGGTCGAAGATATACGATAATACTTTTTTTTTTCGAAGAGAAATAAATAATAATGAATAATAAATTGAATGTAGCTATTAAAAATATGATCAAAGGACAATGCCCATTTTCTATGGGCGTTTGGGCCCCTAAAAAAAGTTGTCGGGTGATGATGATTTTAACTTAATTTGATAGACAAAGAAATATCGTTTCATATTCAGAAAACGATTTTTATATTCTCACCCAGGTTTAAGAGAAATCTGTTTTTTTCTGCAACTAAAATTAAGTTGTTAATTGTTTTCTTCGAAATCAATAATCGCTCTCATCATTATTTACAGTATTAAATAAGTTAATTGTGGTTAATGTTGCTAGAAATAAGCCCTTACGTACATTTTATTATTATATCCTCATAATAATAATAAAATGAAATGAAATCCGGAAGCCGGCAACGATATTGTTGTTGTTGTTTTTAAATTCGCCAACAAGCAGGCAAAGAGCGTAGCCTATACAGCCTAGTCTGTCATAGTTATATTTTTTATATATTTTTTATGTTAATAAAAATCCGGTGTATTTCTTTTTATTTGCTTTTTGGGAGTATTGACGTCAACTTGATGAATTGAATGATGACTCACATTGAGTGAGCGTGAATTTCCGCAGACCTTTTATCTTGAAAAAACAAAACAGTCACTGCTACGTTAGCCACAGTTTTATTCCAATGCAAAATGCAGACATTTAATACACAAAACAACACCCAATTTGTATATTATACATCACAATAAGCTATTAAAAAATAATAAAATAAAACTTCAAGTGACGCTTCACTCGGGTTGCTGCCAAAACTCTCTGATCATATATAATAAGAATAGAGTAATGGTAGGCCATTGAGATTTTTACTAATGGAATCATTAATATCTAAAAATATTAAATAATTCATGGTTTTAAGTAATAATTATTATTACAATACATAAATATTGAATTGAACAACAATAAACTAAAAAGTCTGTGAATTATAACCATTAGCAATTTTTTTAATTTGTTGTTCAAGTCACAGACAACTCTTTCGTTTGTCAGCATATAAGTTTACTATAAGGCTGTATGGGCTAATTTTCCCTTTGTCTATTGGCGAATTTAAAAACTATGGCACTCAGTTTTGGGATGTTATCAAATACGTAATTTATTTTTTTGTAAAACAATGCCAGGGTGAAAAAAATGTTGATACATAAACTAAACAACATGAAAAAATAAGGCATAGTTTTTCAAGTACAAATAGTTTTGTCATGAAGTTGGCCCACTTTTGGGCATTGTCCTTTATTAAGGTCTATATTTGTATTGTTTATTCTTTATTGTACACACATTTAATATTAGAGTAATTGCGTAAGATATAAAAAATGGCGAGCTTAACTCAACTATTGAGTTTTCTACCAGCTAACCGTTCTTAACGAAGGAAAGCTTTAAATGAGTGGGTAGAAAAATACAATCTAATTAATTTACAATTTACAATCTAGACAAGAACTTAATAAAAATAAAAAAATAAAACACTAATACATAATATATTAGACTACATATATATACATACACACATAAATAACGTAAACATATACATACACGTACATATATAATGAATTACATAAATAAATATATATAAGTAATACTAAATGGATAGATAGTGCTCCTTTAATGCCTTCCTGAATACCTCAAGTGAGGGACTTGCACGGATTGAGTGTGGAACTGAGTTCCACAGACGCACAGAGTGCACAGTGAACGAACCGCCGTAGCGACTGGAGGAGTGAGGGGGAAAATTACATTTAATTCAAAATAATACACATCACCGTAATCGATCATAAAGAAGATAAAGACTGGTATTAATTACCATAATCTTAGCGGCTGATGGTAAAAAATTCTTAAGGCGATACAGAACACTACAAAAATATATGTATATATACTAATCAATATAAATCAAATATTTTTTACGAGGCATGATTTGTATCTTATCAAATCTACTTTAGGCTACCAGAGAGTAAAGTAAGAAAAACATAGATCAATTCATTTAAGTATATTATGTGTTTATATTCAATTTTGCACGTTCAAAAACAAGGATTTTTAAAAATCCATAATATTAAGCTTCACAGATTCTAAAATAGCCTTTTACAAAAGCAATCGTAACTCAATTTTCTTAAGCGTTTTCTTGGGAAACCACATTGTTTGCTATAACTTATTTTATATGCGAAGTCTCTTTATAGCCAGTCGATAGTAACTAGCATTGTTAGGCTTACAACTCTACGCCGCCGCGTCAGGTAGGTTTTCATTGTATTTCAGTGTATATCAGACTAGCGACCCGCCCTCGCTTCGCTTCGGAAACATTAAAACACACATGAAACCAAAAAAAAAAAAAAAAAAGTAGCCTATGTTCATCAGGAACAATGTCGGCTTCTAATGGAAAAAGAATTTTTCAAATCGGTCCAGTAGTTTCGGAGCCTATTCGAAACAAACAAACAAACAAATCTTTCCTCTTTATAATATTAGTATAGACTAAGTTACGAAAGGATGTGAACATTAAATATATATTAAGTTTTCAGTCGCGTGCAATTGTTTAGGTCTATGTCTAGGAGTGGACTGCTATAGGCTGATTGATGATAATGATGGCGATGAACATTAAAACAAACATTCACTAGCCATTCATATATTTTTTTTAATTTTCCGTACATAATTTTTATTTTGATACTAACATAATTTTAAGAGGTGTACAAATTTTTTATTTTATTTATGATTGCTTAGGTGGGGGGACGAGCTCACGGTCCACCTGGTGTAGGGTGGTTACCGGAGCCCATAGACACTCACGACGTAAATGTCGCCACCTACCTCAACATATAGTTCTAAGGTCGCATTTTTTACAGTATAACGGCTGCCCCACCCTCCAAACCGAAACGCATTACTGCTTCACGGCAGAAATAGGCGGTATAATGGTAACTACCCGTGCGGACTCACAAGACGTCCTATCACCAGTGAGGGTACCCCGCTGGTACATAGAGCTCTCACAAGTTGCCACTTGACCCTGTCTTAATGGCAATCTTAATGCTTGTAATTCGTAATTATTTTATTTATTTTTAACTTTCCATACTTGATAGTACAAAGGCGGGTTTAATACCATAGGCATTCTCTGAGAGTCTACATTAGGGGAGTGAGTGCAGAGATGAACCTTACTTAATTACTGCAGCCTGTATTTGTTGCATTAGATAGGTATCGCTAATTTCTTCTTTTTTTTCCTACCTATTCTAGTAACTTCGACTTATAATACTAGCTTCGCAGAACGAGTAGGTGAGCTCACGGGGCTCTAACCTGATGACGTTATTAACACTAGCCCTACCAAGAGCGGTGCTTCTCAGAATCTACCTACCACCGGATCGGTAACGCGACCCACTGAGAAGACGCGCCGAGAAACTCAGTGGACTAACGCTTTTCTTCTTTTTATTTTCGTAAATGAGACCTATTACTGTCTCACTCGTGACCATTAAAAACAGAAATTATATGCGTAGGTCGAAATTTGACCTTTTCGTTAAAGTGGACTTACAAGGAGTTAAGGTCATAAGTTTATTTTGTTGTTTAATATTTAATTTAATAACAAACATTTAATTCAGATCAAGTTCAATTCGATATTTTTCTCTCAATTTCTTTGTTTTTTTTTATTATTATTTTTTATTGCCCTTGTAGGCAGACGAGCATACGGCCCACCTGATGGTGAGTGGTTACCGTCGCCCATGTACTTCAGCAATGCCAGGGGCAGAACCAAGCCGCTGCCTACCTACTTTGTTAAGAGTAAAATCGATTAGATGTTAAAATTGGACACGAGTCATTTAAAAAAAGTCTCATTCGAAAAAAACAAAGAATTTTTTTTTATAAATCGAACAAAAATGTTGCTCGATACGATTAATATACTAACATAAAATTAAAACAAAAACCAAAACTACTTCAATATGTACGTTCGTCCTCCAAACGTGCATATGCATACAAAAATACACTCATAAAAACAATTAATTATCTTTACTTACGATACCTACAGACTGCAATCTGAATAATGTGGGTCAAATCTATTATATAATGTTTTAGACGAACATATAACAAACAAATTTACATAGAGGAGGTTGGATATGAATAACACACTAGTGGTCCTACGGTAGTCGACATTCGTCTATAGTTAATTAAAATTATAAGTTTGTACACTATTATGATTCTATTGTCAAAGACTTATTATATTTCTATAATCACAAATCTCGCCAACACTACACTTTAGGTAAATATTAATAAAGACTAATCGTATTTAATCTATTCTCAATTTGACGACAGACTATAAGCAATAAGAAAAGTTTGACAATAAACAAATAGTATGCATACGTGTGTGTGTCAAATACATGGTAGTGTGTGTAGTGTTTTTTATTTATAGATTTAATGTATTTTTTATGGATAATTTAAAAAATTATTAACATTCTGCACTCCTTCTCTATATTCTAATATAAGTGTGGGAAATTTCATAATCCTCCGCGCAATTTTCGTAAAAAGGGGTACCTACAAAGTTTTTGTTTTACGTATTGATATATAAATTATAAGAAATAATGTTTACGAATCGAATTATTTTACGACCTTGGTCAAAGGGTTGGCACTACTTTTGTTTTACGTATTTTTAGCTTTAAAATCACTTCGAATAAATTGTAATAGCGTCACAGATTTAAACAATCAACAGCTAACAATAAGACGTAGGTATAGCAACAATAACAAGACGAAACGTTCCGCTAACATCACTCGGTCTTATGCGATTTATAATGAAACTAGCGACCCGCCCTCGCTTCGCTTAGGAAACATTAAAACACACATGAAACAAAAAAAAAAAAAAAATTTTTAAAAAAAAGTAGCCTATGTTCATCAGGGACAATGTCGGCTTCTAATGGAAAAAGAATTTTTCAAATCGGTCCAGTAGTTTCGGAGCCTATTCGAAACAAACAAATCTTTCCTCTTTATAATATTAGTATAGAAGTATAGATTATTTGAAAACAAATAATCAGATACGTATATAAAATTGGTATTTATATTATAAAGATTGCAATAAAGATGTAAAAACAAACGAGAAACTCACCGATTCTGATCACAATAACACAAATAACACACGCTGCACTTAACACAAAAAACGCTAATGCAAACTATATGTCAAAAGAACGTGCTCTCTCGTCGGAGGCAGGCGAAAGACTGATTTGAATTTGGTATCTCTTCGCTCGCTGATGACGTCCGAATTCGCCCGATACACGGTTCATGCAGATTGTTGATATTGCCTAGATTCTGAGGACTTCCTCGAGAGCCAACGAAAACATTATTGTTAATCAAAGGTTAATATAACGGTGACCTAGATCGCGTCTTTCAATGGCCGATTTTGCACGCCTATTTATCGATTCGGAGGGTGAGATTGCCGTCCTACAATCCAATTGAGAATTCGATTTGATATGTCAAGGTGGATGACAGTATACACGTCGTGATATCGCGGTCGATCGCCATAAGCTCCACCCCGATCCATTAACGGTGCTTTTAGGTACCACAGCACCGGTCACCGTCCTCATCGAACCCGTCGCTTGCGATGAAGGGCTCGACGAGCGAATTAACCCATAGACACAGCCCACTGAATTTCTCGCCGGATCTTCTCAGTGGGTCGCGTTTCTGATCTGGTGGTAGATTCTGCGAAGCACTGCTTTTACTGGGGCCACTATTAGCAACACTCCGGTTTGACCCCCGTGAGCTCACTTACATGTTTAGCCTCTCAAGGCTATCAGCATCGGTAGGAAAGTAAAAAGCTCCAGATCCATAATAGCAAATAAGATATTATTTGTATATAGTACTTTGTATAGTTTAGTATATAGTTTATTACTGTATCACATAGTGATAAAGTCCACTTCATAATCAATAGTCTGAGTGTCGTGGCATTTAAGGATTAAGCGGAAAACAGCACGGAAAATTTATCAGTGGTTCGTTTAGCAGAGGTACTTGCGTCGTCCACCCTAAGCTGTTACATACATCAGTTTGACTTTTAAGTAAATGCAGAATAGTTTATTTTTGCTTTAAACGTTAGATATTTTATTGGAAAAGCACTGTTGGAAATTTATCGGAATATAAATAGACTTCCGCCTATTGTACAAATACATATACATATCTGCTTGTTGACTGTTTTTGTAGTGTTAATTGTGTTTTGGTGTGCAATAAAGTATATTATCTCTCTCCCTCTCTCTTTTTCTCCCTCTCTCTCTCTCTTTCTCCCTGTCTCTCTTCCACTGCTTCATAGAGGCTTATTATAAATCAGGCATTGTTGAAAAAAAAATTTAACAAACTCTTTCCGCGCCGCTTCCCTAGTCTATGCATAATATTATGTGTTAACGTGGGAACATCAATGAAGCATCGTCGTTTGACGTCAATATACTAACATATAATCATGTAATACGTGATGCCTAATCAATACGGGCCACTGATAGAATACATATAGCTATATTAAGGACGTTTAATACTACGTGTTTTTTTTTATGAATGACACAGGGATGGACTTATCTCATCCTCAGATAAAGGCAATTGAGGAAAATAGTTTTAAGGAATGTTTGTTAGGAAACAAATTGAGAATGAAATAATTAAGAATGTGTGCAGAGATAGTGTTATAATGTTCAAAATTATAAAAAAATGTCGTCTTAATAATATATTAGGCTGTGCATGTACCTTTTTCAGAAAACAGTAAAAGTCAGGCAAGAAGGTTCCGTGTTCATATCACTTCAGGATCAGTTTGGAGGTAACGAAAAGTAAAGAACTTCGCACCGAGCGGGTAAAACTGTTTAAAAAAAATTTTTTTTTTTAGGAAGGAAGGATTACTGGTATATATCCTGGGGGCCTTTCCAGTTTTGCCAGGACAGGTGGGCGGGCACGCACGGGCACAACCAAGAAGGCAATCGAAATGTTATTGTTCGGAACTTGCATAGGTATACGCAAACTTATCTTAAAAATGGCATTGGAAGATTCAAATACATATACCATCTACAAACACTATCAGTTTTTCGTATAGCTACAACGACTAAAATTAATTCCAGAGTTTCAATTAACATTATGAAAATACCTTTAAAAATCATCACTTTAATTAATCAAGGGGCATTAGCGATACTCTAGGAAGTACTGACGAACGGTAAAACCTAATACTGTTACGAAGTACGAAGGAAGAAAAATGTATAGAGTAACAACAATCACAAATCATTACGAATCTATACTTTAATATTATAAAGCTGAAGAGTTTGTTTGTTTGTTTGTTTGAACGCGCTAATCTCAGGAACTACTGGTCCGATTTTTATAGCCCATTTATTGACGAAGGCTATATATAACATCACGTTAAGACCAATACAAGTGGAGCACCAATAAAGAATGTTTCATAATATTTTAACTTTCTACGTAAATGAAGTGGGGGGTAAAATTTAGCGTTATGCCAAAGTAGCTATTCCACGCGGACGGAGTCGCAGGCAAATGCTAGTCTATTCATAAAAATTAACGAAAACAAATCACTCAAAAACGAGGACCCGCTTCGCAGCTCAATACGCACCAAGGTTAAATCACTGTACTGACGTTATTCAATAAGTAATGGTGTACCGCGCGCTGTAAATCACACATCTGTCTAATTCGAATTCGCGTTTGACTGTGATCGACGACAACGCGATTCGTGAGGGTAATGCTAATCGTTCGATAGACCAACAAGAAGGACATGCAAATTTAAAGGAAATTTTGCACACAATGTGATCCTTCAAGTTTGGACGGGAAAAAACCTCAAAAGCTACCGTTTAGGTGTCTACAAAGAGAAAACACACACAAAGAGATATTTAATTGGTCATTTGGCTTAAAACCAAAAACTACACGGAGCTGTATGCGTTGCTCAAATTATTTTAGCAAATTTGTCTTATACTTATTTTAATTTAGGTCGAAAAAATGTGTAAATATCAAACTGAGAAAAACTGCACCTTTTTTTTTTCTTAGATGGGTGGACGAGCTCACAGTCCACCTGGTCTTAAGTGGTTACTGGAGCCCATGGACATCTACAACGTAAATGCGCCACCCATCTTGAGATACAAGTTCTAAGGCATCAGTATAGTTAAAACGGCTGTCCCACCCTTCAAACCGAAACGCATTACTGCTTCACGGCAGAAATGAGCAGGGCGGTGGTACAAACTCACGCGGACTCACAAGAGGTCCTACCACCAGTAATTACGCAAATTATAATTTTGCGGGTTTGTTTTGTATTACACAATGTTATTCCTTCATCGTGGAAGTCAATCGTGAACATTTGTTGAGTACGTATTTCATTAGAAAAATTTATACCCGCCTGAGATTCGAACACCGGTGCATCGCTCAGCACGAATGCACCAGACGTCTTATCCATTAGGCCGCGACGACTTCGACGAACACGACCTATTATTGTGTTGACCTAATTAAATAACCAGTTCATTTATTAACTGTATCTTTGAAACGCAAACCTATTAACCTCCTTTTACATTTCTTTCGGCACAAACGAAGCCTATTACGTAAACAAAAGTCGTTGGTTACGAAGGAATACTTTCAGCAAACAATTAAAATAACAATTGAATGAAAACAAAAGTCTTACAGCATACGACTCGAAGCGCTTTAAAAGTTTTAGTGATGAGAAAACGAGTATCGGCCATCTTCGTAAACAAGTACCATATTCTCAATTAGTTTTTTTTTTTTTTCCCGCCTAAGCTGGTAGCCTTGAGAGGCTATTCCAGCGGAACCTTAACTAATAGGTGAGCTCACGGGGCTCAAACCTGACGACGATACTAACACGAACCCTAGCAAGAGTCGTGCTTCGCAGAATCTACCACCGGATCGGAAACGCGACCCACTGAGAAGATCCGGCGAGAAACTCAGTGGGCTGTGTCTGAGAGTTAATTTACTCGTCGAGCCCTTCGTCGCAAGCGACGGGTTCGACAGGAACGGTGACCGGTGCTTGAAGTACCTAGAAGCACCGTTAGTGGATCGGGAGGATCCGAGATGACGTGTTTTGGGCGACGTCGACTGCTTTCCATTCTGTCCGCAGGATCGGGAATGTAGTTACCGGCGGCCACGATGAGAGGGTTCTCGTGTCGTGCCGCTTTATCGAAGTGGCTCAATTAGTATCTAGTATTATCTGATACGGTTATAAAGATATACCTTTTGAATATTACAGGGGGCGCAGACGAATTTAGGGTTAGAAATCGGAGGATCAATGCCGTCGGATATGCAGATAGGTACGTAAATACCTTGATATTAGAAACTATATATTAGCATATTAAGAGTTCCTGTTCTACTCAAAACAACGAGTATTCGTCACGCTATTTATTTAATTGTATAATCCATGGTAGGCTTTGTATCAGCATAAAGACAGTTAACAAAGTTCTCAGACCTAACGTTTTAGTCTCAGTTTTTTTATTTTTTTATTGCTTAGTTGGGTGGACGAGCTCACAGCCCACCTGGTGTTAAGTGGTTACTGGAGCCCATAGACATCTACAACGTAAATGCGCCACCCACCTTGAGATATAATTTCTAAGGTCTCAATGTAGTTACAACGGCTGCCCCGCCCTTCAAACCGAAACGCATTACTGCTTCACGGCAGAGATAGGCAGGGCGGTGGTACCTACCCGCGCGGACTCACAAGAGGTCCTACCACCAGTATAACGGTAAGACTACTCTTGCAACAGGAATTAATCAAGGCTTCACGAGTCTTAGGCTGGACGTTGGCACCTATCCATAAGGGCTCATAGCCCTCCACCCACACCACCCACTACCCGTCACCAGATCATAAATTGCGAAATTGTTTCCGTTTTCATTACTTTTTTCCTACTTAAGCTGATAGCCTTTAGAGGCTATATCAGCGTAACCAAACAAGTAGGTGAGCTCACGGGTCTCAAACCTGACGACGTTGCTAACACTAACCCTAGCTAGAGCAGTGCTTCGCGGAATCTACCACCGGATCGGAAACGCGACCCACAGAGAAGATCCGGCGAGAAACTCAGTAGGCTGTGTCTTTGGGCCTTTTTCATAGTCCAATTTCTTCGTGAAAACTAGTTCTATACTTTTTTTAACAGTACCCGCACCTTAATTTGAATATAGTCGCCTATCAATGATAAATGATATAGGTACAAGTGCTTCAAGCATCCTTGGCAGGTATGTAACGCGTACAAAATAAGTCAGCATTATGTACCGAAACGTAATTTCTTTTTTAAAAAATTATTTCCGGTACCTAGTCTCTTTATCCTTGCCAAACAACATGATAAAATTCAATGTAATCTATAAAATCACCGTTTTCATGTAGGATAATTACTATGAATAAATAACTGGTTGGTATTACGTGTTAATACATTTATCTTATCTACATATTGATAATAATTAAATTTGCGGATGCGAACTCACAGAAGAATGTTACATTTGACCCTGTGCGTTCAAAATAATGGATAAAAATTGGCGTCGAATTTTTTCGTCATATCAATGCCATAGCATTGTTAATGTTAGATTGTAAAAAGTATTACGCATAATTGTGAACAGAATTTTGATAACCATTAAATTCTTAAAACAAAATACAATACAACCTGCGATATTCATTAAACAATGAGAAGTGCTTGTCTCATGATATCCTAATATTATTGTAGCCTTCCTTGTCTACCCATATTATCATTTAACAAATATAGTTCACAAACTAAACAAATAAGCATTAGTAGCAAGTCGATTTAAAAAATTTTTTTTTTATTCTGGTAACCTCAGTCAGGATATTTCAACACAAATAGACTTTTTGGCGGGAACGCGCGGAGTGAAGATGTGTGATTTGTTTTATTTTGTCTATTTAGTGTTTTTTCGGGTTTAAATGTGTAATAACGGTGGTTTATTAACTGTTTAATATCTGTGAAAGTGCACAAAAGTGGGAAATTGAAACAAAGCCGCTGGATGTAACTTCTCGGGAACCTCCAAAAAGTCCACTGAAAAAACCTTAGTAGATGACCACCATTTTACTGAGATTATATTTCATCCCATATCATCTCATCTCATTTCATTTGATTTCATCCCAGTTGATTAATGTCTCAAATTAATCATCTTCATTTCATTTCATTTCACTCCATATTATAATTGTTTATAAAAATAAGAATATAAATTAAAATAAGACTTGACTTATAGGTCTTAGTTACCAGGTCATAAAATCCCTTAAAAAAATTTTAAACACATTAATAAAATACTCTCACTGTTGTCGTGTTTTGGTACTTGTGCAAATTTTCAGTCAGTTAATCCGATGTCTTCATACTGGAAAAATTGCATTTAAAATTCCATTACATTGAGAAATAGACAGGTTAGGCTAATAAATAGCGTGTTTAATAATGCAGCTAAATAAATACGTTGGTTAAAATTTCAAACGCACTATGAAATGAAATGTATTCTACGAGACACAGATAATGTTTTGCTGTGATTCTTGCAGGCGAGAATATTAAATGGACATATTTTTATTAAAAAAAAAAAAAAACGCGCGTATATAGTAGTCTCTGTGCTTAGTGAGAGTGTTTTAGCTACTCGATCGCGTAAAAGTTAAATCATATTTGTATGGATTTGGAACAGCGCCCCTAGCGGCAAACGAAGGAAAACTGTTCCAACTCCATAAATTGAGTTATTATTATTAGTTATTATTATTGATTAAATCACACTCACTCAGAAACGTTTATAGTACGATTGCTAGCTGAAGCTGTACAAAATTTTAACTCAATCACCTGAACGAGAAACTAGAGTATTCAATTTATTCATTTATTTATTTATAACTTCTTATCCTAGAAAGTATAAAGGCGGACTTAATGCCATAGGCATTCTCTAACAGTCTACCTTAGGGGAGTGCAGAGATGAAGCTTGGTAGGTGTAGTGTGAAGGTGATATTACTTAAACATATGTGTATATATAACATACATAATATTTATAGATACAAATACTCGTACTTAAATAAATACATATACATAAATATATATATATTCAATTACTACTGGACTAAAAATAAATGCTTAGGGCGACTTGGAAAATATCGACTTTATTGATCGTCATTAACTTTATAACCGAGGACAGAGAATATGAAGTATAAACAATTGATTAAAGTAAGATTGGTGTCAATCTTCACCATCTTGGAATGATCAACCTAATATCATATTCTTATGTGGGTAAAAAAGGCCCTACTCTATTACCTAACAATGATCAAACGAGAGCTGTGTATGGCATTGGCTTGAACGTTGACAGTGCTTGAACGCAATCGTCGCCATCTTAGATGAAACAACGCAACACACAGATGACATTAAGGCAAAGACTTTGCAATTGAAAAACTCGAAGGCTGGAAACACCCTCTGTACTGGTGATAGGACCTCTTTGGAGTCCGCACGGGTAGGTACCACCACCCCGCCTATTTCCGCCGTGAAGCAGTAATGCGTTTCGGTTCGAAGGGTGGGGTAGCCGTTGTAACTATACTGAGACCTTAGAACTGATATCTCGAGGTTGGTGGCGGCATTTACGCTGTAGATGTCTATGGGATCCGGTAACCACTTAACAGCAGGTGGGCTGTGAGCTCGTCCACCCATCTAAGTAATAAAAAAAAAAAACAACCAACCTCCAATTAAATAATACAATAATACACAATCACGAAGCAGTCTTCGCATAAAAGACCCTACACAGTTACAAGTTTAATTATTCTATAGCTATAAAAACATACCTTTGAAACGTTATAAAAACATATGTACATTTATATTTTATCTAATCATCAAACATGCCCAATTAAGGTTGTGTTTTATTATTTATCGCTTCATTAAAAAGAAGTCGGATTTAAAGGCAACGATGTAACTATAGAAATATTAATAAATATTCACTTACAAGAATCTGTCGTAATAAATAATGTGAGGTAATAAACCATAGTAAGTTAAAAAGAGGTTGATAGTATTAGGTATTTTTACTGGTGGTAGGACCTCTTGTGAGTCCGCGCGGTAGGTACAACCACCCCGCCTATTTCTGCCGTGAAGCAGTAATGCGTTTCGGCTTGAAGGGTGGGACAGCCGTTGTAACTATACTGAGATCGTAGAACTTATATCTCAAGGTGGGTGGCGTATTTACGTCGTAGATATTTATGGGCTCCAGTAACCACTTAACACCAAGTGGGCTGCGAGCTCGTCCACTCATCTAAGCAATAAAAAAATGAGAAAAGCAGAGGGTAGGTGTCATCTCGCTCTGCTTTTCATTTCAAAACACCGCTCACACGAGTTCAGAGTTACTTTCACAGAATAGTTACTTTGGTTCGTTAAGCCATCGTTTTAAGCAGGTTCTTGAAACTAAAAGATTGACCTAGATGACACGAAGGTCGTGACGACAATGACTGGCAGTCTAAAGCTTTGGTATTTACTTTCGTAAGCTAACTCGGTTGGTCCCTCTACCTTTTTTGATGGGACAACGTCTTATAATTCGATGGAGCCGGCTGCACGTACGAAAAAATATGACTCATGCGGCGTTACCTCGCTGTGAGGCGTTCCATTTAAGGCTTGAAGTGCAAGCGAGAGCGCGCAACGAGCGACAAAGAGGCACAATCGGCCTCTGCGTTCGACATCTGTCTCTCACCTACTTGAGTGAGCGATGCATCCGCGTGGACAGCTGCTATACAATAATACATTTACATGTTTTCGTCAATATAAAATTTAAAATTTTCGTTGTAAAAAAAAATTTACATAATTGTATTTATCCGTACCATTCCATCAGTATTTTCTTATAACGTTGTCACGTTCAATTATCGTCAGTAAACCGACTTTACAGACAATTTACGATTTTTTTTAGTCCTGTCACAGGTCCGATAAATAAACAGTGGGACAGCAACAGTAAGTAAACAGTTGTTTAGTGGGTCTGACTCCGACGTACCAACCCCACAGCCCAAACTCATGAAGTCATTAACTGGCGATTCAAACTACCAACCCAACGAAATTAAAAATACAACAAACATAAAACATTCAACACCCAAAAATCATTGCAAGCGTTTTAGATTTGCCAAATGTCAAATCCAGAAGAGATTTATCGTCGCCAAAACATCTTAATATCTTGTATGTGACAAGGAAACTACAATTTGTCCTATGCAAGGTTAAATAAAAACTATTTAATTAAGAAGACTAGTGAGGCAAAATCGGAAATTCTTTTTATTTTAGTTGTCGGATTTTATAAAAAGTACCTACACAAGTCGTGTAATTTGGTTAAAAATCATCAGATTCTCACCTCTCTCAACTCGGGAATAAACTTTGCACATGCAAATGAAGATAAGACTGGTGGCGTGACATTCGTCTGATAGAAATTAATCAGGAAGGTCATGGACCAATACCGAAAGCATTGAGGGAGCTAACTAAAGGAGTTAGAGCTATATACTAGCTGGCCCGGCAAACGTTGTTTTGCCATATAAATAATTTCTAAGAAAGATAAATAAGCTAGACACCGACTGCAGCGCCATTTGCCGGATTGATTTGTAAATCTAAATTATTCTCGAATCCACCGTTTAGGAGTTCAATGACAAGCACACACACAGAAGAAATAAATATATATTCATATATATAAAGATATATAGCTTTGGCTAATATACGGAAACGTGCCGCTAAAGCTACAGGGATCAGTTTTTTTTTGACTACTTTCGCCATTAGTAAATTAAAAAAATACTTAGAATATAAAAATGGGTGAAATCTATGACTTGTATTAATGAAATTTTTTGCTAACCGTACGTGCTCTCACGCCTACATTGACGCCTATACAGACTGGTCAGTCACACAACTAAGGGCGTCGCCCTATCGAAAAACTCTATTATCCCAATACATAACCTGATTCACTCCAAAGCCAAGATGAATCGGGTCAAGCTAATTTTTTTAAGTTTTTGTAATGAACTATGTATAATAATGCATCGTATATAAAAAATTAAGCCTCCGGAACCATTTTAATCTCAATTTTATTCGTTTTACCCTAAGAAAAACGATTGAAAATTTGTGTTGGAATTGGAAAGGGTCCCGATTCCTCCCAATCTACGGTACTTTGACATTTGGATATTTGAATGTAGCAAGGTGATTTGGTATCATTTTCTTGAAATCTAAATGACTACTTGTATTGAGATATAAGTTATAGGTCTCAGTATAGTTAACGGCTGCCCCACCCTTCAAACCGAAACGCATTACTGCTTCACGGCAGAAACAGACGGAAAAGGTCACAACGTGTCCTCAACGTCTTTCTAAATTTCATTTACAATACAAAAGACATAATATGTGAAACATTGCTACAAGCGCAGATATGAATTCACAGTTGTTAGTTGCACAAGAAACACTACGTCCTTTTGTGGCGTACAGAAGTTATGAAACAACCAAGAACACGTTTTCAAAATGTGTTTAACTAATAATTCAAAAAACATTAATCAAATCAAATGAAATCAAATCAAAAAATTTTTATTCAACATAAATGAAAGTACATACTTGTTGAACGTCAAAAGAACTACCGCCAATTCACAAGAACTAGCCTCCGTCCTGAGAAGAATTTGCAAGAAACTCAGCGAGCATGTCTTTTTTTTTTAAATATTAGATATTTTTTTTAATATTAGTTTTTTTTTAAATATTCATTTTTACAATGAGTATTATAATATAACAATTACTACAATATTGAAATGCCCGGAGCGAGCAACTCATTCTCACTTTGTGCAATCTTCTAGACTCGAGACAATTAAGACTCGGATTTACTAAGAGAGCCAATAAGCGATAGTACGAAATAATCGAACATTTGCTTTTTTTCCAGTGCAAACGCCAATACATTTTACTTAAATAAAATATGGGCTTGTGAACGAATGTTCGAAGAATGTAGCACTATCCTTAACAATCTATATATATAAAAATGAAACCCGTTTTCCGTTGTCACGACATAACATGAAAACGGCTTGACCGATTTGGCTAATTTTGGTCTTGAATTATTTGTTGAAGTCCAGAGAAGGTTTAAAAGGTAGATAAATATAAAAATATTCGGAATTAAATAAAAATAACAATTTTGTTTTTCCTTTGATGTGTCCCCCGTCGGACCGATTCCTTTTGTTTGTTTTCAATTTATTTTATACAAAAGTTTAGGTCTTTTATTTATCGATTGAGGCACTACGAAGTCTGCCGGGTCAGCTAGTAGATAATATTTATTCCCCTATAGTTAATCAATACAAATTTTAGTTATTTACAAATATATCACTAGATATGTTACTACTTTGCTTTAATATATACTAATATTATCTATATATTAAATACGTGAAGCAAAAACTTTGTACCCCTTTTTACGAAAATCGCACGGACGGAGGAGTTTATGAAACTTCCTCCACTTATAGAGAATATAGAGAAACAGTGCACAACGCTAACTTTTTTTTTCAATTATGCATAAAAAATACATTAAATTAATAAAAAAAACATTACACACACTACCAGTATTTGACACACACACACGCATTTATACTGATTTGTTTATTGTTTAATCTTTGTGGTCAAATTGAGGATAGAGTAGGATTGTTTGTCTTTAATATTATTTGTCTATAGTGTAGTCTTGGCGACATCTGTGATTATTGAAGTATAATAAATAGTCTTTGACAATAGAACCGTAATAATGTTCAAACTTATAGTTTAAATTAGTAATTATAGTCGTATTTCGACTACCAGGGGATCACTAGTTATTATTATTATCTCAAATCTGAAAGTTTGTATGCTCAATCACCCGAAAACTCCACACGGATTTTCAATTTTGAAAAAAAAGAACAGTTTATAATCTACATAGTTTAATACATAATTTTCATTATGGTAATTAAAATGACCCGGAAAACGGCGGGTATACCTGGCATTTCCACGTATCAACGCTGTTTTTTTTTAAGTTCCTCTGTTATCTTTCACCCCTTCCAGAGGCAAGTATATTTTAGGTGATATAAATTTCACGGACAGGCATACTAACGAGTATTGCCTAGTTATTGACATAGTCATGGCTGGGTCACGGCCACATCAAAAGAGACAGTAGCTAATTTCATATTCAAACTGCTTCGAGCCAGTTGTAGAAAAACTGATGCATATCTATGGCAGCTCAAGTAACCTTAAAAATTAAAAGTATAAGAAGTCATAGCGTAGGATACCTAATCATAAATCATAGCGATTTTATTATTTGTGGCAGAGCTTTTTATCGGCTAATACATGAAATCTGGTAAAATCTGATTTAAACCTCATGTCTTAAGCTGGGTGGTGGCATTCACATTGTGATACATCTATGGGTTCTAGTAACTGTATTGCTGGCGAGTTTCCCCGAAATTATCCCACCAATGATGAGGCTTAGTGTTTAGTGATACCGCCGTTAACTCGCAATTCGAGATCAACTAAACGGTTTGTTTAATTACGACTATTTTATTTTCCGAGCCGGATTTCATACGAGTTTCACGACTGAACAACGCAATTTTTTTTTTATTATTGCCCTTGTAGGCAGACGAGCATACGGCCCACCTGATGGGGAGTGGTTACCGTCGCCCATGGACTTCAGCAATGCCAGGGGCAGAGCCAAGCCGCTGCCTATCGCTTAATATTCTCCACAAGCCTCGTTTAGAGAAGGACATGTCATAGCGCTCGGGAAACACCGTGGAGGGGAGCTCATTCCATAGCCGGATGGTACGTGGCAAAAAAGACCTCTGGAAACGCACTGTGGATGACCGCAGTGGCTCCAGGTAGTATGGATGAACTCTACTCCGATGGCGGGCGGTGCGATAGTAAAAACCAGATGCCGGTATCATCTCGAACAATTCCTCAGAGCACTCCCCATGGAACATACGGTACAAAATACAGAGGGAGGAAATTAGCTCAAGAGTTTAGAACTCACACATACACTATGCAAAAAGGCTGAATTGAAAAGTGTAATTTCAAAACAAATGGTCTTCAATGAACAAATATGTAAGTGAAATCAACTGGCCGTATTGAGTAATGTTCCTCCTGCACGAGGCCATCGCCTTCGTTGCAATCTCGTTGCAATCCCATTACGATCGGTTCCAGAGTTGCGTTTCCTAGCGCTACTCTACTTTTTGTATTAATCAACGTCGAAAAAAATTGTGAAGTAGAAAAATAATAAAAGAGAAAAGATTGTTTAGTTTTATTTCCGAGCAAATAGAATAGCATGCATGAATAGCAGTCAGTAATCGGAATTACTCGAAGCGAAACAGCGAAGGGATCACCTGAAAGGAAGCATAAGAAGCGAATTGAGAATTTTAAAGTGTTCTATGTGTGTTTTAAGTGATAAATACAGTTTTAACTTGTACTTTTGTGGAACATTTATTTATCCCGAGGCCCAGCGCGTAACAGTATTAAGGGATTCGATCCGATCCGACAAATTTCTAACAGACTAATTATAACGCCATAATATCACCAACGCATTGTTCCAATTACATTAATATAATAATATCACGATTACTTACCCCTTGTAATATTATATATGTGCGCTCATGTGTCTTTATCTATTCAGTTCTCTATGCTTTTATCATAGGTCTTGAACTCTGCTCGTACCAATAACAAGTTTGAATATAAACTAAATAGAAACAAATAGCTAAATACTGCGCCACCACGACCCACATTATTTCCGTTCTGACATTGATGTATTTACTTACTCTATAAATAATAGTTTAAATAACTAAAAAATACGCATTTATAGAAAATCCAACAAAAAATTTAAAATAAATTTTAATAAATTGAATTAAAATCGGTGTAAGCAAAAATTATTTTATTGTAAAAAAAGCGTGGGGTGCTTTTCAGGATATTATCAAACTAACCCTTCTACTCATATCTGTTCATAAAATATTTATAACTATTGATACCATGCACTTTTTTATTTCAATTTTTCAAAATTTTCATCTGAATCACTTGGTAAATTATCCTAGAAATAGGTGATCGGCGCGCCTGGTAGTTTCCCATTCTTCGTCTTGACGCAGACACTCCGGGTCTCAGGAAAACAAAAAATCGCTAATCCTGATTATCCTAGTATGGTGATAACGGATCAAACTGTTTAAAATATTAAATTGTCATCGGTCCTTAATAAATATGCCAAATTTCGAGTTAATCCGGCATTTTTAAGGGGGTCAAAATCATGTACAAAGATTCCGTTACACACCAACATACGTATGAAGCTAACAAAAGCGTATTAAAAAGAAAACTTACTTGGCCCTCCATCGCGAACAAAATGGCGACAGAAAATCGATGACCACAAAAACTGTAAGTAGTCGTAACAAACTAATAATAAACCTGAGGTTATCAAACCCAAAAAAAGTTCCTATCATTTGTAAAATACGGACAATGCGAGTATGAAAATTATCTCCAACCATTTGTTTGTATAAATTGAAAAGTTATCACGTGACTGATTGAAAACACATTAATGACATAATCGGGTTAATAGCTGTATAATTTACCCTGCGATTGGGATTACACGCGCCAAACGATAAGACGACGTAGCATCAGCTTGTTTGAATGAGATTCGCACGAATCGAATGTCTGACTTATGTGTATTACTGAAATTCTTAATCTAATTAAAACCGAAACCAGCAAGCTTATTACGGAGCACTTATAGAGCTCTCATGACAAGATTAGTTTAATATGTTTCTAGTTCAGGTTCACGTTGAAAAAGTATTTTCAGATGGTACAGTCGTTTTATATTTTATATGATTTACTTGGCCAAAGATACAGTAAAAAGCTACCTACCTGAAGAATTGTGTGAAATACAAGTGATTTTTTTTCTTTTTTTTATTGCTTAGGTGGGTGGACGAGCTCACGGCCCACCTGATGTAAGTGGTTACCGGAGCCTACAGACATCTACAACGCAAATGCCGCCACCCACCTTGAGATATGAGTTCTAAGGTCTCAGTACAGTTACAACGGCTGCCCCACTCTTCAAACCGAAACGCATTATTGCTTCACGATAGAAATAGGCAGGGTGGTGGTACCTACCCGTGCGGACTAAAAAGACGTCCTACCACCAGTAATATATTATGTTCAAATGAACACTGCTTAGCACTAAAAAACGATGCTAATTTTACACAAAAACCAAACAAGAAAACTAAGCTTAATTTATTTATTAGCCATTCAAAAGAGATTACACCTGTTTCTGTCGTCCTTGTTGTAAGCACGTGGGTATGTGAATTTAACAGGTTAATTAATTCCTAATTCTACAATGAACTTGCTAATGATATCGGCCGTTAGCGCTTGAAGCAATTCTAAATTATCAACAGACACGTGATTTTTTTATTGCATTTGACGAGAATACTACGTATCTGAAGAAATTAAACTCACTGTGGATGAACGCAGTGGTTCCCAATAGCATGGATGAATTCTGCTGCAGTAGCGGGCAGTGCAATAATAAAAATGAGATGAAGAAATCATCTCGATCAACTCTTCGGATCACTCTTCATGAAACTTCGTTTCCCCAACGATACAAATCAAAGGGAGAACCGAAGTTCCTTCGCAGACACAGAAGGAATGGGAATTGACAATCTGAACCGCTCTTGTCTTTTTTTTTATTGCCCTTTTAGGCAGACTAGCATACGGCCCACCTGATGGTGAGTGGTTACCGTCACCCATGGACTTCAGCAATGCAGGGGTAGAGCCAAGCCGCTGCCTACCGTTGACCGTCTCATCATTATCATCATCATCAACAGCCCACAGTCGTCCACTGCTGGACATAGGCCTCTCCCAATCCACACCACTGAGCCCGCTCTGCGGCTCTCCTCATCCACTTCTTGCCGGCCACCGTGCGGAGGTCATCGCATCACCTAGCCAGGGGGCGTCCCACGTTACGTCTACCGCTGCGCGATCTCCATTCGAGAACCCGTCTGCTCCAGCGATCGTCAGTCCTACGGCATAAATGGCCAGCCCACTGCCACTTCAGCTTGACGTTGACTTTCACTTTCAGTTGACCGTCTGTATGGAGTCAATTGGAAATATAATAACCGGCAAACTTCTTGAGCATTTGTTGACGTAGTGGGGGTAAGTTTGCGCATGGTACACTCACGTGCAAAAACATTACTTACTCTGCGTCATAATGCTATTAAATTATTAAAATCAACATATGTATTTATTTATATATTTATTAGAACATCAACAAAACATATAGGTTAATAATTGTAATAATTTAATCTTGGGGTAAAATAGATATTCCTTCTATTAAGTCAAAACTAGAGCTGTTGCCAGGTCTTGGTTCAGTTGAAGCGAAGCTGGTATTTGTAATTTTTTTTTCGTTATCATAATCTTGACCATCATCATCATCACTGTTTTCATCACCCGAGTCGCTATCATCGTGATGAGTCGACATAGGGCTCATCGGCGTAGTTTACAACTCGGTCGATTCGGTCTTCTTTTTTGTCTATAATTAATTATTTTTTGAAGATATTCGATTCGTAGTAATCGAATGTTACTCTATTCATTTACCAGCTTCCGATTATTTTCTGTTCTTTTTTTCCATCTGAAGCCTAGCTCTTTCATAATTCGTCGTAAGCTTCATTCCGAGCCATTAAAATTTATATCTTCTTTAAATTTTTCGAAACCTTTCTACGGTACGGAGTTTCGCTGCTTGTTATGTAGTTATTATGATTACATCTTTTTATTACAGATTGAACGAAACTATCCATTCCGGTAACTTTCTTCTTCCCTGATCTTTTCTTACCCGGAGTCCGAAACACGGCGAGCAAGCCAGAGCCTTTAGCTTCATTAATAATGCACCTAACAGTACTCACTGATGTTTTTGTTGCTTCCGAAGTCTGTTTTAATTTTTCCATATCATTCTTCCCCTGTTTTATAAAGAAGCAATATACGTCGTACACAAATTTTCTACCCTTTCTTTTAAGTACTACACCAGTTTGTCACGGCATAGTGTATGTTTTATAAAAAATCAACAAACACTCAACAAATAGCAATGGCAACAAAGTCCACAAGCAATTATAACAAATAACTTAACGATTAATAACGATAGACTTTTCACTGTACGCAAGCGTACTTTTGGGAGCAAGCGGAATGAGGGCGCGGTGCGGGACGCAAGGTTCGACTGATCTACCAATAACGCGCTCGATACGATTTCCCCTGCCGTCGCGCCTCACCCTCACCACCAAAGTGATCTAAAATTCGGTTCTGCGCAGTCAAGGTCATTTGCTCAAGAAGTTTGCCGATTACTATAGCTGGTATTTGTGAACTCCGGCCGAAATATGGAAACGTTACTCCACGCGAGGTTGGCCTTGTCAAACATAAATCATTGTCCGTGTGTGAAATACTGCTTCACTTTTACAACAACAACCATCTAACATTTTACAAGCCAGCTTGGGATTCCCTTTCAAATGACTCCAATACTGAGCACCGCTTGAAATATCGTTCCCAATAATTCTAATAATCTCGGAAGGATCTATGAATTCTGTTTGGGATTTTTCTCAGCAAACGAGTAAAACAATCTTCAAAATATTAAGGATAATCCAGATTGATTTAAAATCGCTATGAATTCAATATAAAGATGATCAGTAAGACTTAAGTTCCTAAAAAGTAAATAAGATGTTATTTTCACAACTGCATTGAAGCAACAAATAATTCTACCATCACCGTCTAAGCATACGAGTTATCTGTTTGTCCAGTCTCAATTCAGACAGCATACAATTCTGTACATAAATTTTAACATACAAAACTTACTGAATTTTTGGGTTTTGGATTTACGACTTAGATTAAAAATAACAAAAAAAACTATTCACTTTGGTAAGAACGGAAACAATCAAGTGTCCGCCATGGTTCAGCTGACGTTAGGCAAGCAACAGGCGGAGCCAACAACCGGTCCGGAGAATTTAGGCCACTGTCACCAATCATGTTGAAAACGAATCATTAGGTACATAAGACACTGTGCAACCATTTTGGACCTTTGCGGTCCTAAGACTAGAGATTAAACTATATGTCCAATACGTTTGGGCTCTGTACCTCAAAGGGTTGAATTAAAAATACTTTTGCGAATTAAACCCACTCACCCATATCCCCATTAAGCTCTATAGATCAAATTTAAAAAAAAATGGTGTTCTTTACCAAATTGCGCAAATTGAGAAATTTCATGATAGCCAAGAAGAATTATCGAATAAGACCAAGTAATAACGTCGCATATAAGTCAAGTGAATGATCAAGAAAAGAAGGCGACACGCATTGTCCGATTGGCGAAACTGACATCTATTTAAGTTACATACCAAGAAGAGTTGCCTAATTCAAACCAAACTTCAGTGGGCTTTAATGAATAATTTGGGGTCTACATTAATGGCAAATATTTAGGACGAAAATAAGCCTGTTTTCATTAGACCAAATATAGACTTAATTTCGCTAAAATTAAATACAGAATCAATTAATTCCCATGCTTGGCCAATTGAATGTTTGAAATGAATGCTTTGGCAATATACTCGTAAACGAATATTTACTTGACATTCCAGCATTTAGCGCTACCAATGTAATGAAGACATTGCATTAGAAAATGTGTGAGCAGATGACATGCAAAGTTGACTGACGTAAGAATCGATTCGCTAGAGTAGGTACTAAAAATGTGTTTGTTTGAAGTATATGAATATTGAAATTCGCTTTGCAAGATTTTCTTTCCTCATGTACCTACTGTAGGCACTACTGTAATTCTAAATACATATAAATCGTTCTTTTCCGTTCTTAGTTTAAGAAATATATATTAAGTCCAGATAGACTATAGATATATAGACTATAGATAGACACATATAATTACATAGACTGTTATTTATTTTTTAATAGATCTTAAAATTTGTATAATATTGAATTAAACTTATGGCAAACAAGTTAAAGATTCAAATTAGGATTATTCTAGCCACATTACTTATTGTAAATTTCTAAAATACATACTACATAAGCTTCATAATGCCATACAAAATATGCAAATCCCAAGTTCCTCACAAAAGCATACGAGCGCTTAAAAAAAAACCTTGCAACATCGCGTCGTTAACTCCAATTTAAAAGGGCACTCAATGAAAACTTAGGCTATATTTGGAAACATGGTTCAAACTTCAAACTCTTCATATTTACGGGTTTCGTAATTGAGGTTATAAACGTGCCCGGTGCGCTGGCCGTGTAGATCTTGTCTGCAATGGCGACCGGCGACCGCGATGCGGTGAAGGGGGATTTCTTACATTCACGGCCATTTACAACGATCGACTCTAAAAACTGAGGTCTCGTGAAAACGCAGTTACACAAATCATTTAGCCTTATTTAATCGTTATAGAAGACAAATCTTTGTACCTTTAGCTTCAGTTTTCTTTTTGCTGCTGTACATATGAACTGGGATCCTTCTGTTATCCAAGTTCAGACATCACAACGCGAATACAGATTACTTTCTTTATTGCCTTTTTATCCGTTTTATAAGTGGAGACTGCGACTGATAAACACAACAATAGCGAATAGATCCCATAGAACTGAACTTAGTAAGTAAAAGTACTAATTTCTATTGTCCCAATTCGCCACCTACAGAAAAATACTCTTTTATAATCTTTTATATAATTGGTGGTAAGGCCTCTTGTGAGTCCGCACGGGCAGGTACCACCACCGCGCCTATTTCTGCTTTTAATGCGTTTCGGTTTGAAGGGTGGGGCAGCCGTTGTAACTATACTGAGACCATAGAACTTATATCTCAAGGTGGGTAGCGGCATTTAGGTTGTAGATGTCTATGGTCTCCAGTAACCACTTAACACCAGGTGGGCTGTGAGCCCGTCCACCCACCTATGCAATAAAAAAATGAAATAAATCTTATTTGAAGAAGGAAATGTCATAAGCGCGCGGGAAATACCATGGTTCGAAATTTTTTTTTGTGGAAACGCACTGTGCGGGCTTTGGTTACATTAGCTCTATTCTGTGCGCATAATGATAATTTTTTAACAGCGCCCCTAGGGGCAAACGTAGGCAAACGTTCCAACTCCTTAAAGATTTGAGTTAACTTTTACGCTATCGAGAACGTTAAAAAATTCGCACTAAGGACACTGGTGAGGGGAAGTGAGACGGTAAAAAGACCGAATTATATCGAACAATGCTCACAGCGTTCCCCATGAGTTATGCGGTATAAAGCACCAAGAACAAGAAGGACTGATAATGTTTCATTCATAACGTTCTCAGTGGGCTTAGTGCGAGTTTTTTTAATTCTCAATTTCGAGCTTCCTTTCGTTTGCCGCTAGGGGCGCTGTTCCAACTCCTTAGGCATTTGAGTTAACTTTTAGAAGTAAAAAAATCTCGCACTAAGCACTCTGATAGAAATACCCGTAGAAGCTGTGGAGGATCTAACCATTATCATCATTAGAATATAATCGAATGTATCAATCCATTTTGAGTCACGAGATGGAATTTAATTCCATAAAAACTGCTCCAGCCATCGCACCAGAATGCATCATTGCTTCACGACGGAAATGGGTAAGATTGTGGTACCCTACCTGTTTGAGCTCACAATAAGATTTACCTCAATGTATCTATATATATAAAAATGAATTGCTGTTCGTTAGTCTCGCTAAAACTCTAGAACGGCGCGACCGATTTGGCTAATTTTGGTCTTAAATTATTTGTGTTGAAGTCCAGAGAAGGTTTAAAAAGGTAGATAAATATAAAAATGCCAGGAATTAAATAAAAATTACAATTTTGTTTTCCCTTTGATGTGTCCCCCGTCGGACGGATTCCTTTCGTTTGTTTTAAGTTTATTTTATACAAAAGTTTAGATCTTTTATTTATCGATTGAGGCACTACGAAGTCTGCCGGGTCAGCTTAAAAACGCGCTTAAACACATTAAGTCGAAGTATCAATTGATTTCAATTTTCAAATTAGAACAACTAACGCAAATAGAAAATTCACATTATATGACATAATTTTAAACAACATACTGCGTACATATGTTTTTCATAACGTAATAACTCTTGCTTATCACTAAACGAACAAAGTTCTACATTGAAAAACATTGTTCAACAAGCAGATAAATAAGTGAATCATTTGAAATAATGTTCATTGATTTTTCTAATAGTACTTATGTTAATTTTGTTTCTACAAGGGTATTAGTGTAATCCGATCATCCTGTAACGCCAAATAAATTACTAGAAATAACTCATTCGGCGCGCATCATGCTTCTACGGAACTATGTCAGAATGCCTACGAAATGTTCTGTGATTAAAAAATTTCCTGCAAAAAAAACCTCAAGAGGGATCACAGTGTACCTGCACAAACATTATAAAAAAGAAATCCTGAAGTTTCATAGTCTAAATGAACACATTTTGAAAACTTTAAAAATGTGCTCAAGTTTTCTTTACAAAAGGGGCAATATTAGAAACTTTGAAGGGAAGATCTTCCGCTTGATTTCCATATGAGATTTTTGCCCGGCAGACTTTATTCTTCAATAAGCTGCTGCAAGAAGAGCGATCCCTACGAAATGGAGCACCAGTACACTTGTGCCCATATACAAAAATAAAGGGAATGATTGATGACTTTTCCCTAAGTTAGAAAGGCAAATTCAGAGCTCACTTGGTGTTATGTAGATAATGGATCATATAGACGTTATCTGTTCCCACTACCCTCAATATATGTGTTCGCCCATAAAATAGTGCTGGAGTCTGATCTCAATGGTCTAATTATTTATCTAATTCTAATGGTCAAAAACAGTCTTTGCTGGAGTGTTTTTCTATTTTGTTAGTATATTATCTGGCCTATTAACTTATCATTATCAATAGTATTAGTTTTACTGTTATCTTTTAGTTTGCTAATTTACTTTATACTTTTGTAATAAACAGATATGAAAATGACAGAAAAAGGTTTGATTATAGAATTCGGAACTCAATGTGGGTTTGTAACAATTTTGAGCTCATTTCAATCGTTCATTATTCAATTTTTTTTTGGCTCTTTTATTCTGTAACTAGCGACCCGCCCTCGCTTCGCTTCGGAAACATTAAAACACACATGAAACCAAAAAAAATAAATAAAAAAAATAATAAAAAAAGTAGCCTATGTTCATCAGGAACAATGTCGGCTTCTAATGGAAAAAGAATTTTTCAAATCGGTCCAGTAGTTTCGAAGCCTATTCGAAACAAACAAACAAACAAATCTTTCCTCTTTATAATATTAGTATAGACAAAATAAAAATTTTTTTACTCCACAAATTTATTAATTGAATTTATATTTCCACGTGGCTTTCTTTGTAGTAATTTTAATAAAAAACTACTAATTACACTGTATCAGGTGATAGAGGTATGTGTTTGGTGCCAGTTGTTGTCAGAGCTGACTACATACTTGTACAAAAAATGTACTCTTTCAAAGCAAATGTGCTTTGCAAAGCTTACAAAGAGAAAGCTAAATAATTTTTATTATATTTATAAATCATAGAGCTTTAAAAATAAATAAATTATTTTATTCAAACTTAGTATTTCAATAATCAGTTTACAAACATACAGATTTCGTCAAAATAAACTCTGTTGCCAGTTTCAAAAACAGACAACAAAGAACTGTTGAAATGAACTCAGTTTCTGCAGTATTTCAACTTCACTGTCGATGCAGACGGCTTGTAATTGTTAACTGAACATATAGACATTGTACCATATATATGATACAATGTACCCTACATAGGTACTGTTGAAGTTCCTCAACTTATGCAAGATTTTTAGTACATACTTACAATTAATTTTATAACGTAAATTACGTTTTAAGTCACATAACATAACTCTTGTTAATATTTAATAACGTTTTAATTACTAACTTAAATAGCCTTAATTACCTTTACCTTACCTTTACCTTAACATTTCAGTTCAAATATATTAAAATAGGTATAAAAATAAACGAAGTCCTCGATCTCCAATGTACACGCGTGATACTTTTTAAATAATTTTTAAGTCTTTTTAATGGCTGGTTTCTAGTACATAGTGAATTTAGTAATCAAGGAACTAATTTTCGAATAATTATTAACTTTACTAAACGCACATTGCGTAAATTACAGCAAATTACTTTAATTATCTAGTTATGCGCCTATGTACTCACATAAAGAATTAACGGGAAACAGCCTGAAGACAAACAAACAATTAAAATCTATTATGTTTACTTATGTTCGTATATTTTCATCACTATTCACACTGTGTACAATTTTAGGAATTATTATTGAATATTATTGCAATAACAACAACAGCTGATTCACAACACATACACAATCGTTGCCACTTCTTAAATATTAAGTGTATAATCTATGGTTGCCACAGATCTCTTCTCAATGACATAGATAATAAATACACTGTCTCTGCCACAGAGTACTAAGTTCTCTTTGCACAAATTACTGATTTTACTTTTACTGTTTCTTTTAGCCATGGAGGGTAGAACCGTCTCATATGGGAGTGGGAAAAAAAGTGTCCCACTTTCAACAATAAATAACAGTTCAAAAATCCTTCAGAATGGCGCTAGCAAAGACACAGGGTATGATTAAACAAATCATTAGTTTTATTTGTAATTAATTAAACAAAGCATTTGTTTAATTTATAATTAGTTATTAAATTAAATAATTAATAATTGGGAATTTGATTGTTTTTATGATCGAACAATCACCAATTAGTCGTTGAGCAAACGATAATTGATCAAAATTAATTAATCTGAGCGATAAAAATAAAGATATCTAGTAAAGGGGACCAACTTCACGTTGTTCATTTGTTTAACTAATTATAAATAAATAAAAACTGCACGAACAAACGACGAACAAATAATTAAAAATAAAAAAACCGAAAAAGGGGGCTAAATTCACTGAGCCATTTTTTTATTTCTCTATCTTATTCTAATAACTTTCAGCGCCTTTTTAAAAATTTACCTGGTTGCTACTGTAGCGCCACCCTTATTTAGCAGATTTAACGGACACTTTTCACACACGGAGACGGTTCTCCTTACATCTACCCTCCATACTTTTAGCTGTGATTCAGAATAATTTTTTTTAGTATAGCAATCGGATTTTTTGCGACATCATTGCTGGCATTATTACCAGTGACGAGTTAATAAAATTTTAATTTATCACTGTACAACTTATATTTTCAAGCAATTTAAATATTAAATATTAAATTATAACACATTTCAATCGTATGGAGCAATGACATGTTTTTGGTTAAAGTTGTTGCAATTAAGTGTATTACTACGAAAATGAGACTCATATTAATTAGTAAAATAGGTAGAATTCTATCTCACGCCTTGTATGTTTTAGTTTACTTTTAATTGCTTAGGCAAAGATGTCTTGCATTATATTCCATGTTACATTTTTCAAAAGTTTTGTTAGCCTTAATATAATAAATATATAAAAACAAATCTTTTTTTTGTGTTGCGAGCTTGTAACTTAGTATGTTTTTAACTGAACATTAAGATCGAGCTGGGAAAGATTAAAGTATTAAATTGAACAGAGCCGTGCTCCTTTATTTTAAAATTACGGCTAGAAAATAAACTCATTCTACCGTCGAGAGTAACACCTACAAATTCGAGAATAAAGATCAATAACACAAGTATTAGCTAATATTAGATACGTGGTATTAATAAATGATTCAACAGATAAAATAATGTAAGCGGCCAAGTAGTATCTCGTAGATATTAAACAGCTTAAATAGATTGCCGTTAAAATTCACCAACCTTGTGCGGCTTTACTTTCTTTGTACGATATCAAACTGCTTATGGAAGAAAAGTGATGTTGATGACCATTGCTACACTCCATGTGCATTAAGTCTGAGCGTTAGGTTTTAACCATTATAGCGCTGTCACGGCACAATTAAAATGTTCCGAATTTTCATCACTTATAGCCTATCTATCAGGTCAGGAAGAGTCATCAGAGAGACATCACATCAGCGAATTTGTATGCACGCAGTGTATTTTCCTTTTGAACTTTTTGAGCAATAATGAGATTTAAAAAAAAATTCCGAGTTTAGTAACTCTACCACTACCTGTTGATGGCGATGTTCATTTGGTGTTTGTTCAGGCCTAAGCGTGTAAATTGTGGAATCCTGCCATAAAAACCGTTTGGCAAAAGTGAACAAGTTTTTCTATAAGTCCTAAGTTTATCTAAAAGTCATTACGTTCTATTTTAGTTGAACATTTCTTTTTTCAAATCTATTTACAAGCAAATAAATAAACGATACAAGAAAAAATAATAAACGATGATATGGCTAAAAGACTTGAATCCAGGCTATTTGACAATAAAAAAAATCAAATTTTATACGTTTCATCGCGAATCTAACTATTCACATATAAATAATCACAGATGTAGTAGCAGTATTAATAGTAATGTAGAAGTAATGGTATAATTACCAGTGAATTTTATTATTGGAATTTTAAGTAAGCGGAATCCGTAATTCTCGGAATTTTCGTTCAAATATCCCGCATTTACTGTTTCACGCCCAGTTTGACGTCACAGCTCGGGGTTCTCAAACGCTCTGCACCGCACCCAAACAAACACGAGTAAAAAAGTTATATATCCATTCAATGTAAAATTTTGTAGTTCTTCGTGTCTTGCAAAAAGGACTATTCTGCCTTGGTAAAGTATTCAATGGTTTAAAGGTTCAGATAGGTGGCGCTTTTCGTTAACTTCACCAGCGCAGAAAACACCAATCACGTTCCAGGAACTTTGACGCAATTTGCAAATGGCCGTGAAAAGGACCGATCTTGAGGGTGTATGAAAAGCTAATGGTGGATTGTTCCGTGATAAAAACTTGTGAAATATCCTTGTTTTAGTGTGGTGATATTGATAAGATACAAAATGTGCCAAAAAGTGGTTATCCAATCTTAATGGTGATATAGAAATCGCCCGAAAATCGCTGGAGCGTCGATCGAAGGGACATTGCTGACAGAAGGGTAAAGTTCCAGTTCCATTTTGGCTAGTCTTGATTCTATACGGCCTCTAAAGATAAAATACATTATTCACGAGTAGTTCGTATTAACTTTTATGTGTTCGTTAGCTGTGTTAATTATCTTTAAATTACATGGGTATAGACAAGAGCCTAAGCCGGCTAGTATATTGCTTAAAACATTATAAAAAAGGATTGGTAAGTAATATATTGATAAATGAGTCACGTACACTTCCATTTTGAGTTCAGATCCTCATTCAAGTCTACCGGATGAAGGGATATTGAACATTTATCGTGTAACGATGGCTACCTACATATTAGTGGCACATAGTGGTATACATAATATACAACGATAGGCACTGCCCTGTTGCTAGATGAAACATCGATCTGTAGTTTTAACCGCATTTCGTGAATGTACGGACTTAAAACTGGATTATAGAGTAAAATAAGGGGTTTTGTCGGTAATTGTGATTATTGATCATGTTAGTACAACTGGGTATTTTCACGCCCTACCTAGATTTTCGGTGTTGAATATAAGGATGTGCTTGAGTAGCTAATAGCTTTTCGCGTTAGTTTTAATAAGCTTACTGTCTATATTTGTATATTAGATTGATGTTTTTTATGCGTTATTGATTTTTAAAACGTGGTTTTTAGTGGACGATCATAAATTATGAATTATCTTAAAGAACGGATTTAAGTGTATTAAGATATTTTTCTTAACGTTTTTCAGTCAACATATTTACTAGCATTTATTCATGTTTAAATTGTTATAGAATAATTATAAGTAATATATTCATTAATTAGTGAATGATGTATTTCAACAGTTAAAGAAGCCGAAATTAGAATGACCTTGTAAAAAATAAGAAAAATTAGTACAGGTCAATGACTCATTAATTTTTAGTGATCAATATTGTGTATTGATTGATTTCTCTGTTCTAATGAAACTAATTAGTCATTTTCTTGTTAAAAATCCTTATTGAATGGGTATTATTTAAACATAGACATTTCCTTAAGTAAATGTGAAGATTTTAAAATAACTTAATAGTTTGTAGTTAGGAACATTATAATATGAACAAATGAAAAATAAGTAAGAATATAAAGGCCTACATATTACATATTATTATCTAGAATATGCAATACAATAAAAGTATACAAAATCTACATAATACCAATTTTTTGTTTAGTGATTTTCACCCAGAATAAGACAATATATAGAAATTTCATTGGATATGATATGCCTTCATCAAATATTTCAAAATTAAAATTTTGTCACGGCTCATGATAGATGTCAAATTGCTTTTATGGTTAATGGACTATGTACCCACTTAACAATAAGTAGGCTTCTTCTCTCAACTAATCTATCTATCTCTATCTTCTGTTCAACTAATACAATAAAATGGGATGTATGTTTGGACTAATAAATTTGTTATTTATGTAGATTGCCTCGGATGATATGTAGATTACCTCAATGAGCATTACTGTTTAAAGTAAAGTCATACATGATATCTAAATATTCAGACCATATAATAATAATAATTTAAAGTCCAACACAAATATGAACAGCAAACCTTTGTTAAGATGATTGCAAGTATTGTGACCTTGTTTTTGATGTAGCATGTATTGTCTAGTGTCCGTGAGTTTGTCATTTTAAGTGAGGTTTCTGAATATGACTTAGGTAAGTAAGTTATATTCACCGAGGTAAGCTATTATATTTTAATTTACCACATTAGTAAAGCAGACTTATCTTGAAATAAATTTGTCATAGTGATTTAGTTAATAATGCGATGTTGTAAAGATAATTTCTAGTGTTCAATCAATGAGTAATTTGACCATAATCGAACCACAATCTTTAGTCTATTTCATAAATATTTGTAATGATAACCCTAAAACTGATAAATAGCTACTAAACTAACAAAAAAATTAGTGGACAAACAGTTGCTTAAGAGAAAATTGTATCATCAAAACTACTATGGCATTTTTTATTTTATTGAAAACACGAAACTCCCAATTAACCATTAAAACAAAAGTTAAGAACAGAATAACATAGGAAGAAATTGTATATGACTGTTTTGTCTATTATATATTGATTATTATTTAATTGCTTCGAATGCACTTTGAGTTGGAAAACTTTTGACTATTTCATTTTTTACATATATGTACATACATAAATATAATTGGGTAGTTTCGTTAGTAATCGCTAATTTGACTTGAGAGTTTTTGGACATTACATACATGGAAGTATTTCACCTTGTTGAGAATTGAAGAATCTGTCATTAAATACAGAAGAATGACTGTGAATGTTATATGTATATAAAGGGGCAATGTTGAAAAAGTTCACTAGTGTGCCAAAAAAATTGATATTAGTTTATTTACTAACAAGAATGAATTCTGTAAACTTCAGATAATGCACATGGTTCAAAATTTTGAATGTAGCAAAATTGTGCATCATCCGTCACATGTGGATACTAATTACAATTTTTTATATTCTGCTGTAGCGAGCGAAATCACTGCTCACAAGGTATTAAGTGATTAATTATTGCAGCTCATCACAACTTTAGTCACCACCCACATAAAGCTGAAGTGATAATTGTATTATCGTAAGATGGCTGTCTCATTGTTAAGCAGGTGGGGGTATTGTATTACGCAGTATCCCTGAAAACGCTGATGCTCTAATGCCAGTCTCCCTTAGTCGCATATACAATATCTATAGGTTGAGATGGGTTAATGGTTTTCTAGCCTGACACCATTTACTCATTAACATTGACATAAAAATGTTTGTTATCTGTACAGAATGTGTATTTAATCATTAATTTAAATGTGGCTGAAAGCAATATCTCTATCAGAGTGTTAAAATTGATATACCTATTAGAATAGAATAGTTTATTGAGGACAGAAATAAAATTTTGCCTTAATATAATTTTGGAAATTTACACATGAGTTAGTAATTTGCGATAGACAATATAAAGAAGAATCAGTTAAAAATTACATTTTAAACCAATATGAGAAGAAGAAAGTTTCTCAATTGATTTTGTATTAATTAGTTTTATCATAACCTCACCTAAACTAATGACACTGGTGATGATTTCTTTAGCACCTTCTAGTCATCTGATAGCATTAGTTTTTTTTAAACTCAGAGCTTTTTACTCTCGATGCCCTCAGCAAATTCTACCATGATATTGATAACCAGCAGATAGTAATAAAAAACTGTCTTCAAATATAATGAGAATAGCTATACCAACATAAATAGTAAAAAAAAAAAAATTATTTAACAATAAAATTAAAAATTCTTTTGTGTAGTGAGTAATTAAATTAATGAACTCACTTATAATATGGAGATCGGGGAGCAATGAGAATACCAAAACTTGAAAATTAAGTAAGTCCTGACAATAGAATTGTGTTTTATAATTAATAAATCCTAAGTTATTAAGAGCACAAACCCTATAGACAGCTCATTATCAAATCAGTAAGTCAAATAAGAACTTTTCTCTTACATTTGACAAATATAAATCGTTCATAAAGCTTGCCAAGATTAATAGAAATTTCATAAGGAAGAGATTTGTGTTCATTTAAAGAAAAAAATTGGCACTAAGCCCAGTCTCATATGATGGTGTAATTTTCTGTGGAATATACAGAAACAATTGTCTGTCTTAGTAAAAAGTTTAGTTTTTATATATATTTTTTTATTGCTTAGATGGGTGGACGAGCTCGCAGCCCACCTGGTGTTAAGTGGTTACTGGAGCCCATGGACATCTACAACGTAAATGCGCCACCCACCTTGAGATATAAGTTCTAAGGTCTCAGTATAGTTACAACGGCTGCCCCACTAGCTACACTGCTAGTTTACATTTTTATATCTATTGAGTTCCAAATATATGGTAAAGATATAATTTTGTTTTATAATCTTGAGCTGGTGCTAATTCAAATTACTTGTATAGTTTGAATTCGCAGTTTTTTATTATTATAAAATATTTTTATTTCTGTCAAAGTAAAAAGTAGTATAGTATAGTAAAAGTAGTATATGTAGTTTTTTATTTATTTATTGCTTAGATGGTTGGATGAGCTCACGGCCCACCTGATGTTAAGTGGTTACCCGAGCCCATAGACATATTATTATACAGTGTAACTGCCGCCACCAACCTTGAGATATGAGTTCTAATGTCTCAAGTATAGTTACAACGGCTGCCCCACCCTTCAAACTGAAACGCATTACTGCTTCACGGCAGAAATAGAGGCAGGGTGGTGGTACCTATCCGTGCGGACTCACAAGACGACCTATCACCAGTAAACAGTATTTCTGTTTCGTCATACACTTGTTACTCACACACACCAGCAATTACGCAAGTTATAATTTCGCGACTTATTTTTATGACACGATGACGATTATTCCTTCACCGTGGAAGTCAATCGCGAACATTAAGTACATATTTCACTAGAAAAATTGATACTTGCCTGCGGGATTCGAATACCGTTGCATCGCTAGATACGGATGCACCGGTCGTCTTATCCTTTAGGTAACGACGACTGGACGATAATTGCTCCACGCTTTAAATCAGAAAAAATATTGCTTCCCTGCAGAATTAAGCAGGATAGGGATATCGTGTCGGGGCTGACAATAGCCAGTAATGATACAGCATAAGGTATTCTCCTTTGAATATATTTGAATAGCGTTCATTGTTCTTCATATGGAGTACGGTGACCATTTGAATGTGGGCTAAGTTCTTTAGGTTCCGATTATCCGAATGGTGGAATAATTTTGTATAAATTCGCTAGCAAAAAGAAAGACAGAATTGTAAAGACGGTAAACCTGTGTCCGAAATATTTAGTGGACATACAATGTATTAATGCAATTAAATATTTATCTTCGCTACGGAGACCTAATTTTTTGAATGAGCTGATATTTTGTCATCTAACAAATTATCACAAATGTCGACTTTCCGACATACATTAGATCTGTTACTTATTTTAGCGTAAACTGATTGGCTATCATCGTAGAATATAAAACTTTCGCATTCCTCTTAAATCTTTGGGCCTTTACGTAACATTTTTTTTGGAAACACACTTGTCGCCAGCTAAAATATCGATAAAATTCAAATGTTCATAATGTCCCAAAATCACAGCTACTGAATGCATAGGGACAATATTGCTAGGCAATAAAAAGAGCTTTTCTTAAATATGTTTTTCGGTTAGAAGAAACGGCTAATCTCCGCCTCATCTGTAGCGCTTCTGACGGAACTTACACTAGCGGATGTTATAAGGGAAACAAATTCGGGTTCAGGAAAAATTAAAACTTAACTAGGTAAATGTTATTAATGTCCAATAAAATCACAGCAAAGCTTGACCGGGTATAGGCCATTAATATAATAAACGCGAAATAAAATTGCAAAAGTGCTTAGTAACTGGTGGGCGAAACAGAACCTATGAATAGATACTACTAAAAGGATATTCACGATACAGGAAATATGAAGTCTTCACGGCCTATAGGATAAGGTGCCCGTTAGTTAGTATTGATATGAAGCGATTATATTGGCGTACAAATCACACATGCAGGTGCCAATTTGTCCAAGGAAATAAACTCTAAACGTCTAAACGCATTCACGAACGATTAGGTTATTATTATTATTATCTCACAACTTACAGGAAAAATCTGTCACGGATCATCTCCCAATTAAATATAAATTAATCTTAAGCAATGAATGAAATGTAATCAAATCTTAGTTGTATTTTTTATTTTATTTTTGATGTTAATGCACTGTCGATTGCACCTATAATTGAGGTGACATCTGCCATGAACTTTTGTCAATTGTTCAATGTTTTGTATTGACGATCACTTTGTTGGTGCAACTTAATAAATAAATAAATAAATAAATTTCCACATATAACATCGTATAAAAAAAAACCGAAAATAAATTGCATATTTAAATTTCTGATCAGTGGTGATTAAATCCGAAAATATTAGTACAATAGATTTGTATATCCAACAAGATCGACTCAACTAAATATACTGGGGTTGCTACGCATATACATATATAGCTTTTACTTTGTTTCAACTTTCAACTCAATTTATAAGTTTATATGTCGCATATTCGCTTAAATTGAGCAGATTACCTTCAATTTTAGAACCATTTAATTTGATGTTTTAAAAAGTAAGTAAGCTGGGTTTCTTGAATTATCAAATTAGTGATAGGTAGGCAGTGGCTCTGCCCCTGGCATTGCTGAATTCTATGGGCGACGGTAACCACTCATCATCAGGTGGGCCGTATGCTCGTCTGCCTACAAGGGCAATAAAACAAAAAAAAGTGAAAGCTTCCGTGGCCTAAAAGATAAGATGTCCTTTTATCATAGCCATGTGACTGCCATCGTTTGGATGCTAAGCCGGTACTGATTTAACTAATCCAACGTGTTATAAAGGAACAGCTATATAACATATTCGTAATTAGTGTTAGTGCTTGTGGCATTGCGAGTCAGTACCACGACCCTGCATGTTTATGCCAGGAAATATTCAAGCGCTCCATTTAAAGAACAGCCGTCACCCAGTCACAGAGACAATAGGAAGCCTGATAGCCCAGCCCCTATAATCCTAAATTGGTGCGCAAGCTATACAAATCCGAAATTATCGCAACTTCACTTGCGTGTGACGTCATTTGGGGCTATCACGTGCTTGAGCTTATCTTAAGATCAATCATATCTTAAGATACACAATGCACAATGAGTATCAACATAATATGACATAAAATGCGTTAGTAAGTTTCAGCCCACCCTGAAAACAGTGTCAGAATGAAGGATTTTTCTTTTGTGAATTCAAATAGAAATGATTCTTTTCTCTATATGTTTATTTAAATGTAGTTAAGTCAGAGGGACACAGGGTTCTACATTTTTTTATGTAAATGCTATGTATGTACATACGGCCGTGCCTCGGTGAAAAGTCACCATCAGCTGCGCCGTATGCTCACATGCCAACGAAGGTAATGAAACAAATAACTTCGGGAGTAAATCAACAATGAAGAGAAAACAGAATCATACATATATTATTTTGACTTATTTTATTAAATAAAGTTAAATCACTACATAGTATAAAACAAAGTCGCTTTCTCTGTCCCTATATCTGTCTGTTCCTATGTATGCTTAAATCTTTAAAACTACACAACGGGTTTTGATGCGGTTTTTTTTAATAGATAGAGTGATTGTAGAGGAAGGTTTTTATGTATAATAACATCCATTAAATAGTGGAGAAATCAATAATAAATTACAGTTTCCGAAGCGAAGCGAGGGCGGGTCGCTAGTATTACATATGATTCGAAGACACCCTCTAATCTGTATTGGGCCATGCGATTGTTACCACAATCGAAGCGTATTTCAAATTATAATTCCGTACATTTCTAATATAATCTGTATTTTTTTTTATAAGACTACAAAGAGTTCCCAATAAACAGAATGTTTACATGTTGTCTAGGAATACATTCCGCTAATCCATTACTATGAAAGCTAGTGAGAAAACGGAGATAACTTTTTTCCTGTGAAACGATTGTTATTATTTCATATGGAAATGACGCAGTGCTCGTCCCAAATCCATACACGCCTTGTCGGCGATAAATAATAATATCATATAATATGAGAATTATAGAATAGGCCCTATTTGTTTCCACAGCTAGATTAACACGGTTAAGACGACACCGTATCTTTTTTATTATTGTATATTGGTAACCGAATTTACGCCATAATTTTAGGCGGTTATCGAGGTAAATAAACACCAAAAATTTAATACCGTCGTATCAAATCCAGACGTGTGAATGTGTTAATAATTTGCAGGGAGGAATATACAGGTAATGTCAACCCTTCGCTCACAACAGGTCGTGTTCAATACTTAATCACCATTGCTCCATACTTAAACATGAAGATTCAATCAGTATCGACGAAAGATGAGCCTTAGTAGATTTGAGTTTTTCATTCCCTTGTCTTCTGAATGATAATCTGGCTTACTATCTTAGATCATCTGGCGTAAAAATTGACCATACTATCGACTCAGTAGAAACTCGGTTAGAACTATTGATGAGCGAATGGGTGTCGTTAATTTTAGATAGAGTTATTTTTTGCCGATTTCCAATGTATCGACCTTGTTTCTTAAACCTCCCAAAAATGTTTATCATCGCTGCGTTACATTGCACTCGAGTCTCGTCTCTCACGTAAATTAAAGAAGTAAATAAAGACAGAAAGATAAATATGTTGGAATTAATTCTCAGACGCGTACTATGTGGTGGCTCTTCAATGTACGTCTTGTTTTTTTGGTAACTCGCGCTCTGACAGCTGTAGTGTTGTAAATATCCGCAAATAAGTAACGATCAAACTTTTGTACAGAAGTGTATTTTCCCGAAGAGCGTTCGGGCCGTTTTGCGGGTTGTCAGGATTGACGCATTTTACAAAACAGTCGATTTGGCCCGGGACGTTTTTTTGTGTCGAAGTCTTAATTCTACAGTGTTTATATAAAAAAAAAGCGATCACAATGATACTTTATGGCGATTTAACGAACTTTTTCTTAAACCTCACAAAAATGTTTATCATCGTTGCGTTGCATTGCACTCGAGTCTCGTCTTTCACGTAAATTAAGAAGTAAATAAAGTCCGAAAGATAAATATATTGGAATTAATTCTCGGACGCGTACTATGTGGTGGCTCTTCAGTGTACGTGTTGTTTTTGGTAACTCGCGCTCTGACAGCTGTAGTGTTGTAAATATCCGCAAATAAGTAACGAACAAACTTTTGTGCAGAAGTGTATTTTCCCGAAGAGCGTTCGGGCCGTTTTTCGGGTTGTCAGTCTTGACGCATTTCACAAAACAGTCAATTTGGTCCAGGAAGTTTTTTTGTGCCGAAGTCTTAATTCTACAGTGTTTATAATAAAAAAAGCGATCACAATGATATATTATGGCGATTTTACGAAAATATATTTTGTAAGGTGTGTGTGAACAATGTTTGCTATCACGTTCTTTTTATAAGAACACGAGAAATGCATTTGTGGTTTTTGATGTCCATAACACAGCAGTTTTAACGTAGTTTTCGTAGTAATAAACGGATGCTTCATTATTTTTGAAGTCGAAAACGCTTTAGGTTAGGTTAGGTAGGTGGCGCATTTACGTTGTAGATGTCTATGGGCTCCAGTAACCACTTAACACCAGGTGGACTGTGAGCTCGTCCACCCATCTAAGCAATAAATAATAAAACGTGTACTTCGTTAAGAATACATCATGTATGTAACGGTGCTTTGTTTTTATATCGATCGCTGTGCGGGTGGGAAACACGGCTAACACGGTTTCAACCGAATGTCGTAACAATCTAGTTGAAGAGTTTACAAATTTTCCAGCTCGTCAAAACATTCAAACACGATCGTGGCGTAATCGCGAAGTTTTCAACGGTACATACTGTAAAGAAAAAGCTGTCTTGTTCACGTAGATTTTTAATAGTTTTTCGTGTAGTCGTTTGTAATTAATATGCCTGTTTAATTTCTCGAGTGAATAACTGATTTTTAATTTTACGTAAATTCGGATAGTCACGTCCCGAGTAGAACTTTGATTATTGTATAATATTAAGAGTTAGTTTTCGTGTCTAATCTATGAATCTATTATGAGTCTCCTTCACTATGGCCCCGTTTGGGTCAGCCCGGGAAGGGTAGGAGGTGCGACAGAAGTCAACCGTGCAATCAGACATGGTACGGAGTAGATTGTGATTAATCGGCTAAAGCGGTCGGTAACAAATCAGGACGGCCAAGCAGTGGCTTCAGATTGTAAGCCCTCCTTAGCCTTTCCGGTTATTTCACGGTTAGTTGTGGGTGGTAGGACCTCTTCTGAGTCCGCGCGGGTAGGTACCACCACCCTGTCTATTTCTGCCGTGAAGCAGTAATGCGTTTCGGTTTGAAGGGTAGGGCAGCCGTTGTAGCTATACTTTTTTTTATTGCTTAGATGGGTGGGCGAGCTCACAGCCCACCTGGTGTTAAGTGGTTACTGGAGCCCATAGATATCTACAACGTAAATGCGCCACCCACCTTGAGATATAAGTTCTAAGGTCTCAAGTATAGTTACAACGGCTGCCCCACCCTTAAACCGAAACGCATTATTGCTTCACGGCAGAAACAAGCAGGGCGGTGGTACCTACCCGCGCGGACTCACAAGAGGTCCTACCACCAGTGAATACTTGAGACCTTAGAACTTATATCTCAAGATGGGTGGCGCATTCACGTTGTGGATGTCTATGGGCCCCAGTAACCACTTAACACCAGGTGGGCTGTGAGCTCGTCCACCCATCTAAGCAATACAAAAAAAAAATATGCTTCGTTACTTAATGTAAAATAATGAAACTTGTTTACCGAGCATTGCCGTCACGACAGGCGATAGCGACATGTCCGGTCATTCTATGCGGGTGGGGCAGACAGCCAATATATTGTTCGTTTCATAACTACCACCATGGTGGCGACCCCTAGCCAGTTCCCTCCCGCTGACGCGTTGCAGGTAACGGCCATACAACCGTGACCTGTCAGCGCCTACGTCAGACGCGAAACGTAAAACGCCCTCGAGAGGTAATAGACCGTGTAAACGCCTGTTTGAGGACGCTCGCACCGATTTTCTGTATAATAAGTAATCTTAAATTTTAACCTTTTCCATATATGTAACTTTGATCGCCAATAGATATAAACAAAATTTGTGTATTCACAAGTAACTTAATCCTGATGTAAATGGTAAAATTACGCGTGTATCGCATGTTATTATGTAATTAAAATATTTATACGGTTACGTACATTTCCCCGCGAACGGGGTCACGAAAACACCGCAATTTGTATTACAGTTGTTTATTTCGACTCACAGGGGGAAAGCCTTAAATGATACAATATTCAGACATACTGACAAATAACAATCTATAGGTAGTAAGGGCGAATCTATAAAATATAATCGAATTAAACGATCCAATGAAGCCATCAAAGGTAAAAAATGAAGGCATCTAGGTCACTGTATAATAAATTTAACTAATAGCTGTTACGGTTAATAATCTCGGGCAGGAGAAGGATATAAAAAGGAACATAGTAAGAAAATCTGAATTAAATTATAATTAAAATTAGTTTTGCGGTTTATGCTCGCGTGTTCTTATCATTACTAGCGACACGCCCTCGCTTTGCTTCGGGAACTGTATGTTATTATTGATTATGAAAATAAGATGGCAGATTTTTTTCTACTTGACACTTATCGTTATAATGAGGGTAGTTCACACTATATCTTTATAAATTACTAGCTTTTGTCCGCGACTTCGTCCGCGTGGAATAGCTCACAAATAATGCTTTATTTTAGAACTGTTTTTTTTTTTTTATTGCCCTTGTAGGCAGACGAGCATGCGGCCCACCTGATGGTGAGTGGTTACCGTCGCCCATGGACTTCAGCAATGCCAGGGGCAGAGCCAAGCCTCTGCCTATCGTTTAATACTCTCCACAAGCCTCGTTTGAAGAAGGACATGTCATAGCGCTCGGGAAACACCGGTTAGCATAAAAAACGTTATAGTAAGCCAACCTTAACATATAGACATATGCTGTCGCGGACTTTTTTTTTTTTGATCTTTTAAAGGGGAACAATTCTGTCATACATTATTTTAGCGAAACTTTAACCGTTTCTGCAGCGCACGCAGCGGAAGCTCTCAAAAGGGGAAAAACCCGATTTGGATACATTCTTTATTGGTGCTCCGCTCGCATTGGTCTTAGCGTGATGTTATATAGCCTATAGTCTTCCTCGATAAATGAACTATCTAACACTGAAAATATTTTTCAAATCGGATCAGTAGTTCCTGAGATTAGCGCGTTCAAACAAACAAACTCTTCAGCTTAATTATATTAATAAAGTATAGACAGCCTTTGTGTAATTCTGATGTGTAAACTATATTATTGTAAAGCTTCATCAAAATCCATTCAGTAGTTTTTACGTGAAAGAGTAACAAACATAATACATCCATAGATTCTTGCAAACTTTCGTGTTTATAATGTTAGTACGATATCTATCTTTACCACGGTCCGTCGACAGCACTCACGAAAAATATGTTGGAAATAATATAAATGACAATGACTACTAATAAATAAGTAAAAGTAATCACTGCATAGTATAAAACAAAGTCGCTTTCTCTGTCCCTATATCTGTCCCTATGCATGCTTCAATCTTTAAAACTACGCAACGGATTTTGATGCGGTTTTTTTAATAGATAGAGTTATTGAAGAGGAAGGTTTATATGTATAATAACATCTATTAAATAGTGCAGAAATCAATAATAAATTACAGTTTCCGAAGCGAAGCGAGGGCGGGTCGCTAGTTTTAAATATGATTAAGACTTTCGAAGACCGAAGGCAAGGCTGCATTAAACAATATATTTTGAATTTATATGTTAATCATTGCTGAGATACTTTATATGTCAACTGAATAAGAACCTAGAACTCTATGGCCGAGTTAGAACGTCACACTTTTCACACAAACCAACGTGTTAATTTATGACTAGTGACCTAGTATACGTGTTAACGCTCTTATTTATGATCGGTGTCAAACCTGACATTAAAAGTGCAGTGTGCTTTGGGCTAGTTTTTTAACATTCTCGATAACGTAAAAGTTAACTCATATTTGTATGGAGTTGGAACAGCGCCCCTAGCGGCAAACGTAGGCAGTCGTCCCAACTCCATACAAATTTGAGTTAACTATTTCACTATCTAGAACGTCAAAAAATTCCCACTAAGCACGCTGATTGACACCCGCGCCTAACTTGAACTCCAGTCGCCCCTTAAATCAAGTTCGACTATGACTTGTACTCAATACAAATTACCGGAAGACTGAAGTGTTTTGGACTTAAAGTTTGTGAAATACGCCTTTTAAATAATAAACTGCGCATATAAGTCACCCAATTGCGAAGGAAAACCAAATAGTCCACCGCAACCGTATCGTTTACGTCCAGTTATAAAGTTGAATTGCTTCGTCGTGACACTTGCATGATTCACGTATTGTTGTCCTATGGAATGACGTTCAGAGATGCAAAGTGGAATGCCCCCACGCCTGAACATTTCGATAATGTTTTATTGGCAGTGTCCAGAGATTACTGTCTAGAATTATATTATATTTTACTACTTATATAGTTTAGGCTCGTCCCGTAATAACGTGTTTCATTTTGTTCTGACTGAGAATAGCACTCTATCTCGTGTCGTAAGAGATTCTCTGTAGATTGAGCAGCAGCGTTCTCCAAATGAATACCGGCATTTTTATTATTTTTATTATTGTTTATATATATTTAGTGGTCACCGGAGCCCATAGACATCTACAACGTAAATGCCGCCACCCACCTTGATATATAAGTTCTAAGGTCTCCGTTTTTACAGTACGCATGTAAATACTAGCTCTACTACTACTAGACGTAATTACTAGCTCATACGTATAAGTATCCTATCTTGCCTATTACTGCCGAGTAGCAGTCTTCCGATTTGAAGGACGGGATAGCCAATATAAAATCGTGTATTCATTTTTATTATCTATTTTGTATCCAGTGACCATTTTACTCGTAAATCGTGAGGGTTTTTTTTCGACCTAATAGTATAATAAATACAGCAACAAATATATAACAAGGAAACGGCAAATACATTTATTGTACAAGTATATACAACGAAAATTAATGTTTGTCTGTTTGTTTACCTTGTTTGTTCGTGTTCTATAACACTCGTGCATAGTGCATAATAGTTTTTATTTGACTTTAGTATTTGTTTAGGAGTTGTTGGTACTTCACGATATAATTCTACTTAAAACTGCTGTGACGGTTTTTAATCTCGTGTTTATTATTGTTGTATAATTAATTCTGACGTGTCTATTAAACTTTGTAGTTTTCATCTACATGGTCGCGAGTGCAGTTGAAGAATGTATGTCGAAGACTCGCGGAAATCGAAGACATTATTGTACTGTTTTTTTTTTTTTGTTTTGTTAATACTTTCTGCCATTAACCTTCTATGGATGGCGCAGAACTAATCTTGACAAAGTGTTTTTCTTAGATCAATCTCAGTTCACTTTTATGGTAACGGCCTGTTTGATTTGATTGTATAGATAAAAAAAGCAGAAGAAACAAGAGTGACAGTGGAGAGTGACCAAAGCATAGCATAGAAATGTATTGTAAATTTACGCAACTATTAATAATACTGGTCCCCCGGTAGTCTAAATTCGAATATAATTAATTGAAATTATAATTTTGTATACTACTATGATTTTACTGTCAAAGACTACACTTTAGACAAATTATATTAACTAGTGGTCCCGCAGTAGTCGAAATTCGATTATAATAATTAATTGAAATTGTAAGTTTGTACACTATTATGATTGTATTTTATACTTCTATAATCACAAATTTCGCCAAGGCTACACTATTAAAAAATATTAATAAAGACAAACAATATTTAATCTATTCTCAATTTGACAACAGACGTCAAGAACAAAAGTTTGACAATAAATAGTATGTATGCTTGTGTGCGTCAAATACATGGTATGTAGTTGTTTAATGTTTTCTTTATTGATTTAATGTATCTTCTATGCATTATTTAAAAAAAAAAATTAGCATTGTTCACTTCTTCTCTATATTCTCTTTAACTGTGGAAATTTTCAGTCCTCCGTCCGCGCAATTTTCGTAAAAAGGGATACAAAGTTTTTGCTTCACGTATTAATATATAGATAAAAATAAACAATATTTAAGCTATTCTCAATTTGACCACAGACTATAAGCAATAAGAAGAGTTTGACAATAAACTAATAGTATGCATGCGTGTGTGCGTCAAATACATGATAGTGTGCGTAATGTATTTTTTATGCATTACATATTTAAAAAAAATATTAAAATTTTACACTGCTTCTCTCTATGTTGTCTCAGTGTAGGAAATTTTATACTCTTCCGTTCGCGCAATTTTCGTAAAAAGGGGTACCACCTCATTTTTGTTTCACGTATTATTCTATATAGATTTTTTAAGTTTGGTGTGTAAGGAAGAGCGCATGCGTGAAGAGAACATATCGCTCTCGCACGCCGTAATGGTGGTGACGTCACGAAATGTTCCATTTCCATTTTTATTGCCTAGATCTTTAAAGGCCTCGTAGCTTGATCAATATGCAATTTTAATGTTCATAGTAAAAAATATAAACATACCATTTTAATAGCAGAAATAAATCTTTTTTTTTTTATGAACAACTATGAAAGGTTTTGGGACAATTAAACAATTTTGTTGGAGTATTGAATGTTTGTTTACTTTTTTGATTTTCTGTATTGGAAATTTGGGGTAGTGTTTTTTTTTAAATTTTTGTACAGATATATGGATTCGTTCGAGATACCAATAGTTCGTTTTTATAGTTAAAAAAACACAAATTAGATTTTTGTACTGTATTCAGTTATCAATTAAACTTAGAACGATGTTTGTGACGTTTGATAAATAGTTCAGTGTATTCTAAGAGATTCTAGCACATTCGCAACTTCACCCTAACTATGAAAATAGGTACTTTTTATAGGTACTATTAGGCCGATGGTATGCTACAGAAAACCATGATGTTTTTAATTGAACTAAAATTAAGTTTACTCCAATTATTTTTCCAAATTTTTAAACTTTAAATGGTTCTCCTGTAAAATTACAAAAATGTCGCTTAAACAAAATAGCCTTTCACTCTTTTCGATATATTGGGGATTTTGCTTCATCGTATAGCACATAAGGCACTACTCCAAAGCTGTGACTTTCATATGAATTTGAGTCGAACGCCGACGACTTTAAAGTACAGTTTTCATTCGTATTTTCCAACAGATCGGTGCGTTACGTATTGATCGTACGCAGCACACGAGCCTTTGTGTGAATTCGAGTCGAAAGCAGTCAACTTTAAAGATCAATTTTCAATGATGTTTCGTATTTTCCAACAGATCGGTGCGTTGCGTGTTGATCGTACGCAGCACACGGGCCTTTATGTAAATTTGAGTCGAACGTTGTCGACTTTAAAGTACAATTTGCAATGTTGTATCATATTTTCCAACAGATCGGTGCGATGCGTGTTGTTCATACGCAGCACACGGGCCTTTATGTGAATCTGAGTCGAACGTTGTTGACTTTAAAGTACAATTTTCAATGATGTTTCGTATTTTACAACAGATCGGTGCGTTGCGTGTTGATCGTACGCAGCACACGGGCCTTTATGTGAATTTGAGTCGAACGTTGTCGACTTTAAAGTACAATTTTCAATGATGTATCGTATTTTCCAACAGATCGGTGCTTTGCGTAGATATTGTTCTTACGCGGCACACGGGCCTTCATAATAATATGAATTCGAGTCGAAAACTGTCGACTTTAAAGTGCAATTTTCAATGTTGTTTCGTATTTTCCAAGAGATCGATGCGTTGCGTGTTGTTCATACGCAGCACACGGGCCTTTATGTAAATTTGAGTCAAACGCTGTCGACTTTAAAGTACAATTTGCAATGTTGTATCATATTTTCCAACAGATCGGTGCGATGCGTGTTGTTCATACGCAGCACACGGGCCTTTATGTGAATTTGAGTCGAACGCTGTCGACTTTAAAGTACAATTTTCAATGTTGTTTCGTATTTTCCAACAGATCGGTGCGTTGCGTGTTGTACGTGCGCGGCGCGCGGTTGTCGATCGTCTGTTCCACGTGAGCTGTGTGTGACGCGTGTATCAATCATGAACGAGCTGGACAGCCTACGCCAGGAGGCGGAAACCCTTAAAAACGCTATTAGAGTGAGTTCGAATCGAATTACTTTACCACTAGTTTATTTTTAATACGCTTTTATTAGCTCTTCAGACGTAGGTAGGTATGTTTGTAACGGAATCTTTGAACATATGATTTTAATCCCCTGCAAAACGTCGGTTTCACTCGAAATTTGGTATATTTAATAAGGACCGATGACAATTCAATATTAAAAAAAAAAAAAAAAAATGAAATTCAACTAAAAAATGAAAAATAAATAATAGTTAAAGAAACTAACAAAATACGCTTTTATAGAAAATCCAAAATAGAAAATAAATTTTAATAAATTTGAATTAAAAGTAGTCTAAGAAAAAATGATTCTATTGTAAAAAAGAGTGGGGTGCTTTTCAGGATATCAAAATAACTCTTCTACTCATATCTGTTCATAAAATATTATAACTACTGATACCATGCACCCCACGCTTTTTTTACAATAAAATCATGTTTTCTTACACTATTTTTAATTTTTTTTTTTATTTGTTTTTGTATGAACACAGGATGCGAGGAAAGCGGCATGCGACACGTCGCTGGCCCAGGCCACCTCGAACCTGGAGCCGATCGGTCGCATACAGATGCGCACCCGACGAACCTTGCGCGGTCATCTCGCGAAGATCTACGCCATGCACTGGGGCAGCGATTCCAGGTACGTGGAATATGAATAAATGAAAAAAAGTGCACTATTTCAGCTTCGCCCTAATGTGTGTAGGTGACCTCACGGGTCTCAAACCGGAGTGTTGCTAACACTGACCCTAGCAAGAGCAGTGCTTCGCAGAATCTACCACCGGATCGGAAACGCGACCCACTGAGAAGATCCGTCGAGAAACTCAGTGGGCTGGGTCTATGGGTTAATTCGCTCATCGAGCCCTTCGTCGCAAGTGACGGGTTCGAAGAGGACGGTGACCGGTGATTTTGGTGCCTAAAAGCACCGTTAATGGATCAGGAGGATCCGTAATGACGTGCTTTGGGCGACGTCGACGGTTTGCCATTCGGTCTACAGGATCGGGTATGTAGTTTCCAGCGGCCACAACAAGAGGGTTCTCATGTCGCGCCGCCTTCTCAAAGTGGCGCACGACCACCATAAATCATGCAAAGCCTTTAAATAGATTATAATCGGAAACCAAGAAACTATTACACATTTAAAATTAAAATTTATTTTTACGCTAAACTAAATCCCCAAGCATGACGTCATAAGTGGGTAATCGTGTTTATATAATGAATAATAATGGTCAAAAAAATAATAATTTGGTTCACCAATTTCGATGACATTGTACACGAAATATCTATCAATAATTAAGAATATTAATTAGGTCGAATCCTACGTATTGTGTAGCCAAAGAGCTTCAAGTATTGTCCTCAACGACTGCCTATTTTTGTAAAACGGACAATGAACATTTCCATAAGGGCCTTAATGACTCAGCTTCATTCGTATGCAATTTTACCGTGTCCTTATAATAATAGCGACCGAATAAAAAAAACAGGGAAATTCGGCTCTTAAAGTCTTCTTCGCTTTGGGAAATGGTGTTCTTAAGACTCTTAGTCAATAAGAATGGTATCTAGATTAATCTGATTAGATGTTTTATAAGTTACATGACTCCTTGACATCTAACATGCCAAACCACATCGCTTAGCAGGTTGTATATATACTAATAGAGAAGCTCTTTTCTTTAGCTTTTATTATAAATTCTGTATTGTGCTTATTAAAATATTAAAAAAAAAACAGTTGACTCGATAATGATTTGTTAAAATTAGAATTACTATTCAGATGATTTTTTTTTGTACAAAAATGTCTTAGGTTGTTGTCCCAAAAGCATTTCTAGGTTTTAAAAGGCGAAGTACTTTAAGCTTTCGAGTATTAGATAATGAAAATGGAAAAAGGCCACGTGTTACGTCATAAGCCCTATAAATGATTCATTGTCGTCTATAGATGGCGCTTAATGAAGAATTAAATTTAACAAAAAAAAACACCTTTTTTTCAAACGAAAAATTTAAAAAAGCAACTGCCTTTTTTGCTCTGTTCACCTAGCGTCATAGTATATTTATGTACCTATATAATTATTTTTTTTTATTGACCTTGTAGGCAGACGAGCATACGGCCCAGCTGATGGTGAGTGGTTACCGTCGCCCATGGACTTCAGCAATGCCAGGAGCAGAGTCAAGCCGCAGCCTACCAAATTTTTGCAATGAATACAATAATTTATTGTTGTTGGCGTTCATTGTGAAATTATTTACTCTTTTCTTATATACTGTAACCCGTGTACACGTTTGCCGCTTGGGGCGTTGTTCCAACTCTATACAAATTTGGGTTAAATTCTACGTTATCGAGTACGTTAAAAAACTCGCACTAAGCTACTACACAACTGAATTTGGCTGGTAGTATATTCAACTCAATTCATATGATTGAGGGTTTGTTCTTTCTATCCTATCGGTATATTAAATGTTGATTTGTGCCCAGTGTGTGATGTTGCTATCGTATTTTTCATCAGGAACTTGGTGTCGGCCAGTCAGGATGGTAAGCTGATCGTGTGGGACAGCCACACGACCAACAAGGTGCACGCGATCCCGCTGCGCTCGTCCTGGGTGATGACCTGCGCTTACGCGCCCTCTGGCTCCTACGTCGCTTGCGGTGGACTGGACAACATCTGCTCGATTTATAGGTAAACGTATCGAGTTGTCTATACAAAATATTTAAAATTACGAAAAATAAAAAAATACTTTATCTGCAATCGGTACTAAAAACAATGACTATATCTAAAGATACTAGTATTGACAGTTTTTTTGTCTAAAATGTCGCTAACAGAACAACTACCACAGAATTATAATCTGTTCAAATTTAACCGTTTTGATTCTATTTTTTAAACATTAGACAAGAGCGCAGTATTTTGCACAGTGACGTCAACGTTCAAGAGTTCAAACAATGTCTTATTTCGATGTTTACTTTTTAAGAAAAATGTAACTCGGGCCTTATGGTTATGTATTAGTGATTTAGTACAGTTACCATTCAACCCATAAACCAGCACGGTTTAATACGATCATCGCAACACAGATTGTGAACCTAAAAATGGCAACACCAACTCAGTGTTTTCCGATTGATTATATATGAGTTGTAGAGGTAGTTTAGAAGAGTAGTTTTAGAGGAAGAGGTAGACCTAAAAAAATTAGATGGATTGTGTGGAAGACGGTATGTGTTCCGGTGTAACCCCGGTTATTGACAAATTAAAGAGCGGACGGTTAGCGTGGTATGGACATGTGATGCGTAGAGAGAACTATGGAAATGGTAGTGCAAGGTAGAGACACGAGACACACGACATGAATGAAGTGTGTGAATTACGATATGAGAGAGAGAGGAGTTAGGGTTGAGATGACGGCCGATACAAGAGAATGGAAGATAAAAATTCGCTCTGCCGACCCCACCTTACCCCACCTAGTGGGATTCGGTGGAGAAAACGAAGAAGAAGAGATTTCACAAATATTTCCACAAACTAGACTATTGTCACTGAATGCACTCATGAATTTCGTTTTGTTGTACAAATGATATTACAAGACACGATCACAGATCGGAAATTTAGAGGAAAAAAATATACTACCCAACCATACAACACAAACTATAAAAGAAAACAATTAAAAAAAAAAAACATTCTACGAAAGACATAATCTAGAAAGTTCTATCGTATCACAAAGTTTCCATGAATTATTTATGCGAATGGCTATAACCACTATAAATAGACGACTACGTATTTATATTACATATATATGTAGGATTGGTAAGAACGGAACGTATGAAAAGAGTGGAACGGAGCGTTAAGATGTGAGTGAGAGAAAACGGAAAGAAAGAGAGAAAAGAATGACAGATAGAATGACAAAGAATTGGTAGATGGCGAAGACGGTTGGAAAATGAGTAAGACGTAATAAAATTAGTGTTAATCTTAATTACTATTATAATAGAAGATTTTGGAATAGTGTAACTTTTATTTTATGCGCTGCGATCCCTATTCTACATTTACATTTTTTCATTCCACGGAGAGCGTTTCGCGTCTCTTGGGAGTAAATATTGTTTTTAGTGAATCGACTATTTCTATAGGTTGGGAGTTTAAGAATGGAATCGTGCGTGTGGGCGTTACGCATAAATATATCGAAAGTGAAAGGCTATTTGGTTTAAGCGACATTTCTGAAACTTTACAGGAGAGCCATTCAGTTTAAAATTTGAAAAAAATATCATAACAAAAAACTTCAGCTATTTGAACGGAGTAAATTTAATTGAGGTTCAATTAAAAACATCGAACTGTTTATGCTTAAAAAAATATTAGTATTCTGCACTTCTTCTCTATATTCTCTGTAAGTGTGGGAAATTTCATTTTTTTTTCCTACCTATGCTGATAGCCTTGAAAGGTTATTTCAGTTTCTCCTTAACGTGTAGGGTGAGCTCACGGGGCTCTAACCGGAAGAGGGAAATTTCATAATAATCCTCCGTCCAGGTGTCCTCCTCACAATTTTTGTAAAAAAGGAAACAAAGTTTTTTTTTCACGTAATGTTTTACTTTATTGATTTAGTGAATGTTTTATGCATAATTAAAAAAAACATTAACATTCTGCACTCCTCTATATTCTCTACAAGTGTGGGAAATTTCATACTCCTCTGTCTGCACAAGTTTTGTAAAAAGGGATACAAAGTTTTTGCTTCACGTATTAATGTATAGATAATAATAATAATAATGATCATCATTACTGTACCTTCCTTCCAGCCTGAAGACGCGCGAGGGCAACGTGCGCGTGTCCCGCGAGCTGCCCGGCCACTCGGGCTACCTGTCCTGCTGCCGCTTCCTCGACGACAACCAGATCCTGACCAGCTCCGGCGACATGACCTGGTTAGCGTTTATGACGGTCTCGTTAGGAGGTTGCAGAAAACAATTTTTTTTTGCTTAGGTGGTTAGACGAGCTCACAGCTCACACAGACATCTACAAGGTAAATGCGCCACCCACCTTGAGATATAAGTTCTAAGGGTCCCAAGTATAGTTACAACGACTGTCCCACCCCTCAAACCGAAACGCATTACTGCTTCACGGCAGAAATAGGTAGGACGGTGGTTGGTACCACAGCTGTGTGGACTCACAAGTGGTCTACCACCAGTAAATTATGTATGATGTATAATAACTTTTAGATTCCTCATCAGAATCACAGGATTATTCTAGAAAGAGTTGATAATGCATGCTTGTTGAAATCAGAACAGAAATGTGATAAAAGGCAACAATGAGAGGTTGGCAGCAGCCTATTTCATTAATTCCAATGACACATCTCATTCGGTATATCAATTAGTTTTGAGTTTAGCTTGTGCTTTGCTTCAGTAATGAATTTACCAGTGGTATATGTGTTGATAAGATATACATAGACGCAGAGAAGTGTACCAAAACATGTGTACTAAATAGTTTCAAGAAAGATTAATTGTATAAAATTAAAGAAATTTATATCTGCAATGCGGCTTGATTGAAACAATGAAGTTATAAAAGTTAGTGAAGAAGTATCGTGCTAAGACGTCTGTGTCGATGTCTTGATTTTTTTATTGTTTAGATCGGTGGACGAGCTCACAGCCCACCTCATGTTAAGTGGTTACTGAAGCCCATAGACAACTAGAAAGTAAATACACCACCCACCTTGAGATATTAGGCTTTAGGCAGCGGCTTGGCTCTGCCCCTGGCATTGCTGACGTCCATGAGCGACGGTGACCACTTACCATCAGGTGGGCCGTATGCTCGTTTGCCTACAAAGGCAATAAAATAAATAAATAAAAAAGATATAAGTTCTAAGGTCTCAGTATAGTTATAACGGCTGCCCCACCCTTCAAACCGAAACGCATTACTGCTTCACGACTGAAATAGGCAGGGTGGTGGTACCTACCCGTGCGGACTCACAAGAGAGCCTACCACCAGTAATTAGGCGGGTTTCATTTTTATTACACCATGTTATTCCTTCACAGTTGAAATCAATCTTGAACATTTGTCGAGTACGCATTTCATTAGAAAAATTGGTACCCACCCGCCTGCCTGGGATTCGAACACCGTTGCATCGCTCAACACGAATGCACCGGACGTCTTATCCTTTAGGCCACGACGACTTCAAAATTAATGATTCCTTGTTGTGCCCGGCAGCGCGCTGTGGGACATCGAGACCGGGCAGCAGTGCGGGCAGTTCACGGGCCACACTGGTGACGTCATGTCGCTGTCGCTGGCGCCGGACCAGCGCACGTTCGTGTCCGGGGCGTGCGACGCGTCCGCCAAGCTGTGGGACGTGCGGGACTGCACGTGCAAGCAGACCTTCCCGGGGCACGAGAGCGACATCAACGCGGTCACGGTAATGCATCTGCATCTGTCAAGTTTAAGTTATACTAGATGATGACCGAGTTTTGCTCGGATTTTTTTTTGATAACGCCATCTTGTTGTGTCTTTAAAGCGGTTAGTTGCCCTCAATTAAGAAAAATAGTATTACTATTCGCCAATAGATGTCGGGAAGAGTTGATTATTGAAAACACGAATAAAACAACATTTTCTGAAAATAAATCGTAGCTAGATCGATTTATCGCCCCCGCAATCACCTGTGTACTAAATTTTATGAATATCGTTGGAGCCGTTTCCGAGATTCAGATTATATAAGTATAAATTAATATAGAAGAATTGTTCGTTTAAAGGTATATAATTTAAGTTATATATCGACGCTTGAAAGGCAAACAAACGTGACTAAGCGACAATAACTGCTTTATACATAAATGATAGGCAATAACCATATTCGATGCGCAAAAAATATATATTTCTAGGTCTATTAAAATCATTTCAATCCTATAGCTAGATTCGTTAAAATATAATTTCTTTCAGGTATTTCAACTTTAAATTAGTCTACTGTAAAGTTCACGCATTGTCGCTTAGTCACTTAGTTTGCCTTTCAAGCGTCGATATGTAGATAAGCTTGTGTGTACCTTGCACCAAACAAGAACTAAGGTCAGCTTAGTGGTAGATGCAGACAGGATAACGGTACCAACCACCCCAGGGGGTTACTTTTTTTTGACTTTTCCTACCTATGCTGATAGCCTTGAGAGGTTATTTCAGCGTAACCTTAACTAGTAGGTGAGCTGACGGGGCTCAAACCTGACGACGTTACTAACACGAACCCTAGCAAGAGCCGTGCTTCTCAGAATCTATTACCGGATCGGAAACGCGACCTACTGAGAAGATCCGGCGAGAAACTTAGTGGACTGTGTCTGTGGGTTAATTTACTCGTCGAGCTCTTCGTCGTAAGCGACGGGTTCGACGAGAACGATGACCGGAGAGGTGTACAGTGAAGCACTACCAACAGAAGAAAATGTGTTCATAATTCACTGAAACAATCCTTTTCCAAAGCTGTCGTACTGCCATGTCTAACCTACTGTCTGTGGTAACCACTTAACCAGTTAAAAAAAACTTAAATAATAAATTGTTTCCCAGTTCTTCCCGTCCGGGTTCGCGTTTGCGACGGGCTCCGATGACGCCACGTGCCGCATGTTCGACATCCGCGCCGACCAGGAGCTCGCCATGTACTCGCACGACAACATCATCTGCGGCATCACGTCCGTCGCCTTCTCCAAGTCGGGCCGCCTGCTGCTCGCCGGCTACGACGACTTCAACTGCAACGTGTGGGACTCCATGAAGAGCGAGCGTGCCGGTACGGTGTCCCGCACGTCATTACGGATCCTCCTGATCCATTAACGGTGCTTTTAGGCACCACAAGCACCGGTCACCGTCCTCGTCGAACCCGTGGCTTGCGACAAAGGGCTCAGCGAGCGTATTAACCCATATACACAGCACACACATCAAGTTTCTCGCCGGATCTTCTCAGTGGGTCGCGTTTCCGATCCGGTGGTAGATTCTGCGAAGCACTGCTCTTGCTAGGGTCAGTGTTAGCAACATTCTGTTTGAGACCCCTGAGCTCACCTTTTTTTTTTTTTTTTTTTTTTATTGCTTAGATGTGTGGACGAGCTCACAGCCCACCTGGTGTTAAGTGGTTACTGGAGCCCATAGACATCTACAACGTAAATGCGCCACACACCTTGAGATATAGTTCTAAGGTCTCAGTATAGTCACAACGGCTGCCCCACCCTTCAAACCGAAACGCATTACTGCTTCACGGCAGAAATAGGCGGGGCGGTGGTACCTACCCGTGCGGACTCACAAGAGGTCCTACCACCAGTAATTACGCAAATTATAATTTTGCGGGTTTGATTTTTATTGCACGATGTTATTCCTTCACCGTGGAAGTCAATCGTGAACATTTGTTGAGTACGTATTTCATTAGAAAAATTGGTACCCGCCAGCGAGATTCGAACACCAGTGCATCGCTCGATACGAATGCACCGGACGTCTTATCCTTTAGGCCACGACGACTTCACCTACACATGTTAGGGCGAAACTGAAAGAGAGGGAAAAAAAAATCATTGTCCTGTATGACAAACGAGTCGTCGTGGCCTAAAGGATAAGATGTCCGGTGCATTCGTGTTGAAGCGATGCAGCGGTGTTCGAATCCCAGGCAAGCGGGTATAGTAACCGGGAAACTTCTTGAGCAAATGACCTTGACTGCGCAGAACCGAATTTTAGATCACTTTAGCGGTGAGGGTGAGGCGCGACGGCAGAGGAGATCGTATCGAGCGCGTTATTGGTAGATCAGTCGAACCTCGCGCCCCGCACCGCACCCTCGTTCCGCTTGCTCCCAAAAGTACGCTTGCGTACAGTGAAAAGTCTATCGTTATTAATCGTTAAGTTATTTGTTATAATTGCTTGTTGACTTTGTTGCCATTTGCTATATGTTGAGTGTTTGTTGATTTTTTATAAAAAATACACTATGCCGCGACAAACTGGTGTAGTATTCAAAAGAAAGGGTTGAAAAATTGTGTACGACGTATATTGCTTCATTATAAAACAGGGTAAGAATGAAATGGAAAAAGTAAAACAGACTTCGGAAGCAAGAAAAACATCAGTGAGTACTGTTAGGTGCATTATTAACGAAGCTAAAGACTCAGGCTTGCTCGCCGTGTTTCGGACTCCGGATAAGAAAAGATCAGGGAAGAAGAAAGTTACCGGAATGGATAGTTTCGTTCAATCTGTAATAAAAAGATGTAATCATAATAACTACATAACAAGCAGCGAAACTCCATACCGTAGAAAGGTTTCGAAAAATTTAAAGAAGATATAAATTTTAATGGCTCGGAATGAAGCTTACGACGAATTATGAAAGAGCTAGACTTCAGATGAAAAAAAAACAGAAAGTAATCGGAAACTGGTACTTGAAAAAAGTAACATTCGATTACTACGAATCGAATATCTTCAAAAAATAATTAATTATAGACAAAAGAAGACCGAACCGACCGAGTTGTAAACTACACCGATGAGCCCTATGTCGACTCATAACGATGATAGCGACTCGGGTCATGAAAACAGTGATGATGATGATGGTCAAGATTATGATAACGAAAAAAAATTTACAAATACCAGCTTCGCTTCAACTGAACGAAGACCTGGCAACAGCTCTAGTTTTGACTTAATAGAAGGAATATCTATTTTACCCCAGGATTAAATTATTACAATTATTAACCTATATTTTTTGTTGATGTTCTAATAAATATATAAATAAATACATAATATGTTGATTTTAATAATTTAATAGCATTATGACGCAGAGTAAATAATGTTTTTGCACGTGAGTATACCATGCGCGAACTTACCCCCACTACGTCGACAAATGCTCAAGAAGTTTGCCGGCTATTATACCAATTATTGTAATGATATATGACTCAACAAATGTTGACGATTGATTTTAATGGTGAAGGAATAACATCGTGTTATAAAAATCGAACCCGAAAAATTATAATTTGCATTATTACTGGTGGTAGAACCTCTTGTGAGTCCGCGCGGGTAGATACTACCACCCTGCTTATTTCTGCCGTGAAGCAGTAATGCGTTTCAGTTTGAAGGGTAAGGCAGCCGTTGTAACTATACTGAAACCTTAAAACTCATATGTCATGGTGGGTGGCGACATTTAAGTTGTAGTCTATGGGCTCTAGTAATCACTTAAAATCAGGTGGACCTAAGGATCTAAGCAATAAATAAAAAGTTGGTGTTAATAATGAAATGATGGTATTGTTCCAGGCATCCTGGCCGGCCACGACAACCGCGTGTCGTGTCTCGGCGTCACCGAGAACGGCATGGCGGTCGCCACCGGCTCCTGGGACTCCTTCCTGCGCATCTGGAACTAAACATCTCACACAAACAAACACCTAAATACACACCCAAACATATGTCGCATGATTAGTCAAACATCGATCGATCTATATAATTATGTATATCTATAAAAGTTAATGTCTGTATGTTCGTCTTGTACACCGATTGAGTTGAAGCTTTGTATAGTTGTGGACGGCTGCGTGAACGTTTCTGACTTAGTACCGTTGTAGCACGGTAGGCGGCGCGCGAGTGCCTCGTGGAGCGATGGTAACGACAAAGCGAGGCACGATTTGACTAGCATTCAATTTACCAATTTATTGTTCAGCTGATTTACACGTGAGCTCATTTATTGAAATTTAAATGTATCTGACAAACGAGATGGTACTAATAAGCATTTATGGAGATAATATAATAGCGAAGGCAACGTATGAATCACAACTATTGTCTTTTTTTGTTGTTGTTGTCTCTGAACTTCGCATTACGTACACAGAGGATTTTATTGAACAACGTTTGAGTATAACGTATGTTTTTCTAAACATGTGACATAGTGTAAAGTCATTAGTGTCCTTTTTTTTTATAATGAACTTTTATCGATTTTTGTTAGTCAGAGGTTGCGGCCCCTCGTCGATAGATGGCGCTTTAACGTCTTGTCGCTCGTGATCGACGTAAAATTTCCAACCGCGTTCAAAGAACAGCGAATAAACGCACCAAAACGTTCGATAAAGTTAATTATATAGATCACGTTTCGTGCGTCAGGTCGGGGCGCGGTGTGTCCGTCAGTCCGTATATTTAGTTCCCTACAATCGAATAGCGTCGCCAGCCTCCCGAACGCGGCGCGGTTATCGAGAAGCCCCTTTCAAAAAGTACGCGATAAAATTCGAATCCGATCTTAGTAGAATTATTCTCGATCGGAACGGCACGAAATCATTATTATTACTATTATTTTATAACAAAAACAATATACAAAAAACAAAAAAACAAAAACGGGGCAGATCGTTTGAGATCGCTTAATTTATTTTATCTAATGTTATACGGTATGTAATGATTCCCTAACATACGAGGAAAAAGCATTTAAAGAAAACCTAGGGATGTAATGTGTGTATGTCTGTATGTGTGTACGTGTGCACGTGCGTTTATCACTTATATAAAACTTACTTATATGAAATTTGAATATATGTTATATTATTATTATTGTAATGTATTTACACTTACGTTTACCGCTGCGTAGCTAGGACGTGTGTCAACGCGGCCCGGTTATGTTTATGTTCATTGGTAAGTTAATTATAATTTTTTTTGTTTGTGTTATATAAAATCTCACGTCATTACGGATCCTCCCGATCCATTAACGTTGCTTTTAGGCACCACAAGCACCGGTCGAACTCGATGAAAGACTTGATGAGCGAATTAACCCACAGACACAGCCCACTGAGTTTCTCGCCGGATCTGCGAAGCACTGCTCTTGCTAGGGTCAGTGTTAGCAACACTCCGGTTTGAGCCCCGTGAGCTCACCTCCTAGTTAAGGTTACGCTGAAATAGCCTCTCAAGGCTATCAGCATAGGTAGGAAAAAAAAATCACTTTTTTTATCTAAGCTGGGTAACTTAGGAGTTTATACCAGCGTTCCCGAACAAGTAGGTGAGCTCATAGAGTTCTAACCTGAGAACGTTGCTAACACTGGCCCTAGCAAGAGCATTGCTTCGCAGAATCTACCATAGGATCGGAAATGCGACCTACTGAGAAACTCAGTGGGCTGTCTCTGTGGGTTACTTTACTCACCGAGCCCTTCATCGGGTTCCACGAGAACAATGACTGGTAGTATCATAATTTTACTACTTAATTCTTATATTTGAGACGAAAACAGCTCTGGTACCTAATTAACATCAGATAGGCTGTAAGCTTGTCTGTAACTAATTAATATTGTGTGTTCTCACTAAATACTCATGTTTCATTTTCAATCTTTCCAGGTGAAACCTTCGCACAACATATTCGTACAAATAATAACATAATTATAATAACAATTAATAAGAAATATAACGTCAAATCCTACAAAGAACCAAATATAATTATATTATTAAAAATAAATAAAAAAATGTCTGTAATTTATTGATTAATTAGAAATTTTTATTGTTATAATTTTATTTTTATTTACTTCGACTCTTGTGTACAGAAGGCACACAGTAAATGTCAGACGAACAGATCCTCGTTGTTGGCCGACTTCAGATGATTAGAAAGAGGTTCTCGTTTCGGGGCCTATTCTATATGATTCTTTTTGTGCTTTTGAATCTTATGTGTAAATAATGTTTCATGTGTGTCTTTGAGGTCTAATATACTATATCGACAGGTGAAAAGCTATTGTGTGTTTTAAGCGGCATTTTTACAATTTTACAGGAGAGCCATTTAAAGCTTAAAATTTGGAATTAATATCATAACAAAAAAACTTCTTCGGCTATCTGAAAGGAGTAACTTAATTGAAGTTCAATTAAAAACATTCGACTATTGATGTTAATACCAAATAAAACGCACAAAATTTAATTACAAAGATAAATGTCGCTTTACCAAGTAACCTTTCACCCCTCGATATAAAAACTTCATTTTTTTTTGTTAATGAAAGAGATTAATGATCTTATTAATTGAAAGTAAAAAAAGTATGTATTTTTTTTAAAGAGTGTCAGTTATTATCCAGCATCAATTAATTGCTTGGCATGTTCAAACGATTGACGTTGTCAGCAATCTGTTGGCACTTTGGCACTGTCAATGTGCGTGCCAACTTGCACGCTGACACGCCCAAACTATGTATTCTAAAGATGTCGCCCTGAAAAAATCAATGTATTCTACTCTCTCAAATTCAAACAAGACTAAGATGAAAAAGCACGCCATATAATTGATATAGTCATTAAACTAATTAATAAGGTCTTTTTGAAAATGATTTAAGAGAATCGGCATTGAAAGAAGCACAGAAAGATAAACTTGAGTGTACAAAAAAAAATCTGAATTTTTATTGTTCTATAGTAGTTTCTGATTTTGTATTCGCTTATATGTGTATATTAAAATCGTCTATTAAAAACATTACTGTACCAGAGTTATTACTTTAATGAGTCTTAAGTACGTGGAATGATTTATGAGCGTGAATGGTGTAATGACGATGTTACCAATTATTTTACAGAAAAAAAAAAACATTTAACAAAAAAAAATACAATAAAATGTACCATCTTATTTATTTATCTTTTATTTTTGATTTGAAATGGAGACACTTGTTTGTTTGTTTTTTTTTAATGATTTCTCTCTGTTATTGGTTATCCGTTTAGTCAGAATACCTCTTATTTAATCTATAATAATATAAGTGTCGCACGAATTTTTTGTACGTTTGTATACCTGCACGATCATTTTGTATATCGCATCACGAAACAGTACTTACACGATTTATTACGGTTTCGATTTTAAAATTTGTCGATCGGTTTTATAGTAAGGATCATTCGATTTTGCGATACAACCAAAAAAACAAAATCGATTTCTATTCGATTAAATGTCGCGGAGAAAAGACTCGCCGTGATACAGATTAAAGTTGAAGCACGAAGACGAGCGATTTTGCTCCTTACTGTTACGACATTAAGGTCCATGTTTTTGATGTTTGTTAAATTAAATGAAGGTACTGTATTAAGATTACCGATCGACATTTGAAGCTTATTTCTGAGTCGGGGGCCGAATTGTCACGGGCCCATGCAAGCGTTTCTCAGTTTCGTAACGAGTTTCGTATACTAGTAATGTAATCCCCCTTAAATAAACTTCTACATTTAAAAACTGGGACGAGACAACAACGTTACTCGATCGTCCCAAGTTCATTTTTAGACATAAGCTAGCTTAGTTAAGGTTTAAAATATACAATACATTTGAATAGGCATTTGTAACTCGAACATTCTGTGTTGCTGTCATTGAAAAAAAAATTACTATTTTCTTTGTTGGTAACACTAGGTTCTAAGTGAAATAACCTTTCGTTGCAGTATTCTTTGGGATTGTAAGCACCTTTGTCGGCTTCTTTAATTGATTTAAGTCGATGGATGATTGTTGCGCTATTTGTGTTACATTATTATTATTATTTTTTCGTTAAGCCTTTTCGTCTTAGATAGGTTACAATATACGTAGATGTTTACATTAAGGCAGACAGACGTGGTTAGATATGGCAACACTGGAAGCTAAATAAAAACTTCACTTAATACAAGAGTTACACGAAAACAGTATTGTGCTCAATTATTTTATACCGGCACCCATAGAAGAACGTTTCACGTTTCCTACTCTTCAATTTTTAATATTATATCAATAAACAGCTATGTAACTACATAATATGAATCCAAAATAATTGTTTTTTTTTTAAATATAGATTTATGTAACTTGAAATTGTTGCATTTGATGTACACGCATGCATGTAATACATATGTACGTAAGTATTTTCGCATTCTCTGGAACTATTGTTTGTTTATCCAACGCGGAGTCGTTGTGGCGGGAACGCACAAAATGGCGGTCGGTACGTGCACAAAATGGCGAAGATGGTTGGATGAATAAAGTATCTGAAGTAAGCTCTGGTCTGCTAGTTTTACGCCTAGGATATAAGACTTTTTTTTAAATAATAATAATAATAATAAAAATATATTAAATAAACATTGTTTTCTACTGTAATGGCTTCTTTTCAAATTGATGTAACGTAACTATAATATTAGCGTTATTAATGTAATAATATATCGTAATGAATACATAGTTTTTGTCTCCTGTTTAATATTGTTTTTGTTTTCAGACCAATTTTCAAACTTTTACTATGTAGTATCGGAATGGACTGCCATATTTTAACAGTTATGTACTATTAAATGAATGGTCATAATGAACTAAACATTTGTATAATCACTTTATTTAAATAAAACATACAGTTTATTCGTTTTACTTTAAAAAAAGAGATATATCTGATTTCGTATGACGCTGTAAGATATTTATAATTTATAATTATCATTTGCTAGTCCACGTCTTGATATGTTTAACAAATAATTTTATTCTTAGCGGTGTAATACTAATTAATATAATGTATTGTGTAAAAAATTTTTTTTTTTTTTTTAGTTATTATCAATAAATTAAAATTTGTTTATTTTAAGGTTGTCGTGTTTTATTTTTACCCTCCCCGTAATTCCGTTTCCCCGCGTAATTCAATCTACGGAGAATATTTATTTAGATCGACAGAGGCATACTTTGATGTTGTATTTACCTTGAGCTATATCTCTGCGTATTTACTGCTAGGCATTCACATGCGTAATGTAAATCTTAAAATGGTTCATGACCTTGTTTCGTACATTAAGATTGTGACGAATTGGTTTAAAGTCTAAGATTAATGGACTATTGGGGAAAAGTGTTTTATCGGTATCTGAAAATGGTGGCCTAGATGTGCTCTTGGTAATATGGCAACCAGGTTGCTATCTTACTGTCTGCTTTTCTGCTTTTAAACCACGTAACCTATATTGGTAGACGTTTTTAATAATATAAAGATCAATAAAAGAGGGATTTGTTGTAGTTTGTAAATAGTAGGCATTTCCCTATGAAGTTGCCGTTTTATATTTCTGCCCGTTTGAAACGGAATTTTAATGTACAATTTTATATTCTGGCAATAAATTCGAATAAATTTTATTAAAAAAACGATGGAATTCTATTCACAATTTCAATCATTTCTTGATAGATTAGTCGTTTTTTTTCACTATATTTGTATCTTTTTCATCGATATGGACACGTTAAATATACGACATTACATAATTTGCGTAATTACTGGTGGTAGGACCTCTTGAGAGTCCGCGTGGGTAGGTACCACCATCCTGTCTGTTTCTGCCGTGAAGTAGTAATGCATTTCGGTTTGAAGAGTGGGGCAGCCGTTGTAGCTATACTGAGACCTTAGAACTCATATCTTAAGGTGGGTGGCGGCATTTAGGTTGTAGATGTTTGTGGGCCTCGGTAACCACTTCACACCAGGTGGGCCGAGGGCTCGTCCGTCCGTCTAAGCAATAAAAAAAGATTACAATTTTTTCCAAATTTTTGACAGCTTCTTGGCAGTAAAAAATACCCGAGAGGTAGTACAAAACGCATTTGAAGAATTCATTGGCTCGCGTGTGTGTACGTGAGTGAGTGACTTCTTCAAGAAGGACATTGAAGAATTATCACTGCGCTGGCAGAGATACTAATGGAGATATTTTTTGAGTGATGGATTTAAAAAAAAATACATTTATAAAAAATGATCAACTTTTGTGTTCTAAATACGCAATTTCGTAGGTAAAGTTTTTTTTCTCCTACCTATCCCCTGACAGCCTAGAGAGGTTATTCTGCCTTCGCTTTGGTTAACGAGCTCACACGGCTCAACCCGAGAAGGCTTGCTGACATCTACCATAGCCAGAGAAGTTCTTCTGAGATGTGAATCACTGAGAATAAACTGTTAATCATAGCTGAAATTATGAATATCGGACCTTCTGACTTAATATAGATAATTACTATTTACAATCTTAGCATTACAGCGGTGAGTGGTGCTACACCATTATTTCGTGTTTATAGTGCCGGTTTACACTTAATGTATTTAAAACTTAACAGGTTAAGGACCGGAGCGGATCTGTAGGTGGATACTATTACTTTGCAAAAAAAAAATTTGCGGTCCCTTGAGACCGCTGCAACTCACCTGCCTTGAATACCTCTGACCGCAATTTTTCTATTGAATATGTAAGAAACGCGGACCCCCATGGCTCATCTAGGCTAGTAGCTATAACACATTGAAGGGGGTCTATCCAACAATATAATTGTATAATAAAATAAAAAAAGTAGGAGTAGCTTATTTGAGTAATTTTTATCCATAATAATATGCATTCAATTACTTTTGGCAAAAATCGTAAAAAATCGCGTTCCTTAACATATTTATTTAACGTATATATTTATGACTTTGATTCAGCAATACGAGAATTATTGTTTTCAATTTACTTAATTCGAGTTTGACCCGGATTCGTAACTATTAGCCGGAAATTTGGCATCGGATCTTAAATTCTAAGCGCCGAAGTCTGCGGTTTACTACCAAACATCAAATTTAACGAAACAATGACTTTGTATTTCACACGAAATTCGTGAATTAATAATTATTTTCAATATTAAATCAATTGCTTTTAGACTAAATAAACGAGTGTATTGAATAAGTCAAACAATATTGAGGTTTACGTTTTTATAAGGGATTTATCTGATAGATTTCGTTTTATCCAGGGACTCTGTCGTTTAGCAAGGACGTTTGAGATAACTGGATGGCTCGACTGTTCGTAGCGCAAATGAGGTCTTTTTTTGTCAGGAGGAAATCACCGGACTTCCGCCCTCCACTGGGGATGGAGGGCGGGGCATATCGGAGTTGAACCGACTAATACTTCCTGTCGCTCAACAACCAGCATCCAAACCTCGCATGAGTAGGAACTCATGATAAAGCAAAGGGGGAAAAGTGAAGCGTTTAGTGCGGAGCACATCTCTCCCATCACCCCCTCGGGACGCCGGACCGGCGGTCGTCGGCGCCACGACCACCAGCCCTCTCGGTCGGCAAAGGAGGTCTAATAGCTTAATGGCATCAGATACGCGAATGTATCGACCGAGGCAGAATCGTGACCTACTGAAAAGATACGTTGTGAAACTCAACAGACTGAATCTATGGATTGGGGTTCGCTTAAAGCTCTCCGCGAGTTTGACTTCCTGAGCTTAGTTCCTGCTAGGAGTAGCGTCCGAATTTAAAATGTTCTCCTCGAAAAATATAAACAGACACGCGAAATCAAAACGAAGCTGTAAATAGTTTTAAATCATACATCTTCGTAATTTTACAAATAATAAATATAATAATTACGTAGCTAATTCGAAAACAAAAGAGAAAGAGAAACAAAAGCAAAGAGAGTATAGAGAGATTCCGTCAAACACTATCTCCGTAACCGGCAACGAATAAGATTTATAACAAGCAAACACTTGTAGCCGAGCGCACTTCGATTAGTTACAAATTAATTGCAAAACATCCTGTTGCCTATTAAAGTCCATCCTTGAAACTGAGATGCATGAATAAAACGAGATGAAAATTGTAAATAAACGAACGTACATACGTACTGGGAGAGGCGGCGCGAGGCGAGACTAAATTAGACCGCTGGCACTGATCGACTTGGACTAGAGTGACCAGAGGTTTTGTACACTTTCCGGACGCTTAAACGCGACCACTGAGTTTCTCCCCGGAGTTCTAGTGGGTCGCGTTTCCGATCCGGTGGTAGATTCTGCGAAGCATCGCTAGGGCTAGTGTTAGCAAATTCTCTCAGGTTGAGCCCGTGAGCTGACCTACCCGTCCGGGCGTAGCTGGAACAGCCTCTCAGGCTACCGGCAAATAGGTAAGAAAAAATCAATCGATATAACCACGAATTTGTGAAATAATTTAATTTCATATTTTTCAAAGTCACGTATATTATGTTACAGTTTTCGCGAACACGAACAACTATGTAACGATCTACCTAACGAATTATTAATTTATATGAGTAATATAATTTATAATTTAACAGCTAAATAATAATTTACTACTACATTCCGTTAGAGTTAAACGAAAATCGAAAGAATTGCCAGCAAGCGGGCGTTGTTGTTAGGTAAACTGATTCTATTTAAATTGAATATATGCTTAGAGCAATTGGTTGCGCTGGTTTACAACTCTTAGTTTTTTGGTTTCGGAAGAGAGCGACATTTAATTTGGTTTTGCAAATCCTGTCCCATCCCTCTCCAGCACTTTACCTACCGACGCGTGCGAGCGAGATCGTGTGGCGACATCGACTCGCGAAGAAAATGTAATGGCTGAACTACCGCGCGAGCGCTACGCGTCTCTGTTCAATTTGTACGAAAATAAGTGAAATTGTTGGTATTTCTAATCGCCTATCGGTACGAGCCTGCAGTAAGGACTACATAAGGGTATTGTGCATCCTTCCTTTACCGCAGAACTGCCGCTTCTTATCGTGTCCTTCATTTGCAACGACCAAATTTCAAAATATGTATTTTGTAGTTTTTGCTTATTTCGCGTCTGTAGCAATTTAGGATTTTCTTAACGTAATATGATAACGACTGTAACATTACTTGAAGGCTTAGAAGGCTGTAATAAACGACAAAACGTAACTTTAGCTTAATAAATATTGACAAACATGCGAAGGAATAATATCGCGGAATAAAAACAACCAAACAATAAGCAATAAAAAATAAAAAAATAAAAAAAACAACCAAACAAAAAAATTTTGTATAACTTCTGAATTGTGGAAGAATTAACAGTTTAAAATAAAACAATCAATATTCCGATGGTTCTCTTTTGTGGTAAATACCTTACTACCAATGAAATTCAGTACAGTTTCGGGAAAACTTAACCCCATAGTCACCCTAAACAAGTCCGAGCTTTTCTACGTATTATGCAACGATGTTTCAGAGCTTATTTTGGTTAGTACGAAAACCGCTTGCGTCCGACGCGCATACATTCGAAGAAGTAATTAAATAAAATATATATACATATATATTGGTGCAGTGAAATAAAACTGTGTTCGGTGTTTATTTGTGTGGGCGGTATAGTTTCGTTCATTTAGGCTTACATTCAAAGGTGTTTTTATTTATGTATTTCTTAGTTTAAAAAAAAAACTACTCTTAATAACTTATTCTTTAAGCAATTTGCGTATAGATGAACAATCGTAATGAATGACGTAGTTCTTAAAACATTTCTAGACTATTAGGTCACGTTGCCGTGATGTTTCAAATGCTGTTGTCAATGTAAAATTTTGTATTTTTAACAATTCGGATTGCACTGAAAATTGTGTAAAATAAATCGCTATATTATTTACTCTGAACATCTCTTACTATTAGTAGATAGCGTCATTCGAAATTTAAAAACAATGAATTGCCTTGGAGAGATAGATTATCTATATATATTTTATTATCCAATGAATTTGTTTTGTGGTTGCGCGGATCGATTCCATGGACCTGCCTATATTTTGCCACAAAGCATTCCTACACTCCGATTTAAAAGAGCAGCTATATTAAAAAGACTAATAGTACAATATAAAAAATCCAAATCCATCTCAAAGTCTAAGTTATACTTATCGTATTGCGTGAATACACCAAAGCTACAAGAATAAATATTAGAACAATAAAAAGAACGTTAATAAACATTTCACGTATGAAACTCTAAAACATATTACATTTTCTAACGTGATTATTTTCGTCGATGAAGAATTCTTTGCGTTTAAAAAACGTGATTTCGTAGATTTAGAACCGTAACCAAACGGAATAAGGTACATTTTGTTTGGTGTGTGTTTACAGAGAGATCCGCCCTTAAGCACGGTGTGAAACTTAAATGAATTCATAGTGAGCTCCTTAAACAATTCAAAATCGATTTGGAAAACCTATGGTTATGGTTTCTAAATAGACTAATTCGCTCTTGCTACTGGATGCCTCAGTGCCTTATTTGGTACGGATGGGCATCTATGAGTACCTTCACCATTACGGCTCCTCCAAAGGTTCCTTAGCCTCTTCTATCTACCAACTGCCTTAAGGAGTATCGGTGACTCGGAGTACCCGGTAAAGGGCTATACAATTACACATGAGTAGTGATTTCGTCTGCCTAAAAGCCAGATAGATCTATAAAAACTTAATGAAAACGTGTTTGTCGTAATACCAATGATTGCACCGACAAAATAATATAATTATTATTAGCTAAACGCAAAAGCAAAATAAACGGACAGTAGGTAAACACGCACACGAGATAAATAAATAACAAAACAGTTTTCAGAGAACAAACAAAAAGACGACATTAGAAAAAAAAAGTGTCCCGTTCAAAATGATGACGGTCAGCGAGACTCAGTTCTCTTCGAACAAAATGTCCAGCATCCACAAGATCAACGATAGAGTTGTCCACCGCGACAGCTTCGATGACGTCCAGAGCTCTTCATCAGTCAACAGTACTCTGGTCACGAAGCGAGGGTTCAAGCCGTCAGACATGTTCGACCCGCAGAAGAAGGAATTCCTCACCAATCTCAGTTATAAGTTGTTCCCTGTAAGTTGGGTAAGTCTATCCGCTCTGGTTAGTCCGAGGATGCTTCTAACATCACGCCAGCATTGGTCTGCCGATATTTGAGTATATATAATATTATTATTTTAATCGACCAATAAAACCGCGTGAGCAGTGATCTTTCGATGTTTCGTTCTTTGATACCAGCAAAATTTATATCGTCTTCTCGCATAGGTATATAATTTCAAAACTTACTAAATTTGCAGGAGAGTGTTTAAAAGGGTTAACATGTGATATTTTTAATATTAATCATCTTTGCAATATTTATTTTTTAGTTTTTACCAGTTAGGTACATTATCTGTCTTTTAAAGTAAGATAAAATTATGTATTTTGTTAATAGTAGTCAAAACATAGGTAAACTAAAAAAAAAAACTAAAACTCAATTATGGTCTTTTGACAGTATTTATGAGAAAAATACTGGTGATACCAAATGATTCCGCACATTAACCCAATTTGGAATATTTTAGGAAATTGTATACTTTTAATGCGAAAAGACGATATGTGAAAACCGTTACTGTCTTGTTCAAAGCTATTCGATTATACACTTTTTCTTATTGAATTCGTTGAGTTGATTGAGTAGGTCTCAATGTTTAGACCCTTGATTGAGATGAACGTTTAACAAATTCGTATGACCACGAAAACTGTAATCTACTCAATTGAGATTATATAATATACTAGCTTTTGCCCACGACTTCGTCCGCGTGGAAGAGTTCACAAATAAATATGCAAAATTAAATGTATATTTTTCAATATTTCTGAGAGATTTTCTTAATATTTGTTTCCGTAAGAACCTTGTACAGAGTATTAGAAAACTAGAAAAAAAAAATAAGCCAAATCGGTCAAGCCGTTCTCATGTTATGTCGTGACAACGGAAAACGGGTTTCATTTTTATATATATAGATGAAACGAAATGATATTACTGTTTGTATGTATTTGAAATTACATCAATATTTTATTAGGTTAATTAATACAAATTGATATGATGTACACGCATTAAAAATTCAACTTAAATAGAAAAAAAATGAGCGAGTGCTTTATATTATAATAACAATGTTGATAATCACCATAATGAATTTAAACATAATTTAGTTAATGTCGACTGGGTTTAAAGTCGTCATAGATAAATAAAAATGTCTGTCTCTGTACAAATAGCAAATTTTAATTAAAAATGTGGTGGATGTATTGTTGTCCGCCTCTAAAGAATACTATTCAGATTGTGAATATTCACTTCCCTCATTTAGGATGAATTAAATTATAATTTAAGACATTTTAAATTTTAGTGTTCAACTAATTATGCTATTGTTATGAGAAATGCGATTTGCTAGGCAACAAAAAACAAATTGAATAGATTCTGATCATAACCAGGAAGAAACACATCTATTATTATAAATATTAATAATATAATAATAAATATTACGATATATTATTAGCAAAACCTGATCATATAATATTTTGATTTTAACAGATCTTATTAGAAAAATTATTCCACGAATTTTACCGCAATTGCTCACGCTGTTTTATTCGGCATAATATCAAATTGTATATTTATTATGTTACTACAGAAAAAAAATATAAATTTAATTCAATAAACCGGAGAAAATTCACGCACGATCATCTAGATAATCTAGGAACTATGGGAAACAGAGATTGGTGTAAATATAGTTAAATATTTAAACATATAGATTTAAAACCATTGTCATATTTGAATTCTTTGTGAAAATAATTTGGATGAACCGGGAAGAATTCAATAATAATTCAATATTAATCAACAATAATAAAAACTTTCGATTGAGAAGCCTAAAGAAGTTGTAGATGCCTACTTTAGAAATAATTCAGCTGTCAAAATATAGTTTTAATTAAGTAATAAATACATACCTCTAAAAACATGATTTTCACGAATAGCTAGATTCGTGGACGAGCTCACAGTCCACCTGGTGTTAAGTGGTTACTGTAGCCCATAGACATCTACGACGTAAATGCGCCACCTTGAGATATAAGCTCTAAGGTCTCAAGTATAGTTACAACGACTGCGCCCCACCCTTCAAACCGAAACGCATTAATGCTTCACGGCAGAAATAGGCAGGGCGGTGATACCTACCCGTGCGGACTCACAACCTACCACCAGTAATTACGCGAATTATAATTTTGCGGGTATGATTGCGACACGTTTCGTATAAATTACGAAGAATATACAATACTGTCTATGGTAAATTTAATTTAAAAAAAAAAAGAACGCCCTGTTAAAATTCGAGTGTTATTAAAGTATTTTCTTCCGAGAAATTAACATCGCTTGGACTAATCACACGGTTCATTAGTGTTTAACGCTTAGCCGAGACGAACCTAGCTAGCGTTGCCAAATCTTTCAGTAAATTTAGAAAATACATGTTAAATCTCGCTTCTGAAACGCATTGAGGTTAATCTTTTTCTCTTTTCAAAAGCATTGTGAAACATGTTTCTCTATTTCTGCCGGAAAGCAGTTACGCATGTGAATGGACGAAACATGTGAAACTTAGACCTCATGTCTCAAGGTGGGCGGTCTCCCACGGACCTCATGTCTCAAGGTGTCTCAAGCATTCCGCTCTATTGTCCATGGGCTTCAGTAACCGTTTATCAAAAAAATCATTTTTAATTTTTTTTTATAATTATGCTTTTTTTATTGCCCTTGTAGGCAGACGACCATACGGTCCACCTGATGGTGAGTGGTTACCGTCGCCCATGGACTTCAGCAATACCAGGGGCAGAGCCAAGCCGCTGCCTACCGCACTGATTGTCAGAGATAAATTTGCAGGAATTACATATTCGAGCTCCTAGGCGTAGGGCTAAAAGCAATTGGATTTATTGATAAGAATAAATCAGCTTCACCTAACATAATTGACGTTAAACTATATACCAGTTTGAAGGTAGCATTTACTTTGTATTCCCATGGACTGTATATTACTGTTTATCGGAATAAAAACAAACACAGACTAAAGAGAATTACAAAAAAGAAAAAAAAACTTCAATAAGTCTTAGATCTTTATGATAAAGATTTAATTGAGTAAACATGTTTATTAATAGATTTATTAATTGGTTATTAATTTACATAAACTTGCAGTAGTAAATCGTCTGTCAAAAATACTGTTCTACCAAATTCTAAAGCCAACAATTCGAACCTATCAATGTGGATGATCGCTAAAATACTCAAATTTAAAAGAATTCGTCGTATCTCTAATAAAAGAAAGATAATCGCTTTGTTTCGTAAAGGAATGTTAAATGCTTAGACAGAAAATTAATAACCACACACGAATACGGTCACCGTCATTAAAATATCTGAGTTCAAAAACAATTCAAGTCAACTTCACCCCGACGGTTGATCGGCGTCGGTCAATGACCTTCAGCTGTCAAAAATAGCGAATACGCCAGACATATCACTTCGGCATAGATCCGAGAAGATCAGACATTACAAGTGTGCCTATTCCTATTAATACACAGTATCGGAGACTGAATGTATCCAAGATATACTTCATCATTGATATAAATATTTTATTCAATATTTAAGGACTTTTGTATTAAGATTAAACTATGAACTAATCAAAGTTGCTAAGGCGTGAATCATCATCTCATCATCATCTTAGGCCTTACAGCCCAGGGTAGGCTTTAGCCTGGTCCAGTATGTCTCTCCAGACTGCTCTGTTCAAGGCTTTCTCCTTCCAGTTCTTGACACCAATAACTCTGAGGTCGTGCTCTTCCCCATCTAACCATCAGAGTTTGGGCGTGCCATGACTTTCGCGTCCCTCTGGTTTGCCATATAGTAGTTGTTAAGGTGTGAACTAAATCCACAAAATACTATCAGGAGAACGCGTACACATTTCCTTTTGTATTAAATTACGGAACGGGTTTATGTAGTAATAAAAGTCATCCAAAGAACTACTCTGAGTAATTATTAGAAATGTCGCCGTTATTACTATCGGACCCCACGCCACTGAAGCAGACGCGATGGAATCGCTGCGTCCATCAACACTTTTGGAACACAGTTTTGAGTACAAACATCCGACTCTGAGAGCTATGACAGATCGATGTTGACACGTGATCTCGATTAAGCCGTAAGGGGAACTTAGCAATATTTTTTTGGTTAAACAATGATACCTTGCCCAAAACACATCATTACGGATCCTCCCGATCCATTAGCGGTGCTTTTAAGTAGCTCAAGCACCGGTCACTGTCCTCGTCGAACCCGTCGCCTGCGACGAAGGGCTCGACGAGCGAATTAACCCACAGACACAGTCCACTGAGTTTGTCGTTGGATCTTCTCAGTGGGTCGCGTTTCCGATCCGGTGGTAGATTTTGCGAAGCACTGCTCTTGCTAGGGCCAGTATTAGCACCACTCCGGTTTGAGCCCCGTGATCGCACCTACACGTTAGGGTGAAGCTGATATAGCCTCTCAAGGCTATATATCAGCAAAGGTAGAAAAAAAAAAGTTACCTACTCAGTTAAGACTTCACATCATCTTGACTGCATCCGTGGTAGTCATCCTGTCACGTAGATCGCGGACACTGTGGAACCTTTAATATATCAACATAATATTTTGTTTTGTTTAACTAATTACCAACGATCTTAAATGCTCAGCTGCAAATCTGTGGAGATAAACGACGAAGGGAACATCCTTCCATCGAGTGGGTGATATTGCTCGGTAGACCGACGGTCCGAATATTGTTGTTCTTAATTTACAAGCTTATCTTGAAATCTAGTTTTGTGGTAGCCACAAAATGCATTATAGTTTAGCGTGTACATGTATGTGTGAAAGTTGCTGATAGGTTAATCCACTGACAAGCTTCTCGAATATTCTCTGATGGTATATTTGGTTAAAACACTGAATAATTTAATCTTTACGTTTTTTTGTGGTGCTCCATCAAAAATTCTCATTGGAGAGGCCTATATCAAAAGAACAATAGAGGCGATAAAATTCGGACGATTTAGAGTTTATTATATTTTTCCGCGTAAAATACTCGATCGCACTTGGCAACGCTAGCTTCAGTGGGCAATCTTGGTGGATTGCCAAAAACACACGCTGTCAAAACTTCAAACTACATGCAGTGTGTAGGTAGTGTTGAGAACCGACATTTGTGATGAGGAGATTCGTGTGACGACCGCTAGTTCTTTGTTATATTAAACGCGATGGCCTTAGATATAACGGAATGAATTACGCCACTACTATGGAGGGTAGAGGTAAAGAGAACCGTCTCATATGGGAGAAGCTTGAAAAAGTGTCCCACTTTCAGCACTGAATAACGGTTCAAAAATCCTCCAGAATGGCGCTAGCATAGGCACAGGGTATGAAATGAATTGAGCAGTTGTTACCTGATTGAAGTATGCTGACTTAGGAAATTTAATATATTTAATGACTAGAGTAGTTAGTGACAGTGTAATATACAAGACCTCACATGTTTACGTAGTCCAAACTAATTTCGTCAATATAACCTAAAATTATTGCTGTGGTAAAACGTGGAGATATCTATTGCATTTTCTTATCAGGTTTAAATAAAATACTTTTTGTGATTTTGTAGTACTTACAGTTCTTTCGACATTTTATTTCTCTATCTTGTTCTAATAACTTTCAGCGCCTTTTTTTAAATTTACCCGGTTGCTACTATAGCGCCACCCTTATTTAGCAGATTTTAACGAACACTTTTTACACACAGAGACGGTTCTCCTTACCTCTACCCTCCATAGACACTACCTTTAAATTTGGAGGTTCTGTACGACACCTCGTGTTCAAATAATACAATCCTAATTTATTTTGGATTTACAGTCTTATCTTTGGTTTACGTAAATCTTAAGTTGTAAATAAAATGTTAGTTTTCTTTTCCGTACCTATTCGCTAGTAGCCTAAGGGGCTATCCCAGCTACTCCCTGACGGGTAGATGACAATGTGTATCATTCGAAGACCTTAATATCAAATATCGACATGACAATCAGTTCAAATATTTCACTCTAACACGGTTGGTAATCCATTTTGAACCCGGCATTGGCTAAAATAGTATTATGCTACCAAATCATATTTATCGACATAATTTTTTTTATCTTGACCTCAACATAGGATTCCCTTTAGTTTGGAACAGACTGATTTACATACTTATATAATAATATGTTGAAATATATTAAATAGCCAAATAAATGCAAAGAAAACTGTCATACAAATGTTTAACCAATATGTGAATTTAGCACTCTGCACAGCTTTTTTCCCCTAGCTAGTCGCTGTTAGTCTAATGGGCTATTCCAGCTACGCTCAACCTAAGAGAATTTGCTGACACTAGCCCCAGCAAAAGCAGTGCTTCATTAAATCTACCATGGGATCGGAATCGCGTTCCACTGAGAACATGAATCGGTACCACTATCCAGTCTATTTTTGTCGCGAAATAGTCATGCATTCTAGTTTGAAGGTCAAGTAGCCGATATGCATTACATTTGAGGCTTATACCTTAACGTGGTTAATGAAATTCACGTCGTTATATTTCATCATCCTTCTCCTGCCCTTCTCCCAATCATCGGGGGTCGGCGCAACATGTTTTGTCCTTCCATACTCCTCCATCATTATGTGTGCGGTAAACCTCACAATCCAGATGGGACGTAAAATTGTTTACCTCATCTACAGCAAAAAGCCACCACTCTTTACTCAGGTTAGAGTCCCGTGAGCTTACTTACTCGGTCGGTTAGGCTGGCATAACCTCCTAGGTTTCCAGCTTAGGTAGAAAATAAAAAACTCATTTGTTTTTTACCAAATTCTGGTTTCAATTGAGGGACTTTGATAACGTCTGCCCTAGGAAGAGCAGTACCAGTACCACCAGTTAGGACTTGCTCGTCCGGTTACGCTGGCATAACACCCTAGGTCACCAGCTTAGTCAGGAAAAAAAACCACTCTTTTGTTTTTTACCAAATTCTAGTTTCACTTGAGTGAGGAACTTTGCTAACGTCTGCCCTAGCAAGAGCAGTGTCAGTACCACCCGTTCTGTGTAGATCCCACGATTCAGTGGGTGATATTCACCGCTAAAGCAGTCCCCTTTGAAGCAACGCAACGTCACGAGCAACGTAACGTGTCCCCCCCGAAGCCGTTCCCGCGATCTGAGTCACGACAAACGTAATCGGAGCTATTATAATAAATTCGAAGATTTCCTCGTTTCAGAAAACACGTTTTGTTTATTCGTTCGTTGTTTTTTAAAGAATTAGATGACACGAATATTTGCTATTTCTTTGATGATTTGTTATACTTTTTTGATTGAACATAAAACATCCGGCAATAAACAATTGGCAATTAGATTAGCGGTAGGCAGCGGCTTGGCTCTGCCCTTGGCATTGCTGAAGTCCATGGGCGACGGTAACCACTCACCATCAGGTGGGCCGTATGCTCGTCTGCCTACAAAGGCAATAAAAAAAATTTGTGAATAGTAGTGTTAACTAAATGAAAACCAGCTAATAAAATTAAAACCAGAAATCGACCTCTATTTTATTCTAATGTCTATTGGCATCGGCAAGCACTTATCACTATGAGCATATACTTTCCAGTTATGGAATAGTAACAGTGATGTTAAATATTTGCGATTCATATTAAAATTCACTAGTTAATTTCTAAAAATTATTTAAAAAAAAACGCGTTACGTCATTTGTGGCTAGCCGTTATATTAATGTGTGAACTATGATTAGCTCGTCAATTAGATATATTAGCAGACATCACATCCAACAAAGTAGCATTTTGGCTACAACCATAATAAATACCAAGTTATTTATCAATGTAGACATCAATTTGAAATGCTTAATGGAATTTTAAATCAGTACACTGCGTACTTAGGCGTCAGTTATACCACGTCAGTTGGCTGGTAAATAATGTGGGTTTATTTTATGAAATTAATTCTACTTACTTACGTCCACAATTATTTTCACCTAAAATACTCCGTTTTCAGTTAATTATATTGTAATTAACGAACCAAAATGCCGGCAATTTCTTTCTAACACAGAGAACAATTTTGATTTTTCAATTAATTTTAATTTTTTCAATTTTACTGGTGGTAGGACCTCTTGTGAGCCCGTACGGGCAGGTACCACCACCCTGCCTATTTCTGCCGTGAAGCAGTAATGCGTTTCGGTTTGAAGGATGGGGCAGCCGTTGTAACTATACTGAGATCTTAGAACTTATATCTCAAGGTGGGTGGCGCATTTACGTTGTAGATGACTATGGGCTCCAGTAACCACTTAACACCAGGTGGGCTGTGAGCTCGTCCACCCATATAAGCAATAAATAAATAAATAAATTACAAAATGTAGCTATTATATATAAATGTAGCTAAATGTAGAAAATCATATTTTTAAAGGTACCTATGTATTTATAAGGATTTCAAACTGTATTTTGACAACTGAATTATTTCTCAAGTATGCACCTACAAGGTCTTCAGGCTTGTCACTCGAAAGTTTTTATTATTGTTGATTAATATTGAATTATTATTGAATTCTTCCCGGTTCATCCAAATTATTTTCACAAAGAATTCAAATATCTTAGCAATAAAAAAATAAAAAATAAAATAAGCGAAATCTTTAATAAAAAGCAATTATTCAATGATGAAATAATAGTGCACTCATTAATGTACAGAATGACGGAGAACTATCCAGGGACGCAAGCTTGGAACCGACAGATCTCCTTACTGTAAGACGATACTGTGTTTATCAATTAAATTGTTATTGCCATACTTCCCCATACATACATATGTACAAACGTTCGTGTCCAGTTCGATCCAATTATCTTTACTTTTACCAATGTTAAATATCATCAGTTCGTATGTGTTCACACCAAATAGATTATACAGCGCTGAAATCACGTGCCTAAATCTATATTAAATAATATATTTTTTGGATGTACTAAAGCGTTTTTTATTTTTATATATTCGTACTAAATTATTTTTCTGTGTGTGTTTATTAACCAATGCTTATTATTATGTATATCTTATGTATATTTTATACGTTTGAAACACATGCTTTTACTTACCATTGGGAATAAAATGTTTTTTTTTTTTATTGCCTTTGTAGGCAGACGAACATACGGCCCACCTGATGGTAAGTGGTCACCGTCGCTCATGGACGTCAGCAATACCAGAGGCAGAGCCAAGCCGCTGCCTACCATAAAGTACTCTCTGCAAGCCTCGTTTGAAGAAGGACATGTCATAGCGCTCGGAAAACACCGTGGAGGGGAGTTCATTCCAAAGCCGGATGGTACGTGGCAAAAAAGATCTTTGGAAACGCACTGTCGATGAATGCAGCGGTTCCAGATAATATGGATGAACCCTGCTCCGATGGCGGGAGGTGCGATGATAAAAAGGAGATTTATTTATTTAATTAGTCTACTTACAATGAGGGGATCATCTCGAATAATTCCTCAGAGCATTCCCCATGGACCATGCGGTATAAAACACAGAGAGAACCGAAGTCCCTCCGTAGACCCAGAGGTTCCAAGCGATCCGCGAGAGCAGGACTATCGACCATCCGAACAGCCCGTTTCTGTATGGAGTCAAATGGAAATAGCTGGTATTTGGGAGCCCCGGCCCAGAGGTGAGAGCAGTACTCCACGCGAGGTCGGACCTGCGCTTTATAAAGCGCAAGTCTCTGTCCAGGCGTGAAATACCGCTTCGCTCTGTTGAGGACTCCCAACATTTTAGAGGCCAATTTGGCTTTACCTTCCAAATGACTCCGAAACTGGACATCGCTCGAAATATCGACCCCCAGAATCCCGATACTCGCGGAAAGCTGCAAGGATACTCCTTGAAATTCCGGCGCCATGACAAAAGGGTCCTTCTTCGCAGTGAACGCGCAAACCTGTGTCTTCAATGGGTTGAACTGAACTAAATTCAGTTCACCTCACTTGGAGACCCGCCCCAGAGAGTTCTCCACTTCAGACACAAGTTTTAATCGCCTCTCGTGTACAACGCTTCGAGAGAGACTCTGTGCTATCATCCGCATAGCAATGCATGCCATCAATAGTTTTTAATGTTTTGAGCAGCAGTTTTAAGGTCGGGAAATAAAAATGTCTTTGTGAGCTCAATTATATTTCAGTAAGAATGTCCGTGAATTAATGATGGATGAATGTGGTATATAGCCTATGTGAATGGCATAGACAATTCGTTTGCCGCCGGTAATGGGTCTTTTAACGAATTTTTGGACAAGGAAGCACCTATGAGGGGAGTTGATTTCATACCTTGATTAATTGGACAAAACAAGAGTAGACTATCAACTATCTTTTTTTCCTACCTAAGCTGACGATAGCCTTGAGAGGCTATGTCAGCGTAACCGGGCGAGTAGCTGAGCTCACGGGGCTCAAACCGGGAGTGTTGCTAACACTGGCCCTAGCAAGAGCAGTGCTTCGCAGAATCTACTGCCGGATCGGAAACGCGACCCACTTAGAAGAACCGGCGAGAAATTCAGTGGGTTGTGTCTATGGGTTAATTTACTCACAGCCCTTCTCAGTAGGTCGCGTCAACTATCAATAAAATCAAATGCATTTTGTTATTAATCACATAAAAATTAAAATCGTTTTAAATTATCTTTACCAATTTTTTTTGTAAATATTGTCAAGTTATTTTGTGTGTTTTCACGTTGAATATTAACGATGAATGCATGCAGTTTTATTTCTTGTTGAAGGCAAAATGTTTTGTAGTTGCGTAGATACATTATTATTTAGTTATTATGGGTATTATTTTGAGTCCTTAATGAGTCCCGAATTGCACTGACCAAGTTCAAAAATCCTAACGAATTCTTGTGTTCGATAAATTCCGAAAATAAACTTCTGCTGCTTTCATTTAGACTTCTAATGTCTTTAAGACCGACGCCTTCAGATCTAACACTAGGAGCAGGCTTAGGGACCCCAGTAACCGTACTCGTCGGACTCGACAAAAAGTTCGACGTGCAACCTGACCCATACATCAGTCCGCTGAGTTTCTCGCCGGATCTTCTCAGCGGGTCGTGATTCCGATCCGGAAGTAGATTCATTCGCGAAGCAGCTGCTCTTGAGTTGCTAGGCCTCCTTTGGAGGCGCTCGGGAAGCTGTTAGAAAATCCCACCTCTTCTGGCTGAGCCTTTGCTCGCTCACCTGTCCTGGTGAAACTGGAAAGGCCTCAGGGCCACCAGTAATCCCTCAATTATAAAAAAAAAAGAAAAAAGTTTTTGAGACATTCTATAAAGGAGTTTCTTTAGGGGTAGTACTTTGTTGAATGCTTGGAGCATTGGTGACAGTAACTTGGTCCAGATGCTTCAATTACAGATACTTCGATTCCGTGTCCAAAGACAACAAAGTATTTTGATATTTTGTCATAAGTTTTCAATGTCTAAGTTACTATTCGTTTCTGAATATGTTTTTTTATAGCGTACTCAATTGATTCGAAATAAGCCTCCCAGAAATATTACAACCATTAGTTGATTGTGCATTGATAATTGAATCCTGGAATTTTAGGAAGACGTCGAGAACAAGGCCATCCTGGTAGGGGACAAGACGGTGGACCTGAACAAGATTTTCACACCAGCGCCTGATGCTGAAGAGCATATCATCAAGAAAGACCGTAAATTCGGTAAGTGTTTTTATATGATTGTAACCTCTTTATCATAAATCATATAGAGGTATAAATTATACAGGTGACACATAAATGAAACATTATATAGATTAATGTTACGCGCTGGGGTTCGGGATAAATAAATAATCCACCATACACTTAAAACACTCAACAAATACTTTAAAATTCTCAATTCACTTCTTCCGCTTCGCTTCAGGTGATCCGTTCGCTGTTTCGCTTCAAGTAGTTCCGATTACTAACAAACTACCTGCCATCTCTCCCTAGAATCGTCGAGAATATTCCACACAGGTCGAGGATTATTTGTTTCCGCTATCTGACAATCGATGGCGTTGTGCTTCTCGAGCGTTCTAGGTGCTACTAGATCCTTCGATATTCATTCGGTTATTCGGCGATAAATGGCGTTACTCTTACCGGCATAACAATAATAAGAACTGTGAAACAATAGCGTTAAATGTTTTTTCTCTTTACAGAGCAACTCAATTTGTGTTATAGTTTTACTGGGCTAAGTCGTCCTTTATGGTCCATAAAATAATATATTATAAAACAACATTTAAGACTATTGTTTCACCGGTTCTTATTATTCTTTAAAATGTTTCAATATTTAAATTAAATGTATGTGTCACCTGTATAATTTATTATAACCTTATGTCATAAATTATAAAGAGGTTACATGATCATAATCTTTAGGCTTTGCTGGAGGTATAGAATATTGTGAGCCCGGACAAGTGGGTGCGAAATTCCCTTATTTCTTATACGAAGTCACCATGGGTTACACCTTGAAGAGTGCGTCAGCCATTAAAAATTGAGCTTACCGTCTCTGTTCACCGCGTGGAATGCACAAGTTTCGAGGCATTGTTTCTGTATTTGGCACTATTCACGGGTGGCATATTTCACGGTACTATCGAACGGAACTTACATTGAGTCCGGCCAGCGACGGATTTAAACTTAATGCCGCTGCTGGGAATCGGAAAAAAATCCGCCCCAATACCGGAATTTAACTTAAACTTATAGTTTATTATATTTTATTTTTCAAAATTAAAATAGCTAACTAATTCATTGCAGAAACTTTATTAAATGTTATATATTCCAAAAACATAAATAAACATTTTGGTTTTTTTATTATAAAAATATATATTATATATTTGGCACTCATGATTGTATTACATCAACAACAAAAAAACTAATGAAATTTCTTTTATTCCAGAAAATAGAATTTTTATTATTATTATTTGAAATCTCCAAGGAAATAAATTGATTAAATCATTTTGATTATTAATTTTTACCAAAAGTGTCAAAATTAGAATTCACAAATAATGGATGAATTGAATTTCTTGAATGATCAATTAAACAGAATATTAACATTTAATAGAATTAATTAATTATATCGCACATACGCTGCGATAACGTCACTTATGCAAATTATGTATTTTTTCAGGAGAGACGTTGGAAAATTCAACATCTTATTGTATATAGTTCTTCTAGACTAAAGAAATAAAAACGATAATACCTATTTAAACTAAAACTTTAAATTTCATCAGTAAAAGTAAACATCTGACTGATAACTATTAAATCATGTGTTTTCTCATACTCAGTTCAGTTTTAACAAAAATTGCATATATACAAAAATTGCATAAGTGACTTTATGGCACCGTATTCTATGCGATATAATTGGGAGAGACTACAAATTTTTTTTGAAAATTTTGCCTTCTGGGCACTAGCCCCGACTGTCCTTAATATAAATCCACCACTAAGTCCGGCATTATTAACAATTAAATGAAGGAGAGAGAACGGGCATAACAAAATTTTAGTTTTGGAAATAGCACGTCAGGCATGCAACTTCACGGAGTTAAGTTAAGAATTCGTATAAAAATTCTTTATACCCTTTCACCGAGGTTAAACTCTTCTTTTTCTCCACCTTATCCCACTAGGTGGGGTCGGCACAGCTAATTTTTCTCTTCCATTCTCTTCTATCAGCCGTCATCTCAACACTCACTCCTCTCTCTCTCATATCGTCATTCACACACTCCATCCATGTCTTCTTTGGTCGACCTCTTCCCCCTCTACCTTGCACCACTATTTCTATACATCTCCAAGTCACATGCATCTTCTCTCTCATCACATGTCCGTACCACGCTAACCGTCCGCTCTTTAAAGGTTAAACGAAGTAGATTTAATATCGCAATCTGTAATAAGCTCTAACTTCTCTCCACCAACAGAGAAGACGTTCGCATCGTCCGCGTTCTATGTGCCCGGCGTCCATCCTACAGTCAAGGAACAGATGGATCTGGCGCGAGCCATTTCCAAGTCCTTGAGCGACTCCAGCAACCACATGAGCAAGGGCCAGAGCATGTACGTGAACAGAAAGAAGAGATCGGTCAAGTGGGTGCACGAGGGAAGAGGTTTGTACAATTCTGGAAGATTCTTTTTTTCCCCCCTCTTTAACTCCTATAGATTAGACGAAGTTTTAGAATTGTAACGTGAAGATTGGTCCGTTAATAGGCAGATTTGTTACGCAGATTGTTTAAAAATCGTCTTAGCCTAAAGGATAAGACGTCCGGTGCATTCATATCTTGCGATGCACGGGTGTTCGAATCCCGCAGGCGGGTACCAATTTTTCTAATGAAATACGTACTTAACAAATGTTCACGATTGACTTCCACGGTGAAGGAATAACATCGTGTAATAAAAATCAAACCCGCAAAATTATAATTTACGTAATTACTGTTGGTAGGACCCTGCCTATTTCTACTGTGAAGTAGTAATTCGTTTCGGCTTGAAGGGCAAGGCAGTCGTTGCACTGTAAAAACTGAAACCTCGGAAGTTATATTTCAAGATATATGGGTTCCTGTGACCATTTAACATCAGGTGGGCCCTGAGCTTGTTCACCCACCTAAGCAATAAAAAAAAGGTGACTGAGCAAGTTAAAGCCTTAACTGGCGTTAAGGGGTTACCGGAGCGCATAGAGATCACAACGCGAATACCGCCACCTACCTTGAGACATGAGGACGAAGCTTCAATTGTTTTGTAAAAGTTGCTCTTGAGTGGTTAGGTCTCTTTCGGAGGCGCTCGGGCAGCTGTTAGCAAATCCCACCCCTCCTGGCTGAGCCTTTGCTCGCCCACCTGTCCTGGTGAAACTGGAAAGGCCTCCGGGCCACCAGTAATCTTTCGATCATAAAAAAAAGGTTTTTTATAGCGGCTGCCACATCCTTAAAAACAAATGTCAGGGCTTCGTGAAAGAAACACGCTGGACTGTAGTACATGCCCTATTTTTCCAATACGGCCTACCACCGGTAAAGGCCAGTTGGTGATCGCAGGACCCTCAGAATACTCAGAGGACGCGACTTTCCATCCTCCGCTGAATCCCTTAGTCGTCCTTAGAGACCCTCATATACTTAGTGCATTTGCAAATCTCGATACAAACGAACTGACTGACTCTGTGCAAGATATGATTCTATAAATAATTATAAAATTTATCGCAGACGCGCGTACAGCGTACAACGCACAGCTGGCATGAAACCAAGTTGTCAATTCGGCATTGTTAATTACACTGTAATTAAAGTTGCTTTTTTTTTTTTTTCAATTTTAAAACGGGGTCAGTACTCATACGACTCGGCTGCTTAGACTGGCAAAAGCATCAGTTAAGAAACAGAAATAATGTTTCGAATTGACAATTGCGTGAATTTATTAATGATTTCTGAGATATGTAAAATTGAATTACACGAACAATAAATAATGTATATGTCGGCGCAAATATCACGTTTCAACTACTTATCTCTATATACCTATATAAAAATGAATTGCTGATAATCAGTCTCGCTAAAACTCGAGAACGGCTGGACCGATTTGGCTAATTTTGGTCTTGAATTATTCGTGGAAGTCCAGAGAAGGTTTAAAAGGTAGATAAATACGAAAATGCTCGGAATTAAATAACAATAAAAATTTTGTTTTTCCTTTTTTTGTTTTAAGTTTATTTTATACAAAAGTTTAGGTCCTTTATTTGAGTCGACTATTATCAAAGCCGGCAATGTGACATTTGGACAATTATTGGTAAATCAGAAAAACGAATTATTGACTTTGTATTCCATTGGCCGTCACAAAACTCTTCTGAACGACATCTTAGATAAATAACAGGTTAAGTATTAACCTTTATTTAATGCAGTTTTTGAACCGTATTCTTTGAAGGAGACGATTATATTCAAATCAATCTGTATTGACATATCAATAACATTTTTTTGTCCAAATGCACAGATTGCCACCTTTGATAATAGACGACTCATTTATCGATTGAGGCACTACGAAGTCTGCCGGGTCAGCTAGTTATAAAAATAATAATAATTGAATGTGATGATCTAATCATCTAATCACCAACTAATTACTTTGTGTTTATTACGATGAGATATTTATGTTAAACAGTATGTCACTATCCCTTTTATTGTAATTTCAATACTTTAAAAACGTGTAAGCACGCGCACGTGTACCAAGCCCTATAAATACGCCGTGCTGTCTAGCGCTTGGTCCCGGTCATCGTTCTCGTCGAAACCGTCGCTTGTGACGAAGGGCTCCACGAGTAAATTCATCCTCAGACCCATCCTACTGAGCTTCTCGCCGGATCTTCTCAGTGGGTCGCGTTTCCGATCCGGTGGTAGATTCTGCGAAGCACGGCTCTTGCTAGGGTTCGTGTTAGCAACGTCATCAGGTTTGAGCCCCGCTCACCTACTAGTTAAGGCGACGCTGATATAGCCTCTCAAGCCTATCAGCTTAGGTAGGAAAAAAAAAACGCTCTCTCGTTGCCATTTGAACTTTGTTATAGTTTAGATTTCAAAAGAGAGTTTTATTATAATTGGAAATAACGATCTTCAGTGACCGTTTAAATCTTCCATTTTAGTTTATACTACGAATCACAGGCCTAAAACTATCGTCTGACTATCTATCAACAGAATAAAAGCTTTCGACGCACAGAATTGACTTAAAAAAGTCATTTATGCTCATTAAGCCTGGTAATAAAATGATTGCAGGCCGGAACACTTCGAACACGTGCTCGACCCCCACACCGGTGGCCAGCCACGACACGCCGTACCGACCGCCGTCCAGCCTGCGCAACCAGAAGACGTACCCAAAATCGGCACTAAAGCACTCGAGCCTGCCCAAAATCGACCCTCCAGTTTTTCCGCCTACAATAACGGTCCAGAATGTTGATCTGCCAGTACCAATGGCTCCGACGAAGCTGAATGATGTGTACGCTTCGCCGAAGAGCCCGCGGCTGCCCCTAGTGTCCGGGCCGAATTTCAATGTGGCGCCACGAGGCTGGGGCGACATGAAAGATTATTACCGACCGGTTTCGCTAGATGGCGTTGGCAAGGTGGCCGTCGGATTCTCTGATTTTTAAATGTGATCAGCGGTTTTAGCGAACTGATTAATTTCAAAGGCAGTCTGTATTATCGTGAAGCGATTTGATAGTTGATAAGAAACGGGTAATTTTTTTTTATCCCAAATTCAATAATTTTTTTATATAGGTACACTTTTTTTTTTATTCAACTCGATATTGCTAAAGTACCACCGTCGTCCGCCTAAAGCTATTTTTGTGAATATTCCATTAACTGCATTACATTTAAATTAAAGTAACTATACTTTACACCTTAGAACTTATACCTCAAGGTGGGTGGCGCATTTACGTTGTAAATGTCTACGGGCCTCAGTAACCACGTAACACTAGGTGGGCTGTGAGCTCGTTCACCCAACTAAGCAATAAAAAATAAATAAAAAAGTTGGTAATATTTTCTTTTACTGTTTTTCTGAACCAGACGAAGAAGGTATTTTATAGCTTTTATACAGATATATACAAAATGCTTCAATAATATTTTGCACCTATGATAAAATGATAATGTACCTAATAAAATGTCATAATAATTCCGTAGCGATTGTTAACCTTTACAACAATAAGCGATTTGGTAGGCAGCGGCTTGGCTCTGCCCCTGGCATTGCTGAAGTCCATGGGCGACGGTAACCACTCACCATCAGGTGGGCCGTATGCTCGTCTGCCTACAAGGGCAATAAAAAAAAATTAAAAAAACATTTTAGAAACACAAACACACAGCCTTTGAAACTAGTCGAATCTAAAATTAAATACTAATTTGAATTTTTACTTAATAAGTTGGATATAAATACATATTGTAATTTAGCATTTTACTACATGTGAGGATATTTGAAATAAACTTGATTAGGTTTTGTTTTAAAGTTCGATTTTTTGCTGCGTAATGACCGTCATATTTTTTTTAAGTTTGATTTTTATTTTGTAAAAGTAACATGGGAATACTTATAAGTAATTAACGATTAATTAAAAAAAAAACATTGAATGTATGTATTAAATCTATTTTTTTTCTTTTCCCGCGTTCTCATTTCAGAACAATATTGCTTAGCTTCTTTGATTTTGGCCACAAACATTTTGCGGGATACCATACTTTTTTCTAAAAAGCCTCGGATTAAATGTTGCTCATGGTTGATCAAAGTAAATAGATGTGTTCTTTTAAGCATTTTTCTAATTAATTTTGTCATTCTCGTACAAGTATTCTATAACAAGTAATTGAAATAATGACGATAAAGTAGTTACAAATTAGATTTATTTTGTTATTATCTAATTAAAAAAGCAAAGGAACTTCGGTACAGCTGTAAGATAAATTAATTATATTTTGTTTTACTAGTCAATTTTCACATTTTCTTCGTAAATAATATAAATGTGCCTTATAAATGTTAAATTATCTACGTTATTGTTATTTTAATATAATATTTAGTTATTTAAAAATATTTAAAATAAACTAAAAATAATGTAAGTTTTAAAATATTCTACTTTTTATAGATAAAAATTAAACTATACGTGTTTTGTTGAATTTCTAGTTTTAAACATAAGTTATTTTGTATTATGTTCGATATTACTGTGAATTTTATGGAGATATTTTTAATAAATCCTTGAAATACTTTTGTTATTTTTTTCCCCCATATTTTTTAAATAGTATCTAGTGGTCCGGTACGAGCGGGCTCCATCGCTTAGCCCTTATCTGGCCTTTGAAAAAGCGACGCGCCACGTTAAGCGGTTTCTCTTAAGCGTCACTCGAAACTTGACTAGCCGGATCAATAAGCCCTATACAGGATTACCATAGTAGACGGAAGAAGTATTTAAAAAAACCTATTCTTTTAATTAATTCCCTACCTATTCTAGTGACCTCGAGGGGTCATAATAGTTTCAGCAAGCGAGTAGGTGAGCTCACGGGGCTCTAGCCTGAAGACGTTGTTAACACTGGCCCTAGCAAGAGCCGTGCTTCGCAGAATCAACCACCGGATCGGAATCGCGACCCACTGAGAAGATCCGGCGAGAAACTCAGTGGGCCGTGTCTATGGGTTAGTTTATGGTTAGTTTACTCGCCGAACCCTTGTGTTGGTGACCGGTGCTTGAGGTACCTACCTAAAAGCACCGTTAGTGGATCGGGAGACAACAGTAACTATTCATTTTTCATACAAAAAGAGGTAATTCGAGGGGTGAAAGGCTATTTAGTTTAAGCAACATTTTTGCAACTACTATTCGAACTATCTCTGACGTCACGCGAGGAGAGAGATAAATATGTCACAATCCAACGCTTGGGCTGATCGTGCCTCTCTATCGCTTTATCCGCTGTCTCGCTTGCACGCTCAAGCTCAGACGGAACGTGACACTTTTTCGTGCGTGCAGTCTGTATTCATCGATTTATACGACGTTATCATGTCACAAATTTTCTTTCTTTAGTAACTTATTCACGTGTTATAGTATAATCAGTAAAAAGGCCTTGATAAAAACAAATAAATTTTAAAATAGCAGTGAAAATGTAATTGATATCAAACAATCGGTTATTTGAAATTACCGTGGCTTAAAGGATAAGTTGTCCGATGCATTTGTATCTAGCGATGCCCCGGTATTCGAATCCCGCAGACGGGTACCAATTTTTCTAATGAAATACGTACCTAACAATTGTTTACAGTTGACTTCCACGGTGAAGGAATAAAATCTTGTAATTAAAATAAAATCCGCAAAATTATAATTTGTGTAATTACTGGTGGTAGGACCTCTTGTGAGTCCGCACGGGTTGATACCACCACCCCGCCTATTTCAGCCGTGAAGCAGTAACGCGTTTCGGTTTGAAAGGTGGGGTAGCCGTTGTAACTATACTGAGACTTTAGAACTCATATCTCAAGGTGGGTGGCGGCATTTACGTTGTAGATGTCTATGGGCCCCAGTAACCACTGAAGACCAGGTGGGCTGTGAGCTCGTTCAACCAATGAGGCAATAAATAAATAACGATTGATTTGCATTAATATATTTGATATAGCGTTTTTTATTTATATGTTCATCAACAATGCGATGCGAATTAGTCAGATACATATATAAACTATATATGTATAATGAAACCGGAACACATCAATTCGTCCTAAAGTATGCATCTCTAAATTGTTGACTTATTGTTAGTTAGCAAATTTTATTTCTTAATGTCTATGCAACTAAACGGACTCACATGATCTGCGCGGGCAATAGAAAGTAATATACAGGGCCGTATTCAGATTTTTTCCTCGACGTCCGAATATGTCGTTAGGTGTTTTTCGAGATTAGGACATAGAAGTCCTGTATCCGGGACAAGGCTTCGAAATACCGGATACGTCCACTTCATTACGCCCTATCTACCTACGGCAGCTCCGATGACAGAGTCCAAGAATTTTGGTCGTTTGTTGTTTCCGTGTTGTATTTTATTATTATTTACTGAAGCCCATAGACATCTACAACGTAAATGCACCGTCTACCTTGAGACATAAGTTCTAGGGCTTGTGCCCTAGACACAGCCATCAGCGGCAGATGGCTGTGTCTAGGGCACAAGCCACCGGTGGTTAAGACTCCAGAGTAAGAAACCTCCTCACAATAAGCACCGTACCAAGGACAACTGCTTTCTGCACCAGGCATTTCTTTCTTTATTATTATTATTTTAATCAGATAACAATAAACCATTATTAATTCACAGACAGACACATAAATCAAAATTAAATTACAATACGAACATGTAGAAAACAAAATAAAATAAACAAAGAATCTATATATTAATACGTGAAGGAAAAACTTTGTATCCCTTTTTACGAAAATTGCGCGGACGGAGGAGTATGAAATTTCCCACACTTATAGAGAATATAGAAAAGGAGTGCCGGATGCTAATATTTTTTTTTAAATTATGCCTAAAAAATACATTAAATCAATAAATAAAACATTACACACACTACCATGTATTTGACACATACACATATACCCTTTGTTTATTGTCAAACTTTTGTTATTGCTTAAAGCCTGTAGTCAAATTGAGAATAGGTTTATCTATACTTCTATACTAATATTATAAAGAGGAAAGATTTGTTTGTTTGTTTGTTTCGAATAGGCTCCGAAACTACTGGACCGATTTGAAAAATTCTTTTTCCATTAGAAGCCGACATTGTCCCTGATACATTTAAAAAAAAAAAAAATATTATATTTTTTTGGTTTCATGTGTGTTTTAATGTTTCCGAAGCGAAGCGAGGGCGGGTCGCTAGTCTTTAATATTACGAGTATTTGTCTATAGTATAGTCTTGGCGAAATCTGTACAATAGAACCATAATAATGTTGAAACTTATAATTTCAATTAATTATAGTCGAATTTTGACCACCGGCTAACCACTAGTAACAATAAACAAGCAGTTCTTATCAAATAAGATTATCATATTATAAAAACGTTAAAAATGTCAAACATCAAAATTATGAATGTAAAAATTGTCAACAGAAATTTCCTAGATTCATCTCTGTGGAAACCTTTAGACTTCGGCAAAATGGTTACGTAACATATTTCATGTTGTAACACTAATTACGTAATGTAGCTAGCTAGATAGCTGGCTGATGTTTTTTTTTATTATTATTTCAACGCTCGCCTGGAAGAGATCATAGTTGACGATAACACAGCCTATTGTATTGTGTTTTAGTCTTTGTTAATCAAAGAATATTGTTGCAGTTTGCAGCTTAAATCGAGCGACCGCTTGTATATTTCGAGAAACGTGGACTGATCAGATAGCTTGGTGTGTGTTTTTAACGTTCTCGATAGCGTAAAAGTTAACTCAAATTTGTATGCAGTTGGAACAGCGCCCCTAGCGGCAAACGTAGGCAAACGTTCCGACTCCATACAAATTTTAGTTAACTTTTACGCTATCGAGAACGTTAACAAACTCGTAATAAACACACTGATCACGATTCCAATGAACTGCCCCCTGTAGGTAGACACCGGACGCAGCCAGGAGACAGGACCGGCACAGATAATAAGAGTCACCACAATTATGACATCTCGAGAATGTGATGACGTAGAAGAAGATTGTTCACACAAAATACCATTGACGAGAACAAGATCGCGACTGTAGAAGCTGTATATCACTTTGTTGGTCTAACGAAGGCAGTTCCTCACTATTGGACTGTGTGGAACAATCACTACTGGTGGCAGAGCGTATTGTAAGTTCGGTACTACTTACTATCCAGCCTATTTCTGCCACGTCATACGGTTCTGTATAAAGTGTGGGATCATCGAAGAATATTATTAAAAATTTCGTCTTTACGTCACGTTGTGATGCCTATTGACCCAGCTAACCCATCCACAGCAGGTGAGTTTTGAGGGTTTTTATACGTCCATAGCAAGCTGTACAGGCTGGAGATGTCTATGGACCGAAAAAAGATATGACGTGGATGGCGCGCCATATGAACTTAATGTTATCAGTTTTCAAGGAATAAAAATCAATGTGGTTTTTATTGCTTTGATGGATGGAAAGGATCAGGGCCCACCTAGTGCCAAGTGGTTACCGGAGTCCATAGACATCTACAACGTAAATACGGTCATACAGCTTGAGACATGAGTTCTAAGTCCCAGTTTTTACAGTACAACTGCTGCTCAATACTTCAAACCGAAACACGTTAGTACTTCACGGCATCAACAGGCAGGGTGGTGCGATGGTGGTGCTACCCATGTGGACTCAGAAGATGTCCTACTGCCAGTAATTACATATATCATTATTTTGTAATGGATATTTTTTTTAAACCAATTCTTTCAGACCAGCTTTTTTTTGGAGTTTACTCCTTTAGAATCGATTTACATATATAGGCCCGGGGTATGAAAATTATGGGGACCAAAATCGTACTAGCATGTCACACGAAATGCGTTATGCGCCTGATTGGCTCCTGATTGCGTGATGCGTGCGCGCGCCAATCAAAATCGTACTAGCATGTCACACGAAATGCGTTATGCGCCTGATTGGCTCCTGATTGCGTGATGCGTGCGCGCGCCAATCAAAATCGTACTAGCATGTCACACGAAATGCGTTATGCGCCTGATTGGCTCCTGATTGCGTGATGCGTGCGCGCGCCAATCAGGAGCCAACGCGCGGCCGCGTTATCGCAGGTGACGCCGGGCTGCTGCGCCGGCAGTCCGCCACAAAGCCTCGTACTGATCGCGCGTTTCTCTCATTATTGTATTTTCATATATTTGTTAGTCGTTTGTTTTGTGTCTCGTTAATTTGTTAATAATCTGTAGTGTATCGTGTTGTCGTAATATAGAACTATTTCTCGTATTGTTTCGTTTAATTTTTTATATCCAGTAAACTCCAGTCGTGCGTCGGAGCGGACACACACACTTTTTTTTCTACCTAAGCTGTTAGCCTTGAGAGGCTATTTCAGCGTAACCTTAACTAGTAGGTGAGCTCACGGGGCTCAAACCTGACGACGTTGCTAACACGAACCCTCCCTCTATGCAGGGTGGCCGGCAAAAGCTGGACCAGACAAGCCTAGAATCGTGTTCAGTGGCGTGTAATTGGAAAGGCCTATCTCAAGCAATGGACTGTTATATAGGTTGACGATGATGACTGCCCTTGTTAGGGCCATTGTCAGCAAATTCCCTCAAAGCAAATTTGAGCCCCTGAGCTTACCGACCATTTTGAGAGTTTGATTAGGTAAATAAAACCGGCAATATTCACGGAAATAACAACCGGCGCGGGCTCTAAGTAATCCACCATCAGTAAAATTTTAACCTCATCTCTATGTAAGGTCTAATCTGTAGTTTATAGAGCCATAGACCTTTACCGAAATTCATCTCAAGGATCACAACAATCTAGGGCCGCCATGATGTTACGGAGTTCTTGTGAAATCCTTTTTAAGGTTAGTAACATACTAAGACGCTTGTTGCTATGGAAATATCTTCAACACGATCTAACGCAAAACAAGGGAAATTACTACAACTTTATTTTCTTTTTCCAAACAAGACGAGGAATCTACTTTTTTTATTTTTCCGAACTATTTTCAGTTTAATTATAGCGATAAATAAATTATAACTTGATTTTAATAATTTAAAAATGAATTTGTTAGTTCAAAATAGATAGATAAGGATTCAAATTAGTTGGTTCAAAATTAATATGGATTGTAAGGCTCCTTAAAATCGTGCAGGAATCGTTGGAGTACGTCGCGGCAGTTACTTTCTCTGTGCGAATCCCACCACTGCAAGAGCAGGCTGAGTTTTAGGGATCAACATTGTTTTATTATGAAAACTAAAAACCCTATTTTTATGGGTAAATTAAACCAAGCAACTAAAATTAAATGTTCACATACATTGCTTCGATATAACACTAACGTTTCGACTTCAAAACTGATTTTTAGATTATAAATCTAGTACAGTACCAAAATATTTGTGTTGACCGTGATAACCCCCTTACCTCATGCGGGTTCTGATTTCGGAGGGGATCGGACGCTTGAGCGAAGAGTGCAGGGGAGTCGTTTTGTGGGTAGGGTCCTGAAAACATCTTTGGGTCAGCGGTTTCGCAGTCGCGGACCACTCCCACATACCCCGCGCCCCCCTAGGCGCGGGGACCTCATGGGAGGTTTGGCCCCCGATTCGAAAAAAAAGACAGGTTTTTGAGAAGCTGAATCTACTTCTCAATTCTAATGCAGTATTTAATTGAACGCCCGCCCTGTCTATATACAGCCATAAACTGTCATAGACATCACAACCTGACCTTGAGAGGTCGAAATCTCAATTATACTCATATTATATATATCTCAATAATATTTAACGTCCGTCTGGTGTAGTGGTAAGTGACATGGTCACTACACTAGGGGGTCGCGGGTTCGAATCCCGCCAAGGGAAGATAATTGTATGATAAATATTAATGTATTTTCCAGGGTTATAGATGTATATTAAATATATGTATGTGTATAATAAAAACCTTACATTTATATCCGTTATCTGGTACTTGTAACACAAGTTCTTTACGAACTTATCACGGGACCAGTCAACGTGGCGTGATTGTTAGTAAAATATTTATATTTATTTATATTTATACTTTAAATTAGCACGCAAAAACTGGAATGCACGACCGAAAATATGCGGTAAAACGCTCGTATTAGCCCGAACAGACTCCCAATACGAGTATACAAATAACGACCGTTATACCGAACCACGTGTGAATTTAAGCATCGCGCTTATCGCATTGCTTCCCTAAAAGACTCGCACCACATAACGGTCTAAACACGTACCGATCTTCAGTGTGCGTTCGGCGCGCGGCTGCGTGGTCATTAAACTTGTGAATTCTTTCGATAACACTACAAATTCGTTCGCACGTAAACTTTGTGAGTGAACAATAACGAATAAGATTTTATTATCGATTGTTTGCAATTAATTTCAAACAATGGCCGCGTGTGTTTTGTTTTTATTTCGCTTTTTCAATCCTCGTGACTGTCGGTGACTTTTTTCTAAGTTAATCCACGAATTTAATTTGGAATTTAGCAACTAATAGGTACCGGTTTTAATTTTTAATTGAATTATTTAAATGAATTTAAGCTAACGATTTCATTGTTCGTTTGTAAATTTAATCACATTAATAATAGATTAATTGAATGAAGCGGTGAACTAATGTAATTTTATTTCGAATTTGTAGACTTTTGTAGACGATTTTTTTATTTATTGAACACGCGTCATAATCTATATATTAATACGTGAAGCAAAAACTTTGTATCCCTTTTAACGAAAATTGCGCGGACGGAGGAGTATGAAATTTTCCACACTTATAAATAATATAGAGAAGAAGTGCACGATGCTAATATTTTTTTAAATAATGCATAAAAGATACATTAATTCAATAAAGAAAATATTACGCACACTACATATCATGTATTTGACGCACACACGCATGCATGCTATTTATTGTCAAACTTTTGTTCTTGACGTCTGTTGTCAAATTGAGATTAAATATTGTTTGTCTTTGTTAATATTTTTTATAGTATAGTCTTGGCGAAATTTGTGATTATAGAAGTATAAAATACAATCATAATAGTGTACAAACTTACAATTCCAATTAATTATAGTCGAATTTCGACTACTGCGGGACCTTTCGTTTTTTTTAAATGTCTCTTGCTTATAACCTTTCGTATCTAACACTCATTAGAAAAATGTTGCCCTCATATTCCTACAAACAATCCAAATTTCTAATTTTATAAAACTCTACTTTATTGAAAAACTGACGATGAAATACAAAATGTAATATAATTCAAACCAGTTCTAGGTTTTGTTATCGCATTCACGATTTTTAATTAGACCGCAAAAACTTTAAAGTATCGTTAACTTACGAGTTACGGAAATCTAAAAAAATATTACCTATACTTTATTATTCAATGTTCTTTTTCAGTCGTTTGTTTTTCTATTTTACGCATACGAGCAGACAGACCCATCTGTTTTTAAACGGTTACCGGATCTTGTATACGCAACGTGAATGTGTCGGCGTGAGAGAAAATAATAACTTAAAAAACCTGTCAGTCAGTTTTGAAGAATATATCGAGGGGCGAAAGCATATTTGGTTTGAGGGATATTTTTTCAACTTTACGGGAGAGCCATTTCAAGTCTGAAAATTCGGAAAAAAATATCACAACAAGAAAAACTTTATGGGGCAAAATTATTTGAAGTTTCGGTTTGAAGGGTGGGGCAGCCGTTGTAACTATACTGAGACCTTAGAACTTATATCTCAAGGTGGGTATTTACGTAGTAGATGTTTAAATGGGCTCCAGTAAACACAACACCAGGTGGGCTGTGACTCGTCCGCCCATCTAAGCAATAAAATAAAATAAAGTTAAATTAAAAACATCTAATTGTTTATGCTAATACTAAATATAACGGACCTTGAATTACAAAGATAAATGTAGCGTAGTAAGCTTAAACCAAATTAACTTAGACCTTTCACCCTGCGACATGTAATTTAAAAACAACAAAAAAACATATTTAGTTTGCAAATCGAACTAACATTTAATTTCGTCTAATTCTTTTCCTGTTGTTGATGTTTAGCATATTGAAGCGAAAGCGAATGGCTAGGATGGTTTTAGATACCTCAAGCACCGGTCACCGTCCTCGTCGAACCCGTCGCTTGCAACGAAGGGCTCGGTGAGTATATTAACCCAAAAACACAGCCCACTGAGTTCCTCGCCGGATCTTCTCAGTAGGTCGCGTTTCCGATCCGGTGTTAGATTCTATAAAGCGCTGCTGTCGCTAGGGCCAGTGTTAGCAGGCTTGAGCCCCGAGACCTACGCGCTAGGGTAACGCTGATATAGCCTATAGCATAGGTAGGGAAAAAAGAAGCGAAATTATCATTTCTTCGTTTAGAATCAGTCCTAGATGCGTGTGCAAATTGTCGTGTTAATCGGACGTCGGGACGTTAATTAAAATTATATTCAAAGATATTATTTAAATACAAATGTACGTATTATTATGGTACTTACTGGCACGCATACAAACCGAGCTAATAAAAAGAGTGCTAAAAACAAGGGTTCCGTAAATAAGATGCACGTTCACCCTTAAATTTAAAGAGGGCCAATAACAATGTAATTTTTAATTACAATAACGTAATTCCGTTCGGACTGTCGATAATCCCATTCTCACGGATCGTTTGGAACCACTGGGTCTGCGGAGGGACTTCGGTTCCCTCTGTATTTTGTACCGTATGTTCCATGGGGAGTGCTCTGAGGAATTGTTCGAGATGATACCGGCATCTCGTGTTTACTATCGCACCGCCCGCCACCGGAGCAGAGTTCATCCATACTACCTGGAGCCACTGCGGTCACCCACAGTGCGTTTCCAGAGGTCTTTTTTGCCACGTACCATCCGGCTTTGGAATGAGCTCCCCTCCACGGTGCTTCCCGAGCGCTATGACATGTCCTTCTTCAAACGAGGCTTGTGGAGATTATTAAACGATAGGCAGCGGCTTGGCTCTGCCCCTGGCATTGCTGAAGTCCATGGGCGTCGGTAACCACTCACCATCAGGTGGGCCGTAGGCTCGTCTGCATACAAAGGCAATACAAAAAAAAAATAAAAAAAAATCGTAATTCTTAACGTAATTTGTAATTACAAACATCAAGTACACAGTATTGTACCGAATACGCATCCTGAATCTAATATCTAAAAGAAACATCCAAAGCGATATTCATTGATACATTCTTTGTAGTTCTACAAGTCAAAATTTTCTTTTTAAGATTGACGGGAATCCTTTTTTCTTTTTTATGATTGAAGGATTACTGGTGGCCCGGAGGCCTTTCCAGTTTCACCAGGACAGTTGGGCGAGCAAAGGCTCAGCCAGGAGGGGTGGGATTTGCTAACAGCTATCCGAGTACCTTCAAAGGAGACCTAACAACTCAAGAGTAGTTGCTCCTCGACCGCGACCCGCTGAGAAGATCCGGCGAGAAACTCAGCGGGCTGATGTTTAGGTTAGGTTGCACGTCGAATTCTTTGTCGAGTTCGACGAGTATGGTTACCGGGGTTCCTAAGCCGGCTCCCAGTGTTAGAGCTGAAGGCGTCTAATGCAAGGGTTATTGGATCTGATGGAATCCGTAATCCGTGTCTAGACGTCTAGACGTGTCTGGGGTTGACGGGAACACGAATGGTATGGACTTTAAGCTTTCATGAACTATTTGAATAAAAATAAAACATTTCGGATGGTCAGCATTGTTTTTAAGACATATATCCTGCATCCATTCACTTTGACTCCCATATACTATTTTAAGTCGTCTAATTTGCGGCAATAAGCTCCTAGGCCTCTGTTGAGTTTTGTTGGCGCCGTTGCGGTGAGATGTTGGGTGCAAGGCTTCAAGGCTTATTCGAATAAAAGTGAACTGTATTTATAGCTGGTTTATTATTCAGTTTTAAGTTTGTACAATTTTACGGGACCGACAATGATTATAAAAATAAATGTCCAATCTGAATTATGTACTAAATGTCATATTTTCTCCAACATGTCATTGTAATTTATAACGTTCTCTAATATCTAAGAGTAGTCTCCGAGTAAATTGTTATTGTAGGCTCAAAGCAAACATCTAGATATTAAGAAATTTATATATATAATATCGTCTTCTCGCATTAAAATTGTACAACCGAAAAACTTACTAAATTTTATAGGAGAGTGTTTTAAAGGTTTAACATATGATATTTTTAATATTAATCATCTTTGCAAAATTTATTTTTTACCAGTAACATTATCTGTCTTTCAAAGTAAGATAAAATTATGTATTAATTTTGTTAATAGTAGTCAAAGTATAGGTAAACTAAAAAAAAAACTAAAACTAAACTTCGCTCTTTTGACAGTATTTATGAGAAAAATACTGGTGATACCAAATGATTCAGCATATTATATATATGCTTTATACAGCTTTAGTACAGATTTAAAGATAAAAGGCTAGTGGCCTTCCGCGGGCAGATTTTCCTGCGTGGACCACACTTTCCCTTAACCTTTCTCTTAAGCACTTTGTCTTAACCCTTTGAGCGCGAAGCATCGATAGATCGACTCTCCATTAATGCGTATAAAGTGCGGAGTGTCGGAATACCGACTATTTGCGCAATTATTTATATACATTAAGTATCGACGTATAAAGACGAGTTTTAGTGCGCCCGTATAAAGTTTTTAATAAGTTATTAACATTATAAAATAATTTTATCATTATTTAAAACTATTTTGCTATGAATTTAACACTGATTTTTGTATTTTATAAAAGTTTGTTTACGGTATACCTACTTTTTTTTAATAAATCCTTTCGCAATTTCTGCAAAATATGTAAAAATAAGCTCAGCACTAAAAGGGTTAATATTTGAGGCGAGTTAATTATGTGTGTACAAAAGCAGTTCTATAGGTTTAGCAGCTCAACACAGCCCAGCACACATTTTATGCAAAACATTTACAAATTATATACACGAACCTTCCATGTGTATTGTTATTTCCTCCACCTGTCCTGGTGAAACTGGAAAGGCCTCCGGGCCACCAGTAATCCTTCAATCATAAAAAAATATATTGTTCTTTCTGTTAGTAAAATACGTATCAAAATCGGTGTCGTGGCTTAGAAGCAAACGAAGAAACAGACAGACAGAAACCACGACTGTTTTGTAGTATGGTTCAAAATTTATTATACAATATTTAGAGATAATATATTATACTACATCGAAAGGTGAAAGGCTATTTGGTTTAAGCGACATTTTGCTTAATACGCGACATTTATCTTTGTAATTGAGGCCGTCAGCGCAAAAGTAGCCTAGCCTTACCAAAGTTATTATGGAGCAATGAGGCTTGAGTTTTCATATGAATTTGAATTTGAGGAGGCAAAAAAACAATACGCGCAAAAATAATGTTTACAAAGCCATCTGTTATCTATGGATGAAACTATGGATAGGCCGGTTTTGCATCAAAATTTATTATAACTAGTCAGGTCATAAGTATTGTCACACAGTAAAAACTTTTCTTTTAGAATACTTTTTTAGAGCCTCTGGGTCTGCGGAGGGACTTCGGTTCCCTCTGTATTTTGTACCGTATGTTCCATGGGGAGTGCTCTGAGGAATTGTTCGAGATGATACCAGCATCTCGTTTTTACCATCGCACCGCCCGCCACCGGAGTAGAGTTCATCCATACTACCTGGAGCCACTGCGGTCATCCACAGTGCGTTTCCAGAGATCTTTTTTGCCACGTACCATCCGGCTATGGAATGAGCTCCCCTCCACGGTGTTTCCCGAGCGCTATGACATGTCCTTCTTCAAACGAGGCTTATGGAGAGTATTAAGCGGTAGGCAGTGGCTTGGCTCTGCCCCTGGCATTGCTGAAGTCCATGGGCGACGGTAACCACTCACCATCAGGTGGGCCGTATGCCCGTCTGCCTACAAAGGCAATAAAAAAAAAAAAAAAAAAATACTGGCCACAAAAAAGTTTATTGAATTCGAATTTCGAATTGTTCATCAAAATAAAAAAGTGTGTGTGTCCGCTCCGACGCACGACTGGAGTTTACTGGATATAAAAAATTAAACGAAACAATACGAGAAATAGTTCTATATTACGACAACACGATACACTACAGATTATTAACAAATTAACGAGACACAAAACAAACGACTAACAAATATATGAAAATACAATAATGAGAGAAACGCGCGATCAGTACGAGGCTTTGTGGCGGACTGCCGGCGCAGCAGCCCGGCGTCACCTGCGATAACGCGGCCGCGCGTTGGCTCCTGATTGGCGCGCGCACGCATCACGCAATCAGGAGCCAATCAGGCGCATAACGCATTTCGTGTGACATGCTAGTACGATTTTGATTGGCGCGCGCACGCATCACGCAATCAGGAGCCAATCAGGCGCATAACGCATTTCGTGTGACATGCTAGTACGATTTTGATTGGCGCGCGCACGCATCACGCAATCAGGAGCCAATCAGGCGCATAACGCATTTCGTGTGACATGCTAGTACGATTTTGGTCCCCATAATTTTCATACCCCGGGCCTATATATGTAAATCGATTCTAAAGGAGTAAACTCCAAAAATGTATACTTTTAGAATTTTACTCATTTATTAAATATGGAGTGGACGCTTAAAGAAGACCGTGTTGCAGTTATTGCGTTGCATCGTTGCGGTTACGCGCCAATTCAAATTTTTAACATACTGAAAAATTTTAATATAACCAAAAGATTCATTTATCGTACCATCAAACGATACAATGAAGACTCTAGTGTAGATGACAGGTCAAGAAGTGGTCGCCTTCGGTCTGTTAGGACTCCAGCAGTGATAAAAGTTGTGAAGGCGCGAATTCAAAGAAATCCCAAACGTAAGCAGAAACTGTTGGCCTTTCAGATGGGGTTAAGCAGAACCACCTTGAAAAGGGTGTTAAATGAAGACTTAGGGCTTCGGGCATATCGAAGAAAAACAGGACATCGTTTGAATGCTCGTCTAATGGACCTGAGACTGAAGAGATGCCGTGCTTTGTTGAAGCGGTACGCGGAAAAAAATATCGGGAAATTCTTTTTTCGGATGAAAAAATTTTTACCGTAGACGAGAGCTACAACAAACAAAATGATAAGGTGTACGCACACAGTAGTGAAGAAGCGAGCAACCGTATTCCGCGTGTCCAACGAGGTCATTTTCCATCCTCGCTCATGGTATGGTTGGGAGTTTCTTATTGGGGCTTAACAGAGGTACATTTTTGTGAGAAAGGTGTAAAAACGAATGCAGTTGTGTATCAAAATACAGTCCTGACGAACCTTGTGGAACCTGTTTCTCATACCATGTTCAATAACAGGCACTGGGTATTCCAACAAGATTCGGCGCCAGCTCATAGAGCGAAGAGCACACAAGACTGGCTGGCGGCGCGTGAAATCGACTTCATCCGGCACGAAGACTGGCCCTCCTCCAGTCCAGATTTGAATCCGTTAGATTACAAGATATGGCAACACTTGGAGAAAAAGGCGTGCTCAAAGCCTCATCCCAATTTGGAGTCACTCAAGACATCCTTGATTAAGGCAGCCGCCGATATTGACATGGACCTCGTTCGTGCTGCGATAGACGACTGGCCGCGCAGATTGAAGGCCTGTATTCAAAATCACGGAGGTCATTTTGAATAAACTTTAGTGTCATAAGAATCTATGTTTTGTTAAGTTCATTTTGGTATATAAATGGTTACATAATGAATAAACTTGTTTCAATTATTTTACATTAAACATGGGACAGAATTTATGACCTGACTAGGTATTTTAAATAAATTGCAATCTATATATTAATACGTGAAGCAAAAATTTTGTATCCTTTTTTACGAAAATTGCGTGGACGGAGAAGTATGAAATTTTCCACACTTATAGAGAATATAGAGAAGAAATGCACAATGTTAATATTTTTTTTAAATAATGCATAAAAGATACATTAAATCAATAAAGAAAACATAACACACACTACATACCATGTATTTGACGCACACACGCATGCATACTATTTATTGTCAAACTTTTGTTCTTGACGTCTGTTGTTAAATTGAGAATAGATTAAATATTGTTTTCTTTTATTAATATTTTTCTATAGTGTATTCTTGGCGAAATTTGTGATTATAGAAGTATAATAGTCTTTGAAAATAGAATTATAATAGTGTACAAACTTACAAATTTCAATTAATTATAGTCGAATTTCGATTACTGCGGGACCACTAGTATACATAAAAGCGTGATTATGAAAAATTGTGGGCTAGGTCACTTTTGCGCTGACAGCCTCAAAGGTCCGCTTTATTTGGTATTAGTATCAGCAATTCCATGTTTTTTAATTGAACTTCAATTAAGCTTACCCCATTGAAATGGCTGAAGAAGTTTTTTTTGTTATGATATTTTTAGATAGAAACTTTAGATAAGTCTCGTGTAAAATTGCAAAAATGTTGCTTAAACAAAATAACTTTCACCCCTCTATATATTTTTGTAGTGTGTATAGTGTAGTGTAATATTTATAGTATGTCTTAATTTTATTTTTATTTTCTGGTAGGTAGTGGCTTTGGTGATGTCCTTAGGCAACGATAGCCACTCACGACTGTATGTACAGACTAACATGACATTTGAAATCAATATCTAGATCAGGATGTTTAAATATCTCACTGCCCTAGAAAACGCGGAAGAAATTCTAGAGTTGTTTGACCAGTTCCAACTCAGTATCAATCTTTACAGAGAATTTTATAGCCAACGAAATCATTAATGAATAAAATATATAAATCTAATACCTAGGCGGCTCTGAAAATTTCGGGAATTAACGAAGTGACACAACATTACTATTTAAAAATGTATTTATTGCTTTTTGAAGTATTCTCCGCGAAATTTGACACATTTTTCCATACGATGGAACCAATCATTGAAGCAACCATTCCATTCGGAAGTTGGGGTCTCCAAAATGGCCGTTTTGTAGGCGTCCACAGCTTCTTCAGGTGATGAAAATCTCTGTCCACGCAATTTATTCTTTATTTTAGGGAAAGTATAGAAATCATTAGGGCTTAGGTCGGGGCTGTACGGCGGATGGTCTAATAATTCTATGTTTTCTTGCTCTAAAAACTCTTTTGTTCTGTGCGCGGTGTGAGAACTCGCATTGTCGTGATGGAGGATGATGCGGCGGTTGCAGTTCTCTTTACGGAGTTCAGAAACGACCTGTGGCAAACAAATGCTAGCATACCATTCTGCATTAACCGTTCTTTGTCCCTCAAGAGGAATAGTCGTAACATGGCCGGTTTTGGAGACAAACGTGGCCACCATTTTTTTTGCAACACTCCGTGAACGAACAATTTTTGTTGGCTTTAACTCATTTTCGAACACCCAAACTCGTGACTGGTTTTTTGTTTCGGGTTCGTACGCGTATATCTAGGATTCGTCACCTGATACAATGTTGTATATAGCATTTGAGGATCCTGCGTGGAATCTTTCGAGAGTTCTGACGCACCAAGTAACGCGAGCCGCTTTTTGCTCTGCACAGAGCGAATGCGGTATCCATCGGGAAAACAACTTTTTTACACCTAATTGTTCATGCAAGATTATTTGTATTTGACTCATGCCAATGTCTAAAGTTGCCTGAATTTCGCGGTATGTCACATGTCGATCTTCCTCAATCAGCTTACGCACAGCATCAACGTTTTCTTGGGTGACTGCAGTTTTTGGACGACCTTGACGGGGATCATCACTGAGCTTGACACGTCCACGTTGAAACTCAGCAAACCAGCGATAAATTGTGGTTTTGGATGGGGCTTCATCACCAAATGCAGAAATCATCCGGTCAACACACTGTTTTTGTGTTAAACCACTTCGAAAGTCATAATAAATCATCGCTCTTGAATTTTCTCGAGTCAATTCCATTTTCTCAACGACTAAACAAGTTTGACAAAACCTCGTGACAAGACCGAGAATCTTTTTTAAAATAAATAAATGGTATTCGATTTTTAAAACCAAGGAGTTTTCAATTAAAAAGATTTTAATATGACAGGAACAGTGGAAATATTCCATTCCCGATACTTTTAGTGCAGCCCTCGTATAATTTGAAAAATTTATACGCTAATTAAATTCAAAATAATTGCTAGATAAATTGTGAATAGTTTTACGGATTAATCTCGTGTTTATTATTTTCATTTTATTTATTTATAAGGTTCCATAGCGAGTAGTAGTAGTAGTAGTAGTTTTCCAACTGGTAAGGCAAAGGTGTCATACCATACAGACGAATCCTTTATATACATTTTATATACATTTTTTTTTTACATGAAAAATGTTGATATGAAGTGAAATGAAATGAAATTGATTAACATGAAAGATGGCATGAAATGAAATGAAATGAAATGAAATAAGATGAGATGAGATTATATGGGATGAAATTTAATCTCAGTAAAATGGTGGTCATTTATCGAGACTTTTGCAGTGGACTTTTTTGGGGATCCCGAGAAGTTGCGTCCAGCGGCTTTGTTTTATTTTCCCACATTTGGGCACTTTCACAGATATTACGCATTTAAACCCGAAGAAACACTAAATGGACAAAATAAAACAAATCACACAACTTCACTCCTCGCATTCCCGCCAAAAAGTCGATTCCATAGACATTGTAACTATACTTGAGACCTTAGAACTTGTATCTCAAGGTGGGTGGCGCATTTACGTCATAAATGTCTATGGGCTCCAGTGACCACTTAACACCAGGAGGGCTGTGAGCTCGTCCACCCATCCAAGCAATTAATCACGTTAGAATTACCGTGCTGTTAGTAGAGGGTTACTTGTATACTAGTTTCATTACGACGAATATTCCTAAAATCATCTGTTTTTAAACTCAAATCTCCGTCCTATAATTACCGTTTCATTTATAAACACAAATTAAAAACGTCTGTGAAGATCTATTTAATTTATACATATGAATAAAATTGGAGTGTCTGTTTTTGTTATATTGACATAACCGCTTTTTACTATGTGCATGTAACCTCTACATCTCAAAAGAGGTTAATATGTTATAAAGGTGACATAAATGGTAATTTGAATATTGAAACATTAGAAGAAGGAACATTAGAAAATTTTAAAAACACTTTTGAATATTGAAATATAATAAACATAAAAACTGGTGAAGCAATAGCTTTAAATGTTGTTTCTCTTTATAGAGCAACTCCGTTTGTGCTATTTTACTAGGCTATATCCCTAATCACTCCCTAATAATATAAATGTACCGTACATACCAAAATAACATTTTTTACAATTTTTGTGTCTGTCTGACTGTTTGTTCCGGCCAATCTCTGGAACGGCTGGACCGATTTCGACGAAACTTTCACTGATAGGTAGCTGATGATATAAGGAGTAACTTAGGCTTACACATTTTACTGGTGGTAGGACCTGTTGTGAGTCCGCGCGGGTAGGTACCACCGCCCTGCTTATTTCTGCCGTGAAGCAGTAATGCGTTTCGGTTTGAAGAATGGGACAGCCGTTGTAACTATACTGAGATCTTAGAACTTATATCTCAAGGTGGGTGGCACATTTACGTTCTATATGTCCATGGGCTCCAGTAACCACTTAACACCAGGTGGGCTGTGAACTCGTCCGCCCATCTAAGCAATAAATAAATAAAAACATATATTACATTAACGGTTATTAATTATTATGGTAATATATAGGTATATTTGTGTAATTTCCACAGTTTTTCTTTTCTATATTTTGATTCAGTCGTTCGTTATTTATCTCCGAATGCATTGTCTGCCGAAAGTATATACAATAACAACGTTGAAATGAGAATCATGCTTAATACAGCACGTATGTGATCTTTGGTCGCTGCTATGCTAGATTGTGCACGTATCGATGCGTTTTCGGTAATTGAACTTATAAATAACCCAAGATTTCGATGAGCTAATTCATTTACGAATTCGTAATAATATTATTGTGATCTTTTTGTATGCCGGAATGGTGCCTCTCGGAATGGTGGTCGCCTATAATTAAATATGTGTTTGCGAAATATATTTATGAAATCCTGCTGAGTTTCTCGCCGGATTCCGATGCAATGATAGATTCTGCGAAGCACTGCTCTTACTAGGGCTAGTGTTAGCAAATTCTCTCAGGAAGGCCCGCGAGCTTTTAGGTTACCAGCGGTAGTGAATAAAAAAAAAGCGGAATCATTTGCTGTTACTACAAAAATAATGAGATGGTAAAGAATGTAAATAAGACGGTGTTTGCAAATTTCTAGAATTTAAGAGCCGGCAACGGTATGTATGTAACGCAGACAGCTCTTGGCGCTGCATGTAAGTATATAACGTAGGTATGTAGTTGTTGAAAATAATTTTCACCAACATCGATACGTCTGTGTGCTTAGTGCGAGTTTTTTAACGTTCTCGTTAGCGTAAAAGTTAACTATAATTTGTATACATTTGGAACAGCGCCCCTAGCGGCAAACGTTCCAACGCCATTCAAAATTGAGTTAACTTTTACGCTATCGAGAACGTTAAAAAACTCGCACTAAGCACACTGATTAACTTGAAACTTTAATACGTAAACTTAATAATCTTGACCATCATCAATAGATAACAATTAAATAGGTGTAGTTCATTGTTAGCTCGGTTTGCTATTTAAAAGTGTTTCTTTTATATCTACTAAGTTTTAGTATTAAATCATATTATAATCTGCGTAATAATTTTAGCGCGTAACACTATTATTGCCAGCCTGATAAAATACAAATAATTTACGTTAAAAATAACAACCAAATTTTAATAGACTATAATTTTATCTTCTTACGTATAAGAAAGAACCAAAATAAGTACAAACACCCTGTCGTCAGGTTTGAGTCCCGTGAGCTCACCTACTAGCCACGGTTATGCTGAAATAGCCTCTCAAGGCTATCAGCTTAGGTAGGAAAAAAAAAAAAACAAACACCCGGAGTAGAGGTTTAGTATATGTTAAAGTCACTAACTAACGTATTTGTATATTCTAATCTAAAAAAAACTTGAAAACCGACTTAAGAATTGAATGTAAATTTTATTAGCTCGGAGAGTCGCACCGAAGCAAATGTTAAAAGCGATATCGACGGACAGGGTCAACTATTATCTCAGATCCATTATCTATAATGTCATTAGGTAATTTTTTTTTAGCAGATTAGAACAATTTGTAGTTGTCAAAAAATTGAAATGTTTTTTTTATTCGTATTTTTTTTATTGCTTAGATGGGTGGATGAGCTCACCACCCACCTGGTGCTAAGTGTTTACTGGCCCATAGACATCTACAACGTAAATGCGCCACCCACCTTAAGATATAAGTTCTAAGATCTCAGTATAGTTACAGCGGCTGCCCCACCCTTCAAACCGAAACGCATTACTGCTTTACGGCAGAAATAGGAAGGGTGGTGGTACCCACCCGCGCGGACTCACAAGATGTCCTACCACCAGTAAACATGCCTGTGGACTCGAAAAGAAGAAGTATGTAATGCTAATTACCGTCTAAAGTTGTAATTTGTGACTTATGTGGGTCCCCACTCTCGGCTAATCTGATTTTGCGTGGTTACAGAAGTCATCAAGACCATCGTGAACCACTTCACCGATACAGAGAGATAGTTGTAAGACATTAGCACCTGTTCAAATGCATGACGATTCTGATGGAACCTATCTGTGGCCGCAAACCGGCCTGCCATTAATTCTCCGGTATCGTTTGAAGCAAACAAGTGCTTCTTTACGTCATAACATTTGCAAATATAGCAATATCTATATATTAATACGTGAAGCAAAAACTTTGTATCCCTTTTTACGAAAATTGCGCGGACGGAGGAGTATGAAATTTTCCACACTTATAGATAATATAGAGAAGAAGTGCAAAATGCTAATATTTTTTTAAAATAATGCAAAAAGATACATTAAATCAATAAAGAAAAACATTACACACACTACATACCATGTATTTGATGCACACACGCATGCAAATAGTAATTTATTGTCAAACCTTTGTTCTTGACGTCTGTTGTCAAATTGAGAATAGGTTAAATATGGTTTGTCTTTGTTAATATTTTTTATAGTGTAGTCTTGGCGAAATTTGTGATTATAGAAGTATAAAATACAATCATAATAGTGTACAAACTTACAATTCCAATTAATTATAGTCGAATTTCGACTACTGCGGGACCTCTAGTTATACATAAATATTTGATGGCTGTAGGTATGTAAATATCATGCAAGGACGTAATCTCTAGCCCGCGTCCTCCAGGCCACCGAGCTCGTTTCTTAATATTTAATAAAACATATTTGACATTGAATAGTTTTACAAGTTTAAAAAGACGGTCGCCGATGTCACTATAAAATAAATTATACCTTCAAACCTGTCCTTATAATAGCAAGAGAATCAAAGCAGCTCAGAGCATCAAAAGTGGTCAATGAATATGAATATATTATTTAATAAATATTATATGTTTGGAACTTAATAAATATAATTCCTGACCCTCTGTATTAGGAGCCGTCTACCGCAATAATAGGCTCTAACCTCAATCATACCTTTATTATTATTATTATTATTATTATTATTTACTGGATTTAGAAAAACGAATCTGGTAACCCTTCCAGCGTCTATACAGTGTGTATTTTTGTTACTAAACTCAAATGTCATTACTCTGTTGTTTTTTAGAGATTATTCATATTTGTTTATCCAAAACCATTATCCAACAATGTAAATGCGAAAGTGAGTTCGTTTGTATGTCACGCTTTCACATGTTAAGTATTCAATCGATCACCATGAAATTTGGCATACACGTTCGGAATTGCAGTAAAGAACATACCATAACGTATATTACATTACGCCTAGTAATTTTAACCATGCAAAAGAGAGCTTTATTATCTACGCGACTTCACTCGCAGTAATGTAGAAACTAGTTAAATTGTAATTATGGATATGTATAATATTATCTTTATCTTTATTCTTTATCTATCTATGCATACATAAATGAATTGCTGTTCGTTAGTCTCGCTAAAACTCGAGAACAGCTGTACCGATTTGGCTAATTTTGGTCTTGAATTATTCGTGGAAGTCCAGAGAAGGCTTAAAAGGTAGATAAATATGAAAATGCTCGGAATTAAATAAAAATAAAAATTTTGTTTTTCCTTTTTTTGTTTTAAGTTTATTTTATACAAAAGTTTGTCTTTTATTTATCGATTGAGGCACTGCGAAGTCTACCGGGTCAGCTAGTTATATGATAATTAATTGAATGGCGTAGTGTGCTTCAGACAATATGCAATTAAAAATACCAATCTCAATTTGAGATGCAAAATTTTATTTGTGAATTTACATTACCGCGAGTGAAGTCGCCGGTAACGTAGAAACTAGTTAAATTGTAATTATGAATACGTGTATGCAATTTTATTGCGTAGTTTACTTTCAGACAATATGCAATTAAAAATACCAATCTCATATTGAGATAGAAAATTATTTATGAATTGACATTACCGCGAGTGAAGTCGCGGGTAACGTAGATAGTAGTTAAATTGTAATTATGAATACGTGTATGCAATTGTATTGCGTAGTTTACTTTCAGACAATATGCAATTAAAAATACCAATCTCATATTGAGATAGAAAATTATTTGTGAGACATTGAATGGCAATAAACAATGAGTTACTATTATGTACTGTTGGAATATTAATTGAAAACATGAGTGGATGAAGGGATTAAGTACAATTTTTTAGATTTTTGAGTTTTTACATCGAATGAAGGTGTTATGTAACTATAAATCATATTAGACCTTAAAACTCTGGGTTTAAAGGCTATTTTTAGAAATTTCGTGTGATGAAGGAGCTATGACAAAAAAAAGTACAAATAACAAAAGTTTTTGGCCGTTTTCTCAAAATTAACAAATTGCATGATATCCCCTTCATCGTCATGTCTTCAATTATAAATGAAATAGGTACCTTCTATTCTTGTAAGTGGCGATTCATGGCTAGCGATTGGGCCCGAAGCATTCCTGATCCTGCGGACAGAATAGAAAGCAGTGTCGACGTCGCCCAAAACACATCGTTTTCGATCCTCCCGATCCACTAACGGTGCTTTTATGTACCTGAATCACCGGCATCGTTCTAGTAAATTAACCCACAGACACAGCCCGCTGAGTCTCACGCCGGATCTTCTCAATGGGTCGCGTTTCCGATCCGGTGGTAGATTCTGCGAAGCACGGCTCTTACTAGGGTTCGTGTTAGCAACGTCGTCAGGTTTGAGCCCCGTGAGCTCACCTACTAGTTAAGTTTACGCTGAAAAAACCCCTCAAGGCTCTGAGCTGAGGTAGGAAAAAAAAAAGGCCCCGAAGTATATTATCGAAAGTACGTAGCTTGGAGTATTCTCTACGAGGCACTCAAAAAAGTTCTGTTTCAGCACAATTATACCAACATTATTCTCGTGAGAGATGCGAAAATCCACTAAAAGGCAAAACTAAAAACATTTACAATTTACAAAATACATATACATTTTTTCAATTATGTTCCATGCTGATGTTAATGTTATTTGTAATGATAATTTATCTTGTTTTTTTTTTGTTTCAGCTTCAAAAAGACGTAGTAAAAAAAACTAAGGAAAACATATTTTGTCGAAATCAAGATGGCCGACGAAGTTATTTGTCACGAACACAGCTTAACGCCGTTTTTTAGACAGGTATTTGTTTTTTTTTTAGCGTCGTCCCAAAGAGATCTGGATGCGCTGTTTGAAGGAGGATATATGGGATATATAGGTTACAGACTATAACTATGACTTTTTGGCGGGAACGCGAGGAGTGAGGTTTTGTGGTTTATTTTATTTTGTCCATTTTGTGTTTCTTCGGGTTTAAATGTGTAATAACGGTGGTTTATTAACTGTTTAGTATTTGTTAAAGTGCACAAATGTGGGAAAATGAAACAAAGCCGCTGAACGTAACTTCTCGGAGTCCTCCAAAAAGTCCACTGAAAAAGTCTCAGTAAATGACCACCATTTTACTGAGGTTACATTTCATCCCATATCATCTCATCTCATTTCATTTAATTTCATGCCAATTTATTAAGTTTCCTTCGTTTTTTATTATTCGTAAACTGTAAATAATTAAAACAGCGAATCATGAAAATCTTATTGCTTGACGCTGGCTAATGCACAAACCGAGCCGGAGCCAAAAACTAAAGAAGAAAAAGGATGATACGTGAAACGTATGATATGCCTGAATGAAAAAAGTGGACATGCTGATTGATAGTAGAATAAAGGCAACAATAAGTTTTTTTTTAGCAACTTAGCTGAGAACCTTGCGCCGTTCAAGAATAATACGGACAGTACTAATAATACGATAGCGATAGTAATAATAACACAATTTGCGTAGGTACGTTAAGGCATTAATATTTTTGGGCCAATACGACTTTGAATATTTACCCAGCTATTCAAAGCGTCTTAACAGAAAGTGAAATCGCCCGTTCTGGCGTAGCTGGACTAGATCCCTAGGCTTTTTTTATTTTTTGTAGCCCTTGTAGGCAGACGAGCGTACGGCCCACCTGATGGTGAGTGGTTACTGTCCCCAAGGACTTCAGCAATGCCAGGGGCAGAGCCAAGCCGCTGCCTACATACAGGCGATTAGGCAGAGAAACAAAAATACGAAGCAGAACTTGGTAAAGATCGAAAAATTTAAACCTAAGTCAAATGAAGCTTCTGGAAGTATTCTATTAACATTATTAGTACATTGCTTCTGTCCTATACTATTGAATAAATAAAATAATAAAACAAAACGCTATGATTAATGGTCCTTCGAGTCATCTAGTTTCCTGCAACACACGCTTCCTTAACCTTTTTCCGGATCACCTTAGTACTTACTGGTCCCCGATGTTCTATAACACGGAAATAATCGATACGTTACCTAACAATTTAAAATACAATGTATTTTTCTAAAGACGTGTGTCAGCATTCATTATACGACAATCATAGTGCTGTTATAAGGTATTAGTTCGAGCACGGATTTGCAATCAACTTCAATGTCAACTTTATTATGTTATTATATTATTTTACTAGCTGACCCGGCAGACTTCGTAGTGCCTCAATCGATAAACAAAAGACTTTAGCTTTTGTATAAAATAAACTTAAAACAAACAAAAGGAATCCGTCCGACGGAGGACACATCAAAGGATAAACAAAATTGTTATTTTTATTTGTTTCCGAGCATTTTCATATTTATCTACCTTTTAAACCTTCTCTGGACTTTCACAAATAATTCAAAACCAAAATTAGCTAAATCGGTCCAGCCGTTCTCGACTTTTAGCGAGACTAACGAACAGCAATTCATTTTTATATAGATTTCAGCTCAAGTGTCTTCGCTAAGGGGTTCCGCTAGCAACTCGAATATCGAGATCTTACAGAGATTCCAGAACATTGCTCCTAGAACTATCTCAAACGGTCATTGGTTTGTAAGAAATAGTGAGTTTCACGAATACTTAGAAATGCCGACTGTTAGAGAGGAAGTCACCAAGAACAGCAAGAGATACAAAGAAAGACTAAATGAGCACTCAAATGAATCGGCAAGGTGCCTGCTAGACACAACTAGAGATATGAAACGTTTAAAAAGATGGCAAATTTTAGACTTAGACCGAAGAGTACTGCTATAATTGATGATATTTAATGTAATGTCATCCACAACACGAACCCCTTGGACCAAATCTGATTATGACTATATAGCCGATTGCAGATAATTATAGAAGAAAAAAAAGTTTAAGTGTCTACTTATCGCTTAGATCTAATAAAGGCTCGTGGGGTTCTCGCGGCCCCTTAGGGGGGCGCGGTTCGGACTTCGGGGAACCCCCTTCTGCCCGGACTAAAGCTCTCTGGATAATAGGACAGAAGTGATGAATTTGCTGGATATATATATAATGTACTATTTTATTCACAGCAAAATAAAGTTTAGCCCAGTAAAACTATAGCACAAACTGAGTTGTTCTATAAAGAGAAACAACATTTAAAGCTATTGCTTCACCAGTTTTTATGTTTTTTATATTTCAATATTCAAAAAATTGTTTAATAATTTCTAATGTTCCTTCTTCTAATGTTTCAATATTCAAATTACCATTTATGTCACCTTTATAAGATATTAACCTCTTTTAAGGTTTATGACATAAATTATATAGAGGCTACATATATTATATATGTTGGCAGAAAAAGTGTCGTCCGTTGCAAGTGCTCTATGCCAATGTGGTTGTTGGTTAATACTCTTCTTCATTTTCTCTTCTTGAGTGACTATCCGATGCATTTTTATTTCTTGATAAGGCCCCTGAGGCCACCGTTTTCAAATTCTACGAGCTGCATCGTAGGTGGCAGGGCGTAACTAAGAACTATTCTCTCTTTATAAATATGCCGCCGCTATACAAGGGCTGGAGGGGGAAACTAATCTCTGAGAATGTCTTCGGGCTCCCCCGATGTCAGCTTAAGGATTAACGACCAGAAAATCGCGTGGTGGTTTTACTGGTGGTAGGACTTCTTGTGTGTCCACACATGTAGGTACCACCACCCTGCCTATTTCTGCCGTGAAGCAGTAATGCGTTTCGATTTGAAGGGTAGGTCAGCCGTTGTAACTATACTTGAGACCTTCGAACTTATATCTCAAGATGGGTGGCGCATTTACGTTGTAGATGTCTATGGGCTCCAGTAACCACTTAACAACAGGTGGGCTGTGAGCTCGTCGACCAATCAAAAAAAAGTTCTCGCTTCTCCAACAAAAGAGCAAGTCGTATGACTTCCAAAATTCTGTAATCTACTGGAAATCTATAAGAATAATGCAAGCTACTCTCATCCTGCCTGTTTCTATCATGCATCATAACGCTTTGCAGCTTGAACGATGGGACAACCGTTGTTATTATAAAACAGAGATATAAAACTCATGTCTTAAAGTGCGTGGCGACATTTACGCTGTTGCTTTCTATCAGTGGTCACGTAACCACTTCACACTAAGTGTGCCGTGAACTCATTCACCCATCTAAGCAATGAACTAAAGATTCATTCAATACTGTAAGAACTCAAAAAGGTTCCCGCTGGTTAGTACTGGTAAGGTTTTTTCTTGTGCACGCACGGACAGGTTTTAGCAGAAGTCATTGCTCGGGCGAAATATACACGATCGACCCTCAGACACAACCCACTTTTTTTTTCCGCCGCATCTTCTCAGTGGGTCGCGTTTTCGATCCAGTGGTAGATTCTGCGGAGCACGGCTTTTGCTAGGGTTCGTGTTAGCAACGTCGTCAGGTTTGAGCCCCATGAGCTCACCTACTAGTTAGTTAAGGCTACGCTGATATAGCCTCTCAAGGCTCTCAGCTAAGTAGGAAAAAAAAACACGATCGGACCACCGGGTATGTATAGTAATTACACTATTGAAAAAACCCATAATCGACTTAAACGAGAAGACGCATTGTAACTAATCCTAGAACTAATACAACCGGTTTGATCTTAACGTTTCTAAACCTGTCGCTTTATCGCGATTTATCGTAGCTTCACAGAAACAGCGACGAGGAAATAAAGAACATAATTTAAAAAAAAAACTAGTTTAAACCATAAGACCTCTGGCGTACTCCTTTTTTTCCCTACCTATCTGAGAGCCTTGTGAGGCTATATCAGCGTAACATTAACTAGTAGGTGAGCTCACGGGGCTCAAACCTGACGACGTCGCTAACACGAACCCTAGCAAGAGCCGTGCTTCGCAGAATCTACCACCGGATCGGAAACGCGACCCATTGAGAAGATCCGGCGAGAAACTCAGTGGGCTGTATCTGAGGGTTCATTTACTCGTCGAGCCCTTCGTTGCAAGCGACGGGTTCGACGAGAACGATGACCGGTGCTCGAGGTACCTAAAAGCACCGTTAGTGGATCGGGAGGATCCGAAATGACGTGTTTGGGGCGACGTCAACTGCTTTCCATTCTGTCCGCACGATCGGGAATGTACGTACTCCAATGTCAACGATTCAATATCAATGTCAATGGATGCGACTGTGCAGAGGCCGATGTAAACCTTCAAAATTTCGAAGAAAATGTTACTACGTAAATATCTAACAAGTAGCACGTGCTCACCCAACCGGATGAGAACGTGCTCACCGGACCGGTTTCTCGCCGGATATTGCCAGTGGGTCACGATTTCAATCCAGAAGTAGATTCTTTTTTTATTTATTGCTTAGATGGGTGGACGAGCTCACAGCTCACCTGGTGTTAAGTGGTTACTGGAGCCCATAGACATCTACAACGTAAACGTGCCACCCTCCTTGAGATATAAGTTCTAAGGTATCAAGTATAGTTACAACACCTGCCCCACCCTTCAAACCGAAACACATGACTGCTTCTCGGCAGAAATAGGCAGAGTGGTGGTACTTACCCGTGCGGACTCACAAGAGGTCCTACCACCAGTAAAGAGGTCCGAGAGATTCTGCGAAGTACTAGGGCCGGTGTTAGTAATTGTCTCAGTTTGAGCCCGTGAGCTTACCTACCCATCTGGACGTAAATGGAATAGCACCAGTGAATAGGCATCCCAGGAGAATAAGCAACAAAACCTACTTACTGTTACGATATTTCCATTTGGGTTGCTTGCTCATCTATCTGTTGCGAGCAAAAACAATAGGACGCGTAAAATTAATTCTGATATCGTATTCCAGCTATTGGCTGTAAGCGGAGTCGTGATGTACATGATAGGGACCGGAGCGAACATCGCGTATCCCGGGGTCCTGTTGCAGCAACTGCGGCAGCCAGACTCAGCAGTCCAACTCACCCCGGACCACGAGTCTTGGGTTGGTAAGTGGTTTGCTCATCCCGATGGTTTTGCCAGACAGTGCTAAGTTAAGTTTAGTTAAACGGCCAAACTCTGACCGGTTTTAGACATATACCGACGACACAACTGCGTTAGTAGCTCCCATCTGGAGATGTGAAGCTGAGGGTCCAATCGTGAGCATTATTTGTTACTCATACACGCAACATCTTCGTGGCAGAAATAGCTGAGAGGCCATAGATCCGTATGTTTGATGTATTCTCTTTCTTTTTAATACGCTTTTATTAGCTTCAGACGTATGTATGTTAGTATGTAACGGAATCTTTGAACATGATTTTGACCCCCTTCAAAACGTCAGATTAACTCGAAATTTCGTATATTTATTAAGGATCGATGGCAATTCAACGTGAAAAAAAATATTGAAAAATAAAACATTGAATAAATTGAAAATCAACTAAAAAATTAAAAAGAAATAATAGTTAGTTTAAAAAAAACTAACAAAATACGCTTTTATAGAAAATCCAACAAAAAAATAGAAAATAAATTTTAATAAATATGAATTAAAAATAGTGTAAGAAAAAATGATTTTATTGTAAAAAAAAGCGTGGGTTGCTTTTCAGGATATTATCAAAATAACCCTTCTACTCATATCTGTTCATAAAAAATTTATAACTACTGATACCATGCCATTTTTTCTTACACTATTTGCAATTCAATTTTATTTTCTATATTTTAGTTTTTCTATAAAAGCGTATTTTTTTAGTTTTATTAGTCTTTTTTTTTAATTGCTTATATGGGTGGACGAGCTCACAGCCCACCTGGTGTTAAGTTACTAGAGCCCATAGACATCTACAACGTAAAACCACTGGTGGTAGGTCCTCTTGGGAGTCCGCACGGGTAGGTACCACCACCCCGCCTATTTCTGCCGTGAAGCAGTAATGCGTTTCGGTTCGAAGGGTGGGGTAGCCGTTGTAACTATACTGAGATCTTAGAACTCATATCTCGAGGTGGTTGGCGCATTTACGTTGTAGATGTCTATGGGCTCCAGTAACCACTTAACACCAGGTGGGCTGTGAACTCGTCCACCAATCTAAGCAATAAAAATAAATAATTAAAAACCAGTAATTACGCAAATTATAATTTTGCGGGTTTGATTTTTATTACACGATGTCATTCCTTCACGGTGGAAGTCAATCGTGAACATTTTTTAAGTACGTATTTCATTAGAAAAATTGGTACCCGCCTGCGGGATTCGAACACCGGTGCATCACTACATACGAATGCACCGGACGCCTTATCCTTTAGGCCACGACGACTTCATATTATTTATTCTTATGCGCTCTCACACATATGCAAGTATGTCCATGAAGATGGGTCCGCTAGTGCGCTTCCTTTGACTCTTTCCCCTCCACATGACTAAGAATGAGTATGTATATGCGAGTTTAAAATTCTCGGCACATGCAATAACCAAATAAATGCTTATCATCTGACCACCACCCTGCCTATTTCTGCCGTGAAGCCGTAATGCGTTTCGGTTTGAAGGGTGGGGCAGCCGTTGTAACTATACTTGAAACTTGTATCTCAGGGTGGGTGGTGCATTTACGTTGTGGATGTCTATGGGCTCCAGTAACCACTTAACACCAGGTGGGCTGTGAGCTCGTCCACCCATATAAGCAATATAAAAATTAAAAAAACCAAAATAGATAGTTTCATAGTGCTTACAAACCACAATTATTACGTGAAGTCATTTATAAATCCCGTGGAAACACGATTCAATGTTAAACCAAGAACTTCGATAATCACAAATATTGTACTGGACGAAGCTAATGATGAGTTTGTGTTCCGAAAATTACACATAAGTACACGTGATTTACGTTCATTGAAACTGCCACGAAAATGTGTCACGTTCCACGCAGTTTTCTCTCGATTATAGGTTTTACGAACACACACGACATTGGGTTCAACTTTGACTTTTGCAAACACAAATACCAAACTACCATGAAAATATCGTCGCTGCAAATTTAAAATCTTCTATGTGACATTTTGGGCCTCTTCTTTCTACCTATACTGATAGCCTTGAGAGGCTATATCAGCGTAACCTTAACTAGTAGGTGAGCTCATGGGGCTCAAACCGGAAGTATTGCTAACACTGACCCTAACAAGAGCAGTGCTTCGCAGTATCTACCACCGGATCGGAAACGCGACCCACTGAGAAGATCCGGCGAGAAACTCAGTGGGCTCTGTCTATGGGTTAATTCGCTCGTCGAGCCCTTCGTCGCAAGCGACGGGTTCGACGAGGATGGTGACCGGTGCTTGTGGTACCTAAAAGCACCGTTAATGGATCGGAAAATTTGGGTCAAAATCATGTTTTCATATATGTATTATGAAAGTTATTTTGAATACCTATACTCAGCCAAAAACTTCCATGTGCATATTTCACTTTATTACGCGCCAATCTTAAAAAATCCTAAGTGTCTGTTTGCATTTTATTGTAGATCAAAGTATCCTGTGTGCTATAAAAAATTTCAGGGGGTAGTTTTATTAGATTCTCTCGTTTGATACTCCTCCGTTCGCGCTATTTTCGTAAAAAGGGGCACAACGTTTTTGCTTCGCGTTTTAATATATAGACTAGCGGCCCGCTCCGGCTCCGCTCGGGTCTTTAACAAAAATTTCAACGATATTTGACGTTGTTATATTTTTTTTAAATAAAAGAACACTTATTGCGGCATAATTATAATAGTTAGACGTATGCTGTCACGACACTTTTTGTAAATAAATGTGTTCTGCAAAGTCGTAGTATATTATTTTATTATATATAATAGTTTTCGAATAAAGATAATATTTTAGGTATTTTTTTACATCTTGGGTTACATTCTTGAAGTTTTAGTAAGAATCCCCAATTTTCTTCAAAAAAGATTATAGCCTCTGTCACTCGGGAATAGTGTAGTTTCCAAATAGTGAAAGAATTTTTCAAATCGGCTCAATAGTTTCGGAGTCTATTCAGTACAAACAAATAAACAAATCTTTCCTCTTTATAATATTAGTGTAGACTAGCGACCCGCCCTCGCTTCGCTTCGGAAACATTAAATTTTATTATTGATAGCTGAGTCCCGCGATGTTACCCGCGGTTATTGTCGTACCGCGGGGGAAGCCGCGGGGCGAAGCTAGTCTTAAAAAAAAGTAGCCTAAGTTACTCCTTATATCATCAGCTACCTATCAGTGAAAGTCTCGTCAAAATCGGTCCAGCCGTTCCAGAGATTAGCCGGAACAAACAGACAGACAGACAAAAATTGTAAAAAATGTTATTTTGGTGTATGTACCGTATATATATATTCATATGCATGTAGCAAAAAGCGGTTATTTCAATATTACAAACAGACACTCCAATTTTATTTATATGTAGGTACAGATGATCTACAACCTTTTTTAGTTCTCGTTTCCGTTATTCCAGCCTCAATACTGGGCTTGGCGCTGATCTCGGGTATTATCGTGGCGCCGTTCAGTCTGGAGCATCTGGGCAGACGCATCACCAACCAGCTGAGCACGTTGCCTGCTCTGGGCGGGTGGGCGTTGATGATCACGGCCAAGGGACCGGCAACCATCCTCATTAGTCGTTCATTGCAGGTAAGCAGATAATCTAGTTAGGTATAGATAAGTAAATAGGACTAATTATCGCCTGTAGCCCTAAACACATCATTACGGATCCTCCCGATTCATTAACGGTGTTTTAGGTACCTCAAACATCAGTTACCGTGCTCGCCGAACCCGTCGCTTGCTACGAAGGGCTTTTTTTTTTATTGCCTTTGTAGGCAGACGAGCATACGGCCCACCTGATGATAAGTGGTTACCGTTGATCATGGACGTCAGCAATGCCAGGGGCAGAGCCAAGCCGCTGCCTACCATAAAGTACTCTCCGCAAGCCTCGTTTGAAGAAGGACATGTCATAGCGCTCGCTACGAGTAAATCAACCCATAGACACAGTCCACTGAGTTTCTCGCGGTATCTTCTCAGTGGGTCGCGTTTGCAATCCGGTGGTAGATTCTGGGAAGCACTGCTCTTGCTAGCTAGCACTCTAGCTAGCACTCTGGTTTGAGCCTCGTGAGCTCACCTACCCGTCAGGACGTAGTTGAAACAGCCTCTTTGGCTACCAGCGAATAGGTAGAGAAAAAAAATTATGTAAGTAACACGGAAAGTCGAACCGGTATACTGGTTAAAATACCTTAATGATTTATCGGTTATATATCATTTGATGAATTGCCATGCAAATTATTATCGTTGTAGAATATTGTAGAATCTTCTGACCGGTTTTTAATGTCGGTGACAGCCATATTCAAATACAATTCAACCGGCAGAATCAATAAATAGTAGATTCTCAGGACGCAACGGATTGATTTATATGAAATTTCTTCGTTCTAACTATAATATAGATTTTAAATAGATTCGGGGTGGCATGAATGATAAGGCGCTTGTTGTACTATCATCGAGCGATGCGTCTATGCAAGGTTTGAAATCTCGCAGACAATTACATTTTTTCTAATTGAATAAGTAGTTAATTCATGTTCCCCGAATGACTTTGGCTATGGACAAATGATAACAAAAAAGAAGTCTGCGAAGAACAAAAACTTATATATAATTTGCGTAACTAATAAAGGTAAATTTGAGAGGTAAAGACGTCCTCTCAATATCAGTGGCGGTATTCGCGTTGTGATGTATAGTACTTAAGTAACCACTTTTCATTAGGTCCGTCGTCTCCCTCACCATAAACCATAATAATGTAAAACGTACCACCAATTTTAACCTTTATTTTGAGGGAAATTTGCACTGACTTGTTTACTATCGTTGTGCTAATTGTTCTTTCTACCCTTGATATCCATTCATATGTAAACAGCTTCATCCACAAATTACCTACCGCGAGCCCTACTATCGATTTCTCGTGACGTACAAACTTTATGTCGTAACATCTTGATCACAAGGTATTCGTTTCCAGTATTTTTCACTACACAATGGCAGATGCAAATCAATTTGATCATTCAGGACAGATTCGTTCAGTTAATTTGCGATCGGTTCACGAGTAACAGCTCAATCAACAACCGAGCATTTTATTAATGCACGTGATGTTACTCGCAATTACTGTATTTGATTGGAAACTATTTGAGGGTAATTGTCTATCATTACGTCTTCTCCGTTTGCTCTAGTGAGAAAATCTAAAGTGTACTCTCGTCATTGGAGAATAATGTCGTAATGGGCTTAGAAATGTAGAATTGCGAACGTGGCGCATTAAATAATACTATTCCTTTATAATAATCAAAAATTATCTCACATTTTTTTTACGCTTTTCTCAATGAATCGTTTCCGCCATCTTCTTTTTCCCTGTCATTCTCTCTCACTTTCTTACTGTTTTCTCTCACTCACATCTTAACACTCCGTTCCACACTCTATAGTTAAAAATTATCTCACACTTTTTTTACGCTTTTCTCAATGAATCGTCTTCGCCATCTTCTTTTTCCTGTCATTCTCTCTCCCTTTCTTACTGTTTTCTCTCAGTCACATCTTAATGCTCCGTTCCACACTCTATTCATACGTTCCGTTCTTACCAATCCTATATAAACAGTATTGATTTTTTTAACACTGATTTACAGTATTTCGACCAGTCACCTAACTATCGCTCTTTGTTGTCTGTTGTTAAATTGGTAAAGATAAAGAGTAAGATGAATTTTAGATGATTAGAAATATAACGATTCAGTTATACAGCGATAGAGCATTATGGTTCTGCTAGGGAATTTGAATGTATCATAGAAATCTTCACACCAATGTTCCTTCTTGAATACATCGCGTTATTTGAACTGTACGCACTTTTATTTTCAATTCGCATAGTTCTTGAGAATCTTCTAAGAGTTCGAATCTCTTTATTTAGCGTTTGGTCGAAAATCAAAAGTATTATAAAAAACAATTTATCTACCGCAAAACTTGATTTAAAACAAACGTCACCATCGGCCATCGACTCATTTTCCTCGTTTTTTTATTCGGTCAACTCCTATGAGTAGTTATTGAATTCTTTTCAAAATTCGTATAACAGGTTTTACTTGTAGATATTATTTGAATACTGTTACTATAAGGGATATGTTTACGGAGGTTTTTTTTTTATGTTCGCAGCGAACTGCTCTGTTTTACTAATTAAATTAATTGGAGATATGTAACTTACTAGTTTATGTAGACTTTTTTATTGCTATGTTAGACTGACAAGGCCTACGGTCCTCTGGATCGTTAGCGACCATGGGCATCAGCAATGCTAAGAACAAAGCCAGCTTTACCGCTGAGGACTCTTCAGAGCTCTTCCTTAGCTATAAACTTCTTTGCCCCTTGCTACCATCTAGATGTGACAGTGATCAGATGAGGTACACGATCAGCGCTTTCAGGGGCAAATATAGGTATCAAATATACCACATTTAAAACCTTGTTCATAGGGCCACAGTGCCAGGTCAACTTTTGACCTAGCAACTGGCCGATAAAAACACTGTAAATTAAGTTAAATTAAAAGGACGATGATATAAAAATACTTTTAGATTTTTTTGGGGGGATGGAGGACGAGGCATGTTGGAGTCGAACCGACTAAAACCTTCTGTCGCTCAACAACACGTCTGACTCTCACGCATGAGACAGAACTCATGAAAAGGCAAAGGGGGATTGTGAAGCGTTTGGTGCTGGCCACACCTCTCCCATCACCTTCCCCCTCGGGACGCCGGACCGGAAAATAAATTAAAACATTAATACGTCAACGTGTAATATTTTTAGATTTCTTTATCAATTTCGTCTTTTGTGAAATTAATTGTTTCTTCGTGATTTTACATGATACTGATTTACTGATACTGGGGTCATATTTGATTATTTTTTATTGCTTAGATGGGTGGACGAGCTCACAGCCCACCTGCTGTTAAGGGGTTACTGGAGCCCATAGACATCTACAACGTAAATGCGCCACCCACCTTGAGATATAAGTTCTAAGTAATAAATGATTTTGAATTTGAATTTGAATTTAAGGTCTCAGTATAGTTACAACGGCTACCCCATCCTTGAAACCGAAACGCATTACTGCTCCACGGAGGAATAGGCGGGGCGGTGGTCCCTACCCGTGCGGAATCACAAGAGGTCCTACCAAATTTATTCAAAATAATAATAATGTATGTACATTAACGTTATGTTGAAGCCGAAAAAGTATTAATATTTGCTCAGTCAACTACGGCTGAGCAACATATTATTCAATTAATTTTTCTCGATAAAGCAACTATGATATTCTTGTTATATTAATTATGTCTTTACGTTTGTTTTTGTCTTGCAGGGATTTGCGATGGGTGTGCAAGCAGCTGCATCACCGGTGTCCATCGCAGAATACTCCTCACCAAAATACCGCGGCGCCTTCCTGGCCACAATAGCATTTGCATTCGCCGCAGGAATGCTAATAGCACACATCTTTGGCACCTTGCTGTACTGGCGATCAGCGGCTTTAGCGTGCGGCAGCTTCTATGCACTGTCTTTAGTTCTCGTTTCACTGACGCTGGAGACTCCGTCTTATCTGGCTTCGAAAGGCCTGGCAAACGAATGCAGGAGATCGTTTCACTGGTTCCGGGGCTACGATCAAGATTCGGAGAAAGAGCTCGAGGTGCTTCTACAGAGTCAGAAGAAAACGGGACACACGTTGATAACGGCCAAACAATCTAAGCTGAAGACTTATGCAGAGCTGATAAAGAAACCGGAATTTTACAAACCAACTCTGATCATGATGTTCATGTTTGTGCTGTTTCAAATATCTGGGATGACTGTGATACCTTCGTACACTGTACCCATCATGTGTGACGTAACAAGCGGCCTGATCGATGACAATGTTGGCATGCTAATGGTCGACGTCGTGAGGTTTGGAACAGCAATACTGGCCTGCATTGTGGTCAACAGATTCAATAGACGAACTGTCCTTTTCTTTGGGATTATCATGACAGTTATATCGTTATTGACGGCTGCTTTACTTTTGTACCTCCGAGATTTTGGGTACCTTCCTGATGAATACAAATGGACTCCAGTTATCCCAACTCTATCATACATTTTCGGCAAAACATTGGGTATTTTGCCCATTCCTTGGGCCATTGCCGGAGAGATTTTTCCGTTGGCATACCGTAGCCTCGGCAGTGGGATTTCAGGGATGTTTCTGTCTATAATGTTTTTTGTCGTGGTCAAAACGGCACCGGCGTCCTTTGGTACTATTGGTATCAAGGGGACTTTCTGTCTATACGCTTTTTGGGTCGCGGTATGCGGAATCTTTTTATACTTCATCCTACCGGAGACTAAAGGGAAGACTCTTTACGAAATCGAGAGGCAGTTTAAAGGTATTGCGGAAGAGGTAGCAGACCCTCGCGAGAACGAGAGAATGTTGGAACTGGGGAAAGTGGAAGGAGGTTGACACGCAACAGGAAAGAACAGGATGTGCTCTCCAGCTTTGTCAGCTGGCCACGTACTTAGTTGAGGAACAGATGATAACTAGATTCGTATTAGATTAAATGCAAGTATTATTATTTATTGGGAACAATAAATTGACAAACATATATTTCAAACGAATCGTTTTATTTTGAGATTTAATACTTTTTCTGATATGTTTCCGACTTAACCTAAATGTCACATAATAAGTTCAAATGTAATTGCTGTACATTTGACGAAGCATGTTGCTGATAACTCTATTTCTGTAATCTGACGAAGCATGTTGCGGATAATAACATGTACATACATTTAGGTTAGGAATATTGTGATCTTTTTTTATAATAAATTGATTAATTAGTATTTTATTTAATAAATAAAAAAAAGAATATCTTTAGAAGAGCTTCAGTATTCATAATTAGAACTACTTAACATTGTAACTATAAGATAGTAGTTAGTACAATATTCCAAGTTCTTTGGACATTCGTGACCACGGAAACTGTAATGTACCTATTCAAAACATTGGAAATAATTAAATTAAAATAACAACCAGGATATTAGATCATACAAGTAGTTCAAATTAAGGCTACGGCTTACGAGAACCAAAGATGACTTCGGTGTTATTCTTAATTACAAAAATACAAAAAATATATAAATATTCTTTTTAAAAAAAAACATTACTCTGCCACAAAACTTTTTGAAATGTGACAGAATATTTAATGTAATTACGATTTTATCATTAATATATAAATGGCGATTAATTAGAATTAAATCAGTACAAAATATGAGAGCTACATCTACGCATCATCTCCCCGCCTCCATTGGCCGCGTTGAGAGGCTGAGAACTCTTGACATCCTCAGCAGTGTAACCCCTAAACCTATCCTCTATCTCTTGCAGGGTTTTGTCTTTAGTTTCTGGTAACATAATCCAAACTACCACCATGCAAATCGTCACAATACCAGCGTACAAGAAGTACGTGAACGACAACCCTATTGCTGAGCTTAAAACAGGGAAACATTTAACAGCGATGAAGAAATTAAGAGACAAAGCTAAGTAGCTGACCCCGCCACCTAAGCCACGGTAATCCAACGGGAAAAGCTCCCCTGATAACGCAAATGGTATCGAAGACACGCCCACCGTTAACGAAAACATATATATGCCAATTAAAGTGATTGGAATCCATTGGCTGTCATAAGTTAATATGCCAGCTTGCTTGGCGTACACGTAGGATCCTTTACTGATGTATGCCAGAATACAAATGATCGTTGTACTGAACAGAAGGGTTCTTCTCTTTAACGTTTTCATAAGGTATATGGCGATTAAATTGCATATCAGTCTTTCGATGTCCAAAGCGACCATCAGAAAGTTTGAATTCGCCTCGGAATCAAGGAGTTCTGCTAAGATGTCGGTAGCGTAGGAACTGATCACGTTTATACCGGCGAACTGGAACATGATGTAAAGGAACACCATTATCACTACGGGCTTCACAAACTCCGGCTTCTTGCCCGCTTCGCTTAAATACCTGAAGTAGTTCTTGAGATTTGCTTTCACTGTATCTTTTTGTCCTGTAATACTGGCTTTACGAGTCATCTTCTGTGACGTTATCATCCGTTCCAATTCATGCTCCGTTTTAGCATTCTTCCCTCGCAACCAAAAGAAACCCTCTCTGCCTTCGTCGTAGCGTCCTTTTGAAAGGAGCCACGATGGAGATTCCGGAGTGAATATAATCAAGCACAAACTAATGAATGTCACTAACGAACACAGCAAAGCACTAATCTGCCAAGTGAAGCATGTCCCTAAAGCGTGACTGGAAAGTACCCCAAGGGTCAGTGACAAAGAAACACTAGTCAGAAATACTCCACGGCTTTTTGGGTCCGTCATTTCTCCGATTATTATTGAGCCCAAAGGTCCAAGCATGCCCATAGCGATTCCTTGGAGGAACCTGGCCGCCATGAGACCAGGAAAGTTGTTGACTAGTAGAAACAGGAACCAGCCGGCGAGGTTTGGGAAGATAGTGAGGATGTGAGACTTCTTCCTGCCGATGTTGTCCAGAATTAATGTGATTATGAAGTTTCCCACGATGAGGGCGAAACCGACGACAGATGCTGGAATTGGAAAAAATACAAATTTTAGTTTTTATTATCCACTATATACCTAATAATAACGAGAAATTATAAAATGCTCTATGTGAAATTATTATAAATTAATAATTATCACATATAAACCCGTAACGCAACATTATGAGCAACTTCTAGGTCATTAGAATTTTAAGGTGTTCCTAGTTTTTGTGGCGGGTAGCCATCATGCAACACAAGATATTTGACAGAGATGCCTGAATCTCGCTAACGATATTTTCAAGAGAAGCTTGCATATACAAGTTCCGAACAACAACACCCGGACTGATGGTAAACCGAGCAATATCACCCGCTCGGTGGAAGATCTTCCATTGGATGTATTGAAACTTGTCAATCAGATTAAAAGATTAGAATAAAACTAACTTCAATATCCACTATTCTATCAGCTCACAGACGTCCACTGCTTGACAAAGACCTTCCCCAAGCCTCACCACAATGATCGGTCCTGCTCTGCCTGCATTCAGCGGACCCCGCGAACCTCAATAGGTCGTCGGACCATCTTGTGGGAGGCTTAACCCACGCTACTACGAGTATTATCAATATCTTCCACACACTGGTGGTAGGACCTCTTGTGAGTCCGCGCGGGCAGGTACCACCACCCTGCCTATTTCTGCCGTGAAGCAGTAATGCGTTTCAGTTTGAAGAGTGGGGCAGAAGTTGTAACTATACTGAGACCTTAAAACTTATATCTCAAGGTGGGTGGCGCATTTACGTCTTAGATGTCTATGGGCTCCGGTAAACACTTAACACCAGGTGACAAGCTCGTCCGCCGATCTAAGCATTAAAAAACGGAGGTTCGTATATGTATTATATGGTATTACCTATCCATGACTCCTCAGATCTGGTAAGATGGATGTGGGAATCTGATTTCCGGAGACTCGGAATCAATATAGCCGGGAAACCGATGACGCAGCCATGGCCCACGATGTTGATGGCGACGCTGGCCGTCACAAAGCACTGGAATAAAAGATTTCGAATATTGAAATTCATAAACAGTGACAATGGGTGATTTTTAGACTCTATTTATAAAGATTGGAAACATCCGACCCGCATTCACCAAGCTCAGTGAGCTAAGTGCGAGTTGTTTAACGTTCACGATAGCGTAAAAGTTAACTTAAATTTGTATGCAGTTGGAACAGCGCCCCTAGCGGCAAACGTAGGCAAACATTCCAACTCCATACAAATCTGAGTTAACTTTTACGCTATCGAGAACGTTAAAAAACTCGCACAAAGCACGCTGGAAACTGTTCAAGACAAAGGACGTATCGTCCGTGAGTTGATAGTCCTAGCCAAGTCCAGGTAAATAAGGATCACAAAGAACTCAAATAAACCTACACATATTAAACGACAGGTCAGATACAATTTTCCTTTTAAATTTAGAATAGCTCAATCAAAACAAACCATTAATTAATTTAAGTACACAAACAAAACCACGTTACTCTATAATACGTTTATCAATTATTTATTAATGTGGAATTGTCTGTGCGCAGTCTTCTTCATTTTCCGCTATTTATATTTTAATTATTCATTAGACGATGAATAATTAAAATAATAATAATTAATTTGCTCGGTATATTTGTTTTTTTTTTTTTGATAAATTGTGTTTTTTAGAAATTATATTTAAATACGAATTAGATATTGATAAAATGATGAAATATTCCAAGATCGTTTAGGCATTTTTAAGTGAACACGTGAGTTAAAAAGAGACAAATAATATAAATAAACAATTCATTTTCTTGGTCTAACCTTAAACCAAATTTGGCGAATTCAATTTTGTTTTTCCTTTGATGTGTCCTCCGTCGGATGGATTCCTTTTGTTTTTTTGAAGTTTATTTAATGTAAAAGTTTAGGTCTTTTATATTTTATCGATTGAGGCACTACAAAGTCTGCCGGGTCAGCTAGTATAGGATAAAACAATATGATAACGAAAACTAATCTAACTTATAATGTTATACTTTTGTTTAGTAAATAGTAAATAATAGTAAAAAAGTATTAATATATTCCTTTGAATACTGTATAAATTATTATAATATGTATGTATGTATATATTTTTGTGTATGTATTTATAATTTAATACAAATTTCATTGCGCCCACCACTATCTACTCTGCACTACATTTGGTTGACTGATAGAGAATGCCTTAGGTATTAAGTCCGCTAATGTAAATGTTACATGAAGTGTATTAAATAAAAATAAATAAATAAAACCCAAATTAATATTATTTGTACCTCTTCTTCATCTTACTTCGATAATTCTGCGTTCTATTTCAAGCTTGAAACTCCATTGATAGCGGTATTCAGTATAAAATATCTATTAATTGGGCTCTATAATCTTAATAGCGAGCTTCAAGAATCACCAGCCAAATATCGTGGTTTTTTGACGTAATTATAATTTTTGGTCCTTTAGCTCTGTGAAGGGGGCAAACTTGACCCAGAATATTGGGAAAACCAATGGACAATATACACATGTATGTATGCAAATGATCTCTTTTACATATGTTAAATTAAAATGGCCTTAAACTTTTTGCATTGTCTATGACGATTATCGTTGTAAATTTGGATTAGCATGAGCTACGTAATCATTATCGAAATGTTACGACGTTGAGTTATCAAAATATTATAATCCGCTCTTTATTCTTTACGATTTATATACGGGTCTTACAGAGGTAAATACATTTCGCGTATTCGCAATTCACAAGGTGCATTTTCAATCTTCTTCTTCTTTTTCGTTTCCTCATTACTGAGGGTCGTGACCACCTTGGTCTAGTTTTTGTACCAGCTTCCTCCAATTTTGCCTGCATTCGGCCTGCTTAATGGCGCCCGGGACGCTGGTTTTCATTAGTCAAATTCAAATCTTTGATTCGAGTTATACGTCATTGAAATGCAGTTACTAAATGTCAAAACATTTCGTTCAATATAACAAGTTCAAGCACAGACTCCATTTGACTTTAATTACTAGAATAAAATCATCTGGATGTAGACGTTTTAATACGCTTTTATTAGCTTCAGACGTATGTATGTTGTTAGTATGTTAGTAACGGAATCTTTGACCATGATTTTGACTCACTTCAAAACGTCGGATTAGCTCGAAATTTGGTATGCTTGTTAAGGACCGATGACATCTCAATATTTAAAAAAAAAAAAAATTGAAAAAATTGTAATTTAACTAAAAAATGAAAAATAAATAATAGTTTAAAAAAACTAACAAAATACGCTTTTATAGAAAATCCAACTAAAAATAGAAAATAAATTTCAATAAATTTAAATTAAAAATAATGTAAGAAAAAAATGATTTTATTTTAAAAAAAAGCGTGGGGTGCATGGTATCAGTAGTTATAAATATTTTATGAACAGATATGAGTAGAAGGGCTAATTTGATAATATCCTGAAAAGCAAGCACCCCACGCTATTTTGTATTTTTTTTAAACTATTATTTTATTGCTTGGATGGGAGCTCACTGACCGACCACCTGATGTTAAGTGGTTACCGGAGCCAACGTAAATGCCACCACCCACCTTGAGATATAAGTTCTAAGGTCTAAGTATAGTTACAACGGCTGCCCCACCCTTCAAACCGAAACGCATTACTGCTTCAGTGCAGAAATAGGCAGGGCGGTGGTACCTAACCGTGCGGACTCACAAGACATCCTACCACCAGTAAAAAAGGGAGTCCTGAATTAGCGGCCTTAGCTTGTTTATTGCTACGTTATTTCGCATGAAAATCAACCTCACGTTTTGCTAATTCATTTGTCAGACCTCAGGGAAAAACAGTTTGATCTTATATAAAAATGTATCAGGGGCATGCATTGTATAAGCTTAATTTATTGAAACCTTGACATAAGTAAGTTTTGCAATTCACTGATGTGTGATTTCTTATTTTCCCAATAAATTCGTTGTTTCATAACGCTTCAAGGATTATTATATTTGTTTTTTTTTATTTGCGATTTGAAGAAACAAATTATTAAAGTAGTTCCATAAATATTGAGACTATACTGAAACCTTAGAACTATATCTCAAGGTGTGTGGCGCATTTACGTTGTAGATGTCTATGGGCTCCAGTAACCACTTAGCACCAGGTGGGCTGTGAGTTCGTCCACACATCTAAGCAACAAAAAAAAAATTGTATTCCAAACTTTTCTTAAATTTATACTTTGTTTGATATCCCAAATGTCTGTGGTAAAATCGTACGTACGTATTCCTTGTATTTTTAACTTCAAAAAAGAAGGAGGTTCTCAATTCAACTGTATGTTTTTTTTTATGTTTGTTACCTCATAACTTTTGACTGGGTGAATCGATTTTGATGATTCTTTTTTTATTAGAAAGCTGACGCTTCCCGTTTGGTCTCATTTCAATTTAGTCCAGTTCTGATAACGATATCCATGAGAAAACCATATAAGTCTTAAATTTGAATTAAGTACGTGCGCGACAAATATATGAATAACTCAATAACTCAATATCACGCGAACCGATTTCGATGATTATTGTTTTTAGTGTATATTAATTTGTTTTGGAATATCTTTTTTTTTTTGTATTCGAAGTCGGTTTTTATTAAAGCATGTCTATTTACAATTATCAGAAGCAAAAAATAATCTATATCGACAATCGCTACCTGTTAATTCAAAATCACATACACATGTAAATGAAGCTCTCTTGGCCCTTCATTAATTACATTTAAATTTCCCGCGCATTAGCTTCGACTATCATAATAATATTATCTGTGGTGGAAGCTATGTTCATTCCATAATTGGATTTGCTCTCTGGCTTCGGACATTCAAAAATATAACGTGCTTTCTTAATAGATTAAAAAAAACTTGCAGATTTAAAAAAGGGTGAAGCAATATCTTTCAATGTTGTTTCTCTTTGCAGGTTCGAAAATAATTATAATAATTGTAAGTGTAGAAATAAGTTAATAAAATAATAATAATAAAAAACTCTTTGCAGAGCAACAACTTGGTTCTTTGTTTCATTACAAAACACATTACACACATATAAACATTCTTCAGAGACTCTATTGTATTCAAGTCCCTAAGGATAATTCATTGGCGTCTTACCGGTTAAAACGCCGTTAACTTAATTAATATAATGAACCATATTTCACTACGGACGACTTCGTTGACTTTATTTTTTATTTATTGCTTAGATGAGTGGACGAGCTCACATCCCACCAGGTGTTAAGTGGTTACTGGAGCCCATAGACATCTACAATGTAAATGCGCCACCCACCTTGAGATATAAGTTCTAAGATCTTAGTATAGTCACAGCGGCTGTCCCACCCTTCATACCTTCTATACACAAAACTTAAGAATGACACTACAGATAAAAAGAAAATTTTGCGGCTTAAGATTGAGGGTCATGGTGCTTTTAAGACCATAAATGGATATAATTTATTCTACTTTTATGGCTGAGTTAAAAAGATAATCAAATAGAGTTTTATTGTTTAAATATTGTAATATAGAAGACAACCTTTTTAGAATTCGCATCCGAGGTTACGTTAATATTAGCAAAAGGTATGCCATGTTTTTTTAAATATTCAAATGAGGTCACTCTCCATCTGGTCTTAAATAATGCAGCTGCCCATAGACATCACAGTGTGAATGCCGGATCCACCTTGGATCCATTGTAGGCAGCGGCTTGGCTCTGCCCCTGGCATTGCTGAAGTCCACGGGCGATGGTAACCACTTAGCATCAGGTGGGCCGTATGCTCGTCTGCCTACAATGATAAAAAAAGACATGACGTCAAAGTCTCAATTTTATTCTGTATTACGGCTATCCTACCTTACGAACCGAAAAAAATGTGGAAGAAACAAAAGTACTCTGAGGATTTGCTCGAAATGATCCCTTAATATCCTTTTTTATTAACGCACTTCCCGCAATCGGAATTTTACGTCCTTACGGATCCATCAGATCCAATAACTTTTGCATTAGATACCTTCAGCTCTAACACTAGGAGCAGGCTGAGGAACCCCGGTAGCCGTACTCGTCGAACTCGACAAAGTGCAACGTGCAACCTAACCCATGCATCAGCCCGCTGAGTTTCTCGCCGGATCTTCTCAGTGGGTCGCGATTTCAATCCGGTAGTAGATTCATTCGCGAAGCAATTGCTCTTGAGTTGTTCCTTCGGAGGCGCTTGGGCAGTTGTTAGCAAATCCCACCCCTTCTGGCTGAGCCTATGCTCGCCCACCTGTCCTGGTAAAACTGGAAAGGCCTTCGGGCCACCAGTAATTAACAATCATAAAAAAAAGTTGAATTTATTAATAGCTATTGTCTGAAACCACTACGTTTATCCACAGTACGTTTTAAAATATATTTATTACCACGTACCATATGGCTCTATCGTGATATATCCTTCATCAAACGAGGCTTGCGAAGAGTGCTAGCTAAGTGATAGACAGTAACTTGACTGTGCCTTTGACAATGCTGGCGTCCATATGCAACAGTAACCAATCACCACCAGGCGGATCATATGTTCATCTGCCTACAATGATAATTAAAAAAATAGGCAGCATGTTAATACATCCCAGTGCGGGTACACAAATCGACCAACCTCCAGTAATTACGCTTGATAATTGAATGGATAATTCTTAAACGATATTGTTCTCTCTATGGGGAAGTGAGGGATTTGAACCCTATCTAGTTCGTTTCTGTTTATATGTAATGCCCTAGGTAACCCACTAAATTTCTCGCCGGATCTTCTCAGTGTGTCGCTATTCCTAAACGGTAGTAGATTCAGCTAATCACTGTTCTTGCTAAGGCTAAGGCTAGTGTTAGTAAGGTCTCGCAGGCTAAGTCTCGTGAGCTCACCTAGCAAACCGGTGAGCTGGATTAGCCCCTTGAAACTACCCTCGATTAGATAGGAAGCAAAAAAGCCACGGAGTTTTCAAAATTCGGATAAAATTTTTTCGGATTTTTTTTCATCCATCCAATGTCATATCAACCGACATTATTTAACCTTAACCGATTTTTTTTTAAAAACGTGTAGTTGTTTTGCAGTTTTCAGGTACACGATAAGATTACGGATTGATTAGAATCATTATCTGGTGCTGAACAAATCTGTTAAAATAAAAAGGTCGACCGTTGCTATAGTTTTTCGATAGCCTTGAAGGATGTTAGCGACCCTACCGTGGTACGAGGTTCAGGATCGATGGCCGGGGAAGATAGATCTTTATTAACCATTTTCGGAACATGAGGTTTTGGACTAGGAGGTTCTTCTCATGTTCGTGTTTCCAATACTAGAGAAAGTCCTGGCTTAGAGCTGTTGAATTACCCTGCTACCCACCCCACACCGAACTGGCACAACCGATGCAACATGCAAATTGACGAAAATCTTTCTTCCGTCATCGTCAGGAATGCCAGCGACACAGCCAAACCACTGTCTACTGTTGAAGACTCTGCTCAAACCTCGTCTGAAGAAGGACAGGCGCTTGGAAAACACAGTGGAGTGGAAATCCGGATCCAAATGGCCCGTGACAACAAAGATCTGTGGAAACGCACTATGGATGAGCGCAGTGGATCCAGGTAGAATGAATTGACTATGCTTTGGTGGTACGATGTTGCGATGGTGAAAATCACATTTCGGAGTAATCTCAAATAACTCCTCCCATAGAACACATTCCATGTCACAGTCCATGCTAGGAGGCACAAACAACTCAAACACATTATACAAAGTTCCAGATAATAGATAATGTCTTATTACTATCATAAACTTTATCATATTTGAACCGCTCAATACTGATGTTGGGTTTATGCTTGCATAGGACATAGACTTCCCAGCTCATTCTCGCCCACCTGTCCTGGTGAAGCTGGAAAGGCACCTGGACCAACTTCATTTATTTCTATTATCCTTCCTTAAAAAAGAGACATAAGGGTCTTATGTCTTGTAAGGTGAAGTCTGCAGGGATAGCAATCTGTTAGAAATTTATTTGCATTAGTAATGGGATGTACAATTGCATAAATGTCCGTTTAGTCCGGTTATCTATTTACTCCTTTATATGGGGTCCGTAATAAAAGTCCTGTATCTACTGTATCATTGACGCAGTAAAACAATACTTTACACCTCTCTCATTAAGTTTCATTGTATCTATAATCTTATAACGCTTATGTCGCAATGAAATATGTTTGTCGAACAATCAAGATTAGGCGAGGGCTGTATGCACGAGGTATATCATATATTGTTATTGCGTTGACGTTGTGATTAAGGGGATACAATGACGGATTTTGTTCAAGGATTATCATTCGCTTACAAAAAAGTGGTAATATCTTTTGATGCAATATTAGGAGGCGCCATTTTGTAAATTACGTAGTCAATATAAGAGCAATTCTGTTTAATATAGTTTTTGTTTTTCATCTCGATGGTCATGATATATAGCGTTAACGTTATCAAAAATGTCTGTTTCCATCACAGTCACAGATAAATCGAATAAATTCGTTTTCATTTATATCAACTAGACAAACCCTTCTGTGCTTTTTTTTTCCACAGGAGAAAATCGCCGGACCCCCACCCGCGCGGCAGGTGGGGTATGTGGGAGTTGAACCTCACTAAAAACTCCTGCCGCTCACAACCGGCGCCCTACCTCGGACCGGGCCGGAGCCCAGTCGGGGCTATTGATACGGCTGGACAGAGTTGACGCAGAGCACATTACATCCATCCCACCGTCCCATGGACGCCGGACCGGCGGCCGCCAGCGACACGACCACCAGTTCCCTCGTTCAGTGGGCCGAGAGCCCGCCTTGATGGCGCCGCGTTACACCTTCCCCCAGAGCGGTCGGGGGAACGCGGTCTACCATCACCCGGCAAACCCTTCTGTGCTGATCGATTTTCGAATTAACTTCAACCAGGTTGCTGCCAAAATTCATACTCGCTACGCTAAACTTTAGATTTCCTGAAAACTTCATATTTAATCTATCCGGTCATTTCGGACACGTCATTTCGGATCCACCCGATCCACTAACGGTGCTTTTAGGTATCTCAAGCACCGGTCATCGTTCTCGTCGAACCCGCCGCTTGCGACGAAGGGCTCGACGAGTAAATTAACCTATAGACACAGCCCACTGAGTTTCTCGTCGGATCTTCTCAGTGAGTCGCGTTTCCGATCCGGCGGTAGATTCTGCGAAGTACGGCTTTTGCTAGGGTTCGTGTTAGCAACGTCGTCAGGTTTGAGCCCCGTGAGCTCACCTACTAGTTAAGGTTACGCTGATATAGCCTCGCAAGGATATCAGCTTAGGCAGGAAAAAAAACATTTCGGAGTCTACAGGGAATATACACTTAGATACATACTGAGTTATTATAGTAGATTTCCAATTTTTGCGTCAAATGTGACGTCACAAGTATAATTAAGTAAGTCACTTCCGTCTGAAATTGTTTGTACAACGGGACAATGGACGATTAATCTTATTGAGTAACATTTCGTTTATATAAAGACTAGCGTTTATAACGCGGCTTTGCACGCGATAATATACACAAAAATCGGCTGTCTGTAAAGTCGGTTTACTGACGATAGTTGAACGGGACAACGTCATAAGAAAATACTGATGGAATGGTTTCATTTTTCAAAAAGAAAATTTTAATTTTATTTGTTTCATAGATATTTTTTATGGACAATTGACACCACATTCACTTTTCACTGAACTTCACTTGACGAAAACATGTAAATGTATTATTGTATAGCAGCTGTCCACGCGGATGCATCGCTCACTCAAGTAGGAGAGAGACAGATGTCGAACGCTGCCGAACGCGGAAGCTGATTGTGCGTCTTTGTCGCTCGTTGCGCGCTCTCGCTTGCACTTCAAGCCTTAAATGGAACGCCTCAGAGCGAGGTAACGCCGCACGAGTCATTTTTATCGTGCGTGCAGCCGGCTCCATGGAATTATAAGACGTTGTCACGATCGGAAATAGTAAATTTTTTTGAGGAGCAACTCTATGTCCCTTTCTGTGCTCCTGATAACGGTTATGCAAAATCTCATACATAGTTATTTTTTACTTTAATACCAACCTTGGTGTATAGGCACTTGAAGATAAATTTAATTACTCAATTTATTTTTCAATTACTTACGCGAATGCCCTTAATTTATATCAGATTTACGAAATACGAAGGTTTTGATAACTTAACGAATACGCGTAATACAGTGGACAGCAATTACCGCCGGCTATCGATATGTACTAGAAGAAATGATAATCGATCTTATATAAATATTATATCAGCGTGTAAGATCGGTAGGATTCTAGAATTTAATTACTTTATTGAGATTGTGATTTTGAAAGATAATAATTGTAACATTTAAGTACGCTTATGAAATGCGTCTGTAGGCTATTTCGTTATGTGTGACGACATTTGGGGGTCACAATATACAACTAGTCAACCATATATTCTATATAGTATGTCTTTTTTTGGAGTTTACTCCTTTAGAATCGATTTACATATATAGGCCCGGGGTATGAAAATTATGGGGACCAAAATCGTACTAGCATGTCACACGAAATGCGTTATGCGCATGTCACACGAAATGCGCGCTGGGCTGCTGCGCCGGCAGTCCGCCACAAAGCCTCGTACTGATCGCGCGTTTCTCTCATTTTGTATTTTCATATATTTGTTAGTCGTTTGTTTTGTGTCTCGTTAATTTGTTAATAATCTGTAGTGTATCGTGTTGTCGTAATATAGAACTATTTCTCGTATTGTTTCGTTTAATTTTTTATATCCAGTAAACTCCAGTCGTGCGTCGGAGCGGACACACACACTTTTTTTATTGCCCTTTTAGGCAGACGAGCATACGGCACACTTGATAGTCAGTTGTTACCGTCGCCCATGGACGTCAGCAATGCCAGGCAGAAAGCCAAGCCACTGCCTATTGTTAAAGGGATCGCCGTTAAATGTTGTATTTTTTTTCGTACTGTGTGTAGTTATTGATGACTGAAGAGGTCACGTCCCATCTAGCGTAAAACGGTAACTGATGCCCATGGACATCATAACGGGCATTTAATGGTGATAGGCCGTATTTTACACCGGATCGGAAACGCGACCCACTGAGAAAGTCCGTCGAGAAACTCAGTGGGCCCTCTCGACACCAGATGACATTATTATGTTAGCTTCACACATAAAATAAAATAAAAACTTCATGCAATTTGCAGTCTTTGTAAATGATAGACACGGAAAAATCATACGCCACTATGCATGTGATAAATATCTTACGTAAGTACATGCTAATTGATTAGTTGCTATTTGAAATACAGCTTAGCTCTTTATGTTACAAGTAATTATGTGTAGCTATGAGCAGTTTTATTATGTTATTATTTATATATTCTCGTACAGATTAGTTCGATGCAATAGATGAAGAGATAAAGAGTGTTTTATCACAGCATTGAATTTAAATTAAGATGGATTCATTCGTCGAAAAAAGTTCTGTTCTATTTATTATCAGGCTGAGATCGTCGCCGATTTGAGACACGGTGTTTTGTTTTTTCTTTTTTTTTATTGCTTAGATGGGTGGACGAGCTCACAGCCCGCCTGGTGTTAAGTAGTTATTCGAGCCCATAGACATCTACAACGTAAATGCTGCCTCCAACCTTGAGATATGAGTTCTAAGGTCTCAGTATAATTACAACGGCTGCCCCGCCCTTCAAACCGAAACGCATTACTGCTTCACGGCTGAAATAGGCGGGGTGGTGGTATCTACCCGTGCGGACTTACAACACGGCCTACCACCAGTAATTACGCAAATTATAAATTTGCAGGTTTGGTTTTTATTACACGATGTTATTCCTTCACCGTGGAAGTCAATCGTGAAAATTTGTGAAGTACGTATTTCAATAAAAAAAAATTGGTACCCAGGCGGGTATTCGCGGGAGTCGAACACCGGTGCATCGCTAAATACGAATGCACCGGACGTCTAACCCTTTAGGCCACGACGACAACAAGATTTGAAACCATGAAATGTTTTAGAATAATATTCACAAAAATTATCTTCATGGATCCTAATGCATTTATTACTGATGTTAGAGCGTATTGTTAGCCAATACGTCTGGGTACCACTATCCTCCCTGGTTCTGCCGCAACGCAGTCACGTGTTTTCCACCGGTCACTGTCCTCGTCGACTCAGACGAAGAGTTCGACGTGCAAACTAGCCTATAGACATAACCCACTGAGTTTCTCACTGATCTTTCTCAGTGGGTCGCGATTCCAATCCGGTTGTAGATTCAGCGAAGCACTGTTGTTGCTAGGGCTAGTATTATTCTCTCAGGTTGAGACCGTGAGCTCACCTACCAGTCTGCGCGAAGTTGGAATAGCTCCTTAGGCTACCAATGATTAGGTAGGAAAAAAATTTACGTGTTTTGGCTTGAACGATGTGACATACCGTCACTGTCAAACCAAAATCTGCTATGTGCAAAAACTCTATTTTGAATTAACGAGTAAAAACATTTTCGTATAAAATTTTATATGAAAGTAAATTTTTAAGAACTATATCAAATGAAAGCTATAGATACATATTAAAGCTATAGACACATAACCGTTTTTTTTTACGGTAGATAGGGTTGTGATCTATACGAAAAGGTCGAAAATTAAAAATCTCAAAAAGCGCACCTAGCAGATTTTGTTTTGACAACGACGGTACGTTATAAAGTACAACTGATATTTCGACCTCATTTCTCAAAATGGAAAACAGGATTTGCATTGTATACGCTCTGCGGTAACACTTAAGACTAGGTGGAACGTGTGCTCGTCTATCTAAGCATTTTTTTTTTAATTTTGGCTATTAATAACCGCTTAATACGTCTTGTCACGGCAAAGTAATATATATAGAATAGCTAATTTCCTGTTGTTGCTTTATTACTAATAATGTAACGCGATCATCGTGTTACATTCATGGAACTGTTGACATAATTGATTATGGAACATTCTGGATTCTTCTGCAAGGCTGCGTACGCGCTCGGTAATTTTCTATGCGATTCTAAAGTTAGCTTAGGTTATGTTTTTTTGTAATTTAACTCGAGTGTCTATCAAAAGTGAAGCACTAGGTGTATTGAGCCTACAGAAATATGGAATTATTTTAAATTTGTAGCCATTACGTGAGCCAGGTCGGGCTAACAATAAACCCAAAGCTGATATTTTTTCAAACGACATTAGTCTTGAAAGAGTTTCATGAACTGGGATCAATACATGTTTTTTTTGCATGGTTTGAACGCCTTCATAACCGCTTCGATTGATACGAGCACCCTTAAGCTTTAAGCCAAAACGATTTCAAATATATTAAAAATAAATACTACTACTACTACTACTAATACTACTACTACTACTACTACTACTACTACTACTACTACTATCCATCCCTGTTCCCGTTATTTGGGGTCGGGTCTCCTCACTCTACGGCGCCAGGCTGATCTGTCCTGGGTTGTCGGTTTTGGCAATTGGGCTTTCTTAAGGTCTCTTTCGATGTTTGACCACCAGGTCGATGGCGGGTGGCCTCTACCCTTCTTTTGTTCTGGCAAGCCCAATGCGACCTTCACCACATGATCTTCGTCCCGTCTCATGATATGGCCATACATCTAAGGCGATTTTCCTTCGTTTTGTCTGTGATTGATGTGACTTTAACTTGACTAAAATGATTCATTTTTTAGTTAAATTACAATTTTTTTTTAAATGTTGCATTGTCATCCGTCTTTAATTAGTATGCCAAATTTCGAGTTAATCCGACGTTTTGAATGGGGTGAAAATCATGTTCAAAGATTCCGTTACATCCTAACATACATACGTCTGAAGCTAATAAAAGCGTATTAAAAATGACGAAATGAATAAAAGTCCATTATTATTCGACTGGACTTTTTTAAATACTGCAATCAATCGGATAATATGATTCACGGCACGCCGCGCGCAATTCTTGGAACGCGAAAGTTTCTCTTCGAATTCTTCGAAACATCCAGAACGTCAGACAGGCGACATTGTGTACACATTACTTTATGAATGTCTCATTACCCATTCGAAGTCGGCTTCAGGAACAAATTATTATCGTTTATTTAAATTGTTTATAAATCGTACGCTGTTCGAGTTTCGTTGGTTTGCAATTGTAATAACATTTATATTTTGCACTAGCGGCCCGCCCTCGCTTCGCTTCCGAAACTGTAATTTATTATTGGTTTCTCCACTATTTAATGGATGTTATTATACATATAAATCTTCCTCTACAATCACTCTATCTATTAAAAAAAACCGCATCAAAATCCGTTGTGTAGTTTTAAAGATTTAAGCATACATAGGGACAAACAGATATAGGGACAGAGAAAGCGACTTTGTTTTATACTATGTGATTGATTTAAAATTAAAACGACTCAGCGTTGCAATTTTGTAGCAATCTTTTAAGTAATGATCTTGGAATACAATTTATAACCTAAGATAGTGATAGGAATTATTTCGAATTATAAAATTATAATTGATAGTTTTTAATATACCATAAACCGATGTTGAAAGAAACACGCGGTTGATTCATAGCCGCCGTGTAGAGACAGCCCACTGAGTTTCTTGCCGGATCTTCTCAGTAGGTCGCGATTCCGATCTGGTGGTAGATTTAACACTGCTCTTTCTAGGGCTAGTGTTAGTAAATTTTCTCAGGTTGAACCCGTGAACTCACCTACCCTTCCTGGCGTATAGCCGGAATAGCCTCTTGGGCTATCAGAAAATAGATATGAAAAAATAATAATTTCATAATCGCTTCGAATCCAGTCCTCATTTGGGTTAAACACTTTCAAAGAACATTATTAACAGCAGTATTTAATTGCAAAGCCAATATCTCCTTATGCCCGACTAACAGTAGAAATAAAAATAAAAATATTTACTGTTTCATCTTGATTTGATTGACTTCAATTAAATTCTCAATTTAACGTTTCAAACCCTTGTTTTGTGTTATAACGACAAACTGAAAATAACTAGTACTTTTTCGATAATTTTCTATTTACAATAAATATATTTGGTAATCGTGCCAACTAAATACATGAAAGTGATTTGTTTATTTCTTTTTTTTTTATTGCCCGTGTAGGTAGACGAGCATACGGCCCACCTGATGGTGAGTGGTTACCGTCGCCCATGGACTTCAGCAATGCCAGGGGCAGAACCAAGTCACTGCCTACCGTTAAGTACTCTCCACAAGCCTCGTTTGAAGAAGGATATGTCATAGCGCTCGGGAAACACCGTAGAGGGGAGCTCATTCCAAAGCCGAATGGTACGTGGCAAAAAAGATCTCTTGAAGCGCATGTGGATGAACGCAGTGGCTCGAGGTAGTATGGATGAACTCTACTCCGGTGGCGGGCGGTGCGATGATAAAAACGAGATGATGGTATCATCTCAAGCAATTCCTCAGAGCACTCTCACGTTTATGGACGCTTACAGCCTTACTTTATACAGCTTATTAAAACGATGAGCAGAAACCTTCTTCCAAAAACGTGCGGCAAGACCCGAGAGAGAGAGAGGGCACTCTCCTCTTCAACCCACTCTCGAGAGGGGGGCAGGACAAGGGATCAACGCCTGCTTCCGTGTCCCCCCAAGTGTTTCGGGTGCCCTCACTTGCCAGCTTGGGGACCGACGAGGAAGCGCCAATATGGCAATTTATTTAAACTGGCAAGGTGTTACCAAATAAACGTCGACCATCTAATAGAAAAGATTCAGTCATAAATATGGACAGGTGAATTCGAGCGGCTAAGAGCCAAATGTGTTTCTCGCCGGACCTTTTCAGTGGGTTGCGATTCCGATCCATTGGTAGATTCAGTAAAGCACCAGTCTTGCTCGGACTAATGTTAAAAAAATCGCCAAGCTAAGCCCGGTGAGCTCACCTACACGTTAGATAAACCTAGTATAACCCCTCGAGGCTAATAAGATAGGTAGAAATAGTGAGCGACCAAGTCTGAAGCAAAATCCTATTTGCAGAAACGACTAATGAAACAAAAGCCCGAATTCAGCACAAGCTAAGTATTTTTTGGCACAAAAACATTTTATTACCTAAAGAATTCAACACTTGTATTAGTAGATGAGTCACTCCGGATTTGCAGCGAAAAACAAATGAATGTTTTGTAAATTGCGTGTTGTTTTAAAACAAATTCTAATTCTTCGTGTTACAGATAACAATAGCGTACCATCGTGACATGGTTTCAGATTGAACTTTGTATGCGCGTCGTTCCAGATACATACATAGACTATGTGAATTTTAATGTACACACATACATATTTCATTAAAGTCTCTGCGGATGAAAATATGAATTATTTATTCGAAATCACTTTTAATGGTGGTATGGCGTAAGACCCATGGGCATATATAATATAACGCATATTTATTTGAGACACAGAAATCGCGTCTCAACCTAGATAACTACTTATTATAATTAAAAATATTATTAACTAGCTGACCCGGCAGACTTCGTAGTGCCTCAATCGATAAATAAAAGACACATCAAGGGGACAGATCAAAGGAAAAACAAAATTGTTTGTTTTTATATAATTCCGAGCTTTTTATATTTTCTCACCTTTTAAACCTTCCCTGGACTTCCACGAATAATTCAAGACCAAAATTAACCAAATCGATCCAGCACTTCTAGAGTTTTAGCGAGACTAACGAACAGCAATTCATTTTTATATATAGAGATAGATAGATAGATTTCGTATTATTTCGTACTGTTTCCTACATTTCGAGTACATTCCAGCTCTTGTAGACAGGGAAGACTCATCGAAATGTATCACGGATCGCTCGTAGCCTCCGGGTTTATGGAGGGAATTCGGTTCTCTATCTATTTTGGACCGTATATTCCATGGAACTTGCTCTGAGGATTTTTTTCGAGATGTTTTTTTTTATTATTGCCCTTGTAGGCAGACGAGCATACGACCCACCTGATGGTGAGTGGTTACCATCGCCCATGGACGTCAGCAATGCCAGGGGCAGAGCCAAGCCGCTGCCTACCGCTGATCCTTCCTTAGATAGTTAGGAAAGAAAAAAGTAGAAATGCCTTTAATTATGTCTTCGACTCGCCAAGACCGCAGTAAAAATGCTTAGACAGAATAACGTTAACGAAGCCGATGAAAGACGTGAGACTTCTTGTGTTAAATATAACAACTAATCGAATTCTTAAACGAAGCAATGCGAGTCCACAACACGTAGAACGAGTTATAAATAAAAGTTATAATAATGCAGGGTGTGTTGTACGTGAGTGGAGACCACGTACTGGCAAGCGCAGTGTGGGATGACCACCTTTTTTTTTATTGCTTAGATGAATGGACGAGCTCACAGCCCACCTGGTGTTAAGTGGTTACTGGAGCCCATACACATCTACAACGTAAATGCGCCACCCACCTTGAGATATAAGTTCTAAGATCTCAGTATAGTTAAAACGGCTGCCCTACCCTTCAGACCGAAACGCATTACTGCTTCACGGCAGAAATAGGCAGGGCGGTGGTACCTGCCCGTGCGGAATCCCAGAGGACCTACCACCTATCTAACAGATGGATCGACGACCTAGTAAACATCGCTGGGTCACGTCGGATGCGAGTGGCGACGGACCGGCCGCACTGGAGATTGATTTACCAAAGAGTTCGACGTGCAACCTAACCTAAACATCAGCCCGCTGAGTTTCTTGCCGGATCTTCTCAGCGGGTTGCGATTCCGATCCGGTAATAGATTAATTCGCGAAGCAGCTACTCTTAAATTGTTAGGTCTCCTTTGGAGGCGCTCGAGCAGCTATTAGCAAATCCCATCCCTCCTGGCTGCGCCCTTGCTCGCCCACCTGTCCTAGTGAAACTGGAAAGGCCTCCGGGCCTTCATTAATCCCTCAAAAAAAGATCGATTTCAGAGGCCTAAGTTCCGTAAGTAGTGGATCAATGGGGTATACGGAATAGAGGGAATTAATATCTCAGAAAAACACTTAATTTTATTGTTCTTGGTCTTGAAAAATTAAATTTTAAATTTAAAAAAAATGATGAAAAACATTTTCTTTGTAAAGTTTAAAATTTTATGTACATACTTAATTGTTCGACAATTTTATTGTAATATTTAAAAAAAAAACCATAACTTCAAAACTACAAGACCAAAGATAATATGCGTTTTTTTTTAAATATTAATTCCTTCCATTCCTTGTTGTTCCACTACTTATGGACACCCTGTATATTAAATACATTTAAAAAATATATATAACTACTTCACTAATACTCGAACTAGTGACGTCCTACATTCTTTTTCTTTATCTTCACTTATCCCACTAGGTGGGATCAGCATAGTGAATTTATCTATTCCTTTCTCTAGTGATGTCCTACCATCGCAACCAAAATCGCTTTATATTTTTACAGCAGATGAATTTCGATAAATAGATACATTGAAACGAATTATTTACCGAAACCTCACGAATTATTTATTCGATAGTAACTAACAGGAAATTGATAAAAATTTTGAGATTTTTATGCATTAAAATAAAAACACGTGTAATAATATGTAGTATTAAAATACGATAAACTTAACAGATTAAACTGCCCAATAACAGATAATTTAATTTATATAGAGATTAATTTTGACATTATTCAATGTTGTTCAAGTTTTTTTTTTTTTTTGAGTTATGGCCTGTACAAGTTAAAAACATCTGAGTGTTGACTGATATTATATTATTAAAAAAATTGTCGGTAGGACCTCTTGTGAGTCCGCACAGGTAGGTATCACCACCCTGCCTATTTCTGCCGTGTAGCAGTAATGCGTTTCGGCTTGAAGGATGAGGCAGCCGTTGTAACTATACTGAGACTTTAGAACTCATCTCTCAAGGTGGGTGGCAGCATTTACGTTGTAGATGTCTATGGGCTATGGTAACCACTTAACACCAGGTGGGTTGCGAGCTCGTCCACCCATATATGCAATAAAAAATAAAAAAGTACTTCCAAACAGAGTCACTTGACCGAAGTAAAATTAAATTCTGTTAACAATCTTAATTGAAAAATATATAAATAAAAACGATTTCAAATTTTACACACGTCATTACAGATCCTCCCGATCCATTAACGGTGCTTTTAGGCACCACAAGCACCGGTCACCGTCCTCATCGAACCCGTCGCTTGCGACGAAGGGCTTGACGAGCGAATTAACCCATAGGCAGAGCCCACTGAGTTTCTCGCCGGATCTTCTCAGTGGTCGCGTTTCCGATCCGGTGGTAGATTCTGCGAAGCACTGCTCTTGCTAGGGTCAGTGTTAACATCACTTCGGTTTGAGCCCCGCGAGCTCACCTACTAGTTAAGGTTACGCTGAAATAGCCTCTCAAGACTATCAGCTTAGGTAGCAAAAAAAAGAGAATGATATTTTTTAATGAATTATAACGACACATAAAAAGATTGTTTTATGGCTGGCTATTGTTTGTTTGACGTTAATTTTAAGATAGATAATGACGATGTGAGCCTTGTAGGTACGCTCTTACGAATGGTAAGGACAGTCAGAGATATTGTTTTCTAAACATACACACAAGTATATCGACATATCGAAAACATAATCTGAAATACGTAACGTTGATTTATCAATGCAAACTTCTTCACGGAACAGCATATTAGCTGTTTCATTCGCCAACATATTTAAATCAAAAATGAAATGTTGTTTCTATTATTATTATATCTAGCTTCCTCGAAAACTTCGTTTTTACCATCTCGTTTTTACCATCGCACCGCCCGTCATCGGAGTAGAGTTCATCCATACTACCTGGAGCCACTGCGTTCACTCACAGTACGTTTCCAGATATCTTTTTTGCCATGTACCATCCGGCTTTGGAATGAACTCTCCTCCACGGTGTTTCACGTGCGCTATGACTTAACCTTCTTCAAACGAGACTTGTGGAGAGTACTTAAGAGTAGGCAGCAGCTTGGCTCTGCCTCTAGCATTGCTGCAGTCCATAGGCGATGGTAACCACTCACCATCAGGCGGGCCGTGTGCTCGTCTGTCTATAAGGGTAATAAAAAAAATGTTATAATTAAAAACTGATTTTTAAAATAAGATACTGCAGTTTGAAACTGACATAGAAATGTTTGCATGTAACAATTTCATTCTGATATCTCTATATACATATTCAAATATAAACATATTATGTTTTAATTGGCTTTAAAATGTTCAGAAGACGAAATTAGTCGGAAATATTGGCACAAACATACATGACATGACGTCTAGTTAAATATGCACGTGAATCTGTGATCGTAAAGAGAATAACAGGAAACCGAAAAAGAAAATCTTACTGTCTGAGTCGATGAGCTCAATAGGGCTATTTCTGCCGCGATGCAATAATGCGTTTTGGCGTGAAGAGTAGAATAGGAAAATTAGAAAAAAGAGTAGCGCGCTTGTAGTAAGCGATTACCAAACCCTAGTATATACTACCTACTACTAGTTAGTACTATCAGTGTGCCTAATGCAAATTTTAACGTTCTCGATAGCGTAAAAGTTAACTCTGATTTGTATGGAGGTGGAACGTTTGCCTACGTTTGCCGCCAGGGGCACCGTTTCCAGCTACATACAAATTTGAGTTAACTTTTACGCTATAGAGAACGTTAAAAAATTCGCACTAAGCACACTGTGCATGTTCGACACCCTCAACAAAAGTCAAACGCTCGTTGCTAGTAATTTGATCAACGAAATTCGCATATAAACAGTTTATCAAATATATTAATTAAGCAGACAGCTTAATGTTTTTTTTTAATAATTGCACAACGTGCAAGGTAGGGGGGAAAAGGTCGACCGAAGAAGACATGGATGGAGTGTGTAAATGACAATATCAGAGAGAGAGAGAGGAGTGAGTGTTGAGATGACGGCTGACAGAAGAGAATGTAAGAAAAAAATTAGCTGTGCCGACCCCACTTAGTGGGATAAGGTGGAGAAAAAGAAGAAGGATTGTACAACGTCAATTCATAAATGTACATAGGTTTAAACTGATATCTACACTATTATTATTTTAAACATAAAAGGAAAAAATGTTATAAGGTGTAATCTAAATAAATACGCTTTCAGATCAGAATTATAGTGCAGATATCAGTGAATTTCAATGAATAGTGATTCTAAAATGGAGTACATGAAAAATGCAACGAATTTGAATTGAATTGAATATTCTGATCTGAAAGCGTATTTATTTAGATTACATCTTATAAATTTTTTTTCTTTATGTTTAAAATAATTATAGTGCAGATATCAGTGAATTTCAATGAATAGTGATTCCAAAATGGAGTACATGAAAAAGGCAACGAACAAACATGATATCTCAAGTGCCTTAAACTAATGGAACTGTTACTGTACCAGCCAACAATTATTACGAATTGTAATTGAACCTGAAATGACCTGCGCGAATGAACACTGAAGAACTTTCCGCTCCATCGAAAGATCGCGAATCAAATCAATTTAACTTTCAGCTTGTTGAAAATAAACGCCAATATTTTGTAATACGGAGTACAAAAGTACAAGACATGACAGTAAAGTTAGTGATGAAAATAAAAAAATTAAACATAGACAATTAAATTTTTCAATTAATTTTGCTTAAGAGGAAATTTCAGCTTTTTTTTTAAATAAAGGTTTTTTTTTTAAATGTAACTATTATCATAAAACTCTTGATGTGTCCCTAGATGGTTTTACAAAATGCATGTACTCTTTATTTTTATCTGAATTTTACTGCTTAATTATTGGTGACCAGGAAAACTGTAAGGTATTCAACACGTCGGAAAATAATAAAATTAAAAGAAAAGACGCGAGATTAAATCATAAAAGTATTTTGTTTTGCGACTCGCGAAAACAGAAAGAACATAGTGAATTTTATGTTTTCATGAAAATTATACAGAAACTTACCTGTCTAAGCAAAGGTGTGTATTTGCCTTCTTTTATTTCAACAGTCTCACCCATTTTTTTTAAAGTTAATAATAATTGTCTATCAATACAGCTTCAATACATTTTCACAACCAACACTTATTAAGTGCACAATACAATAAGACCTTTCGGCCGCCCGACGATAACACGATAACGACTGATTAGATCTTCAATATATTTGAGATTAATAATTATATATTTACATTTAGTTTTTAACTTAGTTGAAAAATAACAAAAGTCCTGTTTGTAAATTGTAAGAATTTTTTTTTTTAAATGCAAAAAAAAATTTTTACTTTTTTTTTCAGAACGCGTCCAAGCGTTCCGAATGTTTACGAATAATTGGCGCGTAACTTGTTTTGTTGGCAGCCGGCCCGCGTCTGTAGTCTGTTGCCATCTTTGTTCGATCGGCCATATTTAGCTGATGATTTTATGAAATCCCCTTGTCATTGTTCCTGTTGCTTGCGTTGCTATGTAACAAAGAAGATTTAAGCTTTTGCATTATTATTTATTTTATTTTTTGCAAATTATCGAAGTGATTACGGCAATCTTAGGAATCTTAAATCCTGTTTTTTTTATTGCTTAAGTGAGTGGACGAACTCTCGGCCCACCTGATGTTAACCTAATTTGAGATATGAGTTCTGCTTCACGGCAGAATTAGGCAGGGTAGTGGTACCTACCGTTGCAGACTCACAAGACATCCTACCACCAGTAATTACGCAAATTATGATTCTGCGGGGTTTTTTTTACTACACGATGTTATTCCTTCACAGTGGAAGTCAACCATGAACATTTGAAGAAAGACGTACACAGCGTTTCAGCTGGTGGTAAACCTACGTATTTCTGCCGTAAAAAGTTTAGCTATGGTTTGAAAGTTTGGGTAGCCGCCATTCGAAAGTAATTGAGACTGTTCTCGTGCCTCAATATGGGCTTCGATTTTAATGATGTAACATCTACTTACAGACTGCAATAACTGACAACTAATTAAAGACAGCAGTATTATGTTAAGATAGGCCATTAAATTTTCTGTCGACTGTATTGGTAAAAAAGCGTCTGAATAAATAACCAAGTGAGATAACGTTCATGAAGCACAATAAAAAATTGATACTGAAATCTATACTAATATTATAAAGAGGAAAGATTTGTTTGTTTGTTTGTTTCGAATAGGCTCCGAAACTACTGGACCGATTTGAAAAATTATTTTTCCATTAGAAGCCGACATTGTCCCTGATGAACATAGGCTACTTTTTTTTTTTTTTTTTTTTTTTTTTTTTTTTTTTTTTTTTTTTTTTTTTTTTTTTTTTTTTTTTTTTTTTTTTTTTTTTTTTTTTTTTTTTTGTGTGTTTTAATGTTTCCGAAGCGAGGGCGGGTCGCTAGTATTGTAATAAAATAAAAGTATTTCCATTTGCGTTAATTTATTTTGTTAATTTTGTATTTCTTTAGATTTTAATCTATAAATTAAATAAAAGGTTTAGCAGTATATAGTCTATCGAAGTAAATACTCTATTGAAGATTTAATAATCCCACCTTGTTTTTACCCGGAAATAATCTCACCTCATCTCATCTCGTTTTATTCCATTTTATCATAAAATCAACTTCAGATAGATTAGATTCATTTTCATTTACTAAAGCATAATATATTAATGATAAACTAAGATTTGGCGAAAGGACTAAAATCCAGAACTCTAAAATTAATGGCTAATAAATAATTAAGTTCAAAAGCAGAGAAATGAAATTTAAATGTTTTAATTTTAAATTAATTTGGCTTATTTATAAAGATATCAAGTTCAGTGGGTTATTTGTTTTTGTAAACTCGATTTCGCCAACATTTCTGACATTGTCTTACCTTTGCGGAGAAGATAATATGTCGAGCACTTACAATTTTTCTAGTTTGCAAAAGCATTTAGAAGTCGTCGTGGCCTCAAGGATAAGACGTCCGATGCATTCGTGTTGAGCGATGTACCGATGTTCGAATCCCGCAGGCGGGTACCAATTTTTCTAATGTAATACATACTTAACAAATGTTCACGATGAAGGAATAACATCGTGTAATAAAAATCAAACCTGAAAAATTATAATTTGCGTAATTACTGGTGGTACCCTGCCTATTTCTGCCGTGAAGCAGTAATGCGTTTCGGCTTGAAGGGCGAGGCAGCCGTTCTAACTATACTAAGACCTTAGAACTTATACCTCAAGCTGGGTGGCGTATTTAAGTTTTAAAAGAAAAAAAATTTTTTATTGCAATATGGCGACGGCTTGTAACCAAACGTCAATTCGTGTACCAGCAATAATATAACTAAAGTCTACAATAATTATAAGAAGAAAACATCGTTAAAATTTGATTTAGGACAACGGCGTGGATTTCCATTGGTTTCCGTCGTGTCGCGACGATAGATTATATTTTATTTTATTACCAATGAGTACTATTATTACTCAGAATACAGAAAAACAACAACAGTTTTTTCTGTATTCTGAGTATTATTATTATTCATACGACTATTTTCGTAGCCGTGATATTTTGATTAGTCTTGTATTATTTTGTACTTGCACGGCTTACGTCAGTCACTTCTATTTATAATTTCACTAGTGAGTATTAGTGTTATCTATATATATAAAAGAAAGTCGTGTTAGTTACTTCACTTTTTATCCCGTTCGACATCATTCCCGTGTGACTTGACATTTAACGTCAGTCACTATAAACGTGGTATAACAAAAAGAATCAGACTTGGAATAACAAAATTGACGTATAATGACAGCTATGTAATGACGTATGGATGACAATTTGATATTTGTAAGAAATCAATAATAAAACTATTTCTATTAAATAGAAATAGTTTTATTATTTAACATAATAAATTTTATTAAACACATTCTTATTTGGTTAGTGGAAAGAATTCAGCCTGACCAAATAGATGATATCATATGTGCTGAGATTCCTGATTATGAAGTCGATCCAGACCTACATGATGTTGTTACTACTAATATGATTCATGGACCGTGTGGTGCCATCAATCCCCAATCACCTTGCATGGTCGATGGAAAGTGCTCTAAACGATATCCACGGAAATTAACGGCGGAGACTGTCACTGGCAATGATGGTTATCCGCTGTATCGGCGTCGATCACCAGATGACAACGGTCGAACTGTCACAACGAAAGTGAAAAGAATGGATTTCGTTGTCGACAACAGTTGGATTGTTCCATATTCGCCACTTATTTCTAAATCGTTCAAGACACATTGCAACGTTGAATACTGCAATTCAGTTAAGTCCATAAAATATATTTGCAAATATGTCACGAAAGGCAGTGATATGGCGGTTTTTGGATTGCAATCCTCGAATACCAACGATGAAATTTCACGCTATCAAGTTGGTCGTTATGTGAACTGTAATGAAGCGATTTGGCGTATATTCGCATTTCCCATTCACGAACGTCATCCTACTGTTACGCATTTGGCGGTGCATCTGGAGAATGGTCAACGAGTATATTTCACGGCTTCGAATGCTACGCAACGTGCTGAAACACCTCCAGCAACTACATTGACCAGTTTTTTTTTCAATCTGCCAAAGCGATCAGTTTGCACGAACTTTGCTTTACTCGGAGATGCCACGTTATTATACTGGAATGCTTCATCGAAGAATTTTCAAGACGGAAGCAAGGCGATGCGGTTCCTGGGTATCCAGATGTGCGTTCTACTGATGCTCTTGGTCGTATGTATACAGTTCATCCAAAGAATAATGAATGTTTCTATTTGCGGTTGTTGCTGGTAAATGTGCGTGGCCAACGTCATTTGAGTCACTACGAACTGTTAATGGTGTATATTCCCAACATATCGTGCTGCATGTGAAGAATTGAAGTTATTAGAAACGATAGTCATTGGGATACGACAATCGCTGAAGCCATTATCTCTGCATCTCCAAGTCAGATACGCACATTATTCGCTATCATAATTTCGACATGTTTTCCATCAAACCCATGTAACCTGTGGCACAAATACAAGGATAATATGTCAGAAGATATTTACATCAAATTCGTGTCAGTTCCAGAAATCACGATATTGAGATGAATGAGGAGATACATATCGTGCTTTACTCTTGATCGAAGATATGTGTTACCTCATGTGCGGTAATTTATTAATCAGGTTAGGAATGCCAGCACCATATCGTGAAATGAATGACGCATTTAATCGAGAATTGGAAAGGGAACGTGAATATGATCACCATGAATTAGATTTAGTAGTTCAACGAATGTACCCCTGTTGATTACCAACAAAAGGAAGTTTATGATACTTTAATGAAGGCAATCGATGATGAAAATGGTGGTTTATATTCCTAGATGCCCTGGTGGAACTGGCAAGACATTCCTCATGTCATTAGTTTTAGCAACTGTTCGGGCGAGATTTAACATAGCGGTTGCAGTTGCTTCTTCTGGAATAGCAGCCACATTGTTAGAAGGATGCCGTACGGCTCATTCAGCATTCAAATTACCGTTAAATCTTCAAACTATTGAAGAACCAACGTGTAATATTGCAAACACTCAGCAATGGCCAAAGTTTAGCGGTATCGAAAATCATCATCTGGGACGAATGCACAATGGCGCATAAACGTGCATTAGAAGCACTTACCGAACATTAAAAGATTTACGCAATGACTCGAGATGTTTTGGAGGAGCAATGATTTTACTTTCTGGCGATTTCCGCCAAATACTGCCAGTAATTCCAAGATCTACGGCTGCCGACGAAATAAACGCTTGCCTCAAATCGTCAAATCTATGGCGCCATGTGAAGAAACTGCAACTGACAACAAACATGAGAGTTACATTGTTTAATGATACATCTGCTGAAGATTTCTCGGAGCAATTGCTGACTATCGTAATGGTCAAGTACCTGTCGATGAATCGAGCGGATTAATATCATTTCCAAATAATTTCTGTAATTTTGTCTCATCAAAAGACGAACTTATCAACAATGTATTCCAGAAATTATTTCTAACTACAAAAATTATGAATGGATGAGTGAGCGAGCAATTTTAGCGGCTAAGAATAAAGATGTAGATGACCTAAACTACATAATTCAAAATAAGATCATTGGAACAATGCATTCATTCAAATCTATTGACTGCGTCACAAATGAAGATGAAGCCACCAACTATCCAATTGAATTTTTAACCTCTTTGGACGTGCCTGGCTTACCACCGCACAATTTACGCCTAAAGGTTGGCTCCGTAGTAATCATGCTTCGAAACATAAACCAACCAAAACTGTGCAACGGTACGCGTTTGGTGGTTAGAAAATTGATGAACAATGTAATTACGCTACGATAATGATAGGAAAATTCAAAGGTGAGGAAAGTTCTCATTCCGAGGATACCGATGATCCCAACCGATATGCCGTTTGAATTTAAAAGACTTCAATTTCCGATACGTCTTGCATTTGCCATGACCATCAACAAATCACAAGGCCAATCCTTAAAAGTTTGTGGTTTAAATCTAGAACATTCATGTTTTCCCATGGTCAATTATACGTGCATGTTCACGGGTCGGAAGACCATCTGCGTTGTTTGTTTTTGCGCCTGATAATAAAACAAAAATGTCGTGTATCACAAGGTACTTAAATGAAGAGCAACCTATGTACTAAAATACAGAAATAATTATGAATGATTGATGTAGAAATTTTTTTATTTTTTCCAATAAAAAAAAAATCTGCTTATTTATTGACATTAAGGCGGAACAAAGTTCGCCGGGTCAGCTAGTTTTCCATAAACCAAAACATACTTAATGACATTATTGTGAAATCAGTCTGTCTTGAATTTTTTTAATTGTCTAGTCTGTCTAAGTTTGTAATAATTTAACAGAAGTGTGCACATTGTGTGGTTAGCGAAACCCATTGACATTATCAACGTAAATGATACGTAATGATATGTAAATGATATAATGATATAAATACCTGAGACATGCGTTCCGAGTCTCAGTTCTATTTACAATAGGCACCTTCAAACGAAAGGATTACTGCTTCGCGTTAGAAATGCGCACTTAACCTGCGGCCCAACAAGACCCTCTAACATATCCTATATTTAGATGTCTTTACGTTTTAATCTCATGTTTTTTTTTTATTGCCCTAGTAGGTAGACGAGCATATGCCCACCTGATGGTAAGTGATTACCGTCGCCATGGACTTCAGCAATGCCAGGAGCAGGGCAGGCGCTGCCTACCAGCCAGCCGCTGCCTACGTTTTTATTGTCATTATATTATTTTGATTTTTCGAATACTTATATTTTCGTGGTCACGGACGATTGTAAGCCGTAAATTAATCGAAACCGTAAAACAGTGATTCTCAACCACTGTTCCGCGGCACTTTTGTGTGCCGCCAAATTTTGCGAATATATAATAATGTTAATATTATTAAATTATATCATTTTAAAGAAAAATATTTTAAACATGAATATATATTAAATCCACAAAAAAAAATATTATAGTATATTTTAGTTTATTTCGTATATTAAAAATTTTGGATAAACTATTTATGCAGTGTGTTGTAGTAAGTAAATAATGTTTATCATTATTTTTGTGTGCCGCCAAATTTTGAAATCGTTAAATATGTGCCGCAACAAAAAAAAGGTTGAGAATCACTGCCGTAAAAGTTATTTAAAAAAAAAACATAAATCGTACTTCTTGATACCCGCTCGTTTGGGGATGTTGCCAAAAACGAACAAAATATTTTCTATATTCCAATGAAATACCAAAAAGATGAAACTATTAGCTCATGATCGTATAAATATACAGACTATCGAAAAAATACATACATACAATCACATGTTTTAGTGATATTGTAGTAGTTAATATAGGTTCAACAATTACCCGCTCATTATTTACATGTCGTGACTTCAAAGTGTGATTTAATAGCTGTACCATTTTCTTTGTTATTAGTATTTCACTTTTGAAATGACAGCGTGATGTGCGACAAGTTAAACTGTATTCAATATGTTTCGCATTCTGTCTCAGTGTTCTTTGGATCCTAACCCGAACCCGAAGCGCAGTAACACAAATTACTTGACACCTGAACTCCTTAAGAACGCCAGGTACTTTTTAAACTTAAATAATAGAGGGGACGCCGAATCGCATCCAATACCAACGAATCCTGAGATCAGACACCGAACATCGAGAAAATATTAGAAAGAACACGAGCGAAAATTAAATTTGAACTACAAAACTACAACTTCATTATTCGGAGGTCAAAGGTTGGAGGACTTAGTGATGGAAACCGGCGGTCGTCCTTGAGGAGTATCATCATATCCTCTTGGAGATCGGGCACCACGTTCCTCGGCGAGGTCCTTACGCTATACCTGGGAACTACGATCATTTTCAGCCTTTACTGAAATATGGACACGTTCAACTTAAACGGTATTCGCAAATAAAACAGCTTTAAGCTCCATGAAAAGTTTGCTCAACTGTAACTTTCGAGGTATGGACGGTTACTTTGATACGGAAGACAACACGATTTTCAGTTTAGCCACAACACCAGGTTATGGGATCATTGTAGCACAACATTGACCTGTGTTCAGATTCTGATTTCATGTCGAAATATTGCAAATTATTCCGTTTCAAAGTATGAAAATCCTTCGCCTCAGGTTGCGTTTGTTGAACAAATATTGAATGATACGAAACTGGACGTGAAGGTGGTGTTCCTGACCCGTGACCTCGTGGGTGATGCAGTCCAGGCTGCACCGTGGATTCTGTCGCGCCGCTCCGGAATGCTCAAATGCTGAGACCCTTTGCATAGGCATGACGAGCGATTATATGGCTGCAGGTCGCTTGCTAAAACGTTATCCTAACAGACTTCTTCTACTACGCTTTGAAGAGCTATCCCTAAACCTGAATAGTAGAACGCAAAACTGCTGAAGTTCTAAGGCTCGAACACACACGAGAGCTTGATGAGTACCTCAACTCTCATACTAACACCGAAGTGAGTGGAGTGACCTCTACATTCAGAATATCCCGCGACGTTCCTTTCGCTGGAAGGATACTTAAATTTTGAATATGCTGACAGAATCCAAGCTACTTGTAAAGGTGCCATGAAATTATGGGGGTATCGTATAGCTCACAATGCCAGCCATATGGCAGTAAGGACTTTGATCCCCTAGAGCCGTACAGGTACCTCATTAATCGAAGATATGAAGACTTTTTGATGATTTGAACACTGGGCATGAACACTAAATTGGCTAAATTCAGTATCATAGTAAATTCAGTGCCATGAAATTATGGGGGTATCGTATAGCTCACAATGCCAGCCATAGGCCAATAAGGACTTCATCCCTAGAGCCCTACAAGGTACTCATTAATCGAAGATATGAAGAGTTTTTGATGGTTTGAACACTGGGCTTGAACACTAAATTGGGCTAAGATCAGGTTTTTCAGTAAATTCAGTGCCATGAAATTATGGGGGTATCGTATAGCTCACAATGCCAGCCATATGGCCAGCAAGGACTTTGATCCCCTAGAGCCGTACAAGGTACCTCATTAATCGAAGATATTAAAACTTTTTGATGATTTGAACACTGCGCTTGAACACTAAATTGGGGTTAAATTCAGTACTTCAGTAAATTCACTGCCATGAAATATGGGGCTATCGATAGCTCACAATGCAGCCATATGGTCAATAAGGACTTTGATCCCCTAGAACCGTACAAGGTACCTCATTAATCGAAGATATGAAGTCTTTTTAAGGATCTAAGCACTGGGCTAGAACACGAATTGGGCTAAATTTAGTATCTCCATTAAATCAGCCATACTGAATATTTTTGAACATTCAATTGATGATTATCCTCCAAACATTGTTACTGGAAATTCAATTCAGCCAACCATAAAGGTGTTTTAAATAAACAGAAGCCGCTGACCTAAATACATTAATACACACAGAGACTTTCGTCATGCACTTGAAAAAATCAGCATCATTGAATCGGAACACGTAACTAATACTATTTACTAGCGACCCGCCTCGCTTCGCCTCGGAAACTGTAATTTATTATTGATTCTCCACAATTTAATGGATGTTATTATACATATAAACCTTCCTCTTCAATCACTCTATCTATAAAAAAAACCGCATCAAAATCCGTTGCGTAGTTTAAAGATTTAAGCATACATAGGGACAGACAGATATAGGGACAGAGAAAGCGACTTTGTTTAAACTATGTAGTGAAGAGGTTCCTACCACGATTTTCACATTTAATGAATTCCGATTATTAAACTTACAAATAGGCTATCACTGTTATACAAGGATGCCTATTTGGTTTAAGCTACATTAGAGCAGAGCCATTTAAAGGGTAAATTGTAAAAATATACTATAACAAAAAACTTCTTCACCTACTTGAGCAGAGTAAACTTAATTGAAGATCAATTAAAAACATCGAACTGCTAATCTATACTATAATTAATATTATAGGTATAAAAGAGATAGATTTGTTTGTTTGTTTGTATTGAACAGGCTCTGAAACTACTGAACCGATTGAAAAATTCTTCACTGTTTGGAAGCTACACTATTCACGAGTGACATAGACTATAATCTTTTTGAAAATAATTAGGGAGCCTTACTAAAACTCAAATAATGTAACCCAAGTGTAAAAAAATACCTAAAATATTCTTTACATCGCGTGCCCTGCGAAAACTATTGATGATAGAATAAAATAATAACTACGATTTGTAGAACACATTATTATTTACAAAAAGTGTCTCGACAGCATATGTTTTGTCGTCGTGGCCTAAGGATAAGACCGTCTGGTGCATTCATGTTGAAGCGATGCACCGTTGTTCGAATCCGCAGGCGGGTACCAATTTTTCTAATGAAATACGTACTCAACAAATGTTCACGATTGACTTCCGCGGTGAAGGAATAACATCGGTAATAAAAATCAACCCCGCAAAATTATAATTGCGTAATTACTGGTGGTAGGAACACTTGTGAGTCCGCGCGGATAGGTACCACCGCCCTGGCTATTTCTGTCGTGAAGCAGTAATGCGTTTCGGTTGAAGGGTGGGGCAGCCGTTGTAACTTGTATCTCAAGGTGGGTGGCGCACTTACGTTGTAGATGTCTATGGGCTCCAGTAACCCCTTGACACCAGGTGGCTGTGAGCTCGTCCAACCATCTAAGCAATAAAAAATAAAAAGTCTAACTATTATAGTTATGCCGCATAAGTGTTCTTTTATTTAAAAAAATAAACAACGTGAAATATCCTTGAAATTTTGTTAAAGAACCGAGCGGAGCCGGAGCGGGCCGCTAGTACCAAATAAAACTCACCTTTTATACAAAATAAATGTCGCGTATTAAGCGAATGTCGCTTAAACCAATAGCCTTTCGCGATATATAAATTAATATACACAGTGTACTCGTAATGATGCGCTTGCAACAGCACCAAAATATCGAGAACTTCGTCAGCAGTGAACGTCCATTGGAGTTTAAACATACATGTTATATATCCGACTCATTATTTAACACACGCAACTGAGATCGATAATCTAATATATAAATTCTCGTCTAATATATAAATCTCGTCTAATATATAAAATTCTCGTCTAATATAAAATTCTCGTCTAATATATAAAATTCTCGTGTCACAATGTTCGTTACCATACTCCTCCGAAACCGCTTGACCGATTCTCATGAAATTTTTATGCATATTCAGTAAGCCTGAGAATCGGCTACTATCTATTTTTTCTAACCTTTAAGTGATAGGGTGTTCACACCAAAAATTTATTTTTATTTTTTGATATTTTTTTGTTTATCTTGTGTTTTGTTATTTTAAACAACATTCCCTCATTATTCACAGCGCTCCAGGCCTTTTTCACTCATATTCCACATCCTTATACACTTCCAATAAGTTAGTAAATTTTTTTCTACACTAGAAATTCTCTAGAAATCTTATTAAGCAAACAACGTTTTTTTTTTTTTTTTTTTTTTTTTTTTTTTTTTTTTTTTTTTTTTTTTTTTTTTTTTTTTTTTTTTTTTTTTGATTGAAAGTTACTGGTGGCCCGAAGGCCTTTCCAGTTCACCAGGACAGTGGGCGAGCTAAGGCTCAGCCAAGAGGGGTGGATTTGCTAACAACTGCCCGAGCGCCTCCGAAGGAGACCTAACAACTCAAGAGCAATTGTTTCGCGAATGAATCTACTACCGGATCGGAATCGCGACCCGCTGAGAAGATCCGGCGAGAAACTCAGCGGGCTGATGCATGGGTTAGGTTGCACGTCGACCTCTTTGTCGAGTTCGACGAGTACGGTTACCGGGGTCCCTAAGCCTGCCCCTAGTATTAGAGCTGAAGGCATCTAATGCAAGGTTATTGGATCTGATGGATCCGTAAGGACGTGTCTAGGGCGTCGACGGTGACTGGCTCCTGCATGATCAGGATCGGAGAGTAGTCAGCGGCGGCAACGATAAGGCGATTATCATGACGCATAGCCTTATCGAAGTATCGTTCCGACGCTGACTTCATGTATTTCCGAATTGATTCGAGGCCCAGGTCGTCGTGTAGGTCAACGTTCCTCACGAACCACGGAGCGCCGACAGCTAACCTGCAAAAGCGGGATTGTAGGGATTGGAGGGGTCTATGTGTGTGCGGGCCGCGTGAGCGAACACCACACTCGCGTAAGTCATGACGGGCCTTATGCAAGTTTGTAAAGTGTCACCTTTTCCGAAGGGACATTTTACTCCGCTACAGATCATGGGTAGAGTCTACCGAGAATAAACGCGGCACGGTCACGGACTGATTTTATATGCGGGCGGAATGTCATCGATGCATCCAGGGTAACGCCAGGTACTTGACCTTCCTGGCCCAGGGTATGGGTTGTCTAAAGAGAGTAATCGGGGGTGTGAGATTCCTCCTCCTAATCCGGGAGGAAATCCGTGTGGAGCTTCCCTCTGAAATAGCACCGCAGTACTTTTCGCTGGTTGATGTCTATGCGCCATTTTCGGAACCACTGTCCTAGGGCTAGGGCTGCGCTCTGAAGCTTCTTCGCGATTAGGGACTTATTTCTACTAGAATAGTAAACAGTCGTGTCGTCGGCGAATAAAGCTAAATGGGTCGGCGGCGACCGGGGAATATCGTTGACGAATAAGCTAAATAGGAGGGGTGAGAGGACAGAGCCTTGCGGGACTCCAGCTGTGAGAGGTCGTGGGGAGGAGCGGGTTCCCTCGACTCGATATCGAAAAGAGCGGTTCGACAAGAAGTCCCGTATGATGAGCACGAGACTATCCGGCACGCCCATGTTGAATAGTTTGAAATCAAAACCATTGTGCCAGACTTTGTCGAACGCTTTTGCGACGTCGAAGAAGAGAGCTCCCGTGTATAACGGTTTTGGTCGATTAAGCCCCACAAGAATGTGCTCCGTGAGGCGGTGCACCTGTTGAACGCATGAATGATTTGTACGGAATCCGAATTGTTCATCGATGAGAATGCCCTTGGATGAGACGAAATCTCTGAGGCGCTGTAGAGCAGACGCTCATACAGTTTGCCTAGAGACATGAGGAGGCTAATCGGGCGGTAGCTCGTCGGATGATTTTTTGGTTTACCGGGTTTATGTATGCCGATAACGTCCGCTTCTTTCCACACCGCGGGAAAGATACAGTTCGCCATAGCGGCATTGAAAATAGATGCCAACATCACGATGAGTTGGACGGGTAGAAGTTTAATAACGCGGTTAGATATACCGTCGGAACCGGGAGCCTTGCGAGGACGTAGGTCTTTGATCAAGTCTTTAACTTCCATCGGGGTGACGGGTGGTAACGCATCCGAGGGTGGCAAGGAGGCTCTGCGTTCTACCTCACTGTCTACTAATTCCACATGAACAGGGTCCACGGATGAGTGCTGGGCGTGCACTGGGTTTGCAATGTATCGGCCAGCAGCTCTGCTTTTTCGTCATCATCAAAGGCCGCGAGTCGGCCTGAGGGGCCTACGAGGGGGGGCATAGTTACTACCGTATCCGATTTGAGAGTACGAGCTAAGCGGTAGTAAGACCTTTGGGAGGGCGCGAGTCCTTCTAAGAAATCAGACCATCTGGCATCTCGGACTTCGGCGATGCGAGACTTTACGTCGCGTTGTAGGGCACGCATTCGAATACGATTTTCCGCGGTAGGATACCTGTCGTAGGCGCGTATCGAGGCGTTCTTAGCTCTAAGGAGTTCCCTAATATCGTCGGACAATTTGAAGCGGTGAAGGAGTCCTCCGCTACAACTTGTTTCGATGACCTATCTAATGTCGAGGTGATGTGTGATGTTAAGATGTCTATGGCTCAGCGGTATCCTGAGGAGACGGGGTAGAGTCCGGGTTAAACGGGAGCGATGGTGGATCAGATTCAGCCAGGCTGATGCCCAGCGTGTGCCAATCCACCACAGTCCTCGTGACGGGAACGGAATCGGGAGCGCGACCGAGCTTCATGACGACGGGACGGTGGTCTGAATCTAACTCTGAAACTACTTCGATCGAGTGTAAGCGCAGAGTTACGTTTTTAATAACGCTATGTCGAGTATATCCGGGCGATGCGCGATATTTAGCGGGTAGTGAGTCGGGGTTAACGGAGCGACGATATCGAAGGCGAGATCATCGACTAACGCGTCAAGCCGCCTGCCATTCGGGGTTGTGGTGTGTGAGTTCCACCTGATGTGTTTACAATTTAGGTCGCCCGCCAGAATGACAGAGCTCCCCATACCGAGCAGCGCCTCAATATCACTGCTTAGAACGATCTTATCCGGTGGAAGATAAACGGACGCGATAACGATCGGCGCGTGTCCCGTCAGTGAGATTCGGCACACTGATGCTTCGATATTAGCGAGCGCGGGAGGATCGAGCGGGACGCAATGCAGGGCTCTTCTATAGTAAATAACGGTACCACCACCACGGGCAGAGAGCCTGTCGTTCCTGACCATGTTATAGTTCGCGATTTAGGATCACGGCGCGCGGGCTTAAGTAGGGTCTCCTGCACTAAGAAAATGTCAATTTGATGGTCACGCAAAAAATCACAAACCTGATCACGTTGATTTGCGAGACCGTAAGCGTTAAAAATCCTATTGTTACGGATAAGGGTTTTATTCTACTAATGTACGCCATTGATTACCGGCGGAGTGAGGGGAGGACGTACGTATTTAACGACGCGTATACGTCAGCGTATTCTTGCACAACGGCGATGAAATGTTGTGCAGTGGAGGCGGCGCGAATGGCGTCACCCAAAGCGTTAACACGCTCAAAGTTGATCGACTGAAAAAAGTCAATCGCTAGAGCGAGATTTTCGGACGCGGTCGGAGGGCAGGTCGCGGGGGAGGGACGTATCGCGGGGGTGGGACGAGTCGCGGGGAGAGAGTTGTAGCCGTGTTCGTGTACGGCAACGGTTTAGCCCAAGCCGAGACGCTGGGCACCGACGCCGGCACGAAAGCAGGCTTAGCCTTCGGCACAGAGGGTACCGTGGCTTTGATGTCTGGGCCGGAAGCTCGGAGGCGGTTTTGACGGGCGACGCGGCGATTTATTTTTGGAGCTCGGGGGCATCCACGGTAGTTCGCGGGGTGACCTTGTGTTCGGCACAGGACACAGCTAGGCGGTTCCGTCGCGGTTTTTTGGTCGCGAGCGCAGAGGGCCGTGGCGTGATCGCCCAAACACTTAACACATCGGGGGCGCGCGTGACAGTTACGGGAAGAGTGCCCGTACAGTTGGCAGTTATGGCACTGACTAGGAGTGCCTTTTTTATGGGGGACTTCGACGGCAATACCGGAGAGCCTACAGACGGTCCGAATGTTAAAAATTTGCTTACCCTCGGGGGTAGGCTGGAGGGCGACTAAAACCATATTGTATGGCTCCCTACCGCGGCCAGTGTGCATGCGGTGCACGGAATTTACTGGTAGGCCTTGTTCTATCAGATCTGCCTTGACGAGATCGGCATCTAGCTCCTTCGGGATTCCACGTATGACAACGCGGAGTTCGCGCTCCTCCTGGAGCGTATAAGTGTGGAAACTTATACGCTCCTTTCGGAGGTAACTTGAGAGGGCCCTATGGTCGTCGGGTGTCGTTACTTTTATTTGAATCCCGTTGGCGAGATTACGGGCGCTGGCAAAATTAATATTTTTGGCCTTAAGGGCCAGGGAAACTCGGTCCCAAGCTGCCTTCTCTTGAAGGATAACCGGGGGAGGGGTCTGAGTTTTAGATTGCGCCACCAGTCGCGGCGACGGAGTGGCACGGGCTGGAGGCGCAACGGGAGTCTGAGGGCGGGGCGCGACGCGTTCGCGGCTTTGCTAATTTTAGCGGCCGCGAGAGCTCGAGACTCCGCGGCACGCTTCTTACCCTTTTGTACCAGGGTGAATCCATCCGTCGATGAGGCGGGGGCGAGGTCGACCTCCATCTCCGAGTCAGAGTCGGAGGACGAGGAGGCGGGCGCAGGTGACCTACAAGCAGGAGTTTTGGAGGGCGCGACGGAGGCCGCGGATGATCGCGCTGCTGGAACGGTGGCCACGGCGGACGACGCAGTAGTTTTACTCGCCAGTATAGGCGACGCGGGAACGGCAGGCACGACGGAGGCTGCGGTGCTCGATGTAGACGCTTTGCACGAAGGCGACGCAGGAGCAGCGAGCACGGCGGAGTCTTCGAGAGAGCTCGCAGTGTGATTGGCCTTGAAAGCCAGAAACTCTGAGGCGAGCTGTGGGTGACGAAGTCGGAGGAATTCCACGAATACAGCGTCCATGATCGCTGAGTACCCAGGTGGGGCGGCCCCGGGTCTTGAAAACACTCGCCTTGCGGCGAGGCCCCAACTTCTCGGACCTGAGCGGTTCTATTGAACACAGGTGGCAATGCGGCGCGATTACTACAGGACAAAGAAAAAGCACAACAAAACAGAAATTACAAAAAGAAGCAAAACAAATAAATACTTGCAGGAAAACACTTTGTCGGCAAATGTTCCACGAACACAAAAATAACTAAAACAAAACAAATAAAAGCTTCCAGGAAACACACTTGGTCGGCAGATGTATCACGAACACAGGCCGCGCGAACAATGGCCGGGCTAACAAAAGCCGGGCGAACAAAGACCGGGCGATCGAGTGGACGATGAGCACGTCCGCACGTGACGGGTGCCTCTATCGGAATGCAAGACAACGTTTGCCGGGTCAGCTAGTATGTAGTAAATAAATCTCATAAAACTCAAAGAACTTTACCAAATATCATCGAACACAATGAAATTCAAAACAGGCCGAATTAGAGACAAAAACATGCATTGTCGTATTTTAATAGTGGTTGTGTAATATTGTTTAATATGGCTATAATATATCAAAGAACTGTGTCAAGTGAAACCACAAGACATTAATGAAGAGGTTATGTTTTCGCGATTCTGAATAATGTATTTATTATTATTGCCTTTAAATGATTTTATATTTAATTTATTTTATATGTTAGTCGGTGGACAAACCTCACCGGCCCGTAGGCTTTATAACATTAACGCCTCCACCCACCTTGTGACGTAACGTTGAAATTTCCATTGGAAAGTGTAAAGACTATTCCACTGTGCAGAGTGCAGACCAGTGTGTTTCGTGCGATTTTTTTAACGTTCTCGATAGCGTTAAAGTTAACTCAAGTATGCAGTTGGAACAAAAAAAAAAAGCCCGCTGAGTTTGTTTCGCCGGTTCTACTCAGGACTGTGGATTTTTTTGGAACCGGTGGTAGAGTTAACATTTTCATTTAAATTTGGACATTCAACACGTGTGTTATACTGACATCTAAGTGGAAATAAATGATTTTGAATTTGAATTTGAACAGCGCCCCTAGCGGCAAACGTAGGCAAACGTTTCAACTCCATACAAATCTGAGTTAACTTTTACGCTATCGAGAACGTTAAAAAACTCGCACTACGAACACAGAGCGTTTTAGTGTTCCCGTGACCATAATAAGCAGGTTTGTGGTACCCACCAAGTACTTTTTTTATAGATTAGATGGATGGACGAGCTCACGGCCCACCTGGTGTTAAGTGGTAACCGGAGCCCATAGACAACGTAAATGCCACCACCGACCTTGAACAATGAGTTCTAAAGTCCCACTTTTAACAGTACAACGACTATCCCGCCCTTCAAACCGAAACGCATTACTGCTACACGGCAGAAATAGGTAGGGTGGTAACTACCCGTACGGACTCACAAGACGTCCTACCACCAGTAATACGGGCTTCGTTAGAATTAGTACACGCCTGCGGGATTCGAACAGCGGAACTGTCGCATCGCTCGATACGGGAATTCCGGGCGTCTTATTAAGCCACGGCGACTATATTGTCGCGTGTGTATCAAGAAAATCGCTTTTTTCCCTGAATTTGAGGCTTTCGGACCACTTAATACGAATATACCAAACGTCTTACCTATTAAGCCATGCACGATAATTTAACATTCAATTAGCTACTGCTGCGGACCTCATTTGATTTAAAAAAATTGCCAACTTTAAAAATTTCTAGTGTATCTTAGGAATATTATATGTAATCATTTCTGACATGCATCTAATAAGAAGTAGTTCTTAGATGCACGTCAGAAATGATCACGTCAGATGCACGTCAGAACTGCGGGACCTCTAGTAGTAGAGGTCCCGCAGTAGTCGAAATTCGACTATAATTAATTGGAACTGTAAGTTTGTACACTATTATGATTGTATTTTATACTTCTATAATCACAAATTTCACCAAGACTACACTATAAAAATATTAACAAAGAAAAACAATATTTTATCTCAGTTTAATTTTGACAACAGACGTCAAGAACAAAAGTTTGATAATAAATAGTATGCATGCGTGTGTGCGCCAAATACATGGTATGTAGTGTGTGTAATGTTTTCTTTATTGATTTAATGTATCTGTTATGCATTATTTTAAAAAAATATTAGCATTGTGCACTTCTTCTCTATATTCTCTATAAGTGTGGAAAATTTCATACTCCTCCGTCCGCGCAATTTTCGTAAAAAGAGATACAAAGTTTTTGCTTCACGTATTAATATATAGATAAAATGTCCACATGTCGCACGTAGTGTCATTTACTGTGTCACTGATCACGTATTATTAAATAAATAAAAAAATAAAGAAACAAAGAATACATAATTAAGTATTCATTGATAAATATTAAAATACAACAAATACATATCTATCATGCGTGACTAATAAAACAAGCGTATTAAAAATACGGTACGGTAAAACGACCAGATCACGGATATATTTCTCATATACGTCTGCATCACTGCGGATATAAGCAGCAAAGTAAATATTTGCGGTATGCATGTAATTTTTTCGAACAAAGTTTGTTAAATGTCTGAATTATGCGGACGCAATGTCGGCCATCTTGAATAATATTCGAAGCGTGGTGGCAACACAATCAAAACTAGCACCAGATCACGGATATTTTCTCATATACGTCTGCATCACTGCGGATATAAACAGCAAAGTAAATATTTGCGGTATCCATGTTATTTATTCGAACAAAGTTTGTTAAATGTCTGACTTATGCGGACGCAATGTCGGCCATCTTGAATAACATTCGAAGCGCGGTGGCAACACCATCAAAGCTAGCGTCTGAAGTGTAGAACTCCTTGAGCCGATAGATAAATAAAATTTAGTTCAATTACAAAGACGAACACTGCGTACCTACTTCAATGCAATAACCGATTCTTGTCTTAGTACTTAACTTTGGAGTATTCCAAATTGGATCTTACCCGATTTAAGATATCGCTGTAGTTCCAATACACGTTACGTATTTATCATTATGAAAACTAACAATGAACAACATTTAATCGAAATTTAGGAAGGTGGGGAGACTGTTGCGTGAAAGACGATTTGGGTATAATAGCCGGCAAACTTCTTGAGCATTTGTTGACGTAGTGGGGGTAAGTTCGCGCATGGTACACTCACGTGCAAAAACATTATTTACTCTGCGTCATAATGCTATTAAATTATTAAAATCAACATATGTATTTATTTATATATTTATTAGAACATCAACAAAAAATATAGGTTAATAATTTTAATAATTGAATCTTGGGGTAAAATAGATATTCCTTCTATTAAGTAAAAACTAGAGCTGTTGCCAGGTCTTGGTTCAGTTGAAGCGAAGCTGGTATTTGTTATTTTTTTTTCGTTATTATAATCTTGACCATCATCATCGTCACTGTTTTCATAACCAGAGTCGCTATCATCGTGATGAGTCGACATAGTGCTCATCGGTGTAGTTCATAACTCGGTCGGTTCGGTCTTCTTTTTTGTCTATAATTAATTATTTTTTGAAGATATTCGATTCGTAGTAATTGAATGTAACTTTTTTCAATTACCAGCTTCCGATTATTTTCTGTTTTTTTTTCCATCTGAAGCCTAGCTCTTTCATAATTCGTCGTATACTTCATTTCGAGCCATTAAAATTTATATCTTCTTTAAATTTTTCGAAGCCTTTCTACGGTACGGAGTTTCGCTGTTATGTAGTTATTATGAATACATATTTTTATTACAGATTGAATGAAACTATCAATTCCGGTAACTTTCTTCTTCCCTGATCTTTTCTTACCCGGAGTCCGAAACACGGCGAGCAAGCCAGAGCCTTTAGCTTCGTTAATATTGCACCTAACAGTACTCACTGATGTTTTTGTTGCTTCCGAAGTCTGTTTTACTTTTTCCATATCATTCTTCCCCTGTTTCATAATGAAGCAATATAAGTCGTACACAATTTTTCTACCCTTTCTTTTGAATACTACACCAATTTGTCACTGCATAGTGTATTTTTTATAAAAAATCAACAAACACTCGACAAATAGCAATGGCAACAAAGTCAACAAGCAATTATAACAAATAACTTAACGATTAATAACGATAGACTTTTCACTATACGCAAGCGTACTTTTGGGAGCAAGCGAAACGAGGGCGCGGTGCGGGACGCAAGGTTCGACTGATCTACCAATAACGCGCTCGATACGATTTCCCCTGCCGTCGCGCCTCACCCTCACCACCAAAGTGATCTAAAATTCGGTTCTGCGCAGTCAAGGTCATTTGCTCAAGAAGTTTGCCGGTTACTATAAGAGGGGAGTGAGCGAAGAAACGGTATATGATAGAAGAGTATGGAAGGAGAAAACATGTTGCGCCGACCCCAGGTAACTGGGAGAAGGGCAGGATAATGATGATGATGATGGGAGACTGTAGAATGTTTCGACTGTGAAAAGATAATACGGGTTAAAGTATGAAATTACCGTTCTATTGTAATAGGTATTTCGAATTGACATAGAACCTTCATGGTTTGAAATTTTTTACTGAATTTTTTTTTTTAAATGGTCCCAATGAGGTTCTTCTTTTAAAAAATCTGCAACATTTGAGCTACGACTTTCAGTTGTTTTTTGAAGTCATACTTCTTTAGGCGCGTTATGAAAAATTGATGAGAGTGAAATTTTACGATGCGCGCGCACCGTGACACAAAATGAACAAAATGAAGTTACCCACTAAATCGCTCATTACAATACGACCGACGTAACTTGTCGAGTCTGAATATAGCCGCAGGTGAACTTTCCGAACCGTACCGAAAATTACCGAATTTATACGATGTTAAGAAAAGGGATGTCCAATGTGCGTGTTTGAGGATGTTGTTTAAGCGATTTTTTTTCAAATTGATTAAAATTTAAATACAAAAAAAAAGAAATAAATTTAATAAAAATAAAGTATAACTTCTTACGAGCGTACACGCACCCTTTTTTTTATTTAGCTTAGACAAGAAAGAAGGATACTTCGAAAATTCGAGTGATTTCTGAATACGAGTTCCGACGCGGAACTAAAGCTGCAGAAACAACACGCAAAAATCCGTACACGGCTTGAATACATTGACAAGTTGAAAATGCATACTTTTCAGGGCAGCTATATTTTTAAGTTTACATATTATTATATACGTATTTAAGTAATTTCATCGGAATTTTCACATAATGTAAGTTTAATAATAAATTAAAGTTTATACCAAAAAAAATTACATATCAAGTTATTCACCGACGACTTGTCAATTTATTCACTTAAGTAATTAATTAATTAAAAATTAATTAAAATCCGAGAAAAGTACCTAATAAGATTAACATATATAGAGATATAAAAATATTATATAAATATGTAATAGCCATTTGAATTGATCAATAATTATATTTTTTACTAGCGACCCGCCCTCGCTTCGCTTCGGAAACATTACATTTTATTATTGTTATTTACGTAACGCGGGTGACGCCGCGGGGCGAAGCTAGTCTAAAATAAGTAGCCTAAGTTACTCCTTATGTTATCAGCTACCTATCAGTGAAAGTCTCGTCAAAATCGGTCCAGCCGTTCCAGTGATTAGTCGGAACAAACAGACAGACAGACAGACAAAAACTGTAGAAAATATTATTTTGGTGTATGTACCGTATATATATTCATATGCATGTAGTAAAAAGCGGTTATTTCAATATTACAAACAGACACTCCAATTTTATTTATATGTATAGATTAAAATAAAATAAACTGAAATTCTCGCCGGATCTTCTCAGTGGGTCGCGATTCCAATCCGGTGGTAGACTCTGCGAAGCACTGCTCTTGCTAGGGCTAGTGTTAGCAAATTCTCTCAGATTAAGCCCGTGAGCTCACCTAGCCGTCCGGGCATTGCTGGAATAACCCCTTAAGCTACCAGGAAATAGAAAAAAAAAAGATGTCTATAGGATGATATCAGATTTCATTTTCACAAACGGTTCGCTGCGTCCACAGCGTTAATTAAAACCGTATCATGTATGTACGTACATGTCCAAGGAAAATTCCTGTATTAATGTTTGTGATTAATCAAGAGACGTCAGTCAGCCCTTGGCAGCGAGACCAAGGGCGAATATATTGTGTTTTAAGAACATGATACTTGCAAATTAACAACTGCGTGTTTTGAGACACTTAATGTTGTAATTTGAGGAAACTGCAGTTGATCAGACAGCTACTCCACAGTGCGTTTCTAGAGATCTTTTTTGCCACGTACCATCCGGCTATGGAATGAGCTCCCCTCCACGGTGCTTCCCGAGCGCTATTACATGTCCTTCTTCAAACGAGGCTTGTGGAGAGTATTTAACGTTAGGCAGCGGCTTGGCTCTGCCCCTGGCATTGCTGACGTCCATGAGCGACGGTAACCACTCACCATCAGGTGGGCCGTATGATCGTCTGCCTATACGGCAATAAAAAATAAAAATAAATGCCTGTCCGACCTGACCTGATCGAGTCGTCGGCCAGATCATACTGGACAGAATTGGAACTGTAGCTAAGCCTTAAGCCATTTTCTAACCTCCAATACTCGATGGCTGCGAATCACTACTAAGAGAGAAGAGACCTCTTGAGACCTTAGAACTTATATCTCAAGGTGGGTGGCGCATTTACGTCGTAGATGTCGATGGGCTCCAGTAATCACTTAACACGAGGTGGGCTGTGAGCTCGTCCACCCTTCTAAGCAACAACAAAAAAAAAGAATCTATCTCTCTCATACTCCGCTCTCTTCTACAAAATATTGGAATCGAAGACATCGGAAACCGTCTCCCAAAAGCCGTCGCTGCCGAGAATCGTACCCACAACGCCACTAGACCAGCACCAGACGATGGTCAAACTCTTACGGCTTCAACTTATTTAAACTAGAGGTCCCGCAGTAGTCGAAATTCGACTATAATTAATTGGAATTGTAAGTTTGTACACTATTATGATTGTATTTTATACTTCTATAATCACAAATTTCGCCAAGACTACACTATAAAAAATATTAACAAAGACAAACAATATTTAATCTCAATTTGACAACAGACGTCAAGAACAAAAGTTTGACAATAAATAGTATGCATGCGTGTATGCGACAAATACATGGTATGTAGTGTGTAATGTTTTCTTTATTTATTTAGCGTATCTTTTATGCATTATTCAAAAAAAATATTAGCATTGTGCACTTCTTCTCTATATTCTCTTTAAGTGTGGAAAATTTCATACTCCTCCGTCCGCGCGATTTTCGTAAAAAGGGATACAAAGTTTTTGCTATATAGATTACAAGCATGTGTGATTGAACGAACGCACGTGATGCAATGGAAAAACCTTTTGCCGTCCCACGATTTACGGTTTACGGCTAGCCATCGTAAAATCTTGAAGACAATACATGCTGGTACGTGAGCCGGTCAGCCGATGGCGATGATGTTTTTATGTAATTACAATTGTAGTGTGCAGCTTATCCTTTTTTTTTCTACCTAAGCTGATAGCCTTGGGACGCTATATCAGCGGAACCTTAACTAGTAGGTGAGCTCACGGGGCTCAAACCTGACGACGTTGCTAACACGAGCCCTAGCAAGAACCGTGCTTCGCAGAATCTACCACCGGATCGGGAACGCGACCCACTGAGAAGATCCGACGAGAAACGCAGTGGGCTGTGTCTATGGGTTAAATTACTCGCCGAGACCTTCGGCGAGGACGGTGACCAGTGCTTGAGGTACCTAAAAGCACCGTTAATAGATCGGGAGGATCCGTAATGACGTGCTTAGGGCCGTATCCACTGTACACCCGCTATTCACTAGACCGGTATAAATTAACACAGAGCTATCCCACAGTTATCACACTATGCCGCCCCCGCTTTAAAACATGAAGTCCAAGACTCTATAATAAACAAGCAAACTGAGGAACAAAAATTTTTAAAACACCGATTAAAATAAAGATCTTTCAAAAGCATAGAAGACCTCGGAATACGTTTTGGCCTGTCTAGCACTTGATTTATGATAAAGTATTTTCATATTGACGTCACTGTTGTTGTCAAGCCGGCACTTATCAATTTTGGTGTCGTAATACTTATCAGCAGGGATGTTCCGTTCTGATACCTTTAAAGTATCGATACTTCTTCTCTATATCTATGAAAAAACGATTCTTCTATACAAATTGTTTAAGGTAACGCCAATTTTTGGCGCGAAACAGTCTAGCCTCCGAGTACGGATTAGTAGAACCGACATTACTGCAACACTGAAAGCTGAGCCTCTTGTTACCACTCCACACTTAATATGCTTTTTCTTATTGAAGCCCGCGGTATTTTCTAAACTGTTAAAGAATTCTTATACGAAAAATAACCTATAACATTATTCATTAAAAATCATGGATATCCGACGTTATGTCTGTAATGTCGGAAATTTATCGAATACTTTTATTTAAAAAAACTGTAGTTACTTAAAACTACAAAATCTTTCCAAAATACAAAAAGTATTCAACTAATATATAAGTATAAAACTATTGTTCTCACCATAACAAAGACTTGCAAACAAAGGCTTGGCTCTGCTTCTGGCATTGCTGAAGTCCATGGGCGACGGAAACCACTCACCATCAGGCGGGCCGTATGCTCGTCTGCCTACAAGAGCAATAAAAAATAAATAAAAAAGAAGACTTAAGACACCATAAATTACTCCAAGATTTCAAGACCTTTAAATTAATCTAAGAATTTACCATTCAATATTTTTAGGTAGGTAAGTAATTGTTGAATGAAATTAAAATTTTATCTCCGTTGGTTTCGAAAATATTTGCAATTATGTTTTTGATTGACAACAACCTTAAAACATTTCCAAAAGATAGCCAATTAGATAATATGTTAGCAAAACAGTTTTATTGCTTTTAAAGCATGGAAGATTTTTATACACCAAATTTTAAAGGAACGGGACAAATTACAGCGTAGTTCGTCATAACAGTATAGTACTGCCATCTATGAATGCATATCCAAACTCGTCTTCACATTGTTTGTGTGCTCAAGTAATTCATATTTCAGAATATAGATAGCTCTAGCTGTAGTTAATTCAACTAAATCGTAGAAATCGACTGTTTAATTTGCGGTTAGGTACCGGTTATATCATCATTGCCTCTAAGCTAGCCGGTACAACACCTTTTTTTTTCCAAGTCCTTTTACTTTTTATATTATGTATGTATAATAGGGGCGAAAACATTCAACTATGTATTTATTACCTATCGTTGGAATACTTCCAATAATGGCACATAGATGACACTATCTTCAGATAGCAGCCAAATAGAATTCAAGGTTTACTTTCATTAGGTTCATAAATTAATTTAAAGTTTAAAAAACTGCGTGTAAGTCCAAAGTCAATGCTCAGTGTGACATGTTTTTGTTAAAGACAAGGTACATATTTATTTTTTGGAGAGTTTAGTTCACAGCCTAGAAAATGAAAACACTAAATGTTTAAATTTTAAAATATTTATTTCAGTCTTAAATTAAGTAATATCACATTCATATTAACGTCAATTCGGTGGAAATAACTTAATACATGTAATATCTGAGATCAGAGTTTAGGTTCATTTCCGTCTTGGTTTCTGTAAAACATTTCAATCGACTTCTTCAACGGTGGGTCCACTATTTCTTGGCATTTGGTATCCACCCGGCATTCCACCAGGCATGTATCCGGGCATACCGCCCGGCATGCCACCCGGCATTCCTCCTGGCATGCCTCCTGGCATGCCTCCTGGCATGCTTCCTGGCATACCTCCTGGCATTCCTCCTGGCATGCCACCCGGCATTCCTCCTGGCATGCCACCCGGCATTCCTCCTGGCATACCGCCTGGCGCCGCACCGTGCATCTTGCTCATGACCGGCGAACACACTCGCTGCACATCCTTCAGCTTGTGCTCGTATTCATCCTGGTCAGCGAGAGTGTTGTTGTCCAGCCACCGCAGCGCCTCGTCACACGCGTCGCGCGCCGTGCTCTTGTCCGCGTCGCTCAGTTTGTCGCCGGCCTCGTCGAGCGCCTGCTTCACGCTGAACAAATACGATTCGAGCTGGTTCCGAGCGGCCACGCGCTGTCTCTGCTTCTCGTCTTCCTCCTTGTACCGCTCTGCCTCGGACAGCATGCGATCGATCTCCGCTTGCGAGAGACGACCCTTGTCGTTCTTGATCACGATGTTCTTGCTGCGGCCGGTGCTGTTCTCCTTGGCCGACACGTTCAGGATGCCGTTAGCGTCCATGTCGAACGTCACGTCGATCTTGGGCACTCCTCGCGGCGCGGGCGGGATTCCCGTCAGGTCGAACGTGCCCAGAAGGTTGTTGTCCTTTGTCATCGCTCTCTCTCCCTCGTACACCTGGATGGTGACGGCCGGCTGGTTGTCTGAATACGTCGTGAATGTCTGAGACTGTTTGCACGGAATCTTCGAGTTTCGTTCGATGATCTTCGTCATCACGCCGCCGGCTGTCTCAATACCGAGAGACAGAGGAGCCACGTCGACCAACAAGACATCCTGTATCTTGGAGTCGGTCTCGCCGCTCAAGATGGCCGCCTGGACTGCTGCACCGTAGGCTACGGCTTCGTCCGGATTGATGGATAGGTTCAGTTTCTTCCCACAGAAGAAGTTTTGAAGCATAGTTTGTACTTTCGGAATGCGGGTGGAGCCTCCGACGAGGACCACGTCGTGGATCTGACTCTTGTCGAGTTTAGCATCCTTGAGTGCCTTCTCGACGGGTTCCAGAGTTCCCCTGAACAGGTCCGCGTTCAGTTCCTCGAAGCGGGCGCGGGAGACTCGCGTGTAGAAGTCGATGCCCTCATACAGAGCGTCAATCTCGATGGTGGCCTCGGTGCTGGATGAGAGTGTCCTCTTGGCGCGCTCAGCGGCCGTGCGGAGGCGTCGGAGTGCGCGAGAGTTCAGGCGCAGATCCTTCTTGTACTTGCGCTTGAACTCTTCCGCAAGATGGTTGACTAGTCGGTTATCGAAGTCCTCGCCTCCCAGGTGCGTGTCGCCGGCTGTGGACTTCACTTCGAACAACGATCCCTCGTCGATGGTCAGGACGGAGACGTCGAAGGTTCCTCCACCCAGATCGAAGATAAGAACATTTCTCTCACCCTTGAGGTTCTTGTCGAGGCCGTACGCGAGCGCGGCGGCTGTGGGCTCGTTGATGATGCGGAGCACGTTCAGCCCGGCGATGGCTCCGGCGTCCTTGGTGGCCTGACGCTGGGAGTCGTTGAAGTATGCCGGAACTGTGACTACCGCATCCCGCACTGTGCTTCCCAGATACGCTTCCGCCGTCTCCTTCATTTTTGTCAGCACCATGCTGCTAATTTCTTCTGGCGCGAATCGTTTCGTCTCACCTTTAAACTCGATCTGTATTTTCGGTTTGCCGCAGTCGTTGATCACTTTGAAGGGCCAGTGCTTCATGTCCTGCTGAATCTTGGGGTCGTCGAATTTCCTCCCGATCAGCCTCTTCGCGTCGAACACGGTGTTGTTAGGGTTCAAGGCGACCTGGTTCTTGGCTGCGTCGCCGATGAGACGCTCCGTGTCCGTGAACGCGACGTACGATGGTGTGGTACGGTTGCCCTGGTCGTTCGCGATGATCTCCACGTTCCCGTGCTGCCATACTCCAACACATGAGTATGTCGTTCCCAAATCAATTCCGATAGCTGGCATTTTGAATATTAATCACTGTAGATACTTCTTCACAATAAACAATAAATAACTCGTCGAAAAACTTTTCAGTTCGCACTGAATTCACTTCGTCTGCTTCGTCTCGTGTTTCAAATTATTCTGATTTCCCGCCGGCACTCCACTGGTTTTATACTCGGTGAATTCCATTCGAGATTCAGCGAGAATGCTCTCGAACTTGCACGTTCCGACCAATTATGATGCCGTTTTCAACGAATGCTCTAGAAGGTCAGTGCTACGTGACCAATAGCGAGACAGTATTCAAAGAAAGAGATAAATATATATAGCTATGGAATCAATAAGAAAGTGTGGCCGTATATAAAAATAACCGGGATTTATCCGAATTGTAAATAGGTAATAGAATGTTTTCAAATTTTTTTTGCAGGCAGGCAATCTCCAAACAGGATAATGGTATCCAGACAAATCTTTAAATATTGCCGGCATAATGTCCATAAAATAATGTAACTACTTATAACCAGGGAGCTCTAATGCTGATCGGCCATTCAAGACCAACCAATCAAATAAAGACCTTTTCGCTTTTTTTAGTTTTATTAATGTGCTATTATAAATACCTTTTCAATAAAATTATAATTTCTTAAAAAATTGCTTTTCCGGAAAAAAATGTTTTTATCTCGGTATGCTCTACCAGTTATCAGTGCTTTGCACAGTACAGCTGTTCAGTACACAACAAACACACACACAGGTTGTAATTGTATTCTACCAATTTAGGGTACGCGAGGAGTGAAGTTGTGTAATTTGTTTTATTTTGTCTATTTAGTGTTTCTTCAGGTTTAAATGTGTAATAATGGTGGTTTATTAACTGTTTAATATCTGTGAAAGTGCACAAATGTGGGAAAATGAAACAAAGCTACTGGACGTAATTCTCGGGTTCCTCCAAAAAGTCCACTGAAAAAATCTCAGTAAATGACCACCATTTTACTGCGATTATATTTCATCCCAGTTGATTAATGTCTCAAATTAATCATCTTCATTTCATTTCACTCCATATTATCATTTTTCATAAAATTAAGAAAATAAAGTAAAATAAGACATGACTTAAAGGTCTTAGTTACCAGGTCATAAAATCTCTTAAAAAAAAAAATCATGAAATCGCCTACATAGGTACCATTAAGTATTGCGTGCGGATCAAGCTACTATATATTAATACGTGAAGCAAAAACTTTGTACCCCTTTTTACGAAAATTGCGCGGACGGAGGAGTATGAAATTTCCCACGCTGATACGGAATATAGAGAAGGAGTGCAGAATGCAAATTTTTTTTAAATTATTCATTAACCTTACATTAAATCAATAAAAAAACATTACACACACTATCATGTATTTGACACACACTTAAATACATATATACTCTGTATTGTCAAACTTTTGTTATTGCTTAAAGTCTGTGGTTAAATTAAGAATAGGTTAATCTTTAATATTATTTGTCTGTAGTGTAGTCTTGGCGAAAGTGATTAAAGAAGTATATAATAATAATAGAATAATAGTCTTTGACAATAGAACCAAACTTATAATTTCGGGAACTACGAGAACACTAGTAATAATAATAATATCAACACTAAAACTTAGTTTATGTTGCATTTAGTTTTATTTTATTATAAAACTAGCGACCCGCCCTCGCTTCGCTTCGGAAACATTAAAACACACATGAAACCAAAAAAATAAAATAATTTTTTTTTTTTAAAAGTAGCCTATGTTCATCAGGGACAATGTCGGCTTCTAATGGAAAAAGAATTTTTCAAATCGGTCCAGTAGTTTCGGAGCCTATTCGAAACAAACAAACAAACAAATCTTTCCTCTTTATAATATTATATAAGTAATAAGTAATAAGTATATAGAAGATTTAATGCATGAATTAATATTAACTTTATTGTGACAGCCCTTCAAAAACAAAACAAAATAACACGAAGGTTTTATTTAGGTAATCACCAGCACGTTATGAAATGAGTTTAAGTTGTAAATAAATAAGCATCGAATATGTACTTAGGAATACGCAATGACTATGTACTATGCATTGAGTTAAACAAAGTAATATCAGGATTGCATTAGCCCCATCCGATCATACCTACTTAAAAAAAAATCTCAATAACTTTTTTTACTGCAGATATCATTTGAAATCCTTCAAATATTTATCTCTTAAGAAATTTAAACTACAATGATACAAAAAAAATATTATAAAATTGTTGTCATGGTAGTTATTTAGTTTAATTTTCGAAGGATGTCAAATTTTTGCTATAATTAAAAAAGAGGTTTTGTTCTTTTCTTTTCTCGAATAGTTATGAGCAGGCCTACTGTCTGGTACCCATATATAGTTGAATTGCGACATGTTGTCTTATATATGTCGCAGGCAATTTGTATGATTCCGCCGTTTACAAACGGCGTCGTCATTATAAAAACGCTCGCCGTTATGTAAAATGCCGAAGGCAAAATGTAAATTGCCGTGTCACTTTATAATATGGCACAACATAACATCGACAATTCAAACGCCGTTTCCATAATGCCGGGGCAAATTGAAGTATTTAGTTCATTTTTTTACCACGCGCGCCACTGTTGATCAAAACAATAACATAGGCGTCCTTTTGTGTCTCAAAAAATAACTGAAAACAGTGCAAATATTTCGTGTGGAGAAGACATTTTAGAAAATAATTCTGATTTTAGAGGTTTATATTATAGTGAATTAAAAAAATTATACAATTCTCAAACGGAAGCTGTAAAAAAGCTTTGGACAAATAGTAAGATTTTTGAGGTTGTCCGGCACCTAAAAAATGCTAAGGTGGCCACAGAATCTGGTTCCCGGAGGACTCCTGCAGGTCAAAAAAATACGAGGTTATGAGCATCAGTGAATTGGACTACCTTATTTTAAAAAGGAATAGCCTTGGCAGTCCAACCGTTCGTGTAATACCGTTGGAAGAATATTACGATGTATTGTTAGAGATTCATAGAGGTTACGGACATGGTGGTCAAGACAAAATTCAGTATCAAATGAAGGATAGATTTATTATTGAGAGAAAAGCGATCGATTTATTCGTATCGTTATGTCAATTTATCTGCTTTGTAACTTAAATATTATAATGCCTTGGTGTTTTTTAATCATGGAATGGGACATGCGCAAATAAGTAATATACATTTTAATTTTTACTTTTGTTACTTTTTATTTAAAAATAAATCAAGAAACGTTTATTTTTTAAATAATCTTCATTTACTAATTTAGGGAAATGTCTTCTAAGAATGATGAATACTTCAGACTTCAAAATATGATTTTACATATGACCTGTTTGTTTTTATTTGAAAGTGTCATATTATCCTTAGAAGTTTTATTAATGTCATTTAAATGTTGTTTTGTTATTTAAATATTTTAACTAGGTAAGTACTTTAAGAGAACCAAAGCACATAATTTAGTCTTACTTGAAATCTTCATTAGTACTTGATTACGGAAATAAAGTCTGATTATTATAAACTGCATTTTATTATGGTCACCCTAAAACTACAACCAATGTCGAAATTATAACAATTGAATGAGTTATCATTTTGCCTTCGGCATTTTACATAACGGCGAGCGTTTTTATAATGACGACGCCGTTTGTAAACGGCGGAATCATACAAATTGCCTGCGACATATATATCATAATAATTATTATGTACATTATAAATAAACAGAGTAATTAAATTCAAAAACTTCTTATTATTTCACTTTGTAAATTAATCATCCCACAAACTATGGAGACAATCTCATACAAATATAACTAAATAATAATAATAATAACTAAATAAATATGAAATTTCCTAAAAACCCCTGTCAGCTAATACACTAAATTACTGAACCATTTTTTTCTAATGAAATACGTACCTACTCAACAAATTTAATGTTCACGATTGACTTTGACGGTGAAGGAATAACATCGTGTATGCGAAGGAATAACATTGCATAATTACTGGTGGTAGAGGACCTCTTGTGAGTCCGCGCGGGTAGATACCATCACTCTGCCTATTTCTGCCGTAAAGCAGTAATACGTTTTGGTTTGAAGGGCGGGGCAGCCGTTGCAACTGTACTGAGACCTTAGAACTTATATCTCGAGGTGAGTGACGCATTTACGGTGTAGATGTCTATCGGCTCCGGTAACCACTTAACATCAGGTGGGCTATGAGCTCGTCCACCCATCTAAGCCATAAAAAATAAAAAAATATTCAAGTAACATCCGGTAAATCAGGGAAATGTAAACGGTATATATATTATGTCTATAGTACACCGCAACATACCTGCTATATTTTTATATTTTCCAGAATTTCTGTAAATTAAACAGTTGTCTGAAAGAGATCGCTTTTAGCGATAAGACCGTCTATTGTACAAAGGTATCTGCTTTTTGACTGTTATTTGAATGTAAATTGTGTTTTGGTGTGCAATAAAATGTATTCTCTCTCTCTCTAAGCCCGCATCTAAGTATGTATTTACTATATAGTTTACTGTAGTGACAGAGCTGATTGGCGTTGGTGGGCTAGCTCCAATGGGAAGAGGCACGGAGGAAGAAAAATATTATTTGAATAAAGATTGTTCATCAAATGGATTGCCTTTTTATTATAATGTAAACATTAAAATTTATCAATTGGCAGGAAAAGTTGTGGATCACTCGCTACTAAAGTACTCTCTAGTATTACTCACAAGTAATCCCAAATTACTGACGACACCCAACACAACCCTACCACTGTGGAGGCCAGTGGTAGGTACCAGTACCAGTCTATTTTGGGAGCCTTTAGGATCAAGTAAAACCATCTTGACCATTTTTGCTACGAATGCGTTCAGGTTTGATTGGTGGGAGCGCCGTGACACTGTAATTGAGACTTAAACCTCACTCATGTTTCAAGGTAGTTGGCGACGCTGTCATGACGTCTATGGGCTCCGATAAACACTTGACGCAGGAAGAGTCATGAGCTCGTTCGCCCATCAAAACCATAAAAAAAGATAAATGCACCCTTCATAATAAGCTAAACGAAATGACCCAGAGGACGGGGCAACACAAAGCCGTCGTCGCCCGAAAGATGTCTTGTCGGATCCCGTAGATCCCACTCACAGTACTTCCAAGCACCGTTCACCGCCCTAAGCAACCAACCCATAGATAAAGCCCACTGAGTTTCTCGCCGGATCTTCTTAGTGGGCTGCAATTCCGATCTGGTGGTAGATGCTGCGAAGCACTGCTCTTTCTAGGACTAGTATTGGTAGATTCTCTTAAATTGAGCCCGCAAGGTCAGATTCCCGTCCAGGCGTAGTTTTAATAATCTCCTAGGCTACCAGCGAATAGGTAGGGAAAAAAGATGGATAATGGCGGTTTCTACTAAAATCGTTGCTCAGTAGCTGCGTGCTGCCACCTATCAGCGTGTTAATAGCAACAATAACCAACAAGAGTAGCTCCCTGTCAAATAAAATAGATGGCGCTATCCGCAGAAAAGAAAAGATTTTGGCTCTTAGGTTGGCGGGATTAAATCACAGTGGAACAAAAAAAAAATTAAACACGATATATTGTTTAATTAACAGTTTATTTCATACACAAATAATTCCTAAATTAATATCAAATTTTTATAAAGGTGGGGAGAGCTTACAACTAAAAATATCAGAGATCATGTTTTGGTTCACATAGAGTTTGAAATTTGTAGGAACTGGTTCAATCAACTTCTTCGACAGTGGGTCCATCATTTCTTGGCATTTGGTATCCACCCGGCATTCCACCAGGCATGTATCCTGGCATACCGCCCGGCATACCTCCAGGCATGCCGCCCGGCATTCCTCCTGACATTCCTCCTGGCATTCCTCCTGGCATACCGCCGGGCGCCGCACCGTGCATCTTGCTCATGACCGGCGAACACACTCGCTGCACATCCTTCAGCTTGTGCTCGTATTCATCCTGCTCAGCGAGAGTGTTGTTGTCCAGCCACCGAAGCGCCTCGTCACACGCGTCGCGCGCCGTGCTCTTGTCCGCGTCGCTCAGTTTGTCGCCGGCCTCGTCGAGCGCCTGCTTCACGCTGAACAAATACGATTCGAGCTGGTTCCGAGCGGCCACGCGCTGTCTCTGCTTCTCGTCTTCCTCCTTGTACCGCTCTGCCTCGGACAGCATGCGATCGATCTCCGCTTGCGAGAGACGACCCTTGTCGTTCTTGATCACGATGTTCTTGCTGCGGCCCGTGCTGTTCTCCTTGGCCGACACGTTCAGGATGCCGTTAGCGTCCATGTCGAACGTCACGTCGATCTTGGGCACTCCTCGCGGCGCGGGCGGGATCCCCGTCAGGTCGAACGTGCCCAGAAGGTTGTTGTCCTTTGTCATCGCTCTCTCTCCCTCGTACACCTGGATGGTGACGGCCGGCTGGTTGTCTGAATACGTCGTGAATGTCTGAGACTGTTTGCACGGAATCTTTGAGTTTCGTTCGATGATCTTCGTCATCACGCCGCCGGCTGTCTCAATACCGAGAGACAGAGGAGCCACGTCGACCAACAAGACATCCTGTATCTTGGAGTCGGTCTCGCCGCTCAAGATGGCCGCCTGGACTGCTGCACCGTAGGCTACGGCTTCGTCCGGATTGATGGATAGGTTCAGTTTCTTCCCACAGAAGAAGTTTTGAAGCATAGTTTGTACTTTCGGAATGCGGGTGGAGCCTCCGACGAGGACTACATCGTGGATCTGACTCTTGTCGAGTTTAGCATCCTTGAGTGCCTTCTCGACGGGTTCCAGAGTTCCTCTGAACAGGTCCGCGTTCAGTTCCTCGAAGCGGGCGCGAGAGACTCGCGTGTAGAAGTCGATGCCCTCATACAGAGCGTCAATCTCGATGGTGGCCTCGGTGCTGGATGAGAGTGTCCTCTTGGCGCGCTCAGCGGCCGTGCGGAGGCGTCGGAGTGCGCGAGAGTTCAGGCGCAGATCCTTCTTGTACTTGCGCTTGAACTCTTCCGCAAGATGGTTGACTAGTCGGTTATCGAAGTCCTCGCCTCCCAGGTGCGTGTCGCCGGCTGTGGACTTCACTTCGAACAACGATCCCTCGTCGATGGTCAGGACGGACACGTCGAAGGTTCCTCCACCCAGATCGAAGATAAGAACATTTCTCTCACCCTTGAGGTTCTTGTCGAGGCCGTACGCGAGCGCGGCGGCTGTGGGCTCGTTGATGATGCGGAGCACGTTCAGCCCGGCGATGGCTCCGGCGTCCTTGGTGGCCTGACGCTGGGAGTCGTTGAAGTATGCCGGAACTGTGACTACCGCATCCCGCACTGTGCTTCCCAGATACGCTTCCGCCGTCTCCTTCATTTTTGTCAGCACCATGCTGCTAATTTCTTCTGGCGCGAATCGTTTCGTCTCACCTTTAAACTCGATCTGTATTTTCGGCTTGCCGCAGTCGTTGATCACTTTGAAGGGCCAGTGCTTCATGTCCTGCTGAATCTTGGGGTCGTCGAATTTCCTCCCGATCAGCCTCTTCGCGTCGAACACGGTGTTGTTAGGGTTCAAGGCGACCTGGTTCTTGGCTGCGTCGCCGATGAGACGCTCCGTGTCCGTGAACGCGACGTACGATGGTGTGGTGCGGTTGCCCTGGTCGTTCGCGATGATCTCCACGTTTCCGTGTTGCCATACTCCAACACATGAGTATGTTGTTCCCAAATCAATTCCGATAGCTGGCATTTTTAATATTAATTACTGTAGACACTTCTTTCACAATAAACAATATATAACTCGCCGAAAAACTTTTCAGTTCGCACTGAATTCACTTCGTCTACTTCGTTTCGTGTTTCAAATTATTCTGATTTCCCGCCGACACTCCACTGTTTTTATACTCAGTGAATTCCATTCGAGATTCAGCGAGAATGTTCTCGAACTTGCGCGTTCCGACCAATCATGACGCCGTTTTCAACGAATGTTCTAGAAGGTCAGTCATATCTAGCCAATAGCGAGACAGTATTCAAAGAAAGAGATAGAAATATACAGCTACGGAATCGATACGGGAGGGTTGCCATGTATGAGAAATACTCTAGGTTTCCATATAATTTTAAAATATATCCGATCTTGCTAATTGTTCACTCAATTCAATGCATATTACTTGGTATTAAGTTGTAAGTTGTTGTTTATATATTTTTGTGAATTTACGAGTCGAATTGACGATCTTGCGTATTCATGACGAGCATGGTATAAGCGATCGATCATGCGTTTTAGCTTGACGAGAAAGATAGCCATATTCTAGTGGCATTACACGTCAACTTTTGGTCTTAAAATATTCCATCTGTATTAATATACATACATTACATGCAATCTTGTAACCACTTAAAACAAATTGTTCTCTGAACTAATCAGTTAATCGACAACACTGTATCCCATTTAAATAGTACTTTTGGAAATTGGATCTATTTCAATATTAGCATTCCCGGAAATCAAAATCTTTACTTCGCCATACTCTCAGTGCGCTGTGTTTGTTCCATTCCAGTCAGAATTTCACAAGTGCCGCATTGTGCACAGTGTGTATGTTTATCACACAATGACATAAACAAATATATAAGTGTATAATCTATGGACATAAATATTACACAATTATGAGTCCGTAGGTAGGGTACATGAGAGATTCAGTGTGTGTTAAATTTATGTAAAGTCGAATAATTACTTATTTAAAAAATTTAATTCTCCTAAATAAAAAATTCCACTCGTACCTTCATTTATGGTTATCTGAGATAAGGGTTGTGCCGCGTATTCCAAACTCGAAATTCATAAGGAATCAATTTATAATTATTCTTAACTCCATGAATATAATACTATGACCTGTTTGGAATGTTCTAGGAATTATATATATTTCACTTTACATATTACAAATGGCACGAACAGAGCTTAATATAATTAGGTAGGTATAAGTATATTTTGTGATTGCAGATTTTTTTTTCTGCCCGTATAACGAACCTCATGCATGAGTTTTCCACGCCAAGAGAGCGCCCGGGGTATTGACGGTCTGCAGATATTGGGAGCGGACCGCGGGCCCAAGGATCTTTTTAGGGCCCTACCTACCTACTAACACCAACTTTATTCGAAATGTCAAAAATAGCACGATCATAGGAATGTATGTTCGTATTGTCATGTGAATAGCTCAAAGGTAGTTGAGTAACTCCGTTCTACATATTTCTGCAGCCAAGTATGAGTGATCAATATACCACGAATTGATTTTCGCGCATCCCCCAGTACGTACAAAACTACTAAATACGATAAAAAGCATTATTCGATCTCTTTTAAAAAAAAATTTTCACGTTTCCCCAAAAAAAAATATTAACACGAAATATTCCTAAAAGAAAGCACGCGCGCATTGCGTGCTGGGTATTACTCAATAGATGGCGCTAATTGGTTTTTTAATCCGGTTTTTTTAAATGCGAATTCTGTGTATGTACATACGTAAATCAAATTAAATCAATATGGATGAGCGAAGTCTACGACATAGGCTTACAATAAATCCATTCAGAAAGTATAAAATTCATCTTATCTAACTTAGGCCTTTTGGGTAGATAATGTACCTAGATATACCTATACTTGGACTGACGCGAAGATTATTTTTTGTTATTTAGGATTGGATTCATTTCAGAATTAAAATAAAGTTAATGATGTTGAAGCCTAGCCGGAGGGTAAATTGAAATAATAAAAATAGTAATAATGAAATTAAGGATTGTTTGTTTCATCTTAGAAGTTTTTTTAAACGTCGTTTTTTAGATTTACGTCGAACGGAACTAAAGGGGTCCCATAAATTTTATTATAACCCTAATAGAATACAACGCTCGAATATTCATATTTATTATGAAAACGTCCTGCTTGTATATTGCAGTTGTATTGTCGACCTTACATGCATTGTACGAGCGAGACAAAACTCGTCCAAACTGGAAACAGCGATAATATTCCAGAGCTTTCTGTGGATCCGGTGGATCGATATTTCGTTCTGCATAACTCGTGCAAGTCGTGCACTGCCGCCAGTTGTCATAGCGACTAATGTTCTCGTTTCCGGAATAATCTAGATTGTTCGTATTTGTTGTTCTGATTCCCCCAATGATTGTTAGCTGATATAGAAAAATGATTGAATTGTTCTACTCGTAATAGTATGTATTCAAACTCTTAAAGCAAAATAAATAAAAACACTTGAACTTGTTTTCCTAGCATATGGCCGGAATAGTAATGTGTTAAATTTTTATTATTGAAAAACGAATTAAACTTTTGGCTCTGCGCGGCGGTGTGAAAGGGAAAATGGGCATTATCAGCTGTTGGCATTTATAAACTAATTTTTTTTAAAGATGTAAATTTTAAGAAATTAGGTACAAATATTAATTTATATTCTTTACATAAGTACAGTTACTTTTTAAAGAATTAGTTGAAAATTTCATGGTGTCTCAAAGTGTTGTTGATATTACATATTTCTGTGGTTGAGATCTTCAGAAGGTGGATCCGTTGTGGTTGATGCGTTGCCTCTCAAATGTTGAATATTATTTCACCGCCTTCTATCAAATGTCCCCTATTCATTTATAACATAGTTTAATTTTTTTCTATAAAATAAGTAACATATCTCTGAATTCGACGGGTCGTTGTGACTTCTTAGGGGGGCGCGGGAAGGGCTTTGGAGCAACCTCCTCTGCCAGTGTTGAGATCTCTCTGCCTTGCAAGACAGGGGGCTAGTAATAATCAGCAATAGCTGGCTGGTAAATATGCTGGTATTGGGTGATGACGGAAAATAAATCCGTGTTCCGGGGACTCTTGCGAGGAAGCACGGACACCCGTGCACACGATGGTAATTTCTTCTTCCATCTTTGTTGCTGGTCTTCTCTTTTCTTCTTGTGGGTTACTCCTCCCCTCCACGGGTCCGCACGGGTGGGTTCCACCGTCCTGCCTATAGATGTACATGTCTATGGGCTCCAGTAACAAAGCAATAAAAAAAGTGTTTTTTTTTTCAGTACATCACTTATTTTTTATTGCTTGGATGGGTGGACAAGCTCACAGCCCACCTGGTGTCAAGTGGTTACTGGAGCTCGTAGACATCTACAACGTAAATGCGCCACCCACCTTGAGATATGAGTTCTAAGGTCTCAGTATAGTTACAACGACTACCCCACCCTTCAAACCGAAACGCATTACTGCTTCACGGCAGAAATAGGCAGGGCGATGGTATCTACCCGTGCGGACTCACAAGAGATCCTACTACCAATAATAATGTCTATACGACAATCAAATGTCAATTTTTTTATGATCTTATTGTTAACCTTAAAACATTACTAATTTCAAGTCAAGTCATGAAAGTAGTTATAACTTTAATACTGGTAATACTTATCTACATATAACAATCTGATGGCTGTAGATGTCTATGGGCTCCAGTAAACACTTAACACCAGGTGGGCTGTGAGCTCGTCCACCCATCTAAGCTATAAAAAAAACCCATAGAGTACCTATATAAAAATATATGCCGTCATTTGAGGATAAAGGACAAATATGTTTGATAAAAAACAATCGCAATTAAAGAATATTTTCCATTAAAAATTTGTAATCCACTAGCCCATTCCTCGAAAGTGTTTTTAAATATATAAAAAAACAGTCAATGTCCGCTAAGATCGAGAACTCATTTAAACAAAAAGGTATTTATTGGTATTTAACATTAACAGTTCCATCAGTTCCATCCACTGTTGGACGTAGAGTTCTCCTGAGGCGCGCCACGCAACCCGATCTGGGGCCTGTCATCTCCATCCAGTGCCGGTACTTGAGAGTTCAATAAATAATAGTGCTAAAAAAAACCCGCAGACCACGGCGGAATAGCTACCGCACCAGACCAGGGACGACAGGAGCGTTGGCAACGAGGGACAGGAGGCCAGGATTTCCACAAACCGCGGCAGAGAGCGGACACACTGTCTTTAAAGGGAAGGCAGTGGCTTCAACTCTATATTATGCCCCCTCATCATCATTTCATATTCATACATCACATCAACCAAACAACATCATCTTCATTATCATTACCATTACATAATTCAGTAGAAACATCACCCCTGCCGAGAAGGTAGAGGGAGTTCAAGTCCAGGCAGAGGGGATCTGCCCGGAGCTCGAACCCCATGAGGGGACATGAGGGCTCAGAAGTATTTTTATTAATTGTCGATTGCGGGATAAAAGAAATAATGTAAAAAATAAAACGATTCTCGAATTTCGATCAATGCGCGTCATCGGGCCAAGAATAGCGATCCCCCTAATCTATTCCGTGGGTGTCATAAAAAGCGATTAAGGTATTCGGCGGAGAATGGGCAGCCGCGGTCTCTAAGTATTCCACTAGCGTGGGCACTGCGATCTGTATTTACTTTCCATAATCGTATTATAAGCCTGGGCATCTCGAGGTAGGGGTACATACTCGCTCGTAAAGACCCTGATAGCCTAGAGAAGATAATGGTAGTTGATCAGGTTGACGGGGGAAGATCACGCGAACGCTACCCGCTGGTCAGATCTATATTAGACACTCACCGGCCTTTCAATAACCGAAGCTATAAAGACCGTCGAGGACAGGAAAAGATGAGGAAGCATAATCCATCGAGCGATTAACAGTTCAAGCTAGACACGACTTTTAGCAATGAAGAATCCGACTAAGGAAGGAAGAAGGTACCTACTGCCATCCTGCCATTCTATACATTTGAAACTTCGATACTTAAGGTGACCATTCGTACTGTTTTTGACAGGACATTACAGTTTTTTAATGAAGTTTATATACGCAAATACGATATAAGAATGTAGAAATGTATAATAATGAAGTTCGCAAATAATTGCTTAGAAACAAAAATATAATTTGTACATGACGAACCTTTAGCTTAAAACACAATCTGTTTTACCGATATTGTACACTATATATCTATATTATAGTCGACTAGCGTAAGCATCAATCGCTAAGCGTGATGTAAAAAAAAATTAACTAAACTAAACTAACCTACACTATAATAGCATAGTTAGTTATTATTAAGTGTTTACTTAGTTCAAGCACTCGCTCAGTTTCGGCTGAATACGGACCATGTTAAATGGCCATTGTTTTGTAATTACCGATCTCGTAATAAACGTATTCCAATATAATTCTAATTAAACGTATAATATATGTATTTGTTATAGGCTTTTTTGTGTGGTCTTTGTCCTGTTTTTCCATACAAAAATAATGGTCATTAGATCGATATCATTTCTCAAGGTTGGGTGGCAGCATTCACGTTGGGATGTGCATTTAACAATAGGTAGTCTGTGAGCATGTTACCACTCCACGCCCTACATTAAACAACAAGACGCCATTCGGTCATTATTTAGCAATAAAAAAGAAACAAGTAATGTAAATTTTAATTAATGTTTTAATAATGAATTTATTTCCACAGTAGCCGCAACTGTGAAACTTTGAGAACCGCAGGTCCGTATATTTCATGGTTAAATAAAAAAAAATTAATGGAAGTTAAAGTTGATTTTTTAATATTAGTCCATTCGGATGAATTTGAACGAAGCGAGCTGAGATGAAATAAAGTAAGCTCCCAGTCCAATGGTTTGGATGTTGCTAACATTGCAGTGGGATTTTTAGAGGAACCTAAGAAGCCACGTCTAACGACTTTGTTTCATATTGTGTTGTGTACTTTCGCATATGGTAAAACGTTAATAAGACACTATTATTACACGATTAAACCTAAAGACACATTAAAGAAACAAAATAAAACAAATCACATGACTTCGCTTCTCGCACGTCCATAAGTAAGCTGTTATAGTTATGAAGCTGTTAGCTGGTAGGACCTCTTGTGAGTCCGCACGGGTAGGTACCACCGCCCTGCCTATTTCTGCCGTAAAGCAGTAATGCGTTTCGGTTTGAAGGGCGGGGCAGCCGTTGTAACTGTACTGAGACCTTAGGACTTATATCTCAAGGTGGGTGGCGCATTTATGTTGTAGATGTCTATGGGCTCCAGTAACCACCTAACACCAGGTGGGCTGTGAGCTCATCCACCCATCTAAGATATAAAAAATAAAAAATTAATGTAATACATTCAGTGTGCTTAGTGCGAGTTTTTTTACTTTTCGATCGTGTTTAAGTTAACTCAAATTTGTATTAAGTTGGAACAGCCACTGGCGGGAAACGAGGGCAAGCTGCTGTATACTCAAAACTTAATTTTAATACAAACACCAATCTTAGTAGCTGGAATGTACGTCGTTGGCGACATTGGCGGTAAAATTAGATTGCCTCATCATAATGTTGGTACATTATATTTTGATCTCTATATTTAGCGGTATCAGAACGTAGGCGGTTGGCATACCTACGGTTATAATAGAAATAGAGGACGAATACTAAGGTTAGTAAATTTAAATAAAAAAAATTAATTCCATACTCATATTTTTTAAGTGAGCAGTACTTAAAATTATATTCATGACTTTATTATTGATTCAAAAGAAGACAGTCACCACTTAAAACTATAAGAAATTAATTTAGGTGATGTGATGACCAGTATGTGTAAAAACTAATGTAGGTATTTTAAACCAAACACCACGATCCAACCGCTAAATTTCGAACTCTTAGAAATAGGTATGCTACCCACTTTGAAATAATGTTTTAACTTCATGATCGCCACAGAAGGCAAGTCCCGTGAAAGCACTTACCTATCCGTGCTGTGAGGGCGCAAGTTTGACGTCGGTAGGTAGGTAGTAAATTTATCCAGTTTTCAAAATAATCTCGACATCATAGCCAAGATTCACTGAGTCTGTCTGTGTAGCTCAAATCTAGTATTCATTACAGACATTCAGATTCTAATTCTAATATCGAGATTTTTGTTAGAAAAATTCATTTCTTGAAATTAAAAACATTGTGTTTTTTAAATAAATATATTTATTTAATTTCAACATGGTATTCACGGGCTGCTACAATAAATTAATCAGTCTTTAAATTAATATCACACAGATTAGATCATAACAAAAAGGAACCTAATTTAAAAGGAGATCCTTTGGTTGATACTGGCATTTGGTGCTATCCTTTGGTTTGTTCTTTAGTCGACTTCCTCAACTGTGGGTCCATCACTCCTCGCTTGTTGGTATCCTCCCGGCATGCCACCCGGCATTCCTCCTGGCATACCGCCAGGCGCCGCACCGTGCATCTTGCTCATGACAGGCGAACACACTCGCTGCACATCCTTCAGCTTGTGCTCGTATTCATCCTGGTCAGCGAGAGTGTTGTTGTCCAGCCACCGCAGCGCCTCGTCACACGCGTCGCGCGCCGTGCTCTTGTCCGCGTCGCTCAGTTTGTCGCCGGCCTCGTCGAGCGCCTGCTTCACGCTGAACAAATACGATTCGAGCTGGTTCCGAGCGGCCACGCGCTGTCTCTGCTTCTCGTCTTCCTCCTTGTACCGCTCTGCCTCGGACAGCATGCGATCGATCTCCGCTTGCGAGAGACGACCCTTGTCGTTCTTGATCACGATGTTCTTGCTGCGGCCGGTGCTGTTCTCCTTGGCCGACACGTTCAGGATGCCGTTAGCGTCCATGTCGAACGTCACGTCGATCTTGGGCACTCCTCGCGGCGCGGGCGGGATCCCCGTCAGGTCGAACGTGCCCAGAAGGTTGTTGTCCTTTGTCATCGCTCTCTCTCCCTCGTACACCTGGATGGTGACGGCCGGCTGGTTGTCTGAATACGTCGTGAATGTCTGAGACTGTTTGCACGGAATCTTTGAGTTTCGTTCGATGATCTTCGTCATCACGCCGCCGGCTGTCTCAATACCGAGAGACAGAGGAGCCACGTCGACCAACAAGACATCCTGTATCTTGGAGTCGGTCTCGCCGCTCAAGATGGCCGCCTGGACTGCTGCACCGTAGGCTACGGCTTCGTCCGGATTGATGGATAGGTTCAGTTTCTTCCCACAGAAGAAGTTTTGGAGCATAGTTTGTACTTTCGGAATGCGGGTGGAGCCTCCGACGAGGACTACATCGTGGATCTGACTCTTGTCGAGTTTAGCATCCTTGAGTGCCTTCTCGACGGGTTCCAGAGTTCCCCTGAACAGGTCCGCGTTCAGTTCCTCGAAGCGGGCGCGGGAGACTCGCGTGTAGAAGTCGATGCCCTCATACAGAGCGTCAATCTCGATGGTGGCCTCGGTGCTGGATGAGAGTGTCCTCTTGGCGCGCTCAGCGGCCGTGCGGAGGCGTCGGAGTGCGCGAGAGTTCAGGCGCAGATCCTTCTTGTACTTGCGCTTGAACTCTTCCGCAAGATGGTTGACTAGTCGGTTATCGAAGTCCTCGCCTCCCAGGTGCGTGTCGCCGGCTGTGGACTTCACTTCGAACAACGATCCCTCGTCGATGGTCAGGACGGACACGTCGAAGGTTCCTCCACCCAGATCGAAGATAAGAACATTTCTCTCACCCTTGAGGTTCTTGTCGAGGCCGTACGCGAGCGCGGCGGCTGTGGGCTCGTTGATGATGCGGAGCACGTTCAGCCCGGCGATGGCTCCGGCGTCCTTGGTGGCCTGACGCTGGGAGTCGTTGAAGTATGCCGGAACTGTGACTACCGCATCCCGCACTGTGCTTCCCAGATACGCTTCCGCCGTCTCCTTCATTTTTGTCAGCACCATGCTGCTAATTTCTTCTGGCGCGAATCGTTTCGTCTCACCTTTAAACTCGATCTGTATTTTCGGTTTGCCGCAGTCGTTGATCACTTTGAAGGGCCAGTGCTTCATGTCCTGCTGAATCTTGGGGTCGTCGAATTTCCTCCCGATCAGCCTCTTCGCGTCGAACACGGTGTTGTTAGGGTTCAAGGCGACCTGGTTCTTGGCTGCGTCCCCGATGAGACGCTCCGTGTCCGTGAACGCGACGTACGATGGTGTGGTACGGTTGCCCTGGTCGTTCGCGATGATCTCCACGTTCCCGTGCTGCCATACTCCAACACATGAGTATGTCGTTCCCAAATCGATTCCGATAGCTGGCATTTTGAATATTAGTCACTGTAGATACTTCTTCACAATAAACAATAAATAACTCGCCGAAAAACTTTTTTCAGTTTGCACTGATCTCTCTTCGTCTGCTTCGTATTGCGTTTCAAATTATTCTGACTTCCCGCCAGCGGTGTCGCATATATATACAGAATGAACGTGATTCGAGAATAATCTACACTTCACTTGAAACCACCAATAATGACCGCTTTTCCATCGAATATTCTAGAAAGCTAATATCTATCCAATCGCAGCGTAGCAAGAAAAGTACAAATATATATATCTGTACTACTCTCCAAAGTCAGGCGTTAGCTGAGGGTGGCAAACCAACAAAAAAATATGGACTACCTAGAAATCAGTTTTTATTTACCTAAAATCAAATAGTTAAAAATAGTTAAAAATCAGTATGGTATCGGAAGTGAATATCGTCAAAAACGTTAAGGTCACAAACCAAAATCTGATGTTAGTGCACTAATTTCACTAGTAAAATTCAATTAAGATTAATCTAATTAAATGAAGTCACTGTATATGCAACAACTTTCTCTCTAATTAATTCCTCCTCCTCCTTCAGTCGATCGCTCATTGCTGAGCATCGTGATGCGCCCGCCTGTGACCTTTTTTTGTAATTTTTAGCCACTTATGTCGGTCAGTGGCACAGTGAAGTGCGTGGCTCAGTCTCATGTCCAGACACTCAGACACTTGGTCACTCCATCTTTTTCGGCTACGACCTCTGGATCGTCTTCCATCCACTTTACCCGTCACTATGAGTATCTCCAGGTTGTCAGAGGGTTTTCTTGCTATATGACCAAAGTATTGGAGCACTCTATATAGACATTTGGTGGATAGCCTCTGGTCAACTTTTAGCTCGTTGAGGATGGAAGCGTTCGTCCGGAAAGCCGTCCAAGGGATGCGCAACATGCGCCGCCAGCACCACATCTCAAACGCGTCTATGCGTCGCCTGTCAGACTCTTTCAAGATCCAGGTCTCTCAGCCCCATACAAAAAAACCTGGCGTAGAAGGCAAGGGGAAACCACTACGACTATCTCCCTAGAGAATGTCCCGACCTCTAATTAATTATACTTATTCTAAACTTTGTTACTTGTGTAAAATTTGTCTCAATTTGAATTTAAAGTTTATTCATTTCAATTTCAATTAATACATATTACTATTTTTTGTTTCCTAATGTTGTTTACCATTTCCACAGTCGTATATACCTACTGCTAACTGTGATGACATGTATTACGAGCCTTTGTGTCCAATTAAGTAAAAAATACATATCTAGTGCAATACGAAACTTTTATTGAACCATTTAAATTTATTTAGTAGAGTGACTTTTTTACATTCACAACTCTGCTTGTGCTCTCTTTTGAGTCGTCGTGACCTAAAAGATAAGACGTCCGGTGCATTCGTGTTGAGCGATGCACCGGTGTTCAAATCCCAGGCGAGTACTAATTTTTCTAATGAAATACGTACTTACTCAACAAATGTTCACGATTGACCTCCACGGTGAAGGAATAACATCGTGTAATAAAAATCAAACCCGCAAGATTATAATTTGCGTAATTACTGATGGTAAGAGCTCTTGTGAGTCTGCATGGATAGGTACCACCACCCTGCCTATTTCTGCGGTTGTAACTATACTTGAGACTATAGAACTTAAATTTCAAGATAGTAGTAGATGTCTATGGGCTCCAGTAACCACTTAACTCCAGGGGGGGCTGTGAGCTCGTCCACCCATCTAAGCAATAAAAAAAATAAAAAAAGCCACTTAACACCAAGTGGTCGTCTACCATTCTACGGGAAAAAACTTTTTTCCCTGGTAACACTAATGGAATGAGCTAGAACGAGATGGAACTTTTCAACAGCGAATAAAATGGCATCGAAGCTACCCGAAACGGTGAAGAAGAAAGAGACGGAAACATCATTGTTTACATCAACAGCTGACTTGAGCTAACGGATCGATGAATGGAACAAGACACTAGAAAATTCCACCGTGATTTCAATGTTCCCAATATAATGTCATCTTTTCGAAATCAATACAAAAACAACTGTACTTGTTACCATTATTACAATACGACGAGTGGGGTGCTTATTATATCATTTATTTTTGTGAGTGAAATAGTAGGACAGGTTACATACGCTTTTACTAATTTCGAAGTTTAAAATCGTAGGCTATAAATTTCTAGAAGGTCATCGACGTATAGTAGCACTATAGTAACTCTAGTTTGCGTAAAATTATTACAGAATAAACTGGTTGATCTTAGTGAATGTATTTATTGGTGAATCAATGACAATTATGCATGTATTTTTTAAAACTTTTCATGAAATATCTAATTTCGAATGACAATATTTTCTCAAATTACTCACAAGCAGGAAAAAAATGTATGTAGGTATTTTAAATATGATTCTAGGTCATATTATACACAATTAAAATGAATTCAAACATACGTAGTCGTCGTGGCTTAAAAGCCAAGAGGTCCGGTGCATTAGTATGTAGCGATGCAACAACGGTGATCGAATCCCGCAGGCGGGTACCAATTTTTCTAATGAAATACGTACTTAAGATATCTTCACGATTGACTTCCACGGTGAAGGAATAACAGCGTGTAATAAAAATCAAACCCGCAAAATTATAATTTGGGTAATTACTGGGGGTAGGAGACCTCTTGTAAGTCCGCACGGGTGGGTACCACCGCCCTGCCTATTTCCGCCGTGAAGCAGTAATACGTTTCGGTTTGAAGGGTAGGATAGCTGTTGTAACTATACTGAGACCTTAGAACTTATATCTCAAGGTGAGTGGCGGCATTTACGTTGTAGATGTCTATGGACTCTAGTGACCACTTAACACCAGGCGGGCTGTGAGGAGCTCGTCCACGCATCTAAGCAATAAAAAAAATAAAAAAAGCCTATCAATAAGCGATCTTGTAAAGAAAGAAATGATTGCGTTCAGGTTATATAGCGGAATTCAATCAGAAGATGACGTACGTACTAGACATGCCCGAAGGGTTAAAATGCTCATGATGTATCCTTATATTTAAACGTGACTGGCTTTTACCTAGTAGCAGGACATATTTTAAGACCCACTTACGGGTGGATACTACCATCCTGCCTATATTTACTGCGAAGCAATCATGCGTTTCTGTTTGAAATGTGGAGCAGATTTTATACAATTGAAAATTCGACTTCATATCCCAAGGATGGCGGCATTATTTTTGTGATGTTCGTGGGCCCTGATAACCACCTCAGATATGACCACTTAAAATTGGGTGGGCTGTACGCGCGTTCACCCATTTACGCAATAAAAATAGATAACTTGAGATATTCGCGCGTTACGCGTTAATAATTTTAAGAAAGGAATAAGAGAAGGAGTATATTTGTACGGAATTAAATAACGCCATTTTTATTTTGGTTTAAAAAATAAACATAATAAGCTGCGATTGTAAATATACGTACAATAGGTACAATCTAATTTAATATCACTTTCGAGAGCTCTATTGTATTATTACCTACTATAAAGTTCCATGCCAATGTTCCATGTAATTCAAAAAAACTAGGTCAGGAGATTTAGAAAAAAGTTGATTTTAAATAAAAAATTAATCTCTTCAGATATACAATTATACATGCACAGAAATCATTTTTCCTATATTGTACCAATAACCTTATTGACCGAAGATTTTTCTAGAATAGTCATCTAGTTATCGGACGTATAGTAGTGTTTCTGGAGTCGTTTAAAATTGCTTGAGTATACCATCTAGCGTGGAGTAGATCGCGTGGAGTATTTCACAGTTATGTCGATAGATGGCAGTGTGTTAAAAATATAAAATATTCAAAATTACCTACACAGTTGTACAATCCACAAAACTGTGCTAGGTACTACTTAATGTGAACCTAAAAAAATGTTTTATGATATAGTTTACCTACGCGTTTAAACGAATGTAAAATTGTCTAGACTCTAGAAGGTCTGGGTAACCAGAAACTAAACAATATATTGAAAATATGTTCAATGAAATGAGAAGAATGAATCCATTTTGTAAAGCTCTTGTTGTGTGAACGAGTGATAGATCGTGCGATCTGGACATACCAAGTCTCATATGCATTGGCTAAGGAATATTCTAGCCATCTTTTTTTTTAAATACCCAAACTTTCACTTGAAGCGAGGGCTCACGCTTTTGGACGGAAGGTCAGAATAATTGTATCGCAGTCCTCTTAAGTCTTTAAATTACAGTTACTGTGGTGGTAAGTCAGGTTCCCAACATATCGCGTATATGTGTTCATTAATTATGTTAACATTTTATGGAAACATAATGTGTTTCTATAATTGGCTCATGTTTGGGAAAACATCCTCTGTACCCTGTGTCTAGTTAAATGCTGTTGAAACATTTTTGATTAAATAAATAAATAAAAATAAATAAATCTGAAAATTTTAAGGGCTTACATTACAATAATCAAATTAGGTACGTGATCCACCGTGACCAACGTAGATGCTAACTAGAAATTGCAGATTTTGTGTGGGTTTAATCAGACTATGATTTAAATTGCATAGCTTGTGTTTGCATTACTGAAGAATTCTCGAATACCTTTGAATTACAATAATATTTGTTTTGAAATTTAAATATTCGAATAATACGCCTTACATAAATTTTAAAACAAAATTTTTAAGGTACTTATAAGTAAAAATTAACGTCAGGCGCAAGCACGTCGAATAATGTAATCACCTAGATTAATTAATTGTTTGGTGTAAAGGTGACGGTATCATAATTTTCTTTTTTACCATAAATTCCACTAATTGCACAAACACAACTTACCGCTACTACTTAGAAGCAGTGCATTTCAAGAGCTCGTTTGAGACACGTGGCTTTAGATTGAATTCCTGTCCTAAGTCCTAAGTGTTGCTTGAGAGCTTATATCTTGAGAGCTACGAGGCTTAGCTTTCTCTCTGCCGTTGACGTCCATGAGCGAAGATATCTATTTATCGGGAGGGCTGTTTGCTTATGCTTAATAAATAATTGAATAGACATTCATCGCAAGTACGTATGAATTAACTACACTTTAGGTACTGACAACTAGAAATTATTATGAAGAAAATATTACTTTTGACCTGCAACCCTTTAGTTTTAACAGGACAGGTAGGCGAGCATGTGCACAGCCCACGCCTCCGAAGTAGACCTAAAAGTTCAAGAGCAGCTGCTTCGCGAATGCATCTAGTACTAGATCGTCGAGAAACTCAGTGGATACTAATACATTAGACCTCATGAGAGTAAACAGTACTTACGTCTAACACCAAACTTGGTAATCTCTGCATTGGAAAGAATTAAATCTAAAAGTGAATAATCTTTCACAAGACAAAAAAATATAGCTAACATTTTATAATATTTTTAGCAATTTCAACCTCAAACTGTAATAAATTATAATAACGTCTCATGAGAAATTGTACGTACGTATAAGACCCGTGAATTGCATATAATATGTAGTATCTAGTTATGTTGTTAATCTATATTAATATATAAATCTACAGTGGTTTTTACGGATGTTCCGTTATAACTACTGAACCATGCATCCGATTGACTTGAAACTTGGTGTCCATGTAGAAAATACATGTACCTACTTAGTGGATAGGCTAAAATATGAGTGTTGGACTCCCTAATAATAATGACAATAAACAATAATGTTAATTTTCGGATATCCATGCTACCCGCTGAGCTATTATTGCTCCCATAGACACAGACCATTTCAATAAAGCGGCACGACACACCCTCTCATTGTTGCCGCCGGTAACTACATTCCCGATCCTGCGGATAGAATGGAAAGCAGTCGACGTCGCCCCAAACACATCATTTCGGATCTTCCCGATCCACTAACGGTGCTTTTAAGTACCTCAAGTACCGGTCATCGTTCTCATCGAACCCGTCGCTTGCGACGAAGGGCTCGACGAGTAAATTAACCCTCAACACAGCCCACTGAGTTTCTCGCCGGATCTTCTCAGTGGGTCGCGTTTCCGATCCGGTGGTAGATTCTGCGAAGCACGGCTCTTGCTAGGGTTCGTGTTAGCAATGTCGTCTCACCTACTAGTTAAGGTTACGCTGAAATAGCCTCTCAAGGCTATCAGCTAGGTAGGAAAAAAAAATAAGACAGCCCACGAGTGTCGCGCCGGATCTTCTTCATGGGTCGCGATTCCTCGCGATGTTGGATTCTGCGGAGCACTGCTAGGACTAGTGTTAGCAAATACTTAGGTTGAGCCCGTAAGATCACGTAGGTACTCATTCGCGCGAAGTTGTAATAACCCCTTAGGCTACCTAGTAACCTTAGTAAGCAGAAGGGGCATGGTCACGACGAAATATCAATACATATTGCCTTCCGTAAAGGAGTATGTTGGTCGGCTCCGGTCAACAATTACCATCACATGGCTGATATCGTATTAAATGTAGGTATGTCAATTTTCATTCCTAATCAACGATTAGGTACTTATACCTACTTAGATATTTATTAGAATCAGATCGGATAGGGCAGATTGTGGATGTAACGTATGTCATTTTAAGTTTTTTAACAATAACTAGCTGACCCAGCGAACTTTGTTCCGCCTTAGAGGCAATATACCTATGAGCAGACTTGATTTTATCAAGGTCAATTTTTATTTGGATAATTAATGTAAATTAAAAAAGCAAGTATTTTAATGGTTCTTTATTGGCCATGTATTTTAGTGCATGGGGTCGTCCACTCTTTAGTGGAGCACCTTGTGATAGACGAAATTTTTCGTTTTATTATCAGGTGCAAGAATAAATAACGCAGACGGTCTTCCAACCCGTTAACATGCCACATATAATTGACCATAGGAAAAACATGCATTTTCTAGATGCAGACCACAAACTTAAGAATTGACCTTGTGAATGGTTTATGGTAATGGTGAAGGCAAGACGGATAAAGTATCCCATGTCCCATGTCCTTCTGGTTCTAAGCTACCTCCCCACCAATTTTCAGCCAAACCAGTTCAGCCGTTCTTGTGTTATAAATAGTGAAACGAACAAGACTATTTAATATATATAGATTAAAAGGTACCTACACAATACCTATGCAGTTGCATTCTATTTTAATTAAATAGAGATTTATTCAAACTATGTGTGTAGCAAGCCATTTGTTTGGCATGCGTCACATTAATTTTGGAAACTTCCGGAAAAATAAATGTATGGCATTTGCAACTGCAAGGGTTAAAAATTAAACTGCTTTTCACATATAAGTGGAGTTTTATTGATACATTCAGAGTTCACCTTTAGCTATTTACTAATGTGTAATACTGCACTAAGAACATTTTCAAAGGTTGCCTACATTACGAACAGTAACAAAACAAAGATACAATATTGTAAGTATTCTGGCACAATTATGAAGTTACTTTAAAAAAAATCAACAGAAAATCATTTTGATCATTTATTAAAATAATGGAATTTTTGAACTAAATCAGTCTTTGGCTGTACACCGATGCACAAAAACAAACCATTATGACATGGTTCCTACAGTTAAAGTAGAGATCTTAATCAACCTCCTCCATGCGAGAAGCATCATCGGCATCACCCTCCAACGGCGGTACATCTCCAGAAGCAGGCTCTTCAACCTGAATCGGCTCATCTTCATCAATACCAAGACCCAGTTTGATCATTCTATAGATACGGGAAGCATGGACTTGAGGCTCATCAAGCGTGAAGCCAGAAGACAGCAGGGCAGTTTCATACAATAAGATAACAAGATCCTTAACAGCTTTGTCATTCTTGTCGGCCTCCGCTTTCTGCCTTAATGTTTCCACAATTGAGTGATCAGGATTGATTTCCAAATGCTTCTTCGCAGCCATGTATCCCATTGTGGATGTGTCACGTAGAGCCTGAGCCTTCATGATACGTTCCATGTTGGCAGACCATCCATATTGGGCAGTAACAATACAGCAAGGGGACTCCACAAGCCTGTTAGAGACAACAACTTTCTCAACTTTATTGTCCAGGATGTTCTTCATCACCTTGCACAGGCCTTCGAACTTCACCTTATCTTCCTCACGTTTCTTCTTTTCTTCCTCATCTTCAGGAAGTTCTAATCCTTCCTTTGTGACCGATACAAGGGTCTTGCCATCATACTCCCTCATCTGTTGTACTACATATTCATCAATGGGCTCAGTCATGTAGACTACTTCATAGCCACGTTTCTTCACTCTCTCCACAAATGAGGAGTTCGCCACCTGGTCTCTGTTTTCTCCAGTGATGTAGTAGATATGTTTCTGATTCTCCTTCATCCTGGATACATACTCTTTGAGAGAGCAGGCTTCATCACCCGATGCTGAAGTGTGGTACCGCAGAAGCTCGGAGAGCTTAGCCCTGTTTTGAGAGTCTTCATGGATACCCAATTTTAAGTTCTTGCTGAATTGTTCATAATACTTCTTGTAGTTTTCTTTGTCCTCTGCCAATTCTTCAAATAGTTCTAGGCATTTTTTAACTAAATTCTTCCTAATGACTTTCAGAATTTTATTCTGTTGAAGCATCTCACGTGAAATGTTTAGAGGAAGGTCCTCACTGTCGACAACACCTCTAATGAAGTTAAGGTACTCTGGGATGAGATCCTCACAGTTGTCCATGATGAAAACTCTTCTTACATACAGCTTGATATTGTTCTTGCGCTTTTTGTTTTCAAACAAGTCAAAAGGTGCACGACGTGGAACAAAAAGTAGTGCACGGAACTCTAACTGACCTTCAACGGAGAAGTGTTTGACTGCAAGATGGTCCTCCCAATCATTGGTAAGGGATTTGTAGAAGTCTCCATACTCATCTTGGGTAATGTCATCAGCGTTTCTGGTCCAGATAGGCTTTGTCTTGTTGAGTTCTTCATCCTCTGTGTATTTTTCTTTAATTGTTTTCTTCTTCTTCTTCGTATCTTTTTTGTCCTCGTCTTCATCCTCACCTACATCTTCAATCTTAGGCTTCTCATCTTCCTCTTCCTTCTTTTCTTCTTCGGCTTCATCATCAGACAGTTCTTTTTCGCGTTCTTTTTCAACCATCAGCTTGATTGGGTAGCCGATAAACTGGGAATGTTTCTTTACAATCTCTTTGATTTTGTGTTCTTCCATGAATTCTGCCAAGTCCTCTTTGACGTGAAGGACGATCTTTGTACCTCGACCAAGGGGCTCACCGCTATCGGGGCGGACTGTAAACGAGCCTCCTGCAGAAGATTCCCACACGTATTGCTCGTCGTCATTGTGTTTAGAGTGAACAGTCACGCGGTCAGCGACCAAGTAACTGGAGTAGAAGCCAACACCGAACTGTCCAATCATGCTGATGTCGGCACCTGCTTGAAGAGCCTCCATGAAAGCTTTAGTACCAGATTTCGCGATGGTTCCCAAATTGTTCACCAAATCGGCCTTTGTCATACCGATACCGGTATCGATGATCGTAAGAGTGCCCTCGTTCTTGTTGGGAATGATCTTGATGTACAGCTCTTTGCCACTATCGAGTTTTGACGGATCCGTGAGAGATTCATACCTGATTTTGTCTAAAGCGTCCGATGAATTGGAAATCAGCTCACGAAGGAAAATTTCTTTGTTGGAGTAAAAGGTGTTGATGATCAGGGACATAAGCTGAGCGATCTCAGCCTGGAACGCGAAGGTTTCAACCTCCGCTGGCTGTGTCTCCATTTCTTCCGGCATTTTCTTTACTGCTTTTTGTTTAATTCACACAAAATGACTAGAGGGTTTTTAACACACGTGTTTCAAAGCGCAAAGTATTGCACATTAGTCTCCGTACTACTCTTAGTTCAAATAACGCCGGGCGCGGTGTGTAAATTCGTTTTTATACTTTCCTCTAACAAGCGACATCTATGAATCAGTAGAAGTTTCTCGATTCTGACGCTATTTCCGTCAGAGAGCATCAACATTTTACCATCAATACAAACCGAAACAATATTAAATAAAAATAATTAATCATTTCAAATTAATTGGCAATTATTTCATTTTGGGAGGCCATAAAACGAAGAGAAAAATCATTTACTTAACACTGCAAGTTTCTTTTTGTGTTAGTTATTATTGCATCACCCGCTTTGAAGTTTAAAGTGTTAGGAAAAATATATTTCCTTAAAATAATTCAAGAAATTATAAAGGTAATTACATATTTCGTTCATTTTCATTAATAGATTCACTAACATATGCCAGACTAGTTAAAAAGGTTTTTTCTCTGTTATGTTTTAAGTATTTATTTAAGTAAAAGGAACATCTCACATTTTAAATTTTCCTAAGCTGTTCAGTGTTTCGCATTTTGCAGATCACTAAAAATATACAGCATAAATGTAAGATACCAAATTATAACTAAAAAAAATTTATTAAGGCAGTGTAAATTGCATCCAATTAAATGTAATTGTTAGTTAAAAACACAGTAATTTAAAAAACTGGGGAAAATAGCAAAATAAATAAAATTACCAAATGTTGTATAGCTCTGCCGAATTATTTTAGTGCCGCTATTTGGCACAAGGTGGCAATACGATCTACACACAAGAATATCTGGAACATTCCTGAATATTCTAGAAAAGCATCGAAATTTTAACATTACAGAAATAACTTAGTTGAAATTAGAGTCAATAAATGATACAAGATGAATGTTAAATAATTTGACCACAAAACTTTTCCAAATTTAATCAAAGAATCATCGTAATTCGTAAGAAATAACATTTTACCCAGATCATTCCAACCGCTTCCTTCTTATAGTTTTACTATTCACCGCATTCGGCGCTGGCTGCTTCCGATGAAATTCTTAACGAAATTAGTAATACCAATAAATAAAAAGCACATAATTCGTTCCATTTTTTGACGTTTTTTTTTGGACAGTAAATCTCTTTATCGGGGTGTATACGTTACGTAAATATGTCGCTAATAGAGAAACCGTGATTATAGCGCGATTACAAAGCATATTCAGTTGAATACTGAATATTGGATTTCTTTTTATCAATGTCTATGTATCGATTAGATCCGCGAATAAAGAGATCTTTAATTGCGAAAATAGGAATTGGGTCACATTTTAATCTGCGAATAGTGAAAACGCGAGTGAAGGAAACGCGAATAATGAGCTTTTATTGTATCATAATGTAGATTGGAGAAAACATTGATTAAAATTACAATAGCAAACCAGAACGTAGTAATGTTCAGTTTAAGATGTGAGTTACTTGTTTTGTTCATCAAAAGTAAAGTCTTATTGTTCATTTAGATGTCAGAAATCATTAAAATAATTGTTCCTCGTCTTCTCCTCCTATACACCCTGTATAAAATTTGTGTTCTCGTTATCTACAGGTAGAGGAAACTATCTTTGCCTCGCGACATTCTCTCGCACAACCTACAGATCTTTAGTCTCATCTTTCAAATAATGCAAGATCCACCTGATACGTTCTCATTATCACTACTAATTTTAACGCCAAGAGCAATAAAAGCATGGTTCAGCTAACTCGTCGACGATTTGTATGTGATACTGAGCTCTAAGCTTCTCGACACGGAGTAGATGCACTCGTAAAGTAACTGTCCTAGTACTATTAAACCCCTTTTGGAGGCACTCTGGCGGCTATTAGCAAACTCTTTCCCTCCAAGCTGTCTTTTTGAGTTAATCCACCCGTCCTTATGAAGCTGTTAAAGTCTCACCAGCAATAGTTATAGCCCATAGTTTTATGCCACACAAACTGAAACGATTAGCCAAAAAACCTTCACGAAAGTGGTGTAAATTTAATGCTAATCATCTTACTATTTCATCAACACGTTTAAAATATAATTAAACACAAACCATAATAAAAAATTGCAAAGAAGCGATGTATTCTGACAAATTTAGTTATTTCACTTACAATACATATTTTTTATTTGTTGGCAGCACTGCTTTAGGGCTATTGATTAAAGTTGAAATTGCATGAGCGCATAGTGCGCAAACCTTTTCAGATTTCACATCATAAATTTTTTTTAAAGACTATCGATGTTTAAAGCGAACTGAGCCATGGAAATGCCGATTATTTCCTAGAATAATTAATTGAATCAGACTGAATTACGGAAATAAAAACATAACCTATATTTCAACTTTTCAACTTGTGGACATAAAAATATTGAAAAACGTAAATTTAAATTACCTATATCTTTTTTCAAGTTGTTTAATTAGAACTAATTTTTAGAGGCTGATTATGGTAGGTAGAGAGAGCCGTAGAAGTTTACGCTCTATGCTACTAATAGTAGGTAGGTTAGATACCTAAACAAATGTAAAATTCTTTGCCACTTTAAATGCAGATTTTTCTTGTTTAGGACAACTTTATAATTATATCTACCTATGCTTATATGACGTTTAAAAAATTATGGCAATACTTATTTCTAATCCAATTTTGTTGAAGCCGGCGTTTTAACCTAAGAAAAACACGTGTTTCAACAATGAGGAATTAAAAGAACTTATCATGTATCTGAGGTTAATGACCTTTTCATACAAAAACTCTCCGGTTACGGAAAATTAGATAACATTTTTACTAAAAAAAGTTAACTGAGTTCAGACTAATGACTATTTCAAATTTTGCGTAAACTGAACGAATACCTAGATAGCATTAGAATCTGCTCGAATATGTTTATTTCACTATTTGAAATGCCTGACAACAACAGCTATTTTATGCAAATGCCACTGTATCGTAGACAGCTATCCGTAATTTCATGTTCTAAATAGGTAAGAATATAATTACATAGGTACTTATTTCTTTAATTTGACTCGTAATATCGACATAATGGATCGAATTGTAAAACTATGATGTAATTAATAAAAATTTGATTAAAATTAAGTTTGTAATTACCGCAGGAAACATTTAAATGATTTTAATTTAAAGAAACCATAAATTTATAAAGTTTATGACTTTTGTAGAATAGGGTGGAATTAAGAAGTTGAAAAATATAAAAGAATCCACAATAGGTTATAAATGAGTTTGCAAAATTTATTGCGCCTGAAATTTGTTTTGGGCAATATTCAAACCGGTGTTATTGCGTTTGTCTTCGTATCTTACCGGTACTTATTTTGAACATTTTATATTGTGTGCCTAATACATAAAACGTTTTTAGTCTAAATGCTAAACAGACGTCCACATTTAATAGCCCCAGCCTAGGATTTTTGTTTTGGGCATCGGAAACAAACATAATTTGTTAATGGGCTTTGGAAAACGTTTACCACCATATTGGTTCTGAGTTGTACATAAATGAGCAGTGAAAATTTTTCAAGACAAGCTAAAATAAACTTAGACCCCAAAATATGTGTTTTATTAAGAAATTGCCTGCGCCCTGTACTGGCATCCCGAGGTGGTGGTACCTACAATGAGCGTCACTAACCCATAGACACTATCAAAACTAAGCATATGTAATTTTTTTTCAACTAAAATTGAAATCGGCGGCTATTTTTAATTTAAATTATTAGAGTAATGATTAGACTCTACCCTATCACTCACAACTACCTACGTCGCTGCTTACCTTAGAATACTCTTAAGACTTGTTTAAAGAAAACATATTATGTAGGGGTTCACAATTATAGCCTATCATTGATAATTAATCTCATTCTGCATTTTAGTTTCTGTTTATACTCTTCTTTTTCAATAGAATAATAAATGAAATAATACATATAAATAAAACATTAATTTTGTAAGCGTTGCGTACATACTTTGAAGTTCTTTAGTAAATAGATTGTTTAATATTTTCATATTTTTAAGCTCATGCCCAAAAAAATTATAAAGCAAGTCGGTATCAAGGCCATAATTTAAAAATAATGTTCAAGTGTTCAGTAGGCTTTACTAGAACGTTCGGTCATGGCATCGCATCGGATCGTTCGGCACAATATCAAAAGTCGGTTAAAAATCTAGACAAATAATGTTAATTAGTGCCATCTAGTATTGACATGACGAAATTATTTTCCACATTTTATTGTAAATGACGGCGTTAACGATATTTATGTTATATAGCACGTGCAATAGGAGTGACTCACACAAGCAAGGTGCGCCGGCCGTGTCGTTCCACTCGTAAACAACAGCTGCAACAGAAGTGACTCATAAGCCAGCTGCGCCGGCTAGTATAAAAAGGCGGAACGTGCCTTGAAATGAACATTCGTTCGACTGCGTTTGCCCGGTGCACTTACTACGTTGTTACGTTGTGTGATTCAGTGACTGTTGTACGTACTGGTTAAAGATTGGATAAGTGAAAGTGAATTAAGTTATCATATTGTTGATTAAATCAGGAATTAAAAAGTGACCTCCTTTTACTTGGTGTTTAACAAAATAATGTCTACCCTCAAGCTTACATCAGAAGTGAGATCAGGACTCTACTCTCACTGGCGTGACGTGTTTGAACATGTTCGAAGTACAGCAAAAAAAAACATGATGCAGATCAGAATACTAGTAGTGGTACGCCACAAGAGCGTGAATGCAGCATACGTAAGTCGTGTAATAACGTCTCTGTTACCTCGATGGAAGATCTGAGCCACGAAGAAATCGTCACATCTTACGTTCTGGCTCATGTTGCCCAGTTTGACTGTCGACTTCATCACATGGCATTTACTAACGGAAATACAACACGTAACAAGCTATTGCAAGAAATTAAGGCAAGTGCAAATCTCAAGTGAAACTTCGATCGCAATAATGGATCTGTCATGACGAGTGGGTAGTTCCGACACGAATCGTTTTTAAGCCAATGACTACTGCTAGAGTTACATGGCACTAGTACAGTAAACCAGGACATGAGACTATGAATTGTCGCTGAAATTTTAGAATCTACTCGATTCAATACCAATAACACTACACGTTCGATGACTTCGGGCTCCAGCAAGCAAGCAAGCAAGCAAACAAGAAAGCAAGCAAGTTTCCGTGGGGAAGAAAAATTGACACATCTGAAGTCGTCGTGACCTGTAAGATAAGACGTCCGGTGCGTTCGTGTCTGGCGATGCGGCGGTGTTCGGGTTCCGCTGGCGGATGCAGGTTTTTCCGGTGAAGTGCGTGCTTGTGCGTGCTTGACAAGTGTTCGCGGTTGGCTTCCTCAGTGTGGAAGTAACATCGTGTAGCCGGAGGTGAGACTTCCGCGGTCGCGGCCCACCCAGTCCGCGAGAACCGGGCAGATCGCCTCGACGGTACGGAGGCCGGCCGACGGGTCTGCCAAACGACGAGACCACGCCTCCAGCACGGACTGCCGATATTGGAGCCCCCGTGCTCCGGCTGCACTTGCGCTAGGGCGCGCCGCCTCGTAGGAGACTGTGAGGTATCATTGAATAACTCTGACTGCGATCGCGCGCTGCCGGCGTCGCAGCGCGGCGACGTTCTCGTGGGTAAGGACGTGGCACCAGACGGGTGCTCCGTATAGTGCCATCGACCACACGGGTACCATCACCCTGCCTATTTCTACCGTGAAGCAGTGGTGTATTTCGGTTTGAAGGGTGGGGCAGCGGTTGTAACTATACTGAGACCTTAGAACTTCTATCTCAAGGTGTGTGGTGCGTTTACGCTGTGGATGTCTATGGGTTCCAGTCACCACTTAACACAAGGTGGGCTGTGAGCTCGTCCACACATTAATACGAAGAGCATAATCAAACGAAATTAGATACGAAGTTTAAAGGGCCGTTTAAAGTAGTTGAAGTATTGGATGGTGTCGATTTAATTTTGACTCTCACACATTCGCTTAAGGCTCGAGCTGCTACTTGCCTCACAAAAATACAGCCTGGTAAGATATCCTGGTCTACTATTAAAGAGATGCTGACAAAATTATCTAATGATGCAAGACCACTTCGACCTGGTTATTAAATTTGAAATGGAAAGCAAAAAGGGACCAGCTGAAGCCGGTATCCGGCTATGGCAACTTATAAAGAAGATTCCCGACGCTAATGTGCCAGAACAAATAGCCACCGGATTTGTTATATCAATACTGTCGCAGTGTGATGAAATAATCCGTCGGGAATTGAACTCTGTCGTTATTACCACAAAAAATCGTCTATTTCACACATTACGTGGCTTTACCCTCAAAAGAAAAAAGATCCTGATAAAGAACCAAAACGCTCTCGAAGTTTTTTTCCGTGGAAGCTGCCATTTCTGCGGAAAACCTGGGCATCGTGCCGAAGGGTGTTGCGACAGATACTGCTCTCAAACTTTTTTCGATATTCCAGCAAAACCTGAACAACCTCCTCATCCGTGGACGCCCGGCTCTCGCCTGCAAGTCAGCTGTTACGTGTGCGGTGATGCGAGTCATGTAGCTTCTGGGTGTTCCATGCGCTACAAGAAGAAAAACGACACTGCTCCAGGTGCTGTGGCAGGTGCAACCAGAGACGTCAACGTGTGTTCCAGAGCTTCAGTGTGTTACAGATAAGTGGTTTTGGCTTCCCCTTTATGTTCCATTGAGGGTCAGAATGTAGTCTTATAAAACAAAGCCATAGTAATTTATTCAATGGTAAGAGGTTTCATGAACAAGTCACTCTTTGATCTGAAAGTAACTCGGACCAATCATGGCAAGAGCAGTTAGGGGATATTCAACTCGCCCTTAATAGTACACGTTGTCAAGTAACAGGGTTTACTCCAATAGAATAGATGTTTACCGTTCAGGGTAGTTCACTTGAAATATCTAAAGTTTCAACAGAGTGATAATCCCTTGGTTTAGTCGAGGCAAAGCTAAAGTCAAACTTTTTTCCGCTGGGGATTTTGTTTTCGTAAGTTGACCGAAAATGTAAAGGTCCCTTCAACATTACTGCAGTTATGGAAAACGATAGGTATAAATTGAGACATGTAAATAGTTCTAATAGAGTGTACAAATTTCCCCATGAAAACTTACGTGAAATACCTCGAGGCCCGTCAGGCCTACTAGAAATTTCTGAAAATTATAGTGACGATGACGTGACGGCGTACACAGATGGGTTAATTAATCTTGTTCATGAAACTGATCTTAATGATGACGACTCTATCACTGACAATAGAAGCGACATTTTTGTCCGCAAATAGCGATACAGCAAACATAGTCTGTGGGTAGTGATACAATGTCTGTAAGCTCAGGCACCTCAGGTGCAGGTGTTGGAAATGTAGAAAACGATGGTCGGTCTCGCACTATTTCTGAAGAAATTCCGTATAAATGTTCTGGTTTAAGAAATCTTTTAACAAAAGCTACCGTACATGCAGATTAAAAAAAAAAGAAGAAAAAAAAAGAGAATTGTATGTGGCTAGAGAGATGTTAATCCGGACTAGCAAAAAAAAAAAGAGAAAAAAAAAAAAAAAAAAGTGTGAAGTCATTGAAGGGTCTGTCCGGTCCAATGGCTTGGCTATAGGGATTTTCATCCAGATTAGCCACAACAATTAGCTACAGGGATTGCGATTCGGTCTAGCATTATCCGGTCCAGTTCGAAAAACTGAAGGGATAACAATTCCGCTCTAAGTTAAAAGGGGCATACTTACATACCTGAAGAGTTTTAAATGAACTGGCCCAGGTATGTAAGCAGTCTGAAGGTTATTTATAGCCAGTATAGGATTTTCTGAAGAATTATGCGAACCGAACCCTACTAGATTGTTAATATCATAGACCACGTTTTAAGTTGCATCCGTTAATGTCAGGATGAACGAACACGTTTGTTGTTCACAGACATACCATAAGAATGCGCGCACGAGGACGAGCGCACGTCAGTATGGCCGTGACGGCGTTAACGATATTTATGTTATATAGCACGTGCAATAGGAGTGACTCACACAAGCAAGGTGCGCCGGCCGTGTCGTTCCACTCGTAAACAACAGCTGCAACAGAAGTGACTCATAAGCCAGCTGCGCCGGCTAGTATAAAAAGGCGGAACGTGCCTTGAAATGAACATTCGTTCGACTGCGTTTGCCCGGTGCACTTACTACGTTGTTACGTTGTGTGATTCAGTGACTGTTGTACGTACTGGTTAAAGATTGGATAAGTGAAAGTGAATTAAGTTATCATATTGTTGATTAAATCAGGAATTAAAAAGTGACCTCCTTTTACTTGGTGTTTAACAAAATAATGTCTACCCTCAAGCTTACATAAACAATTTATTTTGAAATAAATAACTGTGTTTTCTATTCGTCAACAGATGGCGCGGTAGCAAACTTTCGCGAAGGTTCTTAAAGTTTCTCGACAATTCGAGGTTTCGAACTTTAAAAATATATAAACGAAGCGAGGGCGCTGTAATCACACAGTCAGTATTCAAGAGATACGAGAGTCAGTTCTAAGCGAGTTCCAGAGTTTTTCCTGCAATTTTTCAACAAAACATAAGCGATGGCGTTGTTACCATACTTATTGGATGATTTGCGTCCTCATCGCATTCGGGACCAGCTCTTCGGTCTGGATTTGTCTCCGGACGATTTTCTAGCAGACATTATTGATCGGCCAATTGTGCGCATGAAATATGTACGTCCGTGGCGAAACTTGGCAGCTGCCGCTCGCGACGTCGGTTCGACCATCAAGACTGACAGAGACAAACTCCAGATCAATCTGGATGTTCAACATTTCACACCTGAGGAGATATCTGTGAAGACTGCGGACGGGTACATCGTGATCGAAGGACAACATGAAGAAAAACAAGATGAGCATGGTTACGTTACGCGCCATTTCAAGCGTCGTTATGCTCTGCCTGAAGGATGTAAGCCGGAGACCGTGGAATCTAGACTGTCTTCGGATGGGGTGTTGACGGTTATAGCTCCGAAATCCTCTCAGAGTAAGGACGAGAGAGCTGTTCCTATTACCCACACCGGTCCGGTTAGAAGAAAGCAGCATGACGACGACCAGATCAATGGCAACGCAGAAGAAGAAACTAAATCGCCTCAGAAGAAACGAAAACGGTAAACTTCACTATGGACACATTTTACCGACTGCGTATTAGTAATAAAAGACTGATTTTTGTAAGAAAATAAGTATAAAGAATAGTAATAATTAAAATATAAGTTTGATGATTTCAATGAGTGTTTTACTTTTCATAGGGTGCCTGCCACCCTATGTGTATGTGTATTATCATTATTTTTGTTCTGTTCTGTTAACTGAGTGAGTGAGAGATATAAAATGTGATTTAATTATTAAGTGTTCCATTGCGTTCCTTTTAGCGACGCTTGCGGCATGCCTAACAACACTAAATCTAGATACTTCGTAAGTTCTTTATGTGTTTCAAGGTATATACTTTTTAAATGCTTAACTGTGGTTAACATACTTTTCATTTTATTGTTCATCACTATCGCTATATATACGCTACATTTGCTACGTAGGTACTAAGGGAACGTACCCATACTACGTGACCTATTTTTTTTAGTTTTTTCGACCTCTCCCACCCCTCGGTGATCACTCGTAGTATATGCCAAGACTTCCCCTCTCCCCCTTTAGTTTTCACATAGTAATTCATAATTATGATTTTCAATCATTTCACAGGACAATTGAAAAAAAAAATGGTTTATAGGTACTCGTCTTTATTGCATAAGACTGCATGCACACTTAAATTACTAGTGAATTATGTATTATAAAAAAGAACCAATCTGACAGAGTTTTTCGACTTTTAACAAAGTAAGGCGCTCTAGCTCTTTTGGATTTTTTTTGTGCTCATCTCTTAACGGTAGGTACCCAAAATTCGTTTGTTTTCTTTTGGATTGCTTGCATTGACAAGGAATCCTTATAATATTTAATAAAAGCTTTGTACAGCCGATTGTACAACGACATTTTTGTGCCAGCACGAACTCTTGTCGATCTGCTTTTGACAACTTCACTGAGCTACAAACTGTTTGACAGTGTCTGTTTTCAATCAGCTGACGCTCGGCATATTATGTGCGTCAGCGCCACCAACTGTGAGTTTACAAAGCGCTAAACACTGCGCGCTATATTCGAATATAGGTCGAAAAAATACTAGATTTCTCTCACTAAAATACGTGACAAAAACCTGAGCCACCCCCCCCCCGCTCCCGTGACTGACCGTAGTATTTGAAAAACTCCGCTTCCCCCCTCCTAAACGGGTCACGTAGTATGGGTAAGTTCCCTAAGGTTGTTCATCCGGTACCTACACTATAAAAATGTTAGAAAGCATAGATTTTTTTACCTAAAAATTACCTATATTAATTATTATAACGACATACTTACATACCTAGCAATTAATGTTGTCGACATTAGCGTCGGTAGGTACTTAGTTACGAAAGTCGAAAATAATTAAGACAAATATACCATCTTATCAACTATTTTCAATTTAAACACCATTATAATTTATTTTGGCATTCCTCCAATTATTATGAAAAGGTACACAGTAAATACTAAATAGTTCTGAGTGTGAATATTCATTCAATTTCAGGAACGCAGCAATCATAACATTAACCCCTGACAACTTCAATGTACTGTTTCTTTGTTTATTTATAAACAATATGCATATCGACGCTTGAAAGGCAAATGTGACTAAGCGACAATAGGTAACTACTTTGTTCATAAATGATAGGCAAAAACCATATTCAATGCGCAAAAAAAATATATTTCTAGGTCTATTAAAATCATTTCAATCGTACATCTAGATTCGTTAATATAGAATTTTTTTCAGGTATTTCTCATGTATATTTTAAATTAATTTCAACTTTAAATTAGTCTACTATAAAGTTTACGCATCGTTGCTTAGTCACGTTTGTCTTTCAAGCGTCGTTATTATGGTTCATTGTATGGGTCAAGCTTGTTTTCATAATAGGTGATTTATTTATTTGACTTGTAAATTCTGTTGACTATTGTCAACATTACAAATAATATGTTCCTATAGTATTTAAATTAGAAGCTTTAAAGCTTCTAATGTTAAATATATTAAAATGAATTTCACCCGAACTTTGTAAGCGATTATGAACTATCCATAATATGAACTTACACCATAATATACTAACCCATTTAGTTTTGACCTTGTCCTGTAAGTATATTTATGACCTTTTTTCTTTTGACTTGGTTAATAATGGTAGGCCATACCACCATTCATTCTTTCTCTCCTTGTTTTCATTTTGTTTACATCGATTTTATTGAGATGCTTAAATATAATATATAATAATACATAAGAGCCTAAATAAATTTTCAAAGAACATAATTTCATGTTTATAGAGAGACACTTTAATTACTTTCCTAGTTACAGTTTTATATAGTCTAGTAGAAAACAAGCAGCAAGCAGAATGGTTTTTTGTTCAATTTCCATTTCAATTGGAAAACACAGCTGAATAGTGCTAGAATTTTTGAAAATATTAATTAAGCCAATTGATTTTTCCTGTAATTTTAATTCGTCTTTACACAAACCCTGTATGTCGATTGTAAATATTAATTTTTGTGATTTATTCTGGACAAGCAGTTTTCTTTTCGCAAATTTTGAGATGGACAGTTCCTAAAAAGTTATCGGGCGGAGCCCAAACAAATAATTTGATTTGACAAAAGGAATACTGTTTTTTGACAGTGATCACTTCGTTACCGTAGTAGTTGAATATTTTTAGTTTGAATTTTTCACACGCTGTTTCTTGTGTTGCTAAGAACACTTTCTCTCCATCTTTGTTAAGTATCGTGTATGAAATACCTTTAGTACCTATTAGGTCGTGCAACGAATCTTTTCTTTTGACAATGCATAATTCTTCTAAAATACATATAAAAGCTAATCCAGGGAATTCAGTATTTACATTAGGACAGGACATCCATTTGGTCGTTTTTGCGTCATGATTTTGTTTATTTTTCATTTAATACAGAAATTAGTAACATTAAAAACCATTTTTTAATTTATTTAATTTGTTGTGTCATAATAAATAAAAATTAAATTAGACATATTCCCTTTTTTCTACTGGTAAGGCGCAGGTATCATACCATAGAGCCTAATCTTTTGTATTTTTTGTTTTATGAAAAATAAAATGTAGCGAAATGAAAAGAAGTTGATTAATTTGATACATCAATCAATTGAGATTAAATTAAATGAATCAAGATTATGTGGGATGAAATATAGTCTCACTAGCATGCTAGTTACAAATTTACTGACACTTTTTTTTTTTTTTTTTCTTGCCTTTGTAGGCAGACGGGCATACGGCCCACCTGATGGTGAGTGGTTACCGTCGCCCATGGACTTCAGCAATGCCAGGGGCAGAGCCAAGCCGCTGCCTACCGCTTAATACTCTCCATAAGCCACGTTTGAAGAAGGACATGTCATAGCGCTCAGGAAACACCGTGGAGGGGAGCTCATTCCATAGCCGGGTGGTACGTGGCAAAAAAAATCTCTGGAAACGCACTGTGGATGACCGCAGTGGCTCCAGGTAGTATGGATGAACTCTACTCCGGTAGCGGGCGGTGCGATGGTAAAAACGAGATGCTGGTATCATCTCGGAACAATTCCTCAGAGCACTCCCCATGGAACATACGGTACAAAATACAGAGGGAACCGAAGTCCCTCCGCAGACCCAGAGTCTCCAGATGGATGGACGAGCTCACAGCCCACCTGGTGTTAAGTGGTTACTGGAGCCCATAGACATCTACAACTAAGTTCTAAGTTCTAAGGTCTCAGTATAGTTACAACGGCTACCCCACCCTCCGAACCGAAACGCATTACTGCTTCACGGCGGAAATAGGCAGGGCGGTGGTACCTATCCGCGCGGACTCACAAGTGGTAAAACAACCAGTAAAAAACTCTTTGAAAGATCCCGAGAAGTTAGTAAGTTAAACCACCGCTAATGCACATTTAAACCTGAAGAAACAATCAGTTTACAAAGTAAAAAAATTCAGTAAACCGAGTTATGCATGCACAATATGTACAGAGTTTCGCCCCTCGAGCTCCCGCCAAAAGTTCAAATTACATTAATTTTTTTAAGGAATTTTATGACGTGATGACTAAGACCTTTAGGTCAAGTCTTATTTTATTTTTATAAAATCAATGTGTATTGAGGTCGCAAAGGAGATCCCAGATTTTTTCATATTCTACCACTAGTTTCTATACCCTCAATTTACGGTTACTACAAATGTATGAGAGTAATGCCATCTAGTAGGCTATATTAGAAATATTTAAAGTCAGATTGAAAACAAAAATGCTCATGAAGTTAGTAGACTAAAGTTGAAGTTTGTTGCAACTAGTTCATTCTCAATCTACTAGGTGGCGCTTATACAAAATATTTCACAACTGATTTAGAAAATTTCTATTCAATTATAATTATTCTGTAACACAATTATATATTTAGCATCTATTACTAATATTTAGAGGAACATAGTTATTCCAAGAAAATGAAGACACCTTTTTATGACTAATACTTTATTAAAAGAATGAGTCATTTCATTTTGAATTGGAATTCTCAAAAATTTTTGATCATCTCAATTATTGGAAACGTACGGTGTCCAAACACGGACACCGAGGAAGATTTCCTTACTGAATGATACTCACAGGCTCAGACTACACAGTAGACACCATAACAGTGGGTATCATTTGGAACTAACTTTGTTTAAGCATTATTTAATTTTAAGGTTCCGAATACATATCATATTTATTAATCTCTTGAAGTTAAATTCAGATTTTTTTTTATATTCTCATTGCTCGCTGGGGATAACATCGCCTCCTTTTTAATTTTTAATTTTTATTAGATGGTTGAACGAGCTCACAACCCACCTGGTGTTATGTGGTTACCGTACCGAAGCCCATAGACATTTACAACGTAAATGCGCAACCCACCCTTGTTAATATGATATACATTTTAAGGTCTCAAGTTACAACGGCTGCCCCACCCTTCAAACCGAAATGCATTACTGCTTCACGGCAGAAATAGGCAGGGTGATGGTATATCCTTCAAAGCATAATGTATAGTTGCTTTGTCACGATTACATTGAATTTCAGTCTCCTAAGACAACTCGATACCAGTAACCTACAAAAATTTCTCAGTTTTCGTATTATTAGATATATAGTAAGTCCTTGATTCTTCGAACCAGGTAGTGTATTATAAGACCTTTTGCTTTTTGCGTATAGGAGGACGAGCTCGAAGCTTACCTTGTTTTAAGTGGTTACCGGAACCTATAGACATCAACAACGCCATACACCTTGAGACGCGAGTTCTAAGTCTCAGTTTTATAGTACAACGGCTGGCCTATCTTTCAAAACGAAACGCAATACTGCTTCACGGCAGAAATAGGCGGGGTGGTGGTACCTACCCGTGCGGACTTACAAGACGCCCTACCACCAGTAATCTCTCGAGTGAAGCGTCAGAATCCTGTTTACTGTGCTTAGTGTGAGTTTTTTAACGTTCGCGATAGCGTAAAAGTTCACTCATTTGTATGGAGTTGGAACGTTTACCTACGTTTGCCGTTAGGGGCGCTGTTTCAACTTCATACATATTTGAGTTAACTTTTACGCTATCGAGAACGTTAAAAAACTCGAACAAGCAAACAGGCCTTAATTTTCCAGTGAGAGTTCTGAGCGAATGCCTGGGACCTTGGACTGGATGAACTTGGGACTGGAAACAATTTTCATATTCGTTTTTTCTTTACCGCCGTATGAGATTTTAGACTGAGATAGCTTTTTCATCTACTGAAAAACTATTAGGAGATTCGTTTTAAAAAGATCGAAATGAAATAATTTGTACTGTGAAGTCAGATTAATAACAGAATATTAATACGCGAAGCAAAAACTTTGTATCCCTTTTTACGAAAATTGCGCGGACGGAGGAGTATGAAATTTTCCACACTTGTAGAGAATATAGAGAAGAAGTGCACAATGCTAATATTTTTTTTAAATAATGCATAAAAGATACATTAAATCAATAAAGAAAACATTACACACACTACATATCATATATTTGACGCACACACGCATGCATACTATTTATTGTCAAACTTTTGTTCTTGACGTCTGTTGTCAAATTGAGATTAAATATTTTTTGTCTTTGTTATGATTTTTTATAGTGTAGTCTTGGCGAAATTTGTGATTATCTATATCTATACTTCTATACTAATATTATAAAGAGGAAAGATTTGTTTGTTTGTTTGTTTCGAATAGGCTCCGAAACTACTGGACCGATTTGAAAAATTCTTTTTGCATAGAAGCCGACATTGTCCCTGATGAACATAGGCTACTTTTTTTAATTTTTTTTTTTTTTATATTTTTGTTTTCATGTGTGTTTTAATGTTTCCGAAGCGAAGCGAGGGCGGGTCGCTAGTAATATTATAAAGAGGAAAGATTTGTTTGTTTGTTTGTTTCGAATAGGCTCCGAAACTACTGGACCGATTTGAAAAATTCTTTTTCCATTAGAAGCCGACATTGTCCCTGATGAACATAGGCTACTTTTTTTTTATTTTTTTTTTTTTGGTTTCATGTGTGTTTTAATGTTTCCGAAGCGAAGCGAGGGCGGGTCGCTAGTAGAAGTATAAAATACAATCATAATAGTGTACAAACTTACAATTCCAATTAATTATAGTCGAATTTCGACTACTGCGGGACCACTAGTAACAGATTAACAGATTACGAGAAACGTCACTCGTCGATTTAAAAAGAAAACAATTCATTTTCTGTAACGTAAACATTTCACCTCGCAAAGACAAATACTGCTGAATAAAATCCTTGGGATTTCTTATTAGACGAAAATCTTTAATTGAGTTCCTTCCATGTTACATTGTGTATTAATATCTAGCACAAAATGTAGCGGAACACTGCTAAAATCGACGGTGTTTCAAAAGGTCTAGTTTTATTATTTTGTTAGGGTAAACTAAAACAACGCTGTCACGGTATTCGTTAACATAAATTTTTTCATTGATTTAATTGTTTTTCGGAAAGATAATTAAGGTAAATATAACATATTTTTTGACACATTGTTTTTTGGTTGATTTTTTGAGACGTGTTTAAAAGTAAGCCCATAAATACTTTAACCAGAAACATAGATAATAATGATATACAGGAAACAATGAAGACCAAACCTGCAAAATTATAATTTGCGTAATTACTAGTGGTAGGACCTCTTGTGAGTTCGCCCGGGTAGGTAGCACCATCCAGCCGTTGTAACTAGTAACTCATATCATATCATTAAAACTCATATCTCAAGGAGGGTGGCACTATTTACGTTGTAGATGTCTATGGGCTCAGGTAACCACTTAACACCAGGTGGGCTGTGAGCTCGTCCACCCATCTACGCAATAAATAAAAAAAGACTAGATCTTTCATTGAGGGGTCAGTATTGCTTGGTGGGCTTACGGTCTTAATGTTGTTCTCACTTTCTATTTAAGCAAACTTATCTTGCAAATGTGGTTAATACGATACACGTTTTACTAAATTCCTATGTATTATCTCGTGATAGGCACTATTACATCATTCCCTCGGAGACCAGAGGTCGCAACGGTAAGTTCGAGTAAGTAGATACTAATTTGTGTAGTTTGCAGTATAAATGAAGTCACATTAATTCTCATTTTCCGAATATTTTTATCGTCTGCTCTTTCTTCTTTATCAATTCTATAAAAACAATGGTCTGGGTATTCACTCCTGATCTGCTTGTTTCTGGCGCTTAGCGACAAATTTAAGTTCTAGTTTTAAGGTATTAAATTTTTCCTACCTATGCTGATAGCCTTGAGAGGCTATATCAGCTTCGCCCTAACAAGTAGGTGAGCTCATGGGGTTCAAACCGGAGTGTTGCTAACACGGCCAGTGTTACTAGGTAGCCTAAGGGGTTATTACAACTTCGCGCGAATGAGTACCTACGTGATCTTACGGGCTCAACCTAAGTATTTGCTAACACTAGTCCTAGCAGTGCTCCGCAGAATCCAACATCGCGAGGAATCGCGACCCATGAAGAAGATCCGGCGCGACACTCGTGGGCTGTCTTATTTTTTTTTCCTACCTAGCTGAGAGCCTTGAGAGGCTATTTCAGCGTAACCTTAACTAGTAGGTGAGACGACATTGCTAACACGAACCCTAGCAAGAGCAGCGCTTCGCAGAATCTACCACCGGATCGGAAACGCGACCTACTGAGAAGATCCGGGGAGAAACTCAGTGGGCTGTGTCTATAGGTTAATTCGCTCGTCGAGCCCTTCGTCGCAAGCGACCGGTTCGACAAGAACGATGACCGGTGCTTGAAGTACCTAAAAGCACCGTTAGTGGATCGGGAGGATCCGAAATGACGTGTTTTGGGCGACGTCAACTGCTTTCCCTTCTGTCCGCAGGATCGGGAATGGAACACGGCCCCAGCAAGAGCAATGCTTCGCAGAATCTACCATCGCATCGGAATATCAACCCACTGAGAAGATCTGACGAGAAACTGAGCGGGTTGTGTCTATGGGGTAGAAATTATAAACCTCACACAAATCACAGGGATCACTACTTTACTTTTCATTACGAAGCACTAACTGTTAGGCGCGGCTTCGTCCGCACGGTTGACGATAAGTGTATTTTATTTTGTCTAAAGTCTCATGTAATTCTAAAGATACAGCTTCCTGTGGGAATGAGGTTTATTTTTGCTGTAAAACATTGCCTATGTTCAGACCTAAAACTGTTACTTAAAAAAAAACAACAATGCGTTGGTTCGTATCGATGTGTCGAAGAAAGACAAACAAACAAACAAACACACTTTTTAACATTAATAATACCAATATGAACTTTCTTATGAGTTGTTATATATCCATATTTGAACGTGCAGTTCTATACCAGAACGTTAAGATATAAAAATCGGTAATTTCACGAACAGTCCGGTTATAGGATACGTCAGCAGCATTTACGAAACGTTACAGAGGGACAGACAGAATCGTGCACAGATAGTTGTATATACAGTAATAAAGTATAAATGATGGAACTAACATATAGGAAAATATAATATATTTGTTCGCATAGCTACGGCTTGAGCTATATATATTGCGTGGTGATGGACACAGGATGGCGTGGAGACGACGGTTTTCTGTTTTACTAAAAAATAAAATAAAAAAAAAAGTGTGTGTGTCCGCTCCGACGCACGACTGGAGTTTACTGGATATAAAAAATTAAACGAAACAATACGAGAAATAGTTCTATATTACGACAACACGATACACTACAGATTATTAACAAATTAACGAGACACAAAACAAACGACTAACAAATATATGAAAATACAATAATGAGAGAAACGCGCGATCAGTACGAGGCTTTGTGGCGGACTGCCGGCGCATGTACTAGCATGTCACACGAAATGCGCATAACGCATTTCGTGTGACATGCTAGTACGATTTTGGTCCCCATAATTTTCATACCCCGGGCCTATATATGTAAATCGATTCTAAAGGAGTAAACTCCAAAAATATTGATGTTTTCGTGACTAACATTCCGAGGCCTCGATTACATGACATCGTTATTTTATTATCGAATGTCAATAATTTTTTTTTTGTATCATAGACGGCATTAGACTATTTGGGGGGGGGGGGATACCACAATGCCAGCAATAGTTTCTTTTTTGAACCATTGAAGCGATCAATCGACAAACAATCCTCTGACATGCTATTAAGAATATACTTACATTTTTCTTTATAAAATTATGGTTTCGCACAAGCAAAATATTTAATTTAATAACTTAATAATTGGAAACAAATCACGCACGATCATGCGGCCCCAATTTAGGATTCACTGTGTTGTCACACCAGAGACTGATAACCGTACTTATAAATGTTTAAATATATACATATATAGATAAACTATGAAGACACGAAGCGATCGTATAACTCATATCGATAGTACGCACATATTTCTTGGTCTGGCATTGTTAATACAACCTGTTTTAGAAACGTTAATAAAAGCAGTGATAGATTTTTTTATTGCTTAGATGTGTGGACAAGCTCACAGCCCAGCTGTTAAGTGGTTACTGGAGCCCATAGACATCTACAACGTAAATGCGCCACCCACCTTGAGATATAAGTTCCAAGGTCTCAAGTATAGTTACAATGGCTGCCCCACCCATCAAACCGAAACGCATTACTGCTTCACGGCGGCTATAGGCAGGGTGGTGGTACCTACCCGCGCGGACTCACAAGAGGTCCTACCACCAGTAATTACGCAAATTATAATAATTTTGCAGCTTTCATTTTTATTACACGATGTTATTCTTTCACCGTGGAAGTCAATCGTGAACATTTGTTAAGTACGTATTTTCATTCTTACCCTTTTGGTGATGTTGCCATGAAAATAATTCATCATTAATGTATAGGGCGTAAAGAGAGTATTCTAGAAGTCGAAATAGAAGTGAACTCTTGCTCAAACATAAACGAACTTGAGTATTTCATAAGCTCCACTGTTTAGCACAGACTTAAGCTGACGGACACACTTCACGACGTATGCTGACATCGACTTTCAATTCTTTGAAAAATGGCTTTGAAAACCGTTCCTTTGGTTGAAACGACTTATTTTGAGTTAACATAAAATATGTTAGTATTACTTCAGTACATATTTTATTACCATTGACTATAATCGTGATCGTCTTATATTAATGCGTGCTAAAAGTTGCATTTATAGTGTACTAGCTGACCCGGCAGACTTCTTAGTGCCTTAATCGATAAATAAAAGACCTAAACTTTTTTAAAAAATAAACAAAAGGAATCAGGCCGACGGGGGACACATCAAAGGAAAACAATTTAATTCCGAGAATTTTCATATTTATCTACCTTTTAAACCTTCTCTGTACTTCCATAAATAATTCAAGACCAAAATTAGCCAAATCGGTCCAGCCGTTCTCGAGTTTTAGCGAGACTAACGAACAGCAATTCATTTTTATATATAGAAATTACCTATTGATTTGGTGTGACGTCAAGTATAACCTATTCTTTTGTCAGCCGTGGTACCTAAGCCTGCAGTTAATTTTGTACCTAATTTAAAGTAAGAAATTAGCACAATAGATGCAGAAGAATCTGATTTTTGGAAAAAAAAATTGCAATTAAATTTAAATTGACAACGAAATCGACTCAACTCCACTTCTGTTCCGAACACACATACGAAACGCGCGGCGCTCCGTCTTAAGGACGACATATGAAGTAATTTTTTTTCGAACCCGCCCTCAAACCGAAACATGCCTTGCGCTTATCGAAATAAGGCCGACATTCCAATTAAACGCGAAATATTTTTTCCATTTCATATTTACGAATATGGCCTAAATTCCCGAAAAATTAGAACTGTGAAAGCAGAGGGGCCGCTGTGTGAGTTGGAATGTACACACACGCAAACACATGCGAAGGGGTGCAAGGGGGCGAAGGGGGAATGAGATAGTAGATAGTTTTAGAAAAAAAAAAAAGAAATGTATTTTGATGTCGATCGTACTTATCTCCGAACACGAGATTTTGTATATTTTTAATTATTTTGTTTTTATGCTTTCACGACGCTGTTTAGAAGGTCATTCATTATGATTAAAGCCGTAGGCGATACGAGGGTTACTGAGTATTTACAAGTTTTGCAACTCAATGTGTTTTTATTCTGTTGATTTCTCAACAAGCGTAACGAGCTTATAGAGTTTGGATGGATGCAGTAGGTATACGGGTCAGGGGGTGTTCCGTCGGGGATGGAACCTCGTCTTCTTCATCATAATAATAGTTCTGCTATATCCTGCCTTTAATAAAAAAAAAAATTATTGCTTAGATGGGCGGACGAGCTTACAGCCCACCTGGTGTTAAGTGGTTACTGAAGCCCATAGACATCTACAACGTAAATGCGCCACCCACCTTGAGATATAAGTTGTAAGGTCTCAAGTACAGTTACAACGGCTGCTCTACTCTTCAAACCGAAACGCATTACTGCTTCACGGCAGAAATAGGCAGGGTGGTGGTACCAACCCGCGTGGACTCACAAGAGGTCCTACCACCAGTAAAAAATAATGCCTGACGTGAGGAATCACAATCAAATAGTTCTTACAATTTCGACTTGCACTTCATGTTTTAACGTGGGTTATAGTTATGATCACTTAATGTTAGGTGGGCTGTGAGCTCGCTTGTCTATATACAACAATCGATAAAAGCATTGAACTTTACGAACACAGCTTAAGCTATTAAAATATTAAAGTGAGGTCTCTTTTTTTGGCTTTTCCTGTTTTATTTTGACTACAATATGCTGTCTATTAGATTACATGTCTATATACAAAAAATATGTAATTAAATTACAATTGTAAATAAATAGTTTGTGGGAAATAAATACATTGCTTGTACAATATTAATGTGACTTGAATGTATTGATTTTTCTCCCTGTTCTTATCATTATTTAGGGTTGGCATATTTTGTTCGGGCGTAGGTACGTATTATGTGCTCTGTTACTTTATAAGTACTCTGCAAGCGATTTCAAACGCTCCTAAATATATATATATGTCGTGGATAACGACTTTTAGTAATACTAAGACGGTGGTTTTGATTATTATTTTAAATGATGAAATGTTGTTTTGATAAATATCACAAAATGAAGGGTAGACTCCGTAACGCCACAGTATAAAATGGCGGTACGTGGACAGAGTCGTGGCATTCGTGTCAGACAGTGATTCCGTCCGTCTCAGCAGCGAGTCTGACAGTCAGTCAGTCAGTCAGTCGGTCTGTCGGTATGTGCAACGAAACTGTCGGTTTATCCTGTCATTGTGAAAGTTGTGTGTGTTGAGTTTCAATAATTATTATTGAAAAGTTTTATTGACTAAACTGAGTTCAATCGAATACGAGTGATGACGAAACTACCGCTCAGCCATCCCTGGCGCCGCCTACGACATATATATATATTTATTATTAAAACCGCTTTTATGGTTTGATCTTGCGTATTTTTTTATTGCCATTCAATGAAAATCGACACTTCGAAAATTCTTTATATAAATATATATAATAGGGAAAAAGTTTCTTCGCATTTTTTAAGAAAATTCCCAACATTTTTTAATATAGTTTATTTACATTTAACTAAAGTATGTAGGTACCATTTTGTTCGATAGCTTTTTGCCATCTTGTAGGTAGGGACATGATCCCATTGCTATAGAAATTTTGGGGCTTCTGATCAAAATACCGCGAGAATTGGTTTTGGCAGTGTTAAGTGGTTACTGGAGCCCATAGACATCTACGACGTAAATGCGCTACCCACCTTGAGATATAAGTTCTAAGGTCTCAAGTATAGTTACAACGGCTGCCCCACCCTTCAAACCGAAACGCATTACTGCTTCACGGCAGAAATAGGCAGGGTGGTGGTACCTATGCGTGCGGACTCTCAAGAGGTCCTACCACCATAAGTTCATTCTCTAATTACTTTAACAATATCAACGAGAAATAAATGAAAATATCTTTCGGTATTGCTTGGTTTTTTGCAAAAGTTTTATTTATCACACAATGATTCCGAGAAATTTCAGGGTTACTTCGTATTGGGAACGAAAACGATAGCCGGTCAAACACCCCGAAAGTTCTATAATACGAGAACCGTAACTTTAGAAATGAATAGGAATTTGACGCGTGTCCACGCTTATGGCATACCTATAGCATTCTCTGGGAGCAACATTTTAAAATTCACATATCGAGGGGCGAAAAGTAATTTGGTTTTAGCGACATTTTTGTGAATTTACACGAGAGCCATTTAAAGTTTAAAATTGGATAAAAATATTATAACAAAAAAAACACTTGTTCAGTTAATTGAATAGAGTAAACTTAATTAAAGTTCAATTAAAAACATCGAACTGTTGATGCTAATACCAAATATATAAAAATGAATTGCTGTTCGTTAGTCTCGCTAAAACTCGAGAACAGCTGGACCGATTTGGCTAATTTTGGTCTTGAATTATTTGTCTCGATATTACGACACCAAATGTATTACTAAATTCGTAGAAAAATCAAAGAAATATAGCTAATACATTTTTTTTTATTGCTTAGTTAGGTGGATGAGCTCACAACCCACCTCGTGTTAAGTGGTTACTGGAGCCCATAGACATCTACAACGTAAATATGCCACCCACCTTGAGATATAAGTTCTAAGGTCTCAAGTATAGTTACAACGGTTGCCTCATCTTCCAAACCGAAACGCATTACTGGTTCACGGCAGAAATAGTCAGAGTAATGGTACCTACCCGTGTGGACTCACACAGGAGGTCTTACCACCAGTAAAATTTAATTTCATTAGGACAACGCCGCGAACTAGGTCACAGTTGCGATAGCTTCAATCTTAAATTGCTTTCAGAACCCTCAAATATCAGTTCACATACGCGGCGGAATGTTTAATTCTATTGACTTGTTTTTGTTTGTTCGGATTATCTGAAAACAATTGTCAGGTAGAGTTTGCCCACTGTCTTTCTCGTCGGATCTTCTCAGTGGGTCGCGATTCCAATCCGGTAGTAAATTCTGCGAGGCAGTGCTCTTGCTGGGGCTAGTATTATCAAATTCTCTCAGGTTGAGTCCGTGAGCTCACCTCCATATAGCTCCCTATATTACCAGCGAATAGGTAGGGGGAAAAACTGGTAAAGGCCGCCTTTAGTGATAAGAACGCCTATTGCATGTATACATAATACCTGCCTATTGTTTTAATTACTTACCTTACCTAAGTAAGCATAATTACTAAGTAAGCATAATTACTCTGTACTTAAAGGTGCAAGAGGTCCTATCTTGTGAGTCGTTGTAGATGTCTATGGGCTCCAGTATCCACTTAACACCAGATGGGCTGTGAGCTCGTCCACCCATCTAAGCAATAAAAAAAAAAAAAAAAACTAACGAATAGCAATTCATTTTTATATATACCTAGTCTTGCCATAAATACTGAGACAAAGGAAAAAAAAATTATATTGCAAATAACATTTATTACTTTTACAGTGTGTTAGTTTAATACATAAATATAAAACAATTTAAAGTATAAAATCTTATTCGAAGTGATCTCCATTGGCTGCAATACAGTCCTTTAAACGTTGAGGCCAGTTATCAATAGAAGCACGCACTCTTTCCATGGGAAAAAATTTCACTGCCAATCGTACGGATTGTTTTAGGTACTCCAAATTATCATGGCGTTTAGAGCAAGCCGTACTCTCTGAAACTGACCATAAATCATAATCCAACGGATTAAGATCGGGACTAGACGACGGCCAGTCTTCAGCTCTGATGAAGTCCGAAACGTTCGTTTCGTTCGAGCTTTATGACCTGGCGCCGAGTCTTGCTGGAAGGACCATTCTTGATTATTGAACATGATGTTGTTAAGGGGCTTCACTACCTTCTCAAGAATGGTATCTTGATACACTTGTACCGATGTTTTGATACCATTTTCACAAAAGTATGGCTTAGTCACTCCTTCATAGCTAATACCCCACCAAACCATCACTGAGGTCGGATAGTGCCCACGTTGCACTCTGTCGACTAATTGGGAAGCTTTTTTAGAGCTTTGAGCATAAATACGGTCATTTCGTTTGTTAAAATATTGCTCAATTGTAAAAATTATCTCATCCGTAAACAAAATTTTTCTATGACCTCCCTTTGCGTACCGCTTCAGTAGTTGTTTCGATTTTACCACCCTATTATCTTTTAAATTATCAGTTAAGTACATCTCTTATAGGCTGCAAGACCTAAGTCATCTTTTAAAATACGCGACATGGTTCTAGGTGCTATCTTCATCTCCCGAGATAAAATATTTTGCTTTCGGACAGGATTTCTTCGAATTCTTTCCCTTACTGCTTTGACCACCTTTTTCGTACGAACACTACGTGGGCGGCCAGATCTTTTTCTGTGACAAGCAGAGGAGGTCTCATTGCACCTATTAATAGCCCGGTACACAAACATTTTACTAATACCAAGCGTATGGAGAGTTTTAAAAATTGCATTTGGCTTCATACCTACTTTGTGTAATGCAATCACAGCGATTCGGTTCCCTTTATCACCCCACTCCATTTTAATATCGCAAAATATTGTACAATGTATTGGCGCCAAAATTAGAAAACTCAATGAGCAATCATTTAAAAATGGCAGATTCCAAATTCAAATGTAATATTTTGTTTATTTTTAATTGTAACAGTATTTATGGCCAGACTAAGTATAGATTAGCAGCATCTACAGTTCGATGTTTTTAATGGAACTTTAATTAAGTTTACTGCATTCAAATAGCTGAAGAAGTTTTTCTGATATGATATTTTTTCAAAATTTTAAACTTTCAACTCTCCTGTATAGTTGCAAAAATGTCGCTTAACACATTGGCTGCGCCGCCACTAAAAACGATTTTGCCCACTGTGCGTTACGAGTCACATGCTTCCCGTATCGAGATTGCCAGCTTTGCGTTACGGCTATTATTTTCCCGTACCAGGTCCTGTCCTGAAATAATAGGAACTCAAACACTAACCTACTTAGTTGAAAAAAATATAAATTCAAAACTTAATAAATTTAAAAATAATAGGAACTTAAAAAAATACTTATTCAAAGAGTATTGCTTAGCTCTGTTTATCTTAAATAATAGGAACACGGACACGTTTTAACGTACTTATTGGAAAAATATATAATTCAAAAACTTTATGATTTCAAAATAATATAAATTAAAAAAAAAGTATTGAAAGAATATGGCTCAGCTCTGTTTACCTAAAATAATAGAAACTCGGACACGTTTTAACTTACTTATTGGAAGAATATAAAATTCAAAAACTTAATGAATTTAATAATAATAGGAACTTATACAAACATTTTCTTGCCATCTGACTGAGAAATTCGGCTTATCCGCCTTCTAGCTGCTACACCTTCAGTTTTAATTGCACTGTTTAAATCGAGTTTTTTACGCGATCGTTTCATTTTTATAGTTTTCGTATACGAGGTCGATAAAAACGCCGCGACAGTCGAGGAGATACGTATACGTGTGAGCTGTGCGCATCACTACAACAAAATGACGACATGCGCGCGCGCTGCTCAGTGCGTCACGGGGTGGTATTGTACGACAAAATATTTCCCGTGCCGCAAGGAAAGGAAAAAAATATCGTTCTGTGCGTTACGCAAAAATACTTCCCGTACTTTTTATTTAGATTAACAGAATACATTAGAAGCAAGGATGTTAGAAATATAGTTGTCTCTGTTTTACTCCCACGGGTACATAGAAAACCTGGTGCCGCACCGGGCGCAAAACAAGGAAAACAATAGCCGCAAACTGCGAAAGTCAAATACGGCCAAATACTGGTCGTAACGCGCTGAATGTGTTAAACCGAATTGGTATATATCATTCACTCCTTATGTCTTTTTAAAATCTCTTACAAGACGCTGGGTGATCCTGTCTCGGTAGGGTTGCCTGCCAGGACGACACTTTACACTTACACGGCTGATTACATACGTCTCCGGGAGCTGTGTGCGTGCGACCCTACAAGCCACGTCAGCGATGTCGTAGCAAACGATTTAACTATTATCCCGCCATCTAGAGAATTATTGAATGAATGATTCAAAATAAAATTTACTAGAAAGTTGTCCTAAAGTGATTCTTGTCTGTCTGGTTGTCTGGAAGAGTTTTTTTTATTTATTCCTTAGATGGGTGGACGAGCTTACAGCCCACCTGGTGTTAAGTGGTTACTGGAGTCCATAGACATATACAACGTAAATGCGCCACCCACCTTGAGATATAAGTTCTAAGGTCTCGAGAATAGTTACAACGGCTGCCCCACCCTTCAAACAGAAACGCATTACTGCTTCACGATAGAAATAGGCAGGGTGGTGGTACCTACCCGCGCGGACTCACAAAAGGACCTACCACCAGTAAAAAAAGATCTCGATAAGACCGCCCATCGTAATTTTTTTTGTATTTATATTTAATATTTTTATACAATACAATAAAGCAGGAGTGGCCAACTGGATTAGAACCAAGATCCACTGTCTACTGACGTAACTCTGCGATCTACCAATGACATTTCTTGAAATGTAATGAAACAATGTAGTTCGGTATACAAATAAGTAGCATAGTTTCTTTTATCAAAAAGATTAAAATAAACCTGAAATTATATAATAAAAGAGAACTATTGGGTAGAAGAGAGGATAAATAATGTGACGTAATGGACATTTACAAATGATAACAGATGAAGATGATGTCGGCAGCAATTGGTGATTACGTTGCGAAGTCTGTTTTATGTATATATATATTTTTTGTCTTGCCACGATCGACCGATCGATCGCGATCTATCGGTTCGGGACCCCTGCAATAAAGTATACTCTCTATCTGTCTCTCTCTCTCTCTTTACATTTACTTTTAATTGAGACTTTTTTAATCGTTAACTACTAGGAAAAATACATATTTTTGGAACGAAGTTCCTTATGGGACGATAACCGGAAAAAAACGTCCGTAACGTAAGATTTTTTCTATTTAGTTTGTTATCAACATATGTCACTGCACGTAAATTCAACAATTCCTGAATCGCGGTGACGAGATGTTATAGTAAGCGGCACGTAAGTTGGCAAGGTTTTGGTGTAGTGGGGGTAATGTCGCGCATAGTGCACATTGCAACAAAAAAATGGTCACTTTTATTGCCCGCATATAATTTAATTTAATTTAATTTAATTTTATTGTTTATTTGCCATAACTTATTTTTAAGCCTGTGTGTTTTGAAGAAAGTTAAAGAAAAGAGAGGAATTCGTGAAGTGTATTAGGTGTTATAAATAAAATACAATTAAAAGTTAAGAAGTTTATTTAAAAAAATATACTAAATATAAAAAATAATGTATCGCCGTCGTCACTATCATTTTCTAATAGTGCTACCCCTTGGATTAAATTTATGGTAGCACCTGAGCTGGTGGAAGGAGTTGACTCCTCATCGTCGACATAACGAAGAGTCGCAGTTGTCACTGGCGTAAATAATAAAACGCTCAGTGACTGAATCTACTATATGGTCATTGGTATTTGGTCCTGGCATTGCAAACAAATTTAAAACAATAACACTCGTAGCAAAAACTAAATTTAAAGAATAATAACAACTCCTAACAAAAATTTAATATAAATAAAGGGTTCCTACAACTTAGTAGGCGCATGTGTAGCTGGGAGCGAACGGAACGTGGACGCGTGCGGGAGAGGAGCGTCGACTGACTCACCAATCGTGCGCTCGGAACGGTGCTACGTCTTTCCCCGCGTCCCGCTTGACAACCAAAGAGACCTAAAAAACGACTTCTGCGCATCTAACGACTCTTGCCAAGTTACGTGCCGGGGACTATACACAGTTGATAGAGGTTCTCGTATTTCTCTTGCTAAATCATACTTACCTGGCGTAAGGAATACTGTGATCACGCAGGCGGTTCCCCCAGGGCGAGGCTGCTTCATTGCACTGGGGAGTGGTTGAACCTTGCGATTATTTTTATTTTTATCAATAAAAGAATCATAATAAAAATATATACCCGAATAATGATATTTTTTATACCTCGAATAGAGCTTGAAATTAATATTTTTATAATAAGGAACTTCGTTCCTATCCGGTGTCCCACGACACCACATATCTTTTTTTATTGTTTAATTAATGATATGAACAAAGTTACATCTTCCGTTCGATTACGACCTGTCACGCCCGTTGTCTTTTAGCGGCCGGACAATAGGAAAGAAGTAGCAATGTCTACGTAGCCGCTACGGTGCTACGGCGTAGGGACACTACGTGATTGAGCTTATTCGATAAGTACTCATAAAGGAGGTTTATTTTCGACTGTTGCATAACATTTTTGGATGCGGATGAGTTTAATTGATTTTAAGTGCAAATGTACAAAGTTTACCTTCGCTTGTTTTTAAACTATTAAAAACAAGCGAATTATTAGTATTATTATTATTATTAGTCACTAAAGGGAAAAGTGTATATCGAGAAATTGCAATTTTTTTTTGTAAATTATTTCCTGTTATAGGATTTTAGTCAATGATCTGGTTGTGCTCCTGGTATTCCTTGACCGACGGTAACCGCTCACCATCAGATGGGCCGTATGCTGGTCCGCCTCAAAGGCAATAAAAAAAGTTGCATCTCTCCGATTAAATAAGAAATACATATTATTATATGGTATGTAAACAGTTTGGAATCCACTGGAATCCGTTGGAATTTTGTATATCGAAAAGTAAATTACGACTACATAGATAGATCGCTACACGCAAAATTTAGTATACTTATCAGATTATATTATACGAATTGAACGGGATTAGTTACAACTAGTCTATGTTATTAGCGCTGACCGAAGATTAGTTCTGAGCGCTGACCGAAGAATCGTTCTGAGCGCTGACCGAAGATTCGTGCTGAGCGCTGACCGAAAATTCGTTTCTGAGCGCTGACCGAAGATTCGTTCGGTGCTGTTGCTGTGTGGAGCACAATCTCGAACCATCACGGCTTTGTCATTGTTATAACAGTTTACTGTATAATAAACCATAATGATGTATAACTTTTAAATAATTAAAGATAAAATTTAAACTTGACTGGTGATTTATGGCCAGTGTAGGATACAGGCAGCTCTTTGGTCAAAAATGTGTAGCGTCTTTTGCTACTTCTGAATAGGATGCTTTAGGTATGTGTCCGACTATTGAGTAGAAAATACGCCGAATATCGGGCAGGAAGCGGTGGTTATTGACTACCCTCCAGTTCTAGCTATTACCAACTACTTCTTTCTATTGCAATGCAGTTTTGGTTTCGGGTTAGGTTAGCGGTCTGTAGGGAAATGGGAGCGGTGGAATTTTGGGGCTGATTTTTCAATAAAAACTTTGAAGCAATTTTAGAAGCGTGTAATCCTTTTTGAGTATATAGGAAGAAGAGACGGAGGGGGAACAATTGCGATACCAACTTGAAATAAATAAATATTTTTAAATTTTAAAACTGGATACAAATTCCAACAGTCTTATTATTGGTTGGGTCCTTTATTTCCGAAGGTCGTGTCCAGCTTGAATTTTCGTCCCACTTTGAGTCAGATTCCTCTAGTGGGTTCGTTCTTCGGTAGACCAGTGAGACCAACACGATTGTAGGTATACAGTTGAGAGTTATAGCTCAGGTTTCAAGGTGGTAAGATTAACACAATAATTTCTATGAGCTCCGGTGAGCACTTAACATCGAATGTGCTGTGAGATCATTCACTCGTCCACGTAAAAAATAAATAATAAATAAAACCGCTAGTTTAGTGGACATACCCGGTGAACTATAAAAGGGACCCCTATTCATCCCTTGAAGTTTAAAACCTACTGCCCTATTTGTCTTCAATTTCTCACTATAGGCATATATATAGATACGTCTGTGCTTACCCTTGCGGAATACGAGCGTGAAGATATTGATTCGGAACTAAAATTTAATAATTTTTTTTTCCTATCTAAGCTGGTAGCCTTGAGAGGCTATTCCAGCGTAACCTTAACTAGTAGGTGAGCTCACGGGGCTCAAACCTGACGACGTTGCTAACACGAACCCTATCAAGAGCCGTGCTTCGCAGAATCTACCACCGGATCGGAAACGCGACCCACTGAAAAGATCCGGCGAGAAATTCAGTGGGCTGTGTCTGAGTTGAACGAACGCGTCAAATTAGACTTCCTCCGTTTCGATTTGAAGTCGGATTAAAACTGTTTTTATTTGTCAATTATTTGTTTGTTTGATTCATAATGAATGGTTGGAGTAGTTCATGGTTTGCCTTAAATGCATTTGAGTGGATTATCCTTTATACTCGCGATGGCTTTGCGGCAGAAATGGACTAAACGTTGGCTTAAGCGCCGTGGACTAAAAGCCGTGTGATGGGTCCTTCTATTACCTATAGGGATGGACCCGGATATTATTGAAGATGAGCATTAACAAAAGGCTCAGTGTCGCTCAGACAGCAATCAAGAGAGCACGCTTGGGGTTTCGCAGGAGAATCGTGCTAATCGACATAGCCTTCCTTCCTTCTAGAACAGATGGTCTCTAAAAGCTTTTAGAGTGGCAGCCGTTCTTGGAATCGTGGGATAGGGATAGGTGGGATATCCCTAGACCGGTTATTACGACGCATCTTGCCTTCAGCCAATGTCCTATAGGCTGATGACGATAAACCTATCAGCATAGGTTGAAAAAAAAAGACGATAATTTGAGGACACTACTACCAGTGAAAAATCCTCCAGAAACTATTTCACGTAAGGTAAATACGTCTTCGGATATTTTGGATACATTAAAAGTGAAATCGGTTTGTTAATGAATCCTGATGTTTTTGTGTAAATATTAGAATAAATACTAGGATGATACTAAATAAATAAATAAATAAATAAATATTTACTAACAATCACGCCACGTTAACTGGTCCCGTGATAAGTTCGTAAAAAACTTGTGTTACAGGTACCAGATAACGGATATAAATGTAAGATTTTTATTATACACATACATATATTTAATATACATCCATAACCCTGGAAAAGACTAGGGTGATATCTGTTAAAAATAGTGGTATTTTTTTGGTGAAATCTTAGCCAAATCGTTAAATTTAATTATTGTAATGGTTTTAAGGTTGAATTGTTAGGAATCTTAATTTGTTTTGATACGTCAAGTAATAATGTCTGCTAGTTTTTTAATATCAACATGAGAAAAAAAAATGACGTATAAATAAACATCGAAACAAAGCAACAGGTGTGTGTGTGTGCACATATATTTCAATACATCGTTAATAATTTGAAAAAATAAATTTTTATTTTTATTTTTTGACATGTGACATCTGTCAATATTAAAACAACAAATCGGCTAAAGGAATTTCAACACAGCGCACAGGCTGTTTTTAAAGCTAGCTTCGTTCGAATTTGAAAATAAAAAAAAAGGAAAAGGGACGCCCGCGAGCTAAAAAATTGAAAACAATATATTTTTTTCATTCGTAAAAAGTCTTTGCCTACACGGGGTGGTTTAAAAATCGAATCAAGCGGCCGTCCTTGAGCGAGAGAAAGGAGGCGCTGCCGTCAACACATAAATCATATTTCTGGAGAATTTTTAAAAGTCCTATTGCTTTCGCGTATTTGCCATGTACTCCCCCTCGGGTTGGGGTGGGGAGTGTGTACTTACTCCCTCGTTTCCTAGTTCTGCTTGCTTTACAGGCTGTTCGTTTATCAGACGTAACTCTCTGGCCTTGAGGTGGAATTTAAGATCTATTGTTTTAATACAAAAATCATCTAAACTACACTACACTATATCATCGCTGTTTGAAATGCAGTTTTGCCGAGCTAGTTCAGTGTACTCCGCGAAATGCATAAGCTCCCGAAGGATAACGTTTTCCGAGTACATTACTCCTAATAAGGAGTGCTGAGTTATTAGCTAGTTCGTCAATTCATTAAATCTAACGTTAAGTTTAGTTGATAAAGTAAATTGGAATCAAGCTAGCAAGTTTAAAGTTAGTATGAATTAGACAATAATACAATTTTAGGTACTATACTTGTCTAAAGCTGTAATTACAAGTAGTAATCAAATTCGACCAATTTTTTTTAAGTTTTTTTAAACGAACTTTCGACTTTCAAGCAATAGCCGTAAAATTAATTTGTAAATAAAAAAAAATCAAAATAAGGAAGTAAAAAAAAAACAATTAAAAACGTAAACTATTTAGGACGCTCTGTATATCCGTAAGGCGCCGCCGCGGAGCGAGGGCGGGTGGCCGCGCTCCGCGAGGTACACCCAAAAGCGGCAGACAAACCCGACTAATATCGCGCGAAGGTCGCTGACACGTGTCGGGTACATGTTCAAATTTCGAACGTTTTTAATGCGTAATTTGAAATGTTAAAAACTTGTAATAAAACGATTTTTTTAAATGGAGGCTTGAAAAATACTATAGTTATATGCAATAGCTTAAGTGCAGTTGGGCTTAGCGTCAGTTTTTACCCTCATAAATTTAATTGTTAAAAATTTTTTTTTTTTTAAATTATAATATTCGAATTTTTAAAATTTATATGTTTTAAATAATAATGATTGAAATATTAGTTTTTAGATGTCTAAATTTTACGTTTGGTCTAATGTTTCTACATACGAATGCTTTAGTAAAATATTTTTCCTTGTGATGTAAGCACGAAAAACGATTATTTTGTAAATTCTATAATGTTTTATGTGCAGTGCTGTGTATATATTATATTCTTTAGATTTATTTAATAAATAGTTTTGTAAGCTGACGGTGAAAGTTGACTTCATACATTATTTATTCGTTTGTAGATTCTTTCGATAATTAAAATCCATTTATACACACACGAATAGACATAAGATTATTAAAATAATAATAATAATATCGAAACCGGAAACGAAGTAGGTCGCTTCTGTATTTTTCAATTGTACTATACCCGGCACACATGTGGTGGGGCACTAGGAAGAAGAAAGCGGGCGAAGAAAAAATGAGGGAGAGGAAAAACTAGAGCGGGACGGAAAAGTGGGCGAAAAACGAAAAATTTCACCCGCCGCCCGTCCGCGTCCCCCACCGCCTCGCCTCACCTCCGCGCGCCCCTCGCACACGCACACACGCTCCCCTACACGACGACCGCGAGCTCTTGATACTTGAACACTTTCACTATCATCTGTGAATTTTTTTTGTTTATCTTTATATATCCATATTGCTAAAATTATTTTACTCATTAATGTGAGACACGTTTTCAGCATTTTAGACGGATCGATTCTGTAATTTTTGTTTTGTTCTTTAACATTTAAGTGTTATGCAAAGATCATTTTCGACACTTAATGCAATTGAACATTTGATACTAGATAAAAAAATACTACATTATTTTGCAACTATGTACGTATCGTGTGAATTAAGTTTTAGAAGGGTAAAAACATCCAACTATCATTTTACAATTAAGAATTACTGTACTATTATTTTGTATTGGATACGTCCTCCTCCTTGCGTCGTATTCCTCATTGCTGAGGGTCGTGACCACCATTTTGTATCACTTTCGCACGCACGATAAACAATTATAAATTATTAATTTTCATTTAGAAGAAGTAGTAAAAGGAATAATATAATTATTTAAATAATTTAATATTTATTTTGCAAGCAGCGCCCACTGTCTTACTCTACACAGATCAAATTTGAAAAAATAACTTCATATTTTTTTATCTTTAAAACTAAGGTCTTAGGTCAAATTTTTTTCCCATCATAATGAACAGATAATTTTATAAATAAAAACAAAAAACATAATACATATATAAATATATAACAACAAAATGAAAATGATGAAAAACATGTCGTTCAGTGGAATTATTATTCAGTGAATCAACAATTTAATAAAAATTTCAATAACACACAGTTGTTATGTTATACATATTATGTATTAAGAAATTGTAACGTAATAGGATTACATAAAGATCAAATTCCTTCACGAATCTCTGACTAGTTTCTCACTGATTTTCCTCGTATCATTCAGTTTTCCCGGTGAAAGTATCAAGACTGCTCGTTCCCTCGGGAGGCTATTGTAGCATGTTTTTATACCCAAAAATTTTAAGTCAGTAGGCGCTCGAACACTGAGCCGCTTGAACGTTTTTATTATTATTAATATATATTTATATTTCGTTTTCATTTACAAGTTTTCCACGGTTCATAATTTTAATATTTTTATACCGTTTTATACAACAAAGTGTTTATAGATAGGCGTAATTACAACATAAACATTTTAAACCTTAAAAGTAATAAATAAAAATTCGGCTACCGGATATATGTTTCGGAAGTAACGCGGGCGAGGTTTAAGTTTGTCACCAAGTTTACTGACGCACGAGTTTGACAGTTGGCGGATTCGAATTTTAAAATTGACGTTTAAATTACAACATGGCGGACTGTGTGTTTGTCAGCGTGTCCGCCGGGTTCGTCGACCTCGTCGTGTCGGAGAATTAGGATGCTCAACTTTCAGAACATTTGACGTCTGCTCTATCCGTGAGTATTGTGGCTTGAATCAATCCGCTCGAATTATTGATGACTTAGGTACGTTACATAAGGGCTTTCATAATGTCGCATGAATATTGTAGAGGTTTAATATGATAGTTGTCGGCGTGTGTGCGTGCGTGTGTGTAGGCGCGCACACAGGCGTACGATTGTTTTTATCGCTGGCAGTAAATTAGAGGGGCTGCGATAGTGGCCGATACCCGGTGACTAGTGTTCGTATTGATTTTTTTTCCCTCATTCTGTTAAATTTCATTTATTGGGGGAGCGACCGGACAGGCAGCGATGACGTGTGTCGAATGCCCGCCGAAGGCCGCGGTTTGTAGCGCACGGCACTTATAGACGACCTTATCCGTCCTCGATTTGAAAATCGCGCCACTCGCGTTTCCTTCAAAGGTTTCTATTAGTTCTAACTTTAGGTTAAGCGTGCGTAATTAATTATTTTCGTTTTGTGCTACGCTGGGTGAGTTCTAAATTGGACAGCGAGAAACGTTCGGCCCTGTTTAATATTAGTGTTTTGGTATGATTGATACGACGAAAACTGTTTAATAAGAAATCACGAATTTGAATTCGTGAAAAGAAAAGCAAATGATGCCGTATGATTCCGTGCGGGTTCGCACGACACGCGTATCAAGGTTCGGTTCATTCAACATTAGCGTCTGTCGTCCTCATTCTCACCGTCTTCACCAATTAATTTCGATGATAAAGCGAAATTAATTGTTAATTAAGTGTTCTGAGGGGTTGAATTTTCAAGTATCAATTTTATTTATTTATTTATAGTAGCACAATTGAGTGTGCAAATGAAAATGTTATATTCGTTATATTGTATAAATTTAAGATGCTCATTGAATAAGCCCAGTACACTACTGGTCAAATACTCTCAGTTATCTGTTTAATTAATTGAATGAGGACGCCATTCGCATATAGGTATCATAGAGTAATCATTTAGCATCAGATGAGCCGTGATCTAGTCTGCTCGTATATGATAACAAAATAAATAGACTGAGTGTGTTTGTTTATGTGTGTGCACACCGAAAAGTTCCTGTATTCAGGATTGACATATATATTTTTTTTAAATTTGGATTTTACTTTAATGACGTAAGCATATCTTGAATTATCGTTACATTCTTATTTTCAGCTCTATTTATGTGACATGACAGTCTAAGCTTCAAGACTCCAGTTACACGTGTAGAATTGACATCCCTGAGGGTTTTATTTTTTTTATTTATGAGATTATACAGCTGTTCATTGGTATTAGCACGATTTACTTGCAAGTTAAATGATCGACATATATTTATGTACGGACAGACAAAGAAGATGTAGCTATAAGTTTTCCTTTTTGTTATTCCACTACGGAACCCTATAATCCGGTATTGAGTGCGTGCTAAAATGTAACAGGGTTGGCGCAACTGTTTTAGTCAATGTTTATAGCAAGCAAGATATTTCATGGGTGCGATGATAGCGGTAGGTAGGCTCCAGCGATAGGCCGCTTGGCTATGCCCCGGCATTGCTGATGTCCATGAGCGATGTTGACCACTGACCTACTGGTGGGCCGTATGTTCGTCTGCCTACAAGGGCAATAAAAAAATTATTAAGGATCCTCTTTCGGCTTGCTTTAAGCGGGAGATTAAACGTTAACATGGAAAGAAAAAAAAAGTTGTAACATTTAACAAGTTTTAAGAAGCTATGTTAGTCGTGCGCTATCACGCGCTAAACTAAATAAAAGCATTCGAAAATTCGGAATTAAGGAGGAGACGCTTTCTCTCTTTCACTCAAAACGAATGAAGGTATGCAGTTTGCATGGCGCACGTGAACGGTGACGTCATCGTTCAAATAGTACATTGTGTATTCAACACAAAATTAAAAACTCCTGATCAGATTTGAATCATGTTTTATTTGCTGAGTTGAGGGTATAATATCATTTTCATTTTTTTTGAGATAATAAAAAAATAGGTAAACCTGGACCCTCACAGTTCGATTGGTCAATCAGCTCAAGGCGGTCATGGAAAGAGCCATGCTTGGAGTTTCTCTGAAGAATGAAATCAGGAATGAGGTTATTCGACAGAGAGCTAGAGTCATCGACGTAGTCAAAGAGTTAGCAAGCTGAAGTGGCTGTGGGCTGGCCATATATGCCGGAGAATTGACGATCGCTGGAGCAGACGGGTTCTCGAGTGGAGACTTGTAGTGGAGAAAACGTAACGTGAGACGCCCTCTGCCTAGGTGGTGTGATGACCTCCGAACGGTTGCCGGCAAGAAGTGGCTGAGAAGAGTCGAAGACCGGGCTCAGTTGTGTGGATTGGTAGCCGTCCATATCCAGCACTGGACGACTGTGGGCTGATGATGATGAAACCTTGACTATTGTTGAATTTTGTCCTAGGGCACATCGTATAGGTGTTAACTAAGAAGATTAACTGTAATTAAGAATCGATTTCCAGTTTTGTTGCAATCAAAATAAGTGATATATATATTTGATATATTTAAAATGTTTAGCAGCAGTAGCAGGAGTAGCAGGTACTATCAACCCATGAGAGCTTCTCTTCTTCAACCGGTATCCACGCAATGCTGAGTGTAGGTCTATGCACCTCATTCTCTTCGGTCTCTTGCCTTCCGCATCCAGTTCCTACCAGCCAGTTTGACCAGATCGTCGGTCCACTTCGTTGGCTGTCTGCCCACATTACGACGTTACGACATAAGAGCTTAGAATAGACCTCACTGTCTCAAGTACGAGGATAAAGGTCAGGAACAATTTACGGAGGTGATAGTAATTGTAAATGTGGAGAAATTTTCGCAATAGATAAGTTAAAGGGGAATTTAGGTTATTAGTGATCAGCAGCTATACTATACTGGTGGTAGGACATCTTTTGAGTTGGCACGGTTAGGTACCACCTATGAATGTGTTTCAGTTTGAATGGTGACGAAGCCGTTGTACTGTTAAAACTGAGACTTTAGAACTCGTGTCTCAAGGTGGGTGGCGGCATTTACGTTGTAGATGTCTATGGGCTCTGGTAACCATTTAAAACCAGGTGGGCGATGAGCTCGTCCACTCATCTAAGCTATAAAAAACAGCTAGAATTGATCGAGATTATGTGCTCGCAATTTTGTTGTTGCCTCAAGACAGGTTGACGTTTATCCCAAAAAATGTTCAAAGTTGCCTCATCAGAGACGGAAGAAACGTTCATTTGTTTATACTTTTATGGTTACAGTACAGTTGGGTAGGTACTGTACACTTTGTTGCTTATTGCAAAGAGACATGAATCAACTTACAGCTTATCCAGCGTTAACGGGCTACCGGAGGCCCCTCTGCACTGCAGTGAGGTCTGGCAACGTCTAAGTTTCAATTGTTTAGTAGTTGAATTCATTCAATTCTAAAGAGACGTAGGCGACAAATGACGTCATTCATGCAATGTAAATATTTAACCCCGAAACAGTCTTCGGATGGAAAACTATCGCATTGACCCTTAAGTTTAGCGCATTAAAGAACAAAATCAAAGAAAAAAGTAGTAATATTATATTTTGGGGTATAAATATGGGGTATATTATGGCAGTCGCTTGATGAATCCATTCCTTTTTTCCCAATTTCCGAGAAGTGATTGCATTTAAAAACTACAAGTGTGTCGTCTAGACGTTGACTGTGATCTGATAATATGCTAATCGAATGCATTGTGTCGGAGCGTTGACCTTGTTTACAGGTTTTTTTTTTAAATCGCACTAGTAACTCTATCATTGAGACCGTCAACAGTATCCAGAGACTAATGCTAAGACTGGTGGTAGGACCTCTTGTGAGTCCGCGCGGGTGGGTACCACCGCCCTGCCTATTTCTGCCGTAAAGCAATAATGCGTTTCGGATTGAAGGGTGGGGTAGCCGTTGTAACTAAAACATGAGACCTTAGAACTTATATCTCAAGGTGGGTGGCGCGTTTACGTTGTAGATGTCTATGGGCTCCAGTAACCACTTAACACCAGGTGGGCTGTGAGCTCGTCCACTCATCCAAGCAATAAAAAAATAAAAAAAATAAACACTTCTGGATTTTTCGAAATTTAAGGGCAGCTAGATAAAACTCAACGACAGATCTTAAGATTATTTTGCTTAAGATGCTTTTATTTATTTATTGCATAGATGGATAGACGAGCTCACAGCTCACTTGGTGTTAAGGGGTTATCGGAGCCCATAAACATCTACAATGAACATGTCGCCACCCACCATGCGTTCTAAGGTTTCAGTATAGTTACAACGGCTGTCCCACCTTTCAATCCGAAATGCATTGCTTCACGGCAGAAATAGGCGGGGTGGTTGTTACCCACCCGTGTGGACTCGCAAGACGTCCTACCACCAGTAATAGCTGATGTCACAGCGGATCACGACCGAGTTATGCTTATTGTGTAGATCGATGAATGAGTTCACGGGTCGTCTGGTGTTAAGTGGTACGGGATCCCATCAGACATTACAACCCGAGGTCCATTTTTAAGCATGAGGTCGAAGTGAATTCAATCCGGAAATGTTTCGCGCCAGAAAAAGACAAAAATACCATTATATCTTGGTTGGTGACGCAATATCCTGATGTAGTTATCATAGAAAAGAAGATATACAAAAGTTCGAATCGCATTAAAGACATTTTTAAGATAACAGATACTAACAAGTTCCGAACGATAACGTTTGGACATGTTTTACTAATATTACCCGCTCAGTGGAAGATCTCTCGGTCTATTTTAATACGCTTTTATTAGCTTCAGACGTATGTATGTTTGTAACGGAATCTTTGAACATAATTTTGACCCCCTTCAATACGTTGGATTAACTCGAAATTTGGTATACTTATAAGGACCGATGTTAATTAAATATGTATTTAAAAAGGGATACAAAGTTTTTGCTTCACGTATTAATATATAGATGAAATAATGCGGAAATAATACGTATGAAATAAACAACATTCTAAGTTTGAAATGTAAACATGCGTATAATACGGAATTTCCGATTTCCGGTTATGGTCCATTGAAGCGGCATTCGCGAGGCCTAGGTCATGACCTCGCCGGTCTGTATCTAGTTCTTAGAATCTAGACTACCCTGGACCGCTGACTTACACTTGACTGACTATAAATACATTAGGTCAATGAACTTCTCGCTTTTTATAATATGATTTTCCTAGTATTTTCTTTGATTTTGACGAGTCGTCGACGTAATCAAAACTACACTTGCGGCTTAGTCTTGCATTTATTATATAAAGTCTTTCGCGACCACGAAAATTGGGAGGTATTCGAAATGTCGGAAATAATATAATGATAAATAATAATGTAAACGCACGAGGTTAAAATAGGTTTAATTACATAATTTTCGGCTCGTCCTTATCTTGCTACTTACTACCAGTGCATTCTTACTATCCGGTAACTTCGTGTATTTACCTAATTTAAACCATAACTCTGACCCTACAGCAAGTACGTAGTGCCACTTCTGCCGGGTAACAACTCTGCGTTACATTACGGTTTGTACTGATGGTGCAGCCGTTCTACCAAAGTGTGATTTAAACCTTTTAACTTAACTTAATTACATTTGTACTTGTAACTTAATTACATTTTCTATGGGCTGAATAAAAATAGGTGTTAAATAAAGTTATAATCGTCTTATTATAATTTCTGATCGACAATAACCTTAAGTTAATCGAATCAATGACTAAATATTCCCGCGAATTTCGGGAAAGTTGAAAATCTAAATAATTCTTTAGATTACTATAGGCTCTATAATCTTGAGTCAATTCTCTTCTTCTTTCTTTTCCTACCTATGCTGATAGCCTTGAGAGGCTATTTCAGCTTCGCCCTAACGTTTGTAGGTGAGCTCGCGGGGCTCAACCGGAGAGTTGCTAACACTGACCCTAGCAAGAGCAGTGCTTCGCAGAATCTACCACCAGATCGGAAACGCGACCCACTGAGAAGATCCGGCGAGAAACTCAGTGGGCTGTGTCTATGGGTTAGTTCGCTCGTCGAGCCCTTCGTCGCAAGCGACGGGTTCGACGAGGACGGTGACCGGTGCTTGTGGTGCCTAAAAGCACCGTTAATGGATCGGGAGGATCCGTAATGACGTGCTTTGGGCGACGTCGACGGTTTACCATTCGGTCTACTGGGTCGGGTATGTAATTTCCAGCGGCTACGATGAGAGGGTTCTCATGTCGTGCCGCCTTCTCAAAATGGCGCAGCGATGCCGACTGTAGATACTTACTAAAAGAGTCGAGCTCCAGGTCGTCGTGGAGATCCACATTCCTAAGGAACCAAGGCGCTCCGACGGCTATCCTGCAGAATCGTGATTGAATAACCTGAAGGGATTTCAAGTGGGAGCGGGCTGCGTGAGCGAACACTACGCTTGCATACGTCATGACGGGGCGTATACAAGTTTTGTAGAGAGTTACCTTATTACGGAGGGACAGTTTGCTTCGACTACAAAGCATTGGATAGAGTCGTCCTAGAATAAACGCGGCGCGGTCGCGTACCGTTTTTATATGGGGACGGAATGTCATCCCTCTGTCGAGGGTGACGCCTAGATATTTGACCTTCGAGACCCACGGTATGGGCTGGCCAAAGAGAGTGATGGGACTAACGGCGGAGGTGTTTGCGCGCCTACTACGGAGTGGGATGCTCGAAGTGATGTTCGGAGGGCGACCCCTTTTGAAGAGCACCGCTGCGCTTTTCGTGGGGTTGATGTCAATTCGCCACTTCCGGAACCACTGTCCCATGGTGGCTACTGCGATCTGGAGTCGCCGATGAAGCAGCGACATCTTCCTACACGAGTAGTAGATAGCCGTGTCATCGGCGAAGAGCGCTAGATGGGTCTCCGGAGACCGGGGTATATCATTGATATACAAACTAAATAATAACGGGGAGAGCGCGGAGCCTTGCGGGACTCCGGCGGTCAGTTGACGGGGACGAGAACGAGCTCCCTCTACTCGATATCGAAACGAACGGTTCGACAAGAAGTCTCGTATGATGAGCACGAGTCTGTCTGGCACTCCCATGTTGTACAGTTTATAAATTAAACCGTTGTGCCAGACTTTGTCGAACGCCTTCGCGATGTCGAAGAAGAGGGCGCCGGTCGAGATTTGTTTACGCCTATTTAGTCCTATCAGGATGTGCTCCGTGAGGCGGTGCACTTGTTGTACGCACGAGTGCTTTGAGCGGAATCCGAACTGTTCGTCTATGAGAATTTTGTTCGCGGTAACAAAATCCCAGAGGCGTTTCCTAAGGAGACGTTCGTAAATTTTTCCTATCGTCGGGAGGAGACTAATCGGACGGTAACTAGAAGTTTCGTTTCTCGGTTTGCCCGGCTTATGTATACCGATAACGTCCGCTTCTTTCCACACCGCGGGAAAGATGCAGTGCGTCATAGCGGCATTTAAAATTGTAGCCAACATTGCTATCAGTTGGACTGGCAAAAGTTTTAGCGCGCGGTTGCGGATGCCGTCGGAGCCGGGTGCCTTCCTAGGTTGTAGGTTGTGGATCGCGTCTCTAACTTCGTCAGTGGTAATGGGGGGTAACGCGTCCGAGGGTGGCAGGGAAGCTCTGCGCTCGACCTCCCAGTCGACTAACTCGGAGTGTTCGGGGTCCGCGTGTTGAGTGCTGGTGGTGCACTGCTCTTGCAGTGCATCGGCCAGCAGCTCAGCCTTGTCATCGTCATCGAATGCCGGTGGTTGGCCTGAAGGGCGTACGAGGGGAGGCATAGTAGCGGTAGTTTCGGATTTGAGAGTCCTAGCTAGTCGCCAGTATGCTTGGTGGGAGGGCGCGAGTTGTTCTAAATAACTATGCCAATTATCGTTACGCGCGTCGCTTAAGCGGGAGTGGACTTCGCGTTGTAGACGACGCATCCGAATCCGGTTTGAATGCGTGGGAAGACGATCGTAGGCCCGGATTGCCGCGTTCCTAACTCTTAAGAGGTTCCTAAGATCGGGGGACAGTCTGATGCGGTGGAAGCTGTCCTCCACATCGACTTCTTTTGAAGATCTAATGATCGCGGAAGAGATGTGATCGGTAATGATGTTTATGGATTCGACGGTGTCCTCGGGGGATAGATTCGAATCCGGGCCGTAAGGGAGGATTGGCGGAGCGGCTTCGGCTAGGCACGTGCCCAGCTTATTCCAATCTACCATGGTCCTCGTAACAGTGACTGGGTTGTGAGGGCGACCGAGCTGCATAACGACAGGTCGGTGGTCTGAGTCGAGCTCTGACATTGCTTCGATGGAACGCAAGCGCAGAGTTACGTTCCTAAGCAATGCCAGGTCTATAGTGCTCGGACGGAGCGCGATGTTATACGGATAACATGTTGGAGTTGAGGGACCGACTACTTCAAAGGTGAGGTCGTCTATAAACGCGTCGAGACGCCTACCGTTAACGTTCGTACGATGACAGTTCCACCTAGTGTGGTGGCAATTTAAATCGCCTGCCAGGATGACAGAGTCTCCCATGCCGAACAGTGACTCGATGTCACTGCTCAGAAGGGGCTTGTCCGGGGGGAGATAAACGGATGCGATGACGATCGGCTGGTGTCCCGTCAGCGAGATACGGCACACTGACGCCTCGATATGTGAGAGCGGGGGAGTATCGAGAGGGACAACGTGCAGGGCCCGCCTATAGTAAATGGCAGTCCCGCCTTTGGAGGCGGTGAGTCTGTCATTCCTAACCATGACGTAATTCGCGACTTTCGGGTCACGACGCGAGGGCTTCAGACAGGTTTCCTGCACTAATAGAATATCTACAAGATTGTCGCGGAGGAATTCAAAAATTTGATCGCGTTGCCGCGCGAGTCCGTTAGCATTATAGAATGCTAACGTAAGGGAATACGGTTTTTCTCTACCTTTTTGCGCCATTGGTTACCGGTAAAGATTTACAAAGTGCGGGACACGGACTCGTATACGTCCATGTGGTCGAACGCGGCCGCGAGCCGCTGTTCGGGGGTTACCGACCTACGGATAGCGTCTGCGAACGATCGCAGACGGTCGAAGTTGACCGCAGTGACGAAGTCGCGCACGAGCGCGAAGTCGTTGGCGGCAGAGGGTTGCGGGGGACGGAACGCGGGCGCGGGGCGAGGTGCGAGCGGGGGCTGGGGCGCGGGGCGTGTCGCGAGCGGGGGCGGGGGTGCGGTTTGCGTTCCCGTTCCCGCCTTCGTATACGGCAGCGGTTTTTTCCACGCCGAGACCGTGGGAACTGCAGCCGGCACGAAGGCGGGTTTCGGCACTGAAGGCGCCGAAGTCTTTGGGCCGACGGTTCGGGGGGCTGGGTGGGTCGGACGTTTACGCGGAGCCCTAGGACATCCACGGTAGTTCGCGGGGTGCCCTTGCTTAAGACATAGGACACAGCTTGGAGGTTCGGTCGCGGTTTCCCTAACTCGCGAGCAATCTAATGTGGCGTGATCGCCGAGGCACTTTACGCAGCGGGGGCGCGCGTGGCAATTACGAGCCGAGTGGCCGTAAAGCTGGCATCTGTAGCACTGCCCGGGAGTACCACGTTTATGGGGGGCTTCGATTGAGATCCCGGATAGGCCGCAAATTGTCGTGAGACATGCGATCTTCTTTTTGGCCTCCGGGGTGGGTTCTAGAGCTACCAGGATCATGTTGTAGGGCTGCTTGCCCCGCCCACTGTGCATCCGGTGCACGCTAACTAACGGGAGGGACTGAGCGGTCAGATCCTCCTTTATGTAATCGATGTCTAACTCCTTGGGGACTCCGCGTATCACTACGCGGAGCTCGCGGTCCTCCTGAAGAGCATAGGTGTGAAAACCTATGTTCTCCTTTCGGAGGTATGAAGAGAGGGCCCTATGGTCGCCCGGCGTTGCGACCTTTATCTGAATCCCATGCGCGACGTTACGCGCATGGTTGTAATTAATTTTGTTGGCCTGAAGGGCCTGGGACACGCGATTCCACGCTGTCTTCTCTTGAAGTATCAGCGGGGGCGGGGCAGCTACTTTAGGAGCGGGCGCGGGCTTGGGACGCGGCGGCGGGGTTACGCGGCGAGCGGAGTCCGACTCCGGTGTCACGACTACCTGCGGGCGGGAGGCGGTCGCGGATTTAGTTTGCTTCGTCGTGGAGCTCCTGGACTCCACGGCGCGAGTACGCTTTTTGCCGCGCGTTACGGTTTGGAACCCATCCGAAGTTCCAGGCTGAGGGCTTGACGCGGATTCGAAATCCATCTCCGATTCGGTATCGGAGCCTGAACTCGAAACGATCGAGGTCGCGACGGACGAAGCGCGCGATGACGTAATCGACGCGGGCGCGGGGGTGGGGGTAGCGTTAGGCGCTATGTGAGTCGCATCGTTGGAACGTGCGCTCGAACTTGACGCGGCGGCGGGGGGCGCGCGGCGTGCCTCCGAGGCACGTTTGAGATACGCGGCGACGGACGCGGGGGGGGAGGGATTGCCACGAGAGGCCCTAAATTCGAGATACTCGGCCCTAATTGACGGGTACCTATCCCGGAGGAACCCGACAATATCACTAGCACTATCTTCATGCTCCATTCTTCGGTCTTCTTGCCCGGGGGGGGCGGCCCCGGGACTTTTGTTGAACTCGCCGAAAGGCGAGGCCCCGGATAGGATTTGTAACCCCCCTGTGCTGCAGGACAGCAAGGAGCAGGGGGGGGGAATGCCTATGCCGTGAAAACGGCAATCGGCGGGGAAAAGGAAAGAACCCGCTCGGGCTGTATAATGCTACAGCAGGCAGAATCGCGAGCGGGGGTCTAGTCTTGAAAAAGACTGTTGTTTTGGGAAGGGTTAGGAAATCGCTAGCCTGTGAGTGCCACAGGAAGCCTGATCGTAGCGATTGGTTTTGCCTTGAAAAAGACAGTTGGTAAAGGGTGGGTTCGCGGTTACAACACTTTAGCGCACAAAAATGGACTCCGATACGCAGATCGCAAGCAACCAACGGATCGGAACGTCCGCACTACCGAATTGTAAGCACGATGTATTCACGGTCACTACACTGTCGAGCACAACTGTGAGTTCAGAGACGCAGCTCGCAAGCGGGCCACGGATCGGAAAGCACGTCCGCGCACGACCGAGTCGTGAGCGAGAATGTCAATTCTCGGATCACTCATTATGTTATAAATCAATTATTATTATTGACTCACAAAACTGACGAATACATTTGAGAATCATATACCAAAAATTTCGAAGTAAGCACATAAAATAAAAGTAAAAGTTTCTTTTGTTTGTTTTAATTAATTCGAAACTCTTAATGTAAACACACACAGGCTATTAAAATTAAAATGGCGCGCACAACGTGTTTCGGTTCTAATCATCGGAAGAACCAGTTTAGCGCGTGTCCTAAGTTGTGACGTCGCCGAAGACCGCTGACGGTAAAACCAGTTGGCGGCAAGGCCGTACGGGATTACCCGAGACTATCAATTTCGCAATTTAGAAAAGGTTTTTTTTTTCGCTTCTCGTCCGATCCGATAAATGGATTTGTTATTTAAAAAAAGAATTAGGCCGATCGCGTTGTTTTTTTTTTAAACGCGTTTATGATGTTGTGGTTTTCCCGCGTTTTCCGTAAAAGCGAAGCCATGTTAGATTGGTATTTTTTTTGACATGAACTGTAAATTTTTTAACACGCTTTTATTAGTTTGGCAAATTTATATTTATCGATGTAACGCTGTTAATTACCGTAATTTTCACTGTGTTAATAAGTATACACACACACGCCATACATTGGAAAAAAAACAATCAAGTAATTAATTAGTTGTGGGTGAAAGTCTATCTTCTTCTACCTTTCAGCCCATATACGACCACTACTCGACACAAGCGTCCCACAAGCCTCGCCACAACGATCTGTTCATCCAAATCACCAAAAATCTTTCATCCGAAAACCGTAAAGTGTTTATAATTAAATTAAAAAAATCATGTCGCAATATTACATCGTGTTCGCATTAAATTGCATCTTGGAATGCTATCATCATTATACGGGTGATATGAGGAAATTTTGTGGTTTTTTTACACACATAAAACACATGACTGTTCTACCGTTTCATAAGCGTTATATAATTTTGTGTAATGGGTATTTACAATGACTAGTCAGAAGAGGAAACCGTGCCTTACATTAAAAGGTGATGTGGTATTCTTCCTTGTCGGATTATCTTGGCGGAGTAGTCGTGGCTGGCGATGGACAGGGTTGCGTCTCATCATCACTGCTCGCTTCCAAGGCAGCCACGTCGAGCAATGTTCCTCATTGGAGGCGGATGTTAGCATTACGAGCACGTTGTACTGTGGTGGCTTTCAATGTGAAATTACAAGTATTACATTAAACCAGCGGACCCGAAAGACGTTATCCTGTGAATGGATACACAAAAATTCATTCAAGTCGATCTAGCCACTTAACGTAAATAAATTTCTGAATCTAAACCATCCAGGCGCCAACCAAAGGCATACAAAAAAAAAAAAAATCGGTCCAGCCGTTTAGGAGGAGTTCAGTGGCACACGTATGGTAGAATTATATAAATGAGTGGGCGAGCCCACTGCACAGGTCATCACAAGTCGTGGGCAAGGTGAACGCAAACCTCTAAACTTGAGACATGAGGTCGATGTCTCAATTAGACAGCATATTTAGAAATTTTGCGTGTCTGATTTTCTTACGTGACGTTATTGGATCACAGGAAAATCGTTTGTGGATATCATATCTTTAAGCAAATTCGATTATTAAAAATATAAAAAATTATACCTGCTTGCAGGATTCGAACACTGGCACAGTTGCATCGCTAGATCCGCGTACACCGAGCGTCTTATCGTTTAGGCCACGACGACTTTAAAAGAGTACATTCTTGTATACGTTTCTTTATCTCTATATATAAAAATGAATTGCTGTTCGTTAGTCTCGCTAAAACTCGAGAACGGCTGCACCGATTTGGCTAATTTTGGTCTTGAATTATTTGTGGAAGTCCAGAGAAGGTTTAAAAGGTAAACAAATATGAAAATGCTCGGAATTACATTGTTTTCCTTTGATGTGTCCCCCGTCGGCCGGATTCCTTTTGTTTGTTTTATACAAAAGTTTAGGTCTTTTATTTATCGATTAAGGCACTAAGAAGTCTGCCGGGACAGCTAGTACACTATAAATGCAACTTTTAGCACGTACGTAATAGAAGGCGATGACGATTAGTTAAAGTCAATAGTAATAAAATATGTACTGAAGTAATACTAACATATGTTAACTCATAATGAGCAGTTTCAACCAAAGGAACGGTTTTAAATAAATATGAAAATGCTCGGAATTAAATTAAAATAAAATTTTGTTTTTCCGTTGACGTTGTTTGTTTTAAGTTTATTTTATACAGAAGTTTAGGACTTTTATTTATCGATTGAGGCACTACGAAGTCTGCCGGGTCAGCTAGTATGCAATAAAGAGCTTTCTATCCTTCTCTGTTTCTCTCCTAGCTTCCGCGGCTCTTCATCAATTATTACATACAAGATTTACGAGACGGTCGTCTGATCTGACAAGCATTGGAATAACATCTTCGAATTAAGCATTTTTGCTTTTTGAAATGTTCATTTTTATTGATCTGCGCGAGAGAGTTCAGAGCCCGCTTTGTATTAGTTGGTGGATGAATTCATCTGTACAGAATAGGACAGTCATTGAAATACGTGTTGTAATCTGTAGGCTATGGTTATAAATTGAAAAAAAAATTAAGAAGAAAAAACACAAATCACACCACACAGCATGTATATATGTACGTACATAACAAACAATGCAGTAAATATTTTAATTGGATATTCTATTTAAGACTAGCTTTTGTCCGCGACTTCGTCCGCGTGGAATATTTACTTTGGTATAACGCTAAATTTTACCCGCGACTTCATTTACGTTGAAAAGAAAAAAACCCCGACTTTGAAACATTATTTATTGGTGCTCCGCTTGCATTGGTCTTAGCGTGGTGTTATATAGCCTATAGCCTTCCTCAATAAATGAGCTATCTAGCACTGAAATAAATTTCAAATTAGACCAGTAGTTCCTGAGATTAGTGCGTTCAAACAAACAAACTCTTTAGGTTTATAATATTTAGTATAGATTTTTAGTTTGGTAAATGAGCCTTTAAGTCCTAACTGGATATAATGTGTACCTTATTTCTAAAAATAATAATAATATGTAATTTCGAAGCATATTGTCATAATTTGACAAGTTAAAAAGTCAAAATCTTAGACATGTCTTTTAAAGTCAGTCATTTAAAAAAGGCAGGCCCTATAGACGTTACTTGATCACTTGAACCCGAAGTCTTCGTATTCTTAATAGGCAGGCCCAAATAGGCAAGTCCCTTGTACTACTACTTATAATAACATAACGTAAGTCACTCATTTTAAGTGCATAATAAACACGTCTTACCTAATCTTGACGTAAACAGAACAACGCAAAACCACAAACATTGACACAAATACTAATTGATAATATGAATAATTCTAATAAATTAGGTGCGCGCACATAATTGTTTCAATTTAACTGTTACCAACGTATTTTGATGTCGTTGGATGAGTCAGTATTATTCCCGTTGCGTCATACCTTCAACGTTTGCGTCAGATGTATCATAATATTAATTGCACATGTGTACAATTCAAATGTTTTTAAGTATAGTGACGAACTACATGATTATTAAACGTTGGCATTATGACCAAGCAATCGTTTGCTTAGATTTTTATGAAAAAAGTATGGTTGAAATTATCTTCCCGCTCAAAACTTAGTCTCATTAAATCATGTCATTAGAGGAATTAGGTTCGATAATCTATCGAACGACAATCCAATAATTATCATCATTATGTTCAAGTTCAAGTTGAATAATCATACAAGAGATTGTCTTACGGATATTTATGCGATGATTTTTAGGATTCCAAGCCTTTGAAACGTACTTCTTGAGGTATTTCCGATCGTGCAACTAATCTACCGGTTACCGCGAAATATGGAGGGCATTTCCGCGGGAGTCTCCATCTTGCGATGTTGAGTGATGATTGGAAACCCAATTTTTTGCAATATTATATATGTATGAATAAAATGAAATAATAAAAAATAAAATTAATATTTTTTTTAAAAATTAATGAAAAAATAAAAAGTATGAAATAAAAAGCTGATATACGATTTTTTTTTGGCGCAAAATAAATCCGTATGTTTTCCTACGTATCTGCCAGTGCTCTCGAAAGTTACTTCTGGTTCCACTCCTGACTTTGTAGGCGAGCTCACGGGGCTCAACCTGAGAGAGTTTACTAACGTCTGCTTTAGCAAGAGCAGTGTATCGCGCAAAATCGAATTCCCCAAAAATCGAATTCACAAAACAAACAAACAAAAATGATACTGTCTAATAATTAACCATTAGCGAACGTAATGATTATCATTAGTAATTAATTCATTAAGTAATGTCCATTTCAAGGTCGGCTGTTCGGTGACGTTCGTGGAAGCTGTCTTTATTTAAATGTTGGTACGTTTGCTACGTTATTTTATTTTGGGGATGGTTGAATTTTGAATGAACCCCCACCTGGGGGTGACCTGGTGACCTCACCCGGTGTTGGCTGGTTACAGGAGCCAAGAAAGAGAATGCCGCTACATACACTGAGACACGAGGTTTATTCGTTTGAAAAACGGAGATAAAACTCTTAAAACCGGAACTGGGTCCAAGCAGGAGATAGCATGGTGGTGCGGACACAACGCTCTACCATTAATACATCCCAGTTGACGATCGCTTGCGAAGAGTTCTCAGCGGTAGGAAGCAGCGAATCGGCTGTGCTCTTGGTATTGCTGACGTGCATCACTTTTTTTTTTCCACTTAATTCAGTGAAGTTATATTTCATAGTTCCTTATTTTTTTTTATGATTGAAGGATTACTGGTGGCCCTGAGACCTTTCCAGTTTCACCAGTACAGGTGGGCGAGCAGAGGCTCAGCCAGTGTTCCTTCTTCTATAATCAGCAATGCGACAGATATACAACATAGAATCAGCACGATCAGTCCAGCTTCAGCTTAAAGACACACAAAACGTTTATAGTTTCCATTTAAAATCGTTTTTTTTTACAATAATATTAAGCAATTTTTTTTCTATAAATCATATTTTACCTCTAGTTTTACTTACAGAATTTACCTTCCTGTTCGAATTGTTACATATCGGATTTTTGCGAATGCACTGAGTAATCGTGAGGTATGAACAATGCACGATGAGATCTGTAACTATACTGAGACCTTAAAAACTTATATCTCAAGGTGGACGGGGATTTATGTTGTAGATGTCTATGGGCTCCGGTAACCACTTAACACCAGGTGAGCTTGTCCATCCATCTAAGCAATAAAAAAAAATTATTTTCATAGATTTCTAGACTTGTTCTAAATTATGAGTAAGAGTTTCTATATTAAATACTGATCTTAAAGGTGAATGTTCGCGCTATGCAATGCACTACAAGTAGAGTTTCTCGCCGGATCTTCTCAGTGGGTCGCGTTTCCGATCCGGTGGTAGATTCTGCGAAGCACTGCTCTTGCTAGGGCCAGTGTTAGCACCACTCCAGTTTGAGTTCCGTGAGCTCACCTACACGTTAGGGTGAAGCTGAAATAGCCTCTCAAAGCTATCAGCATAGGTAGGAGAAAAAAAAACAAAAAAAAAAAAAACTATGAGTAGCAACCGACTGAAACTTGCCTGATGCTGTGAAACTAACATTGGTTTTTCCGAATCAGCTCTGGTTGACTGCGTGATGTCAGTCGTTCGCTCGCGACGTGAGAGCATCATGGGAATATTCGATTGGCTATCATAATTGTTATTAAATTAAATTTTACTTTAAAATATTAGTATTTAGATATGTTTTAACCTAAAAATGATCGTGCACGCATCCGTTACAATCATTTACCGTTCGAAACTCGCAAATTGAAAAGTTGGAATTATGTATATATATACTGAATATTATTCGTATAATTATTTTGCGCAAACAATTGGTAAATATACCTATACCTACACGATGATCGCAAGAAATTCGATAAAAACGTGAATGGAGCTGGCGATAATTATACGGCGCAAAAACAATCTCTCTCCAGAAATGTTCCCGTTGTTATTGTTTACTTTAAATATCCGTATCTTTCATAACGTTAATTAGATAATTAGAATAGTACTCTAGTCCGGCTCTCGTTTCACATCACGTTGCTTAAAAGTTCATTTAAAATCTAATTGCTCCACTAAAAGTCAATAAAAATTGTTCCAAGTGAAAAATAGCTTGAGTAAGTCGTCATGGCCTAAAGGATAAGATGTCCGGTGCATTCGTATCTAGCGATGCACCGGTCAGTAATGAAGACAGTTAGATGAATGAATGACAGATGTAAGAAAGTATCAGAAAAATAAATGAAAAATAAAATGTATACTTTTAAGTTATTTTATTCACATTAATCACTGTAATTAAAGCTCGGATATCATAAACAGATATTACAACGAAATAATCTAATTTCAGATGACATATTTTTTTTAAAAACAAAATCAACATAATAATTAAGACTAGCTTAAAACCTTACTAATTACTTATAAGTAAAAACAGATTACAGTTTCCATAAAAAGTTCGTAAAAAAAAAACACTGTTACTTCGGGAAACCATTTACGATGAGAATCTGATATTATGACACAAAACACGAGTTAAAACGCTAATTTGTGACGATCTATTGAGATCTGAAAAGTCCTGTAATAATTCACTGAACCTTCCTTAGCCTCTTTCAGTACTTCGGCAATTTTTTCCATTAGGCCATAGAACAATAATTATTGTACCTAATTAATAGTCGATTTCTTCAATTTTCTCAACGCACAAGCCGTGGATAGCAACCGTGTTTTCTGGGCAGCTACCGACACCGTGGTTAATGAAATACAACGATTTCTTTTCTCTGGTCTCCTCCGCGCCTGTCTGGTTGATCTCGTCATCAATGACCTCTGGGACTTCGACGACCTTCCGCTTCTTTCTGTTGTACTCCTCGCAATCACAGTCCAACGTCGGCGACAACTGCCCGGGCAGAGCTGAATAGAATTCTTTGTCTTCATCAGGAACGTCGAGGGAGATCTTCTTCAGGAAGCCCCATAAATTTTCGCGGTCCTTGACGGCTAATTCGCAAGGACATTGGATGTCGTTGGGCGCCGGCGCCGCGCTCGCCGCCGCGTTAAGAACGAACAAGAGAACGAATCGGTACATGTTGTCTGTTTGGTGGACGATGTTAGAATGATCAATACGGGTGTTTCGTTCGCTCTATATATATGAAGTTTGCTCTGACTAAAACGACGTGATTCATGATTTAAATGAGAATTTTCGGGCTGTGCCTTCGCTTTGTGCGTTGAAGACCAGACGTCACTGAATCGTCTGGTCTAACGCAACGTTTCCAAGAAGTGGTTTTTTATCTAATTAGCTAATTACTCTAACCATCGTAGTTAGCCAATTTATTCGTTTGACTATTATTAGTAACACTAAAGCGTTTTGAACATTGAATTTCGTTAGCGTCTTCCGGAAATTGTTGTCGTGATTTGTAATGGCTCTTCAAAACTAAACGACGGATTATTCGATGTAACCAATTAGCTTAAAGCTTAAATAAAATTAAAATAAATTAGGACGTGAAGTTAATCAATCGTTATGTCTTCGATAAAAAACACACATTATTTTGTGATATCTAAGTTAAAGAATAGTGTGTTGTTTATCTTTTTTATCTGTGATTTATGTGTTTAAAGGGGCCAGACAGTCTCCCGCTGATAAGACGCTTACATATACGGATACATTACTCTCGTTACGTTAATTATCATGGATGATGTAAACATTTTTTTTTAATATGCTTCTTGAGTCTCTATATCGGGCAAGGATTAATAAGAAAGGTGTTCAGTTAAGTTTATATTTATTTATTGCTTAGATGGGTGGACGAGCTCACGGCCCATCTGATAGTGGTCACCGCAGTCCATAGACATCTACAACGTAAATGCTACATCTAAAACGTAATGCCTTGAGAAATGAGTTCTAAAGTCTCAGTATAGTACAACGGCTCCACCGCCCCTCAAACTGAAACGCATTACTGCTTCACGGCAGAAATAGGCAGGGTGGTAGTACATCCGTGCGGACTCACAAGACGTCCTACCATCACTATGCAAATTATAATTTTGCGGGTTTGATTTTTATTACACGATGTAATTCCTTCACCGTGGAAGTCAATCGTGAACATTTGTTAAGTACGTATTTCATTAGAAAAATTGGTACTCGCCTGCGGGATTCGAACACCGGTGCATCGCTCGATACGAATGCACCGGACGTCTTATCCTTTAGACCATTACCACTGAAATTACTTCTATAATATTAATTCATCTACACGACAAGGGACTTAAATGCGTGCATTGATTCTTTGCTCTGACCCTGTTATTATCAACTTCAATGAGTAACAATGAGTAATTACACATATACTCACACCCGCTGATGTCAACAATAATAATAACGTTATACGTGGACAGTCCCTCAAACAGTAAGCGGACCAAAATCTGGGTTTTCGGTCCACCTTTTTATATACATAATTAATAGATTATGACCTAATGGGTTTTAATAATATCGATAGCAGGAAAATAGGCGTCTCTAATAACAAAAACTGTATATTATTAAGGTTAAAACCGGTTCTATAATTAATTTATTACAAAATTTATTACGATTTACATAATTTATTATGTTATAGTATTTTACTTCGAGTTTCGCGGATTGTCGACATAACTAAAATGACTTTTTTATTTTATTGCTTAGATAGGTGGACGAGCTCACAGCCCACCTGGTGTTAAGTGGTTACTGGAGCCCATGGACATCTACAACGTAAATGCGCCACCCACCTTGAGATATAAGTTCTAAGATCTCAGTATAGTTACAACGGTTGCCCCACCCTTCAAACCGAAACGCATTATTGCTTCACGGCAGAAATAGGCAGGGTGGTGGTACCTACTCGCGCGGACTCACAAGATGTCCTAGCACCAGTAAATACAGATCAGACAGATTGTATGCAGACAAATCATACAGCCCACCTGATGGTGAGTGGTTACCGTCGCCCATGGACTCCAGCAATGCCAGGAGCAGAGCCAAGCCGTCGCCTACTGTTAAGTACACTCCACACGCCTCGCTTGAAGAAGGATATGTCATAGCGCTCGGGATACACCGTGGAGGGGAGCTCATTCCAAAGCCGGATGAGATGAGATGGAAAGAAGATCTCTGGAAACGCCGTCCTGCTGATCGTAAGCCGTAAAAAATTTTGTAATTGTTTAATTACATTTTACATTAATGTAGACCTCTTTCAATGTAATCCGGAGTTTGTATGCTTATAATAAAATTACGAATCGATTACGTGCCTCAAGGTCGGTGGTGAGGTGGCCGTCTGTTAGTCTCCTCCTCCTCCTTGCTTCCAAGTCCTCAATGCTGAGGATCTTGACCTCTGCGGGATTTCAGAATCTTCCGGTGGACTATATCGCGCCACGTCGATTTGTCCTCGGTGGCGTGGACCACCTCATATACGGTGGTGCTCACAACGGTACGGATTTGGTCTGACCAGCGCATGGGGGAACTGCCTTTCGGTCTTCTGCTTTCCACCTTCCCCGTCAACAACCAGTAAACTAGCAATAGACACAGTCCACTGAGTTTCTCGCTTTTTTTTCTCAGTGGGTCGCGATTGCGATTAGGTGGTAGATTCTTGCCCTTGCTAGGGCCAGCTAAGAGTCCCGAGAGCTCACCTACTTGCTCGGGCACGCTGGCATAGCCTCACAAGGCTACCAGTTTAGGTAGTAAAAAAAAGTCAGCAATAACAATTTTTCTCTGTCGTCGCCACTCTTACGTGCTATGTGCCCAAAGAAGTCGAAGACTCTTCAGAAGAGACATGTGGTATGGAGTCTGTGTTAATTTGTTATGCTTTTATTATAGTCAAACAAAAAAAAATGTATCATTTTAAAAATCCGCCTTTTGTAATGGCATATTCTTTGAGGGACGACGCGGAAGTATCAATTGTATTGGACCACGACTGTCTCAAAGCTCTGACTGTGCGAGCTTTTTAACGTTCTCGATCGCGTAAAAGTTAACTCAAATTTGTATGGAGTTGGAACAGCGCCCTTACGTTTGCCGCTAACAGCCTGGCCACGGGACATTCGCCGATACGAATATTCGCGCGGTGCGAACGGCGAAGCGTCTAGCGACTAAAACAAGCGCATAGAAATGTACCTAACAAGCCACGCGCACCGGCGACCGGCGAAGCGACCGGCGGAATGTACCGAGCGAATCGCGCGGTGCGGCGGGCGAGCAAAACAAATGCATGAATAAGGACGGCGCAAGCCACGGAGTCGAGCGGTAGTCGCGGCGAATAGTGCAGTGATTAAATGAGTTTAGTTGTTTTCGCCGCGAAAAATGAACGCCGAAATTTTTATATTTTATATTTTTTATTAATTTTTTTTTTATATTTTTAAACTCGTCGTGGCCGAACGGATAAGACGTCCGGTGTTGAGCGATGCACCGGTAGTCGAATATCAGGCGGGTACCAATTTTTGTAATGAAATACGTACTCAACAAATTTTAATGTTCACGATTGATTTCCACGGTGAAGGAATAACATCGTGTAATAAAAATGAAACCCTCAAAATTATAATTTGCGTAATTACTGGGGGTATGACCTCTTGTGAGTCCGCGCGGGTGGGTACCACCACCCTGCCTGTTTCTGCCGTGAAGTAGTAATGCGTTTCGGTTTGAAGGGTGAGGCAGCCATTATAACTATACTTGAGACCTTAGAACTTATATCTCAAGGTGGGTGGCGCATTTACGTTGTGGATGTCTATGAGCTCCAGTAACCACTTAACACAAGGTGGGCTGTGAGCTCGTCCACCCATCTAAGCAATAAAAAAAAAAAGTTGAAATACTAGCTAGACCAGCTATTTGGAAGTCTAGCCACTCAAAGTATTTCTCGTACTTCTTGTGGAATTCTCCATCTATAGGTATACTCCGATTCTTATTCAAATCATGTACTTCACAATCTTTTCCAAATAATAGGTCCTGAACCAAAAAACTATTAATTTGTAAGCAATATCGAGATAATTTCGATATAGACATTTCGCTGTCGGACTTCCTTACTAGTCGCGGCGGCGAACGTGAGTACCCGTGGCCTGCAAACGGTGCTGCGCGAATGGTCGCCTCGCCCACCGCTTCGCTGTTCGCACCGCCGATCCCCGTGGCCAGGCCGTAAGAGTGCCGAAGCAGTAGTGTCTACTCGTAAGGTCGTAACACAAAAACTGTCACAGCGTCATAAGAGAAACTCAAAAAAAAAGCCCATAAAAACTAAAGTATTGAAAGCATCGTTTGTAAATGAAAACAGCACTAGTGATATTAAACCTTAAATAGATTCCGATAAAGTTTGCATCACCTCGACTCGCGTATGCCGAATAAAACATTAATAACCGCAATACGTCGAATAACGCCGAGTTTAATAGGACTTCAACTGCCGCGCAATAAAACATAAGTAAACTGTTCCCATATTATCCACATGCGACTGATAAACCAATAAAAATGCAATTCGTGCTTATTACCGCGGCCGAGCCCCCGCGTTATTGGACTACACTAGCTAGCTTCAAATTATTAATCAAAAACATGGACGGTTGATTGAATGTCTTAAAACGGCGTCTCTTCCGAACATGAAGTGGGTGGCGCATTTACGTTGTAGATGTCTATGGGCTCCAGTAACCACTTAACACCAGGTGGGTTGTGAGCTCGTCCACTCATGTAAGCAATAAAAAAAAACATTATCGCGTCACAAAAAACAAACAGAACTTCCAAAATCAAATATTAGACGTAATGTGATTCAGATATAGAATTTGTTAAATCAGATATAGAAAAGGTAACGCGGGACGCCCCCTGGCTAGTTGATGCGAAGACCTTCGAACGGTAGCCGGTAAGAAGTGGATGAGTATAGCCGATGATCGGGCCAAGTGGTTTGAATTGGGAAAGGCCTATGTCCAGCAGTGACTGACTGTGCGGCTGATGATGATGGGGATTATAGAGAGACTAATATAACGATATCCCGAAAACCAACATATTTAACACTGATATTGACTAAGATCAATGTGCTTAGTGCGAGTTTTTTAACGTTTTCGATAGCGTAAGCATGCTTGCTTGCTTGCTAGCAAGAGCAGTGTTTCGCTGAATTTACCACCGGATCGGATCGCGACCCACTGACAAGATTTGGCGGGAAGCTCAGTAGGTCCATTTGTCTCAAGGTGAGTGGCGGTATCCGCTTTTAACGTCTGCGATGTACGCATATCGTCATATGGCTTACGAACTACACGGAACACGTAACCAAAAAAAATAAAAACATTCACAAACAAGCGCGAATGAAACCGCAAAATGATAATATTATCGTTATGTTACTCGCGTTTAAGTGTAAAAAAGAGCTTACATTACACTTCACTGTTAAGCTCTCTCTTGAATAGTAAACGAGTTTCTAGGATGTTGACGTATTACGTTTGAATAATGTTTTGAACGACTTATATTTGAATCTGCTCCTACAGTTTCTAGTTTGTTAGTAATTGAAAACACTAATTGCTTAAAATTAAAAATACCCACAGATTCGTTTTAATTATCGTTATACATATGTACGAGTTCTAATTATTGTTATTAACGTCTAATGAACGTCCGTCTGGTGTAGTGGTAAGTGACATGGTTACTACACTAGGGGGTCGCGGGTTCGAATCCCGCCGAGGAAAGATATTTGTATGATAAATATAAATGTCTTTTCCAGGGTTATGGATGTATATTAAATATATGTACGTGTATAATAAAAATCTTACATTTATTTCCGATATCTGGTACCTGTAACACAAGTTCTTTACGAACTTATCACGGGACCAATTAACGTGGCGTGATTGTTAGTAAAATATTTATATTTATTTATTTAAAGTTTGTCTTTCGTTTTGAAATATTTAACAACAAAAAATAATACTTAAAGCGTGGCACGTAATGTAACACATTCAATTCATGTGTCGCGCGTGTCGGTTTTTATGACGCGAAGGGCATCGAACTATGCTTGTTTTTTTTTTTTCCTACCTATGCTGATAGCCTTGAGAGGCTATTTCAGCTTCACCCTAACGTTTGTAGGTGAGCTCGCGGGGCTCAACCGGAGAGTTGCTAACACTGACCCTAGCAAGAGCAGTGCTTCGCAGAATCTACCACCGGATCGGAAACGCGACCCACTGAGAAGATCCGGCGAGAAACTCAGTGGGCTGTGTCTATGGGTTAGTTCGCTCGTCGAGCCCTTCGTCGCAAGCGACGGGTTCGACGAGGACGGTGACCGGTGCTTGTGGTGCCTAAAAGCACCGTTAATGGATCAGGAGGATCCGTAATGACGTGCTTTGGGCGACGTCGACGGTTTACCATTCGGTCTACTGGGTCGGGTATGTAATTTCCAGCGGCTACGATGAGAGGGTTCTCATGTCGTGCCGCCTTCTCAAAATGGCGCAGCGATGCCGACTGTAGATACTTACTAAAAGAGTCGAGCTCCAGGTCGTCGTGGAGATCCACATTCCTAAGGAACCAAGGCGCTCCGACGGCTATCCTGCAGAATCGTGATTGAATGACCTGAAGTGATTTCAAGTGGTTGCGGGCTGCGTGAGCGAACACTACGCTTGCATACGTCATGACGGGGCGTATACAAGTTTTGTAGAGAGTTACCTTATTACGGAGGGACAGTTTGCTTCGACTACAAAGCATTGGATAGAGTCGTCCTAGAATAAACGCGGCGCGGTCGCGTACCGTTTTTATATGGGGACGGAATGTCATCCCTCTGTCGAGGGTGACGCCTAGATATTTGACCTTCGAGACCCACGGTATGGGCTGGCCAAAGAGAGTGATGGGACTAACGGCGGAGGTGTTTGCGCGTCTACTACGGAGTGGGATGCTCGAAGTGATGTTCGGAGGGCGACCCCTTTTGAAGAGCACCGCTGCGCTTTTCGTGGGGTTGATGTCAATTCGCCACTTCCGGAACCACTGTCCCATGGTGGCTACTGCGATCTGGAGTCGTCGATGAAGCAGCGACATCTTCCTACACGAGTAGTAGATAGCCGTGTCATCGGCGAAGAGCGCTAGATGGGTCTCCGGAGACCGGGTATATCATTGATATACAAACTAAATAATAACGGGGAGAGCGCGGAGCCTTGCGGGACTCCGGCAGTCAGTTGACGGGGACGAGAACGAGTTCCCTCTACTCGATATCGAAACGAACGGTTCGACAAGAAGTCTCGTATGATGTGCACGAGTCTGTCTGGCACTCCCATGTTGTACAGTTTGTAAATTAAACCGTTGTGCCAGACTTTGTCGAACGCCTTCGCGATGTCGAAGAAGAGTGCGCCGGTCGGGATTTGTTTACGCCTATTTAGTCCTATCAGAATGTGCTCCGTGAGGCGGTGCACTTGTTGTACGCACGAGTGCTTAGAGCGGAATCCGAACTGTTCGTCTATGAGAATTTTGTTCGCGGTAACAAAATCCCAGAGGCGTTTCCTAAGGAGACGTTCGTAAATTTTTCCTATCGTCGGGAGGAGACTAATCGGACGGTAACTAGAAGTTTCGTTTCTCGGTTTGCCCGGCTTATGTATACCGATAACGTCCGCTTCTTTCCACACCGCGGGAAAGATGCAGTGCGTCATAGCGGCATTTAAAATTGTAGCCAACATTGCTATCAGTTGGACTGGCAAGAGTTTTAGCGCGCAGTTGCGGATGCCGTCGGAGCCGGGTGCCTTCCTAGGTTGGAGGTTGTGGATCGCGTCTCTAACTTCGTCAGTGGTGATGGGGGGTAACGCGTCCGAGGGCGGCAGGGAAGCTCTGCGCTCGACCTCCCTGTCGACTAACTCGGTGTGTTCGGGGGCCGCGTGTTGAGTGCTGGTGGTGCACTGCTCTTGCAGTGCATCGGCCAGCAGCTCAGCCTTATCATCGTCATCGAATGCCGGTGGTTGGCCTGAAGGGCGTACGAGGGGAGGCATAGTAGCGGTAGTTTCGGATTTGAGAGTCCTAGCTAGTCGCCAGTATGCTTGGTGGGAGGGCGCGAGTTGTTCTAAATAACTATGCCAATTATCGTTACGCGCGTCGCTTAAGCGGGAGTGGACTTCGCGTTGTAGACGACGCATCCGAATCCGGTTTGAATGCGTGGGAAGACGATCGTAGGCCCGGATTGCCGCGTTCCTAACTCTTAAGAGATTCCTAAGATCGGGGGACAGTCTGATGCGGTGGAAGCTGTCCTCCACATCGACTTCTTTTGAAGATCTAATGATCGCGGAAGAGATGTGATCGGTAATGATGTTTATGGATTCGACGGTGTCCTCGGGGGATAGATTCGAATCCGGGCCGTAAGGGAGGATTGGCGGAGCTTCGGCTAGGCACGTGCCCAGCTTATTCCAATCCACAATGGTCCTCGTAACAGTGACTGGGTTGTGAGGGCGACCGAGTTGCATAACGACAGGTCGGTGGTCTGAGTCGAGCTCTGACAGTGCTTCGATGGAACGCAAGCGCAGAGTTACGTTCCTAAGCAATGCCAGGTCTATAGTGCTCGGACGGAGCGCGATGTTATACGGATAACATGTTGGAGTTGGGGACCGACTACTTCAAAGGTGAGGTCGTCTATAAACGCGTCGAGACGCCTACCGTTAACGTTTGTACGATGGCAGTTCAACCTAGTGTGGTGTCAATTTAAATCGCCTGCCAGGATGACAGAGTCTCCCATGCCGAACAGTGACTCGATGTCGCTGCTCAGAAGGGGCTTGTCCGGGGGAGATAAACGGATGCGATGACGATCGGCTGGTGTCCCGTCAGCGAGATACGGCACACTGACGCCTCGATATGTGAGAGCGAGGGAGTATCGAGAGGGACAACGTGCAGGGCCCGCCTATAGTAAATGGCAGTCCCGCCTTTGGAGGCGGTGAGTCTGTCATTCCTAACCATGACGTAATTCGCGACTTTCGGGTCGCGACGCGAGGGCTTCAGACAGGTTTCCTGCACTAATAGAATATCTATAAGATTATCGCGGAGGAATTCGAAAATTTGATCGCGTTGCCGCGCGAGTCCGTTAGCATTAAAGAATGCTAACGTAAGGGAATACGGTTTTTCTCTACCTTTTTGCGCCATTGGTTACCGGTAAAGATTTACAAAGTGCGGGACACGGACTCGTATACGTCCATGTGGTCGAACGCGGCCGCGAGTCGCTGTTCGGGGGTTACCGACCTACGGATAGCGTCTGCGAACGATCGCAGACGGTCGAAGTTGACCGCAGTGACGAAGTCGCGCACGAGCGCGAAGTCGTTGACGGCAGAGGGTTGCGGGGGAAGGAACGCGGGCGCGGGTCGAGGTGCGAGCAGGGGCTGGGGCGCGAGCGTGTCGCGAGCGGGGGCGGGGGTGCGGTTTGCGTTCCCGCCTTCATATACGGCAGCGGCTTTTTCCACGCCGAGACCGTGGGAACTGCAGCCGGCACGAAGGCGGGTTTCGGCACTGAAGGCGCCGAAGTCTTTGGGCCGACGGTTCGGGGGGCTGGGTGGGTCGGACGTTTACGCGGAGCCCTAGGACATCCACGGTAGTTCGCGGGGTGCCCTTGCTTAAGGCATAGGACACAGCTTGGAGGTTCGGTCGCGGTTTCCCTAACTCGCGAGCAATCTAATGTGGCGTGATCGCCGAGGCACTTTACGCAGCGGGGGCGCGCGTGGCAATTACGAGCCGAGTGGCCGTAAAGCTGGCATCTGTAGCACTGCCCGGGAGTGCCACGTCTATGGAGGGCTTCAATTGAGATCCCGGATAGGCCGCAAATTGTCGTGAGACATGCGATCTTCTTTTTGGCCTCCGGGGTGGGTTCTAGCGCTACTCGAATCATGTTGTAGGGCTGTTTGCCCCGCCCACTGTGCATCCGGTGCACACTAACTAGCGGGAGGGACTGAGCGGTCAGATCCTCCTTAATGTACTCGATATCTAGCTCTTTTGGGACTCCGCGTATTACTACGCGGAGCTCGCGGTCCTCCTGAAGAGCATAGGTGTGAAACCTATGTTCTCCTTTCGGAGGTATGAAGAGAGGGCCCTATGGTCGCCCGGCGTTGCGACCTTTATCTGAATCCCATGCGCGACGTTACGCGCATGGGTATAATTAATTTTATTTCCTTGAGGGGCCTGGGAAACTCGGTTCCAAGCAGTTTTTTCCTGGAGAATCAGCGGGGGCGGGGCAGCTACTTTAGGAGCGGGCGCGGGTTTGGGACGCGGCGGTGGGGTTACACGGCGAGCGGAGTCCGACTCCGGTGTCACGACTACCTGCGGGCGGGAGGCGGTCGCGGATTTAGTCTGCTTCGTCGTGGAGCTCCGGGACTCCACGGCGCGAGTACGCTTTTTACCGCGCGTTACGGTTTGGAACCCATCCGAAGTTCCAGGCTGAGGGCTTGACGCGGATTCGAAATCCATCTCCGATTCGGTATCGGAGCCTGAACTCGAAACGATCGAGGTCGCGACGGACGAAACGCGCGATGACGTAGTCGACGCGGGCGCGGGGGTGGGGGTAGCGTTAGGCACTATGTGAGCCGCATCGTGGGAACGTGCGCTCGAACTTGACGCGGCGGCGGGGGGCGCGCGGCGTGCCTTCGAGGCACGTTTGAGATACGCGGCGACGGACGCGGGGGGGGAGGGATTGCCACGAGAGGCCCTAAACTCGAGATACTCGGCCCTAATTGACGGGTACCTATCCCGAAGGAACCCGACAATATCACTAGCACTTTCACTTTCACAGTCTTCCATTTTTCCTGTCTTCTTGCCCGGGGGGGGCGGCCCGGGACTTTTGTTGAACTCGCCGAAAGGCGAGGCCCCGGATAGGATTTGTAGCCCCCCTGTGCTGCAGGACAGCAAGGAGCAGGGGGGGAATGCCTATGCCGTGAAAACGGCAATCGGTGGGGAAAAGGAAAGGAACCCGCTCGGGCTGTATAGTGCTACAACAGGCAGAATCGCGAGCGGGGGTCTAGTCTTGAAAAAGACTGTTGTTTTGGGAAGGGTTAGGAAATCGCTAGCCTGTGATAGTGCCACAGGAAGCCTGATCATAGCGATTGGTTTTGCCTTGAAAAAGACAGTTGGTAAAGGGTGGGTTCGCGGTTACAACACTTTAGCGCACAAAAATGGACTCCGAGACGCAGATCGCAAGCAATCAACGGATCGGAACGTCCGCACTACCGAATTGTAAGCACGATGTATTCACGGTCACTACACTGTCGAGCACAACTGTGAGTTCAGAGACGCAGCTCGCAAGCGGGCCACAGATCGGAAAGCACGTCCGCGCACGACCGAGTCGTGAGCGAGAATGCGAACTATGCGTTGTACACTGCGGGCTATAAACGAAATATGAACTTCTACAGTAGTGCTCAGATATTTTCAGTAATTCAATATCGCAGTTTCGCTATAAAGAGAGCGAAGGTTATTCAAATTATTAGTATTCAATGTACTAGGTGTATTAGATAGTGTGATCTTTTTTTCCCCTACCTATGCTGACAGCCTTGGGAGGCTATTTCAGCTTCACCCTAACGTGTGTAGGTGAGCTCACGGGGCTCAAACCGGAGTGCTGCTAACACTGACTGACCCTAGCAAGAGCAGTGCTTCGCAGAATCAACCACCGGATCGGAAACGCGACGCACTGAGAAGATCCGGCGAGAAACTCAGTGGGTTGTTGTGTCTATGGGTTAGTCCGCTCGTTAAACTCGAGGACGGTGACCGGTGCTTGAGGGACCTGAAAGCACCAAGAGTGGATCCGGGGATCCGAAAAAACATGTTTCAGACGATGGCAGCATTGTGTGGCCTAGTCGCCTGAGTCGGATAAAGGTAATGGCGGCTACAATAAGAGTGTTATCGTGTCGCGCCGCTTTGTCGATTTAGCGTTCTGACGCTACCTTAAGCTATTTATATATCGGTTCTAAATTTAAACTGTCGTGAAGGTCTACATTCCTAGCGTACCGCGATGCTATTAAAAAAAAAAAAAAAATTTAAATTCACAAAAAATTAACTAATTAAACTATTGACTAAAATAGTAATAAAAATATTAATTCATATCGGATATTAAGTCATACAATGTAATTTTGGCAGATTTTTTTTCTTTTTATTGATGGGTCTTAAAATAGTGTTTAATTATTCGATTGTCGTTTGTTGATAATTTATATCAATTAGTGTTGATAGTTGTTTGTATATCGAAGTTATTTGTGGAACGCGCTCTAGAGTTGGACGTACTAATATTACTTTTACATTAGTCTTATGTTTTTTTTGCATAGATCGTTGGACGAGCTCACAGCCCACCTGGTGTTAAGTAGTTACTGGAGCCCATAGACATCTATAACGTAAATACCGCCACCCACCATGGGATATGATTTCTAAGGTCTCACTATAGTTACAACGGCTGCCCCACCCTTCAAACCGAAACGCATTACTGTATCACGGTAGAAATAGGCAGGGTGGTGGTACCTACCCATGCGGCCTCACAAGAGATCCTACCACCTTTTAGGTCAATCATCTTTTAATCAAACATTTATTCTTATGGTAAATAATAAGCAAGTAATATAAAACAAAATAATGTTCTCTCAATAAATACCTATATAATTATGTCGTAAACGTAAATACTGGTGGTAGAACGGTTGCGGATTGAAACTAACTTAGCGGTAGCCAGCGGCTAGGCTCTGCCCCTGACATTGCTGAAGTCCATGGGCGACGGTAACCACTTACCATCAGATGGGCCGTATGCTAGTCTGCCTATACGGGAAATAAAAAAAAACTAACTAACGGAGTCCATAATCATTACAGTATGAGTAGTGTCTTGAGATATGAGGTCGAAGTTATGTTCATAGTACAATCCGGAGTACAGGTCTGGGTCGCGCCGAAACGGGTCGAATGACTTGTCCGCCCTCAGAATACACCCCACCAAATTTACGAAAAAATTTCTAATCAATATAATCTAGCATCAAAGCCTATTCCGTAATTACGGGTTTTGACTGTGTGATTCGTGTTTTAATTGTAAAAAAAAAACAATAAACAATTTTTATTAATTTCAGTTTTCGTAAAAGAGAAGGTCAAACCACCTGAAATAATTATCATCCTTGTTCTATTCAATTGGTTTTATTATTTCATTTGACAACATGATACTGTTTTAATGCACCCTTTTGTGGCGGGGTCTTTATTGCGAGGAGTATGCAGCCTTCCACGAGTATTGGGATCCTTGGGGTCGACGTTTCGAACGATGTCCAATATCGGAGTCATTGGTAAGACAGAGCCAAGTTGGGAACGAAAATGGTGGTAGTTGGGAGAGGCGGTACTTTACGCCTCGACAAAGACTTTTGCGCTAGAAAGGACAAGCAGCAGGCAACCTCCACTTCGATAAAGCGGCACGACACGTCATAATATCATTATGACATTTATAAATAACAACAAAAAATCAATTTGAAGGTTGTGATAGTTGGTGTTTTGTGAAATTGAGACTGACTTCACGACTCAAAGTTCACTTTACTCGTAGACAAGGTAGGCAATGAGTAGTTCGCTCTCCCGTACCTATACTATAATTATTATATTATTATTATTCATATTATAAAGAGGAAAGATTTGTTTGTTTGTTTGTATTGAATAGGCTCCGAAACTATTGAACCGATTTGAAAAATTCTCTCACTATTTGGAGGCTACACTATTTCCGAGCGACATAGGCAATAAAAATTTTTGAAAAAATTAGGGATCCTTACTAAAACTCCAATAATGTAACCCAAGGTTTAAAAAAAACCTATTATACAATATTCTTTACATCGCGTGCCATGCGAAAACTATTGTTGATAAATAAATTAATGTACTACGACTTTGTAGAACACATTATTATTTACAAAAGTGTCGCGACAGTGTATGTTTACTATTATAGTTATGCCGCAATAATTGGTCTTTTAATTTAAAAATAAAACAATTTCGTTGAAATTTTGTTAAAGACGCGAGCGAAGCCGGAGGGCGTCGCTAGTATATGAATAAAATGAAGCCAAACTAAATTGTAATTATGAGTTTTGGTAGTTTCTTCGCGAGTTGTAGACTTACTTAGTTGAACCTAATTTTGCGGTAAACTATTCGTAGATATGGAAATAATGATATTAATAAAAATAAAATAAATTTATCAGCTTTGTTGATTTGTATTTACTAGAGATCCCGCAGTAGTCGAAATTCGACTATAGTTAATTGGAATTGCAAGTTTGTACACTATTATGATTGTATTTTATACTTCTATAATTACAAATTTCGCCAAGACTACACTATAAAAAATATTAACAAAGACAAACCATATTCTATTCTCAATTTGACAACAGACGTCAAGAACAAAGTTTGACAATAAATAGTATGCATGCGTGTGTGCGTCAAATACATGGTATGTAGTGTGTGTAATGTTTTCTTTATTGATTTAATGTATATTTTATGCATTATTTTAAAAAAATATTAGCATTGTGCACTTCTTCTCTCTATTCTCTATAAGTGTGGAAAATTTCATACTCCTCCGTCCGCGCAATTTTCGTAAAAAGGGATACAAAGTTTTTGCTTCACGTATATATAGATTTATGATGACTAAGGCAACTGTGCAGTGTAAGATAGTGATTGTTGGAATTCATTCATTCATTCATTGTTGGTTTTTTTTTTTTTTTTTTTTTTTTTTTTTTTTCCTACCTATGCTGATTGCCTTGAGAGGCTACTTCAGCGTACCCTAGCTTGTGTAGGTGAGCTCGCGGGGCTCAAACCGGAGAATTGCTAACACCGCCCTAGCAAGAGCAGTGCTTCGCAGAATCTACCACCGGATCGGAAGCGCGACCCACTGAGAAGATCCGGCGAGAAACTCAGTGGGCTGTGTCTGTGGGTTAATTCGCTCGTCGAGCCCTTCGTCGCAAGCGACGGGTTCGGCGAGGACGGTGACCGGTGCTTGTATTGCCTAAAAGCACCGTTAATGGATCAGGAGGATCCGTGATGACGTGCTTTGGGCGACGTCGACGGTTTACCAAACGGTCTACAGGATCGGGTATGTAGTTTCCGGCGGCCACAACAAGAGGGTTCTCATGTCGTGCCGCCTTCTCAAAGTGGCGCAGCGATGCCGACTGTAGATACTTACTGACGGGGTCGAGCTCCAGGTCATCGTGGAGGTCCACGTTCCTCTGGAACCATGGTGCTCCGACGGCTATCCTGCAGAATCGGGATTGTATTTTTATGTTGTTGGTGATTAATATGTATAATTTTCAGATGTCTGATGAAGGTCTAATAAAAGACCGAAACGTTGCAAAAATAATAATGTTATTTGTTATGATCCTATCTTGTCCACATTCTTGAGATACAAAATATTTTATTAATAATTGTGGACGATAATATTGATAATAATAAAAATAAAACTCGAGAAATTTTTCAAATATAAAATTTTGATCAACCACAGTTGTATTGGAAGAATTTTAATTTCTAACGTCTTAATATTTAATGTTGTAGGTTGCATTTTTTTAGCGTATTATGACAACTACTGATCAAACAGGCAGACCGTGTAAATCAACCTTCAGATTTGAGTGGCATCGCGAGTGACATTCCTCCAGACATATTCTCTGGTTTCCCAGACGATGGCACTATAGCAAATATGTGATACCAAACTACACATATTACTCTCCTCCTGCACTTATGCGCATAAACCAAGTAGTTCAAGAATTAGGAAAATTCTATACTTAGGAAGATTTTTATTCAGCAAATGAATTTTTGTATATTTTTCTGTCTGTTGTTTTAGCAGATCTGACAGACGTTCTGTATTCACACGTCTTAAATTCGAAATTTCATACTTTTATTATAAAATATTTTGTAGTGGATCGAATTGTGAATTAAATCATTCTCGAATCCATATGAATACGCACAAAAAATTCATCACAATCGGTCCAGCCATTTAGGAGGAGTTCACTAATATACACACAGATTTAAGAATTATTTAACATCACTACATAGTATAAAACAAAGTGAGTGAGAGAGAGATTGAGTGAATGAAGAGGAAGGTATATATGTATAATAACATCCATTAAATAGTGGAGAATCAATAATAAATTACAGTTTCCGAAGCGAAGCGAGGGCGGGTCGCTAGTATATTATATTTAGGTTACAAAATAAAAGTCAATCATATAGGAGTAGACAAACTTATCTAAGTTGTTTTAGAAAAAAAAACCTCTCTGCTTTTGGGGACCTCTCCCAAAGAGGAGATTACAAAAAGTTGATTCGACTGTTTTAATAAGTATCTTCAGTGCAAGTTTTAATTGTAATCTGTACCGTAGAAGTTAGATCAGAAGTAATCTATCTCATTTTCTCGCAGGCTTCTTCTTTTTCTTTAGATTTGGCTCCGGCACGGTTTGTGCATTAGCCAGCGTCAAGTAATAAGATTTTTATAATTCGCCGTTTTATTTATTTACAGTTTATGAATAATAAAAACGAAGGAAACTTAATAAATTGGCATGAAATGAAATGAAATGAGATAAGATGATATGGGATGAAATATAATCTCAGTAAAATGGTGATCATTTATTGAAATTTTTTCAGTGGACTTTTGAAGGATCTCGAGAAGTTACGTTCACCGGCTTTGTCTCATTTTCCCACATTTGTGCACTTTCACAGATACTAATTTAATAAACCACCGCTATTACATTTAAGCCCGAAGAAACACTAAATAGACAAAATAAAACAAATCACACAACTTCACTCCTCGCGTTCCCGCCAAAAAGCCGCGCTCTCGCAGGCTAAATCCTATGTTTGTTCTTTGTAGTGTCGCTTTTTCGTTCGCTAGATAGCGGTGCGATATGACTCCAATTAAAAAACCTATTTTAAAAATTTTGGAATAGGAATTCCCCGTGAAAATGTCATAAAAAAATTGCCGATGCGTTTCTCGTATTGACAAAAACAAGTATTGATAAATATCAATTTTCTTGTAAGTTATGCGTCACGTTAATGTTTTGTTGTGATAACCTATGATGCTGTGTTTTGTTCCACAGCTGCGTTGTTTATCGGACCTGATAATGAGTTTATTGAGTCGGATGGAGCAGATAAGCTTGTCTTATGGTCTTCATTATCTTTGATGTTCTGTTTAGTGCATTTTTTTCACCCCATCTCTTTACTGGTAGCCTAAGAGGCTATTCCAGCCACGCCCGTACGGGTAGGTGAGCTCACGGGCTCAACCTAAGAGAATTTGCTAACACTAGCCCTAGCAAGAGTGGCGCTTCGCAGATTCTATCACCGGATCGGAATCGCGACCCACTGAGAAGATCCGGCGAGTAACTCAGTGGGTTAATGTTTGGTGCATCATAAGCGGTTTGTTATGTAAGTCGTTATTTAACATATTCATTATCATTATCATACTATACATAAAGCTTTAGAAGCACAAAGTTTTAACTGTAAAAACAAAATACAGAAAATAAGCTTAAAAGACTGCGTCCAAAATTTTTGAAATGCTGTTTTTTCAAGTACACAAATCAAAAGAATGATGAAGGAACATTGCATTTTTTGATTAGTGCTGTTTGTTTGTTTGTATATGTTTCAGTTTTAAAAAAATATCGTTTTGTTGTATTTTATTATTATGTGTATTTATTGTATACTAGAGGTCCCGCAGTAGTCGAAATTCGACTATAACTAATTGGAATTGTAAGTTTGTACACTAATATGATTGTATTTTATACTTCTTTAATCACAAATTTCGCCAAGACTGACAAACAATAATTAATCTATTCTCAATTTGACAACAGACGCCAAGAACAAAAGTTTGACAATAAATAGTATGCATGCGTGTGTGCGTCAAATACATGGTATGTAGTGTGTGTAATGTTTTCTTTATTGATTTAATGTATCTTTTATGCATTATTTAAAAAAAATATTAGCATTGTGCACTTCTTCTCTATATTCTCTATAAGTGTGGAAAATTTCATACTCCTCCGTCCTCGCAATTTTCGTAAAAGGGATACAAAGTTTTTGCTTCACGTATTAATATATAGATTTGTATTAATTTTCTTCATTATTTGATGATGTGCTAAAAAGGTTTCGTCAATTTGGTAGATCACTCCGAATATTGTTAGTAAAACGCAACAAACAGTATATTTTTTTTTTCAAAATTTATCTTTGCAAATGCGGTTGGGTAGAAGATATCGCTTTTGACGGTAAGACCACCATTTTTACAATTATACCTGCCTGTTGACTGTATTTATATGTTATCAGTGTTATGGAGTGCAATGAAGTATACTCTCTCTCTCTCTTTCAACTCGAGACAGTTGCGATGATAAGACAAGCTAATTTGTATACAGGAGATAAACGATTGACCTCTTTTATTAACCCCTGTATCATTATTTTTTCCTACCTATTCTAGTAACCTTGAAGGGATATTCTAGATTAACTGAACTAGTAGGTGAGCTAACGGGGCTCAAACCTGACGACCACCGGATCGAGAACGCGACCCACTGAGAAGATCCGGCGAGAAACTTAGTGGGCTGTGTCTGTGGGTTAATTTACTCGTCGAGCCCTTCGCCGCAAGCGACGGGTTCGACGAGAACGATAACCGGTGCTTGAGGGACCGAAAAGCACCGTTAGTGGATCGGGGGGAACCCAAATGACGTGTATTTTTGAATGACTCGATGGTGCAGTAGCTAGCAGCCCTGATTGTGGCGCCGAGGGTCGTGGGTTCGATTCCCAATCGGGTAAACATTCGTGTGATGAACAGATTTGGTTGCTCTTTGTCTGGGTGTTTATTATTATTATTATTATTATTATTAATTTTTATTGCCTAGATGTGTGAACGAGCTCACAGCCCACCTGGTGTTAAGTGGTTACTGGAACTCATAGACATCTACAACGTAAATGCGCCACCCACATTGAGATATAAGTTCTAAGGTCTCAGTATAGTTAAAACGGCTGCCCCACCCTTCAAACCGAAACGCATTACTGCTTCACGGCAGAAATAGGCGGGGCGGTGGTACCTACCCGTGCGGACTCACAAGAGTCCTACCACCAGTAATTACGCAAATTAGAATTTTGCGGGTTTGATTTTTTTACACGATGTTATTCCTTCGCCGTGGAAGTCAATCGTGAACAATTGTTAAGTAGGTACGTATTCATTTCATTAGAAAAATTGGTACCCGCCTGCGGGATTCGAACACCGGTGCATCGCTATATACGAATGCACCGGACGTCTTATCTTTTAGGCCACGACGACTTCTATATATGTGTATATTTAAACGTATATAAGTATGTACGCCAGTCTCTGGTACCTATAACATATCCTTTGTTTTGAATCCTGTGCTTTTTGTCGGTCGGATGAACGTGCGTGATTTGTTTCTACTTATTAAATTTGATAATTAAGCGTGTCCTGCTGCAGTGTTGGATAAGGCGCTCTGTAGACTCCCAACGTAAAGACGCCGGGAATTGCTAGGTATATCTCAGCACTCCTTTCGAAGCAATAAACATATTAAATTTAAGTTACCTCATACAACAGTCATTGCGTGTTTTCCTCGAGGAAAATGTATACAAGAACAGTATGCTGGCGGCGAGGAGTGATTGCAGACAAAAATTTCCTTGTTTAACACTAGTATTCTTTCAGTACTTTGAAAGACACGTAACATGAGGTGCGATTATCAGGGTCTACGCCTTCTTAGCTTTTAAAGATGTTTTTTTTTTTTTTTTTTGCTTAGATGTTTCGACGAGCTCATAGCCCACCTGGTATTAAGTGGTTACTGAAGCCTATAGACATCTACAACGTAAATGCGCCACCCACCTTGAGATATAAGTTCTAAGGTCTCAAGAATAGTTACAACGGCTGCCTCACCCTTCAAACCGAAACTCATTACTGCTTCACGGTAGAAATAGGCAGGGTGGTGGTACCTAACCGCGCGGACTCACAAGAGGTCCTACCCCAGTAATTACGCAATTTATAATTTTGCGGGTTTGATTTTTATTACACGATATTATTCCTTCACCGTGGAAGTCAATCGTAAACATTTGTTGAGTACGTATTTCATTAGAAAAATTGGTACGGCCTGAGATTCGAACACCGGTGCATCGCTCAACACGAATGCACCGGGCGTCTTATCCTTTAGGCCACGACGACGGAACTGTTCCTTTAAATATCTGAAATTTCATATTTGAACTTCACAGATAATTGGCTAAATATTCCGCTTTTGTCGAGACACGCTGTGTTCTGGATCTCTTGGGAGGGGTTAGTCAGAGTCTGGCGTGACGACTAAAATCATGGGTTTTTTTTATATTATAGAGCACAGCTGATTTTAACTAAGATTGAAATGAGCACAAAAAGAAAATGGTTAGATTACTTAAATAGTTTACAAAAGAAAGGAAATATATGTCAAAAGGGCTTATCTTCTATCATCTAAAATACTTCCCAATATTAAATACAGTTTGATATTCAGTCCATTGCGCTTAAAAACGAATCTATCGTTTCTCGTGCGTAGTGTAGTTAAAAATTAGCTTTCCTCCTACAAAATGCAATTAAATTTAGTGTCAGAGTAATAAATAATTAAAAGTATATCAGTATATAGTATATGAAATTATATATTAGTATAAAAGTATTATTATAACCAAAAGCAGAGTCAATTCTAGTCTTTCTAGAGTGCCTTTTCATTAATTTTGCTTCTGAATATTTTTTTCGCTGCTGTTTACATGAATATCTCGATATTTAGAAAAGCGAAGTTGGCAACATTGCAACTCTACTTTTGACGGATACTTGAATAGTGATGTTTTTTTCAATTTAGTCTTTATTCGAGCTTAAACGTCTTACAATTGCTAGTCGATAAACCGATTAGTATCTGAAAAAAGCGGGAAAATAGAACAAAAAGCCCTTTAAGGGTCAAGAAAATGACCGGCCGATAAGATAGGCTAAAAGGTCCGGTAAAAAACGGCCGTTAAAATTTGTAAAAATTAACTAATACTACATTTGTAGTTTATGTGTCATTTGAGGGTTTCATTTAAAAAAAAAGGAATTAATGATACGCAATGTTGTCTCGCATTTAATAATAATAATAATAATAATTGTATTCATTTACTCCACAATACAATTACAAATAAATTTTCAATTATATGAAATAATAATAGTCGATGGATCATTTATGGCGCAAAACATAACGTCGGTGTCGGATACAGCAAATTCAACTATAATAAATAAATATAAATAAATATTTACTAACAATCACGCCACGTTAACTGGTCCGTGGTAAGTTCGTAAAGAACTTGTGTTACAGGTACCAGATACGGAAATAAATGTAAGATTTTATTATACACATACATATATTTAATATACATCCATAACCCTGGAAAAGACATTTATATTTATGTTAAAAATATCTTCTCTTGGCGGAATGCGAACCCGCGACCCCCTTGTGTAGTGACCATGTTACTTACCACTACACCAGACGGCAACTATATTCCATTTATGTGAGAAAACGATGGCCTCAATGTCGCGTAAAATGTAAAAACCTATAACATTAATCAATATCACGAAATAACGAAGTTAAAATCGCGATACATACATACAGTGGAGTATTGAGCCAATTCCGAAGCAATGCCTTAGAGCGATTCCAGTATGTGAACTCAATAAATAGCTCTTGTGTATATACATAGAGAAATTATTAATCTTGCAATATATGTACGTACATGGTGATATATCTGTGCGTTGTAGAAAATCCTGGTCCCCCCCCCCTCCGCTCACAATAATTAGTTTAACAGTACCCCCAATCTGCCCCCACCCCTCATTTCGACACACACGCTCTCGAACTACACGGATTAGACGCGCCTATGTGTGCACTATCGGGAATATATCCAAAAGGAAAAATGGCGGAAATAGTCATTTGTATTAAGCGGAGTTTTCTTCCTCGCTAGTTTTATTTAAAGACCATGTTTGTTACGACATTACATGGTAAATTTATATATACATAAGTGTATTTCTTTGATGTGGACAAACAAACAAGCGCACGACTCATCTGTAAAAGAAGTCTTCTAAAAGAAGATTCTGTCTAGAAGATTGCACAAAGTGGGAATGAGTTGCTCGCTCCAGGCATTTCAATATTGTAATAATTGTTATGTTATAATTAATACCATGTAAAATGAATATTTAAAAAATCTAATATTAACAAAAATAATCTAATATTTAAAAAAAAAAAGACATGCCCGCTGAGTTTCTTGCCAATTCTTCTCAGGACGGAGGCTAGTTCTTGTGAATTGGCGGTAGTTCTTTGACGTTCAACAAGTATGTACTTTCATTTATGTGGAATAAAATAATTTTGATTTGATTTGATTTGATTTAAAAGATGTAATCAAGACTTGTGCTTTATGTATCCTATTTTGCATGAAGTATCACCCAGTCCAGCATTGTGTAGAGAGGAATAAACAAAAGATCCATTAATGCATAACCGCAAAAATAAAAAATAAAAACATATTTCAAAATTTAAATGACCAGTTTCGTAGAGAGAGAAAAATTTTGTACACCACTAATCCACGACCGTATAAAATTTACCAAAGAATATTGATCTTAAAACATTAAAGTGTTATTTTGACTAGTTAGACGTCATGTTATTATTGTTTTTTGCATCCAGTATTTAAGGTTAATTTAAAGTCACTAATTTGCGGTCGACTTAATGCTTTAATGAACGTTTCTCTGATTATTATGCCTTTGAAAATGTTTCTCGCCGCTAAAACTTCCAAGAATTATGTGAGAAGAGTCAAAGGTCTGGTCACCATGCAACGAGGTCTTTTTCATCGGTTTTCGCGTCTCGTACAGGCAATTGAAACTAATTTTACGATTTAATTTTGCATGTTGTCATTACATTATTTCCGAATACTTTCACGGACAATAGTCGACGATGGTCTAATTTTAATGAAATGAGGCCTTAATCTTTTTTTCTAAATAGTTTCGGCTTATTGCGCAGGTTTTTTATTTACCTTAACTGGACCCTTTAGTGGCATAAATGCAGCGCCATTGTGACATTTCGAAGTACCTTCAGATCGGAATGCAAGTTTTCTTTTGTGACAGTTCAATAAATAAATAGAAATGTTGCGGTACAAAATTTGCTGATCAAAAATACACATAACACACTGTGACGTCAAAGGGTCAATGATATAGTGGTTATAAATTCACATCATCATACGTATCCGGGAGAGTTTGTCGGGAATTTGGCTATTCTGTTCGAAACCACAAGACATGTTTTGGACAGAATACATTATAGATTCGTGTAACGAATAGTACAAAAAAATGTGTTCGGTTACTGGGAGACGAACCATGTCCGTTTTAATTCGGAACTGTTTTTGCAAATGCCACTACTAATAATTCAAATATAATCAGATAAAAAAAATGCATGTCCTTATGTTTTTAACTCTGTACAAAGTTTAAACTTTAGCACCGAACTGGCTTGAAACTTGATGAAACGAAAAGGCGACACGAAAGAGACAAAAGCAACTCAAATATACAGGATATAGCCTGCGAGAGAAAGAGATAGAATATTTCTGAACACTTCTATCGATGTGAATCGCGTTTTTTAATGAATGAACTAGTTCGATACGAACTGATGACCCATTTTTTTTAATTTTCTGTAGATGTTTTAATTGTAATCTTTATTGCGTGTACAATTAAGTGCTAGTTGTTTCGGTATTCAGTCAAGGTCCGGCCAAAGTATGTACAATAATTGTGTCTGATTATACGTTAGTCTGTTTTTTCGTCGAAATAATGATATTCGTGTCAAAAGTGCCCGACTTTAATTTATTAGTATTTTTTAAACAGACGCATGGCATGTCTTTCATAAAGTTTAAAAAATATTGAAATACGTTGGTAAACGCCCATATCGTAATTGACGTAATGTATTTGTATTGTGATTTGTATTTTAAAAGTTTAAGATCTAAAACGAAGACCTAACACGGTGCTAATATAGCGTCATTTTAGTTTCATCAAACGCTCCATTCATATTACTTTTCCGATGTTACAGTAAACAGAACGCGTAGTTAGCGCGCGTCAGAGCGCTAAACTAACGCCGCGCTATGACGCCGAGATGTGTAGTACTACCTACTATGGTAACATACCGTCAAACAGAGCGCCAGCGCTATAAGTACGCAGCGCTCTGTCCGCTGATGCACCGGTGTTCGAATCTCAGGCCGGTACCAATTTTTCTAATGAAATACGTACTCAAAAAATGTTTACGATTGACTTCCACGGTGAAGGAATAATATCGTGTAATAAAAATCAAACCCGCAAAATTATAAGTTGCGTAATTACTGGTGGTAGGACCTCTTGTGAGTTCGCGCCGGTGGATACCACCGCCCTGCCTATTTATGCCGTGAAGCAGTAATGCGTTTCGGTTTGAAGGGTGGGGCAGCCGTTGTAACTATACTTGAGACCTTAGAAATTATATCTCAAGTTGGGTGGCGCATTTACGTTGTAGATTTCTATGGGCTCCAGTAACAACTTAACAACATGGGCTGTGAGCTCGTCCACCCATCTAAGCAAAAAAAACACCTATACCTATCCACCTATCCATGGAGTCCGGTAGCCGCCTTACATCATGAGCCCGTCAGCGGCTTGCCGGTAGGCAGTGACCTGTCTCTGCCCCCGGCATTGCTGACGTCCATGGGTGACGGTAACCACTCACCATCAGGTTGGCCGTATGGACGTCTGCGTACAGGGCACATAAAAAAAGCCTACCTCATCATACTGTTTGTGCAAATAAAGATTGGAAATTCCCACTTCAGATTCAGTTACGCGTTATGTCTAGGATAATGTTTACTTGTGGTTTTAAATCATTCGAGTGTAGGTTGTATTTTAAAGAAAGATGTAGTCGACTTTCATTGATGAGAACAAAACAGTATTATAGACCTTAGTGCACTACGATTTAAACTTAATTTCGTACGTATTCACTCTAAATGAATACGTGTTTAATACATCGCACCTTTGGAATTGAAGTGGTTGAAGTGACCAAGATCCCGCGGTAGGATCAAGAAACGCTGGTTGGATGTGGTAAAGGCGGATGTGTAGGAGAATATCCTCACCCAGAAGGATGTTGAAGGCCGGGCAAGGTGGACCATGGCATTAGACCAGGAAAACGCAAGGAAGAAGAAGATGAATTTTATACTTCTAGCGACTTATAAACATGTATTTTATCATTTTATAAAATTAAATCGTTTTTTACCTTTTTTCGCATCTTTTAAAACCAAACTCACACTTTATAGTGTTAAAATCGAAAAGCTAAAAACATACAATACTTCAATAAAAAATTGTGGACTTTACCAAAAAAAAAAACAAAAAACAAGAATACTGGTTTAGGCAACTTTTTTTTTGCGTAATACGGGTGGACGAGCTCACAGCCCACCTGGTGTAAAGTGGTTACAGGAACCCATAGACATCTACAACGTAAATGCCGCCACCCACCTTGAGATACGATACGTTTTAAGGTCTCAGTTACAACGGCTGCCCCACCCTTCAAACCGAAACGCATTACTGCTTCACGGCAGAAATAGGCAGGGTGGTGGTATCTACCCGTGCAGACTCACAAGAGGTCCTATCACCAGTAAGCCTTTATAATGTAGCCTAAGATTGTTTTAGGGAAGAAGTAAACAGATCAGTTGTCCTACAACACGATATTGTGATGGTCGTTCGGGATTCGGGATCGGTTCGTATTTGTTTTAAATTGGAACACGCGTGCTAATGTTTGTAATTGCAAAGACAAACACAACGAGACATTGCAACTGTCGGGAGTTCATAATAACTTTCTCGACGCAAACAAAGATAATGATATGATGATATGATATAATGATTTATGAAGAACGTTTCTATGTTCGTATCCCCCATAACTGTTAAGGGAGTTTCATGACGAATCAATGCGTGCAAAAGAATTTGAAATAGGTAGCGGTAGACATCGCGAGGCGTTCCGCTCTCGCAGACCCAATTAACACGGACTATCGATTGCCCATTTTTAGGGGCCCGGAGACCTCATAAATATGTAGCATTCCCTTCGTGTTGGTTCCGCTAATTTATTGGATGATCAAACTGCTTTGAATTCGTTCGTCTAAGGCTTGCATAGTTTAGTCAGCCGGTATGACGCGACCTCGGCCATGTTTTATCGCAGAGCTGCCGTTTTGAATTAAAGGATAAGATAGTGGTTTTAAAACTTCCATATTTCTTGACGTCAACAGACAAGCGATGTACGACAGGGTATGGTATGGAATGTCATAACGTGAATATCTGCTCCTACATTGAAGCAAGTTATCGACACATTAATTTTCCACTTCTGTGTGCTTAGTGCGAGTTTTTTAACGTTCTCGATAGCGTAAAAGTTAGCTCATATTTGTAAGTATGGAATGGGATCGTTTGCGTACGTTTGCCGCTAGGGGCGCTTTTCCAACTGCATACAAAATTGGGTTAACTTTTGATGAGTTTCTCGCCGGATCTTCTCAGTGGGTCGCGTTTCCGATCCGGTGGTAGATTCTGCGAAGCACTGCTCTTGCTAGGGTCAGTGTTAGTAGCTCTCCGGTTTGATCCCTGTGAGCTCACCTACAAACGTTAGGGCGAAGCTGAAATAGCCTCTCAGGGCTATCAGCATAGGTAGGAAAAAAAAAAGACGGTATCGCGAACGTTATGACACTCGCACTAAGCACACTGGAATACAAGAACGCTTCGCAGTTGAATTCTCGACCTTTACTATGTATAAATAAGATCAGTTATGAATAATTTATATTTATTAACTTACGTTTAAAGAAATCTCGTTCATCAATTTATTGGTTAAGATTGTTTGGTCTAATTAAAATTTTATTGTAGTTTAAATAATAATCAAATTAAAATGATTTTTGATAATAGCAGATTCGACCTTAAGCTTCTGGTATCAACAATAACTCAGTATATGTTATCTACATACAGACAGGTACCTATTAAGTTCATTAAAATCCTGTGAACATTTGAAATAAACTTCATAAAAATCAACTAGATGGCGCTGGTCGCTTAGTGGGTTACACGCGCAGATTTTTTTGTTGCCTTTTATATCTAGCTGTCCTTTAATTCCAAACGGTTACATTATATATCGACCTGCATAAAATATATTCTACATTCAATTAATAAGCCATTTAAATCTACGCTTATCTATACATATAAATAAAATTGGAGTGTCTGTTTGTAATATTGAAATAGCCTCTTTGTACTACATGCATATGAATAATATATGGTACATACACCAAAATAGCATTTTTTACAATTTTTATCTGGCTGTCTGTCTGTCTGTTTGTTCCGGCTAATCTCTAGAACGGCTGGACCGATATTGATGAGACTTTCACTAATGATATAAGGAGTAACTTAGGCTACTTTTTTTAGACTAGCTTCGCCCCGTGGTGCCACCCACAGTTATTGTCGTACCGCGCGCATCATGGCGGAACTCGCCTATCAATAATAAAATTTAATGTTTCCGAAGCGAAGCGAGGGCGGGTCGCTGGTCAACAATAAAGCTACGACAAATTAGTATTATTCTACGGATAATAGATGGCGTTACTAGTTTTTTTTAAATCACCTTCGGTGAGCGAACTCCCTATTCATGTGGTGTTGAGGTTCGCTGAGGGAGCTGACGCTTCCCGTGTGTTCCCATTTCAATTTAGTCCAGTTCTGATAATGGTATCCATGAGAAAACCATATAAGTCTTTGAATTAAGTACGTGCGCGACAAATAGATGAATAACTCAATATCACGTCAACCGATTTCGATGATTATTGTTTTTAGTCATTGATGTACAATGTTTTTAGTGTTTTGTCTTGGAATATCTATTTTTTTTCTATTTGAAATCGGTTTTTGTTAAAGCATGTCTATTTACAATTATTATTATAACACACTTTTATGTCCATTCCGTATTTAACGCACCTACATAGTTGAATTGGCTTAATAAAAAAAAATTAGAAAATGATTTTTTACTTTGAACACTTATAAACATGTATTTTATCAGTTTATAAAATTAAAAAGTCTCTTTTTTTTGGTCTAGAAAAGGACAAAGTACTCTTTATGTTTCTTTAATATGAAGCGCATAGCTTAAAGCACTAAAATTGAAATACTTTTTTTTATTTATTGCTTAGATGAGTGGACGAGCTCATAGCACACCTGGTGTTAAGTGGTTACTAGAGCCCATAGACATCTACAACGTAAATGCGCCACCCACCTTGAGATTTAAGTTCTAAGGTCTCAAGTATAGTTACAACGGCTGCCCCGCCCTTCAAACCGAAACGCATTACTGCTTCACGGCACGGGCGGTGGGACCCGCGCGGACTCACAAGAGGTCCTACCGCCAGTATGATAAACTAAAAGAATTACAATTACACATTTATATACACATTTTTTTTTGTAAAGGTTATTTATTACTATGACTTTTGATTTAGCATTTCTCTCTGATAAATGAATTTTTATAATACGCGAGTACTTTCCTACTTCTATCGCTTTGATTCTAAGATCAATTATTTCGTAATCAAAATATACACAGTTTTCATTCTTCATTTTTTCATTTTTCGTGCAGTCATTAGAATTGAATCGTTATTGTCCATTACTTAATGGACAACGTTATTGACAATGTTAAATATCTACTAAGCAATGTCTAATAGTAATCTATGTTTTTGTTTGCATAATTTTCCGTTTCCGGTATAATCTGTACACGCACTCTGTCAATTCAAGAATAAAGTTATGTTTGCTCTGCTAAATGTGTATTAATAAAAAGGAATCCAGTAACATCCAAAATACAATAACCTTCTGTGATAAACAAATTATCAAAAGAAAACAATCGTACATTGGCACTTACTTACCATGAGGTGAATTTCTGTATTTTTATCATTGCGTATTATAGACGAACGAACCTTAGGGTAAAGGACAACACGAATACCTTATTCCATTCTGATTCACGAGGTCCAAAACTTAATTGTATTGTTGAGGTGGAAATCTCGATTTTGTAACAGCTACACCACCTCTTCATCCACATTCGACTTTAATCTATTTAGCAATTAAAAACGAACAATCAGGTTATTGTTAATTTAATTTTTTATCATTTATCTAACATTGTTAATGAAAAATTACTACACATAAGTTGTATGACGTACATAGAAAAATTAAAATGTGAATACAAACTTAGAATACAAGTATATAATATGTATTTATGATAATTAATTTGCAATTCTTTATACAGATAACACGAGGATATAACTTCCGCAAAAAGAGACGGATATACATCACGCGTCTCACTCCCACGACCTTTCAATTTTCGTCCGGCTTTCTTATTTAGTTTCTCGCAAATTATCTCCAATTCTTCATATTATTAAACATCCAGGGGGGGAACTAGCCCCCCTCGTGGGGTCGGAGGGCCTAATGACAGGGGGACGGTCAGTTACCCCCAGCCCCACCGTCCGGCATACTTGTTTCTTCTAAAATTTTTCCCCAATCTTTATTTTCTCCGTAGACGTATATAATTAGAGTTTTCGGCGCGTGTGTGTGTGAGCTGTAGGGTTGCTATCCATTAATAATAATAGGGGCGGTTTTTAATTAGTTTTCGTAATTTTAAAGTCCATTATAGAGTAACGAGAATTCGATGTTTAAATTATCGGTTTTTAAAGCTAAATCATAATAGAAGACATTAAAATTTATAATAATTGGTATTAGAAACAAAGCCGAATTAACTAATGCTTTTTATTTTTTATTTTATTTATACTTATTGTACACAAAAGAAAATACAATAAAAACAGATTTAAAGAATGTCTAAATACTATGTACAAGGGCGAGCTTAACTCATTCACGAGTTTTCTTCCAGTAAACCATTAGCAGAGAGAAATACGATGTATAAGAGGGGAATAGTGTACAATATAAAAGTACTTTTCACTTAAAGAATTACACGTGTTAACTGTCTTGATCACTATAGACAAGAGCAGTTTGTGTTTTATATGATTTTCCTTAATACATTGTGAAAATGGCGACGTATTAATCAAATTATAAACTATAAGTTTACAATATTTGAAATGAATATTTAGATAAAGTCTGGTGTGATTTAGTAAATTTTATCTACTTCTTCTTCTTAACATCAATCGATCAAATTAACTAAATTAATTAAATTGTAGGAGTTTGTATTATTGTCATGACATGTTTACTTTTAAATTTATTAGGATAGGTGATATTGAGACTAAAATAGCTGTTGCTCGGTTGTTGTAACGAGATTTCATTGTGGCGTTGCCAATGTTCGTTGGCGGTGGTGATTGTATTCCCAATTAATAACTGAAGCAGATATGATTCATGGTCCTTTGAGTTCAATCATGGTTTAGGAGATTGCTGAACCCTGTATTTTCGATCTGAGTCATGATGAATTTGAATACCGTCACTAAAAACTATATATGAGAGAGAGAGGAGTGAGTGTTGAGATGACGGCTGATAGAAAAGAATGGAAAAGAAAAATTCGCTGTGCCCACCCCACCTAATGGGATAAGGTTGAGAAAAAGAAGAAGACTGAGAACTAGTAGTAAAGCGTATTGGTAATCCGCAGGGGAACGTTACACCGCCCTGCTTATTTCTGTCGCGAAGCAGCCTTGTTTTTCGGTTTCAAAGGCATAATAACCGTTATACGGTAATAAAGATATCGACCTCATGTCTCAATGTGGACGGTGACATCTTCGTCGTGATGTCCACGGCTTAGCGCGTGTGATCGTACACTAGCAAAATAAAACTAGTGGTCGCTCAGTGGTCGCAATTCGACCATAATGAATTGAAATTATAAGTTTGAACAATAATAAGGTTCTATTGTCAAAAACTATACTTGTTTAATAACAGATTTTGCTTAGGCTATAGACAAATAATATGAGTATTAACGGCAAACAAAATTAATCTATTCTCAATTAGACCGTAAACTTTATTAATCTATTCTTAAATTAACCACAGTCTTTAACAATAAACAAAAGAGTATATATGCGTGTGTGCGTGTGTGTGTGTGTCAAATACATGGTAGTGTGTGTGCATTGTTTTTGTTATTGATTTAATGTATCTTTATGCATAATTAAAAATAATAATATTAGCATTCTATACTCCTGTACATTCTCTATGCGTGTGAGAAATTTCATACTTCTCAGTCCGCGCAAATTTCTTAAAAAGGGGGTACAAAATTTTTGCTTCACGTATTAATATATAGATAATAAAAATGATTAATTATAATTAGCGGTTCCTGATATTGGCAGCCCTGCGCTCGGCGTGTCGCTGCGCGCGTGTGCATGTGTGTACAGGGTGGTGTAAGTCCAGTTATTAGTTTTCTTGCGAGTTTCGCCTTTCGGATGCTTTTGTTAGATTTCTATAATTTCGCGGGGGTGGTGGTGCAAAAATCGATAGGTTTCGTTGCTCCGTGCGAGATCGCCACGCGCTCGTATTGTGGATTGCAGATACTTTCTTAATTAGCGTTCGTTCTTAATATCGTTTCTGTCATTTGAGAGTTTCCGTCAATTCCATGTAAGAGATTACGATCATATATTTTTTTATATGTAGGTACGTACGTTTGTATAAAACGGAATCTTTGATCGTTATTTTCACAGATTGAAAACCACCGATTAAATAGAAAATTTGTACATGCCTCAAGGACCGATGACAGTACAATAATTTTATAATAATAACTAGCTTTTACCCGAGACTCTGTCCGCGTGGAATAGTTACTTTGGCATAACGCTAAATTTTACCCCCACTTCATTTAAGTAGAAAGTGAAAATACATTTGACTTATGCTATTTAAACCCCCTATTATGAAACACTCTTTATTGGTGCTCCACTTGTATGGATCTTACCGTGATGTTACATAGGCTTCCTCAATAAATGGGCTATCTAACACTGAAAGAATTTTTCAAATCGGACCAATAGTTCCTGAGAATAGCGCGTTCAAACAAAAAAAAACTCTTCAGCTTTCTAAGATTAGTATAGATTATAGTCTATACTATTATTATAAGTAAGTAATCTATATAATAAATAAGTTCGCCCTCATATCATGACTACTATCAACAGGATAAAAAGAAAATATTAAATTAATTGTTAGTACGGTTGTCTGTGTGAGAATGTGTTTTATTCATTTCGTAGACTAATTACTAAATATTATTTTAAACTGACATACGATAAAAACCTTCACTTAACGAGGGCGTGCACCAAGCCTCAGTTTGTGAATTACGAAGAAAATCTGTCAAGGCTTTAATAAACAAGGATTCCACATGACCACGACTGCTCTGCCAATAGTAACCGACTATGATGATGATGAAGATATAAAGAATATCATTCACGAATATCATGGAGACATTCTTTCAAGCTAGCTTCAATATAATTTCAAGCTTCGTAGAGTCCACGATAAGCTTGCCTCAAGATCAGGGATTGAAGGATTGTTAAACTTAATTTAATATGTGGCTACATTTAGACAATCTAGAATTACACCTACGCTATGTCTATATTGAAACTAGCCTTAACTAAGGTACTGGCAGTAGTCTGGCTGCAGCCTTAGCAGTGCCCTTGTAATAGCCGGCCGCTGCTACTTACCATCAGAAGGGCTATCAGTTTGTCTTTATTCGAATGGCTTGATATAGAGGTTGTAAACCGTCGCAGACTGATATTGTGATGTTACCGGACATGTTACAAACTGATATTGTGATGTTACCAGACATGTTACAGACTGATATTGTGATGTTACCAGACATGTTACAGACTGATATTGTGATGTTACCAGACATGTTACAGACTGATATTGTGATATATGGTTCTAGTTTTGTAGCGTCATGTGTGCTAACGAGTGCTCATGGCTCATCTGTGGCTTATCCGCGAGACGATTGATTATACATTGCCTTGTAGTCCTCACGAATCAAGCAGTCAACGAATTTAATCTATATCCAGTCGGAAATAAGATATGTTTTTTTTTATTTTTTTTATTGCCCTTGTAGGCAGACGAGCATACGGCCCACCTGATGGTGAGTGGTTACCGTCGCCCATGGACCTCAGCAATGCCAGGAGCAGAGCCAAGCCGCTGCCTACCGCTGTTATGGGTGTTTGTATTTCTGGTTGAACAGAAACAATAGATTAAATTCAACAGCGTCGTTAATGTTGAGAAGATCCGGCGAGAAACTCAGTGGGCTGTGTCTGTGGGTGTAATTTACTCGCCGAGCTCTTCATCGCAAGCTACAAGTTCGACGAGAACGATGACCGGTGCTTGAGGTACCTAAAAGCACCGTTAGTGGATCGGAAGCGTCCGGAATGACGTGTTTAAGGCGACGTCGACTGTTTACCATTCGTTTGCAGTGTTCGATACTAACCTACATTACATAACATAGCATAGTAATTGAAAATCCATCGATGAGTTCGATGTTCTGGATCGTTCCCGAAGTGTGTGTGCGTGTGTGTGTGCGCGACGAGTATTTGTGCTCAACGAATATTGTTTGTTCATGTTTCGGCTTCAGAAGTGGTTTGATTACACCCTGTATAACACTAGACAGGTGTGACGTCATCGTCAACGGATTCGATTCGCCGAAGACGATGTATTTGTAGTCACATTGATTGGATGTTGAATTTGTAGGATGTTTTTTTTTAAATAATGTACATTACTGCGGTAATTGACCCATAAAGGTTCTGAGTCGGAAGCTAGATTACGTATGCAGCCTGGATAATTGTTGATGTCTTTTCTTTTACAACATTATTTTATTTAAAAAAAATTATGTTGAAATGGTTTTACATCAGCTGCTCTGCAATGATGATTGTGTAGCACTTTTAATTTTTTGTTATCATTAAACGTTATCATTAAATTGAAAATTACTTGAAATGACGTTTACCGCTCTGAAATTAGGATATTACGCTGATATCGTCAGTGAAATTTAATAAAATGTCGTTATATTATTACTTTATTAATAACTAGCAACCCGCCCTCGCTTCGCTTCGGAAACATTAAAACACCATTGAAACCAAAAAAAAAAAATAAAAAAAAAATTCAAAAAAGTAGCCTATGTTCATCAGGGACAATGTCGGCTTCTAATGGAAAAATAATTTTTCAAATCGGTCCAGTAGTTTCGGAGCCTATTCGAAACAAACAAACAAACAAATCTTTCCTCTTTATAATATTAGTATAGACTAGCGACCCGCCCTCGCTTCGCTTCGGAAACATTAAAATACACATGAAACAAAAAAAAAAAATAAAAAATAAATAAAAAAAAGTAGCCTATGTTCATCAGGGACAATGTCGGCTTCTAATGGAAAAAGAATTTTTCAAATCGGTCCAGTAGTTTCGGAGCCTATTCGAAACAAACAAACAAATAAATCTTTCCTCTTTATAATATTAGTATAGATTATTACTATAATTTGCACACAGAAAAAATGAAGACCTCTTCGGATCTGGCAGTTTTTTTTTGTTTGGTTTGGTAAGATTCGCGAAATTAATTTCGGGTTTAAATCAAATTTAACATTTTTATTATAAAAATTATTGCTGGTAAACCTTCAATGGGTTAACCATAATTTTAATAAGTATGAAATCGGAATTTCAACTTAAACATCAATTACACTTCTAATCATTAACACGATCCCAGATGGCGCCACACGTAATGAAGCTATGTTCAGACGACTTTTGTAAGGTTTTCGCGCCAATTTTTGAATACATGTCAAAGTTGTGTACTACATCTATATTAATATATAAATCTACAGTGGTTTTTACGGATGTTCCGTTATAAGTACTGAACCATGCATCCGATTGACTTGAAACTTGGTATCCTTGTAGAAAATACATGTACTTAATGGAGAGGCTAATATTTATATGAGTGTTGGACTCCCTAATAATAATGACAATAAATAATAATGTTAATTTTAAAGGCCCAGCGAAGCGGGCGAGTACGGCTAGTATTTTCTAAGTGCATACATTGTAGAGAATTTAATTCTCTAAAATATTGATAATAAATACAAATACCGTAAAACCTATAGAAAACGAGATATTTGCAAAAGTAAAAAAAAATCGGCTTTTGTGACCTTTGACCCCTGACTTTAAAACTTTCGACCTTCCAATTATATGTGAATTTTGAGAATAGTTTTAGGATGCCGAAATACAAGGTTTTACGTGATAATATACTAGGTATGTCGATTTTCCGAGGTCAAACCCCTATAAAAACCGACTTTGTACGAAAAAAAAAGCAATGGAAAAAGACAAAGATAAAATACCTTACGTTTATGTCAGCAACGATAAATTATACAGCGGAAATACTTTGGTTCGTATTTGAGTTAAAACTAGTCGGTCGGTCTGTCAGTCTGGTTGGACAAATAAATTGTGGCGGAGAGCCGGGGGCAAGATGGATGGGACGCGGCCAGGACCCGCGGTGACCACGCGCCTAGTAAAATAATACCTATTTTTCCTGTTACTTGTTCCTCGGCTAGTGCGTTTTGTAATTGTAAATGTGTTTTGGTATTGTTTACATTGCTTACTCGAATTTGATCGGTGACCACGTTTGCGGTATTTCCTGGATATTCCGGATACCTGGTATTCAATTGTATTTAAACGAAATTTAAGGTGATGTAAGGGTGAACGTTGTGTGGGAAACAAACACGGATTTTATAATAAACTCTTTGTTGTTTCTAGTTTAAATGGTGTTTTGTATATTACGGTCGTGTGCATGACGAATTGACGAACTAAACGTATTGAGCTGTTTGTAAGTTATATGTTTATTAATTTTATTCATTGTTAAATTATCCGCCATTTAATCGTCTCGCTCGAATACTAGGCCACTAGGTGGGGCGCCATGTCATGATCGATGTTAGTAGATATCTTTATGAAAGGTTTGGCATTTATAGATTTACCGAACACTTGCTATCATCCACAGTTTTTAAAACCATTCATCATCACCGCCAACAACATAATCGTCTCATTCATTGCCTTCCAACAGAAACATCACCCAAGCCTCGATAGGCAAGGAGTCCAAGCACGGACAGAGGGGATTGCCTCAAGGCCCGATCTGTGCCCCCGTAAGGGGACACGAAGACTCAACTACTTGCTATCGTCTCGTATGTGTTTCGCACATCCATACAGGAGAAGCGAAAGGAATTTTTTTGGATATTGAGTTATTGCAGCTAAATTTGCTTCACACATTCAAAATCTACCCCTGAAAAATAGAGAACTTTCAGCAAAAGTTGTTTCGATATCAAATTTTCTAAATCACAATTATTTTATTCGTTCAATTTCATCTTCGTTGAGCTTTGTAGTATCTGTACCATTGTGTGGCTTGCTGTTTTAGTTAAGCAATCATGCGTTTCGTTACGGTGGGTAGGAGAGACCAGACAAGTCTTAAGTAGTTGCTATTCCTGCTGTAATACTTGTAGACTTCGGTAGCTGGTTAATAAACCTACCCGATATCTTGTCGGATCTCTGGATCAACGGTGCTTTTAGGTGTCTCAAGCACCGGTCACCGTCCTTGTCCAACTCGTCAATTACGACGAAGAGTTCGACGAGCAAACTAACCCATAGACACAGTCCACTGAGTTTCTCGTCGGGTCTTCTCAGTGGGTTGCGATTTCGATCCGGTAGTAGACCCTGCGAAGCACTGCTCGTGTTAAGGTTAGCAAATTCACTCAGGTTGAGCCCGTGAACTTACATACCCGTCCGGGCGTAAATGGAATAGCCTCTTAGGCCACCAGCGATTAGGTATGGAAAAAAAAGTTTAATAATAAGTGAGTCGTGAGCACGTCTCTTTAAAAATAACAAATATTTGGTTCAGAGAAAAAAACTGATCTTTAACTTGATAATAGCAAATACCAGATATTATTTTGTCCAAATATATTTTCGAATCATACTCCCCCTACCCTTGTCCGCCCTAGTACGACAATATCGTGGAATGTTTACAAGTTGCTCTGTTATGAAATTTTATCGACTATCGCTTGTGATTAAATCGTTTTATTATTTTTCGGGCCCGGCTATGTGGGACGAGAACGTTCGAGGATAACTGAAAAATGTATTTTTTTTTGTCGTCGTTCGTATGTCTTGTTGCGGCCCTGGCTGTTACTACATTTATCCGTGTCAACGTGTTTTAAGTTAATTTCATCTGATTATTGTATTCTATATTGGAGAAAAGAACGTATTACGCAATAGAGAACCATTTTTTTTTGCTCAGGTCGGTGGACGTGCTCACAGCCCACCTGTGGTTATGTGAACCCATAAACATCTACAACGTAAATGGACTATCTTGAGATATAAGTTCTAAGGTCTCAGTATAGTTATAACGGCTGCCCCACCCTTCAAACCGAATCGCATTACTGCTTCACGGCAGAAATAGGCAGGGTCGTGGTACCTACCCGTGCGGACTCAGAAGATGTCCTACCACCTCAAATAATTTTGTACCGGAAATAATTTTAAGAGCACGTACCTAGCCTGTCGAAATATTTGTTACTTGCGCACCTTGCTCAAGGCAAAATTACAGTCTTATTATTCACGGTTGTCTACACTAAAAGTTGTCTGCGATGTCAATAGCGTTTTAGGAAATATTTTAAACGTCTAAGACATATACACTTTTTTAACGAAATGTTTAAAAAAAAAAACTGTCTATTTAAATCGTATTTTTACTTAACAAAGGTTTTCCTTTATAAAACAATGCTTTTACTGACGATTCTGTGGCCACAAAAATAAGAAGGGAAGGTAATAACAGCTGCCCGAGCGTCTCCGGAGGAGACCTAACAACTCAAGAGCAGCTGCTTCGCGAATGCATCTACTACTGAAGATGCGACGAAAAACTCAGCGGGCTGATTATGGGTTAATTTGCACGTCGCACTCTTTGCCGAGTTCGACGAGTACGCTAACAAACTAAATATTGCTTTTCGGAACTTATGTATACTCGAGTTTATTTTGAAAATGTCGTTAACGAGGTTCGGGCCAATCTCAAATTAACTTTGTTCTATGATAATAAACCGCTACAAAGTATTATGGATCATGTTACATGTACTTTATAGGTACTATAAATGTAAATGTAAATTTGAGTTAACTTTTACGTAATCGACAAGTTAAAAAACTCAAACTAAGCACACTGGAAGCCAACTAAACGTGTGGGCTGTGAGAACGTTCATGCCGGTACCATAAAAAAATCACGCTACACTTTTTCTACTCGCTCCTCTTAAGACTGCGAAGCGAGCGTCATTATTATTAAACTATTAAAATATATACAGCAGTATTTTGTATATTTATCGTTATAAAACTTAATAGTAAACAGTCGACATCGCTCTAAACACTTCATTTGGGATCCTCTCGAACCACTAACGGTGCTCTTAGGTACCTCAAGCACCGGCCACCATGCAGAATGAAATCGGCGCCGCCAAGCTAAGCGGCGTCAAAAGAAGCGGTTGGCCGGGGGAGCACCGGCCGGCACTTTGTCCCCCGCTGAGGCGTTCGCGCCCGATAGCGGGGGCAATGGAGTAGGGGAGGGAGCGATGGATGTGGTTCAGCCTTAATGGATCACACCTATCGCTTCCTGCAGGGAAACTTGAACCACTCCGCTGGGGCTCAGGACATGTTGCTCCAGACCATGGCGGAGTGGTCAATTGACGTGGCTGTGGTCGCCGAGCCATACCTCGTTCCCCCAGCGGATGACTGTTGGTTTGGGGACGTTGATGGCTTGGCGGCCATACATATCAGAAGAACCGCGATGGTCCCCCCCCTGGCGATGGTGACCAGGGGCCCCGGGATCGTCGCGGTACAGTTAGAAAATATCGTCGTGATCGGGGTGTACTTTTCTCCGAATCGGCCTACCGTCGAGTTCGAGCGGTTCCTGGACGGGCTAGAGGTGATCGCTCGTCACCTCGCTCCCCGTTCAGTGATACTGGCGGGGGACTTCAATGCGAAGTCTGTCGCTTGGGGTTCCCCATTCACGGACGCTCGTGGTAGGCTGCTGGAGGAGTGGGCGGTCGCGGTCGGTCTCTGTATCGTTAATAGGGGCTCGATCGCGACTTGCGTGCGGTGGACGGGCGAGTCTATCGTGGACTTGACGTTCGCGAGCTCGCCCGTCGCACGGCGCATCCTCGGCTGGAGAGTGGTGGTTGGGGCGGAATCGTTGTCCGATCACCGGTATATCCGGTACGATCTTTCTGCCCCTGCGCCGACGCCGGCTGCAGGTGCCCGCGGGGTTGACCCCCCGCAGAGTGCATCCCGGTCATTCCCTAGGTGGGCACTGAAGCTCCTGAACAGGGAGCTCCTGGTGGAGGCCTCTATGGTGGCGGCGTGGGCGCCCAAGCGCCTACAACCTGTCGATGTGGAAACCGAGGCCGAATGGTTCCGGGACGCGATGCACCGCATATGTGATGCCTCGATGCCCCGGGTCGGCTCTCGGCACTCTGGACAGCGACAGTCGCCCTGGTGGTCGCCCGAAATTGCAAGACTGCGTGCGGTCTCCATTCGGGCGAGCCGCCGGTGCACTAGACACCGCCGTCGCCGCCGCCTGCGGCGCGACGAGCCCGTCGCGTTCGCGGAGGAGGAAGCTCGGCTGCACCGCGAATATCGCGCTGCGAAGGACGCCCTGCGGCTGGCCATCAGGCGGGCCAAGGAGCAGAACATGGAGAGACTCTTGGAGGCGCTCGAAGCGGATCCGTGGGGGAGCCCATACAAATTGGTACGCGGCAAGTTGCGCCCGTGGGCCCCCTCTATGACTGAGCGTCTCCAGCCCCAGCAGCTGCGGGACATCGTTTCGGCGTTGTTCCCGCAGGAGCGGGAGGGTTTTGTCCCTCCCGCTATGGGCGGGCCGTCTGACACCGTCGACGGCCAAGCTCCTGCTGAGGTGCCCCGTATTACCGAGGCAGAGCTCCGGGTGGCCGTTGTCAAGATGACTGCGAAAGACACGGCCCCCGGCCCGGACGGAGTCCACGGCCGGGTATTGGCCTTGGCCCTCGGTGCCCTGGGGGATCGGCTCCTTGAGCTATATAATGGCTGCTTGGAGTCGGGACGGTTTCCGTCGCTCTGGCGGACGGGTAGACTTGTGTTGTTGAGGAAGGAGGGGCGCCCGGTGGATACAGCCGCCGGGTATCGTCCTATCGTGCTGCTGGACGAGGCGGGAAAATTGCTGGAACGTATTCTGGCTGCCCGCATCGTTCGGCACCTGGTCGGGGTGGGGCCTGACCTGTCGGCGGAGCAGTCCGGCTTCCGGGAGGGCCGTTCGACCGTGGATGCAATTCTTCGCGTGCGGTCCCTCTCGGACGAGGCCGTTTCTCGGGGTGGGGTGGCGCTGGCGGTGTCTCTTGACATCGCCAACGCATTTAACACTCTGCCCTGGACCGTGATAGGGGGGGCACTGGAGAGGCATGGAGTGCCCCTCTACCTCCGCCGGCTGGTTGGGTCCTATTTGGGGGCCAGGTCGGTCGTATGTACCGGGTACGGTGGGACCCTTCATCGTTTTCCGGTCGTGCGTGGTGTTCCGCAGGGGTCGGTTCTCGGCCCCCTCTTGTGGAATATCGGGTACGACTGGGTGCTGAGGGGCGCCCTCCTCCCGGGCCTCCGCGTTATTTGTTACGCGGACGACACGTTGGTCGTGGCCCGGGGGATGATTTTAGGGAGTCTGCCCGTCTCGCCACAGCGGGAGTGGCCCTCGTCGTCGGAAGGATAAGGAGGCTGGGTCTCGACGTGGCGCTCAGTAAATCCGAGGCTCTGTGGTTTCACGGGCCGCGGAGGGCGCCACCAGTTGACACCCACATCGTGGTTGGAGGCGTCCGGATAGGGGTCGGGGTGCAGTTGAAGTACCTCGGCCTCGTGTTGGACAGCCGGTGGGCCTTTCGTGCTCACTTTGCGGAGCTGGTCCCCCGATTGATGAGGACGGCCGGTTCTTTGAGCTGGCTGCTCCCGAATATTGGGGGACCGGATCAGGTTGTGCGCCGCCTCTACGCGGGGGTGGTGCGATCGATGGCCCTGTACGGTGCACCTGTGTGGGCTGAGCCGCGCAACCGGGCCACTATGGCTCGGTTCCTGCGCCGGCCGCAGCGCACCGTTGCCATCAGGGTCATCCGCGGATATCGCACCGTCTCCTTCGAGGCGGCGTGTGTTTTGGCGGGGACGCCGCCATGGGAGCTGGAGGCGGAGTCGCTCGCTGCCGACTATCGGTGGCGCAGCGAGCTTCGTGCTCGGGGCGTGGCGCGTCTCCCCGAAAGTGAGCTGCGGGCGCGGAAGGCCCATTCTCGGCGGTCCGTGCTCGAGTCGTGGTCGAGGCGATTGGCCAACCCCACGTGGGGGCTACGGACCGTCGAGGCGGTTTACCCGGTCTTTGATGACTGGGTGAATCGTGGCGAAGGACGTCTCACCTTTCGTCTGGTGCAGGTGCTGACCGGGCACGGATGCTTCGGGAAGTACCTGCGCCGGATAGGGGCTGAGCCGACGACGAGGTGTCACCATTGTGGACACGACCTGGACACGGCGGAGCATACGCTCGCTGTCTGCCCCGCGTGGGAGGTGCAGCGCCGTGTCCTGGTCGGAAAGATAGGACCTGACTTGTCGCTGCCTGGCGTCGTGGCGTCGATGCTTGGCAGCGATGAGTCATGGAAGGCTATGCTCGACTTCTGCGAGTGCACCATCTCGCAGAAGGAGGCGGCGGGGCGAGTGAGGGAAAGCTCTCCTCACTACGCAGAAACCCGCCGCCGCCGAGCAGGGGGTCGGGACCGGGGTCGTATCCGTGACCTGGCCCCCTAAGAGCTAGGGGTCCCACCCGTTTTGTGCGGGGAGAGACCCAGACGTGGGGTGGCGTGCTTGGCACGCTCACCCGCAATAGGAAGCCGGGTGATGGTAGACCGCGTTCCCCCGACCGCTCTGGGGGAAGGTGTAACGCGGCGCCATCAAAGCGGGCTCTCGGCCCGCTGAACGAGGGAACCGGTGGTCGTGTCGCTGGCGGCCACCGGTCCGGCGTCCGTGGGACGGTGGGATGGATGTAATGTGCTCTGCGTCAACCCTGTCCCGCCGTTTCAATAGCCCCGACTGGGCTCCGGCCCGGTCCGAGGTAGGGCGCCGGTTGTGAGCGGCAGGAGTTTTTAGTGGGTTCAACTCCCACATACCCCACCTGCGGCGCGGGTGGGGATGCGGCGATTTTCTCCTGTGGAAAAAAAAAAAAAAAAAAAGCACCGGCCACCATTCTCCGGAAGGGTTCGGCGAGTAAGCTAACCCATAGACACAGCCCACTGAGTTTGTCGCCGGATCTTCTCAGTAAGTCGCATTTCCGATTCGGTGGTAGATTCTGTGAAGCACTGCTCTTGCTAGGGTTAGTGTTAGCAACGCCCCACGAACTCGCCCGGTGAATCTAGTAGGACCCCTCGAGGTCACTAGAATAGGTAGAAAAAAGAAACTTATAAAGGTCTGCGACGCCTTATTAGCTGACAATAAAGTTGAGTTTATTGTTTAACACTGGCACATAAACAGCGCTAAACCAATATAAGTTGAACGATCGAGAAATACACAAGCAAACCCGGAAGCGTAACGCCGAGGCATGTACGATACGAAACGAGAATAGAAAAACCGACATCGCGAACGACAAATAAAAAAAATAAAGTATATTTAATAAAAATATATATGTGTGTATATACATAGTACATCACACGACGAATAAAATAAAGTAAAATGAAATAAAAAGGCATGCGAGCAAAATGGAACGTATTTTTACACACACACGCTTCGTCCAATTTATAATATTGTTTTCCTTAGGATATATTTTTTCACTAGTGAGGGGAAGGCGCTCTCCCGCCTCCCACCGGGGGCTCCTTACCCCCCCAGATATTATTAAAGACGTAACACTCACACACGCACGCTTCAGTGTGATTAGATTAATATACGTTGTATTTGGGGGATGTGAGGGGGTGGGGGATGAACGGACACTGCCTTTAATACAATGAGTAATAACAATCTTTATAACCTGTGATGTTCAGTGTCCGGTTCCAGAAACAAAGCGATCGTCCAGACGTAACGTCGGAGGTAATGTTGCTCTTTGTGCTGTTGTCAATCACGCCTTCGATTGACTTTCGTAAGATAATACTAGTCTTCCGTAAGCCCCATAATCCGGTACATAAATTACTTTGTATATCACGGCAAACACTATTCAATATTTAAAAAAATATATCCCTTACGACTGATTCGAAAAAACACAAGTGACGCGACAAGGAGTGAGATGAGTGTTATATCTGTCTCTCACTCTCTCGTTTTCTCTTTAATTTTCGTGACGTCATAAACTGTGCAAGGTTCATAATTTTTTTTGTAACCTAAAAATAATTTTAAATATTTTTAATTTACAGTCATATAAACAGATACCAAACATATATAGGACTGGTGGTAGGACCTCTTGTGAGTCCGCGTGGGTACCACCACCATGCCTATTTCTGCCGTGAAGCAGTAATGCGTTTCGGTTTGAAGGGTGGGGCAGCCGTTGTAATTATATTTGAGACCTTGGGACTTATATCTGAAGGTTGGTGGCGCATTTACGTTTTAGATGTCTATGGGCTCCAGTAACCACTTAACACCCAGGTGGGCTGTGAGCTCGTCCACCCATCTAAGCAATAAAAAAATATATTAAGGGGTAAAACGCTATTTAGTTTTAGAGATATTTCGCATACTCGTAATACGCGACATTTATCTTTGTAATTTAGGTGCGTTTTATTTGGTATTAGCCTAAACAGTTCGATGTTTTTAATTGAACTTCAATTAAGTCTACTCTAGTCGATTAGCTGAAGAAGTTTTCTTGTTAAGATATTTTTTCGTAATTTAAAATTTCAAATGGCTCTCCTGTAAAGTCGCAAAAATGTCGTTTAAACCGAATTACCTTTCACAACTCGAGATCCTCCTCCTTCAGTCGATCGCTCATTGCTGAGCATCGTGATGCGCCCGCCTGTGACCTTTTTTTTTTGTAGTTTGTAGCCACTTTTATTGGTCAGTGGCGAAGTGAAGTGCGCGGCTCAGTCTCATGTCCAGATACTATTATTATCTATATTAGATAGTACTAGAGCTCCCGCAGTAGTCGAAATTCGACTATAATTAATTGGAATTGTAAGTTTGTACACTATTATGATTGTATTTTATACTTCTATAATCACAAATTTCGCCAAGACTACACTATAAAAAATATTAACAAAGACAAACAATATTTAATCTATTCTCAACTTGACAACAGACGCCAAGAACAAAAGTTTGACAATAAATAGTATGCATGCGTGTGTGCGTCCAATACATGGTATGTAGTGTGTGTAATGTTTTCTTTATTGATTTAATGTATCTTTTATGCATTATTTTAAAAAAATATTGGCATTGTGCACTTCTTCTCTATATTCTCTATAAGCGTGGAAAATTTCATACTCCTCCGTCCGCGCAATTTTCGTAAAAAGGGATACAAAGTTTTTGCTTCACGTATTAATATATAGATGTTTGAAATTTTCCGTACCGACGTTATAGTGGAAAGACAGATTTGGGCTATGTCGTTTGCTGCCAAAAGATATCTGAGTTCCGGTGCAATGCGAGAATTTCCTAACACGGAACTTCCGTCGATGTTCATAATTAATTTTTATCAACTATACGGATTTCAGAAAATCAATAGTCATACCAAACCTTAGTCTCTAAAGACCTTATATTAAACCTAAATACGTATCAAACTTAAAATTACTTTAACGGCATTTATTCTTGCGTGTTTTAGCCGACTTCAAAAAAGGAGTAGGTTATCAATTCGACTGTAGGTTTTTTTATGTTTGTTACCTCATAACTTTTGACTGGGTGAATCGATTTTGATGATACTATTAGAAAGCTGACGCTTCCCGTGTGGACCCATTTCAATTTAGTCCAGTTCTGAAAATGGTATTAATGAGAAAACCATATAATAATTTGCATTAAGTACGTGCGCGATAAATAGATGAATAACTCAATAACACGTCAACCGATTTCGATGATTATTGTTTTTAGTGTATACTAGCGGCCCGCTCCGGCTACGCGGCTCCGCTCCGGCTCCGCTCGGGTCGTTAACAAAAATGTTAACGATATTTGACATTGTTTTATTTTTAAAAATAAAAGAACACATTGCGGCATAACTATAATAGTTAAACATACGCTGTCGCGACACTTTTTGTATATAATAATATGTTCTACAAAGTCGTAGTACATTATTTTATTCTATCACCAATAGTCTTCGTAGGGCACGCGATGTAAAGAATATTTTAGGCAATTTTTTTACACCTTGGGTTACATTATTGGCGTTTTAGTAAGGATTATTAATTTTTTCAATAAAGATTTAGAGTCTATGTCACTCGGAAATAGTGTAGCTTCCAAAGAGTAAAAGATTTTTTCAAATCGGTTCAGTAGTTTCAGAGCCTATTCAATACAAACAAACAAACAAATCTTTTCTCTTTATAATATTATTATAGTATAGATTAATTTGTTTTGGACTATCTTTTTTTTTTTCTATTTGAAGTTGGTTTTTGTTGAAGTATCGCAAAGAATTAAAGAAATAAAAAACGCTAGAACAAACTGTAAAAGCAGTTTTAATTACTGCCTGATTCGGTGAGTGAGTTATTGACTGACTCGGCGGTTCGGTAGTCAGCAGTACTGACTGTAGCGCCGAAGGTCCCAGGTTCGATTATCACATCGGGCAAACATTCGTGTGTGATAAATAGATGTGTTTGCTTTTTATTTGGGTGTTTATCACTACATAGTATAAAACAAAGTCGCTTTCTCTGTCACTAAATTCCTATGTATGCTTAAATCTTTAAAACTACGCAACGAATTTTGATGCGGTTTTTTTTTGATAGATAGAGTGATTGAAGAGGAAGGTTTACGGACTCACAAGGGGTCCTACTACCAGTACCTAACTACGCAAATTATAATTTTGCGGGTTTCATTTTTATTACACGACGTTATTCCTTCACAGTAAAAATCGTGAACATTTGTTAAGTACGTATTTCATTAGAAAAATTGGTACCCGCCGGCTTCGGATTCGAACACCGGTGCATCGCTCTACACGGATGCACCGGACGTCTTATCCTTTAGGCCATGACGACTTTCAAAATTTGCTAATAGCTGCCCGAGCGCTTCCAAAGCAGACCTAACAGCTCAAGGACAGCTGCTTCGCGACTGCATCTACTACCGGATCGGAAACGCGACCCGCTGAGAAGATCCGGCGAAAAACTTATTGGATTGTATCTATAGAGGCAGCTCAGCATATGAGCAGTCAATCATGATTCGTTCCACAAATCAGTTTCCCGCCCTGGCTTCTCCAGTTAAATAAAAATTACAAACTATAAATACATTATTAATTCCTAATTAAAATTAATGCCTCAATTCATTCAGATTCAAAAGGAACGCTATTTTACATCCAGCGAATCTATATTTAATAATATTATAAAGCTGAAGAGTTTGTTTATTTGAACGCGCTAATCTCAGGAACTACTGGTCTAATTTGAAATTTATTTCAGTGCTAGATAGCTCATTTATTGAGGAAGGCTATAGGCTATATAACACCACGCTAAGACCAATGCAAGCGGAGCACCAATGAATAATGTTTCAAAATCGGGGTTTTTTCCCTTTTGAGAGCTTTCGCTGCGTGCACTGCAGAAACAGTTAAAGTTTCGCTAAAATAATCTATGACAGAATTGTTCCCCTTTAAAAGACCTAAAAAAAGTCCTCGACAGCATATGTCTATATATTAAGGTTGGATCACTATAACGCTAATTAGTTAGCTTTTTATGCTAACCAAATTTTTTTCTAAAATAAAGCATTATTTGTGAATTATTCTACGCGGACAAAGTCGCGGGCAACAGCTAGTATATTTATATTTACCACGAAAATACCTATAAAGTATCTTGCGCCTTTTCAATATTAACAGCTCCCGACATTGCGAGTACGGTTATAGTTTACGTAGTCACATGAGGTTAAATCGTAAACCTCATGTTAATAATGTATGAAGAACCGCGAAAACTAGAAGGAACAAATAGAGGTGCTTAGAAAAAAACTTTTTATTGTAATATACTGTTTTTACCATCGCACCGCCCGCCATTGAAATAGAGTTCATCCATACTACCTGGAGCCACTACGTTCATCCACAGTGCGTTTCCAGAGATCTTTTTTGGCACGTACCATCCGGTTTTGGAATGAGCTCCCTTCGACGGTGTTTCCCGAGCGTTATGACATATCCTTCTTCAAACGAGGCTGGTAGAGAGTACTTAACGGTAGGCACCGGCTTGGCTCTGCCCCTGGCATTGCTGAAGTCCATGGGCGACGGTAACCACTCACCATCAGGTGGGCCGTATGCTCGTCTGCCTACAAGGGTAACAAAAAAAAGAAACAAGCACAAAGGTGAAGTTTTTTTAAATCGCCGTGGCCCAAATGACAAGATGCGACTGTGCCGTGGTTTAAATCCCAGAGAAAGAACCAATTTCTCTAATGGAATACGTAATTGACCTTCTTCTTCTCGCTTCGATTTCCTCAATACTGAAGGTCGTGACCATCTTATCGAAACAAGAGTCTATTCCGAATCATTCCATGCCATTTGCTTCTTTCTATCCGCCGCCGAGTGTAGAGCATCTTGAACTGTGGTGTCGAGGGTTGTGCGGATCTGGTCAGTCCAAGTCCCATTGACTGAAGTTCACGAAATAATTTGACGATTAACTCTTTGAGTTCCACGTAGGTCACCCTTCGCGGCGCACTGAAGTAATTATGTTGATTTCTCTCTTCGATCTTCTTACTAAGGCGCCGGAATGTCTAATAGACTCTGGCAAAGACGAATCCGAAGATAGTGAGAATGATCTATTTCTAAGAGACCTAAAAGAAACATACATTAATAATAATAAACAAAAGAAGGCAAAGTCAGGCAATCCGGGTGTCTTAGTAACAGAAATCGACATAATTACTTCAGTGCGCCGCGTAGGGCACCGGTGACCTACACAGCAGTCAAAGGGTTAAGGAATAATATCATGTAATAAAAATCAAACTTCATATAATTTGCATTTGTTTATTGCTTACATGGTTGAACGAGCTCCCAGCCCGCCTGGTTACCGAAGCCCATAGACACCTACAACGTAAATGCGCCACCCACCTTGAGATATAAGTTCTAAGGTCTCAATATAGTTACAACGGCTGCCCCACTCTTCAAACCGAAACGCATTACTGCTTCACGGCAGAAATAGGCGGGGTGGTGGTACCTACCCATGCGGACTCACAAGAGGTCCTACCAACAGTAAACGCAGACCTCAAGTCATAAGGCTGATATCACGGTGTGATGTCTACGGATTCACTTTAAATCGAAATGCATGATTGTATGGCGGCGAAAATAGACAGAACGACGGTACCGACCCGCGCGTGCTCAAAGTGTGCCTCGCCACGAGCAAGCAAAACAAAAATATCCCTATTAATTAAGACATTTTATCATTCTTGTGAATCGAATTTCATTACTGAGCCTTTAACGAAACATTTAGTTATTCCCACGCGCGACTCAGCATTTCCGAGAACGCCTTCCGCTTGTTTTCGTAAAGTAATTTTATTATTATTTGAACAAAACAATAAAATAAAACGATAATTTAATCATCTCCACCAAGAGAGTGGAAAATTACAAGAAATGCTATTATTATTGTTACTTCGTAGAAGACACGCGTATATGTATAATAATATCGAATATTCCAGACAATGAAAGAAACACGTCCTTACGAATCCATTAGTTCCAATAACTCTTGCATTAGACGCCTTCAGCTCTAACACTAGGAGCAGGCTTAGGGACCCCGGTAACCGTTCTCCTCGAACTCGAAAAAGAGTTCGACGTGCAACCTAACCTAAATATCAGCCCGCTGAGTTTTTCGCCGGATCTTCTCAGCGGGTCGCGATTATCTACCGGTAGTAGATTCACTCCCGGAGCAGCTGCTCTTGAGTTGTTAGGTCTCCTTTGGAGGCGCTCGGGCATCTGTTAGCAAGCCCCAACCCTCCTGGCTGAGCCTTTGCTCGCCCACTTGTGCTAGTAAAACTAGAAAGGCCTCCGGGTCACCAGTAATCCCTTAATCATATAAAAAAAAAAACAATGAAAGACATAATAGTGTTTTCTGTAATATGAATACGAATTTATTGATTACTAGCGGACCCGACAGACGTTGTCCTGCAAAAATTCATTCAAGTCGATCCAGCCGGTTAGTTGCAGTATAGATCAGATAAATAATCTAGATACCGACTGCACCGCCATCTGTCGGGCTGATTTGTGAATCTAAACCATCCAGGGCGCCACCCAAACGCATACAAAAAAGTCATTCAAATCGGTCCAGCTGTTTAGGAGGAGTTCAGTGAAAAACACACGTACAGAAGAAATATACAGGGTGTCCCAGAACTCAACGTCAAGCCGAAACTGGGTGACAGGATTGATTGTTACCATAATGAGAAAAATCAGAAAAAAAATCTATCCGCATGGGATTTTTTTTTCGGAAGTTTGGAAATTATGGCCATTTAAGAAAAACCTAGAAATTTGGTCAAACTGTAACCATTTTTCGGTTATTGTGGTTAATTTTTATTATTTTTTGTTCATTTAAACCTTGGAACCGTAACCCTAAATAACATTTCTAGACCCACAGTCAAAAATAATGACACAACTGCCCCAAGTTTTCTAGAATTAAGACTATTTGTTAAGCTATGAATCTAAAATTTTTAAAAATTTGTCGACTTTGTAAGGCCCTTCTTTAAAAAAAATGTACTAAAGTGCCTTGGCAAGTGCCATTAAAAGTTCGCGCATTTAATCAGGAATGTAAAATGGTACAATACTTGTTAGTTTCATACTAAAAAAAACTAGTAAAAAATTAAAAACCTTGAGTAACCCGATTTTCGCTAACCGATTTTACTCAGTTGAAATGTTTTTTATTCGCACAAGCTCTTGGTAGGTACCTAATTTCACGAGAAAATTTACCAACTTTGTTAGAGGACGTACCACTAATAGATCGTCGCCACATGTGGTATCAACAAGATGGCTGCCCAGCGCATTACGCAGTGCAAGTAAAAGATTTCCTTGACCAGGAATATCTGGGAAGGTGGATTGGACGTTCAGGCAGTATCTTGTGGCAGCCCGTTCCGAAGATTTAAATCTCTTCGATTTTTTTTATTGGGACGTTCTCAAACAAAAAGTTTATTCAAAACCCATTGACAGCATAGCCGAGCCGCGTGATCGAATTTCTCAGGCTGCTGAGGACATCAACTCTCGAGGATATTGATAAGAAAACTAAGATCTTATGTGACCAATACATAATTACAGCTTACAAGTATATTTGACACGAAAAGTCTAGGAAACCAATCAGCTTATAGGAAAATTGATAACAGAACTGGAGCATTTTTATAAAAACAATGTTATTTATTCGTGTGTACATTTCATTTTTTTCTATAAAAAATATGGGTCTATCTGGATGAATAGATTTATCGTCAAAACCGAATTAGACAGTGACTTCGTATGAATGTATAGGGCTGCAAAGCGGTCTAAGGCCAGTAATACAATTCATAAACATTAATAGTTAATTAATAATTATTTAGGGCGAATATCGCGTATTAATTTTTAATTACTCCCTCACAAGGCGTTAAACGAGATTGAACGAGAACTTACACGTGCCAAAATACAGGAACGTGTATTATATAGATAAAATCATTAATTATTCAGATAATTGTATTACAAGTTTGAGAAAACGTTGAATTCCCAAGAATTCGATTGAATAATAATATCCTAAGTATAGAATGTTCCAGAGGAGGAAAATCAGGTTCACATAAACGATGATTCTGATTTGAATTAAAGAAAAAAATAAGTTATTCTAATTAAATAACACTCTCTTTTGACTTTTGTAGCAGTCTGTTGAGATTAAAGCCAGTGATTCTCAACCACTGTTCCGCGGCACTTTTGTGTGCCGCCAGATTTCAAAAGTGTGCCGCTAAATTTTGCGAATATATAATAATGTTAATATTATTAAATTATATAGTTTGAAAAGAAAAATATTTTAAACATGAATATATATTTAAATCCACAAAAAAAAAAATATAGTATATTTTAGTTTATTTCGTATATTAAATTTTTTTGATAAACTATTTATGCAGTGTTTTGTAGTAAGTAAATAAACTTTCTTTTTTTTTTTTGTGTGCTGCCAAATTTTGAAATCGTTAAATATGTGCCGCAACAAAAAAATGGTTGAGAATCACTGGCACTAGACACTTCTTTCAAGTATCAAGATTTTCATTCTTCTGATACACTGTTTAAGTTTAAATTTACATTACGTTTATTTATAAATTTGTCTAACTCCATAAATTATACACTATCCTGCTCTCAACTCACCCTTAAAAAGCGCTCTTTTGACTTTTGTAGCAGTCCGTTGAGATTAAAGCCTACAGATTTCTTTCAAGTATCAAGATTTTCATTCTTGTGATTTAATTTCACATTTACATTACATTCTTCTTCTCAGTCGTACACTCTTGGCGGAGTGGTCGTGGTTGTGTATGTCTTATTGCTTGGTTGCGGCTTTTGAGAGACTTCTTCATCTCTCTCTATTTGTGGCAGTACGTGTATATTCAGTAAGGGAACACATAGTAGTTAACATAATTAAGTCTGTCCATCTTGTGGGTAATCGGCCGCGAGAGCGTTTACCGTCTACTGTTCCTTGAACCACTAAAAGTTCCAATGAGCTTTCATTACGAATGATTGAACATTTGCGACACCGATCTCACTAAAGTAGATGGAGCAACAAAAAAAGTGCTTACTGGTGGTAGGACCTCTTGAGTCCCCACGGGTAGGTACCACCACCTGTCTATTTCTGCCGTGAAGCAATAATGTGTTTCGGTTTGAAGGGTGGGGCAGCCGTTGTAGCTATACCGAAACCTTAGAACTTATATCTCAAGGTGGGTGGCAATTTACGTTGTAGATGTCTATGGGCTCCAGTAACCCCTTAACACCAGGTGGTCCGTGAGCACGTCCACCCATCTAAGCAGTAAAATATAAATAAAAAAGAGTTCTGAGGTGACGCACAAAAAAAATGCAGTCGAGAACCTCCTCTTTTTTTTAAGTCGGTCAACAAATTCGGACATTACGCTCACGAAAGCTTTTAACACGCACACATTCACGACAAATGTACGAAAACAAACACAAGCGGAGCTGACCTTGTATTATATTGATTTTGTGTCTGAAATTTTTCATTTTTATCGCGGCCGTCGGACTAGTTTTAAAGATAATGCGACGATAAGCTAAATTAAAAATGTACTAAAACGACCATCGATTTATGTGTTATCTTTGTGCAAATATTTACGATATTTTACAAACTATACGGTGTACGTGTAATGAAGTTTTTTTTTTTTTATATCGATAATAATTTATTGTCCGAATTATTAATACACTAGCTTTTGCCCGCGACTTCGTCCGCGTGGAATAGTCACTATACTTTTATAGCGCACGCAAAAGGAAAAAAAGACCCGATTTTGAAACATTATTTATTGGTGCTCCGCTTGCATTGGTCTTAGCGTGATGTTATATAGCCTATAGCCATCCTCGATAAATGAGCTATCTGACACTGAAAGAATTTTTCAAATAGGACCAGTACTTCCTGAGATTAGTGCGTTCAAACAAACAAACAAACTCTTCCGCTTTATAATATTAAGTATAGATATATTTCCAGATATATACAGATATATTTCCAGCAAAAACACACATGAAATTAACAATAATATAATAATACAAGTTTGTATTTTATAAGGAAACTGTTTTCGTTTCCTTATGTAAAAGGAAGATCTTTACCGAACAAGTGTATTAACTATGTGTGATATTCTTGAACAATGGAACGTGTTTCTATTCAAGCTCACACCTGTTTTTTTTATTCGGCTATACATAGATACCGCGTAAGACCTCTTCAACCGATTTAATCTGTACCGATAAAAAGTAAAAGTCGAGATTTTTATATAATTTATTTTCTTGACGTTTTCGGCGCTCAATGTACTGCAAATGGAACAGCTGATGCGCGGGGTCACGACCTCTCGGGTATCGCGTTCGTGTTTATGCTTAGCTTAATGTTAATGGTAGTGAGATTATTTGAGAACCACGCTAATGCCGCGGGATCAATACATTTATAAAATTTTTTTGGAACGAAGTTCCTTATAAGACGTTGTGGAGGGGTACCCTAACTTGGAAAAAGCGTCCGTAACGTAAGATTTTTATTTTTTATGTATAGTCTGAGTATGATGACTATGCAGTGTCTAATGTATAGTCTGTGATGACGGTTATTATTATTATTCACATAAATAGCTGTTGCTTTGTATATTATTATTATATATTTTTTATAAATCATTGTGAGTAAAATAAAGTTAATAAAAGTAAAATAAGAATTAAAAAAAATAAAGTAGTTTTTTATTTATATTTATCAATTAAAAAATTCATAATAAAAAAATGTGTACCCGAACAATTATTTTCTTTATACCTCGAATAGAACTTAAAATTAATATTTTTTATAATAATGAACTTCGTTCCTATCCGGTGTCCCACGACACCACACATCTTTTTTTTTTTACATCACGATTTGGAAATCGTACGCTGGCGGTCGTTGAACTATGAATTTTGCGTTTGTATATTGCTTTTAAAATATCAGTTATACCGCATCCTCATTGCTACAGTCACTGCGGAGGTAGACGTGCGGCAACGCAGGGAGCACGCAAATCTGTTTGATTCTCTGAAATACATGAATTTGTAATGTTGTTTGTTATTGTTTACTTAATGCAAAGGAAATATAGTTCGAACAGAATTTTAGTTGTTGAGAACCACGAAAAACGTGACCACGACTGCAATTGCTTTACAAACTGTAAATTTGAAACTTCGGAAATAATTTAATGAAAAAAATAAAATTAGCCTTAAACGTGTTACGACTTGCGGAAGTCAAATGAAGATGCAACTTTTATGTTTCTATTAATTTTTAATTTTTTTTATTGTCGTTTAAGCAGATGAGTTTACGGCCCACCTGATGGTGAGTGGTTACCGTCGCTTATGGACGTCAGCAATGACAGGAGCAGAGCCAATCCGCTGCCTACCATTTAATACTCTCCACAAGCCTCGTTTGAAGAAGGATTTGTCATAGCGCTCGGGAAACACCGTGGAGGTGTTCCAAAGCCATTCCTTATCCTCAAACCACATTCCTACAGTGCAATGAGCCTTCAACATTAATTTCCGTATGTCGTACACCATAAACACCATTATCGTTTGATTTACATTCGGCTGTCAATTATAAAATTATAAAGCTGTCGGTCGGCACCTGGCCCCGCGTCATGAGTCCGAATCCCGCCTCGAACTGATTGAATGCAAACACCCCGGCGACATGTGTACTTCGCAGCGAGATGCGTGGAGTGGGCAACGCGAATTGCAGAATATATTTTATTTTTGGACTTGTTTTTTCGTTTATTGTAAATATGTTTACTTATATAAAAAAAATTTTTTTTTGAGAATAAACATAAACAAAAAAACCCACTGAGTTTGTTTCGCCGGTTCTTCTCGGGACTGTAGCTCTTTTTGGAACCGGTGGTAGAGTTAACATTTTTATTTTTATTTTGACATTCAACAAGTGTGTTATACTGACATCTAAATTGAAATAAATGATTTTGAATTTGAATTTGAATATATTTTTACAATTTTTTTTTTCCTACTTATAACCTAGAAGGGTTATACTAGATTCTCCGGAGTAGGTGAGCTCACGAAGCTCTAACCAGACGACGTTGCTAACACTAGCCCTAGCAAGAGCCGTGCTTCGCAGAATCTACCACCGAATCGGAAACGCGACCCACTGAGAAGATTTGGCGAGAAACTCAGTGGGCTGTGTCTGTGGGTTAATTTGCTCGCCGAATTTGGGCTTAAGCGAGATTTCTGCAACTTTACAGGAGAGCAATTGCAAACTTAAAATTTGGTAAAAATATCATGACAAAAAAAAACAGCTTCAGCTATTTGAATGTAGCAAACATAATTGAATTAAAATCATCGAATTGTTGATACTTATACCAAATAAAACAGACCTTTAATTAGAAATATAAATGTTGCATATTGAACGAAATGTTGCTTAAATCAAATATTCTTTCACCGCTCGATATGATCTCACTAAATTCAATTTAGTAGCAACTCTTTTTTTGTTTTTCGTCACCGCTAATAGTCTTCGCTAAAGCAATTATTACCGTGCTGTAAGAACATCTACAAATTGATATGACAAACTAGCTGACCCGGCAGACTTCGTAGTGCCTCAATCGATAAATAAAATACCTAAACTTTTGTATAAAATAAACTTAAAACAAACAAAAGGAACCCGTCCAACGGGAGACACATCAAAGGAAAAACAAAATTGTTATTTTTATTTAATTCCGAGCATTTTTATATTTATCTACCATTTAAACCTTCTCTGGACTTCCACAAATAATTTAAGACCAAAATTAGCCAAATCGGTTCAGCCGTTCCCGAGTTTTAGCGAGACTAACGAACAGCAATTCATCTTTATATATAAGTATATAGATAATAATGAAAATGTACCAGGAGACTGTTTGAGATGATCCCATCATTTCGTTTTTACCATTGCACGTTCCGCCATCGCAGAAGAACTAATATATATTACTTGAAACATTTGTGTTAATACACAGTTTCATAGACCTGCCACTTACCATCCGTCTTTGGAATGAACTTCATCTCCATGATGTTTCAAGAGCGCTATGACATATCCCTTTTCAAAGGAGGCTTGTGAAAAGAGAGAGTACTCAGTAGGTAGTGGCTTGGTGATGCCCGAAGAATTGACATCCACAAGAGACGATAACCACGTACCATTAGATGTGCTTCTCTTATTACAAGTGCAATAATTAAAACCTTAAAGGCATTTACAGGACTTAGCCTAAGGTCAAAATATTTTAGCGATATTTTTGATTTCCATTTCAATCCATACAGAAGCGAAGCATTCGAAGTGTTGATAAGCCCTTATTGTTTAGAAGATCTGGATTTACGTAAATACTGCTCTCAAGTCGAGCCCCGTGAGCTCATCTACCCGTCCACACGTTGTTGCAATAGCCTCTTAGGATACCAATGATAAGGCTGGAAAAAACCGCTTTTACATTTCCTTTGGACCTTATCGGTATTTGATGCAATAACTTCATTTTCGAGCACTGCCAAACCTGCCTATAGCGCGGAGTATATCCGTACTACTTAAAACCCTCCCATTTCTCCCGCAAAACATGCATTCCGGTTTGGGAGAGCCATTGTACTAAACAATTGAAGCTTGCACCTCATATGTCAAGGCGGGCAGCTGTATTCGTGTAGTGATGTCCATGAGCTCTGATAACAAATTAATGCCTAGGAGGCCGTGAGCTGGCTCACGTGTCAAAGTAACCAAAAAACGTGCATTACCCTACAGCGCATTTGAATCAGTTTTGCCAAGTACCATTTTCACGATAACAAATATTGCTTTTAAGCTTTTTATCATTAATCAATCGATTTGTGTATTGATTTCGGTTAAAAACCTCATTGAGTTATAAAGATAATATTACGATTCAATATTTTTATCTATCACATCATTCTCCTGCCCTTCTCCCAGTCACCTGGGATCGGCGCAACATGTTTTCTCCTCTATCATATACCATTTCTTCGCTCACTCCCCTCTTACACATATCGTCTTTCACGCAATCCATCCATTTTTTCTTAGCTCTACCTCGTCCTCTATAGCCTTCCACATTCATAGTTGACACTCTCTTACCAACCTCGTTGTCATTTCGTCTCATCACATGTCCGTACCATCCCAAACGCGCACTTCTCAACTTCTGTCACAGGTGTAATTTTCAAACATCCTCTAACATTTTTATCTACACAAACAATAAAATTACTTTTCTTGACTGATGGCTTCGGCAACGTGGAACCGCTGGGCATGTAATCTTGAAATTATGAAAATTAAAACTTTTACGCTATTAAAATCTACTAAAAAAAGATTTTCTTTTCATTCAATAACATCCGTAATCAGAAGTGAAGATTACAGAGGTTTTCTACAAAAACGTTTGCTATCCGATACAATCCAAGATTTTTTACTGTTGGTAGGACCTCATGTGTGTCCGCGCGGGTGGGTACCACCACCCTGCCTATTTCTGCCGTGAAGCAGTAATGAGTTTCGGTTTGAAGGGTGGGGCAGCCGTTGTAACTATACTGGAGATCTTAGAACTTATATCACAAGGTTTGTGGTGCATTTACCTTGTAGATGTCTATATGCTCCAGTAAACACTTAACACCAGGTGGGCTGTGAGCTCGTCTACCCAACAAAGCAATAAAAATAAAAGCCTACTGAGTTTCTCGCGGGATTTTCTCAGTGGTGGATTCCGATCTTTACCTATGGCCAGTCACAGCAAACTCTGTCCGGAATAGTCCCTTAAGTAGCCAGCGATTAGGTAGTAAAATATGTATATATATCTGATACGTATTACATAGAAATATAGGTCATTCCGTTGGCATTTGTAACGCGCGACGACTCTACGGGCGTCGTACGCAGCGGCGGCGCCCGCATGTCATTTCAACGTCCATTATAAAATGTCGGCAGTAATCGGCCTTTATTTTTATTTTATTTGCCAACCACCCCCGCCCCCTCGCCCCCCGGACACACCCCGGACACCCCCCGACCGATATTTCAAAGTTAACGACTGTGCCATAAAAATTTAGCACTCGACTTGAAAAAAAAATTCTGAATGAATATTGAGCGCTCGCGCGAGGTCGCGGCTTCGATTGGGTTTTAATTTTACTGCATACGAAAATAGTAATCTACAAATAGAAAATGTTATTTCGTACTTAGTATTCAAACTAAATATTTTAAAAGGATGCTTAAATAATAATAAATTAAAACTACTTTTACCGTTTAATCTCATTGTTAATTATTAACATTTCATTATTTCCGAAGTCTCGAATACAGGTGACCCCCCTATACCACAGTATTTTATAACACGGTTTCAATCTAACGCGAAAAGAAAAATTCACCAAAATCCTCCACGGAACCTCTACAATGCGATAACGAGATATTTTTTTATTTTATTAAACAAATTACATAATGCATAGTTGAGTTGATTGATTTTACTTCAATACTAACATAGTTCTTAACTTATTTATAACTAGCGACCCGTCCTCGCCTCGCTTCGGAAACTGCAATTTATTATTGATTTCTGCACTATTTAATGGATGTTATTATACATATAAACATTCCTCTTCAATCACTCTATCTATTAAAAAAAACCGCATCAAAATCCGTTGCGTAGTTCCAAAGATTTAAGCATACATAGGGACAGACAGATATAAGGACAGTGAAGGCGACTTTGTTTTATACTATGTAGTGATACACTATAAGACTATGATGTCTTGAAATAAGACTTTCTTTTGATTTTTACATATTTTTATTTTATTTTTATTTATTTATTTATAGTGCATACACTGTGACCACGCAATGTATAGGAATAATCAAAATTTTACTGCTAATTTTTTGTTTATAATAGGTAAAAAAATACATACAGGCGTTATTGAGATGTTTGTGATTCAGAAAAATTACTCTACTTTTTGTACTGGCTTCTAATCTCATATAACACGATTCCACACAACACGGGACTTTGTAGGAACGTATTTACCGTATTTTAGGAGGGTTTTAGTTCGTCATTCGCCTGTCTTCGAGATATACTTTCTACAAAAACAATCCTTTCTTTCCAATTTTTCTTCTAATCTTTTTTCGTGTATACAAATTCCTATATTCATGCATACGACTGACGAAAACAGAAGAAATTACCACATTAAATTGTTAATTCAAATTCAAATTCAAAATCATTTATTTCAACTTGGATGTCATCATAAACACACTTGTTGAATGTCAAAATATAAATGAAAATGTTAACTCTACCACCGGTTCCAAAAAAAGCCACAATCCACAGTTAACCTTTGAAGCCTGAGGACAGAGTTGTTAAGACAGGAGATCTTGTGATCGCTACCGGTAATATTATTAATGTCCTACTCGTAACATCAATGTCATATTCAATTAATTCCAATTGGATGTTATTTCATATACCTATCGAATCTTACAATATACGTTCCGAGAATAACCGCCGAAATAACAATAGTTTTTGCACTACGATTATTTTGAGAAATAAAAAATGTTTAGATTAGAACTGAGTGAATTTAGTTTTTTTTTATTGCTTGGGTGGCACCTGGTGTTAAGTGGTTACTGGAGCTCACAGACATCTACAACGTAAATGCGCCAGCTACCTTGATAATAAGTTCTAAGGTCTCAAGTATAGTTACAACGGCTGCCCCACCATTCAAACCGAAACGCATTACTGCTTCACGCCAGAAATAGGCATGGTGGTGGTACCTACCCGTGCGGACTCATAAGAGGTCCTACCACAAGTATTTTTTATTATTTCAACGGGATAAGTTTAAATGATGCGTTTTTAATTGTTTTTTTTTTATAAATTGATATCTGCCTACGAGGTTTCAACACCGACTTATTCACCACTTAACCAGGCGGACCATGAATTGTTCACTGATCTAAGCAATAAAAAAGTTGTGAGCCCGCAATGGAAATTGAACAGACCGTCAACGCCCCACGTCGTGTGGGACCACTGACCGATATTAACTTTTTCGTGCAGACGTAATTTTCTTTTACAAGAACTCATTAGGATTGCCAGACAATGTCTTACAACTTGAAAGCAATGCTAATTACGAAAGCAATAAACAAATCAAATACGCTCACCAATTGAATTCGACGATACACGGAAAGTAAAAAATCGATCCAAAAAAAAAGAAGAGAGAATAAGCGGTGGGGAGAGTGTTTATTTTAAAAAAAATTAAAAAGTTAACACAAGTTTCTCTCCTTAAATTACAATAACACTTTAATAAAGGAAATTGATGTCTGCCCACCCACTTCCCTTGGAAGTAATTAAACTTGTTTTCCACTTTTTAATATAAAACTTTTCACTTGAGCACCGAAAAAATAATAATATATATTATGAAAAAACTCGCAGGGGCCTTCGCTGTTCGTTGTTTGTACCGAATGCCTGTTTGAACTTAATTCTGGTTTCGTATTTTTCTTTTAAATTTTCTTATTAAGAGTCTATTTTTTGGTTTTGATTTATTCAGAATTATCATTATTCGACTTCGCATTTTGTGAACATTATTTCTACATCACGTCAAAAAACTATAACTTTTTTTTATTGCTTGATTGGGTGGACGAGCTCACAGCCCATCTGGTGTTAAGCGGTTACTGGAGCCCATAGACATCCACAACGTAAATACGCTACCCATCTTGAGATATAAGTTCTAAGGTCTCAAGTATAGTTACAACGGCTATCCCACCCTTCAAACCGAAACGCATTACTGCTTCACGGCAGAAATAGGCAGGGTGGTGGTACCCACCCGCGCGGACTCACAAGAGGTCCTACCACCAGTAATAAAACCAGTTACCAGTTATTCAAAATTATCATTATTCGAATTCGCATTTTGTGGATTTTATTTCTACATCACGTCACAAAACTATAACAGAAGTATGTTACCTTCGAACAAAGGAACGTTTAGGAAATTGTCGTTTGTTTAAGTCCTTGAGCCAGTTTGTATCTTTTATTGACATCTCATTGACATGGACGTAAATAACGCCAGCAGACAGATTAGTTAGTTATTGCCGATTACTTTTCTCAGACCTTGTTTCATGATGACTCTCGAGGAAAACCATTTTGGTTATTAAGTACCGCAAAATGAGTGCCCCGCCGGTTTTCAAATTCGTTAGAATGAAAGGCATAAATAGGCAAAAAGAGGCAGGGCCATTTTTTTTCTAGGATGGGTAGACGAGCTTACGGCCCACCTGGTGTTAAGTGGTTACCGGAGCTCATGTCTATGAGCTCCGGTTGTAGATGTCTGTCTACAACGTAAATACAGCCACCCACCTTGAGACATGAGTTGTAAGGTCTCACTTTTAACAGTACAACGGCTGCCCCGCCCTCTAAACCGAAACGCATAAAAAAAACAACGAATCTGTTTTTTTAAACCGACTTCAAAAAGGAGGAGGTTCTCAATTCGACTGTATGTTTTTTTTTTAATGCTTGTTACCTCATAACTTTTGACTGGGTGAATTAATTTAGATGTTTCTTTTTGAAGTTATACTTCTTTAGGTGCATAACGAAAAATTGATGAGAGTGAAATTTTACGATGCGCGCGCACTGTGACACAAAATTAACAGAATGAAGTTGCCCACTAAATCGCTCATTACAATACGACCGAAGTAACTTGGCGAGTCTGAATATAGCCGCAGGTGAACTTTCCGAACCGTACCGAGAATTACCGAATTTATACGATGTCAAGAAAAGGGATCTCCAATGTGCGTGTTTGAGAATGTTGTTTAATCGATTTTTTTTCAAATTGATTAAAATTTAAAAAAAAAAGAAATAAATTTAATAAAAATAAAGTATAACTTCTTACGCGCGTACATAAGTACACGCACCCTTTTTTTATTAGAAAGCTGACGCTTCCCGTGTGGTCTAGCTTAGTCCAGTTCTGATAATGGTATCCATGAGAAAACCATATAAGTCTCAAATTTGCATGAAGTACGTGCGCGACAAATAGATGAATAACTCAATATCACGCCAACCGATTTCCGATCATTATTTTTTTTAGTGTATATTAATTTGTTTTAGAATATCTTTTTTTTCTATTTGAAGTCGGTTAAATTTAAAGCATGTCTATTTACAATTATTTATTTTTAATTTTCATACTCATTAATTCTTAATCGTTATAGTTAGAGTGAGAGAATACTATAAGCGAATATCGAGTAGGTGTGTGAAGAGGTCGGTGTACACGAGTTAGTTCGCGAGAAAGAGACGGAATATATTTACGAAGGGACGCCCTTTTGACAATGTTTCCAAATTTTCGGAAAGCAATGTTGTATTGTTGAATGTAAAGGACGGTATACATGTGATACAGATTATTACACATTTAAAGCTTAATTTTAAGGTTCGATCTCGTGTTTACTATTGTAGTTTTGTTATTTACAATATTTCGAATAACTTACAGCTTCAATTAAAATACCATTGCTATTTGATTCATCTACAATTTTTTTCAGAATACCTGATTGTCCTTTTATCTTCAGAATTGCGTTAGTAGAATTTTAGTCACTGTTTTCTTTTCGAAGTAGTTGGTACTCATAAATTTTTCGGCAGAAATAAGTAGGAAGCTATTAGAGTTATTATTACAGTTGCTATTAAACCTATTATAGTTTTTAAAATAATTTTGATACTTGCGTTTTATCACACGACACCACATGACATGACAGGATCGCATATTGATAGGTGCAATATTTACAAGGCTGCTGGATGCTATGATTAGGCAGAACATTTAATAGTGAAACAAAACAAAAAACCCAATTTAATCCCGTGAGACATCTTAATTTGTATGTAAATGGCTCTGAGTAATTTGGTTAATGATCGACCATGAACAAAGCCCTGAGCCAAAATAGAAGTCATGTTTAGTGTAGTGTCAAATCACTCTGACAGACGGGCTAACATTAAAATAAAAACTTAAAAAAAAAAAAATTTTTTAATCTCTACCCTCGAAAATATGTTTTAAAACGTTGATCTATGTGAACCGGTCTTTACCCGTAATGCACCGGCCCCATGTCAATAATCGACGCGACCAGGGGCAGTTGGGTGGGGTGAATTATTTTTGCTATTTTCTACCCAAAAAATAGTTAGGCACGCGTTTTTACTTAAAACACCAGTTTTGGGAGCACGCGCCGCGGGCCACACGTGCCCTTGCCATCCCGCACACACGGTGACAGGAATTACGAGATACATAATAATATGTATATATATAAAAAAAAAACAAATAGTGAAATTTTCGAAATCGACTGTACCTACTTAATTTCGTAGTGTTTTTCTCGCCGACCGTACTTAATGTTACAAAGTGTTTAACAAACTGTTCGTTTTATTTCTCTAATTAGTTTTACTTATTATGAGAAGAAGAGCTTAAAGCTTCAATGAGTGAAAAAAGTTTAGACTTGAGTTTGAACAACAGGTACTTATTTAGTTTTATTTTTTATTATTTACAAAAATTGAGACTTATTACGTGACTTATTACTTATTAGACAATTTATTCGTTTTTTTTAACAGCATACAAGCTATGCTTACCAGATCTCATGTCTGTGACAGCACCTCACTTAAACCATTAATTAAAAGCAACTACGTATTCTTTAGTTAAGAACAATGTTATTTTCATTTTCACTTAACATGATTTGAGATATCATTACGTAGTTTTGTTTTTCGAAGTCTCCGTGGTCTAGGCGATAAGACGTCCGGTGCATTCGTATCGAGCGATGTGATTGTGTTTGTGTTCCAATCCCACAGACGCCACAATTTGGGTAATTAGTGGTGGTAGGACCTCTTAGGAGTCCGCACGGGTAGGTACCACCACCATGCCTATTTCTGCCGTGAAGCAGTAATGCGGTTCGGTTTGAAGATTGGGGCAGCCGTTGTAACTATACTGAGACCTTAGAACTCGTATCTCAAGGTGGGTGTTGGTATTTACGCTGTAGATGTCTATGGGCTTCGTTAACCACTTAAGATCAGGTGGGCCGTGAGCTCATCCACCCACCCATCAATGCAATAAAGAAAACAAACAATTTTTTTTTTTAATATTGTGACCGTCTGTGAGATTTGAACACCGACACAGTCGTATCATTCGGTATGGTTAGCGTCTTATATTTTAGGCCACGGCGACTTGAAAATAATTGGCAATAGAAAGATAGGAAAGCGACAACTGCGGATCTTACTAAAATATTCCCATTTATGATATACATAAAATATATTTACTAATCCCCTCATTCTTATCCGTTATCGTGTAACTAACTCTATTAAGAATTCGAATTTGTAGTTTAATATAGTATATAATAAAACAGGTTGGGGAAAAAGTTTCTTCGCATTTATTAATAAAATTCACAATATGTTTTTTTAATATATTTTATTTGCATTTGACTAAAGTATGTAGGTACCATTTTGTTCGATAACTTTTTGCCATCTTGTAAATAGGGACATAATCCCATTGCTATATAAATTTTGGGGCTTTGATCAAAATACCGCGACAATTGGTTTTGGCAGTCCTCTCGTGATGTTAACCTGACACTGTCTAAAGAGTTCTGAAGAAACCGAAACAGGTGGAAATCTGAAGGTGCAAGGTCAGGACTATACGGCAGATGCATTAACACCTCATAGCCAAGCTTTCTTAATTTTTGCTGAGTGGCTAAAGATGTGTGAAGTCTAGCGTTATAGTGATGAAAAACCGCACCCCTTCTGTTGATTAATTCCAGCCGCTTTCTCTCAACTTCTTGCTTTAATCTCATCAGTTGTTCGCAGTAGAGTTCAGAATCGATGGTCCTGCCTGGTGGTAACAGCTCATAATGAATAATGCTCTTCCAATCCTATTACGTCAATTAAATATCAAATACTTCAAATATGAAACGTCGAAAATATTATACGCGAGTTTAAACCGTAAAAGTATTTTTAATAATTATTATGTTATTCGAAAATTTTTATAATTAAATAAACTTATTAAAAATATTTATTTCGACACGGGAATCTCCAGTTATTTAGGCACAGACATCAGTTGTCAATGTTTAATCTTATATGAGTACATACCAATTCTGTGATGTTTTAATGAATTTATTCGTATATGTGATTTCCAGATGCGGCGGTGACGCGATGTCAGTGGCGCCGGCGGTGAAGCGCGAGGTGGAATTGGAGAACGGCGGCGGCAGTCCGGGGCGCAAGCGACGCAAGCAGGCGGCGCCGTCCCGCGCGCCCCCGCCCGCGCCCCCTCCCCTAGACCTGCACGCGAAGATGGCAGACATTTACAAGAGCGCTCTCGCCTTCGGAGAGCTCGCGCTGCCGACCTTCGACCCGCTCGCCGCCTTCCGCCTCCTACCGCGACACGATCCACCGCGCATCTTCAATCCGGAAGCCTACTGTGACCTCTGCTGTAAGGAGTTCTGCAACAAGTACTTCCTTAAAACGCATCGCGCCAACAAGCATGGTATCTACGACGGCAACGAGCCTCAGCCGGCCGCACCTCCTCCTGCGCAACCCTCGCCCCCGCGGCGTGCATCCGACGAGGAGTCCGGCGGCACTCCACGGAGACTGTCGCCTGATTCAGCGCGACGTGCTCGCGAAGCCGGCTTCCAACCCGACGTGCTGCGAAGGCTCGGAGTCGTCAACCCTGAAGCGTTCTGCGAGATATGCTGCAAGGAGTATTGCAACAAATATTTTCTGCGGACGCACAGGGAAAGAAGACACGGGGTTCCACTGATGCACTCATTGTCGATGGAGCATTCTCCACCGTCAATCACTCCGCCTGGAGGACAGTTGATCACCTCGCTCAGCACGCCCTTGGGTACACCGCTGGGCACACCGCTGGGAACTCCACTGCCGCCGCCGCTAAATACGCCACCTGCTCTGCCGGCTCCACCGCCTGATACGCCACCGCGGTCTCATTCGCTCCCGCCACCGTTCGACACTGAAGAGATGGCGGAGGTAAAACGAGAGTGCGAAGACGATTTTGAGGCAGTACTTCGCGACGGACAGACGAGTCCTCTCAATCTCATCGTAGAGGAGCGAGGCGCCGCGTCCCCAGGCTCCGCCAGCGAAGAACTCCGCAAGCTGCAGACGATGATATCGCAGCTGAACGAGCTCGCGGCCGAGAGATTAGCAGAAGACCCGGGAGAAGGCGGAATGCGGCCCCCTTCAGCCTCGCCGCCCCCGCCCGACGAGCGCCGAGCTTCATCATCAGGATCGAGTTTCTGTGAAATATGCAACAAGGAGCTGTGTAACAAATATTTCATGCGCACTCACATGCAGCGCATGCACGGCATCTCGCTTGAGAGCGGCACACAGCTGGGTGGCGTCACGTGTGACATTTGTCACAAGGAGCTTTGTAGTAAATATTTCCTACGTGTACACAAGCATAACACGCACGGCATCCCGGCACCGCCCGCCCCCACCACGTCTGCGCCCGCGGAGCCGTGCCCGCTGTGCGCGCGGAGGTTCCGGGGCCCGCGTGCACTGCGCGCCCACTTGCTCGCAGAGCACGCTCCGCCCGCGAGACCGCCGCCCCCGCCCCCGCGACCGCTAGACCTGCTGGCGAGAGACAAGCCCTATGCGTGCTCGTACTGTCCGTTCACGACGGACGTTCTCGCATTTTTGTTCGCCCACGAGCGTGCGCACGCCCAGCAACAACAGGCGGCGAGCGAAGCGGCGGAAACGCCTTGCGAAGTTCAGATCGGAGCGGGCGAGCCAGAGGGCGGCGAACACAAGGCGGAGGCGGTGGACGATATCGAGGGCGAGGCGGACGCGTCGTACTCGTGTTCACGCTGCTCGTTTCGTGCGGAAGGGTTCGCGGCGCTGGAGGCGCACCTGAGGGCGGCGCACGGTGGGGCGGGCGCGCTGCTGGCGGTGCCGCGAGCCCCGCAGGCGCCGCTCACGATGCAGCCCTTCGTGGTGGAGGAGGCGGGCGGCGCACTGAGCCTGGTGCCGTCGCTGGTGTTCCTGCCGGTGCGGCGCCGCGCCACCCGCCGCGCCACCGTCACGCTGACGCTCACGCCGGCCTAGCCGCGAGCCCATCCCGCGGCTGCTCTCGACTCTACTCACTACATTTAACGCTGTGTGCCTTCAAGCGATTGCTGAAAAAATATAATGAGACGTAATAATTGTAATCGGAGAAGCTGTCCGCGGCCGCCCGCTCGAGCGCCACACCGCGCGGCGGCCCCCGGCCTCTGTTACTGTCAGAGTCTGACTTCATATTATTGAGAATTATATTAAACGGGTGATATAATGTGAAACGTTGCCGCTTTTAAATTCGATTATTTATTATTATCTCCTGGATGTTCCGTCGGGTCGGTCCGAGACGAGTTTTTGAAACGTCGATTTCGATCGGGAGAAGAAATACACCGTAGTATGTAACTTATTATTGGAAGGTTTGTAATGCGCGGGTGCGCTCGGGTAGTGTTAGCGCAAGATGTTGATCACCGCTGCCTCGCGCCGCCTCTCACTGCGGGCCCACGGGCTGCACACTAGCTGTTGGCGACCCATACATTTGATTATATTATTATTGAAACGTTATATTTTGGAGTTACAACGACACAAACAGCGCCGGACGGAGGCCGCGCGTTCCCTTAGCTACTCGATACTATTTATTGTTGTCGACGAGTGACTTAAGCACAAAGATACGTACTATTGGGCAGTGATCAACATTAACGTAATATTAGTATTAAATTTGATTAGTTAGGTGTCGATGGGGCCCGGTCGGTCGAGTTTAGTTGTGAAACACATCGCTCATACGGGTCATTGTTAGCGGGCGCGGTGGCGGGCTCAGCTCGTCCCGCGCCCCTCCTTCGGGCCGGGCCTCCATTCATACTTATTTACATGTAATCGATAACATTATATGTTACTTAAGCGATCCCCGGCTCCTTCGGTCCCCCGCGGCGACAATCTACCTCACAAAAGTACAAATATTAGAATTAATTATATAAATAAACACTATTTTAAGACGCTACGAGTAATATATTGGATTAATGTTTAAACTAAGCGAACCGTCTACACCATTGAAAGACTGACTATGAGTTAACAAGTTCTATGCGCGGGGGACCAGGGGGTCGGGGACGCGGCCACTGTCTTGTTATCAACACTTGTTTGAGTAATGAGGAAAGTTTGTTTTAAATAATTAAATATTCGGTAGTTGAGTGTGGAGGTTAGCTTGTACAAACGATGCAGCTTCTAAAGAAAGTTCCTATGTATGTACGTAAGATGTAATTTAAATCTAATGAAAATATATAGAGGTCGTTATCTTGGCGGTTCCGCGTCGTTTACGGGGCGAAATTCGGTTTTCAAGGGAATTATAAATATTGTGATCGGAAACCAGGATTAGTCTCGTCATACAAACGCTTTTATAGATTCCTAGTCGAGTTCCTAAATGTTACAAAGCTTCACAATTTATAGGTTACGATTTTTTCGACCCAAAATTATTTCCTTTGTTTTATTGAAAATAAATTAACCGCCCTAAATTATTGCGAAATAAATTTTTTAACTCAAATTATCAAATCACAAAATCCATTTACGTTCATTGTATTAACTTAATTTCGGACTTAATGCAAAACTATACTTATAATCTCAAGTTACTAAACAAAGTTACTAATTATGAAAAAAAAAAGTTCCTATTTATTCTTCCATAAAAATGTATTTGTTCACTACATTAACAAACATATTTTTTTTGTAAAATCAATATAACTAAATAAATTTACTTGAAACTTTATACCAGATTATGCAGGTAAAACTTAAAAAAAATCATATGTAAAACTGAATATGACATTAAATCAAATAATTCTTTTTTCGATAAAATTATATAAAATTTTACCACGGCTTGAATCACATAAGGTCGGATTAATTACTTTAGAAGGGCAAGCTAATGTGAAGAATACATAGACGTTCTAATTTCTCTATAAACTCATTTTACCGACTCCAGCAACAATAAATAACAGAAAACTAACCTAAGTTGATTAGGAATTAAGAACAGAACTTATTTATTACACAAACAATTACAATACAACCCTATTAAAATTTAATATCGGAATTAATTCAATTGAAAACAGCCATCGATAACAGCAAATAAAAATACATAAGACGTAATTAAAACTACACTTCAAGTTTATAATCACGGATAGTATATAACGAATACTGTAAAATATTCGAAACACTGGAATCAATATGATGAGAAGAAAAACGCTACGTTAAATGGTAAATGTAATTTTGACTATGCGTACGACACACGAAAGCTGAAAAAAAAACATAATACATTTTAAATTTCAATAACCTTCAATCTATAAAATTGTTTCAACAATTTTTTTTATCAAAAGCCTTAATCTACCGTGCCGTGTCACTCAATCACATTAGATTTGAAGAAACTCCAAACTTTTAGGTATAAATAGCTGTATTAATTAATGAAGAGCCTTCCTATAGTCTTCCTCCGTCACGCCAAATAAAAAAAAAACGAAAAACGCGCGAAGCCGAAAAGATAACGCATATTACAACAAATTATATTAAAATTTAAAATTATAACAAATAAATTTAAAAAAAAAAATTGTACGCGCGGTCATCGACCCACCGTGACCATCTATATTCCATTAGGAGGGACATTTCAGAACCACAGCTAGGAGTGAAATGTCCGAAAATTTTTATATTGTCTCGAATTTAGATTTTCACGGAGGTCGCGACCTTTGTATGTAGTCTATTGATTGTGTTCAAATGTTTTTATTTTTAGCTGCATTGTACCTGCAGAGAACGACAGACAAACGTGGCCGCACACGTATCAAATACATTCAGATCTTAATTTTACTGCAAACCTTTATTTGCACCCGCAAATTAAGTTGCTTATATGCTTGCTAGATAATTTGCATTGCTTCGACATCAGGGCTTTTAAGCTACATCAAATTTTAATAATGTTCTAGTGCTATGATATTATATGGACATAAATAATTTTGTTGTAGCTTAAACAGCAATTTGAAAGATACAAATTATAATATTCGTAGACAAAAAAAGAAATCCCTTTTATTGTTGTTTATTATTTTTGATCTAGATGTAGTTTAGTCTAACTTTAAAAGTATCTTGAGGTTTTTACTGTTTTGAAGAATACTAACCCCAAAAGCCCGGTTTCAGGAACTTCACTGCAACCCTGAAATGTATTATTCCGTATTCGAAAAACGCTGCTGATTTCGTTAATAGTTTTGTAAGATTATATTAAAGTTAGACAGCACGACAATAGGTTAAAATGTATTGCAAGATAGTACATTTTTTTTTTTGTAAATGCAAATGTAACTATAACAAAAAAAAACCGATAATCCTAAAAATTTTAATTTAAAAATATTCGATTACCAATAATAAACTAATAACGTATGGGGTGCAGTTTGTTGTGACGTCAGATTTTGTGACAAATTCGCGTTGATATCATCACATAACGTTTATCTCTAAGGCATCGCAAGTCCTGTTCAAAATCGGAGTCAATATTGTTACGGATTCGATAGTCGGGCCTTGTAAAGTATGGGCGCTCCAATTTAAGATTTTATCTTGTCTTTCATAACCGAGACCGCGAAAATGAAATCGTTTGACTTAAAAAAAAAGAAACAATAATATTTTGAATTTTCCATTGTGACATCTATCAATAAAGTGACGACGGGTATCATTACGGATGGACCATAAATCACAATAAAATTATTAGCAAATTGACCAATAAAATTGCCTTTTTATTGGATGATAATTTATCAATGCCGGTCCTATTTCTTTTCATAGACGCGTTCAGTATCGGCCGTAGATTTATTTATTATTTTTTGTAATCGGTGTAAATCCTACATTGTAATTAGTAGTGAACTGTGAGTTTAAGGTTTACGTTATGACGCCATGACGGTTTCAAATTTCAATCCATTAAACAGTAAACTTAATTTAAATGCTTAATGTCATTGAGGTACCAGAATATTTGCATTCGTGCTTGCATTTTTCTGATCTGCTACTTATCAGGCACAAGTGTTTAGCCGCGCTGCCAAAGCCTTTAAATAGGCTAGCCTTATGATCTAGTGTGCGGCCAGAATGAATAGTACAAATTTACCAAAGAGAATTTTAACGGTGTTTGGTATTAAAAAAAATACAGTACAAATTATTGTTAAGTAAGATGATATATATAAAAAATTATAATATATTTGATACACACGGGTACAATGCGTAATACAATAATAACAGTCGCACTGTTTGTTATTTAGTTAATAATTTTATGAATATTATAATGTACATAGACGAAACCGCAACCTGTCTTTCTCACTTGTAGTATATTAATGAGTGAAGGAGACAGAAATAGTTTATTGTTTTGAACACCTATACAAGTATTGTGAATCGAATTTTAATTAGTTATTAAGCTATAAATAGTTTTAGTCTTTAATACTATTGTTCAAAAAAGTTATTTATCAATGAGAAAATTGTCAATAAAATATAATGCTTCCTTATTCAGAACAGCTAAGTGGTTTTGTTGGATAGTTATATCACATTCATAGCATATTATTTTCAATCGTATTGACTCTGCACGTGTATTCAACAAAAGTTAATTTTCAAAATGAATTAAATGTCTGAGAAAGAATTGCCTGACAATAACCATAGATAAATTCATTGTGAAGTGAAATTCACCCTTAGAATCGACTTAATTTACAAGGCCATTTTGGACGAAAGGTAATTAGAAGTAAAATCAGGCGATAGAATCAATTATATTCATCCAATATAAAATTAATTGAAGTGAAAAATACCACCAAACAATGCATGCGACTTAGATACTACTTACTTGCATTATTTTTTTCTAATTTACATTTGACAGTGACAGTTCGTTCTGTCAACGTCATCAGATTCGCGCTATTGCGTGCACGCACGTTTACGATTATTTTATAGAGATATATAGATATTTTAAATGATTCTGCGTTACGTGTAACAGCCGATTTTGTTTGAATAAAACCTTGTTGGAGTCATCTCTGTAATCGAATAAAAAATAATCGATAAAGCGTTATACTTGAGTACGTAATTAAATTAGTTTAAAAGCGTTAAAATTCGATTCACAGTGACCGATTCAATATTTAAATGAAAACATTGAATGGCTGTGTTTCAAGACATTGTTTGTTTGTTGAATTATATTTCCTTGTCTTAGAAAACACAAATTCAAGGATTCATTTAAATAAAGCTTAATATGACATAGCCATGTGTATTCTACAACGTAATATTTCAGTACGAGCTCGGCTGTCTCTCTCTTGCTAGGCGTTATTCGTTCGAGAGCGACAGTGTTAGAAAAATTTATATATTTTTGTGTTAATTTTAAGTCAACGCTAAATTTCAAGCTTCTCGTAATCAGTGTCTAGTCAATGTATAGGTAATTTAATGAAAACGATCTCATTTATATTTTCTGTAGACATTCCAAAGAAATTAAGTTGTCTTTTCACGTGTATTCAATCGAGCGTCCCGCGTGTGCTGTGTCACAATGCTAACACGTCGACTGTCGTGTAGGTCACCGGTGTCCTACGCGGCGCACTGAAGTAATTGTATCGATTCAATCATCTTACTACGCTGGAATATGTAGTAGACTCTAGGAGAGACGAATCCAATGATACCGAGATGAGTCTGTTTCTAAGATACCTAAAAGTCTAAAATATACATTAAAACAAAAGAAGGCAAAGCTAGGCATGCCAGGCGTCAGTGTTGACCGCGGTAACCCCCCTACCTCATCCGGGTTCTGACCTCGGAGGGGATCGGGTAGGGGAGTCGTTTAGTTGACCGGTCGACGGTGTATCGCGTCCCGACCCGGCAGGCTGGTTCTGGTCCAGCGGGGTATTCCGGGACACCAGCGGCACCGTCTGGGCGGCCCGACGGGCTGCCGTACCGAGACGGCCGACGTTTCAGAGCCTTCGATTCGCCTCGAAGGCTCCGTCGGCTGGGCGTCCTTGGGGTGAGCCGCGCTGTCTGGTTGTAGTGTTGACCGCGGTAGCCCCCCTACCTCATCCGGGTTCTGACCTCGGAGGGGATCGGACGTCGGGTGTAAGAGTGCAGGGGAGTCGTTTAGTGGGTGGGCTCTAAAATCCTTGGGCCCGCGGTCTGCTCACAACACCATGCAGATCGTTGAGTCTCACATACCCCGCGCGCCCCTTTTGCGCGGGGACCTCGTAGGAGGTTCGGCCCTCTACCCGAAAAAAAAAAAAAAAAAAAAAAAGGGGAGTCGTTTAGTTGGTAGTGCCCTGAAAACATCCTTGGGCTCGCGGTCTCGCAGTTGCGGTCCAGTCCCACATACCCCGCGCGCCCCCTAGGCGCAGGGACCTCGTAGGACGTTTACAATTAAGTTGTTTATTTTTGTACCGACATATTACTATCGATATTTTCTCTGATCGTAGTAATATTATAGTTTAAGAATAACACACTCATAACGTTGCACGTAGCCTGAAATTTATTTAGGAAAGATTTCGTGAAAAAACTAGATACATATATAAATTGATTTTTTTTAAATAGTTGTTTACTTCGGAAACTTCAAAATGTTGATCGAATCACATTGCAAACTAAGTTTCAACACAGACTAATTATTCACGCAAAATACAATGAGATTTAATTAGATTGCCATAAATTAAAGACATCCTGCTTAAAACATAATTATTGATCAAAAATAATTCTCATTACAACTTCTCCATCGAAAATAGCACCGCTACTTTCATAGCTAATCATTCGTGACGTCAGAAACATAGAATACAAATTAAGAAAAAGTTAAATAAATTCTATCCATAAATCGATACCTGCAATCAAAAACATTGTATCTTATTTTGTTAGAATTAAATATATATAAAAGAATAGGGATACGGGGATCATAAACATTATATTCTTTGTGTTGTTTATAAATCGATTTGATAAAATCAGTTACAATGTTTTTCCTTACAGCTGTTGAAATTGTTCTACGTGTAGTTAAAATGAGTCGACTATTATCAAAGCCGGCAATGTGACTTTTGGACAATTATTGGTAAATCAGAAAAACGAATTATTGACTTTGTATTCCATTGGCAGTCACAAAACTCTTCTGAACGACATCTTAGATAAATAACAGGTTAAGTTAATACTTTTAATGCAGGTTTTGAACCGTATTCTTTGAAGGAGACGATTATATTCAAATCAATCTGTATCGTCATATCAATAACATTTTTTTGTCCCAATTCACAGATTGCCACCTTTGATAATAGACGACTCAAATGCATCCTTATTAAACAATTAGAACATTAGTATAAGTCAGTCTGATGATAAATATTTTATGTTATATGGTATTTTTGAGCTTATAACTAATATAAAGTAAAGGTTTCACCGCTCCGATTATAATTACTGAATGCTCGCTTGAGAAATGAGAACACAGTGAAAAGACGACTTAAAAATAGTATATATAGTTTCTAAATTCTATAGTTTCAAAATAAGTGCGACTGTGAAAAAACAATACGGATTGATTTAAACTTTATTTAATTTCTGTAATGTATTGTTTCTAGTCAAATTATTTTATGTAATTTTACTGATGTGGATGATCAGAAATTTTCAATATGATAGAGGAAGACTATTCAGAATAGAAAATAAAACTCTAAATGTCAAAATCAAATGTTTTGTTTGTGGTTAAAAGTTTAAATTACGAACATTGGATTTTGACGTTTCGAGGTTAAAGGTTTTTTTTTGAGTTTATGGCCTGGTATCTAGACCTTTAGGCCAATGGTTAAAGGTTTTGTTTGTCAATGTTGCTAGAGTTGAAAAATATTTCGCACAGTCTGTCTTGTTATGGTGCATTGTTGTTCGACATTCGTTGTGAAATTAATATATTAATTAGTAATATAGCAATACTGACAAATAATTCAAATGTGTTAATTATGACAGCTACGGAAAGACCATTACGATTTCTGAAAATGAACGAATTTAAATAAAAAAAATCGATTATCACAGTTACAATTGAGTAGATAACATAAATTAATAATTAATGGCCATCCACATCGGTTGAAATGAAAATTAAAATTTATTAAATAAAAGAAATACATTCTGGCTTTAGGAGAGAGCCAAATTTATGCCTCAATACACGTAACAGCACTTTACGATAGAACATCTTTGAAAAATGACATAATTAACAAAAGTAAAAAAAAACACAGTATAAAATTTACGAAAACAGGAAATTTTTTTAGAGAAATACACTAATCCAATTAACGCCCAAAATACATTGATACATTATTCATTATTACCACAATTTCTTCTTAAAGACATTAACTACAATATTATTTTATAATGGTCGTATGGAAATTTAGAAAAAAAGTGTTATTTCCAAGAAAACAATATTATAAACAGGAGTCGGAGGTTCATTTTGTTTTCGTGAAACCTGTTTTTGTTAAAGTGAAGTGTTGTCGCGTGTGTTGTGGTCGGTATATGTTCCTAATTCCGTCTGTTTGTTACGTGTTTGTTTTTCATTGATTGAGCGAAACATTTCTACCATATTCAATAAATTAAATATACAAATATGTCAATGTTTTTCTCGTTAAGCATCCGAATGAATAAGTAATTGGTTTTTTTTTTCTTTGTTTACTTTACTTTTTTTTTCTTTCCTATCTATGCTGATAGCCTTGAGAGGCTATTTCAGCTTCGCTTTGACGTGTAGGTGAGCTCGCGGGGCTCAAACCGGGAGTGTTGCTAACACTGGCCCTAGTAAGAGCAGTGCTTCGCAGAATCTACCACCGGATCGGAAACGCGACCCACTGAGAAGATTCCGCGAGAAACTTAGTGGGCTTTTACTTTACGTTACACATTCTAAGACGCTTGCAACTCTTAAATATTAAGTATTATTTAAGCTTGCAACACGTCGAACTGTCGTGAACTTATTACGTACCTAATAGTGGTAGGACCTCTTGTGAATTCTCACGGATAGGTACCACCGCCCTGCCTATTTCTGCCATAAAGTAGTAATGCGTTTCGGTTTGAAAGGTGGGGCAGCCATTGTATTATGAAAATGAGAAACTTATATCTTAAGGTAGGTAGCAAATTTTACGTTGTAGATGTCTATGGGCTCTGGTAACCACTTAACACCAGGTGGGCCGTGAGCTCGTCCACCTAACCAATAATAATAATAAAAATTTATGTTGTCTGCAGTTGTTGATAGAAACACGACCTTTCTTGGACAACTTCGCCACTGTCAATCCTACGAAAGATTTCAAGCACACCAAATTGTCGTGGCGCTTAGAGATCGCATACACTCTTCGAGAGCTTAAAAGGTTTTACTAACCTCTAAATATGTACGTACTTTCTGTAATTTTGAGGTTTTAGGGCTAGAGAAACAATCACCAACTTCGCCAGTTCAGATGTTTTGTGTCGCATTTGTGTGATACTATTACAGCAATTCAGTTTTCTTTATCATTTCATACAATTTTACGAGATTATTCAACAAAGCTTGGCGCGATAATGAGAAAATACAATAGATCATATATGAAAATAACAGAATTCGAAGGATTCAAATACATTAAATAGTATTATTATTCGCCAATAGATGTCGGGAAGAGTTGATTATTGAAAACACGAATAAAACAACATTTTCTGAAAATAAATCGTAGCTAGATCGATTTATCGCCCTCGAAATCCCCTGTATACTAAATTTTATGAAAATCTTTGGAGCCGTTTCCGAGATTCAGATTATATACATATACCTAGTCAGGTCATAAATTCTGTCACATGTTTAATGTAAAATAATTGAAACAAGTTTATTCATTATGTAACCATTCATATACCAAAATGAACTTAACAAAACATAGATTCTTATGACACTAAAGTTTATTCAAAATGACCTCTGTGATTTTGAATACAGGCCTTCAATCTGCGCGGCCAGTCGTCTATCGCAGCACGAACGAGGTCCATGTCAATATCGGCGGCTGCCTTAATAAAGGATGTCTTGAGTGACTCCAAATTGGGATGAGGCTTTGAGCACGCCTTTTCCTCCAAGTGTTGCCATATCTTGTAATCTAACGGATTCAAATCTGGACTGGAGGAGGGCCAGTCTTCGTGCCGGATGAAGTCGATTTCACGCGCCGCCAGCCAGTCTTGTGTGCTCTTCGCTCTATGAGCTGGCGCCGAATCTTGTTGGAATACCCAGTGCCTGTTATTGAACATGGTATGAGAAACAGGTTCCACAAGGTTCGTCAGGACTGTATTTTGATACACAACTGCATTCGTTTTTACACCTTTCTCACAAAAATGTACCTCTGTTAAGCCCCAATAAGAAACTCCCAACCATACCATGAGCGAGGATGGAAAATGACCTCGTTGGGCACGCGGAATACGGTTGCTCGCTTCTTCACTACTGTGTGCGTACACCTTATCATTTTGTTTGTTGTAGCTCTCTTCTACGGTAAAATTTTTTTCATCCGAAAAAAGAATTTCCCGATTTTTTTTTCCCGCGTACCGCTTCACCAAAGCGCGGCATCTCTTCAGTCTCAGGTCCATTAGACGAGCATTCAAACGATGTCCTGTTTTTCTTCGATATGCCCGAAGCCCTAAGTCTTCATTTAACACCCTTTTCACTGTGGTTCTTCTTAACCCCATCTGAAGGGCCAACAGTTTCTGCTTACGTTTGAGATTTCGTTGAATTCGCGCCTTCACAGCTTTTATCACTGCGGAGTCCTAGCAGACCGAGGGCGACCACTTCTTGACCTGTCATCTACACTGGAGTCTTCATTGTATCGTTTGATGGTACGATAAACGAATCTTTTGGTTATATTCAAATTTTTCAGTATGTTAAAAATTTGAATTTGCGCGTAACCGCAACGACGCAACGCAATAACTGCAACACGGTGTTCTTTAAGCGTCTACTCCATATTTAAAAATAAGTAAAATTCTAAAAGTATACATTTTTATTTTCATGAACAATTCGAAATTCGAATTCAATAAACTTTTTTGTGGCCAGCATTCTAAAAGAAAAGTTTTTACTGTGTGACAATACTTATGACCTGACTAGTTATACTAATTAATATACAAGAATTGCTCGTTTAAAGGTTTAGATTAGTTCTTTTAAATCGTGTCAGGTGATTTTAAAGTTAATAAAATATTTTATATGTACATTAAAAGCTTTTAAAATAATTAATATACGTACTTTAAAGGTAAAAACAAACGCGTTTAAATAGCAAATCGAATTAACGATTAATCATTTTTGATGTGAAACATCTATAGCCGCACGTAAAACCGATTTTTGACGTGGCGACGCATGCCGTGGCGACGCGTCGCCATGCGCAATCGACTGTGCGATTCTCTCCCACTCGATCCGGCGTTAAACCATCTCTCTCGCTACACTGAGCTCGGATACCTATAGTGTATACTCCGTAGTGTATACAGTGTTGTTTACTACAGTACACATAACCTGTGTTTTACTTGGAAACAAATTATTTTTTCGTAATATTTTATTTTATCATTATGACATATTTAGTTCCTATCACAATCTGTTCTTTTCTGCATATTACTTTTACAAAATAATGTCGATGTTTCACATCTGCCAAGCGTCCCGTGACGGCTCACTTTTTTTTTTAGATTCTGTTGGTCAGCATTAAGAGCGAAATTATAAAATAATCGTATTATCATAGGGCCTTAATGCGTGGAAAATTTTCACTTAAAGTTGACGAAAATGACGAAAACGGACGTACGTAAGTACATATCAAGCTACATAAAACCGTGCTAAAAATGGAACCCCATTCAAACTTCAATAAATAAATCAAGTAATAATGTTAAAGTACAAAAAAAAAACATGAAAAACACTCTTAATTAAAGATTATGTACGCGTCAACTGTCGGCTTAGATTGATAACACAGAAAAAACGGGATTCCGAACGAAAATCAGTGGTTTTTTTTAATAAATACAGAAAAAAAAAGCGACATCCATTAAAAATCGCGTGCTGAGGGTTCCGCGTGCGGCGCATCTGTCGCCCGTACCGACGGAAACGCAGTGAAATTTTAGAAAAATGGGTTAAACCGTCAACAGAACAACATCGCAGCGAGGGGTTAAGTTTTGTAACATAAAATGTCAACATTACACGGATGTTAACCCGACGGTCGTGACACGGTCGTGCTTCGTTATTTCGAAAGCTTTTAAAGCGTTTGGGGTTCATAAATATAATAATTCATAAGTTTATATAAATTTTTTTTTGTGTAAGTATGTACAGTTTGCAAAATAATTTCCAGGATTCGGTTGTGTAATGGATAATCAATTTTCAATAGTCTAGATGAACATGTGCTTAAAGACTCTCACATAAGAATCGTCAAGTCATACACTCACACGCAAAGCAAACCTGAAATTTTAAAGCTAATTGTAGCTTTACCACATAAATTTCTAATTACCTTGACTCACTGCCACCAGGAAGACTTTGCGTGTACCGCATTTGTCTTATTAAAGCGAATTATATGGTAACACGATTCCCTTGAGTTTTCATGGCATTAGAAAACAAAACAACAATAACATTTGTCATATAACATAATGACGCTGGTCTGTGGTTTGTTGTATCATTGAATAGATTTTGAAATGCGTCATGTTTCTGCTGTCTGCTTTGACGTAACCGTCAGCATTGGATGATCTATATATTAATACGTGAAGCAAAAACTTTGTATCCCTTTTTACGAAAATTGCGCGGACGGAGGACGTATGAAATTTTCCACACTTATAGAGAATATAGAGAAGAAGTGCACATTGCTAATTTTTTTTTAAATAATGCATAAAAGATACATTAAATCAATAAAGAAAACATTACACACACCACATACCATGTATTTGACGCACACACGCATGCATACTATTTATTGTCAGACTTTTGTTCTTGACATCTGTGGTCAAATTGAGAATAGATTAAATATTGTTTGTCTTTATTAATATTTTTTTATAGTGTAGCCTTGGCGAAATTTGTGATTATAGTATGTGTACAAACTTACAATTCCAATTAATTATACTCGAATTTCGACTACGGTGGGACCTCTAGTACTTATTAAGGGACAAGATGAGATGGCACAACATCGCCACTTCGATAAAGCGGCACGACACGAGAACCCTCTCATCGTGGCCGCCGGTAACTACATTCCCGATCCTGCGGACTGAATGGAAAGCAGTCGACGTGGCCCAAAATACGTCATCTCGGATCCTCCCGATCCACTAACGGTGCTTTTAGGTACTTCAAGCACCGGTCACCGTTCTCGTCGAACCCGTCGCTTGCGACGAAGGGCTCGACGAGTAAATTAACTCTCAGACACAGCCCACTGAGTTTCTCGCCGGATCTTCTCAGTGGGTCGCGTTTCCGATCCGGTGGTAGATTCTGCGAAGCACGACTCTTGCTAGGGTTCGTGTTAGCAACGTCATCAGGTCATTTGTCACGACAAAAGTCATGGATGGAGCTGACCAGGACCTTCAGGCATGAAGAGCACGACGGGAGGTGGAAATCCTTAAACAAGGTAATCTACTGGTGGTAGGGCGTTTTGTGAGCCCGCAATGGGAAGTATCACTACCCTGTCTATTTCTGCCGTGAAGCAGTAATACGTTTTGGTTTGAAGGATGAGGCAGCCGTTGTACTGTAAAAACGGAAACTTTAGATCTCATATCTCTCATATCTCCTTTTTTTATTGCTTAGCTGGCTAGATGAGTTCACGGTCCACCTGGTGTTAAGTGGTTACCGAAGCTCATAGACATCGTTTTCAACATTGTAAACATTGTTTTAGCGCCTATTGTTTTTACATACGAAGCAGTGTCAATTCAAACCTAAATAACTCCATACCAAAAATATTGTTAGCTTGTAAGGCCACTTTTGGGCTGACGGCCTCATATCTAAATTAGTTATGTGTGGGCTTTGAAGATCAGTGGCGTCTTTAGATCACCGAAAAACACATTGAATTCCTGATGCCATAATTCCGGTACTCGGACTGTTGTCTTTTTGTCGTTTGGAATTGCAAACTTAACGTCGCGTATTTCACTAACTTTCTATTTATCAAATTCAGATTCTCTCTAATTCAGATTCTCTGTAATTTACAAGATTTAAATGGGTTTTTTAATTCTGTTTTTTTTATTGGCCTTGTAGGCAGACGAGCAAACGGCCCACCTGATGGTGAGTGGTTACCGTCGCCCATGGACTTCAGCAATGCCAGGGGCAGAGCCAAGCCGCTGCCTACCGCTTAATAATGTCCACAAGCCTCGTTTGAAGAAGGACATGTCACAGCGCTCGGGAAACACCGTGGAGGGGAGCTCATTCCAAAGCACCCGGCTTTGCGTAAGTGGCAAAAAAGACCTCTGGAAACGCACTGTGGATGACCGCAGTGGCTCCAGATAATATGTGGATATAAAGGGCCATGCATTGCCTGGTCGTAAAATCTGTTGTCACCTGTGGAAATCAATGGTACTAGAGGCTAGAGCACACCAAAGCATAAGGACATATCTGATAAAAACTCCCGTAAAGAGCGAGCGATTCTAGTGATGTTTAGATTACAGATTACAAAAAGAACAGTCTTTTTAGAGTTATACAAGTAATGCATTTTGCAAAAACGCCGGCTGAACTTTAATTTTTACCAACAATAGGTTATCAATCACTTGCCAAAATTCCAATCTTGACATTAGCCCTTCTGTTATTTTGTCGAACATTCAACAAAAAATTCAATTTTTTCCCAAAAAATGTAATTTCGCAAATCCCTTTTGAAATAAAAAAAAAACAACTCTAAATCATTTTCTAAACACGTATTGTTGATCTCTTTTTAAACCCTTTTTGTGCAGTGCACGTGACATACGCGCGCCACTTTTTATATTATACGAAAAAATAAAAAAAAACACACACACAAGAAAAAAACTTTAATGCCATAAAGCGTAGCGTACCCACTGACCTACATACACTTAAACCCCATAGCGATTTTCCCGAAATCAGTAAAAAGCACCCCATTATTACAACTTTCAACATAATTGAATTCAATCCTTTGGAAAAAGGGTTCAACGAAATACCTAATATAGGGATTTTTTTGTATTTGCAACATCCGACTGTCATTGTTCGCGCCAAAAATTACACGTTCTGTCAAAATTTCGCGCCATTTAGTTCGGACATCTGCCGTGATGAAAAAAGTTTAAACACAATGCAAATAGGGGTGGTGCGGACGACATTAATTTTTAGGGGGAAAATGACGTTTTTGCGATCAAAATAGTAAAATGCATTTAAAATATAACGAAACGGTATGTCCCCTTATTTCAATATTAATGTCCGAAATGCATTTTTAGTGGAACGTTGGTTGAGCTACTATTAATTTTCCATGCGTTATCCAACGTTATGCGGCAACAATGGCTGCAGATGGTTGCAATTTAAATCTAATGTTTATTATTCCAAATTAATTGCTCACATTTTTTTTTTTATTGCTTAGATAGATGGACGAGCTCACAGCCCACCTGATGTTAAGTGGTCACTGGAGCCTATAGACATCTACAAAGTAGATGCGCCACCCACCTTGAGATATAAGTTCTAAAGTCTCAAGTATCAACAACGGCTACCCCACCCTTCAAACCGAAACGCATTACTGCATCACGGCAGAAGTAGGCAGGGTGGTGGTGCCTACCCGTTCAGACTCACTAGAAGTCCTACCACCGGTGAAATTAAACAAACAAAAGTCAGTATTGAAAAACAGAAATTAAAAACACTTTATTCAGTGAAACATCCGGAATAATCGATCCAATACAATGTACCTATTACGTAATTTCAAAACAATATTAATTAGGCATCATAATACATGTAATCCATTAGCAAAGTGGCAGCGAGTAATAACGCTTTTTCCTCCAGCGTCAGATTCCTCTCGAACGCCACGCCGAATCTGTAAAAATCAACGAACAACACTATAAGACAATATCGGTGACAATCTTTAGTCTTACATTAAAGCTGAATTTGCACTTCCGTAGATATTTGGCCTGGTGTTTTGTTTTTATGTTCGTATATTTTCTTTCTCGGGCTTGTTTAATGCTAAATATTAGAGAGGATAGAGCATATTAGAGAGGATTAATTCAATTAATTTATATCTAACTTGCCGCGTCATTATCAATCGTGCCTTTAGAATTGATGTGGCTTAACTAAAAAAATGAAAAAAAATAGTTTTTTTCTTTGTACGACTTAAATCCTAATGTACCCTATCAGTTCATAAAATTAAACAGTTTGTTTTAGTCTAGAAAAGGACATAGTACTCTTTCTGTCTCTTTCAAATCAAGCTCATACCTTAATTAAAGTATTAAAATCGAAAAACAAATAAAAAAAATACAATTCCTCGATTACATTTTTGGCGTTCTTTACTGGTGTTAGGACCTCCTGGGAGCCCGCACGGGTAGGTACCACCACCCCGCCTATTTCAGCCGTGAAGCAGTAATGCGTTTCGGTTTGAAGGTTGGGGCAGCCGTTGTAACTATACTTGAGACCTAAGAACTTATATCTCAAGGTGGGTGGCGCATTTATGTTGTAGATGTCTATGGGCTGCACTTAACACCAGTTGGGCTTGTGAGCTCGTCCACAAATCTAAGCAATAAAAAAATAAAAACACTAATTTTGTGTGAAGTTATTTCATTTCTTTATGTGCTATTTCATTTATATATCCTTCGTTATGCGCGAATCGTAATAGTTGAAATACTATCTATACCTGTCAGTAACCGGTGCCAGGAACAATGCGTGCGTGACTCCCTGCCAACGTTTGCAGGTGCCGCCAACAGGAGAGCCATCAGCCCTGAAGATGTCGAACTTAATGTCCTTGAAGCAGCTGATTGTTATCAACGGACCTGGCAGGAATGTAGATTTGTCTTTTAGTTATCTATATATTAATACGTGAGGCAAAAACTTTGTATCCCTTTTTTAAGGAAATCGCGCGGAAGGAGAAGTATAAAATTTCCCACACTATAGAGAACGAGTGCACAATGCTAATTTTTTTTAAATAATGCATAAAAAATACATTAAACCGATAAAGAAAATATTACACACACTAACATGTATTTGACACACACACACACACGAATTTATACTATTTTGTTTATTGTTAAAATCTGTGGTAAAGTTGAGACTAGATTACGAGGGCTGCACTAAAAGTATCGGGAATGGAATATTTCCACTGTTCCTGTCATATTAAAATCTTTTTAATTGAAAGCTCCTTGGTTTTAAAAATCGAATACCATTTATTTATTTAAAAAAGGATTCTCGGTCTTGTCACGAGGTTTTGTCAAACTTGTTTAGTCGTTGAGAAAATGGAACTGACTCGAGAAAATTCTAGAGCGATGATTTATTATGACTTTCGAAGTGGTTTAACACAAAAACAGTGTGTTGACCGGATGATTTCTGCATTTGGTGATGAAGCCCCATTCAAAACCACAATTTATCGCTGGTTTGCTGAGTTTCAACGTGGACGTGTCAAGCTCAGTGATGATCCCCGTCAAGGTCGTCCAAAAACTGCAGTCACCCAAGAAAACGTTGATGCTGTGCGTAAGCTGATTGAGGAAGATCGACATGTGACATACCGCGAAATTCAGGCAACTTTAGACATTGGCATGAGTCAAATACAAATAATCTTGCATGAACAATTAGGTGTAAAAAAGTTGTTTTCCCGATGGATACCGCATTCGCTCTGTGAAGAGCAAAAACCGGCTCGCGTTACTTGGTGCGTCAGAACTCTCGAAAGATTCCACGCAGGATCCTCAAATGCTGTATACAACATTGTATCAGGTGACGAATCCTGGATATACGCGTACGAACCCGAAACAAAAAACCAGTCACGAGTTTGGATGTTTGAAAATGAGTTAAAGTCAACAAAAATTGTTCGTTCACGGAGTGTTGCAAAAAAAATGGTGGCCACGTTTGTCTCCAAAACCGGCCATGTTACGACTATTCCTCTTGAGGGACAAAGAACGGTTAATGCAGAATGGTATGCTAGCATTTGTTTGCTACAGGTCGTTTCTGAACTCCGTAAAGAGAACTGCAACCGCCGCATCATCCTCCATCACGACAATGCGAGTTCTCACACCGCGCACAGAACAAAAGAGTTTTTAGAGCAAGAAAACATAGAATTATTAGACCATCCGCCGTACACCCGACCTAAGCCCTAATGATTTCTATACTTTCCCTAAAATAAAGAATAAATTGCGTGGACAGAGATTTTCATCACCTGAAGAAGCTGTGGACGCCTACAAAACGGCCATTTTGGAGACCCCAACTTCCGAATGGAATGGTTGCTTCAATGATTGGTTCCATCGTATGGAAAAATGTGTCAAATTTCGCGGAGAATACTTCGAAAAGCAATAAATACATTTTTAAATAGTAATGTTGTGTCACTTCGTTCATTTCCCAAAATTTTCAGTGCCGCCTATGTAATATTGATTTCTTTAATATTATTTGTCTATAGTGTAGCCTTAGGGAAATCTGTGATGATAGAAGTATGATATAGTCTTTGACAATAGAACCATAATAATGTTCAAACTGATTATTTAAATTAATAATTATTAGTCGAATTTCAACTACCGGGCGACCACTAGTCTTTGGCAATTACCCGTGCGATCCAACAAAACTCCTCACGCTAGTACATCCGAGTGCTTAGTGCGAGTTTTTTAACGTTCTCGATATCGTAAAAGTTAACTCAAATTAGTATGGAGTTGGAACAGCGCCTCTCGCGGCAAACGTTTCAACTCCATACAAATTTCCAGCAGTTTTAAGCAGTTAAAACATTGTGGTTTGTAGGGTTGGACAGCCGTAGACTTAGAACTGAAGGTGAGTGATTCCATTTGCATTATCTATGTCTATGGGCTCTAGTAATCACTTGAAAACAGATAGGCCAATGAGCTGGTACTATCGTACAAGCAATAAAAAAAAGACGAAAGAAGTAAATTAGAATAATTCGGTAGAATGAATATAATATGTTATTACCACGACGAGATGGATGATTAGTAATGTTGCCATGGCGGGAGCCAGGGCCGCAAACCTGCATCTTATTTTTTTTTTTTTTTCAGTCTTTGTATTACTATAGTTTTACACACAAACGTACCCCGTATCCAAAACACCACATCGCGTTCCTTATTCCGGATCACGTACAGAGGTTTGACCGCAGTCCATTGCTGTTCGACTGTGCCGACCAGCTGTCCTGGTGGCGAGAAGACCTGGAGCCGTTGTAGCTGGCAGGGCAGCACCCTGGCCGTGCAGGCGTACGGACGAACGATTCTTATCACTTCGACACCCTGAGCGTTATTGACGCGCAGCTGAAGCGGCCGTAGACCATAGAACAGGTAACCAACCCACCAACTAGGAAATTAAATTATGTTATGGTCTCATTGAAAAAAACAAAAAGAGATTATTTTGTTATTGCTTAGTTAGACACCCTGGGTGTTATTGACGTGCAGCTGAAGCGGACGCAGACCATAGAATAGATAGCAGACCCACCAACTAGGAAATGAAATTATATGGTCTCATTGAAAAAAACAAAAAGAGATTATTTTTGTTTTCTTAGCTAGACACCCTGGGCGTTATTGACACGCAGCTGAAACGGACGTACCATAGAACAAATAGCCGACCCACCAACTAGGAAATGAAATTACGGTCTCTTCAAAAAAACTATTTTTTATTGCTAGGGTGGACGAACTCACGGCCAACCTGGTGCTATCGAAGCCTTTAGACATCGACAGCGTAAATGCCGTCATCCACCTCGAGACATGAGTTCTAAGGCCTCAGTTTTTACAGTACAATTACTTATATTTATTACAGCAGGCTCTCGCAGGCGCTTGCACCACGCCTTTACGGATCCATCAGATCCAATAACCTTTGCATTAGACGCCTTCAGCTCTAACGCTAGGAGCAGGCTTAGGGACCCCGGTAACCGTACTCGTCGAACTCGGCAAAAAGTTCGACGTGCAACTAAACCTACACATCAGCCCGTTGAGTTTCTCGCCGGATCTTATCAGCGATTCCGATCCGGTAGTAGATTCAGTCGCGAAGTTGCTACGCTTGAGTTATTAGGTCTCCTTCGGAGGCGCTCGGGCAGCTATTAGCAAATCCCACCCCTCCTGGCTGAGCCTTTGCTCGTCCACTTGTCCTGGTGAAACTGGAAAGGCCTCCGGGCCACCAGTACTCCATCAATTCTAAAAATAATAATAAAAAAAACCATTAATATTACCTATTTATTTCCTCAATAGAATAAAGCAGCTTTTGATCAGGCGTTCGCACGTAGAACCTGTTCTTCTTGCCTCGAAGAAAGAGCACGTTCTTCACCCGGAGACGTTTTGTGATGAAGAGTCTGTCCACTGAAGCTAAGTCTTGCAGAAGAGACGGCGGTGACGCTACCACCGGTATCTGTGACGTGGAATACTATGTTCTATTAAGCTCGTTGACTAATTTTCGCCAACAAATGCCAATCACTATCTGTCATGTTCCAGAGGCCTTACAGTGTGAATTACGAGATAGAATTAATGATTGATACGCAACGTAGCTTTTGAGATCTAAGTCTGGCAACACGGTCTTAAGAAAAAGAGACTTGGACTTTTTGGCGGGAACGCGAGGAGTGAAGTTGTGTGATTTGTTTTATTTTGTCTAGTTAGTGTTTCTTCAGGTTTAAATGTGTAATAATGGTGGTTTATTAACTGTTTAATATCTGTGAAAGTGCACAAATGTGGGAAAATGAAACAAAGCTGCTGGACGTAACTTCTCGGGTTCCTCCAAAAAGTCCACTGAAAAAATCTCAGTAAATGACCACCATTTTACTGCGATTATATTTCATCCCATATCATCTCATTTCATTAAATTTCATCCCAGTTGATTAATGTCTCAAATTAATCATCTTCATTTCATTTCACTCCATATTATAATTTTTCATAAAATTAAGAAAATAAAGTAAAATAAGACATGACTTAAAAGGTCTTAGTTACCAGGTCATAAAATCTCTTAAAAAAAAAAAAAGAGACTTGTCAAAAAAATGTGAAAGCAACCGGTTATAACTTTTTAGTTTTACTTAAGTTAATATTGTAAATGTGCTAAATACACGGTCATACGGAAGAAAAGGTCGTATTAATCGATAGCAAGTATTCAAGATCCGTCACAATGATATCCAAGATTGCAATGTTTCAAATCGAATACTTTAAATATGTTTATGATTAGTTCTAATGTGTTCAATATATGTATAAACGGAATGGTCTTTGATTCATAATAATCAAAGGTCTCTAAAACGAGATGGATATAAATTATACTAGAATCCGAAAGAGCAATTTTACCAGAGTACATTCGATGCTATAGTTACTCAAGATTTTTTTAATTAGGTCTTCTGAACATCGAGCAAAATCGAGGGACTGCTAAATAAAAGCCTTCGCAGAAGGCACTTGTATAAAAAATTGAAATAAATAGTCAAATTGTTAGGATACTGAAATAAAGATGCATAATAGTAATGATAATTGCTGTGGTCCGAAAGCCTTTCCAGCTTCATCGCCAAGCTTCAGCCGGGAGAGCAGGGCTTTTAATAAACTGCTTGAGCGCCTGCGAAATAGGCCTACCAGTGAAAGGGCAACTGCTTAGCGAGTGCAACTACTATCGCATGGTAATCGCGACCCGCTGAGAAATTGCTGGTAGGACCTCTTGTGAGTCCGCACGGGTAGGTACCACCATCCCATCCATTTCTGCCGTGAAGCAGTAATACGTTTCGGCTTGAAGAGTGGGGTAGCCGTTGTAACTATACTGAGACCTTAGAACTTATATCTCAAGGTGGGTGACGCATTTACGTTATACCAGGTGGGCTGTGAGCTCGTCCAACTATCTAGGCAATAAAGAAAAAAAGAAAAAAAAATGCAACTAAATACCACACCGCGACCAGTTCGACAAATACGGCGACCTATAGTATGGTTGCTGTCAGCGTCAAAACCTGAAGAGTCCATCGTGAGAGCGGCTCTGATGGATCCAACAGGACAAGAAATTTAAGGCCTAATTAATACCTGTAATTGTTCCAAGACGTTCTCGCTGACATCTTTATCCACATCCGGGAACTGTTCGTGGACTGGTATTGGCGCCGCTTGCAACATTTTTCGTGTCAATTATCTTCAATTCATTTTTTTACAATTTTATTTGTAAATCGTTATAAAAGTTCTACGTACTGGGAATGTCAATAAAAGCTTATTGTCAATTATCATAGAGCATAATTCTTTAAGCGTATATTAAGAAATAGTTTTTTAGAACGATAACTCTCGGTTTGTGGTTTTTGTGGCTAAAACATCAGGTTAGTTCTATTGGCATTCATAAAGTTCTGTAGGTTTTTATTTAGAATCAGATCTTTTAGAATACCCCAGGAATTTTCTGTTAGTATTAATTATTTATCTAGATCCGTTATGGCTTTTGTACTTAAGTAAAGGTACCTAACAAATAGAAATACAAAATCGGAATACTTTAAGTGTTAGGTGGCCACGATAAGATGGCTCAAGAGCAGTGCTTCGCGGAATCTACCATCGGATCCGAATTGCAACTCACTGAGAAGATGAGTAAAATATTAAAGCCACGGGGGTATTACGAAAGTACTTACTTCACACGCTTTCTTTATTTTTTTATTATTGCCTAGATGTGTGGACGAGCTCACAGCCCACCTGGTGTTAAGTGGTTACTGGAACCCATAGACATTTACAACGTAAATGCGCCACACACCTTGAGATATAAGTTCAAAGGTCTCAGTATAGTTACAACGGCTGCCCCACCCTTCAAACCGAAACGCATTACTGCTTCACGGCAGAAATAGACAGGGCAGTGGTAACTACCCGTGCGGACTCACAATAGGTCCTACCACCAGTAAGAAATGCGCTAAAAAAACAATAGTTCTCGTAGGGACTTTCTACTCAAAAACAATATTCAATTTAACTGAAATTATTACCATTATTGCCATAAAAATAGACAGTTTATGTGTTTATCTGTGATCCCTTTGTTTCCATTTTATTGTCGAGATTTATTTTGATAATCTTTTGTATGAATTAAACAAAAAATCTCGATGCAATATAAATCACATAGCATTACGCGTATGCATTTTGTAATAGAAGTATGAAACGTTAAAAAGAATGCATTCAATGCAAATCCGCTATTATTATTGAGAATGGGGGAACTCATTTAAATTTGTGTAAAAAAAAATTATTTGTTGGAAACTGTATCGCTTTTATCAATCGAACGCATTATAATATCGGCTAATACAATGGTCGGTCGGGTGACTATGAATCGTTGGGATACTAGACATGTTTAAATATTCAATTATAGTGTTTACAATTCACTGGATGAGTGTTTACGGTCGGTAATGAATTTTTTTTATATGTCTTACTCTGCTAGCCTTGAGAGGCTATTTCAGATTCTCCTTGACGTGTAGGTGAGCTCACGGGGCTCAAACCTGACGACGTTGCTAACACTGGCCCTAGCAAGAGCCGTGCTTCGCGGAATCTACCACCGGATCGGAAACGCAACCCACTGAGAAGATCCGGCGAGAAACTGAGTGAGCATGCCACGTCCAAACCGCTCTTTGTTATAATGAACTCGCCGGAATGAAGCTAACGTCACCTGTCAGATTAGAAGCGTCCTTCTTGCTTTTCCCGCGCTTTCGGGAACTCACAAAACTGTTCCAACGTTACGTTAAATTTGTGCATTCTTTAATTTAGATACTTGTATCGTGTTACAATAATGGTTTAATAAGAAGTTGCGATGTTTTCTTAGTACAACATTACACTATTTTATTACAAACGCTTTTATTTAACGGGTTCCCAACACGTTTTTCCGATCAAAGTAGTCTAGTCTACCTGTGATAGTGTCGCTTGCAACACGCCAAAATATTGAGAACTCCATAAAAATGAAACCGTAGTACTTGGTGGTAGAAACCGATAAATAATGGTGTACCTATCTAATGTAGATAGCCCAGATTTCTTTTTTCTCTATTTGACTGACTCGGTGCTGCAGTAGATAGTGCCCGTAACGGTTGCGCCGAGGGTCGTGAGTACGATTCCCACATCAGGCAAACATTGTATGATGAACAGGTTCGTTTGCTCTTTATCTGGGTGTTTAAACATATATAAGTATTTTTATCAGTCTCTGGTACCTATAACACAGGGAATCCTAAATTGATGATTTATATATTTAATTTATACCTAACTAGCTGACCTGGCAGACTTCGTAGTGCCTCAATCGATAAATAAAATACACATCAAGGGGACACATCAAAGGAAAAACAGAATTGTTTGTTTTTATATAATTCCGAGCTTTTTTATATTTTCTCACCTTTTAAACCTTCCCTGGACTTCCACGAATAATTCAAGATAAAAATTAGTCAAATCGGTCCAGCCGTTCTCGAGTTTTACGGGACAAGCGACCAGCAATTCATTTATATATATATATATAGATTAATAATTAAATTGTTTAAGGAACGAAACAAAAGTTACTGGACAGCTTCACAAAAGTAGTTCCTTATGAAATCCGTACAACAAGGAATTCGTGGTCACACCAGTATCGTAATGCGGCCGCGCACGCGCCGCCCCGCGCTACCATTTTATGCAAAAACGCAAATTTCGTACGAAATTTGAAACGGTCCATTGTGTACGCAGCGTGAATGAATAAAAATAATTGCGAATTTCTATTTTTGAGGGGACCACGATGCGTTTCCGCGGGAGCGTGCCGGAATTAACGACAGTTTTTATGCAAGCGACATAATATCTGAATAAGCGGGGATTTTTACATGATCAGATTGTGCATTGATTATTTGTAGCCGTAGAGATCGGTGGAGTCGTATGCAGATCGAGAGCTAAGGTCGAACGTAATCTCGTTTCAAGTTTTGTGCATTTAATGGGGCGTGTGCGATTATTCTTTGCTTGTAGTGTAACAGAACTATTTCTACTGTATATATTCATGAAATTAGCGTATTGTTGTTATATCTGTACTTCGAATACTTTTTTCAAACAAATAAAATAACGCGGATAAAAACCTTTTTATTGGTATTCAATTATCATACACATGATTTCTCCTCCAATACGTTCTTTTGAATGCAATTAAAAAAAACATTACGTACACGAACATAATGGCTTTGAATGTAACTAGTGGGATTTGCATAGCAGTGTCGTTGTAGCTCACTGCACGGACCTCTACCTTATCTTGACTGACTGCTATACAATTTGAGCTCTAAGCCGATGTAATAGTTTGCGACATTTTGTATTTTTTTTAAGTGACATTGTTTGAGAAAGTTCATGTTGGATATTGTAATTTGGTATGATCATTAAAACTTTTTTTTGGAATTTGGAATTCGCGTTTGATCTCCTTTTTGCCTTTTTCACGGAGTTTCGATTCTAGATCTTAAAGAAAACTTACCGTATATTAATAATTTGAAAGGTGGAAATTAAAAAAAATTGTATTTATGTATTGTGAAGAAGCCAAAAGCTTCAAGCTTAAGAGATCAATAACTTAACTTTTTTTAAAGCCCTTCCAGTTTCACCAGGACATGTGGGCGAGCAAAGGCTCAGCCAGGAGGGATGGGGTTAACAGATACCCGAGCCCCTCCAAAGGAGACCTAACAACTCAAGAGCAGCTGCTTCGCAAATGAATCTACCACTGGATCGGAATCGCCACCCGCTGAGAAGATCCGGCGAGAAACTCAACAGGCTGAAGTTTAACTTAGGTTGCACGTCGAAAACTCTTTGCCGTGTTCGACGAGCACGGTTACGGGAGTCCCCTAAGCCTGCTCATACTTTTAGAGCTGAAGGCGTCTAGTGCTGAGGTTAATGGATCTGATGGATCCGTAAGGACATGAGTAACTTAACTACTGTAGCTTACATACACTTTATTTAGATTGTTCGCGTTTTATTTAGATTGTTGTACATACACTTTATTTAGATTGTTCCATAAATAATGTTCTTTTAGTCTATACGGGTGAAATAATTCACGAATCATCTAGTGTTGAGCTTTGGACACGAGGTAAATCTAATCATCGCATTCTTTTTTTTTATTGTTTAGTTCGATGGATGAGCTCACGATCCACCTGGGGTTAACTGGTTACCGGAGATCATAGACATCGACAAAGTAAACGCCGCCACCAACCTTGACTTAAAACTGGAGCGCGTATTTTGCAGGTTTTCAAACGCTCTATCACTAGTGATAAGGTAAATTTATACATGTCATTCGTGAGCATGACTTGAGTTCGAATTTCCCTTCAAAAAAATTGCACATATTTCAAATCTGGACTGGTAGGACCTCTTGTGAATCCACGCGGATAGGTACCACCACCCTGCCTATTTCTGTCGTGAAGCAGTAATGCGTTTCGGTTTGAAGGGCGGGGCAGCCGTTGTAACTATACTTGAGACCTTAGAACTTATATCTCAAGGTGGGTAGCGCATTTACGTTATAGATGTCTATGGGCTCCAGTAACCACTTAACATCAGGTGGGCTATGAGCTCGTTCACCCATTTAAGCAATAAAAAAAAAAAGACTAAGAGCGTCGTACAACTGCGGGCGTCTTCAAACTGGAACACGGACGATTATGGACGACGATATCATGTTGCGTTGTTGCGTTTGTTAGGAGTCGCTAAAAGCCCGTGGAGCCGTGAAGTACTGCGCCGATCAAAACAACAGAAGATTCGTCGATCTATTAACGGTGCTTTTAGGTACCACAAGCACCTGTTACCGTCCTTGTCAAACCCGTCGCTTGCGACGAAGGGCTCGACGAGCGAATTAACCCATAGACACGGCCCACTGAGTTTCTCGCCGGTTCTTCTCAGCGGGTCGCGTTTCCGATCCGGTCGTAGATTCTGCGAAGCACTGCTCTTGCCCTAGCAAACGGGGCTCACCTACACACGTTAGGGTGAAGCAGAAATAGCCTCCCAAGGCTATCAATCAGCATAGGTAGGAAAAAGAAAAAGAACATTCACTTTTTTTACCCTTCAGCCGGGAACGAACATTTTAAATAAAACACCAATTTTATTCTTGCATTCAATTATTGCATTCAGTTTTTTTTTTTGTACTTCACATTTTTGTATCTTTCTCTTTTTATTTAATCTCATACAATATTAAATAACATTCATAAATAAAACGTGTTTCCCGCGCTCGATTTGACGTGCACTTCGCCATATTGCCATATCAAAAATATAATGATTACATTCACAAAAAAAAAGTAGAAAATATGTTTGTATGTATATGTTATGTAATTTTTTGTAGAATTTATCTATACAACTTTTTCTAATAAAACATTAAAAAATTATTATAATTATTAATAATTTTTAGACGATCATAAAATCGAGCGACACACAACCGCACGCATCATCACCATAAATATTTTGATAACAACAAAAAAAAACGATTGAATTTTTTTATTTAACCTATGGACTAAACATTAAAAATAATTAAATTGATCACTGTTTCATTAAAAATCCTTATAAATATAGATAATACGTTTTGTTCTTGGCTTTCATCATATCCGTACCAGTGTAAGGCTGTATATTTTTATTTTCCTTTATTTTTTGTTTTTTTCATATATCAATTCCATTAAAATATACTTCGAATAAATTACAAAAAAACCTCAAAGAGAACAATTTCTTTTAATTTAAAGCCAATCAGTTGAAAGACGAAAAAAAAAAGCATTAAATTTATTTTTAACTAAATCATTATTGCTAAGTTTGAATTCTCATTCATTCTGTCTATTCAATATCAGTTTTTGTGTGTACTATATTTAGTATTTGTATGACGGATATAGGTAGGTCGTCCATCGGAGCGACAAGGCACCGTCAGACTGGTGCGTGCAGGATGAAGACAGAGTTCCTTGGAGTCGATCATCATATTTTCATCATCATCATACGATTCGAACGTGATAAAAAAAAAATCTTTTACTAACCTACACCTCTAACATTGACATTGACATTAGTTGCCTTTACGGGCGGGCGAGCTCACGGCCCACGCGGTGTTAAGTGGTTCCGTAGTCCATGGACATCACAGTGTGACGCGTCGAGACACGAAGCCACTATCGAGGTTACATAGTCTATACGTAAAAATACATTATAAGCTTTACAGTTTAATCAAGTTTTTTGTATAAAAAAAGAATACATTATACATTGGGGAATACATTGGGGAATAGAGACTACAGTTAGAATAGGACAAATCTGGGATGTCACAATACTTTTGTTGCGTTGTTAAATTTAACTTTGTTGAACTCAAAATGACTTTTATTTTGTATTTAAGAATATTAAATAGTTTAATTTAGTCATCAAAGTTTTGTATCTCATTACAGATATTAAAAAGTTAATTACCTAAAGTTAGGTACCTAACTAACAACTAAACAGTGCCAGCCCTAACGAAAAACTCTATTGTCCCCATACGTGACCCGATTCACCCCAAAGACAAGATGAATCGGGTCAGGCCGATATTTTCAGTTTTTGTGTACATTTTGTAATGAACTATGTATAATAATTATGCAAAGTTTTAACCCTCCGGAACCATTTTAATCTCAATTTTATTAGTTTAAGAAAAACCATTGAAAATTTGTATTAGATTTGGAAAGGGTCCCAATTCCCCCAATCTACGGTATTGTACACGTATTGTTTAAAAAAAATATCATAATTTTCGGAAATTTATTCTCTACACCCTGCACGTGAGATTTATTGTAATTATCGCCGGTCCAATTCAGATTTTAATCGATTTTTTTTGTTTCTATTCGATGACAGCTCTAAATGTCACTGGATCGATTAAATCACGTAACATTACAACAATCGTTTTTATCGGTGACGAGAATCCGCAGAATCCTAGAGTTCGGGATGATCATCATCTCAAAAATTGAGGCCGTCAGCGCAAAAGTGGCCTAACCCACAATTTTTCATAATCACGCTTATAATTATGTATATTGCAATTTATTTAAAATATAATAAACTAGTGACCCGCCCTTGCTTCGTTTCGGAAACATGAAATGTTATTATTGATTATTTACGACATCACATTAGAAACCTCAAAAACAACAGTATTTCTCCACTATTTAATGGACGTTATTATACATATGACCCTTCCTCTTCAATCACTCTATCTATTAAAAAAACCGCAACAAAATCCGTTGCGTAGTTTTAAAGATTTAAGCATACATAGGGACAGACAGATATAGGGAAAGAGAAAGCGCCTTTGTTTTATACTATGTAGTGATTTTGATGGAAAACCGGCCTATCCATAGTTTCACCCATAGATAACAGATGGCTCTGTAAACAGTATTTTTGCGCGTATTGTTTTTTGCCTACTCAAATTCAAATTCATATGAAAACTTAAGCCTCACTGCTTCATAATAACTATGGTAAGCTTGGACCACTTTTGCGCTGACGGCCTCAATTAAATTCTAATTTCACAAAATCTTGCAATCTCTCCAGCCTCCGTAACGTGACGTCACATTTAAAAAAAAAAACATAACAATTCATTTAACTTAAAACGTGTTATATGTAACTAGTGATCCAAGAAAAATATTACTATATATTTACAGAGCGCTTTGTTAAATTCAGCTCAGAAGGCACATAAATACAATGCAAACAGCATTATTAATTTCACGTTAAAATAAATACGTTTGACGTATGACGTACATACATCAATAAACTCCATCTAAAAATATTTATGTGTATATTTATATTATATTTTATTATTTTATCACATTAATACTTATCTGTACATGATTGTGTGTCTTGGTTAAGACACGTGTACATACACACAATTGAAGACATTAGTGGATGAAGGGGTTAAGTACAATTTTTTTAATTTTTGAGTTTTTACAGTGAATGGAGGTGTTATGTGCCTATAAACCATATTAGACCTTAAAACTTCGGGTTCAAAGGCTATTTTTAGAAATTGCATGTGATGAAGGAGTTATGTAAAAAGAAAAAGTACAATTAACAAAAGTTTGCTGCCCGTTTTCTCAAAATTAACAAAAAGTATCATATCGCCTTCATCCACTCGTGTCTTCAATTGCAAAACTTAATGCACGTTTGTACGTATTAACTAACGGTAAATTAAATTCGAAGCGGAATTAATCGGATTTTCAACAAAAAAAAACATTGTAATAATTTGGAAGACTATGACGGATAATAAGATAACTTTTCAAAGTTGAATTTTAATATGCACTAAATAACACGTTGTAATATCAAGCTACAACAAACAGAAATGTGTGCGGTATCAAAAGCACCGTATCTCAAAGCGAGCTTTGGACGAGTTTGGAAAGAAAAAAAACTTAAATACTATAAAAATATATTAATTCTTTTGTGCGTTAATATCACATATTGAGAAGAAGATGCCTTAATTCAGCTTTTATGGCAACACTGATACGATTGACCGATTATGAATCGATTTTTTGTCTCTCTCTAGAATCATAATCATTTAATAGATACAATATGCGGAATAAGATTACATATTTTTAAATAGTTCTTTATACCACTTTATTTTTTTTACTATATTGCATAAATGTTACGTTCATCATATGAACAGTTTATTGTCTTATGTTATTCTTATTTTTTTTTTACTAACTTAGTAGGAAATTCGTATGCTGGTAACTTCGCTTTAAATAATATACTCATGTTTTTCCTTTACGTAATTAAAAACACCTTCAAAAATCCGAAGGCGCCTAAAAATACAATTAATACCAATTTCACATCAAAATTTTCGACTTACTTGAGTTACAATAAAAATTTCATCAATAGCAACACTGAGCTTTTCGATCAACAACAAATATTTAATTAACAAACGACGCATTAACTAATCACATTACTTATATTGAACATTTCTTTATATTATTTAAATAGACAATATATTTCGTATCGAAATAAATGTTGTACAAGGAGATAAAGGAACTTCACGGAAGACATATCGTGTTCACTTCACTTTGGAAGATGATGGCAGCACCGGTTTAGTTCACACCTCGGCCAACAGATGGCGTTGTTCTAAATTTATGTCCCTACTATTATACACTAGTATTCACTTTGATTATGTCCTAAAAGCACCAAAGTCGTGTTCTTTGTTATCATGCCCCGAGGTCCATGTCGAAGCAATGCTGCCGAGGATGCGAGTGGGGCGAGTGCGGGGCGTGGTGGTGGGGACCTCCCATCAGGAAGCTCGGGAGGCAGCCTTCAGTCAGAGCTCCGAGACCTCCGAGGCCTAGTGAGCTTTCGGACATTAAAGACGAACCTAATAGAGACAGGGAATAAGTTAGTTTTCTGATTAGATTTTTATTTTCATGGCCTATAGCAGACCTTATGACTTTATGATGAATTCACAATAGTCGTAAGTGAATCAGGAATCAGATTTTTTTCTATTGCTCTTGTAGGCAGACGAGCTTATGACCCACCAGATGGTGAGTGGTTACCGTCGCCCATGGACTTCAGCAATGCCAAATAGCCATGTACTTAATACTTCTTTAAAGATCAGCAATAGAATTTTATTTGACAATGACTAATTTCTAAGTAGATATACTAACAGTTGCCGGTGTTGTGTGGGAACCCTGCGTGATCGTCGTGTAGCATTGACGATATATTCCGGTCAGCCGCCTCGGCCACTACGTCGCTCAGGCACAGCTGCGAGGTGGGCGACGAACACAGCATCGGGTCACCTTTAACAAGCAATGATAATTATTCGTTAGTATATATAGTTTATAATGGCGCAGTGTATTATGAGAACAAGTCACGCCTAATTTTTAGGGACATTTCCACTATATCTTCAGGTATAAGTAAAGAAGAGAGTTATCGCTCTTTCAGCAGTAGATATGGTTTAATGTGAACAGAAGGCAATTGTGAACGCTTAATAAATTAACTTATTAATAACTTAATAAGTATACTCGGTGTAAAGATGGATTTCAATGTGCATGAAACCAGGCCGACTGTCATGATCAGCAAAAACCCAATGTTACCAATCACAGCGATAAGACCGCCAATTGTAATTGTTTGTGTTTAATGTATCGCACTGTTTATTTGTTTTTGGTGTACAATAAAGAATACTCTCTCTCTCTCACTCTCACAGCATGCTTAATTCAATTTATGTGTCAAAGACGATGGAAATGAAAGTAATGAACAACGCCATTAGGCGTATTCTTGAAAGACGGTAACCGCTGACCATCAGTTTCATCTGCTTTTTTTTCCTACCTATTCGCTGTTAGCCTAAGGGGCTATTTCAGCTACGCCCGGACGGTTAGGTGAGCTCACGAGCTCAACCTGAGAGAATTTGCTAACACTAGCTTTAGCCGGAGCAGTGTTTAGCAGAATCTACCGCTGGATCGAAAACGCGACTTACTGAGAAGATCCAGCGCGAAACTCAGTGGGCTGTGTCTGTGGGTTAATTCATTTGCCTTAGAAAGCAACAAAGAACATATTATAGTTTATTACAAATGTATCGTATACCTTGCGTGACTGGATTGTGTGAGTCGTCATCCATAAGATCTTCTATCTGCGCGAGGTTGAGTGCCGCGCTGCTGTCCTCGGGCCCCAACAGTGGAGACAGACGCATCTGTTTAACATTGAACATATTAATGTCAGGCCAAATATAGATGTATGCGCTATAGCTAGACATTCTTGAGCTAGACTTCTGGACTCATCAAAACTGGTAGGCAAGCCAGTTGGTTGGCGTTCTAAGCAGATGAAACAATAGCTATTGTATTTTCGACGCTAAAAACACGCACAGAAGAATCAATATCGAATAAACGTCCACACATTTTTGTTCACACATATTTATTCCAGTTCTATTAAGAAAATACCTCTACATTAAATGCTGATGGATTTTATATAAAAATTAGAATTTTATCCGAGTTTTATTAAGTAGCATTAATTCAGGCAATGTTTTCTTAAAACAGAATTAGAATTGTTTTACAGTATTTTTTCATTTATTTTTAGAATAAATGATTAAATATGATGTTATCTCTTAAGAATATAATTTGTGATTTTTTTTCTTTTTTTACAGTGCAGGACAGGTAAAGTTACGAAGCCAATCTGACCATAGCATCCATAGACATTACAGTGGACGCGCCCTTGTGGTGATTCCAGAAAAAAACAGCCAACCGGTAGTTTCACAAACACACCCCTAACAACAATGTCCTATTTTTTGAAACCGATATAGCAAAAATTACATACCTTGATATCCTTATGACTAAACAGGTTCTCTGAAACTGGATCTAGGCACAGATCCGGTTCTAGACATCCCAACGAGAGGCCCTCGTCTCGACTCAGAGGCGAACAGGATCCTAACTTCAGACCGTCTGCGAACAACACAAAAAAATCAAAATTAAGAAAATTTATTAATAACGCCATCTGTGTACCAGGGAAGACAGTTTTTTTTATCACATACATTATTATTATATTATGTTGGATCGGGGTAAAACAGAGGGCTCACCGGATCGGAAACGCGACCCACTGAGAAAATATAGCAAGAAACTCAGTGAGCCGTGTCTATGGGAAAGTTCGTCTGGGAAAGTGCCAAAATACACCAATTTCTATCGCAAACCCATTTTGCGTTTCAGTTGTACGCTGGGACATTGTCATGTACGACTGTGCAAGTCTACGGGCTGATATCGAGGGACATATTTTTTTTTGTTTTGGAACGAAGTTCCTTATGTGACGATGCGGAGAGGTACCCTAACCGGGAAAAACGTCCGTAACGTAAGATTTATGTTTGTTACCTCATAACTTTCTTCTTACACTTCTACTTAATATATCTTTTTTTATGATTAAAGTATGACTGGTGGCCCGGAGACCTTTCCAGTTTCACCAGGACAGGTGGGCGAGCAAAGGCTCAGCCAGGAGGGGTGGGATTTGCTAACAGCTGCCCGAGCGCCTTCGAAGGAGACCTAACAACTCAAGAGCAGCTGCTTCGCGAATGAATCTACTACCGGATCGGAATCACGACCCGCTGAGAAGATCCGGCGAGAAACTCAGCGAGCTGATGCATAGACGAGTACGGTTACCGGGATCCCTAAGCTTGCTCCTAGTGTTAGAGCTGAAGGCGTCTAATGCAAATGTTATTGGATCTGATGGATCCGTAAGGACGTGTCTAAGACGGGACATATTACGAATTTCCAAGGACATATCAAGTTTAGCACACCTAAAGCGTCCAAGGCTGAGAGGCATTCCGTTGAGGGCATGTCCCGGAGTAAGTCCGGGGGCTGCTCGTTAAGCTCCATGAGGGGCGCAGGCTCCGTCTTCGGCAGTACCACCTCCTGGATATCATAAAAATTAATTGGTATAGCTAATATTTATTTGACTCCGTTCTGATTTGGAATGAAACGAAAAAGCGACACTTGGTTACTGGAACCCATAGACATCTACAACGTAAATGCGCTACCCACCTTAAGATATAAGTTTTAGGGTCTCAAGTATAGTTACAACGGCTGCCCACCCTTCAAGCCGAAACGCATTACTGCTTCACGGCAGAAATAGGCACCTACCACTAGTAAAAAAAGAGACAACCGTCATACGTCAATAGATTGTCTGTCTCTTTCTAAAGTGAAGTCTAGTACGTACTGGCTGCGTGGGCGGCGGCTCGTCGCGCGGCGCGGCGGGCGCGGCGGGGGGCGCGGCGTGCGGGGGGGAGCCGTCCCCGCCCGACACCGGCAGCCCGTGCACGCGCGCCAGACGCTCCAACTCCTGCAGAACAAACAGTATAAACTAACATAATCGTTTGTCTTCTTTACCTATTCGCTGGTAGCCTAAGGTGCTATTCCAGCTACACCTGGACGAGTATGTGAACTCACTGGATCAACCTGAGAGAATTTGTTAACACTAGCTATAGCGAGAGCAGTGCTTCGCAGAGTCTACCACCGGATCGGAATCCGACCCACAGAGAAGATCCGGCGAGAAACTCAGTGGGTTGTGTCTGTGGGTTATTGCTTAGATGTTTTTTATTGCTAAGATGGGTGGATGAGCTCACAACCCATCTGGAGAAGCGGTTACTGGAGCCCATAGACATCTACAACGTATATAATAAATAAACACAACGGACCTGTATCCTGAGCATCAGCTTCCTGTTGTGGAGTTCGATCTGCTTTCTCCGCTGCTCGCTCTGCTTGAGCCTGTTGACCTCGTCTCGCAGGCACTTGATGTAGTCGACGCTGCTCTTGAGTATGGTCCCCTTGTTCGGCCTCACGTCCCGGATCACTTCGTAGAAGGGGTCATTCGTTTTCGGCAGCAGCGTACCAAGCTCCTTTATCCGGTCATTTATATTGAATCTCCGACGGCGCTCGACTTGAAAAGAGGGGAGTACATTCGTTTGTCGCTCTAGCCACCGATTTTGGGTAGGCTGTTAGGAATAGAGTTAATTACTAGAATTACTACTGCAAAGATGCCTCAATGAGGGTCTCCGCGCTTTAATTTTTGTGGGACCTTTTCCTACCTATGCTGATAGCCTTGAGAGGCTATAAACGCTCACGGGCTCAAGTCGGAGTGTTGCTAACACTGATCCTAGCAAGAGCAGTGCTTCGCAGAATCTACCACCGGATCGGAAACGCGACCCACTGAGAAGATCCGGCGAGAAACTCAGTGGGCTGTGTCTATGGGTTAATTTGCTCATCGAGCCCTTCGTTGCAAGCGACGGGTTTGACAAGGACTGTGACCGGTGCTCGTGGTGCCTAAAAGCACCGTTAATGGATCGGGAGGGTCCGTAATGACGTGCTTTGGGCGACGTCGACTGCTAACCATTCGGTCTACAGGATCGGGTATGTAAAGGGGGCCCTGATAAAGTATATTTACACATTTGCATTTTACTCAATAATCGTTTACAAAACAATAATCATTTTCCAACACTGATGCTGGAGCTGCAATGTAACACATTGGCAGCTCCTCCGACAGACATAGGTCGTTAACCTGACGTGTCAGCTAATTTTAAGTAGCGATCCATTGCGTGCAAAGCATTAATTTTAACTACCGTAGATTGGGGGGAATTTACAATGCTACAATGCTTTTGTGGTATTAAAATTATATGAATTGAAAAGGACTTTTATATACATAATGTGTATGATTATGAACTAATTTAATTTAGTCATCAGATCTTTGTAACTGACTAAAGATATTGAAAAGCAAATTACCTAAAGGTACCTACCTAACAACTAAACAGTGCCAGCCCTATCGAAAAACTCTATTGTCCCCATACGTGACCCGATTCACTCCAAAAGCCAAGGTGGATCAGGTCAAGCTAGTTTTTTAAGTTTTTGTGTATATTTTTCAATGAACTATGAATAATAATGCATCATATATGAAATTTTTAATCTTCGAAACCGTTTTAATCTCAATTTTATTGCTATAACCCTAAGAGAAACCGCTGAAAATTTGTGTTGGAATTGGAAAGCATCCCGATTCCGTCCAATCTCCTGTAATAATAAAACTCACTCATGTTGTGATTGTCTTTTTTCTGTCTGTCTTTAGCGAGCGCGTGCATGTCCGCATCGGAGAGCATCGCGCAGTCCCCTGCCACGGAACTGGCGGCCGAGGGGGGGCCCGACGATGACAGGGGTCCGGCGCCGCTGTCCAGGGATAGTATGTCTTCTAGGAACTCGTCAGCCTGTAGGAAGTGGATAATAGTTAGGTAGTGAAAGCTACTACTGGCCGCTGTGAGGCTTTGATCTCGATCAGGACACCGCACATGTGATTTTAAGTATCACCTAAGCTCATGAGAGTTAAGGAGTGCCACTGCTTTCATTGATATGGTTAGGAGAGGCATTCATGTGACATTCGATGACAGTCAAAGGATTAACAATTGTTACCGATAAACTGCGACCTAGCACGCTGCGAACAGACCCCCCCCCCTCCTCCGCCCTCATCTCGCCCCTGCCCTGCGTGGCAGGGAGCTTCTGCCCGGGTAGCGGGGTTTGCCCCGAGGCCCATCCCATGCCCCCCCGTAAGAGGATACGACGACCCGCATTCACGAACGAAGGAATAAAGTCGTGTTAAAAAAAACTAAGCCCGCAAAACGCGGCATTTGTGTACATTTAAATTATAAGTAAGTGTATTTCATATGTGTAATATTCATCATATTTTCATCCAAAAAACTCAAAATGGAACATGATAAGATAATAAAGATTATTTATAGTCAGTCAGTGTCAGGATATTACCATGTTAAGACATTGAGTAATCATTCTCGTAGGCATGAGATAACCTATCTTAGGAGTAAGGTAGGACAACAAAAATGGAATAGCTTGCTCAGTAAAATATTATTTTCAGTTTCATTATTTTCATTTCATAATTTCATATCAAATTCTCTTAATATGAACTAAAGGATGTGACATCCGGTGCTTTCGTATAGAGCAAGGATGAAAAACCAAGCAAGCCAAGCTTTTTTAAAATTGAATTTATTTTATCGACTTTTTCCCATAAATTCCTTTTTCTGTTATTTTCTTGTTTGTTTTTAATAAAGAAATAAAGTTTCGTATTTTTTTTATTAAATTGGTGGACTAGCTCACAGCCCACCTGGTGTTAAGTGGTTACTGGAGCCCATAGACATCTACAACATAAATGCGCCACCCACGTTGAGATATAAGTTCTAAGATCTCAGTATAGTTACAACGGCTGCCCTACCCTTCAGACCGAAACGCATTACTGCTTCACGGCAGAAATAGGTAAGGCGGTGGTACCTACCCGCGCGGACTCACAAGAGGTCCTACCACCAGTAGAATCGTCCATGAAACACGTTTACGATTGCATCTAACAGCTCCGAACCATTCTCGGACTGAGCGTACTGACCTCCGAGTTATTAGTGCCGACAGAGCACATTCCTGGGCTGAGCAAACTCGAAGACGGTCGGTCTGGCGATGCCGGTGGTTTGGCACCGAGCTCAGGCGCTGACTGCGTGGGCGGACCACGTGTCGTCGCCACCTAGAGACATCGCAACAACAATTATACGTCTGCGTGTTAAAACAAAACACTCCTTCGAAAAATTATCCGATGAAAAATCATCTTTTTATTGCTTAGATGGGCGGACGAGGCTACAGTCCACCTGGTTTTGAGTTGTCACTGGAGTCCATAGACATCTACAACGTCAATGCCACCTTGAGATATGAGTTGTAAGGTCTCAGTATAGTTACAACGGCTGCCCCACCCTTCAAGCCGAACTGCTTCAGGGCAGAAATAGGCAGGGTGGTGGTACCTACCCGTGCGGACTCACAAGAGGTCCTACCACCATTATCGTCGTCATGTGTTAATGTGAGAGAGTTTACTTTGGTAATCACTTCACACTGGACGTGCAGTGAGGAAGCTCACCGCAATGCAATAATATTTTTTTATTATCTATTTATTATATCTATTATCACTATCATTCTTCATCATCAGACCCCAGTCGTCCACTGCTGGGCATAGCCCTCTCCGAATTTACACCTATGAGCCTGGTCTTCGGCTCCCCTCATCCCTTTCCTGCTGGCCACCCTTCACGAATCACAGCATTACTGGCACTAGGGGCACGCCTATACTACGCTTATCGGTCCGCGGTCCTCACTCAAGAAACCTTTTTATTTATTCGCACATAGTATATGTGTATGGTTTTACGAAAAAATTCCGAAATAATACTCTTTACTGACGAAAAACGTCAACATAAATCAATCAAAATTATGACCAAGCTTGTTATTGTGCTTTTTTTCATGACATTATTATCCACTATTTTTAACCAACATCAAAAAAGGAGGTGTGTTACCTCTAAAATTTTGACTGGGTGAATCGATTTTGATGATTCTTTTTTTATTAGAAAGCTGACACTTCCCGTGTGGTCCCATTTAAATTTAGTCCAGTTCTGATAATGGCATTCATGAGAAAACTATAGAAGTCTTAAATTTGCATTAAGTACGTGCGCGACCAATAGATGAATAACTCAATAACTCAATATCACGCGAACCGATTTCGATGATTATTGTTTTTAGTGTATATTAATCTTTTTTGGAATATCTTTCTTTTTCTATTTGAAGTCGGTTTTTGTTAAAGCATGTCTATTTACAATTATACACAATCCGTTCTGAGTTATAACAAAATATATTTTAATAAATTTGAATTAAAAATAGTGTAAGAAAAAATGATTTTATTGTAAAAAAAAAGCGTGGGGTGCATGGTATCAGTAGTTATAAAATTTTTATGAACAGATATGAGTAGAAGGGTTATTTAGATAATATCCTGAAAAGCACCCCACGCTTTTTTACAATAAAATCATTTTTTCTTACACTATTTTTAATCCAAATTTTTAAAATTTATTTAAATTTTTTAGCTTGATTTTCTAGAAAAGCGTATTTTTTTAAACTACATATTATTTATTTTTCATTTTCTACTTTAATTTCAATTTATTCAATTTCTTTTTTAAATATTGATAAATTAAATTTTAATAATTTTCATCGGTACTTAATAAGTATGACAAATTTCTAGTTAATCCGACGTTTTGAAGGGGGGTCAAAATCATGTTCAAAGATTCCGTTACATACTAACATACATACGTCTGAAGCTAATAAAAGCGTATTAAATAAAACAACCAAACTTCACTGACCTGTGTGTGTGGTTGGAAGGACTCGCTGAGGTACTGTCGTACCTGACTCTTCTGCTTCTGTATCACGTGATACCTGGTGGGGTTCTCCAGAACTGTTCGGACCTGCAAACCGTAAATATACTCTGAAGACCTGATTACCTGATTCTTAAATTAATTTCCAGCTAACCATCAAAAGAAGCATGATATAGAGCGTTTGAAAAGCTGACAAAATGACAGAAAGAACGCAATTTACTATTTATATAACAATTTCGTTAATTAGCAAATGTCTTGCAGCTTTAGACATTTTATTCCACTATGTCACATAAGCATATCGAGAGGTAAAAGTAAATCAGTTAGTTATATATTTCATATTATATGTAAACGGTATATATATGTTTATTGTATGTATATATTTTCTATAATAATGTATTGTCTATAGTACACCGCAAACATACCTGCTATATTTGCATACATGTTTTATATTTTCCAGAATTTCTGTAAGTTAAACGGTTGTCTGGAAGAGATCGCTTTTAGCGATAAGGCCGCCTATTGTACAAATGTATTTGCTTTTTGACTGTTTTTTGAATGTAAATTGTGTTTTGGTGTGAAATAAAGTGTATTCTCTCTCTCTCTCTCTAAAATACTATTTGGTTTAAGCGGCATTTATCTTTGCAATTAAAGGTGCGTTTTATTTGTTATTAGCATCAACAGTTCGATGTTTTTAGTTGAACTTCAATTAAGTTGACTCCATTCAAATGGCTGAAGAAGTTTTATTTTTGTTGTAATTTTTTTTCCAGATTTTAAACTTTAAATGGCACTTCTGTAAAGTAGCAAAAATGTCGCTTAAACCAAATAGCAATGTAAGCAGCGGCTCGGCTTTGCCCCTGGCATTGCTGAAGTCCATGGGCGACGGTAACCACTCACCATCAGGTAGGCCGTGTGCTCGTCTGCCTACAAGGGCAAGAAAAAAGAGTCTTTCACCGATCGATAAGTACAGCATTTACCTGTAGGACTTGTGGCGGTAATTCGACGTGTGGCGTAATCCTAGGCACCTCCGTCGGCGAGGACTTCTTTTTATGCTCTTCATTGTCTTTGGATTGTCCAGCTTGTTGGTTCTGAAAATCGTATGATATATATTTTAGTTTGCTCTCCGACCTTAAGTCGTCGTGGCCTAAAGGATAAGACGTACGGTGCATTTGCATGTAGCGATGCATCGGTGTTCGAATCCCGCCGGCAGGTACGAATTTTTTCAATGAAATACGTACTTAACAAATGTTCATGATTGACTCTCACAGCGAAGGAATAACATCGTGTAATAAAAATCAAACCTGCAAAATTATAATTTGCGTAATTTGCGTAGGTACCATCACCCTGCCTATTTCTGCTGTGAAGCAGTAATGCGTTTCGGGTTGAAGGGCGAGGCAGCCTTTGTAGTGTTAAAAGTGAGACCTTACAACTTATGTCTCAAGGTGGGTGGCGGCATTTACGTTGTAGATGTCTATGGGCTCCGGTAGCCACTTAAAGCCAGGTGGGCTGTGAGCTCGTCCACCCATCTAAGCAATAAAAAAATAAGCCTTATGCACACCCGGAAACTCCGAAAGCAATTTTGACTTAATTGCAATCAATTTATGGTTTAAATTCGTTACTCACTTGTGATTCTCTTCGCAGCTGCTCCTGGGCATGTTCTCGCATCAACTGTTGCTTCAGTTGTGTGCGAGATGTAGGCGTCAGGGTCTTAAACGTAGGCGGGCTGGAACAAACGAAAATCAACATTATATTCAACTGCGGAAAGCGGTTCTCCAGGTGCCTAAGACCGGATATACGTCATGTTGGCTTAAGAACTACTTAATGTGCAGAACTCTAATGAACAGGGTGAACATTAATATAATTTATCTATACTAATATTATAAAGCTGAAGAGTTTGTTTGTTTGAACGCGCTAATCTCAGGAACTACTGGTCTGATTTGAAAAATTCTTTCAGCGTCAGATAGGTCATTAATTGAAGAAAGCTATAGGCTATATAACATCACGCTAAGATAAGAAAAAACACCCATAAATAATGTTTCAAATTCTGGGGTTTTTTCCCTTTTGAGAGCTTCCGCTGCGTGCGCTGCGGAAACGGTTAAAGTTTCGCTAAAATAATGTATGACAGAATTGTTCCCCTTCAAAAGATCTAAAAAAAAGTCTGCGACAGCATATGTCTATATGTTAAGGTTGGCTCACTATAACGTTTTTTATGCTAACCAAATTTGTTCTAAAATAAAACATTATTTCTGAAGGTGTTTTTATAAATATGATATTAATCCCTATCCAAATAAATATTCATTACAACATTGAAATACCAAAATCATTTGAAGATAGGCTTTGACAATTATAGATTTTTCTGGATTTCTCCAGGATCCCATCATCAAATCTTGATGATTACAGGATCATTTGGGAAGTCTACCCCATCTAACAAGAAAAAAATTATAATTATCAGAATCGGTTTAAGCATTCTCGATAAATCGGTGAACATACATAGATAAAAAATTATCGAATTAATAACTTCCTCTTTTGAAGTCGGTTAAAAAGCGTGATTTTGGTACCTTAAATACCTCCTTAACATTCTCTAATATTAAAAAATATTTTCACTTTCTACGTAAATGAAGAGGCGGGTAAAATTTAGCGTTATGCCAAAGTAATTATTCCACACGGACGAAGTCGCGGGCAAAAGCTAGTTAAATATAAAAGTTATTATTTTTTTTAATGAATTCGGAACAAATAATAGATTACTCCAAACTAGAACTCCATGTACTATGGAAACCAGAAACAATTTGGCAGAACCAAACAAAGAAATGCATTTAGAATCTAAATAAAATCGACATTCCCAAAAATTATGTATGTACAATAATTAATATACCGTACGACCATATAAATTTTAAAGCACACATTATTAAGAAGCAATATCAATGTTAATATCGAGTACTACAGTCGAAATGTTCAATAGAAGCCGTTCCCACGCAAGATAGTAACCCAAAAATAGTCCATTCAGGTCGCCTAGTAGGGATGGCAGCTGACAGTTACAGGCGAACAATGCTCGATACATATCGGTGACGTGTGTGCGTGCATTTCAATGAGATGGGAAGCTCACCAAAGCGCTGCACGGCACAAGTAAGTCGTCGCGGTATTTTTTTTAGGAAGGTCGTATTACTGGTGGCCCTAAGGCCTTTCCAGTTTCACCAGGATAGGCGGACGAGCAAAAGCTCAGCCAGGAGCGGTGAAATTTGCTAACAACTGTCCGAGCGCCTCCAAAGAAGACCAAGCACCTCAAGAGCATCTTCTTCGTGAAAATGTCTAGGTCATTAGGTTAGGCATGCAAGCGCATTGCACACTTTAACCCACAGACAGAGCCTATTGAATTTCTAGCCGGATATTCTCAATGGGTCGCGTTTCCGATCCGGTGGTAGATTCTGCGGAGCACTGCCCTTGCTAGGGTCAGTGTTAGCAACGTCTTCAGGCTAAAACCCCGTGAGCTCACCTACTCGCTCGGTTAGGCTGGCATAGCCTCTAAAGGCTACCAGATTAGGTAGTAAAGGGAAAATTTTACACTTATTACATTGATGCCTAACGTAAAATATAGTTGTTAACGAAATGATTCCAAGACGCGAAAAATAAAATCGAAAATCGGACTTCAATACCACAATTTCAGGGACTGATTGCTGTCACTAAAGCAATTCAAGCTGCGAAATTCGCTTCTCACGACATCGCAGCTCTGGCAGACGTTTTATCAATTAGCATGCATTCTTTGCTTATTACTAATGTACGTTACCAAAGGGCATAAGTACCATTGCGTTTATAGCGACTTCTTATTGTTGGTATACAATAAATATAAATACATGTAGTATGTATATTTATAAATGTATATAATCCAAGGATTGGTACACCGCGCGTAATTCGTTTCCAAATGATTCTTGTCTGGAAGAGATCGCTCTTAGCGGTAAGACCGCCAATTGTACTTCTTTTTGTATTTAATGTTTCGCAGTTTTTTTTGTTGTACAATAAAGAACCCTCTCTCTCTATCTCTGTCTGTCTGTCTCTCTCTCTCTCCATCTCTCTCTCTCTCTCTCCCTCTCTCCCTATCTCCCTCTCTCTCTCTAAATACATTTTATGACGTTTTCGCTTTGTATCTTTCGCCATCTATTCTACTAAGCCTAAAACTCGAAAATGATTATACGGTATCGGCATCAGTTGTAAAGATCGTTCAAATTGATAACGTTACCAACTGGTATTAATTAGTTTATTTTTATCTATACTAATATTATAAAGAGGAAAGATTTGTTTGTTTGTTTGTATTGAATAGGCTCCGAAACTACTGAACCGAATTGAAAAACTCTTTCACTGTTTGGAAGCTACACTATTCCCGAGTGACATAGGCTATAATCTTTTTTGAAAAAAAAAATTTGGGTTCCTTACTAAAGCTCCAATAATGTAACCCAAGATGTAAAAAAATTACCTAAAATATTCTTTACATCGTGTGCCCTGCGAAAACTATTGATGATAGAATAAAATAATGTACTACGAATTTGTAGAACACATTAAATATTATTTGCAAAAAGTGTCGTGACAGCATATGTCCAACTATTATAGTTATGCTGCAATGAGTGTTCTTTTATTTAAAAGCGGACAGCTAACGAAAAAAAAAAAAAAAAAAAGTTTGTCCGTGAGCTGATCAATCTGTATATAACTATACTATATAACTAATAGCTATTAGAAAATTTCTCTATTTCTATATATTCATACTTAGAATATTTATCTTTAACTATGTTGAAGCTCAATTGATAACCCAAATACTTTAAACTATCTATACTATACTAATATATAACTATAAAGTGGTTTTTACGGATGTTCCGTTATAACTACTGAACCATGCGTCCGATTGACTTGAAACTTTGTATCCATGTAGAAAATACATGTACTTAATGGATAGGATATTTATATGAGTGTTGGACTCGCTAATAATAATGTCAATAAATAATAATGTTAATTTTAAATGCGCATCGAAGCGAGTACGGCTAGTAATCTAATAAAAATAAAAATCTTCAAATATTTCGATGCCACAAACAACAACGTATTTATATGGACAATATTTCCCGATACGCGTTGTAGCCCGCTGTCACTTGAAACCAAACCTTGACCACAGCTATTTCTGGTAAACGAGCCTAAGCTTTTGATTTGTTATATCAATCGAAGTTCAAGTTCACTAATTGCCGGTTAATTGATGCTCAGAAATATCAAAATTACATGAATGGCCTCGACAAATATTTTGCGCGATAATTAATTTTGAACAACGCACGTCTTCTTTTGAAACAAAAGTCGATTGTGACTTGGTAATTTTATTCTTAATATCAAAATAGGTCAATTTAATTTTGAATTAAACAAACAAGAAACTCGAATGTTTGTGGGTTCGTCTTCGTTGGGTTCATGGACTCGATCGAGTTGAAATTTTGTGCAGTTGCTTTTGGCATTTTGCCATTCGAGTGACACGTTCTCGTTTAAGGTAGATAGCCGGAACGTCGCTTCGAGAAATGAACGAAGGCGGTCTGGTTTAGCCATTGAATACTTCATTTGAGGTCTATAAAATCAAAGGCAGCTAAACGCCATAATGTCGTAAAATGGATTAACAATGGCGCTATCTTGTTTAGTTAGTTGAACACGCTTTAGTGCTATCATGTTATAACAAATGCAGCTAAAACTCTAACAAATTCAGTTAAAAAAAAAAATTTTTACTCTGTACTAAGTACTAATAAACGAAGTTTTATCATTTAAAATTCAAATTATTAGTAATATTCTCATTCTTTATAAATCTGCTTTAAAATAAAGAATATCGTGGCTATCCGAACAAAGTTATTTCAGCTTCTCAAACCGGGAGTGTTGCTAACACTGGTCCTAGCAAGAGCAGTACTTCGATGGATCGGGAGGATCCGTAATGACGTGTTTAGGGCCGATTTTTGTAGTTTACCTGAATATTTGATAGACTTGGATGTAGCTGCCTTTAATTTTATAGGCCTCATTTGTTTATTAGCTTTCAATCGAAAAATATAATTAACAATTTTTATAATACAATACGAAATGGTAAGGGAAAATTAGTAATTTGTAGAAAACTTTTAATTCGTTAATAATGGAATACGTTTCATTTTGGCGGGATAAAGTATTGCCTGTGTCAGTTACTCACAAGTTCATTAACTATCGGCCGATCTGTAGATTAATATTTATTATACATAGCAGATATAGCCGGCGTTGCTTGGATCATGTCGCTTGCAATAGAAATCGTATAAGTATCGTACAATATTTGTGCGAAACTACATTCAAATTTTACGCGCGTAATTAGGCTGGGATTTTTCCCTACCTATTCGCTGTTAACCTAAGAGGCCGTTTCAGCTACGCCCGGACGGGTAGGTAAGCTCACGGGCTCAACCTGAGACAATTTGCTAACACTAGCCCTAGCAGGAGCAATGCTTCGCAGAATCTACCTTCGGAAACGCGACCTGCTGAGAACACAAGACAGATTAAACCAAAAATAATTTAGCTATCCATTTAATCATAAAGCGAAACTAAAAAGCAAATGCTTCAAGGGCTCGTAATGTTTGATACAAACAAACTAATAAATTTACCACGCCGTCTTATATTATCTACAGCACGACAAACCGTAATGAGTGACGCGACATGTATCTAAAAGTTCCACTTGACCCCATGACTGTACCAAAACATTTCATCAATTAATATATTATTGGGGACGCGTACGTTCAAAATCGCGAAATGCTACACTTGCCGAATATCAATAAGTTAAAAAATTATAATGTAATAGAGATATCCATGAGTTTCGTTTGCCAATTTCAAGAATAAATCCTTGAAAATATAATAAGAAATTTTCGATTTAAAGTCTTTTTGTTTTGTTTATTCATCAGAGTGAATTCGATAAAGCGAATGAGGAAACAACACTAGTCGATATCAATTGTATCATGAATAACAAAGAAAACAAAAACAAAATGACATCTGTGGTTCACTTGTCTAGTGATTCCAATCTGAGGACTTTTTGGCGGGAACGCGAGGAGTGAAGTTGTGTAATTTGTTTTATTTTGTCTATTTAGTGTTTCTTCGGGTTTAAATGTGTAATAATGGTGGTTTATTAACTGTTTAATATCTGTGAAAGTGCACAAATGTGGGAAAATGAAACAAAGCCGCTGGACGTAACTTCTCGGGATCCTCCAAAAAGTCCACTGAAAAAAATCTCAGTATAGGACAACCATTTACAGAGATTATATTTGATCCCATGTCATCTCATCTCATTTCATTTAATTTCAACACATCTGATTAATGTCTCAAATTAATCATCTTCATTTCATTTTATTCATTTTTCATAAACATAAGAATATAAATTAAAATAAGACATAGCAAACGTCTTAGTTACCAGGTCATAAAATCTCTTAAAAAAATATTTCCAATCTATATTCCTTGCTCGGTACTAACTAATATTTTAATGATTTTATTTCGCACTACTTGTTAGTTTACAGACATATTAACATTTAGCATAAAAGGCTAAGGGTGATTCTTGCTGTTAAGATGATAACCGTAAATTATTGAAAATTTTTTATAATGAAAAATTAGAAATTTGAAACAGTTAAATTTCAAAAAAAATCTAGCATACGAACAATCATGAAGGAACGAGGAGAGTTTGAATTGAAAAAAAATCGCTCACGTAATTGATTGATGGAGCCTAAATATTCTAGCGAGCTTTGTTGAAAGCCCACTTCCGCTGTATGTTGTATGTTTGTCAGCTGATGATAATTAATAAATAACAAAAAAAAAACATTCAAATCTTTAGAAAAACGGCCAACCAATTTGAAAGCGTTGAATGTGGAACCATTGTCTGTTTGTTTGTTGGTTTCGTGTTGAATATTTTTATTGTTTTTTGTCGTGTCGGCTGTCAACTTTTAATGGTTTAAAAACTGACTGTCTACACAGAGATGTTAACGATTTTGCAAAAGTACGCGTTGCCAAATCAAAATCCTAGGCGGGTGCCACAGTAAATGGAACGTCTCAAGCAAACATTTAGAAATACATGTCCTTACGTATGATTTAACAAAAGTTGCACACACCTCAACCGTTCATTGTTAATATGTTTGTGATTTTCATAAACCAGTGTCGTTCGCGTGACAATTGAGTTAACGCGCTACCTCACACGTAAACAGTATATTTGTTGGTGAACTGAGTGGATAATACTATATACCACTTAAGTGAAACTATTAGCTTTGAAAAGTGGCTTCGTTGAGTTTTTTTTTTTTTATTGTTTAGATGGATGGACGAGCTTACAGCCCACCTGATGTTAAGTGGTTACTGGAGCCCGTAGACATCTACAACGTAAATGCGCCACCCACCTTGAGATATAAGTTCTAAGGTCTCAGTATAGTTACAACGGCAACCCCAGCCTTCGAACCGAAACGCATTACTGCTTCACGGCAGAAATAGGCAGGGCGGTGGTACCTACCCGCGCGGACTCACAAGAGGTCCTACCACCAGTATAAAAAGGCCAAAGTTTGATAAGGCACTGCACTGTAAGAAGAATATGGTCTCACCTGTCACTTATCACTGGTAAGTGCTCGAACGAAGATGGTTGCAAATGTAAGCGTCTCAGTAACCATGCGAAGAAGGACTAAATTACTAAAATTATCAAAACGGGTATTTTTCCTCGATTGTTATTACTCTTTATCATATTTAGATAGAACAGTGATAAAAGTGCGTATCACGCGGCGTCTCGACGGCGATTGGATCGCTTCAACTAACGTTACTGATAGGGACAGGAAAGAAATCACTGAGAACTGAAACTAAGAATTTAGCTGCGATAAATTTATTTACTTGTTTCACTTGTGATCATATTTTTTGACAAGAAATAACCGAGATAAATTTTGAGTTCAGGCCTAACAAAATAGTGAAACTGAATCTATAATGTAATAAAGTACACATCAGGACATTTTAATGGTTTAGGTTATCTACTTAAAGACTGCAAAGGTATGGATAAATAATGTACTTTACTCTTAAAATATATTGTAATTTAATTTATTATTTAATATATTATTGTAATTTTAATAGACTATTAGTTAAGTAACAAGTACTGTGAATCGATTCTGTACATTAATCTCTGGGTAACAGATAATTTGTGGAGAATGAGCATCGATATTGTTGCGCCGGTAAGAGTAACGCCATCTACCGCCGAATAGTCGTAGAACGTATATCGAAGGATCTAGTAGCACCTAGAGCGCTCAACAAATACAACGGCATCTATTATCAGGTAGCGGAAACACAATACTCGAAATGTGTGGAATATTTTCGATAATTCTAGAGATGTGGTATCGGCTATAAAAGCGTTGTAGAGATGGCACGCAGTCAGTAATCGGAACTACTCGAAGCGAAACAGCGAACGGATCACCTGAAGCGAAGCGGAAGAAGCGAACTGAGAATTTTAAAGTGTTTGTTGAGTGTTTTAAGGGCGGAAGTTCGGCGATTTCCTCCTGACAAAAAAAAAGTGTTCTAAGTGTTGAATACAGCGTTAACTTGTAATGCGATAGAATTTTATTTATCGCGAACCCCAGCGCGTAACAATATTAATTGACAAATAGGATAAATGTATGGCCTTTTTTCCCAGCACACGAAATGCTACGTGCTGCCTAGAAGCTGATTTTCTGTTAACTCTTCCAAAATATTGATTATACTACAGAGTACGCTACGTTATTACAATTATTTTTCTAAGACTTTAGAAATATAGGATAGGGCCTGATTAGGACCAGATTAACTTAAAGAGGTAAAATGAAGATACACGCTACAGATAAATAAAAAAGACATTTTCCCGCATTCTTGAACAACGTCCCCAAGGGCTCTATTGTCAAAGACTATTTATTATACTTCACAGATTTTGCCAAAACTACACTATAAACAAATAATATTATAGACAAACAATATTAATCTATTCTCAATTTGACCACAGACTTTAAACAATAACAAAAGTTTGACAATAAACAAAGAGTATATATTTATATATGTGTTGTGCCATATACATGGTAGTGTAGTAAAGTAGTGTGTAATGTTTTTTTATTAATGATTTAATGTATTTTTTATACATAATTAAAACAATATTAACCTTCTGGACTCCTTCTCTATATTCTCTATAAGCGTGGGAAATTTCACTCTTCCGTCCGCGCAAATTTCGCGAAAAGGGATACAAAGTTTGTGCTTCAGGTATTAATATATAGATTGAAAACACATCATACAGATGACAGCAGTCGATGACGATGTCCATCAGACTGTAATCAAGCAGGAGACTGTTTAGTTTCGCACCCGGAAACTATTGCCTTCCTGTCATTACGATAATCATTGCTGTGATGTTACGGCATCGTACTATCGTAAACAACTATTTGAAGATCAAGGTTTGAGGTTACGAACGGAAAATAAAATCAAAATGCTATTTCGAATTATGATCTAAACATTGAGCAAATAAGGAATTACGTAAAAAAATTCGAAGTATGTTGTAATGTACAAAAATATTTATGATTAAAAACTAATAAAAGTTTACTAAAGTATTTTACTAAGGTTCAATGAGGAACAAATGATTGCTTCGCAGCCACCAAGTGTTGTTGCTACAAACGAACGTATGGGAAAAAAACGATTCGAGTCGCATAAGCGAGGGAGAAGCAGACAAACTATAATACGTTCTTGATGATGATGATGATTCATCCGACCGATTTCGGCCATGGCGACCACTTTGACTCCTATCCGTCGATTTGGCGCTCGTGTGCTCGAAGATGGCTTATATAGAGGCTTATATCCATACAGTAAGATGGCTTATATCCATACAGAGGAGGGCCGCTCGGATTGTCGATAATCCCATTCTCTCGGATCGTTTGGAGCCTCTGGGTCTGCGGAGGGACTTCGGTTCCCTCTGTATTTTGTACCGTATGTTCCATGGGGAGTGCTCTGAGGAATTGTTCGAGATGATACCAGCATCTCGTTTTTACCATCGCACCGCCCGCCACCGGAGTAGAGTTCATCCATACTACCTGGAGCCACTGCGATCATCCACAGTGCGTTTCCAGAGATCTTTTTTGCCACGTACCATCCGGCTATGGAATGAGCTCCCCTCCACGGTGTTTCCCGAGCGCTATGACATGTCCTTCTTCAAACGAGGCTTGTGGAGAGTATTAAGCGGTAGACAGCGGCTTGGCTCTGCCCCTGGCATTGCTGAGGTCCATGGGCGACGGTAACCACTCACCATCAGGTGGGCCGTATGCCCGTCTGCCTACAAAGGCAATAAAAAAAAAAAAAAAAAAAAAAAATATATATATAGCCCATCTTCGCGGCAAAACTCCTTGCGCATTAAAGGCACGTAAGCACGCCGTTCTTATAATTATAGGTTATGGCAGCAGGTGGGCGGGCCTTCAACTGGTCGCGTTTGTAATCAAGGTCAGCTTTACGCTGATCCTCGAACTCGCGTACTTTGCTGTTCACCATCCTACGCCATTCTGGCCGCTGTGCTGCCAAGCGCTCCCATTGAGAGGGCTCTATATCACATCTCTTCATGTGTCGTTTCACGACATCCTTGTACCGCGAATTAAATAGGTCTCAATATACGTTTTTAATGTTATTTTAATTCTATTACCCTCCCGATGTTACGAGCTAGCACGCATCGCTAATTTGATGATTTGATGATGCTATGATGATACCATAAATTTGTTTTTGGTACAAAATTATTTTAATTTTAGCGTAAGCATTTAGTTTGAATTTCGTGCTTTCATCGCTAATTCTGTACGAGCTGTTTTTGCGTTTCTTATAGTATACTAATTTAGATTTCGCTTATCACGGGCGTTGACTAATTGTTTGATGTCTTTATTACTGCAGAGCCTCAGCTTTAACCGCGTCGACTTAACGCCTGAGTCACAAGTGGGCAGCAATAAAATTTTCGTCGCGAAACCCTAACAATCTTTATTGTCTGTTGGCAAACCTTGCCGGTGTTCGAAATGAATTTAGTGTGCAATACTTTTTATTTATTTATTTTTTGTTGCTTAGATGGATGGACGAGCTCACAGCCCACCTGGTGTTAAGTGGTTACTGGAGCCCATAGACATCTACAACGTAAATGCGCCACCACCTTGAGATATAAATTTTAAGGTCTCAAGTTTAGTTACAACAGCTGCCCCGCCCTTCAAACCGAAACGCAATACTGCTTCACGGCAGAAATAGGCGGGATGGTGGTACCTACCCGTGCGGGCTCACAAGAGGTCCTACCACCAGTAAATAACACATTCGTTTCATGGGTCTTTGATTAGAGACGATCGCCTCATTGGTCTATTCTTCTTCTTCTTCTGAGTCGGTCTCTTCATTGCTGAAGGTCGTGTCTAGTTTTAAATGTTGATCACTCGATGCACTATGCTTCTCCACCTCTTCCTGTCCTCGGCGGTCTTCATACCCTCGGTTATTGGCAGCCCCGTCAGCGTCTTTACCAGATCAGACCAGCGGGTTGATGAGCGTCGGCGTGATCTTCTCCCGTCAATCTGACCTACTACCATCACCTTCTCTAAGTTATACTCTAAATTACCTATTGATCGGTGGCTAACAACACAATGCCACTTTGAGTACATTCATCTATACTAATCTATACTTCTATACTAATATTATAAAGAGGAAAGATTTGTTTGTTTGTTTGTATTGAATAGGCTCCGAAACTACTGAACTGATTTGAAAAATTCTTTCACTGTTTGGAAATTACACTATTCCCGAGTGACATAGACTATAATCTTTTTTGAAAAAATTAGGTATCCTTAGTCCAATAATGTAGCCCAAGCTGTAAAAACATTACCTAAAATATTCTTTACATCGAGTGCCCTGCAAAAACTATTGACGATAGAATAAAATAATGTACTACAACTTTATAGAACACATTATTGTTAACAAAAAGTGTCGCGACAGCATATGTCTAACTATTATAGTTACGCCGCAATAAGTGTTCTTTAAGTAAAAAAAACTTCAGAGGTGTCAAGGGACACCCGGATGGAACGAAGTTCCTTTCGATTAATTAGTGAAGGAATTGTAATTTTTTTTTAAAGTTATAATAATAAATTATGGCATTATGAAGAAGAAAAAAGCAATACTATGAACTAAATTACTATTGTTGAAACGCTATCTCGAGAAACTGTACTCATTACGCGGACCAATCGGATACGAGCAATGTCACGCGATAAGCGCCTACACGTTGATTGGTCAGAATGACGGATTTAAAAAGTGTCGTGACAACTTTTCGTAAGAATTTTTTCCGTCTAGCCCCCTTTCACAACGCGCGATAAGGAACTTCGTTCCAAAAAATAAAACGTCACATATTGTTGAAATTTTTGTTAAAGATCCAAGCGGAGCCGGAGCGGGCCGCTAGTAGCGTGTAAACGAGGAAGAGAACGCGAGAGAAACTAAACAAAGAGCGTTTCGTATGTCGATCCTCTCAATAAACACAATTGTATATTGTAAACAATTCAATTTAAATAAAGGCTATTTGGTTTAAGCGACATTGCGCTTAACACGCAACATACCTACATCTTTGTAATTAAAGGTCCGTTTTATTTGGTATTAGCATAAACAGTTCGATGTTTTGAATTGAACTTCAATTAAGTTTACCCCTATTCAAATACCTAAAGAGGTTTCATATGTTATATTTTTTCTAAATTTTAACCTTTAAATATGTAGCTCTCCAGTAAGGCCCTTGTAGGCAGACGAGCATAACCCTCATGGTGAGTGGTTACCGTCGTCGACTTCAGCAATGCCAGGGGCAGAGCCAAGCCGCTGCCTACCGCAAATAACCTTTCACCCCTAGATATGAAAAAAAAAAAACGATTTACTTAACGTTAGATACAGTTCCCACACACTTGGATGATGACAATTAACACGTTAATTGCGTTGTGGTACAAGCATTAACCGAACTGCGATTTGATTAATAAGTTAATTTTTGAGACCGCCAAAATAAATCTGTATAAGGCAAAAACAAATATTAAATGTATGTAAACAAATATGAAACAAATAATAAATGTAATAATTAAATAATTTGTACTTTTTGAGAAAGCATGTTGCTGATAACTCTATTTCTGTAATCTGACGAATCATGTTGCGGATAATAACATAATATACTTTTAGGTTAGGAATATTGTGTACTTTTTTTTTATAATAAATGTAATAAATTCAAAACAAATAGTACCTCTTACTCATTTGTTTTTCTAATCTATTCCCTTTTATTTTTCTTTGTGTTTAATAATATTTTACTTTCGGTCAGTTTTATTTTTAAAGAAAAATATTATGAATAATATTGAAGAATATGTAAGTCAAATTTAGATAACTACGAAAACCGATTCATATTAAGAGATTGATTAAACAAAATACTATACATATTCTAATAGTAAATTATGTAAAAGATTGTTTAAAATAAATTGTTGAATTATTATTGATAAGATGGATGGACGAGCTCACGGCCCATTTGGTGTTAAGTGGTCATCTGAGCCCATTGACATTAATCAAGCTAATGCCGCCACCCACCTTGGGCCATGAGCTCTAAGTCTCAGTTTATTGTATACACGCTTAAGTATATAGATAACTGGCTGTACCCGCCCGCTTCGCTGGGCATTTAAAATAAAAATTGTTATTTCTCACCCCTACAAAGATTCTCATCATTAACGCCCCCGCAACTGGTATAGGGAGTCCAACACTCATTTAAACATTAGCCTATCCATTAAGTACATGTATTTTCTACATGGATACCAAGTTTCAAGTCAATCGGATGCATGGTTCAGTAGTTATAACGGAACATCCGTAAAAACTACTGTAGATTTATATATTAGTATAGAAGTATAGATAAGCGCCCAGACAAAGAGCAAACAAGCCTGTTCATCACACTCATGTTTGCCTGATGTGGTAATCGAAACCACGACCCTCGGAGCAACCGTCAGGGTCGCTAACTCCTGCACAACCGACTCAGTCTTTAATTAACTTGTTTTATTTACACCAGGGGTTCCCAAACATATTTTGTCTACTGCTCATTTTGAGAATAAATTAATTTTTAGCTACCCCATTTTTTCACCTCCTTAAAACCACTATAACGAGAGCTCAGTAGGTGTCTAGGAGTAATCCTAGATTAAGTTACAAATCGCCTGCCAAACCTCTACTCAACGCCCCCATTTTTTTCTGAGTCAGAAAAAAATTCTGAGTCAGAAAAAAATTCTATCCCGATCTATCGAAATCTAATTACCCTTACCATTTTGCTTATTTCTGCCGTGAAGCAGTAGTGCGTTTCGGTTTGAAGGGTGGGGCAGCCGCTGTAATTATACTTGAGACCTTAGAACTTATATCTCAAGGTAGGTGGCGCATTTACGTTGTAGATGTCTATGGGCACCAGTAACCATTTAACACCAGGAGGGCTGTGAGCTCGTCCACTTATCTAAGCAATAAAAAAATATCTTTACTCTTACCCTTTAGTTAGTTGGTCGTTACCCTTTAGGCCTGCAGCGCTCGCAAGGGGGCGTTATCGCCTACTTTAGGAAAGGCTGATTTACACCTAAGAGTGTGAAGTGACTGTACAATAATAAAACAATAAGCGACAGCGTCAATTTAAAACACATTCGCGTCACAGCGGTCCGCTCGTAACTCGATCCGCACGCCACCGACCTTGAGAGCCGGCGACAAAATGACCCTCTTCCTACGACCAAGGACGTGTCTATGCGTGAGAGTGGTCGCCATCAGCGGTGGTCACGGTGACTTGTTTTAGTGACTTTGCGTTTTCACGTGATAGTTGTATGTACTCAAATTAATAATGCGTTTATGTAATTTACGTGATCGCTGCCGGTGGGGCGTATTGTGAATCTATCGCTTCTACTGCTGCGTAAGATAATATACTATTACAAAATATTATTGAATTTACGATCTTATCATCATTATCATTATCCTGCCCTTCTCCCAGTTAGCTGGGGTCGGCGCAACATGTTTTCTCCTTCCATACTCTTCTATCATATACCATTTCTTCGCTCACTCCCCTCTTACCCTTATCGTCTTTCCAATCCATCCATTTATTTTCAGGTCTACCTCTTCCTCTATATCCTTCCACATTCATAGTTAACATTTTCTTACCAACCTCATTTTCATTTCGTCTCATCACATGTCCATACCATCCCAAACGCGCACTTCTCAGCTTCTCTGCCACAGGTGCCACTTTCAGACTTCCTCTAACATATTCATTCCGTATTTAGACATCTCGGTGTTATCCATTCTTGTTACTCCACACATCCATCGCAACATTCGCATCTCTGCTGCATGCAATCGCCTTTCATCCGAATTTACGATCTTATGTACATACATAATCACATCATCAAAAGTCTAAAAGATAATTAATTTTTTGCTATTATAATTTTATACTCTTACATAGTGTTACTATTTTTATTAATCGATTACATCCCTCCAACTAAGGTCCTCATAGGGTTCTTTTTTATTTATTTTCGACTCCTAAGCTTGTAGTTTGGGTAAATTGTGAGCATTACAGTTTGGTCGTGAGAAATTCTTTAGAGAATTCTTTTTTTTTCACTACCTATTCGCTGGTATCCTAAGCGGATATTACAGTTTCGCACGGACGAGCAGATAGGTCCAGCCTGAGCGAATTTGCTAGCGCCAGCTCTCTCAAGAGGAGTGGTTCGCAAAATCTACAACCGGATCGGAACCGTGACCGACTGAGAAGCTCCGACGAAAAACTCAGTGGGCTGTGTCTATGGGTTAATTCGGTGGCCGGTGCATGAAGAGCCTAAAAGCACCGAGAGTGAATCCAGAGGATTCGATCCGATACGACAAGTTTGAGGGGACGACGGCTTCGGGCTGCCCCTTGGCCTGTTAGACGATATTAGAGAGACTTTGAGGCCATATCGCACTATGGCATGAACACAATATCTTCACCAATCACTTGACTCTCAGATCGCGATCTGGTCTACTCACACACAGCAACTATACATGAGTTAAGTACACAAAAACGTTATATTAAAAATATTTTCTCAACGAAAAAAACCTCATGAATGAACGTCATAACAATTATACCACTTCGATAAAGCGGCACGACACGAGAACCCTCTCATCGTGGCCGCCGGTAACTACATTCCCGATCCTGCGGACAGAATGGAAAGCAGTCGACGTCGCCCAAAACACGTTATTTCGGATCCTCCCGAACCACTAACGGTGCTTCTACCCGTCGTTTGCGAAGAAGGGCTCGACGAGTAAATTAACCCTCAGACACAGCCCACTGAGTTTCTCGCAGGATCTTCTCAGTGGGCCGCGTTTCCGATCCGGTGGTTGATTCTGCGAAGCACGGCTCTTACTAGGGTTCGTCTTAGCAACGTCGTCAGGTTTGAGCCCTGTGAGCTCACCTACTAGTTAAGGTCACGCTGAAATAGCCTCTCGAGGCTATTAGCTTAGGTAGGACTAAAAAAAAAACAATTATATGCAAATGCTATAGGAATATCAGCTTAATTACAACTCGTGACAGGCACAAAACAGCTTGCATCCGGCGTTTCTGAACAGTATCCGACACGTTGACAACGATCTTTTGATTCAATTACAATTATAATAAAATTTATTATTGCCTTGAATTACGTTATTTAACATCAAATCCAAATTATGTAAAACTCAAGGTTTGGCTGATCGTGGTTGAATTGTACAAGACGTTGTGAGTATTTAATCAATCAAATATTTCATAGGAACGACTACATTATATTAATAAGACCGCATAAATATTATAAAAACCAAATAGTTTCTAATGAAACCTGTGGCCTAAAAATACGTCCAGTTTCTACATTTTAACCGATTTATATTAAGAGATTAAAAACTAAAAACTGTTATTAATACTAATAGTAAATTATAATAATTAAAAGGTTTTTTAAAATAAATTCTTTAATTATTTTTTAATTTTTTAGTTGAATTTCAATTTTTTCAATTTATTTTTTAAAATTGAATTGTTTTCAGTCCTTAATAAGTATTCCAAATTTCGAGTTAATCCAACGCTTTGAAGGGGGTCAAAATCATGTTCAAAGATTCCGTTACAAACATACATGCGTCTGAAGCTAATAAAATCGTATTAAAAAAACGTGGGGTGCATGGTATCAGTAGTTATAAATAATTTATGAACAGATATGAGTAGAAAGGTTATTTTGATGATATCCTGAAAAGTATTTAGTTAGTTTTTTAAACTATTATTTATTACTCTTATATTATATGTTTATGTAGAAAAAAAATTGGTAACTGTCAACTTTTTGCTTTGACGGAGTCGCATCTCGCCCGGTGAGTAGAAAAACAATCAACACACGGTTTCTCTTATAGGCATGCTCCGATCTATGTAATGTTTCATTAAGTGTAGCAAAACGAAGCATCTCTAATCTATTTTGAAAACTATTGTGGCGGGTAGCCATCATACAACGCAAGATAATTGACAGATGCCTGAATCTCGCTTACGACATTTTCAAGATAAAGCGCATATATACAAGTTCCGAACAACAACATTCGGACCGTCGGTCTACCGAGCAAATATCACCAGCTCGGTGGAAGGTCTTTCCTTTCTTCGTTAAACATCTCCAAACTATTCATCATAGAAGCCGCCACTCGCCACGCTTGTAGTATCAAACGAATGACATATACGCATAAAAATGTCTCAATTCTCGTTGCTAATGCTGAAACGACACGCTTATTTATACTAATTTGTGACACAATTGATAACAGCATTACGTGTTAATTGTAATCCTGCTACAGTCGACTTTGCACTTACATACATACGTGTACAAAGTCAAACAATTAGGATACTTTTTTTACGACTTTTTAGTTTTAGTACTATCACTTTGAAACAAGCATAATTTTTTTTAAATTGTATTTTAAATCGTCGTGGCCCAAGGGATAGGACGTCCGGCGCACCAGACGGTGTTGAGTGATGCACCGGTGTTCGAATCCCAGGCGGGTACCAATTTTTCTAATTAAATACGTACTACTCAACAAATGTGCACGATTGACTTCCACGGTGAAGGAATAACATCGTGTAATACAAATCAAATCCGCAAAATTATAATTTGCGTAATTACTGGTGGTAAGACCTCTTGTGAGTCCGCGCGGGTAGATACCACCACCCTGTCTATTTCTGTCGTGAAGTAGTAATGCGTTTCGGTTTGAAGGGTGGGGCAGCCGCTGTAACTGTACTTGAGACCTTAGAACTTACTTATATCTCAAGGTGGGTGGAGCATTTTCGTCGTAGATGTCTATGGGCTCCAGTAACCACTTAATACCAGGTGGGCTGTGAGCTCATCACCGCATATAAACAATAAAAAAAATAAACTTTGAATGGTGCTTTTATATTAATTCTCTAGTGCGTTCTGTGTCAAAAAAAAACCAAGTATTCTAGAATTATGTTTTATAGAAAAATAGACGGTAGTTAGCACAAACATCAAATTTTGACGGGTAACAACTTAGTCGTGCGTGACGTTGCGAAATAATACATGCAATGACAATAACAAACGCGAAATTAAACCGTAAAAGCAGTTGTAATTATATCTACGACTCGAGAAAACTCGACCAAAAGCTTTAGTGCTTCTATAGCTATAATGTGTCGGAGTTAGACCCAAACGCGGTCGCACCGCTAGTCGGGCCACGGACGACTCGCATTCGCGTGCAACGGCTTAACAAACTAAGTAGTTAGAAATATATACTCACTCTTTCTTATTGTTGACTACAATGACTAGCTTCACCTTCCGAGGGCCCTTGGTCATTTTGCAGATATCCTTGCTGTTTTCCACCGGGCCCTGGGTCAGAATTTTTAATAGAGGAATGTTTTCGTATGTCTTCACACAGCAGCCGGAGGCCCAGCTCCGTATGTCACCTTTCTGACATCCTAACTAACTATAACCATTCTTTTCTTTAGACATCTCTCTGTATTATCACTTTGCTACATCAATACTGTTCGTTTTAGCACTTTCACTTTTATCACTAATTTAATACTGAAGATACTGTTGAAAAAAAGAAAAACGTAATCACTACACCTCGAGTCGATTCTGTATATTTATTGAAATATAATTACATAATAAATAACGATTTAGATAAAGCGTTGATCGATGCAGTCAATGACGTTCTGTTCGATATTTCGTAATTAGATAATGGAGATTTAAGAATTAGATTTATTCGACACGCGAATTACAGAAAATTTAATTCGTTTGATAAATTCAATAAACAAACACAACAGCGCTAAGAACGTACGGATAAAAATGAAGGTTGATGAATGTTTTATGCGCGCTAGTACCGCGAACGATATTATGTAATGTTTCGTTGAATGTAGGTGATCTTCTCTCCTTGGCGACAATTTTTATCGAAATGGCACAGAAACCGTATACGAAAGAACGCAACGACGTCGAGATTCACCGTGATGTATTATGATGTATGACCCATTCTGGATTGTAAAGATTGTGATAAAGCGCTTCTTGATACGGTCCGTCTACGTGCAGGCTGAATGTTAAATATTTAAGACGACTATGTCAGCTCTTGCGGGATTTATTAATTTTTATTGTTTTTAATGTTACGTGCTTAGTAGAGACTATAGACGTCACAATACGAAATTTAACGACCAATACGCTGACTCAATGGCAACCTTTCGCACTGAAATCACTTGACAACTTCGCATCGAAAACTGGAAAGTGCTGGTCGATATATTGTTCATACCTAATCGTTGGTAGTCTATGTATTTGGGATTGGTATTTAAATGCCAGCATACCCTTGATTCGAGTACATTGGGCGTTTTATCAATTAAGCCACGACGACTTCAATTTTCTCCCGAGAATTTTGAGCCCCCCACCTTAACTGAGCGTTTCTATGCTCGTAATCAACAGCTTACGGAGCCTACAGAGTCTCGAATTCAATAAATTGCGCACAAAGATATATTAAACAACTCAATATAATAATATGTTTTTTTTTGCATTCTTTGTCATCAGACTGCCCACGGCATGTAACGCTATGTTTAGGACACTGCCAGAAATATTCCTGGTAACTTGGAACGGTTAATGGGGATAAGGAAAGTGGAAGGTAAAAGGCCAAGAAATTGGAGCCCCAAAAGGCTCTTTTATTGGACGGATCAGACCCTACACCAAATGGATATCCTTACCAACAACACAGTTCACCAAATGGACGCATACTGTTGAAAGAGTGTTACGGAGTCTCGATCTTCAGCAGTGAAGGAAAATGGACCACACTGATGGCAATATACAATGACGATATACCTTCCGCAAATCCGGAGCTCGTGATAGAAAATAACATTTAAACGACCCCAAAAAATATCAAAAGTGGCGTATACATATTTATCTGACACGCCATAAATTATTATTTAAAAGGAAAATTCTCATGAATGCGTACAAAAAGTATTACGTGGGGATTACTGAAACGTCTCAGATTAAGTATTAGTACAACGGTACTGATTATGATTTTAGAATGTTAATCCTTCCAGTATCATTGATTTTTATTAACGGATAAGACTAACAACAGATAATGCTAATACAGCAAGATTAAAACCTATCATATCTTAGCTAGGCGTCTTTGATTTCTGAACGAGACCTGTTTTGGTATTAAATCTTGCACGTTTCGCTGTTTTCGTAATCAATTTTTCTGTTATTTCATATAAAATTTAAACATAAGTAATTAATCGTGCAATTTATCGAGGCTATTGTTTTATTTTCAAGTCTACGCATCTTGTAAACTGTTCAGATTACAAACAACAACAATTTGCGTTATACACATTGTTATTATCCAATCCCCGCCATTATCCATCCGTATCCATAGTCCATTCTCGCATATTATAAGCTCTAGTTATCACTGCATATACGCTGTGCCACATCTTTCTATGGACTGTTATATCATAATCAGGCGGGTCGTATCCTCTATCTTTTTTATAATGATAAAAAAACCAAATTCGCTTACGCTTACTTGGAAATGAACAAAAAGTTTTCATAAATTACGCGTTACAGAGCTAAATATGACATTAAATTTCTTTATCTATTACGACTATGTGTCGAGGGTCATCTTGGAAACCTGAGCGAGTTAGTACCAGTTTATTTCTCGAAGACAGCTATGACTCTAGTACAATATATCCTGACTTCGATATTTACATTGCGGCCTCTAAATATTGCGGGAACCATTAACACATTTGAAAAAACTTGATGCTATCTGCGATAAATAGCAAATAGTCATACGCAAGAAGAAAATGAGAATAATATAAGAACAGGCCCAACAGCGGATATCGAGAGAAGCATACATTCAGCATTGGACAACATTAAATAAATTTAAAGTACATTACCGGAACGTGATCATAATGATTTCCTTAATAAGGCAACGATAAAACTGTAGTACTTCAATACGCAATATGAAAATACAATGTCCGCACAAAACCGATTTTAATACTGAAGAAATAAATTGATCAATCGAGAACCGAGCAGAACTAGAAACAATGAGACATCGACATTCGTTTGCTGCTACTGAAATGTTATTTATTTCAGTTTACGCACGCTAACAGACGACAGTGGTATTAAACTATGCAATTAACTATGAATTGGTCACAATCTTACGACCGTGAGCATTTATTGTGCTATAGCTAATCCTGGTTAGACGGACATTTAGTTTATGCCATTAGCAGCGACGGATCCCCCCATCTCCCGAAACCTATAATTTCAGCACTATAATTAGACGCAAGCTTATTAGTAAATCCTGCTTTTGCAACACCCAAAACATTCTTTTTCATCGACATTAAAACACTTATATAGGTTATGCCATTAGCAGAGACAGATTCCCTCTATGTGGCGATGCCTATAATTTTGGCACTATAATTAGACGCAAGCTTATTAGTAAATCCTGCTTTTCGACACCCCAAACATCTATATATTAATACGTGAAGCAAAAACTTTGTATCCCTTTTTACGAAAATTGCGCGGACGGAGGAGTATGAAATTTTCCACACTTATAGAGAATATAAAGAAGTGCACAATGCTAATATTTTTTTAAAGTAATGCATAAAAGATACATTAAATCAATAAAGAAAACATTACACACACTACATACCATGTATTTGACGCACACACGCATGCATACTATTTATTGTCAAACTTTGGTTCTTGACGTCTGTTGTCAAATTGAGAATAGATTAAATATTGTTTGACTTTGTTAATATTTTTTATAGCGTAGTCTTGGCGAAATTTGTGATTATAGAAGTATAAAATATAATCATAATAGTGTAAAAACTTACAATTCCAATTAATAATAGTCGAATTTCGACTACTGCGGGACCTCTAGTCCTTTTTAATCGACATTAATACACTTAGGTATATAGTTTATGCCATTAGCAGCGACAGATTCCCTCTATGTCCCGATGTCTATAATTTTTGCACTATAATTAGACGCAAGCTTATTAAGTATATCCTGCTTTTCAACACCCCAAACATCCTTTTTGATCGATATTAAAAAACTTATAAGCACACTTCACAGTGCACATAGCATGTGGTACGGGCCTAGTATCGCAACTTCTTTTATGAGAAGAACCCCAGCTATCACTAGCCTGTGAGAGCCATATAAGGCATAATTTAAAAACGTGATAATCACTTAACCTTGATCTTAAACGCTCAAATCAAATTTATATTGAACTAAGTGTAATAACAAACAAGGATATGGATTAGTCTACGCAGAAAACGTGAAAATAATGTCGAGCGACCTACAGACAAACAAGTTTGGTACAGATGTGGACGACCTCATGGCCTACATGATGTCTCATAAATTAATTATTTCATAAATTAATTAATTATTTTACTGGTGGTAGGACCTCTTGTGAGTCCGCGCGGGGAGGTACCACCACCCTGCTTATTTCTGCCGTGAAGCAGTAATGCGTTTCGGTTTGAAGGGTGGGGCAGCCGTTGTAACTATACTGAGACCTTAGAACTTATATCTCAAGGTGGGTGGCGCATTTACGTTGTGGATGTCTATGGGCTCCAGTAACCACTTAACATCAGGTGGGCTGTGAGCTCGTCCAACCATCTAAGCAATAAAAAATATATATATATTACTTATCGCCCATAACACACAACAACATTAATTCCACTACTAAGTTTCAGAATAAAGGATAAATGAAGCTTCAGTTTTACTGTAAAACTAACTCTTCAAACTATTATGTTGCGGAATTAGACTGGACGGACCGAAAATGGGCACAATAACTACAACTACTTAATTCTGCAGGTTTGGTTTTAATTATAATTTTCTTCACAACAATGAAAGAATAACATTATAATAAAAATCACTTGAATAACCTCATCCTGAAGGATGCCAAGACCGGGTAAAGTTGAGGAGTTTAAGTTGGCGGACCCTGGCATTAGACCGAGAAAACGCTAGGAATGAGAAGTTATTTCTTCACAGTGGAAGCCGTTTGCCAATACATGTTGGTATTTAGGCCACGAGCATTGGTTCCCATAGCTGTGACGTGAAGATTCATTGAGCTGACCCAAAGAAAAAGACACATAAATGGTATTCCCACTATCTGTCAATATAAAATGAAATAATGAATGAATGTAATCAGATCGACTAACATACTTCGATGTACGAGTTATCTTAACATTTCTATGATTTGAAATAATCAAAGTAATTATCATTTTATATTTAAATCATCTAACTCTAAATATTAAAATTATCAAGATTAGAATATTTTTGTTACATACAAATTCCCCAGATTAATAATAATTAACACCCAAAAATTTCTAAACATCAGGTACATTTGCAAAAACATATTATATTACGTTTTTTTATTTTTACTATCACTAACCTGAATTGTGCACTTCCTGTGATATGAAAGAAATTAAAATTTATATTATTTTATCTGATAATTGATATGCATTGCCGTAATCAAGGTACAAAATCATAATAATTAATGATTATTACGACACGCTAGGTAACTAAATTGTTAACGGTGAGTGTTGATTTTGATAAGGATAAAAAAATTAGAAAACATTGCGGTTTTTTTTTCTTTCAAAATCACGTTGACGTAGAAGAATACAGAAATCATCTACTAAATGTGCAAGCACCAATTCGCGACTAAAAGAGAGATTGACTAAGTGTTGAACATAATAATAAATTGTTTTTTTTCTAACAATAGCTTCAAGGGGCTATTCTGGCCTCGCCTTTGTTTATGGGCAAGCTCATAAGGCTTAATTTGAAAGGATTTGCTAACTAACATATGTGCTTCGCTGAATCTACCTGCGGATCGGAATCGCGACCCACTGGAAGATTCACCGACGCTCAGTGGGTTGATAATTACGAAATCAAGAACATCGCTGAAGAATCAGTCTGAGTTCAAGTTTAGGATTCGATGTGTTTGTTTTGATTAAGTTTATGTTATTTTCCTCCTTTTAATATAGACAACGTTATATTAAACGCTAACACTAATATATTTTGAGTGCTTTTATATATGTAGTATGTTTGTATTTTTGTGTATATGCATGTGTTGAATGCCTGTATTTATTGCTTTTATTGTGTATATTCGTGTGTATTTTATTGTGTATGAGTGTGTCCAATTAACTTATCAATGCTTTAAGATTTAAGTCCGCCAACACTTCATATGTGACAGAGAAATAAATAAATAAATTCATTTTTCGTGCGAAGGTTCAAACCTCGGTCCAATAAAATAAAAACGTTGCCCATCTAAAATACGTACATAAAATATGATTGATACCACTATGATTGTTTACATTAAATAAGATAAATTAAGTCAATCAATTTAGACAAGACTACTACCCGCAGACGAGGGATGCCAGGGGCAGAGCCAAAGCCGCTGCCTACCGTTAAGTACTCTCCAAGTATTCCGCTTCACACCATATAAAGTTTTAGTTAGATATTAACAAGTTGATTTGAATACTAGCTGCACCCGTCCGCTTCGCTGGGCATTTAAAATTAACATTATTATTTCTCACCCCCACAAAGATTCTCATCATTAACGCCCCCGCAACTGGTGTAGGGAGTCCAACACTCATATAAATATTAGCCTATCCATTAGGTACATGTATTTTCTACATGGATACCCAGTTTCAAGTCAATCGGATGCATGGTTCAGTAGTTATAACGGAACATCCGTAAAAACCGCTGTAGATTTATATATTAGTATAGATTTTCCTTCAACAAACGTGATGCTTAATAGCATAAAACAATTCTGAATGTAGACATATTCATGACTGTCAAGACTTTAAGCGTAAAATAATCAATCATCGAGATAAACACTGATACGCTGACCTACCTTCCGTAATCAGGAATATTGTAATACTTTAACCGGAGTAGAGAGTTTTTACGATACGAATTCAAATATCTATATATTAATACGTGAAGCAAAAACTTTGTATCCCTTTTTACGAAAATTGCGCAGACGGAGGAGTATGAAATTTTCCACACTTATAGAGAATATAGAGAAGAAGTGCACAATGCTAATATTTTTTTAAAATAATGCATAAAAGATACATTAAATCAATAAAGAAAACATTACACACACTACATACCATGTATTTGACGCACACACGCATGCATACTATTTATTGGCAAACTTTTGTTCTTGACGTCTGTTGTCAAATTGAGATTAAATATTGTATGTCTTTGTTAATATTTTTTATAGTGTAGTCTTGACGAAATTTGTGATTATAGAAATATAAAATACAATCATAATAGTGTACAAACTTACAATTATAATGAATTATAGTCGAATTTCGACTACTGCAGGTCCTCTAGTTCAATAGAAAACTGTTTATTCAATAACGTCTTTAGCTTCATTTTAAACGATAGCTTTTAGTGTTACGATTGATCAGTTTATTTTTTGCGGCTAACAGATATTTTCTGTACAAATATCATGAATCTTTCTTTATGTTTAACCTGTGTGCGTTTCTAAGCCATTCGCCCGATTGATATGAAAATTGGAACAGCTGTCCTTGGCACATCAACGAAGGTATCCGTCATATCACCATCAACATCAGACAGACGGTATGCATAATATAATTCCAACAAATGTATCATATGTTTGTCATATCGTCGCTGTCAAACCAAAATCTGCTATGTGCAAAAACTCTATTTTGAATTAACGAGTAAAAACATTTTCGTATAAAATTTTATATGAAAGTGAATTTTTAAGAACTATATCTAAAGAAAGCTATAGATAAATATTAAAGCTATAGACACATAGCAGTTTTTTTTATACGGTAAATAGAGCTGTGAACTATACGAAAAGGTCAAAAAGTAAAAATCTCAAAAAGTGCACATAGCAGATTTTGGTTTGACAACGACGATACGTCATATGGTTTAAGGAATAATTGATCAAAATTATAACTATACTAGCTGACCCGACAAACGTTGTATTGCCATATACATGGACCACCCTTAACATTTAGGTATGAAAAATAGATGTTGACCATTGCAGAGGAGTTTGGTAACAAAAACCGCGACACAAGAATTTCAAATATTAGATATGTTTACCCTAACTTTTTCCTGATAAGTTCTTATTAGCGTTTCTATGTTTGTGTTGCATTTAAGACTTTATTCCACCCATTAACTGAATTACTTCCCTATTTCATTTACACGGCTATTACCATTTTATAGTTCAAAATGTTGGATGTGATTGAAGTTGTTTAAAATGGTGTCAAATTTTAATCATTAAAATACTTTTGAATCAAATAATATATCTATAAATTTGTTGTTAACAAAAACTAGTAGTTAAATAAACAGAATCTAGCTTAACTAACAGCTATCGCTTAAGACATTAGCAAAACAAGACGCAATGTTAACTCATTATCTATTTTCTAACAACTTTAAGATTGGTTCAAATTTTCCGAAATTACGAACCAATTATTAAAAAAATAAAAATAAAAACACCAAAGCTACCAATGGTTTAACCTCTCAAAGAATACCTTATAGGAACACTGAATGTTTTGAATTAAAATATTTAAACTACCTTCAAGACTAATTAAAGTAATGTTAGTACAATAAGTGCAAGTAAAGTCTTAAAGAAATTGTCAATAAAACCTCTTTGCCTTGAGCCACCTTAGAAGTCGGACTATATTCAAATAGATGAATGACAGATCATATGATCTGCCCTCGTGAGCTAGATAATTGAAAATAAAACAAGTCTTAATGGCGCACGTGACAACAATTTATTTATGAAAGAACTTTACTATCTATTGCATACCAATATTGAACGAAATACGTGAGTAGGACCTAATTTAGAATGAAGCAATATTGTATTATATAAAGAAGCAAAGAAAAATAAATATGTAACAATATTCAATCAACAATGAAAAAAAAAGCCAAACCAGTCCACGAGTATGAGCGGGATGAAGTAGATATTACGAAAGGTTTTGTAATTTATTATATTAACACTTTAGCCTTTTCAAGCTAATTGCAGTTTTTGGAGTTTACTCCTTTAGAATCGATTTACATATATAGGCCCGGGGTATGAAAATTATGGGGACCAAAATCGTACTAGCATGTCACACGAAATGCGTTATGCGCATTTCGTGTGACATGCTAGTACATGCGCCGGCAGTCCGCCACAAAGCCTCGTACTGATCGCGCGTTTCTCTCATTATTGTATTTTCATATATTTGTTAGTCGTTTGTTTTGTGTCTCGTTAATTTGTTAATAATCTGTAGTGTATCGTGTTGTCGTAATATAGAACTATTTCTCGTATTGTTTCGTTTAATTTTTTATATCCAGTAAACTCCAGTCGTGCGTCGGAGCGGACACACACACTTTTTTTTTTTAAATATTTCATTTAAAATCTAAGTTTCGTTTGAATTTTATCCAAATTTTGGAACTAACAATGACGCCAAATAAATCACGTCAATAGACAGCGATTCGGCTCTGCCCCTGGTATTGCTGATGTCCATTGGCGACGCTGACTGATCACCATGAGGTGGGCCGTATGCTCGTTCCGTCTACAATGTCAGTATAAACAAAAATAATAAAAAAGTGTCAGTCACATAGACATTAAACAAAGAATGTAAGAGAATCAATTGCAAATGAGAATTATTGATTCACCGCAACCGTCTGTCTACCAGCGCTTGTACGACAAAAAAATATAATACTTCTGGGAAAACTTTATTACCCTTGCAATTTTATTACAAAATTCTGATAGTTTTACGAAGTCGGTATTTCCTAGTCAATTAAGTTTTTCAATTGCACGTTAGCCTCTAAAACTGTAAAATGATCATTAGCAGTTTTTATGGTCCCATTTTATATTGTACTAGCTGCGCCCGCGGCATCGCTTGCAACAAAATGCTAATGTTATTTTTTTTTTATGATGGAAGTATTACTGGTGGCCCAAAGGCTTTTCCAGTTTCACCAGGACAGGTGGGCGAGCAAAGGCTCAGCCAGGAGGGGTGGGATTTGCTAACAGCTGTCCGAGCCCCTCCGAAGGAGACCTAACAACTCAGGAGCAATTGCTTCGCGAGCTAATGTTCGTCGGAGTTGTCACGTCGCTATTATATGTGTAAAAAGTTTTATATCAATTCGAGGAGTGAAAAGCGATTTGGCTTAAGTGACATTTCGCTTAATACGCGAAATTCATCCTTGTAATTAAAGGTCCGTTTTATTTGGTATTAATATGAGCAATTCGATGTTTTTAATAGAACTTCAATTATGTTACCCCATTCAAATAGCCGAAGAAGTTTTTTTTTATCATGATACTAGCTGACCTGGTAGACTTCGTAGTGCCTCAATTGATAAATAAAACACCTAAAGTTTTGTATAAAATAAACTTAAAACAAACAAAAGGAATCCGTCCGACGGGGGGCGCATGAAAGAAAAAACAAATTTATTATTTTTATTTAATTCCGAATATTTTCATATTTATCCTTTTAAATCTTCTCTGGACTTCCACAAATAATTCAAGACAAAAATTAGCCAAATCGGTTCAGCCGTTCTCGAGTTTTAGCGAGACTAACGAACAGCAATTCATTTTTATTTTATATATTATGTTTTTTTTTTATTGCTTAGATGGGTGGACGAGCTCACAGCCTACCTGGTGTTAAATGGTTACTGGAGCCCATAGACATCCACAACGTAAATGCGCCACCCACCTTGAGATATAAGTTCTAAGGTCTCAAGTATAGTTACAGTTAGTAGATATATAGATTTTTTACAAACTTTAAACTTTGGATAGCTTTGCGGTAAAGTTGCATAAATGTCGTTTAAACAAAATAATACTTTCAACCCTCGAATTCGTTTTCGAGTTTTTAGGTGAACACACATAGACACATACATTTTCTTCTATATAGATGCTGTATTATTTCTGAAACGGCCACCGAGATTACCAGTAAATGCATATTGTGAACATTCAACGTCAGATGCATTTATCTTATCAAACACAAATGGGTCATATTTGTATGTGATTGTTGACATACTGTGTGTTTCATTATCCTTGATTTTAGTATCGATATATTTTCTATATCACGCTTGAGTTTCTTTTACACTTTACCTACTTATTCGCTGATAGTCTAAGAGGCTATTACACGGTAACAACTCACCGTCAGGTGGGCCGTATGCTAGTCTGCCTACAAGGGCAAAAAAAAGAGCAGTGCTTCGCTGAATCTACCACTGGATCTGAATAGCGTCAATGGTCCTTGATGCGAATGCAAATTCTTATCAGACGTCTTGATATCGGTAAAAATTACGTTCAAAGATTACATTACATACAAACGAACATAAATACATACCCAACTAATAAAACAAAATTACAAATAAGCCTACAATTAATATACCAACACTTTGCCTATTTCTGTCGTGAAGCAGTAATGCGTTTCGGTTTGAAGGGTGGGGCAGCCGTTGTAACTATACTTGAGCCCTTAGAACTAATATCTCAAGGTGGGTGGCGGCATTTACGTTGCAGACGTCTATGGGCTCCGGTAACCACTTAAAACCAGGTGGGCCGTGAGCTCGTTCACCTATCTAAGCAAAAATAAAAAATACATTTTTCAATTTTCATTAATCCAAAGAGATACGCGAAATGCGATTAATAATTTGGTTTTCACTTCCCGTGTAATAAACATGCTAATTCTACTATAACACTACGACTAATCCTATGCTATGACTACAGCATAATGATTCATAATAATATTCTGTTTGTTAATTACACAATAGTTTTGATGACGTGATGACGTAATAAGATCAATTTTTGATTCATAATTTGTTATTTCAATTTGTCGTAAATATTTTTTGATTTATCCGCTTAACATCAGATGGGCTGTGAGTTCGTACACTCATATAAGCAAAAAATTATATTAACAAAAGTTACCTTGAACTACAAAACTATTCTAAACTAGCTGACCCCAGCAGACTTCGTAGTGCCTCAATCGATAAATAAAAGACCTAAACTTTCGTCAGACGGGGGACACATCAAAGGAAAAACAAAATTGTTATTTTTATTCAATTCCGAACATTTTCATTCATTTATCTACCTTTTAAACCTTCTCTGGACTTTCACAAATAATTCAAGACCAAAACCAGCCAAATCGGTCCAGCCGTTCTCGAGTTTAGCGAGACTAACGAACAGCGATTCATTTTTATGTATATAGATATTATTTTTACACTATTTACCCAAAAGTAACGTGAATTAAATTTACTTTAATGCGTTACAATATACATATTTTCTAGACATTCCCTGGCGTTATCTATCTCAAACTTTAACACTACTTTAGTTCACAACTTTTAATATAACTAACTCTGTGAATCGTCACCCGTGATAGTTTTATTTTGCAGAATAATGACAGAAAAACTTAAATGGAGAATAGTCGTATTTAGCTTGAAACAGAGCGAGAGCGAGAGATAGCTCTATCCCTTTTCATTGAATCCAGATTTAAAAAAAAATACAACTAAATACTGAGACCCATAACTCCGTCACAATACGAGGGCATACTGGTGATACATCATCGAACATTCAAGCAATCTAATCGTGACGGCTGCCGTCAGAACGCAGATTTTAAAAATGTATGTTATTTATCGTTATCACACAAAGATAAGTGGATTTTGATTTTGACATCCAGTTCCTTACGTAACCGAGAGGTTTGAGAAAACGAACCGAAACATTCGCGGGAGAAGAAGAAAAACGAGACACCCAAGATGTACCCTTTACTGGTGGTGGGACCTCTTGTGAGTCCGCGCGGGTAGGTAACACCGCGCTACCTATTTTCTGTCGTGAAGCAGTAATGCGTTTCGGTTTGAAAGGCGGGGCAGCTGTTGTAACTATACTTGAGACCTTAGAACTTATATCTGAAGGTGGGTGGCGTATTTACGTCGTAGATGTCTATGGGCTCCAGTAAACACTTAATACCAGGTGGGCTGTGAGTTTGTCCACCCATCTAAACTATAAATAATAAAACCCTGCCTATATTTCGATCGGCCACAGCTCGAAATGGGCCCTAACATTCATATATTTAAAGTTTTTTAAATCACACAAAACCTTTAAACATAGACGGCTTGCTTCTAAACAAATTCGAAATAAATAACTAGAAAAATCTCAGTACGTTACAGACATCGCACCGTTTCGATCTCAAAATCCGGATGAAACTGAATATGAACACCACGTAATTGAAACACGTAAGAAAATGCAAAGAGAAAAACTGACGTTTCTCAACCTTTATCATTGACTTGAAGAACGTAAAATTATAACAATGTTTCCCAAACTTCGCTCGCGACATATTTACTATACGATAACAACTCACTAACGTATTTCACGCGAAACGAACAGTTAACGTAAGTTTTAACTTTGAACGTTCTAAATAATATTAAAACATTTTTGCCTATTACATCGTTGTCCTCGTGGAAGACAAAAATGTAACGAGCCAATAGAGTGGTTAAATTGAAAACGATTTGCTTAACAAAAACGTACACGTAAACGTCTACGGTAGAAATTTAACTAATTTGAGTTAAACACCGTGAAGATGAGGACGCAGCGAATAGACAATTCAAAGAGAACCCTCGAAACGTATGCGAGGTGGTGACGGACACGGGCCTCCTTAGTTTGGACTGAATTTAGGCGTTCAGAATGTATGCAAATTGTAGTTAACGAAAAACGAGCTTGTAGCGTTGTGGATTTGCACACACACGCGGATATCGGAACGGAACGTAATGAATATTTAAAAAAAATATAATATTAAAAAAAAAAAAACAATATTTAAAAAAAAAGACATGCCCGCTGAGTTTCTTGCCAATTCTTCTCAGGACGGAGGCTAGTTCTTGTGAATTGGCGATAGTTCTTTTGACGTTCAACAAGTATGCACTTTCATTTATGTTGAATAATTTTTTTTTTATTTGATTTGATTTGATTTGATTTAAGAGAACGATGCATTCTAAGTAAAGACGCTTCGAAAATAATTAACTCAAAGTCATCAAGGAAGATTCAACAAAAAAACCTTGAAGAATAATTCAATTCTCAACGTTCAAATACAAGTTATCATTCCGATAGATAATCTCGTCTTATAACACTACATCTTGTGCGTCTAAGATAATCAAGCAGACAAGATAAACACTAAGACAGACATTTCCTAAGTGGATTAATAAAATCTGATAGCTACGAGGATTAACAATAAAAACTCTCGAAAGATGGTTTTCTAGATAAAAGTACAAGACATTACGAGGAAGTAATTTAACTGGAAAACTAATTAAGCTTATCCGTCAAGTAAAAGATGTAACGAAACGAAAATGAGGTCGCAATTAATTAAGTTTGAGGCTGGAGGCAACCATGAAAAGCAACAAGGCCAGGAGATGAACTAAAAAAAAAACATCTCAAGAGCAAACAATTTTCACAGCGTTCACTTTATCAAATCGACATAGTATTACAGTTACCGTAATTTACATAAGGCTTTTAAAGATTGTTGGGTTGCTAAAATTCAGAGAAGAAACTTACATAAATAGATGTGAATCGTGTCTTTTAATTAAAAAAAAAAACAATTTAAAAACAATTGCGATGAAAACGATAGATCTATTTGACCTATTAACACAGAAGATTCCGATGACGGCTTAGGGAGCCCTATAAGATAATTAATCCCATGGTAATCACGACAGATACGTCCGACGTAACCGAACTTGATTTACTTACGAAAAACATAACAAAATCGACTCGAGTCTTTCACATCACACCGGTATGTTACATACATATGTATATACGGAATACGGCGACGCGTTATGTCACGTCAAAGCACCGACTAAAACTGATTACGATGGATTGTTATCAGGTTAAAAAAAAAAAGAAAAAAAAACATACAAATAAAATACGAACTTGACGATAAATTATACTTTAAGACTAGTCGCGAGCATCGATAGTGAGAATCTTTTGTTGTACGCGGACGCATAATCTTGTAATCTTAATCAATGCCGCTGTCAAATTGCACTTGAAACATTTGAAACGTAATAAAACCGTAAGCGGAGGTGATTGGAGGTTCAGATCCAATCTATTTTTATACATGTCGCTGTTTACGCGACAAGAAATGAAACATCGCGGACTGTTTTGAGTTTTAAATTGACAATATTATATTATTTTTAGTTTGCCGTGCAATCTTATCCTTGTTTTTGGAGTGAGTCTTGAAAAATAAGGATAAGATTGCACACATCTTATCCTTATATTGAGTTAAACTTTGAATGCGCTTGTAGAAAATATTCGAAATGACCGACAAAAATATCAAAACGATATCTTTGGTTATCGTAGCTAGAGGCATTACTATGATTTTAAGACAAGCATCGATTTTAATAAAATCGATAATCCAAATAAATCCGAATAGATCCAAATAAAGGCAAACATTTGTATGTGTTTTAATGAATACATACAAATGTTTGTTTGCCTTTAGAAATAAGTTAAATGAAACTAGTAAACAAATTGACTCAGCAATAGCCCATAAATTTGATGCTATTTAACATATTTATACTGCATTCGTCAACGTCATAATGTACAAGACAATCATGCTCGCCCTAACAATTGATTTCAAACAGCTGCGGTCGGCACGCGAGATCTCTGCAAATAAACCTCATTATGTCTCGCATGCATATACACGAAGCCAGCTAATACTGTGATTGCTGTAAAGAATGCTAACCTAACAACAACAGTGCCAATAATTTAATATTGTACATCAAAAATCGACTTACGAATCCAAAATCAAAGTCGCTATCCACTGCGCAGAATACAGGAATGAATGGAGGAACATAATCCGAACAAAAGTGCTCCGCAAAGGTCACGATCCTTAGCACTGAGGAACACGATGCAAGGAGGAGGATGAGGATCAAAGATATGCAAAACGAAAACAGAACAGTACATGTAAATAGACACGTTTGTTTTATGCTATTGAAACACAGGCTGATACATTGACTCAATGTTTTTCAGAAGGTAGAAGAACTAATAAATATAATCATCAATCAAGGAGAAGCTGAAATAGCCTCTCAAGGCTATTAGCATAGGTAGGAGAAAAAAAAAGAAGATAAGTGAAGGAAACACGCACAGCTAGCTCTGTAACTATGCAAAGCCAATGAAAACAAAGTGCCTGCTCACGATTTATCTGAAAATACAGCCTCAACCCGAATTCCGTGTTGTGTAACATTAAAATATTGTATACGCAAGACGCACGCTTCAGATTTTGTATGCTAAACGTTCAGGATCACGTTATTCATGATTTTAATATTTGCGTTTACAAGTAGATTCTCTCGTTCGACTAGAACGGGCTTGCAAAAAGCATGTACACGATAATTGATGTGAAAGCGTCGCGAATGTTAGGAAAATATTGCGAAAAACGCATAGTCGATTTTTGTTAAGAGCAATTTTTTTTTTTTTTAAATCGTTTCGTTTTTGTTAGCTCATTGGACTCACCCTCAATTATCACTTATGTTTAAGCGATATTCCATGACATCTTTTAGCATTTTAATAAATATGTCTTATAATTATAAAATCTTATAATTATAATTGATTATAATAGTTTGTTCGTGATGTGAAAAAAAAATCTGTTTTATTCTATTTTATATGTAAAATACCATATTTAAATGAGAAGTCGGTGATTTATCGGAAACAATCCTCTTTCGAGGAATCTTTTAAAGTTTTTCAACTTTCAAACTTTACATCTTATCTGAGAATTTATAGAGTTTAGCTATAAACTAAGACAAACTTACATTATTAGTAGGTAAAACAGTAAAATAATAATTTTATGAATATGCTAATATTTAATGGATTTTTAATTTGTCTTTGTGGGCTGACGAGCTTACGGCACACCTGATGATGAGTGGCTCCCGTCGCTCACGATCGTCAACAAAACCAGGGACAGAATCAATTCGCTGTCTACCGCTATGGATTTTTGTGTACACTTATCATTCGAATGTAGGTTTAAATTTAGTTTTATTATTAACATTTCTAGTTCCTACTTTAGTAAGTACCCTATATAGCAACCGAATATTCTTGAAACTAATTTAAAAAAAAACATGTCGAGTGAATAAGTACAATTCATATCTGCCTTTGTTTGTGATAAAAATAAATAAATAATGACACAGAATAAAACAGAATAAGTCTGCTGTAATGTATAGCCAGTGAAGGGATGAAGAAAGAATATATTCTTGAATCAAAGTCTGGTGAAAAAAACTTTAACCTAATCAAGGAATGACTTAGGCTCTGGAATCACTGTAGGTAATCAACGTAATAAACAGTAATAAACTGCTTATAGTCTTGGTATATTTCTCTTTGATACAGACGCCAGATAGCATCATGGCCCATGCTACCTTGCGCCATGAGATTGGAATCTCAATTGTTTCGCATTAGTACTTGTTGGAAATAAGGTAATAAGGAGTTTTGCATTTTATAGTACAAATATAAAAATACGTTAAGATTTTGCGTTTACATCATCCTTTTCGATAGAGGGTCACCGGGTTAGAGATTCGTGAACTCACCTACTCGTCGGGTGAATCTAGCATGACCCCTCGAGGTCACTAGATTAAACAGGAAAAAGAAAAGAAGAAAAAAAGATAGAGGCTTGATGAGTTACTCAAATTTCGTGATCAATATTCGAACAGGACAAGCGCTTCATTTAGCATGTTCAAGATTTCTCGTGGTTAACAAAACAGTTTATTTTTTTTATTGCTATTTATTGACACTGTTATCGTCATAGATGACGACTACGGTCGGAATCGCTTCGCTTGCTTGTTCGCGCGAATGCGTCTCTGACATAACGCCCGAGTCCTAATGAAATATTTTAAATTCGGTCACGATTTTAATGGCGATACGTGAAATGAGTTATCACGAAATCGTATGAAACTCCAGAGATTTGTGCGTGAAAACTAAACGGTACGTGTATGTGTGTCAAGTGAAGATAATTCTGATATCAGATGACACAAACAGTAGGTTGTCGGTTTTACTCATTATTTAAAATAGTTGCTTAGTCCGCTGAGTTTCTCGCCGGATCTTTTCAATGGGTCGCGATTCGGATCCGGTGGTAGATTCAACGAAGCACTGCTCTTGCTAAGGCTAGTGTTAGCAAATCCTCTCAAGTTGAGCCCGTGAGCTCTCTTACCCCTTTTATTTATGCATAAAAATACATTAGATCAATAAATAAATAACATTACACACACTACCATGTATTTAAATATAACACATATACACATATATATACTCTGTGTTTATTGTCACACTTATGTTATTGTTTTAAGTCTGTGGTCAAATTGGGAATAGATTAATATTGTTTGTCTTTAATATTTATTTGTCTATAAGCTAATCTAGACGAAATCTGCTATTAAAGAAGTTTAATAGACTTTGATAATAGAACCAATAATAATTTTCAAACTTCAAATAATTATTATAGTCGAATGTAGACTACCGGGGGACCACTAGTAGGTACCTATAGTTGTTTGTATGCGGAATATTTGAACGTTATTTTCACAAAACTACAATACGTCCGTTTAGTTTGAAAATTAGCACGCGCATCAAGGACCGATGATAATGCAATCATTTTATTCGATCTAATATCCTGACAGTATCGACGTGATAAAAAAAAAACGAAATTATAATTTGCGTAATTACTGGTGGTAGAACCTGTTGTCAGTCCACACGGGTAGGTATCATCACCGTGCCTATTTCTGCCGTGAAGCAGTAACGCGTTTCGATTTGAAGGGTGGGGCAACCATTGTAACTATATTGAGACCTTAGAACTCATATCTCAAGGTGGATGGTGGTATTTACGTGGTAGATATATATGGGCTCCACTTAAGATCAGGTGGGCTGTGAGCTCGTCCACCCATCTCTGCAATAGAAAAAAATAATAAAAAAAATGATTTGTTCGATTTGCTATTTAAAAAAGGTTTTTTTAGACCTAAGATGTAATATATACATGTGTACGTATAGATCATCGCACGTGTTGAAACGCAATTAAACTCGACATTAACGAACCTATTTTGTGGAACAACAATGTCAGTGGTTATATCAGGGAAAATCTGAAAAAACAATATGTTGACAAATCGTGTGTGGCGTCACGACACGCCTCAGACGCACGCTTGCCTCCGAGAGTACCTTACCTTGTAACATATTATAGTTGTTAGATCGAGTGCTAACACAAGATATGACATATTGTAAGAACACGCATAGATATGCATACATACAATGGCAGTGTTGATAAATTTTAGAAATTGATTATAATTTGAATTAATAAATTGAAAATTGAATTGTCTTTTTTTTATTGCTTAGATGGGTGGACGAGCTCTCAGCCCGCCTGGTGTTAAGTGATTACTGGAGCCCATAGACATCTACAACATAAATGCGCCACCCATTTTGAGATATAAGTTCTAAGGTCTCAAGTATAGTTACAACGGCTGCCCCGCCCTACAAACCGAAACGCATTACTGCTTCACGGCAGAAATAGGCGGGGTGGTGGTACCTACCCGCGCGAACTCACAAGGGGTCCTACCACCAGTAAGTAAGTAAGTCTAATCGTCTCTCTTCAAACGAGGTTTGTTTAGAGTACTCGACGGTACGAAGAAAATGTCTTCGAGTACATTTGTAAAATCATTTAAGTATTACGCATGTTTAATTTAAGCATTCTTCGAAATCAGATTGAGTTAATATTTACGCTACTTTGTATGCTGCGTCACTAGGCAATAGTACAATACTTAGAAAAATAAATAAAAAAAACTACTGCGATATATATAAACTATTTTATCACTGACAAACAATATTAATGTTACATTATGAATTACAGAAAAATAAATTCACTGCCTGATAATAATAAGCTTCAAATAAGCCGTTAAGCTTGGCACCGCAAAGTAAACAACGTAAAACACATGTAAACGTCGCTTTAGTAGTTGTTAAATTTCGACAACGATGAATCATATCGAGAAACGCCATGTTTTTTTTTTTTTTATTGCTTAGATGGGTGGACGAGCTCACAGCCCACCCCATGTTAATTATAATAAAAAAAGTGTTCTGTGAATTATTCTGTTGTGGGATATTTTACTTTATGTGCTAGGTTGCCGCTACCTATAAAAGGCGCTACGGAAAAGGTTCGTGGAGCTCTTGCATTTTGTGACACGATTCCCGTAGACAAAACCCACTGAGTTTCTCGTCAGATCTTCTCAGGGTTGCGATCCTATTCGGCGGTAGATTCTGCGAAGCACTGCTCTTGCTAGGGCCAGTGTTGTTAGTAATTCTCTCAGATTGAGCCCGTCAGCTCACCTAACTTCACCCGTCAACGTGGAACTGGTACAGCCAGGCTACCAGCGAATAGGTAGAAAAACAATAACGCGAACACATACAGAAGCTTTCTCGGTTTATTACACCGTATATTTCTTCCGCGAAGACTATATTGAAAGAATATACCCAGTATCACTCTCACGTTTGTCCCAAGTCCCAAATCAAATGACAGGTCATAATATATTGAAATCCGTCAAAAGGTTTAGGCTGTGTGGAGCGTGCCAAAAATTTAGACATACATACGCTTGAAAAACATAACCCTCTTTCCTTCGGCAGTATGGTAAATAAATAATAAAAAAAAATGCCACGATGTCTGCTTTTCTCCAGGATACGTGCTTCGGCAATGACGATGCTTACAAATCGACAACATATCAGAAAACACCTCTTGAACAAACACAAAACTAAAATAATGAACCCAAACAAAAATTTAACAGTTTTTTAAAAAGAAGAAATTCCACAACGACATCCTTGTAAACTAATGTCAGAATGATAGATCATCAGACACAATCTCGCAGCCTCCGCACGAAGATAAGATAAACGAACGACAACTCGTATCTAAAATCGAATTAACCGAAAAAAACAATTCGGCGCTTAGCAACAAACACGCTTGCACTGCGATTACATAAGAGCGTGTTGTTTCGAATGCGGAAAGGATTGTCTTTGCAATGAATTGAATTAGGGAATGCACTGAACGTAGCACGAAACTCGACCGACGATTTCTGTTCGTTATAGAGCCTATGGACATCACAAGGTATCGCAACGTGGAAGGAACGAAACCACGCGGCCGATCACCTAGCCGCCGGTATGACTAAATAACCACCCTAACTGAGCTGCCAGTAGCAACCGTCCTACGAGAAGCTGAGAACCGAGGTGGAAAGAGCTCACACTTCAGCTTCAAAGACACGACCTTCAGTAAGGAAGAAAGCGACGAAGAAGAAGATGGATGTCACGACGTGAATATTCCCGCAACGCACCATAAGACATGAGGTTCGAAGTGTCACCTTCAAAACCGGAACGCATGGCTGATTCGCGGGAGGAATGAGCAAGATGGCGATACTTCCTCTTACTTTACGCATTTTACGCAAATTGACAAATTTCGTGGGATTGTTTTCAATTACGATGAACACGCATGAGTACATTGTTTTTTCCTTAAAAAAATTGGTACCTGTTCGTGGGATCTGAACACCGGCACAGTGGTATCGCCCGATACGGTTAAGCCAAGCGACTTATCTTTTAGACCATGACGATTTCTAAAATTTAATTCTGAATTTTCATCGTCTAATTTACTGCACCTGCACATTAGCATTAGTCTGATCGAATATGTATACCACTACATAGATATCCTGTGACCAGTCGCCTTGACGACCTCTTGAGCGTTATGCAAACACCATGTTCATTCAGATCAATCGCGTGATCTGACATATTCAAAGACATTTACAACTCAACTTAAAATTTTGTCCAAAGACTAATGTATAAATGTCCACTCCTGAATCAGCATATACATATTTATCTAATACATTTTATATATAAAAAATATCCTTCTGAGATAATTAGGTAGTTAAATGATTCGCGCCAGTATTAAGCGTATTTTTTCTTAATAAGTATTTAAATTAATTAATTAAACTTTAATCTTGTGTTTAATTACGAATGGTTTTAAAATGGCAAATAATGCAATAAATAATAGTTTATTTCTGAGACCGTTCGGTTCTGTTTTTAAAGTTTTGCTTTAATTGGTTGTAGTAATTAAGCTGCATATACCTAGACTTGTATCTCTTTATAATTTAAGTTATATTAATTTGAAAATATTCCCATACGCACCCCCTAATGTCACTCGATTTTATCTCAAGCGCCGGTCACCGTCCTCGCCGAACCCGTCGCTTGCGACGAAGGGCTCGGCGAGTAAATTAACCCACAGACACAGCCCACTGAGTTTCTCCTCGGATGTTCTCAGTGGGTCGCGTTTCCGATCCGGTGGTAGACTCTACGAAGCACTGCTCTTGCTAGGGTCAGTGTTAGCAATACTCCCGGTTTGAGCCCCGTAGGCTCACCTACTGTTTCGGTGAATCGAGAATAACCCCTTGAGGTTACTAGAATAGGTAGAGGAAAAAACTTGATTTCAGATATCGTATAATAATTATTTAGGAACTAAGACATCAATGATGTTTCATATAATTAGAAAAGAAAATGCAATATTTAATGTAATAATTCTTTTTCTTTTTTTAATTAATAACTTAAAATGTAACCGTATTTAAAAAAAACGAATGGAAAATCTAATAATAATGCATTGTACATATTGGTGCTTGAAATATGTTCCAGACGCAAAAACTGCAGCTATTTATTCTAACGTAGACCTATTGCTCAGTATTAATATTTGCGATTCTATTATTAAAACTTTATGTAACCTACGTAATATTTATATTATTACAATAATAATAATAAACGTTTATCGAGCAGCACGTGTGCAAACCGCTTTAAGCGACTTACGACGTATTGTTCCGAATCGACCTTCACAAAATGGCTTTCGATCTAGAATAATGTAATAATTTTCCTTGTGGGCATCCTTGTAGTATTTCACGTTTTTAATTTAAGTGGCAATTGAACGAACCTATCCATACTAATATATAAATATACAGTGGTTTTTACGGATGTTCCGTTATAACTATTGAACCATGCATCTGATTGACTTGAAACTTGGTATCCATGTAGAAAATACACATACTTAATGGATAGGCTAATGTTTCTATGAGTGTTAGACTCTCTACACCAGTTGCGGGGGCGTTAATGATGAACATCTTTGTGGGGGTGGGTGAGAAATAATAATGTAAATTTTAAATGCCCAGCGAAGCGGACGGGTACAGCTAGTATTGTAATATATCTTTACGTGATTGTCACTCGCCTCATGTAAATTTCGGTACATAATGAAAGAAGAAAATAAACTAAAACTTATACGTAATCTCTTCGTAACATTTTCTATATATCTTCCTGAGCGCCACAAACGTAATCCCGATCCACTAACGGTGCTTTTAGGCACCTCAAGCACCGGTCATCTTTCTCGTTGAACCCGTCGCTTGCGAAGAAGGGCTCGTCGAGTAAATTAACCCACAGACACAGCCCACTGAGTTTCTCGCCGGATCTTCTCAGTGGGTCGCGTTTTCGATCCGGTGGTAGATTTTGCGAAGCACGGCTCTTGTTAGCAACGTCATCAGGTTTGAGCCCCGTGAGCTCACCTACTAGTTAAGGTTACGCTGAAATAGCCACTAAGGCTATCAGCATAGGTAGGAGAAAACGTACTATATCGGATTTATTTCAAAATTTTCATTTTATACTTTATATTTATTTAATTAACAAATTTATTTAACAAATATTTGGTCGATTGGACCAAATATTATATATAAATATATAAATAAACGCTAAACTAAATTGTCGGCACTGCTCTAATTAACATTAAAAATACCTAACATTGAGGAGACTCCTCAAACCTAATCCCGATGGGGCGAGACAGAGATGTACTTTGTAAATGCAATGAGGCAGGTAGTGCCAGGAAAATTAGACGATACTAATGCCGATGTTCTTTTTAACACATCATACGCCGGTGGCATCTGAGACATTCCAAGACTGACTGCTGGCATGGTATCGACCGCATAAGACCTGAGCCGCGGCGCTTGTTTACAATTAATGAGTACGAAAAGAAAATATAAAAAAAAATGTACATTTACTGCATTTACTTTACTACAAGTACATTTACTGGTGGTAGGACCTCTTGTGAGTCCGTACAGGTACGTACCACCACCCTGCCTATTTCTGGCGTGAAGCAGTAATGCGTTTCGGTTTTAAAGGGTGAGGCAGCCGTTGTAACTATACTGAGACCTTAGAACTTATATCTCAAGCTGGGTGGCGCATTTACGTTGTAGATGTCTATGGGCTCCAGTAACCACTTAACACCAGGTGGGCTGTGAGCTCGTCCACCCATCTAAGCAACAAAAAAAAAACATTTTCGTATAACAATAAAAATGAAGATCGGCGCAATCATGGCTACAGTAAGCAGATTACAAAGCAAAATAAACACGCGTTATATCGCAAGAACTACAATATTTTAAGACGGGTATCAACACGCATCAATGTGTTCTAAATGTCACATAATAAGTGGATTCGACTACATATCTTGGCTAAGAAAAAAGTGCTTTACTCCCGAAGAGGAAAACTATAGAAAATTCATAAATAATCCTCATCTACAGGACTTTTATTAGAGTGAGGCCCTGAAAAGTGAATCAGTATTAACTTAGAAGACATAACGAAACCTTAATCTTCTCAAGTCCGGAAAGATCGAACATAATGCACAAACCCATAAACAATAAGCCACAAATGGAGCGCGAAATCTCCGAATGTTTTTTTTTGTAGATATTTTATTTTAGCTAATAATTGTTACTAATGAGGTCATGACGACCTTAGTTTTTGTATTTCAGTCAACTTTTAACGTTCACGGACACGAAAAACATTATTTCTTCGAGTACAAAGATGTACAACAGTATTATGGGTAGGTTGTGTACAAAAAATGCCTTACAGAAATTGTTCTAAGCGCCTGGGGACGCGCCTGTCAATTTTGAGTTTCTCATCGAGAACCGTTAAAATAGAATTTCCTTGCAACAAATTTGTTAATAGCTCAAAACAAATGGCAAATCCTATATCAACTATGCCCATTTAAAATGTAGTTTTTTTTTAATTGCCTTTGTAGACAGATAGAGGCGAAACAGACGAGACAGATCGGCGGCAGATATAGATGATCCCGAATAAACTCTTGTTGCGAGGAGGTGGTCACGACCCTCAGTATTGAGGAAACCGAAGTAAAAAGAAGAAGACAGACGAGCATGTGGTCCACTTGATGACAAATGGTTACCGTCGCCCATGGATGTCAGTAACGCTAGGGGCAGAGCCTACGCTGCCTACCGTTGCTATAAAACTAACTGTTTAAATTTGTAGTTTCATCTTATGATATAATCTTTCGTAGCAATACATTGTCCATACCTGTATACCGACTTCATTAGGCATAAATAAATATGTATACATAGATTAAAATAAATGGATGTTAAAAATTGAAACTATTAGTTCCACTTTCCAAATATGTATTTTACTCGACATTACAACTGTACCGTAATCAATGTTGTATTATCGTAATTCGAGTCAATGACTTCGGCTGAACACAGTGCGTGCGGTATCTCTAAAACGAATACAATACCATTTTACATATTACTGGTATGTAGTATTGGTTATTTAAAATTTTGGTAACTCCTTTTTTGTTTTCATCCTCATCTCGAATTTTTACGATAAGAGTGTCTTTTTGTTGTTGAGTTACTGCCTCGTTCGAAAGTCCTAGTTCGCTATGGCTTCAGATAGTCGACCCGAATAGAAATTATTGTTTTACGTATTGAAGCACACTACTGAACTGACCTTTGATAAGAGCTCAATAAATGAGTGAGTGAGTGATTGAGTTAGTGAGAGAGAGAGAGAGAGTGAATGAGTAAGTGAGTGATTGAGTGAGTGAGTGAGTGAATGAGTGAGTGAGTGAGTGAGTGAGTGAGTGAGAGAGAGAGAGAGTCTTCTTGTAAACCATGCTTATTTTACGATGCTGATTGAAGAATAGACCCCAGTAAATTTACGTTGTATGATATGAGAACCAGCCCTAGGATTATTGCGGATTCCTTTCCTGAACTGCATTTGCGTTTATATGTGCCTACTTAATTAAAACATAATTTAACGTACCGACACATTATAAAATCGGTACTGCTAGCGGATTCTGTGCTCTGCGTGGATGACAAACAAACCTGAACTTGATGCACACAAGCTCTTGAGTAGACCCAGGGCAATTGGATATCCCAAAGATGCTCCAATAAAAGGATCCATTTCGATAATCTGTAGAGTTCACGAAAGTTATTGCGGAAACACTAGCAGTAGGTGGCGTTATAATAAAATGACCTGATCCTTATTCTAAAGAAAATAAAAATCGCTAAAAATGAAACACGTAGCTATACATAGATGCAGACAAGGGTGAAAGAACAATTAGAGAATAGGAAAATGCTCAAGTTTCGTTTCCCTTCTTTGTATCCCGCAAAAATTTCCTGATCACGATTATAAGTCAAGAAAATTTAGATTAATTACATGAAAAACTTTACGAACAAGTCAATAGACGGAATGATCTGAAACTTTAAAATCAAAATGATAAATATCCAATTTAAAAAGTTACATATCAGTTGTTATCAAAACAGTTGGACACTGTCAAACACGCCCACGGAGCAACGTATGATATATTCCTGTTCATATGCATGATTCATATTCGGTTAAAATGTCTCTGGTTAGACAAAAGAGGGCGCGATTCGGCTAGTATTGAATAGTCATCAGAAGATAAGTACCCACATTAAACTTGCAGTCATCACCGAAACGCAAAAGCTGCAGGAATATGCGGGACATTTAAACAGGCCCATTATCCGCTCTATGACCAGAAAAAGTCAAATGTGTAAAGGTTTAATGGGTTTACGGTTGTTTACGATTGATCTGTTAGTAGCAATGTTAATGTTGGTGGAACTAATATCAATTAAAAGAAATGGCATCAGTCACAGGAAAAGTTGTTTCAATTATGTATTAGACTCACGAAAATGGAAGATGAAAACTATGTTAAAACAGAGTTCGATGAGCTCTTAACAAGTTTTCATTGTTTAATTGATATGTAATTTCGTTTGTATTTCACTATTGAAATAAATAATATTAGAAAAAGACTTTGAAGAAGAAGGAGCAACAAATGTATCAGTTTCAATTTTTATATAGTTAGATAAAACTATTTTTTTATTATAACCAAAAGAACCACAAATGAATTTGGTCTGAAAAGTGGTCACGGACCGCAAATATCTCGGCAAGTTAGATTTAAAAAACTAGTTTAACTATAATCAATTTTTAAATCCTGGTGATCGGATTAAGGCAAGGTCCTTGATACGTGTGCAAATTTTCAAGTAAATCGAAGGTCTCAAAAGTTGATGAAGATTACGTTCATTACTGGTGGTAGGACGTGTTGTGAGTCCCCACGGGTAGGTACCACCACTCTGCCTATTTCTGCCGTGAAGCAGTAATGCGTTTCGGTTTGAAAGGCGTGGCGGCCGTTGCAACTATACTGAGACCTTAAAACTTATATCTCAAGGTGAGTGGCGCATTTGCGTGGTACCTATATGTCTATTGGCTCCAGTAACCACCTAACACCAGGTGGACCGTGAGCTCTTCTACCCATCTAAGCAGCAAAAAAAACAAACAAACGTTGAAAGTTTTAAATTGACAGGCCAAGCCAATAAAAACGTGTTAAAAATCATTGACACATTAACTACTTGATGTTTGTTGTCTATATATTCCATTTTTTTGACTTTACATTTATCCGATTGAGGCACTTTGTATATTGACCACCTTTGTATCTAATCCACTATTGACAATCCAAGAAGGTTTTCTAATACCGTTATCGTACGAGATGGCACGCAAGCATTGTAGATTCAACAAAAGTATTTCACACAAAATTTCGGATTAAGCACAGCGAAGCATGGTCAAGTGTAACACTCAATATTTTCCCCTACATGCTGAGGTTCATGAATTCTTTGAGGCATGCTTTTGAACTCTTAACGTTTTGGCACTTGTCCAATGGAGAGTTGTACTAACATGAAACAGCTCCGATGCCTTATTCGTCCTTAGTTGTGATTGTACGCTTTCTACCCTGGATTGTGCTGGTTAGACGTTCAGGGTCATCGGAAACTTTACGAGCAATATTCCCGAAATCATATTAAGCTCAGTGAAAGCTTGCTACGAAATCTTTGGGAACTGCCCCAAGAGACATTAGCTAGATTCCTCAGAGTTTTTCAAACTAATTCCCGATCCACTAACGGTGCTTTTAGGTACCTCAAGCACCGGTCATCGTTCTCGTCGAACCCGTCGCTTGCGACGAAGGGCTCGACGAGTAAATTAACCCTCAGACACAGCCCACTGAGTTTCTCGCCAGATCTTCTCAGTGGGCCGCGTTTCCGATTCGGTGGTAGATTCTGCGAAGCACGGCTCTTGCTAGGGTTCGTGTTAGTGTTAGCAACGTCATCAGGTTTGAGCCCCGTGAGCTCACGTACTAGTTAAGGTTACGCTGATATAGCCTCTAAGTGTATCAGCTTAGGTAGGAAAAAAAAGCAAGCTAAAAGACATATATTAAAATGACAGTGTATTAACATCTATAAGTCGATTCTCTAGAATAATTCACACGTGTGCTACGTGAATAAATAATGTGTATCGTGTCAAACGTTCCGCGACACCCTAAGGCAATATTGCTTGTTTCATAACATTTGTAATCAAGTTTCTTCTAGAGTTGGCCCTTCGGTCGTGTTTCAAACTCGAGCCTTGAACTTAGATAAAGAGAACAAGGCTGTCTGCTAGTCAATGTCGTTAAATAGACAGTTTTTTAATGATTCAATACAATTTATTAGGTTGCTTTTGGATTTGATTTGTGTAAATGTCTTTGAAATTTATTATGAGTTACTTTTCACATAAACAAGGCCGTCTTGTTTAAAGTATCAACTCTTTATAATAAGACAATTTTGAAAACCAAAAAAGATATTTAGTTCGTTCGAATTTTAATTTCGAGATATTTTCTGATGTCGTATATATAGTTAAAGGTATAGGTAGATATAAGGGTGTGCTCACAGGTGTTTCAGTGTTGCTCTGAGCACATTGCGCTTCAAGACACGAAATGGATGTCTCTATAATGTTTAAAATTATTTATTGTTATACAAGATCTCTGGTTAATTAATAGTCTTACCTACCCGTTATGGTTTACAAAATGATTATTTTTTAGATGAAAACTTCTTTAAAAAGCTACAGTATATCTAGATGAACGTATTGGGCATGCGAGAAAATCAGATGAATATTATGCAAGCGTCCTTTTGCTACAAAACCAATCCATTACAAATGTTTGCTAAAAAAGATTTTTAATTTATTAGTTTCCTCGCTTTTTTATTGCATAGATGGGTGGACGAGCTCACAGCCCACCTGGTGTTAAGTGGTTACCGGAGCCCATAAACATCTGTAACGCAAATACGCCAACCACCTTGAGATATGAGTTCTAAGGTCTCAGTATAGTTACAACGGCTGCTCCACCCTTCAAACCGAAACGCATTACTGCTTCAAGGCAGAAAATAGGCAGGGTGGTGGTACCTACTCGTGCGGACTCACAAGAGGTCCTACCACCGGAAATTTCCCATGTCAGATAGAAAATGGACACAAATCAATGTCGCAATAATATTTATGGACGTCGTCGTTTGACGCGTGACCTGGGAATAGCTACACCCCTTATGTCTGATATATTAGCAGCTGCAAACGGTGTGCTTAGATATCTACACAATGTCAATATCGTCACTCATCTTGAGATCGAATTCTCATTTGTATTGTATAATTGACTGTTTCGCGGCAAAGCTTGATAGGATCTTGGTACCGTGCAAACTTACAATACGCCAACACCTAATTCTTCTTCTTCTTCCAATACCTCTTCAATCCTGAAGGTTGGCCGTTAGCTTTCTATATTCGTTTTTATCTGCAGCCAGCCGGAACAGCTGTTCGACGGAGGCAATACCGGTCCACTCCCGGATATTCCCGAGCCATGACTTCTTTCTTCGCCCAGCACGTCTCTTTCCGTCCACTTTGCCCATAATTATCAACTGCAGTAGCATGTATCTATCGTTCCTGAGCACGTGGCCGAGATATTCTATCTTGCGCTTTTTGATAGAAGGCAACATTTTTCGGGACATATGAACGCGCTGAAGCACTGTTTCATTCCTGCACCACCTAACCTGCATTAACACCTAATTATGAGTCATAATTAGACACCAATAATTAGTGCCGTAGTACCAATCCAATGTTACGACTGAAATCAGTAGGACAGTGCACGTTTTACGACCAGTAGGTACGTAAACAATAAACATTAAATGTTACAAACAGCAAAACACTACTTTCGATGACCTTCCGTTTTTGTCCTCGTTCCGATGAGTTGCACAACCCGCCTTACCGTTGGCATTTTATCAATTGATAATAATGTCCCTTGCTACAAGTGCAGCATGCGTGATTAACATCACACGAATGGGTCTTATTCGTTGACTTTGCCTTTGTAACAACATTCCCGATCCTGCGGACCGAATGGAAAGCAGTCGACATCGCCTAAAACACGTCGTTTCGGATCCTCCCGATCCACTAACGGTGCTTTTAGGCACCTCATGCACCGATGATTGTTTTCGTCGAACCCGTCGTTCGCGACGAAGGACTTGGCGAGTAAAATTAACCCACAGACAAAGCCCACTGAATTTCTCGTAGGATCTTCTCAGTGGGTCGCGTTTCCGATCCGGTGGTAGATTCTGCAAAGCACTGCTCTTGCTAGGGCGATTGTTAGCAACGTCGTCAGGTTTGAGCCCCGTGAGCCCACCTACTTGTTGAGGTTACGCTGAAATGGCCTCTCAAGACCATCAGCTTTGGTAGGAAAAAACCAAAGTTGACTTTGCCGGCCTGCCTGTTCGTGTGTGGTCATCACCGTCGCCTAACTCAGAGGAGTATTTTTTTCCGAAACCCGTTTGAAAGGCAGATCGTAGCGCTCGCCGAAACCCAGTGGAGGGGTGTTCAGTCCAAAGACGCATGGTAGGTATGTGTCAAAAATAACTCTAGAAATGCACTGCGAATGCACCTACGCATTGGTTTCTGGTGGTGGTGTACATGAACTCTGCTACGGTGATAAGCGGTGCGATGAAAAAATAGAGTTTGACAGAATTATATCGAACATTCTCCAGAACCCTCCCCATGGAACATACTATACAAAACACACAGAGAGAACCTCCTACCGTGAAACCGTTCGTTCCAAGATTTGTGAGAACCGGATTATCAAAAATACGTGTGACATTAGTGACAGTAATGACAGGATGGTGGTGTCTATTCACGCGGTACCAACAGTAAAAAAATAATAAATACCAAAATACTCTTATGAAAATTGTATAATTTAATTGTAAGGTTGTAATTGTATTTAATTGTAATTGTAAATTTTAATTTAATTGTAAATTTTATAATTTAATTGTAGGTCTCAATTGTATGTGTTTTTTAATTATAGCTATCAATGTTAGTTAATGCAATGTTTTCAAGTTTACTATCATCAGCTGACGGTGAGAACTCGTTCCGTTTTTGTCATACTAACGTTAACATATTGTATTTGGTTCATCATATTGGATGTTCATCGTTTTCTCTCGTAAATTTTACTTAACTTATTCAATCTCTAAAAACTCACCTGGAACTGCTTAATTATTGTACGTAATACTACTTTGAGGAAAATATAAGATCTTTTTGGGGAATCCCATTTATATATTTCCGTGTACGATCTTTACCATATATGTACGTCAAGACTGCGTGAATATTGAATTTGTTCTCGCTTAACACTAAATTAGCAAATACTATAAAATAATTTATTTACCTTTTGAAAAAAGAACTTTCATATCGTAAACCGTAAATACGTAAATCTTAATAGTCGCAAACCCTAATCACCCGAAACCTCAAGATTGATGATGTTGCCATTTTGAAAACAAAAAAAAACTGACATTGGTAATGAATGTACTTGTAGAGTCGAAAACAGTCGTCAACTATTTTTAGTCTTAGCGTATTTATATTCATTTAACCTTATTATATTGTGGTCAATCGCGAAGTTAAAAACCAACATTGCGAATAATGTTAGTTTACCACGCAACGCGTCTATCATTTACGCGGACCTAGTCGGTAAATTGTTTTAATTGGCTTACACTCAACAATTGAGACCTAGACAGTCATTAGTCTAAAGTAACCCATTTTCTAAAGGGTAGATTGGACGAATCGACCTCTGAGCTGGCTTTAAGTATCAATTCGATTTTTGTCCATACTAACTTGGCACGGCATGCTTGGCCATAGCTTGAACAAAAAAAAAAAAGAAACTATTATATCTATCTGTGTTTCTTTTATCTGTCTTTTTGATGACTGAATTTTTGCATGTTCATACTTGTATGGTATACCATACAATCGATTTTGATAAAACTTGGCAGTATCTCTCATGGCCTGGTTTCAAATCACAATGGTGGTAAAGTTTTACTTCCTACCTAAGTTGGTAACTAAGAGGGTAAGCCAGCGTAACCTGACCAGTAGATGAGCCCACGGGGCTCTAACCTGAGCACGTTAGTAACACCAGCCCCTAACAAAAGTATTGCTTCGCAGAATCTACCACCGGATCGGAAACGGGACCCACTGAGAAGATCACCTTAGATAATAATACTATTATGATAGTCGAAGTTAAAGCGCGGGAAATTTAAATGTAATGAAGGGCCAAGAGAGCTTAATTTACACATATATAAATAAATAAACAACATTTTATTTTTGGCGCCTGCTAGAAACTCCACTCCATACCATGTAACGCAAGTCATTAAACTCAATTAGTACAACAGTCGTCCTGAAAAAAAAACAACACTTTTTTAAAAGTTTTACGACGTAAACGGCAAACACATTCAAGAAGTTATTCATTCAACAAGCTATTGTTATGAAAATTGATCGTATCGCACAACAAGAATTTCAATTAGCAACATCAACAACGCACACGCGTATTTCTAATAACTTTACTGGCGATCGAATCTATATTTAGCATAAAAAATATATAATCAATAAAGCGATACAGATCAATACAAATTTCAGGAGAAACAAATAAAATGGTCGCCGATTCGTCTTATCGATGTTGACGACACACACGCCCTTTACAATAAGTGTCAATAATAATTAATGAAACGTATACCTACGCATTTAGTAATTAATAAATATATTACAATGTACAAAACGCTCCTGGACTCGTGAATACACATCGCGTAGTAACAGATACGGTCAGAAAAACAGAAAAAAAACAGTTTTCATTGAAATATTATTTGTTTGAAAGAAAAAAACTTTTTTAACCCTCTGATTGCAATGTAGGTCATCGGTGCCCTACGCGGCGCACTGAAGTAATTATGTCGATTTCTGTTACTAAGCGCCTTGATTGCCTGACTCTTTGCCTTATTTTATTTGTTTAATGTATATTTTCGTCTTTTAGGTCTCTTGGAAATAGATTAATTCTCAGTATCTTCGGATTCGTCTTTCCTAGAGTCTACTAGATATTCCGGCGCCTTAGTAACAGAAATGGACATAATTACTTCAGTGGGTCGCGTAGGGCACCGGTGACCTACATAGCAGTCAAAGGTTTAAAAGCATTCTAAAGGTTTTTGTTCATATCTCTAATATCCTGAATCGTCTTAAAACCGTAAGTTCACGACAGTTAAAAACAAAAAAAAAAGATTCTGTCCTTACGCCCTTCGATGGAAATTTTCTGTATCGATAAATAATCATGAAACGACTTCCGTTGGAATGCTCAGTGATAATTATCCTGTTTATCTTCTGCACCCCCGTACCCCCGTCAAGTATATTTTTCCTATATTATAAGCCCACAGACGTCCACTGCTGGACATAGGTCTCCCCAAGCCTCGCCACAAAGATCGGTCCTGCGCTGTTTGCATCCAGCGGATCCCGCGAACCTCAATAGGTCAAGAATCTTAGTTAAATACAAGTAGTATTTGAGGGTACTTGTCTCCTTGTAATCCCGACATCAAACAACAAGAATGACTCGGCTAAAACAAACAAACGTTCAATAAGTTTTCAATCTTAATATCACACTATTTAACCTCAACTCATCGAAAAATCACGAATGAACTTACCACAAATCGGTTTTATGAGAAATCTCAGAAGACAATAGCCGGTGAACCAGCCACATTGCGTAGATCCTTCGTGTTGCTTGCTATTAATATTATTTTACGTTCTTTATAATTACGATTTACGACCTGGGCTTTGATGCTGACCAGACACTTGACGCGTGTAGATTAGCACGAAGTAAACAAACACTTTTATTATAAGAGCCATTAGATATTCTCTTGTTGATGTTAAAGCGAGATAGCGCTATGCTCGCCCATTAAGCGTGTTTTTTTTTCCGGCGAAACAGTAAGCGGTTTGAAGAGACAGACAGCCGTTATACAATTGAGATTTAAGCCTCAAGGTGGGTGGTAGCATTCACGTAGTGATGTCTAGGAACTCCGATAGCCACTTAACATACCAAACGAGCCGTCAGGTCGATCGCCTATCTATTTAATAAATAAATAAATAATAATTTTATTAGAGAAGCTGAGAAGTGCGCGTTTGGAATGGTATGGACATGTGATAAGACGAAATGAAGTTGGTAAGAGAGTGTTAACTATGAATGTGGAAGGATATAGAGGAAGAGGTAGACCTAAGAAGAAATGGATGGATTGCGTAAAAGGCGATATGTGTAAGAGGGGAGTGAGCGAAGAAATGGTATATGATAGAGGAGAATGGAAGGAGAAAACATGTTACGCCGACCCCAGGTGACTGGGAAAAGGGCAGGAGAATGATGATGAATGATTGGGATTCGTCTAAGAATACGACCTCGTTTATAAAGATGGGATTATTCTACCAGATTGACCAATGTTATGTAAGTCTCTGTGAGCACACAGGTTGGAGCAACGCGTTGGAGGTTGAACAATTCTAATATGACAATCGTCATAATCATCATTATCATCAGCCTATAGTCGTCCACTGCTGGACATAGGCCTCTCCCAATCCACACCACTGAGATCGGTCTTAGGATCTCCTCATCCACTTCTTGGCGAAAATCCATCCGGAGGTCATCGCACCACCTAGCCAATATGACAATGTTTGAAACGAACAACTAAGTTTTATAGAAAATAAGTGAAAATATTCATAATAAATTTTACAATTACATAATTATTATTATTTTTATCTAGATTTTGTATTTTTAATTTTATGATTAAGTCAAAGAAGTTCAATGAAGACTTCTATTAATTCCTAATAAAACTTGCAAAACAAGACCGATTATTCAAAGAGGATTATCCCGTGGCACCGACAGACGGCCAATCCTAAGTCTGTGAGGGTAATTAAAAAAAACAAAAAACAAGCAAGAGATTATTCACCTCGCGTCATCGAGTCTTATATTGAATTACATTGCGGCGTTTTAAAAAAAAAGTTTGTTACGAAACGGTTTTTACAAAGTCGTTTTTCTACAACTAAGCTTCGTTTTGGGAACCGGATTTCTTATCTCGTAAAAAAAAAAAAACCTTTATGAACACATTTGACATAAAGAGTGGTCGACGTCGCCCTAAACACGTCATTACGGATCCTCCCGATCCATTAACGGTGCTTTTAGGTACCACAAGTACCGGTCACCGTCCCGAATTAACCAATAGATACAGCCCACTGAATTTCTCGCCGGATCTTCTCAGTGGGTCGCGATTCCGATCCGGTGGTAGATTCTGCGAAGCACTGCTCTTGCTAGGACCAGTGTTAGCAACACTCCCGGTTTGAGCCCGTGAGCTCGCCTACACGTCAAGGAGAAGCTGAAATAGCCTCTCAAGGCTATCAGCATAGGTAGAAAAAAAAAATACTAAAGAGTGGTCCCGGGATCGAACCACGACCTGGTCGCGAACCACGAGACCTACTAAACATATCACCATCAAATCTTCAAACCGAGAGGTCGCCATTTCATCCTCCTCAAAAACGATAAAGATCGCAGTCGCGTTAGGCAACAACTTTGTTTCGTAAAAAAAAAACTAGTATTTTGTTTACCATATTTTTTTATCTGATAGAGAAACAGGTCGCATACGTTACCTCCTTACGTTTATCCTCCTAATAATTTGGGTCACGGAAATCCAGTGTCGTGAAATAACACTAATGGATACTTGCACTTGCTGTACGTATGTGTGTATGTAAATGAAAGCGTCGCGTGCATACGAAATTATATAGCTCGACGGTACGCGATTCGGTACGGAAACCTTCATTATTTATGACTAGCTGACCCGGCAGACTTCGTAGTGCCTCAATCGATAAATAAAAGACCTAAGCTTTTGTATAAAATAAACTTAAAACAAACAAAAGGAATCCGTCCGATGGGGGACACATCAAAGGGAAAACAAAATTGTTATTTTTATTTAATTCATATTTATCTACCTTTTAAACCTTCTCTGGACTTCCACAAATAATTCAAGACCAAAATTAGTCAAATCGGTCCAGCCGTTCTCGAGTTTTAGCGAGACTGACGAACAGCAATTCATTTTTATATATGTATAGATATATAGATATAGATTTATTTAAATGGGCAGACCAATCTCACGATGTTCAGAGAGTTAGTTGATCATCATAGAATGAGTGTCGCCTTGAAATTTGGTCCTTGGCCGAACTGGTGATAGGACCTCTTGTGAGTCCGCACTGGTAGGTACCACCACCCTGCCTATATCTGCTATGATGCAACGCGTTTCGGTTTTAAGGCAGGGGCAGCCGTTGTAACTATACTGAGACCTTAGAACTTATATCTCAAGGTGGGTGACGACATTTACGTTGTAGATGTCTATGGGCTCCGGTAACCACTTAACACCAGATGGGCTGTGAGTTTGGTCCACCCACCCATCTATGCAATAAAAAAAAAACATAATATCCGCCTTCACATCTGTATATAAAAAACACAAATTAAAAGTAATCCCAGTTCTTGTTTTACTAAAGAATTATGCCAGAGTGCTGGTACCTACACTGTCCAGACTAACAACAAGTCCGTTTACGCGAAGCGGAGATTGTATTCTTCCATCGTAGAAATTCAAGAACACCTATTACGTATTCACTCATAAAAATGTTCACTAACCCTCTGGGATTGAACGAGCCACACAACAGTCCAATCACTGTATACATGAGCCGAATATTTGAGAGGAATTTCTATATCGGAGGATCGTGAACAAGCTCAAAGGCTCGTTCGAGAAATTGGGGGAGCAAGATCCTGCACGCGTTCCTATGAGACCTTGTTAGGTAGCAAAGCTGTTGCTTGAAGCCGGCTGCTTACAGACTATACCTACAAAAGATTGAGATTTGAGCGAAGTAAATTCGGCTTATAAATTATATCTTTCCTAAAACATAACGCGCAATTTGACGATTGCAAGCAACGACCGCGCTTGATTTCGTTCGAAAAGAAGAAAAAAAAGTTCAACAACGCCCTTGACCAAGAAGACGGAGCGACGAGAACGGTGTTTAATTAACAAAAGCAAAAAAATTGCTTTGTTGTCACGTTCGATAACTTGAACGGAGTTATTTTGAGTGTCTCTACGTATTCAAGTTGATGAGTTGGTTCAGATTGTAACTGAATGCGCAAAAAAGAACCGAATATGCTATGCGAATATTAAGATTATTAGCGATAAGGGCTATTGTAAGGCCAAACGTTTCTACCTATGCCCACCATCCCGCCTTTATCTAGCTCGTAGCTTCATGCGTTTGGGTTGGATGGGTGGAATCACCGTCATACAATACAGTATTCGAACAGTGGGGACTGGAGCAAGTCATGCCTATGAACTCCGGTAACCCCTTAACATCAGGGTCTAATCGAGACGTACAGCAAATATCACCAGTACCTCTCTTTTTAAACTACCTCCTTAACGCATCGCCATAATTCACAAATATACCTGGGAGCATTTACAAACATTGAACTCGCACGAAAATAACGCAACAAATAGATCAGAAAGTGGATAATCTTGAACCGGCCAAAAGTCCAATTAGCCAATTGACAGTTCAAAGAACCTGTAATATGTATTTAATCATGTTTACGAGTTCGAGGTGGAATGAAATGAAGAAGGAAAAAAAAAACAAGTTTTATTGGCCCGTCCTGTCGCACGTCCGACGTAATCCCGAGTGTGGAGATGCCGTGTGACAGCTAATAACGGTGCCACATCGACAGACCGTTAAGGTTGCCATTACAATTCGCAGATACATATTCAGAGTGTACGCTCTGTTGCACGGCTAAACATGAAAACATATTGAAAATCAATCAGAAGACAAACAAATTTACAACGGACACTGTCTTTAAAAGAGCTCATTCCTTGAGAAAAACCTTGAGCGCATTGAAGAATTACGGAAAATATATCTAGAGAAACGTCATTCATTTTTGTATAGTTCTTTTTTTTTTGGTAAAATACGCACACGTCCTAGTCTACTTGATGTTTATGTTTGTCAGAGACTGAGCAATAACGCGAATACCGCTACTTACCTTGATACCTAAGTCAATGTCGCAGTTTTACGCTGAATGTAGACTGCCTGGTGGAAGTTTTACGCAGGATAACGTTGCCTTTCTTAAACCAAACGATTTAAATTCATTATTATAACGCCCGCAGACAAAAAAAGCATTGACATTCCACTCGTCAATAGAACTAACAAAATGCCAAATTCTGGTAAATGTGACACACTATTGTTTTCGATGAGAACAAGAAATAATTGTTCATTCAAGAAACGCAGGCCGTAAGATGTTTATGATGCGGTGCCGCTGTATCAGCAAATGTTTCGAGCATGCTCTCAACACGTTACAAAGGAAATGTTCAATCTTCGCGTGAATATAACCGGTGGTTATCTCATGATTCATTGTTAAATGTTTCCCAAATTCTGAGGCTTGATTAAAAAAAAAAACTATAATGAAACATGTATCTATGATTCTTGTGAATAGCCATGTAGGGACACACGGTATCCCTATCAGCGAAGCGGATGGCAATGCAATGCAAGCAATGAAAGCAAGCTATAAAAGTTATATTTTAACTGGTGGTAGGACTTCTTGTGAGTTTGCGCGGGTAGGTACCACCGCCCTGCCTATTTCTGCCGTGAAGCAGTAATGCGTTTCGGTTTTAAGGGTGGGGCAGCCGTTGTAACTATACTGAGATCTTAGAACTTATATCTCAAGGTGGGTGGCGCATGTACGTTGTAGATGTCTATGGGCTCTAATAACCACTTAACACTAGGTGGGCTGTGAGCTCATCCACCCATCTAAGCAATAAAAAAAAAGAACTCTTTTATTTGCTGATCCATGAACAAATAAAACATTGAGATGTTTGATCGAAATCGTTCAGATGTAAAGTGTTGGGCTAGTTGTACATTCTAATGCCATTGCGCTAAACTGTACCTCGTGTATGTTTTGCTAGTGATTCATAATCAGTGTAACGTCAATTGTGCTATTTTCAAATATTCCATGTTATTATAATATTAAAATTACCAATGACTTGTCTAATACGTAATAAAGCTGTATTGGACAGACTCCACAATCGTCGGCGAGCCAATTTGGATGAACCTGTATGTGGAAAGCCATTAGTCAAAGGAAATGTATACTATCCCATTATGCTGTGTGTACTGATGCTTAATGCACTATTTATGGAGTACAGCAAAGCATTCTTAACTTAACTAGTAGCAGTTTCCCGTACAGCTGACAAAATAAAAAGTATAGTCGAGAAACAAAAACCAATTAACATATTTTTTTCTAATTAAAGCCTATTCAAATTTACTATCGATTACAATTTATTCATCCATTTCATAATCTTTAGGCACTCTATCTAATAGGATATATAAAAAAGTATATACCGTTTGCGAGATTTTATTGGATGACTCCTTTAAATAGTATGGTCTAAATGTCTTCTTACTACAGTAAAATATGATATTATTCCAACGGTTTAAATGTAGCATTGTAAATTATTCAAAACTTTATTCAACGAACGACACCAGAGCGCATCCAAAGATGGTGAGTATCTATAGTATATGCGTGATACGGCTGCCACATCCGAAGCGCAACACATACAAACTTTGCAACTAATGAAATAATAGTTAAGTCAGATGCGATTCCTAAATTACACTATACCAACAGTGTATGATAGAAAATTTTAATCCCATATCCAACTGCGCAATTAGCGCCATTCGGACCTTCAAAAGAGAAAACGATCGCGTCGTAAAAGCGTGTTTTTGAAATGTGCCCTTCATTATCATCCTTCATAGATATCCCGCGAGTAAAGCGGCCCGTATCCAACATACTTCGGGCTTGTATATGTGTATTAATATGAAATTTTTCCTCCACAAAATCAAGTTCCACATACACACGGCATATGCACGACAAAACGACCTACATAAAGGACAGCGCGATGTAATTACCGACATTCACGTTAATAATTAGTATTAATATCTATCAAACTGTTTACTTTGTAGGCGCGTGTTTCCGTTTATATTTACATCTATATATATTTTAGTGTACTAATAATCACTGAAATGACGAATCCTATTCTAAACATGAGTACACTAAGAGACAAACGAATCTTATAACATAGGTTCTTAATAATTTGGTTTACAACAACACTAAATAGGAAGAACGATTAAAATGTAATATTTTTATTAATTTTAGTAATTGAAAGTCTAAATTTTAGTGTAATTGTTTATAGTAATAAAATGCAAATGATGGAACCTAAAACAAATGAAGTAAATGAAACAATAAGAGATGGAACAGCAAAGGTTCCTTCCTATGAAACTCTGGAATAGATATACGGATATATAACCCAAGAAGAGTTGTCATTGGGCAGGCTGACGATCGTAAATCTCATGGTCTAATCCCTATGCAGCATTATAAGATAACATATTGCGCCAACCACAGTTAACGTGATAAAAAAGCAAGAAGAAAAAGAATACTATATTGAATACAAATAAATTATATCGATGGCAAGGTTAGTTTATCTCATATAACGTTAAACACTCAAAGCTTTTTAAGCAAGTTTGAGATAATACTATCAGCATTAAAATGTCGTCTATCGTCGCAAGCTAATTACACATTTAAAACTAAATGGTATTTCCAAATTGTAACACTAACGAAATTCGTTTATTGACCAATATTTGTTTGTATTTTTCTTTATGTATTATTTTTATGGGAATTTACCCGTCAATGACGATGGAACCGCCCCGTTACCGTCACGCTAAATGTTATCAACACAATGATTCAGAGCGCAATATTCAACGAATATAATAAATTGATATTGTAATTAATTAATTTACTGGTGGTAGGACCTCTTGTGAACCCGCACGGGTAGGTACTACCACCTTGCTTATTTCTGCCGTGAAGCAGTAGTGCGTTTCGGTTTGAAGAAAGGGGCAGCCGTTGTAACTATACTGAGATCTTAGAACTTATATCTCAAGGTGGGTGGCGCATTTACGTTGTAGATGTCTAGGGGCCGCAGTAACCACTTAACACAAGGTGGGCTGTGAGCTCGTCCACCCATCTAAGCAATAAAAGAATAAAAAATCTTTTGTGTTTCGCATTCTTAGCGCTGAAAGCGAAACTGTTGCAATCAATAGATTTTTTTCGTTTTTTTTTTTTACAGATAAAGCAGGTACCTATATTCTACGCAAAATGTTAGATGTGATGGCAATGAGATCATTGCGCCATTACCTGCTCTCGGGTTTTGTTTAGACGGAACCAGACTATCAATTTACAAGCGATAAGAGCTCTTAATGAATTCCTTCACTAAGGGCTGCTATCTCATGCACAAAAAAAACAGTTTGAAGGACGGAATAAAACTTAGACTTCTTCGACGATTCTGGCTTAGTACCTCACTGGGTCTCCGATACCCGTAAACCAGTTAACTACACATTTACACAAAAACCCCTAACGTAATTTCAATAACAATGAAAAACAGGTACAATCAAGTTCGGTACTGATTTCAAAACCAATTACTTTTCCACTGCGTATTTTTTTTCCTATTCCATACATACATTTTCATCGGGGTCAGCGTTGATTTTAGCAAAAATTAACCTTGATAAATCATTTACGTTTATCGATACGAAGCTCCATTTTTTTAATGCAAATTTTGTGTTTCAAATGTTCTCTAACGTTTCCATTACAAGAAACGCTAAAGCAAATGTCACCAGCACTTTTAAATGTTCTTTTTAAACTCGCAATAAGGCATGGCCAAACATCGTACACGCCAGCATTGATCGAAACCATTACACATTACAATGAAGGTCGTTTTGTGGATGTGTGGCCGGAGGCACACATCGAGATCCTTTCTCCGGTCAACTAGATCATTTACCGATCCGGTATATATATATACACATCATCATACGAATTATCATCTATATACTAATATTATAAAGCTGAAGAGTTTGTTTGTTTGAACGCGCCAATCTCAGGAACTACTGGTCCGATTTGAAAAATTATTTCAGTGTTAGATAACTCATTTATTGAGGAAGGCTATAGGCTATATAACGGTAAGGCCAATACAAGTGGAGCACCAATAAAGAATGTTTCTAAATAGGGATTTAAATAGCTCCTTAACATTCTAGAATTCAAAAATTATTTTCACTTTCTACGTAAATGAAGTGGAGGTAAAATTTAGCGTAATGCCAAAGTAACTATCACACGCGAACCGCGTCGCGGGCAAAAGCTAGTTAATAATATTTATAATGTATTTTAATAGTTTCGTTATTAGTAGTCACTTCTATTAATGATATAATTTTGTTTGGTCCTTCATTTTATTTATTCATTACAATAAAAGATTTATTTATTGCCGATTGCTTTGTAGGCCAGTGCGGGTTGTTGTTACTTATTTTACCGTTACGTGGATCACTGTGTACGAGATGGTACGGTACGTTTTACCTTACGTACCGTTTTGTTTCACTTTGAAGGATTAGGTGTTGGGGCTTCCAAATCATCTATACTTTATTAAATCTATATATTAATACGTGAAGGAAAAACTTTGTATCCCTTTTTACGAAAATTGCGCTGACGGAGGAGTATGAAATTTCTTACACTTATAGAGAATATAGAGAAGGAGTGCACAATGATAATTTTTTTTTTAAATATTGCATAAAAATACATTAAAACAGTAAAGAAAACATTACACACACTACAATGTATTTGACACACACAAAAGCAATATGCATACTATGTGTATATTGTTAAACTTTTCTTATTGCTTTTGGTCTGTGGTCTAATTGAGAATAGATTAAATATTGTTTGTTTTTATTAATATTTGTCTAAACTGTAGAATAGTTTTTGACAATAGAATCTTAACAGTGTTTATACAAACTTATAATTTCATTTAATTATAGTCGAATTTTGGAAAATTTTCAATTTTCAATTTTCAAATTTGTTCTAAAATAAAGCATTATTTGTGAACTATTCGACGCGGACGAAGGCGCAGGCAAAAGCTAGTAATTTATATATGTGGATCTAGGAGGATAGAATTCCGAGTGTGCACGATAGTGACAGAGCGTATACATATGCAATTGTAATAAATAACGAAAGGGCCTAGCGTCTGCACCGTTGTGATAAATATCTCGTTCCTATAAAATAGTAACTTAAATTCCATCATCTATTTATTACTGTCCATCGAAGCATAAACAACAGACGATATTCTAATCTAATTCTCACTTAAACATTTTATCACAATGTAATCACTGAGCCACCATTTCATGCCGTAATAAAATTTAGCACGAAACTAAGTAAACAAATTGGATATAATTCTATCAATGCAATTGACGCACAGGATAACTGATAAGGACGGGCAAATGTAGTCAATTACAGTATCGTTACAAAAGCTGAGTCACACTCGTGAGTTTACAAGGAAAATAACTTCACTTTTCATTGCAAGCGGACCGCATTAATCGTTTATTTTTTAATTGTTTTTTTTTAATGATGGATTTTATGGCCTATGGTAACTGGACCTATAAGCCAAATCTAATAATTTCATCTCATTCTGTTATGATATGAAAAATTATATGAAACAAGATGAAGTTGTTCAATTTGAAACAATAATCAATTTGGGTGACATTAAATTAAATGAGATGAGATGAAACAAAGTCACAGTGAAATGGAATTTTTTTACTGAAACTTTTTCAGTGGACTTTTTGGAAGAACCCGAGAAGCTACATCTAGCTTTATTTCATTTTCCGTTTCCTTCTACATTTGTGCGCTTTCACAGATTCTAATCATTACTATTAAACATGTAAACCTGAATAAACACTAATTTTATAACAAAAATTTTATATCGTACATACATTTTCCTATCTATCTGTAAATTCGCCAAATTACATACTTATTTGTAGTTTTAAAAGTATTTTGAGTACAAACGTATTGTTTTTAAGACTAGATGGAACCGTAACGAAAACAAAACCTTTTGTTTCTATGTAGCGATAGTTATGAAAGTTTCGGTTAAGGTGATTGTTTTTATTGCTAGCACAAGACGTCTCTGCTGTTAAGTGGTTACCAATACATCTCGTGAGTCGAGACCAGCGACGGCTTTCGCAACCTATCCTATCCTATCCGTAACACACGACTGCTGCTCGGCGGCAGAAGTTATCAGAATCACGTACCTACCCTTGTGGGTATCATGAGCCATCATTGGCTCACAATACAATTTACCTCCCCCACAATTATCCGTAACGAAAGCCCGTTAGAACGGTCAATGATTCAATCACCTTTTACACGAAACTTTTTTGTGTGTGCTTTTTTCATGTATACCAACCAAACCTATTTCTTGAGAAGAGTAGATTTTCTGGATTTTTTTGAAAGTCTTCTAACTTCTATAACCTTGACCGACATGTTCACAAAAATCGTTTGTATACAGTCCAGTATTTAAACGGTGAAAGCGTAATAAACAAACAAACTTGTTTTCGCATTTACGGTTTCAACGTGGACGCTATACACATGTACATATGCCGCGTCAGTATGTGGTGTTTCTTTAGGGGGTCGTCTGGAGACGTCCTTTGGAATCTCACTTGTATCTTATTGAAACTCATTATTTTTGTCTACTTAAACAAATTAAGTATATTATGACAAGGAAGCGCGCTCGACCCTAAGAGTATGTATCCAAATGCGGTTTCCAATAAATCAAGTTTTCCAGGCGGACCTAGGCAACTTTGTGGGTCTTAGGAAAATCCAAAAAAAAAAAAAAAAGGTTGCTGAGTTTATTTCGCCGGTTCTTCTCAGGACTGTGGCTTTTTCTGGAACCGGTGGTAGAGTTAACATTTTCTTTTACAGTTTGACATTCAACAAGTGTGTTTTTGATGACATCCAAGTTGAAATAAATGATTTTGAATTTGAATTTGAATTTGAATTAGGATCTGCATGAATACTTCGGCGCCAAGCAGAATGTCTATTTGAGCAGGTTTATTAAAGTGCGGGTCCGCAAGCTGTATATGACATGAAGTCCCCTTTCGGAGGCTTTTTTCTCATAATTTTATCATTGACCTTTTTTTTCCTACCAATTTGCGGGTAGCCTAAGGGGCTATTCCAGCTACGGCCGGACGGGTAGGAGAGCTCACGGCCTCAACCTGAGAGAATTTGCTAACACTAGCCTTAGCAAGAGCAGTGCTTCGCAGAGTCTACCACCGAATCGGAATCGCGACCAACTGAGAAGATCCGACGAGAAACTCAGTCGGCTGTGTCTATAGGAATATCTTTGACCGTTTCTCAGTACCAGACTATGAGTATTGTTGAAAGGCGGTTATTTACTAAAGTAGATTATAGTAAATGCCTAAATATCTTACTTGTATTTCCTGATTATTGTTAACTCCTGAGAATAATTTAACACATCGATATAATTTGGCAAGCACTGAATTACATTGAGAGGCGGGCGTCGAACAATTTTGCGATGGTAGGTATCATGGCCCATCTGATGTTAAATGGTTACCGGAGCTCATAGACATTTATGACGTAATATGCGCTACCCACCTTGAAATATGAGTTCTAAAGTCTCAGTATAGTTACAACGGCTGCTCTACCCTTCAAACCGAAACGCATTACTGCTTCACGGCAGAAATGGGCAGGGGGGTGGTACCTACCCGTGCGGACTCACAAGAGGTCTTACCACCAGTAATTACGCAAATTATAATTTTGCGGGTTTGATTTTTACTACACGATGTTATTCCTTCACCGTGGAAGTCAATCGTGAACATTTGTTAAGTATGTATTACATTAGAAAAATTGTTACCCGCCAGCGAGATTCGAACACCGGTGCATCGCAAGATACGAATGCACCGAACGTCTTATCCTTTAGGCCACGACGACTTCAACCATATTTATCAGCTAGGATGTTTATACGTAAGTCCTTATTGGAAGCCAAAATATCATGCCTATATCTGCTCCGGAGAAGACATTCATTCCACAATACAGTATTCAAATCTAATGAATTCTAAAAGAATGCTGAACGCATAACTAATTTTAAAACTAACCTAATTGTCCTAGACGTCCTTTACAATATAATTAAACACATGTGGATGCTATTGTATGATATCACAACGTCACGTATGAAATAATTATTCTTAAAGATTTTCTATGTCATTTGTGTTGATATGATGAAACCGAATTGCGAACACAAATAGGTCGGACATTAATTAAATTACCAAAATTTAAAATCGATTTTGTCATTTCGATTCAAAATACCACCATTTCTGGGACACCGTGTAATCAATATTACATTTATGGGTGTTTTTGCCTTATTGTTTTAGCGAGAAAGTTGTTTTTGCTATAAAAATAAATAAATAATAACGTTATTTTGCTATACGTTTTTTTTTGTGTCAATTTCATCAATTATTACGTAGCGGACTCGACAAGCGACATTTTAACTTGCTAATTAAGCTCGTTTAGATAATTAACTGTTCTGTCTTTTAGTTTCATTTTAATCATTCGGTTCTAAACGAGAATAACTAAAAAGAACTGAACTGTTTAACTTACTACTACATACTTAATTTACTCCGGCTATGGAATGAGCTCCCCTCTATGGTGTTTCCCGAGCGCTATGACATGTCCTTCTTCAAACGAGGCTTGTGGAGAGTATTAAATGGTAGGCAGCGGCTTGGCTCTGCCCCTGGCATTGCTGAAGTCCATGGGCGACGGTAACCACTCACCATCAGGTGGGCCGTATGCTCGTCTGCCTACAAGGGCAATAAAAAAATAAAAAATAAATAATAATAGATGAACTAATAACAACAGGGTAGATGATGAAATGTTTGATTTACTAATTACACTAACGAAAGCCTCTGTGTGTGTGTGTATACAGACGAACTAGGCAGTGAGTAAGCTAACAATAAAAAAACGGATGCCCAAAAAGCCGACGCACGATAATGTAATAACATACTTTATATTACAACGATAGTAATATCACACGGCAGGTTATATTTCGAAATGTTTGTACACACGTACACAGAAAGTACTGATATAAAAATTTAAACAAGAAAATGTTAAGTGGAACGCCCAGCAGGCTAATCATTCATCGGCAAATACTCGTACTATGGAGCCGGCGTTCTTAATAACGCAATGTCAACTGTAGAAATAACCAAGCCACTTGTAGGCTTGCCTTAAAACAATATAGATCCATAGACCGTTGATATAAGATTCAGGATTGATGTTCAGCACTCCATTTAATCTACTTCATTGACTGCCTCGATACAATTAAATGATTTGACAGAACTGATTCGTTTTTATTACTGATAATTGTTATTCGTTGTATGAAAAAACATCGACGTATGTTATTGTTAGGTGTTCCTAACATAAATAAACAAAAGCAACTCGGCGTATCCAATCGAACCGTGAAGTCGGACGCTGCAGACACGTCTCTCGGGCAATCCAATTGTTGAAACACGGTATGCACTATTAAAAACAACACGACCGTTCAATTGACTCGATACACTGATTATTTACTCACAAAAACACGTGGATGCGAATTGATAATGAACGCGCTAGTTTTGGGACGTGCGTCCGACGCGACGTGCGCAATGACACTGAGCAATGATCGCTTGAGCTTGCCTCGGCCCGTCTTTCGGTGATACGGTAGATATATCAACAGAGATCCGGCGGCGCCCGCGCGTGTTTATCATGTATGTAACAGGTAAATTGCCTCTGAAAATACACACGTACGTATGTGATGCAATCGACACCTTGCGGTTGCTTTACCTTACGTGATACGGCGACGGTGTTCGTAATGGTTTATAAAGAAGTTGATTTAAATGAGAACTGACTCGGGAAGGCGATGCAGAAATGACAGGTAATATGACGTGTTCTCGTTATTGAGCTTAAAAGTTATTGGCGGGACTAGGTTTAGTGTTCGTTGTAATATTTCTTTCAGCGCGCCGTTAACTAAAGTGACTTAACTAAACATTTTAAGAAAATGAATTTTATACTTCGAATCGCTTATAAAGATGTAGTCTTTTTTTTCTCCACCTTATCCCACTAGGTGAGGCTGGCACAGCTAATTTTTCTCTTCCATTCTCTTCTATCAGCCGTCATCTTAACACTCACTCCTCTCTCTCTCTCATATCGTCATTCACACACTCCATCCATGTCTTCGTCAGTCGACTTTTTCCCACCTCTACCTTGCACTACCATTTCCATACATCTCCTAGTCACATGCATCTTCTCTCTACGCATCACATGTCCATACCACGCTAACCGTCCGCTCTTTAATTTGTTGATTACCGGGGCTACTTTCACACTTCCTCTGATATACTCATTCCTTATCTTGTCCATTCTTGTTACTCCACACATCCATCTCAACATTCGTATCTCTGCCGCATGCGTTCCTTTTTCATGCTTTACTTTCGTCGCCCAGCATTCAGATCCATATTCAGTCTATCGGTTTACAAAAATAAGCAGTCTCTTTTAGTTCAGAAAAGGACAAACGTACTCTTTCCATCTATTTTAGACCAAGCGACAGCCAAAAAGTATTAAAATAGAAAAACAAAAAATTACAACTCTTCAATTACATTTTTGGCTTTATCAAAAAAACAAGAATTCTGGATTAGGCCACTTAGATTCTAAGGGTGCAAATTATAGCTTTGTATAAAACCCACTTTAAGCAGAAGGGGGGTATTTATGTCCTTTATGTAGACCTACGGTTTTAGAACAAACCAGTGGTCCCCCGATAGTCGAAATTCGACTATAATTAATTGAAATTATACTAACACTATTATGATTCTTTTGTCAAAGACTATTATACTTCTATAATCACAGATTTCGCGACTGTCAACCCTATTGAATGTTTTCGGAACTCCAAATCATCATGGCGTTTAGAGAAGACCATATTATTCTAAAAGTAAAAAAAAACGAAATATAATCAATCTGATTAAGGTTGGAACTAGACGACGACAAGAGTTCAGCTCTGATGAAATCAGAAACATTCCTTTTCAGGAACGTTTATATGGGGCTTAGCTATAGGGCATTCAACAGATAAGAAGCACAAAGACACCAAAACCTTTAATCACCATAAATGTATTTTCATTTTGAATAGCTTAGATTTCATGGCATCCACACAGTCGAGGATAGGCAGGGCTGGCGCAGGATAAGAGGAGAAAGTTATTAAAAGAGGCCATGAACCTCAGCTTTGTTTTTCCTACCTATTCGCTGTTAGCCTAAGGGGCTATTCTAGCTACGCCCGGACGGGTAGGTGAGCTCATGGGCGCAAAGTGAGTGGATTTTCTAACAATAGCCCTAGCAAGAGCAGTGCTTCATAGAATTTACCATTGGATCGGAATCGCGACCCACTGAGAAGATCCCACGAGAAACTCAGTGGGCTGTGTCTATGGTTTAGTTTGTCGAACTCGTCGTCGTTATCGAGGAGTTAGACGAGGACGGTGACCGGTGCTTGAGGGGCCTAAAAGCACCGAAAGTGGATGCGATGGATCCAACAAGATAGCCCTCGGCATTGAGAATTTTCGACGCAGAAAGAGGAGATACTACCAACTTATGCCATACCTGGTGTTAAGTTCAGCAATCACCAGAGCCTACAGACGTCAACAACAACTCGAGATTTTTACAGTACAACGGCTGAAGAAAAGAAAATTGGCCTAACTTTTGACTCGCCGTATTTTATTTATTTATTTATTTAGACACATCAACAGCAATACACACAAAACATTCAAGCTTAAAATTAACATGTATAAAATTAAGTACTGGTATGTAAGCCAGTTACAGGCATGTACAGCAATCTCTTATGACACACTACGACATGTTACAGCAACTTTACAAATAGCGGAAAAATAGGCTAAATTTAAATGTTAACAGTACGACAAAAAAAAAACTTCTTAACATTCTCTCATCAATTAATTATAAACAAAGGAACTTGGATACTAGTTTGTTTTTGAGACCAGGACACGTGTCGTTAAAAATGTCGATTCCCGAATTCCCTTTGCGTAATATGTTTTGATTTCACCAAACTACACATTCATTAATTGATCGGTAAACTAAGCGTCTCTTATAAGAAGCAACTCGTTTTAAAAAGTATTTTTAAAACACGCGAGTGTTTACACTTAGTTCCGAGTGATATTTTATATTTCGCATTTTTATTTAAATACATTTTGCATCTTTTTTTGCGTTCGAAAAGGATTCTTTAGGATTCGTATCCTCACTGCTTCAATCGCCTGTTTATTTTGTATTTTTGTGACCTTAAAATTGGATTGGGACGATAAAGATAACCGAATTGCTGTTACTAGAGGTCCCGTAGCAGTCGAAATTCGAATATAATTAATTAGCATTGTAAGTTTGTACACTATTATGATTGTATTTTATACTTCTATAATCACAAATTTCGCTAAGGCCACTATATAAAAAATATTAATAAAGACAAACAATATTTAATTTTAATATTTTCTCAATTTGACCATAGACTTCAAGAACAAAAGTTTGACAATAAATAGTATGCATGCGTGTGTGCGTCAAATACATGGAATGTAGTGTGTGTAATGTTTTCTTTATTGATATAATGTATGTTTTTTGCATTACTTAAAAAAATATTAGCATTGTGCACTTCTTCTCTATATTCTCTATAAGTGTGGAAAATGTCATACTTCTCCGTCCGCGCAATTTTCGTAAAAAGGGATACAAAGTTTTTGCTTCGCGTATTAATATATAGATAACCAATGTTGTAAGCGCTAAGACCGTCATAAAACAATAGAAATGTTAAAACAGTACAATATCAACACAAGCGTTGTGTCTCCGTCGGGTACCATCTCGTACACAGTGACATAACTAAACATCCATTAACTAAATTGCTTCAAGCAGTCAATGGTGCTCACGAGATCTCTTGCGTGCCGATTCACTTCACCGCGTGACATGTAAATACATGTCATTCCATACTTTAATAAGCTTTCTTGGTAATGCAAAACGTAAATCGTTCGTATACTATTTAGCATGTGTAAATACGACTTATGGAAAATTTATTTTCGAGAATTTAATTGTTGTCGCAAGCATGTTTTGTGATCAAATATAATTTTCTTAAAGACTTAAAATGACGTTAATAATAATTGAATTGTTAATAAAGCTACGGCTATTAAAACATATCCTAACTAGTTATGGGGTTAATGGCCATAGCTTTTCTAGGCATTTGTGGACATTAGGAATGACATTTGTGTGTTATGGCAACTGGAAGGGTTGAAGTTGTGTATAACCGGTTTTTTTTTTAATAATCTCGAAGGGTTATACTAGACTTACCGAACATGTAAGCGAGCTCACGGGGCTGGCAAATTTGCTAACACTAACCTTTAAAATTGGCTAACTGGCAAGGGCAGTGCTACGCTGAATCTACCAGCGGATCGGAATCGCGACTTACTAACAAGATCCGATATACGATTCAGTAATGTCGAGATATCGTAGCTTATTTCAGTAGCTCTAGAGAGAGCAAGTTCTTCAAAAAAAATTCTCTCTAAGCACCTGTCATTTTTGTACATACTTTGACTTTGGAAATATCAATGCCAAAGGCGTTGGAGCCAAATTCTTATTTAAAAAAAAAGAAAACATAATTAACAATTGGTCAAGCGCGAACCTGACAGCGCACAGAGGCAGCATCAAGACAGCAAAAGGTTTTTATAGATCACTTACCAAATAATATTATACTATATTACTAATATTATACCATATTAATAATATTCGCCAATCGCTGCCAAAGTAAATTGAGTATGGCTTTTCATTTTTGTTTAATTCCAAGTAGACACATTATTGTTTTTGTAGCTGCAGCAGAGTTTGAAGAAATGCGATAAAAACCAGAAACGTCAATTTTTTTTATTGCTTAGGTGGGTGGACGAGCTCACGGCCCACCTGATGTTAAGTACCTTGAGACATAAGTTCTAAGGTCTCAAGTTATAACAGTACAACGGTTGCCCCGCCCTTCAAACCGAAACGCATTACTGCTTAACGGCAGAAATAGGCAGGGTGGTGGTACCTACCCGTACGGACACACAAGACGTCCTACCACCAGTACTAATGACATCCGAACAGCTATATTCACAGGGTCACTACTTTTACCATTCATTTTACACAAAGAACGCAACACAATAAAATAGCTTACATAATGACGCACATTAGGTTTTAGTGTGTTTACCAAAAGTTATTTTTTATAAATTGCGTAAATAGATAAACGGAATCACGGCCCACTTGATGAAAAGCAATTACCGGAGACCGTAGAATGGCCAACGTAAATGCTGCCACCTCATCTTGAGGTTCGAAGTCAAAGTCTATTCTCCTATTTTAGTCTAAAGTTCTACTCCCCTACCTCCCTTCCTCTTTTTTTGGATAAAGTAAAAGAAACACGAAAGAAACCAAAAAGTAAACACGTACATTCCTATGGTACGTCGCAGTGGATATACAACTGAACATACAACCCAAGTCGGGTTGACGACAGTTGACGTCAAACAAACGACCAGTTGTCAAACTCATCCCAAGTTCCTATGCAGCTTGATAATAAGACATACTGCTCCGACCCCGCAATAATAAGCGTAAGAAGTAAAAGATTCGCTTTCCACTGCGACAAGACCACGACATAATCTTTAATCTGTAGCAGCGGCGGCGGTGAAATTACAAAAATTACACGCACGTCATTTCGGATCCTGCCGATCCACTAACGGTGCTTTTAGATACCTCAAGCACCGGTCAACGTTCTCGTCGAAACCGTCGCTTGCGACGAAAGGCTCGACGAGTAAATTAACCCTCAGACACAGCCCACTGAGTTTCTCGCCGGATCTTCTCAGTGGGTCGCGTTTCCGATCCAGTGGTAGATTCTGCGAAGCACGGCTCTTGCTAGGGTTCGTGTTAGCAACGTCATCAGGTTTGAGCCCCGGAGCTCACCTACTAGTTAGGGCGACGCTGATATAGCCTCTCAAGGCTATCAGCTTAGGTAGGAAAAAAAATTTAACTAACTAATGTAAAAAAAAAACTATAGAAAAGACCTTGATCCGTTTAAGCCGTTATCACTATCCATCATTTTCACGTAGCACGCCTGATTGATGCAGACGTGAATGACAATGGAATATTTTTTTCTGTAACAAGCTTAACGAAAAACTTTTAGATAAGATTATGAATCTAACACTACGTAGGTACGAGGTAACGTTGTTGTAGAAAACGTATTGTATAAGACACGAACGTAAATAGGAAGTGTATAATAATTATCTTGTCGTATAATAATTACCAGACGGCCATCTGGTGTAGTGGTAAGTGCCATGGTCACTACACAAGGGGGTCGCGGGTTCGAATCCCGCTAAGGGAAGATATTTGTATGATAAATATAAATGTATTTTCCAGGGTTATGGATGTATCTTAAATATATGAATGTGTATAATAAAAATCTTACATTTATTTCCGCTATCTGGCACCTGTAACACAAGTTCTTTACGAACTTACCACGGGACCAGTTAACGTGGCGTGATTGTTAGTAAATATTTATATTTATATTTACTTGTTGTTATTACAAACTAAAACTGAATCATTTATGGACGTGACTCGTGTAATTATATGGACTAGAGGTCCCGCAGTAGTCGAAATTCGACTATAATTAACTGGAAATGTAAGTTTGTACACTGTTATGATTGTATTTTATACTTCTATAATTACAAATTTCACCAAGACTACACTATAAAAAATATTAACAAAGACAAACAATATTTAATCTCAATTTGACCACAGACGTCAAGAACAAAAGTTTGACAATAAATAGTATGTATGCGTGTGTGCGTCAAATACATGGTATGTAGTGTGTGTAATGTTTTCTTTATTGATTTAATGTATCTTTTATGAATTATTTTTTAAAAAAATATTAGCATTGTGCACTTCTTCTCTATATTCTGTATAAGTGTGGAAAAATTCATACTCCTCCGTCCGCCCAATTTTCGTAAAAAGGGATACAAAGTTTTTGCTTCACGTATTTATATATAGATATTATTTACGACTACCGACCCGTCCTCACGTCGCTTCGGGAACTATAAGTTATGATTGATCATGAAAATAAGATGGCAGATTTTTTTCCTACTTACCTGACACTACTGGTGGTAGGACATCTTGTGTTTTACCGGTGGTGGTTTATTTTTAATGGTGGTAGAACCTCTTGTGAGTCCGCACGCACCACCACCCTGCCTGTATCTGCCGTGAAGCAGTACTGCGTTTCGGTTTGAGGGGTGGGGCAGCCGTTGTAACTATACTGAGACCTTTGAACTTATATGTCAAGGTGGGTGGCGTATTTACGTTGTAGATGTCTATGGGCTCCAGTAACCACTTAACACCACGTGGGCTGTGAGCTCGCCCACTCATCTAAACAATATAAAATAAAAACTTATGGTTATATTTTGGGAATCGGGATAGTCATTAGCCATTACCCGACACAGTAGAGACTTCGAGCTCATGTTTCAAGGCAGGGGGCGATATTCACGTTGTGTTGCCCTTGGGATTCGGTACTCACTTTTTTTATTGCTGAGATGTGTGGACTAGCTCACAACCCACCTGGTGTTAAGTGGTTACTGGAGCCCATAGACATCTATAACGTAAATGCGCCACACACCTTGAGATATAGTTCTAAGGTCTCATTATTGTCACAACGGCTATCCCACCCTTCAAACCGAAACGCATTACTGCTTCACGGCAGAAATAGGCGGGGCGGTGTTACGGGTGGTACCTACCCGCTCGGACTCACAACGGACTCACAACGGACCACAAATAAATTTGTGGTCTTATTTCAAATTAGTATGGTCCAATCATAGCCAACACTAAGACGTCAAAACGCTGCAATGCGCGTTCAAAAACTGAGTAAAAAACCACCGTAACACCAAGGTTTTGGAAGGAATATCTTTTTTTGGTAAATTTATATTATTAAGTGTTTTTCATAAAATAATAAACACAATTATATTGTAAATAAAACACAATTTACGAATATTGTAATTGTTTGGACAATGTTTGCAACAAGGCACCAACTATTGTAACAAACATCACCAATTCTTGAACAGGGAATGCATAGAGTAGTTTTGTTATTTTATAATGTTATTTTTGTTTGTAGATTTCCTAGTAGCCCCTTGTCGCTGTGCACAATGGATATATATTGTCGCGAAAGAAAGAGGAGAAGAAATATAGAACCCTTATAAAAATTCTAGAATTGATCAATGGTGGTGGCAAATCAATGCAAAAACGTATTAAAAAAACTTTATATGTATGTGTAAATATTTTAAGCGTATATGCTGAAAAGGATTTGTTTTCTGGGGGAAACGAACACAGCCATAAAATAAGCCTAAATTAAACTGATTATAGAAAAATTCATTGATATAAGATTACATTATATTTGTAAAAAAGAAACCGCTCATATAAAAATGACTTCTAAAAGACAGCTTTATAACAAACTGAATCTGTTTAAAGGTAATTAAACCTACATTATTGTTTTAATTACTTCTGTATAAAGAATACGTGGAAAACATGTTTCGTGTTTCCTTTCATATTTTTTTTACTTTATTCAATTTTATTTTTTATCACCTATTTGTTGTAATAGCGGCAATGTAAAATATTATCTACTACTTTTTTGAATCGGTCAAAAATAGTTGCAACCATACAAAACAAACCTAAAACAAATATGTATATTCTGCAACTCTATGTCTTTCAATACTTACTGTGTTCTGAGCATTGAAATGTAATACCAAGAACTATATCTAGTTCCACAATACAATAAGCACGAAATTTTAAACAAATATTTTTAACCTTATAAATTAGGCTTTAAGTATCATTTTAGAATAAATATTTTTGTACTGATGACTTTTTATCTTCAAGTGACATTTTAAATTTATTCCATAATATTCTTTTTCTGACGAAAGGACCTAAATACATATATTTTGCAATGGTAATTAAACTTTATGTTGAAGTATTAAGGTTTATAATAAACTGAAGTCGTTAACATTATTAAACTTTTTTCTAAGAAATGAAGATGTTTTCGTGTCTGCAAACGTGGCCACTGGAGCGTCTTATTTTTGTTCCTGATCCTTAATCTAGTATTATTATTGATCGAAGACTATTAACCCAATCGTGTAAGACGAAAATATTCTTAGTCTATACTGAAAAAAAAAAAAAACTTTTGATAAATATTCGGCAAGGAAACGTGAGTAGAAGAAAGAAGATAACCCTTATCCTTGTGTGAACAGGATGCGACATTTGTGTGACCTTTTTGGCAATCCAACTTAAGTAAAAACAATTGACTTATCAACAATTCAACGTTATCTGTTCATTCATGATAAAACAGCCTATCTCCCGATTTGCGTTTTGGTACAAAAGCGACCGTATGGTTAATAATTGTGGCGCTATGCGCAAAATTCATAGCAAAACCGGCCTATCCCTATTTTGACCCCTAGATAACAGATGGCTTTGTGAACATTATTTTGCGCGTATTGTTTTTGCCTACGAAGCAGTGTCGAACCTCATTATCTCCATAATATGGTAAGATTAGGCCACTTTTGCGCTGACAGACTCAATTACAATTACGATGCGATTTAGATACGATAGATCACCGATATATCGAATGCAACAATATTTAAATTCCTTTACAAATTCGTTCCATACTTTATGTATTTTCTAAATTAATACCGAACTTCGATGCCAAGTAACAAATTATTCTAACAAATTTATTTGGGAAATAAATTCGTCACAATACGTAATAATTGAGATATATATATCTGTATGTATCTAATGTTTGAAATGGAAAGTTTGTTTTCGTTTTGTTGCCACTGTTATTTCAAAAGATGGCGCTGTTAACTCTTCATACAGCTTTATATCGTACTTTTGAGATTTTCGTGATTTACATTAAACGCATGCTAATATTAATAAAACCGAATCTGTTTTATTATTAATTAATAACTAATCAAACGATACTCATATATTTTAACTCCCTACAACACATTGTTGTACAATGTTTAAACGATAACCTCCTTTTGGGCTTATGACGGGGTATATCACCTGTTGATATAAAATAATCATGATGTTTGTCCACTGATTATACATAAGGCTTCATCATCGTAACCAAGCGAGATACCACGAGTGGATCCCGCCTGTGAAACTGTTCCTATTGGCAAGCGAGAAATCGGCATTTATATTTCGATGCCGACGGACTCCGACCGTACATTTATCTATGAATCTAGCGGAATACGAAAAAGATATATAAAAAAACCGCGAAAACGCTAGCCAAGATTCGCCGCTCCACTTACCCTAGCCCGAAAACATCCCGGACTATATTTACCACAAATTCCACTCTACAACGTGTTTACGCTGTAACAGATACAACTAATGCATACTCTAATTGACTCATCGAAGTAAGAATCAGGAATCGTACAAAACAATTCCGAAAACTTTATACAAAACAAACATACGCCGCGGCCACGCATCGGTCAGTCACGAGCGACCGCGAGCTTGAACATTGGCACTGTCAAAACACACGATTTCACTGGCACAGCGTGACGTCACAGCCATAACAAAAAAGAAACGCATTCACGATGCGTTATTTTACGCGCATCTCGCGCGGTTCTCCGTAGCGGTTACGGCTTTTCGAGCGCCCGCCGCGTTCTGCACGAAAATAGACTGACTAATTGAGAAGCCGTCGCCGGACCATCACATTAGTTAGGGTTGCGGCTAAAATAACGGCTTCGCGTTGTGATAAACATCAGGTAGCTCGCGATTTCCACGTAAGCCCTAAAAATAATTCGGCGAGTGGAACGAATGCGTTATCCGATTCGTCTGAAATCTGCTTTCAATCATTTTCTTCATTCAATTGACTTTATAATCTTGTTGTTGTTGTTGATGAAAAAATTATATCCCCAACGGGTATATTCGATTTAATACACAACACGATTCAAAGATTGGTGCATATATTGAATTATCGAAATTCAATTAAAAAGTATACTATACCCTGTCTTTATTGTACTATATTCTAGGCGGCAACGTGTCAGAACCACTGCTTGCTTGCTGCTGTTATTATAGATACTCTACTGGTGGTAGGGGCGTCTCGTGAGTCCACACGGATAGGTACCACCACCCTGCTTAGTGCTGCCGTGAAGCAGTAATGGTTTGAAGAGTAAGGCAGCTGTTGAACTGTAAAAACTGAGACTTAGTACTCACGTCTCAAGGTAAGTGGCAGCATTTATGTTGTTAATGTCGAAGATTTCGGTCCGGTCCGGTAACCACTTAAAATCGGAAACAATGGGAAAAAAACTTCAATGATGATTCAAGTTTCGGTGTCTTCATAAGTGTTCAACTCCCTACAGCTACGAGCTCGTCTCTAGATCTACGTTACCAATATACTAATTCTAAGCTTAACATTTATTAACAACGTGAATTCAAAATACATATATTTGTTAAAATGAAGGAATTTAATATTAAAACCGCGTGGTACGTGGCAAAAATCATCTCCGAAAACGCACTTTGAATGCCAAATAGAAACGCGTTGCATTTAGAAAGAGATAGCCGCCAACCCAATGAAAATGCGCCTTAGCCTCACACGTTGATCCGTAGTGCCTGCGATTTATTCTAAAACGCATAGCACGTCTGTAAAAAAAACAAAAGCAAACACGTTCAATGAACCAATAGTTCTTTGAAGTACTAGATGAGTCCTTGCGGTGTTTATGAACGGATGAGACGATCGGTTTGCATCAGACCGTCTGGCGAATTGCGATTTATTTTTAGCTGATCGTTACATCGTAGCATCTTATTCATTGTTTCAGTCGTGCCTGGTGTTAAGGAACCATGGCCAAAAAACGAAGGCAACATTGACGTTTGGTAATCTTAACACTAAACATACCATAACGGATAAAATGACCCAATTTTGAACTTTTGCATTGAAAATGCACGTATCATCTTATTGCTTTCGCACATTTGACATCATGGCTTTCCGGTCACCGTCTTCGTCGAACCCGTAGCTTGCGCCGAAGGGGTCGACGAGCGAATTAACCCATAGACACAGCCCACTAAGTTTCTCGCCGGTTCTTCTCAGTGGGTGGCGTTTCCGATCCGGCGGTAGATTCTGCGAAGCACTACTCTTGCTAGGGCCACTCCGGTTTGAGTGCCCGGTTTGAGGGCCGTGAGCTCACCTACACGTTAGGGCGAAGCTGATATAGCCTCTTAAGACTATCAGCATAGGTAGGGAAAAAAAAGTATTTTTCTTACCAGTTAATCTGCATTTATTAGGTATACTTTTTTTTGTTTTATTTAGTTTATTTTGAGTAATACTTGCCGTATGCCCGCTATCTACCCGCTATGGTAGAAATAGGTACTAGTAAATGTTGGTATGATTAGTGTTAAAATGACGCATTTTTTAAGTAATGATTTTCGTCATTTTCCAACAAAATGAATGAATGTGGTCTGACGTGGGACGAAGCCCAACGATTCGTGTGTCGAATGTTCCCGAAAACGAATACTTTGTTTTTATTGGCCTTATAGGCCATACAACCTACCTGATGGTGAGTCGTTACCGTCGCCCATGGACGTCACCAATGCCAGGGGCAGAACCGAGCCGCGGCCTACAGTTAAGTACTCTCCACAAATCTCATTAATACTTAATGCTAATCAGTTCTTATTACATAGCGTTAATTAAAAAATAATCTACTTTTAGCAACGGCTTAATAATTTGAATAAATAAAAAATATAAAAGTGGGTTGGAACGATCGACACGGAATATTAAATCTAAGACAAGTGAACGCTGCGCGCGCTTCCAGCAAAAGTGATCCGAGGTGGCGTGATGTCCCCGCTGGTCGGTCGGTTGCCCCTCCAGATGACGAGTTGCCCCTCCAGATGACGTCACGAGTCCACGTGAGTGCTCGTCGTCAATGGCTCCGCCCATCGACTTTGACTTAAGAGGAAGTCGCCTCTAATACGGCCTCTCCTGACTGGTGGACGTCCACGTTCACCTCGATGTCATGACCGTCTTCAATCTCTGACGATGCAGGACTCACTGTGTGCACAGCGTTGCTATCGGGGTGTTCTATGATATCGTCATAGAAATAGATTGTTTGCATTACAATCATGATTTTGGTACCATGAACCATTAGTAAAAGTTAGTAGTTCTTGTGAGCATTTTACATCACATTTCAGTGTGTTCATGTATAGTAGGCTCTTGTTGAGTTACGTTAGATGTACTGACGACACGGCACTGTTACCATATCGGGTGTATAATATACTGTGAGAGTAAAGTCTGGTTGACATGGCCAAGTTAACATGTCAAGCTAATAAACTCGTAACGTGAACTGCGTTACCACGTCACACCTTTACGTGAACTTTGTTACCACGTCATAACATATACGTGAACTAGGTTACCACGGTACAACATCTACGTGAACTATGTTACCACGTAAATCTCTGCGTGAACTATGTTACCACGTTACAACATCTACGTGAACTATGTTACCACGTAAATCTCTGCGTGAACTATGTTACCACGTTACAACATCTACGTGAACTATGTTACCACGTAAATCTCTGCGTGAACTATGTTACCACGTTACAACATCTACGTGAACTATGTTACCACGTAAATCTCTGCGTGAACTATGTTACCACGTTACAACATCTACGTGAACTATGTTACCACGTAAATCTCTGCGTGAACTATGTTACCACGTTACAACATCTACGTGAACTATTTTACCACGTAAATCTCTGGAAGCATGCAGTCAACCCCAAGAATGTTTGACATTACGCGTCACTGGTGACTCAACTAGTGCCTGAACCCTACGAGGACTCGGCCTAACCTGACCTCCACCAAAAATTAAATCAACTCGTGAATCTGTAGACTAGCGTTCGCGAGTCAACCAGAGGGCCCATTATGCCCCGTATCATTATTAAAGTTCCGAGTTTGTCAGTCAGACCTCTGACCATCTTAATACAGAGCAACGATCTCCTGGCGCACTCGACGTATGAGGCAAAGCAATCTGATGCTAATTGCATAGCATTATAAAGAATATTGGCATACTCTAACTTTCGCGGACACAACGGCTTAAAGTCTTTTACGAAGTTACCCCACGTCCGGTCACTAGACAATCACACGTGTAACCAAGTACGCTCATCACTCTTAAGACAGCCCAAAACTCGTGACAAATACTCAGTGCCTTCCCAGTTAAGGATCTAGTCCATTCTACTTCCTTACACAGTGTGTCTATGTATTGCACGGCAGGGTAAAACTTAGAAATAAAGTAACCATGAGCTCGATCTGAATTTACGAATCTAATGGATTCGGTTAACTTCCGTGCTGATGTGGTAGTTGCCTTTTTATTGTCACAACGCGTGGTGGAACTATTTTACATCTATTCTCAAACGCGGGTACAATCGACACGGCGATGGAACAACACGGCGTCCCGTTTGCATGATCACCGACCTGGACAGTCGGACTGTTGTCTAATTGACGTATTGATGGAGTGTGCCGACTAGTAACATTTTGAACCCTTCGAATGTTATTTCCACCCATCGAAACTGAGCATTCAGTCTCCAGCATGTTTTATCGCGTCAATAAAAATAGACCGTAAGGTCGGTTGTGATAAAGTCGTTGAGCTAGTTACTTGGTGATTTATTACATTTCATAAGAGGGTATCCGACAAAAAAAAACTACTTCGCACCAAGAATCGATATCATTAACGCTGGGGTCAAAATTAGAAATATAAAAATGGTTCGACCTTACTTTGGACAGTGCACTTAATGCTCCGATGATCCTGTCTGTAGCGTCGTACGCGCGGGACTCTGACGGCGGCAGTGATGTGATTCCCAACGCCACCACGGGTCCGGCGCCACCACCGTCCGCGGTCGAGGGACGTGCGTCTTCTATCTGCGACCCTAGCGGGCTCGACTCACGCGCAACGTTCACATTTGAGTTTTAAGCAATTAAACGCGCCAATATTATTCTCCAATATTGGTCTCGAACATTCGGCGAATGCGAGCGTCCTCCTACCCTGCTTCCAGTTACACGTATATCGGTCATTACGTTGTTAATTTAATGCAAATTTTAAAAATAAACTGTACGCCAGGATAACCCAAAAGCGGATAGGGCACAAGCCCTATCCCACTTCTGATTTTAGCAACGGCTTAATAATTTGAATAAATAAAAAATATAAAAGTGGGTTGGAACGATCGACACGGAATATTAAATCTAAGACAAGTGAACGCTGCGCGCGCTTCCAGCAAAAGTGATCCGAGGTGGCGTGATGTCCCCGCTGGTCGGTCGGTTGCCCCTCCAGATGACGAGTTGCCCCTCCAGATGACGTCACGAGTCCACGTGAGTGCTCGTCGTCAATGGCTCCGCCCATCGACTTTGACTTAAGAGGAAGTCGCCTCTAATACTACTATTATTCGTACCTACTGCACGTTTTTTTTTTTTTTTATTGCTTAGATGGGTGGACGAGCTCACAGCCCACCTGATGTTAAGTGGTTACTGGAGCCCATAGACATCTACAACGTAAATGCGCCACCCACCTTGAGATATAAGTTGTAAGGTCTCAGTATAGTTACAACGGCTGCCCCACCCTTCAAACCGAAACGCATTACTGCTTCACGGCAGAAATAGGCAGGGCGGTGGTACCTACCCGCGCGGACTCACAACAGGTCCTACCACCAGTAATTACGCAAATTATAATTTTGCGGGTTTCACTTTTATTACACGATGTTATTCCTTCACCGTGGAAGTCAATCGTGAACATTTGTTGAGTACGTATTTCATTAGAAAAATTGGTACCCGCCTGCGGGATTCGAACATCGGTGCAACGCTTCAACACTATTGCACCGGACGTCTTATCTTTTAGGCCACGACGACTTCAAACTAATAGAACGTGGGCGAAAATTATCATAGTTAAGTTGTAAATGGCATGTACGTTGCTTTAGAGTTCCTCTTATATACACCACTATAATCCCATAATTCCTTTGGCTGTCCCACGACTAAGTATCTCATCAACAAAGGACAGATCATTTGTCATGAAATCAAAATCGGTTATAAACATTTCAAGATCCAGCATCTTCTGAATGAGTCGTAAAAATAAATTGTTTGAAGCTACACGTGCTGTAGGTACTTCCTTTGTAATTGCATGTCGTGTTTACTGTTGCTTCTTGTGTATGAAGGCACGTGTCAGACTTAGCGTGTTAGATACCAATAATGATGCCGAGATCCAAGGTGACGAAGAATCTTACATATTATACTGTCAGATCGGTAATTAATCAGCAGATAAGGATACGTATGTACGTAATATAAGCCGAAGGTCGTGCTTAGTCCTCGTCGGTACTCGGCCTCGACGAGTAAATTAACCCACAGACACAGCCCACTGAGTTTCTCGCCGGGTCTTCTCAGTTGGTCGCGTTTCCGATCCGGTGGTAGATTCTGCGAAGCACAGCTCTTGCTAGGGTTCGTGTTAGCAACGTCGTCAGGTTTGAGCCACGTGACCTCACCTACAAGCTGTGCCAATTTAGAATAACCCCTTGATGTTACTAGAATAGGTAGGAAAAAAAAAGCTGAACGCAGTGTCTTCAGGTAGTATGGATGAACTCTACTGCGGTGACGGGCAGTGTAATTTTTTTTTTTTCGCGCAGGCAGACTTAAATTCACACATTGCACGGTGCAATCAATTTGCGATTGAACCAAGTAGATATATCATGTAGGTGGGTACGGCTTTGATGATATTGACGAAAAAATCGAAACACTTGTAACATTAGTACGTGTGCAATCTTAACTTGATTCTCTCAAAACTGCATATACACTTATAGAGTTGAAGCTATGGTATAGTTTATTTTGGCTGTTCGTAAACGGATAAGATCTGTCAACTGATGAACGCATGGGGCTTCGTTATTATATATTATAATTAGCTGTACCCGTCCGCTTCGCTGGGCATTTAAAATTAATATTATTATTTCTCACCCCAACAAAGATTCTCATCATTAACGCCCCCGCAACTGGTGTTGGCAGTCCAATACTCATATAAATATTAGCCTATCCATTAAGTATGTGTATTTTCTTCATAGATACCAAGTTCAAACCACTGTAGATTTATATATTAGTATAGATAGTAATTTGATTTCATGACGTTTTGGGTTCGTAAGACTCGATAGTATTTATTATTGAGCCTGTCTTCGAGACGATGACTTGAAGGCTGTTTATATTTTTTAAGGCAGACGCACTTGCTGTCTCTAGAGTTACAGAACTAAGCTACGAAGTCTCGACATTATTGAATCGTATATTGGATCTTCTCAGTGGGTCGCCGATCCGATCCGGTGGTAGATTCTGCAAAGCACTGCTCTTGCTAAGCCTGGTGCAAATTCGTCAAGTTAGAGCCCCGTCACTTACTCACCCGGTTAAGCCAACATAACCCTGTAGGTTACGAGCATAGGAAGAAAAAAAATACACACACAACCCCTTTTTTACCTATGCTGATAGCCTTAAGAGGCTATTTCAGATTCTCCTTGACATGTAGGTGAGCTCACGGGGCTCAAGCCGGAGTGTTGCTAACACTGACCCTAGCAAGGGTAGTGCTTCGCAGAATTTACCACCGGATCGGAAACGCGAACCACTGAGAAAGTCCGGCGAGAAACTCAGCGGACTACACGCCCCCAAAACCATATTCGCGTTTAGCAGATGGATAAAAACCATTTACAGGATATAAAAAAAAAAAAAAAACAATATCAACACATATTTATCCAGTACCAACAAAAATTCCTAAGTACGAACGTGTTTGATACGAAATAATTGTAACTAATTATCAGAATATACCTAACACATTTTCTCGTCGTAAACCAAACACCTGTTTAAGATTAAAAAGAACAATGCAAATACAATGCCAATGCACATAGAATTGCAAAAAAAAAACAACCTAAACATTAATATGTATTTATCTAACACCAGTTATTTCTGCGAACGTGTTACATTTCAAATAGTTCTAAAAAAATTAAAATGTGGTGTCGTCGGACACCAGGTAGGAACGAAGTTCCTTCGGCTAATATAGAATCGACACAATTTGCAAAAAAAAATCGTGCTCAATTTTATGTAGGTTTTCTTGATTTTTCTCTTAAATTTTGCTGATTAGTTTTTATTTAAGTATAGGAAAGTATTTAGGAAATTCAGTATTTTAGGAAATAATAAATTACGTAAAATAGAAAGAGAATGGATGAGAGAACGAAAAGAAAGAGGGAGAAAGAGAAAGGTATTATACACTACTCGCTTGTGTATGCGACTGTCGCGCCTGCGCACGTCTTATTTAACGGTTTTATTCCACGCACTTTTTTCCACGGATTTTTTCTTACGGTTTTACTATCACATTTTTTTCAGTTCGGTCGCGCAGCAAAATCCCTATCCCCTCCAAGCCTGCCGTAAGGAACTTCGTTCCAATAATTAACAAAACGTAAATTACATATTAACGCGTCCTAGATCGAGCATGTGTTTATAATAAAGGAACAATGCAAATGCAATGCCAATATAATCAGCCGACGTTGGATGTTGAACGAATGTATTTCTTGCTACGCATTTGGGAGTACAAGTGCGTAATAGTCGTATAATTAGATCGGGTTCAGTGACGTCACGGGCTCCGTGTGGCGTCACAGCCTTGCGGTTAGACTGGTCGGTTCCGCTCAGGGCTCGGGTGTTTAATTCGGATTGAATAATTCAAAATTTATTCAAACGAAATTTAAAACGCTCAGATGAGTCATGTTTATCTAGCACTAGCTGACCCGGCAGACTTTGTAGTGCCTCAATCAATAAATAAAAGACCTAAGCTTTTGTATAAAATAAACTTAAACCAAACAAAAGAAATCCGTCCGACGGGGGACACATCAAAGGGAAAACAAAATTGTTATTTTTATTTAATTCCGAGCAATTTCATATTTATCTACCTTTTAAACCTTCTCTGGACTTCCACATATAATTCAACATCAAAATTAGCCAAATCGCTCCAGCCGTTCTCGAGTTTTAGCGAGACTAACGAACAGTAATTCATGTTTATATATATAAGATAGATAGATAGATTAGCATCAACGATTCGATGTTTTAAATCGAACTTCAATTCAGTTTACACCATTCAAATAACTGAAGAAGTTTTTTGTCATCATATATTTTTCAAAACTTTAGATTTTAAATTGCTCTCGTGTAAAATTACAACAAGTTCGCTTAAACCAAATAACTTTTCACTCCTCGATATGTACCTATATTATAATACGGAGTGATAATTGTAGCCCGGCAAATTTCATATACCCGTACGAGTAGTTACTGCGATCCTGCCCATTTTTTTAAAAGGATTAGGCTTCTCTCCTCCTTGCGTCGATAATCTGAGGGTCGTGGTCTCCTCTGACAACTTTCTCCTGGATTATCCTGCGCCATTCCTGCCTATCCTCGCCTGTGTGAATAGCAAGGTAGAGGATAGCAACGAGATGAGATTTTGGTAGGTATATGTCTCAAACCACCCAACACCAGATGTACCGTGATATAGTTTATTACATAACACCAATAACAATTCGAAATTATTTGTAATGACACCGTCTTTCATACAGTCACACAATTTCATACTTTATTTCAAAGCGTTAAGCTTAATAATAAGCTGAATCACGTAATCTGGGAACAAATCACGCAGGGTCATCCTGCCCCTAGATAGGTAGGGTTTACGGTATACCAGAGACTGTAATACATAATTACATACGTTTATATATATATATATATATATATATATATATACAGATGATAAACACCCAGACAAAAAGCAAACAAACCTGTTCATCACACGATGTGGGCATCGAATCCACGATCCTAGCCGTGACAGTCAGAGCGATTAACTACTGCACCGTTAACAACTAACACCGACTCAGTCTGATTACTGAAAAGTTAGACAAAAATAACTTTCAACAGAGGCAAAGGTGTCTATTCAATTCATAAAACAATCCCCGCCACGTTTCGTTGCTTAAAAATAAAAATAAAAAAGAACTAAGCGTACAAATAACTGGGCACAAGTGCAACGTAGCTTTTCAAAGACATTCCGAACACACATGGTGCAGATGAATGACGTTAACTTCGTTCGTTGTGTGCAAACGAGAATAATTATTATCAATCACTATCATTTAAAATGTACGTGTATAATATTACTTTAAATAAATAATTAACGTGTGATTATTATCATGTCTGTCAATTTTAGGGTCCTACCGCACTAAACGACTCCCCTGCACTCTTACACCCGACGTCCGATCTCCGTCCGGGGTCAGAACCCGGTCAGAGTAGGGGGGTTCCCGCGGTCAACACTACAACCAGACACGCGGCGCCACCCCGAGGACGCCCGACCGACGGGTCGTCGAGGCGATAGTCGAAGACCAATGACGCCGATCTCCGCGGTACGGCGCCGCGGCGGTGTCTACAAGCTACGATAATCACTTGAAATAAAAAATTAAAAAATCATGTGTGCAATTCACACGTGTTAAAAGTGAAACCTTCAAAAATGTTGGCTTTAAGATAATGAGACGAATGTCAAATTGCGGGAAGAAGATAATTGTAGTTTTAAGTAATGATTATACGAGGGCGGCACTGAAAATTTCGGGAATTAACGAAGTGACACAACATTACTATTTAAAAATGTATTTATTGCTTTTCGAAGTATTCTCCGCGAAATTTGACAAATTTTTCCATACGATGGAACCAATCATTAAAGCAACCATTCCATTCGGAAGTTGGGGTCTCCAAAATGGCCGTTTTGTAGGCGTCCACAGCTTCTTCAGGTGATGAAAATCTCTGTCCACGCAATTTATTCTTTATTTTAGGGAAAGTATAGAAATCATTAGGGCTTAGGTCGGGGCTGTACGGCGGATGGTCTAATAATTCTATGTTTTCTTGCTCTAAAAACTCTTTTGTTCTGTGCGCGGTGTGAGAACTCGCATTGTCGTGATGGAGGATGATGCGGCGGTTGCAGTTCTCTTTACGGAGTTCAGAAACGACCTGTGGCAAACAAATGCTAGCATACCATTCTGCGTTAACCGTTCTTTGTCCCTCAAGAGGAATAGTCGTAACATGGCCGGTTTCGGAGACAAACGTGGCCACCATTTTTTTTGCAACACTCCGTGAACGAACAATTTTTGTTGGCTTTAACTCATTTTCGAACACCCAAACTCGTGACTGGTTTTTTGTTTCGGGTTCGTACGCGTATATCCAGGATTCGTCACCTGATACAATGTTGTATACAGCATTTGAGGATCCTGCGTGGAATCTTTCGAGAGTTCTGACGCACCAAGTAACGCGAGCCGCTCTTTGCTCTTCACAGAGCGAATGCGGTATCCATCGGGAAAACAACATTTTTACACCTAATTGTTCATGCAAGATTATTTGTATTTGACTCATGCCAATGTCTAAAGTTTCCTGAATTTCGCGGTATGTCACATATCGATCTTCCTCAATCAGCTTACGCACAGCATCAACGTTTTCTTGGGTGACTGCAGTTTTTGGACGACCCTGACGGGGATCATCACTGAGCTTAACACGTCCACGTTGAAACTCAGCAAACCAGCGATAAATTGTGGTTTTGGATGGGGCTTCATCACCAAATGCAGAAATCATCCGGTCGACACACTGTTTTTGTGTTAAACCACTTCGAAAGTCATAATAAATCATCGCTCTTGAATTTTCTCGAGTCAATTCCATTTTCTCAACGACTAAACAAGTTTGACAAAACCTCGTGACAAGACCGAGAATCTTTTTTAAAATAAATAAATGGTATTCGATTTTTAAAACCAAGGAGTTTTCAATTAAAAAGATTTTAATATGACAGGAACAGTGGAAATATTCCATTCCCGATACTTTTAGTGCAGCCTAGTAGTGATGACAAAGTTTGATAATTATTTTACATGTTATTCGTATATATTACGTAGATTTATTCAGAATGTATTAAGTCCGAATATTAGGCACGAAGCAGAGCACAAAGAGAACCACGAATATAAGACACACTGTATAATGGTTCCTATCTCATTTCCGTTCCCACGTTAAATCTTATGAATTTACTAGCGACCCGCCCTCGCTTCGCTTCGGAAACTGTAATTTATTATTGATTTCTCCACTATTTAATGGATGATATTATACATATAAACCTTCCTCTTCAATCACTCTATCTATTAAAAAAAACCGCATCAAAATCCGTTGCGTAGTATTAAATATTTAAGCATACATAGAGACAGACAGATATAGGGACAGAGAAAGCGACTTTGTTTTATACTATGTAGTGGTGTGTCTGTCTCTTTTTACTGTCACTTTTTCGTTTCATCGACTTTCAAATCACAACGAAGCTGTAGTGAAGTGTATTAACGCGGCCAAGTCAGATCAGGATATCACGATTACGACACCACTGAGATTCCTACCTTACGCCTCAAAGCGCACAGCGGTATTTACTTTGCCATACCTGTGAGCTTCCTAAGCGTTAATCGAATCGACAAGGGCTTCGAAGTTGATGGTATTCAGGGTTCCCAGATACTACACCAACTTTGGTAAGAACGCGCCTCTCAGCAGACTAGTTGCGGAATTAAAATAATTTGCATAACAAGTATTTTCTGGACGTTTTTGCTGACACTGTTGACAGTTTTAGACGAGAAGTCTACAACCTTGCCTAATGAGTTTTTTCAATTAAGTAATAGCGTATTTGGTAGGAAATGTGTAACAATATGAGGTCTTCATGTAATGTTACATATAGTTTTTTTATACAACGAACCGCTTTTTTTTCAATGCATGCAGTCGGTACGTGTAATTGTGTTAGCATTTAGTGTGAAATCAATGTATATGATACCTGTAATATTCTGTGCTGATGTATAACATGTTCTTTTTTTTCTCTACCTTATCCCACTAGGTGGGGTCGGCACAGCTAATTTTTCTCTTCCATTCTCTTCTATCAGCCGTCATCTCAACACTCACTCCTCTCTCTCATATTGTCATTCACACACTCCATCCATGTCTTCTTCGGTCGACCTCTTCCCCCTCTACCTTGCACTACCATTTACATACATCTCCTGGTATCCAATAAATAAAATAAAATAAAAAATAAAAACACGTTCAGTAACCCCAAATCAGTTCTAGACTATACAAAAACCGAAAAACGTGATATGAGGCTTTCGAGATACCAAGAAACAACGAAAAAACAAATCACATCGTCGTATTTGTAGACGAATACCGCTTGTTAGCGTAGAACTGATAACAGCATGACAGTTGATAAGGAATGTTGACGCTCACGTCCGAGATACGAAGCCTGTGCGTGCTGCGTGAAAACTTCAGGAACCAAGATCAAACAGATCTGTGTGATTGACGCACGTTTTTAATGCTGAAGTACTTAATCCAAGTGGAATAGACAATACCATGATAGGAACGATAGGGTTAGTTCTCATATCTATACTATAATATATAAATCTACAGTGGTTTTACGGATGTTCCGTTATAACTATTGAACCATACATCCGATTGACTTGAAACTTGGTATCCATGTAGAAAATACATGTACTTAATGGATAGGCTAATATTTATATGAGTGTTAGACTCCCTACAGCAGTTGCGGGCGCGTTAATGATGAAAATCTTTTTGGGGGTGAGAAATAGTAATGTTAATTTAAATGCGATCATTAACAGCGAAGCGGGCGGGTACAGTTAGTATTATATAATAACGAAGCCCCATGCGCTCATCAGTTGACAGATCTTACTAAAACCCTTAACGAACCTCAGTTCGCAAACCATGGAGAACATCTGTCAAGGCTTTAATAAACAAGAATTCCACATGACCACGACTGCTCTGCCTAGAGTAACCGAATATAATGATGAATGGAATTATTACCAAGAGAAATAGAATTAAAACAAAATTTAGCTCGTCAGATAGATCTATAGGGGACAGGAATCTATGGGAGCAGGGTAGAGAGGTATTGGCTTTGAACTTCTGGAAACGTTCAAATATGTAAACTGTTGTGTTCACTGTGCACTATTTTAATTGCAGAGACACTTAAATTATTTAAACGAGAATAATTAGTGATTTAGAGTCAACGGGTTTGTGTATAACCACTCCGTGACCATCACTTGATAGCGCGTAGCTAGAAAATAATTAGGAAAGCAAAATTTTAATAGAAAAGAAATACGAAAGTCGTCGTGGCCTAAAGGATAAGACATCCGGTGCATTCGTGTTGAGCGATAGGCACCGGTGTTCGAATCCCGCAGCGGGTACCAATTTTTCTAATGAAATACGTACTTAACAAGTGTTCACAATTGATTTTCACGATGAAGGAATAATAACATCCTGTAATAAAAATCAAACCCGCAAAATTATAATTTGTGTAATTACTGGTGGTAGGACCTCTTGTGAGTCCGCACGGGTAGGTACCACCTCCCTGCCTATTTCAGCCGTGAAGCAGTAATGCGTTTCGGTATGAAGGGTGGGGCAGCCGTTGTAACTATACTGAGACCTTAGAACTTATATCTCAAGGTGGGTGGCGCATTTACGTCGTAGATCTCTATGGGCTCCAGTAACCACTTAACACCAGGTGGGCTGTGAGGTCATCCACTCATCTAAGCAATAAAAAATAAAAAACACTTGATAGCGCGTAGCTAGAAAATAATTAGGAAGGCAAAATTTTAATACAAAAAAAATACGAAATGAGTTCTTTTTTTTGATACGAAATCTTGTGTAGTGAACGCGCAAACAAACCGAATCCTAATGTTTATTCGTTACAGTTAAGTTTTCCACCTACTAAACAAACTGGGATCGTTGATTATAAACAATCTGGGACACAACGCGTCACATGATATTTGCATAGCGTCACGGTCATCTTGATTTCTTGACACCGTGTTTGTGTTGTGTCGTGATCCTTTACATATTTCGAATGCTTACTTACCGACCGGACAAGAATGTGCTTACCTGTAAATAAAAAAAACATTTTTTTTTTATAACAATATTATTTTTTATTGTTTTCCTACCTATGCTGATAGCGTTGAGAGGTTATTTTAGCTTCGCCTTGACGTGTAGGTAAGCTCACGGGGCTCAAACCGGAAGTGTTGCTAACATTGGCCCTAGCAAGAGCAGTGCTACGCAGACTCTACCACCGGATCGGAAACGCAACCCACTGAGAAGATCCCGCGAGAAACTCAGTGGGCTGTGTCTGTGGGTTAATTTACTCGTCGAGCCCTTCGTCGCAAGCGACGGGTCCGGCGAGAACGGTGACCGGTGGAGGGACTTCGATTCCCTCTGTATTTTGTACCGTATGTTCCATGGGGAATGCTCTGAGGAATTGTTTGAGATGATCCCCTCATCTCCTTTTTATCGTCGCACCTCCCGCCTTCAGAGCAGAGTTCATCCCTATTACCTGGAACAGCTGCGTTCATCGACAGTGCGTTTCCAGAGGTCTTTTTTGCCACATACCATCCGAATATGGAATGAGCTCCCCTCCACGGTGTTTCCCGAGCGCTATGACATGTCCTTCTTTAAAAGAGGCTTATGGAGAGTATTAAACGGTAGGCAGCGGCTTGGCTCTGCCCCTGGCATTGCTGAAGTCCACGGGCGACGGTAACCACTCACCATCAGGCGGGCCGTAAGCTCGTCTGCCTAAAAGGGCAATAAAAAAAATAGGTACCTAAAAGCACCGTTAATGGATCGGGAGGTTCCGTAATGACATGAGTATTATTATTATTGCTTCGACAACTAGTCGTTGGCGAAGTGTCATGTCAATTTCAAATCGGAATTACGTTCGTCAAAGTTATATCTATGTCCATAGGGGAGGTCAATTAATGTGTATCGTTTTAATATTGGGGCGATATTCCAATCATCATCTGCCCGCACTTTTTTATTGCTTAAGTGGGTGGAAGAGCTCACGACCCATGTTGTTCGGTTACCAGAGCCCAGAGACATCAACAACGTAAATGCTGTCATGCCAGCTTGATACATGAGTTCAAAGTCTCGGTTTTTACAGTACAACGGCTGCTTCACGGCTGAACAAATTGGTGCTTATTGGTGCGATCTCAATGCACCTCACCACCAATAAATCCTGTTCACTGAGTCGGATTTTCCTCGTCCACATCCAGCGATTTATTGAGAAACGATACGGACCTGGGGGTAGCTACGATACGAACGAACTCAATTTTCGTATATTTTAATTAATGTATCCGTGTTGACCTCTTTATTAATCTAAAGGAGTCGGATGTTTTGATGTCAAGTCGTCCTAATTCCCGTGCCTATGGGAGTGGAATGTTAGCGACCATCAACGTACTATAACAATTAACATCAATGGGAGACACGCGAGGACGCTGACCGAGAAACGTTTTGTTGTAAACACGTTTCAAAATCATGAAAAAAACCACGCGAGGCTACGAAATTAATACGGAATTATAACACTTTTAAAACAACATTAATACTCTCCTCGATTATTACTTTTACCGATTTATTTTTCAATCTGAACTAACCACGTCCTTTGTATTAAGTAGTTCAATAAAAAAATATAAGAAAACACGGCGAAAATATCACACCAAACCAATAATTAAAATAATAATAGTTTTATCGTAGTCAGAATATAATTACGTAGTAGTAAATTTAACTTTTCAAGTTAATCAGGCGTATCGAAGTTGGCGAATATCACGTTGAAAGATTCTGGTGGTGGTGACAACAGTACCAGATCACAGTTCCTCAACCACCACGAATATAACATAGTCATAGAAGAATCGCATAAGCCCGGAACCTCTACCTCTTAATCCAGGGAAACGCGAACCAATGATGTAAGAAGTCATGATATTTGTATTGCTCTAATTTAATTCCCATTGAAATATACTCTAAGAGAATTAATAACCACATAAAATTAACACATTATGTAAATTTGTAAAGTACGGAATATCATTGTGATAAATAAAACTGCATTAGAATTTATCTATTAGTATTTTTAGAAACAATATATCGACACGAAAAGAACAACTTTGGACTGTTTGTTATCTATTTAAAACACCCGTATATTATTACATGTGTATTTAAAAACGTTGAACACTAACTAAAGTCACAGAAAGATGGGCGCTCTAGTGAAATTCGTATTGATTAAGGTTTTTTTAGCAATACATTTTTTGATGGCTTAGCAACCAAATGATGAGCGGTCACCGGCGCTTATAGACAATAGAAATACAAGGTGTCCCAGAAAGAATGAATAACCCTGAAATACCTCATAGAAGAGCTATTGGGGACTCAAAAAAAAAATTAAAAAAAAAGTAATCTTAGGTAGTACCCAAATTAGAAATAAACAAAAAATATCAAATTTCATAATTAAAATTTAGGTTCAGATAAACTTTTACAAAAAACCCTGTACCCGTAGCTGCACCCGTCCGCTTCGCTGGGCATTTAAAATTTAAATTATTATGTATTGTCATTATTAATAGGGTTTTTTTTTTCCTACCTAAGCTGATAGCCTTGAGAGGCTATTACCTTAACTAGTAGGTGAGCTCGCGGGGCTCAAACCTGATGACGTTGCTAACACGAACCCTAGCAAGAGACGTGCTTCGCAGAATCTACCATCGGATCGGAAACGCGACCCACTGAGAAGATCCGGCGAGAAACTCAGTGGGCTGTGTCTGAGGAATTATTAGGGAGTCCAGCAGTCAACACTTATATAAATATTAGCAAGTACATGTATTTTCTACATGGATACCATGTTTCAAGTCAATCGGATGCGAGGTTCAGTAGTTATAACGGAACATCCGTAAATACCACTGTAGATTTATATATTAGTATAGATTACACCAGCTGCTCATACAATTTCCTGCATATTCTTTACTATAGTCCATGTAGATTATATAACAACAAAAAACCTATGGATTTCATTTATCTGTAGCTGTTGTATATTCCAGAAAGGCAAAACAGTATGGAAAATATCAACTCTTTTTTAAATACGTAAATTGGGTACTACCTGTGATTCTTTTTTTTGTGTTCCCAATAGTTCTACTGTGAGGTGTTTCAGGATTATCCATTCTTTCTGGGACACTCTGTTTATCTGCCACTAACAGGATGTGCCGTTAAAAACAGACGAAACAAACTCTCCTTTCGATTTGTGGTTCGTGACAGCTGTTACACTATACAATTGAAGCTTCGACCTCATGTCTCAATGTGGGTAGCAGTGTTCACGTTGAAATATGGACTCTGAGCGCTTAGTGCGAGTTTTTTAACGCTCTCGATAGCGTGAAAGCGTTAGCTCATATCTAATGTTATCCTAACTTACACCTTTAAACGAGCAATTCTTGTATATATATAATCTGAATCTCGGAAACGGCTCCAACGATTTTCATAAAATTTAGTATACAGGAGATTTCGGGGGCGATAAATCGATCTAGCTACGTTTTATTTTCAGAAAATGTTGTTGTATTCGTGTTTTCAATAATCAACTCTTCCCGACATCTATTGGCGAATAATAATACTATTTTTCTTAATTGAGGGCAACACTAACCGCTTTAAAGACACAACAAGATGGCGTTATCAAAAAAATATCATCAATCATCAATTTGTATGGAACGGGATCGTTTGCGTACGTTTGCCGCTAGGGGCGCTGTTCCAACTGCATACAAAATTGGCTTAGCTTTTACGCTATCGAGAACGTTATGAAACTCGCACTAAGCACACTGATAACCTTAAAGAAACTCGTTCAAAACATATATAAGTATAGCGAAAAATGTTAACGCGCATTATATAATTTTTTTTTCTATATATGAGTCGTCTATTATCAAAGCCGGCAATCTGACTTTTGAATAGTATTGGTAAATCAGAAAAACGAATTATTGACTTTGTATTCCATTGGCAGTCACAAAACTCTTCGGAACGACATCTTAGATAAATAACAGGTTAACTATTAACCTTTATTTAATGCAGGTTTTGAACCGTATTCTTTGAAGGAGACGATTATATTCAAATCAATCTGTATTGACATATCAAAAACATTTTTTTGTCCAAATGCACAGATTGCCACCTTTGATAATAGACGACTCATATGTTCCATGAACAATGCACAGTATTACGTTCAATTCTAGAATACGCCTCACTTGGTCGACGCATGGTTAAGGTTACAGCATTGAGGTCAAGACGAGAGCCGCCGTCACATACTAATGCAGACGACTGGTTTTGTTTCGATGACGTTATCTATTATTATACTAAGGGGTGAAAAGATATTTGGTTAAGCGATATTCCGCTTAATACACGACATTTATGTTTGTAATTAAAGGTTCGTTTTGTTTGATATTCTTCTTAATTTTTTTATCTTTATTGCTTAGATGGTTGGACGAGCTCAGAGCCCACCTGGTGTTAAGTGGTTATTGGAGCCCATAGACATCTACAACGTAAATGCGCCACCCACCTTGAGATATAAGTTCTAAGGTCTCAGTATAGTTACCCCAACCTTCAAACCGAAACGCATAAACGCAAAACTATTCACAATCACCTTTTTTTTATTATTTAAATCTACTTTTACCTGTTAAGCTCGCCTTACACATTTGCACACGCATCAAGGACCGATGGACATGTAAATAGTCTTTAGTTTCGCTCTAATGTCCTGGCCAGTATCGACAGAATTAAAAAAAAGATCAAATTTTGATATCTATATCTATACTAATATTATAAAGAGGAAAGATTTGGTTGGTTGGTTTGTTTCGAATAGGCTCCGAAACTACTGGACCGATTTGAAAAATTCTTTTTCCGTTAGAAGCCGACATTATCCCTGATGAACATAGGCTACTTTTTTTGAATTTTTTTTTATTTTTTTTTTTTGTTTCATGTGTGTTTTAATGTTTCCGAAGCGAAGCGAGGGCGGGTCGCTAGTTTTAAATAACTTGGTTCGGTTTGATATTTCAAAGTTTTCTTTTTTGTTCTGTTTAATATACTACATATTTTTATTTCACTATAAGTATATCGTGAAGTTAGTAGTACGATGTGAAAATTGTCTATTTGGGTCCTCATGTCTCAAGGTGGGCAGCGGCGTTCACATTGCTATGTCCATGGACTGCAGTACATAAATAATTAACAAAAATGTTTTTTTCGATTTGACTTTCCGATTTACCAAACAACCAAACCAATATGCGATTATATGATACATCTGAATCTTTAGTAACTTTATATAAAAAAAAGTTATTTATTAAAATTTCTATAAAATGGAACCTCCAACAGTGCCTTAGTAAAAATGAAAACCGAAAGAAAAAATCTGGTTGCGACAACACGCGCTCAGTACGCGACGCGAACAACGCCATCTAGCGGTATTTCCCAGAACCAAGAAGTTGAGAGAAGACAATGTTGTTATATTACGTCAATAGATAGTGCCACTGGTCGCGGCAACAATTAATTTATTAATCTGCAAGTCAAACAAACTTTCACTGAGTTTTTTTTTTTGCACAATGCAGTTAGATAACCTTCGTTGCTACCGAAATACTTTTCCTAGCTTCAAAATATTGGGCACAGGTAGCATGAATACATATATGGGGCGAATTTCAAAGCAAAAGTAGACTTATTGACCGCAAAAATGAGTGATATTTTTTACTCTAGATTGACCTAGTCGCTCAGTACTCACTCGATGTTAAGCGGGCACCGAATACGATATACATGACAAATTTAATGCCACCATTTAATCGAACTCAAAGATTGTATTTAGCAACTATCCCACGCTTCTAATCGGAACCCATAAATGCTTAGCGGCAGAAAGAGGCGGGATTTGAGTTTATCTCATACAAAATCATCCAACAATTTATAAAAGCAGCCTGACATACATATTGCAAAGTCTTGTACCAAACATAATGATATAAGTGAAGTTTATTATTTATTGCTTAGGTGGGTGGACGAGATCATAGCCGACCTAGTGTTAAGTGGTTACCCATAGAAATCTACAACGTAAATGCCGCCACCCACCTTGAGATATGAGTTCTAAGGTCTCGGTTACAGTTACAGCGGCTGCCCCACCCTTTAAATCGAAACGCATTACTGCTTCACGGCAGAATTAGACGGGGTGGTGATACCTACCCGTGCGGACTCACAAGAGGTCCTAGCACCAGTAAATTTGATTTATTTGATCTTAGCATCAACGGTTCGATATTTTTTATTGAACTTCAATTAAATTTACTCCACTCACAAATAGCTGAAGAAGTTTTTTTCATATTTTTTCCGATTTTTAAACTTTAAACGGCTCTGGTGTAAAGTTGCAAAAATGTCGCTTAAACCAAATAAATAGCCTTTCACTTCTCGATATGATATGCCAAAATATATTTAGATCGGATGTCGATTTGTACTCCAATGAATATGTTAGAGGAAGTCTGAAAGTGGCACCTGTGACAGAGAAGCTGAGAAGTGCACGTTTGGGATGGCATGGACATGTGATGAGACGAAATGAAAATGATGTTGGTAAGAAAATCTTAACTATGAATGTGGAAGGATATAGAGGAAGAGGTAAACTTAAGAAGAAATGGATGGATTGCGTTAAAGACGATATGGGTAAGAGGGGAGTGAGCGAAGAAATGGTATATGATAGAAGAGTATGGAAAGAGAAAACATGTTGCGCCAAGCCCAGGTGACTGGGAGAAGGGCAGGATAATGATGATGTCGATTTGTACTCTAAGCGCTGAAGCAATAACACACAATTACGTACAATACAATCTCGTCTCATTGAATCATCGATTGCACGAGGAATTAACGCCATTAAAGCAATAAGTCGATAGAGAGCATTGTTCCTCGATAAGGAATCGATCGTGATCGGACTAGTAGCTGGTGATTGTAACCAAACATTGATCGAATTTGGTCCGAAGATTAGATGAATACGTCGGCGCAGTTTACTGCCCAAGCTTTTCAATTTTGATATTTTTGTTTACATATTCACCAATCGGGACAGAGACAATGAAGCAGGTCATCGTACGAAAAGCAAACCTGTCTGGTTCCAACAAAAAGTTGAACTGTCCGGAACTTAGTAATTTTCTATGGTTAGTTTCCGATTTGGAGCCCCTACCATGATGATGAATACTTTACAATTTTCATAGTCTACAACCGCGAAAATCTCAAAAAAAAAAGTAAAAGAATAAAAAAACGTTAATTTACTCATCTTTAATCTTACATTAATCTTAATCACAATTGTCGTGTTTCCTTTAAATTAAAAAAGGTATAAATCACGTTTTTTTTTTACTGTCTTAAGTACCTACTATTTTCAAATCATCGAAATACTTTACAATTTTCGTAGTCTATCAATGCAAAAAAAAATACGATTGATTGCCAAAATAAAAAAAAAACGTATATTTACTTCTATTAATAATAATCTTAAATTACAATGGTCGTGATCACGAAGCGGTGTGTGAATGCACTTCTGTCGGAGTCAACGTCGGTGGTGTGACGTCACGAGACGCTGACGAGCCTCTCTAAAATACCGAGAAACTTCGCGAACAACGTCCGCATACATTCGAAGCATTCTTATTCGAGTTTTGATCCGAAACGACGCCGCCGGTATAATCGGCCCGTACTTACGCAAGACCCGTACTAACAGCCTGGCCACGGAACATTCGCCGATACGAATATTCGCGCGGTGCGAACGGCGAAGCGTCTAGCGACTAACAGCCTGGCCACGGGACATTCGCGGATACGAATATTCGCGCGGTGCGAACGGCGAAGCGTCTAGCGACTAAAACAAGCGCATAGAAATGTACCTAACAAGCCACGCGCACCGGCGCACAGTGGGTCGATTCTATGATTTTAGTGACTTAGGGACCAACTTTGTTTTTTTATAAAAAAATTTATGTAGATAGATAGAGCTCGTTAATCTCAATAATAATTGTTTTGGGCAAAAATTACAAAAACTTTATAGTTTGGTCAGAAAAATGTGTTTTGTGATTTTTTTGTATGGAGTGGGTCACATTAAATTAAATTCCTGCTAAGTACCGCGAGGTCCCGCTTTGAAACTTTATTTTCCTTATACCTTGTCTAGTCTACTATCATTTGATGCTTTGAACATGTGCATAAAGTTGCAACTCTGCCAAATAAATGGATCGAAAAAAATTAATAAATACATAGAATAAAAACCTTTATATTTTTTTTCGTAAGTGCTTTTAAGTTAAATTTGATATGGATTAGTAAGTAAAAGCACGTAATGATACCCATAATTACATAATACCTAACAACAATACATTTAGTAGGTCTCTAATTATGCAATCTCTCTAAATATTATATATTTTGTTTCACCTTTCGATCTTTGGGTCAGAAGACGAAAGAAGATTGTGTAAAATATCCTCATTAGTCGACGTTCTACTTCTCATTCTTGAATAACATCTCTCTGTATATTTCCGAAAATCTTTATTGCGAGCTTCCGCTGCCTCTTCCGAGAGTTTACCTATACGAATGGCACCAAAGTTCTTGATTATTATATATCACTGCCATGTGCCAACAATTTATGGATACTGGAAGGCATATATAATACCAGGGATATACATTAACATACAATTCTGCAGTATATCTAAAAAATTCCGAAAAATTGGAAACGCGCTCTCCAGATGCAACAGAGTGAAGAATCACGTGAAGCCTCTCTATTAAATCTTTACGTATTCCTGTTATGCGGGCTGTTTCTTCTGCATCCCTGAAAAATCTTCTGGCAGTATTGCCATCATTGGTTGTTCCTACTCCTTGCTTGACAAAATCTATAAGTAAACCGCATTCCTTTTTAAACGCTTGCTGTATAGCGCTCTTTCTGATTGATATTTTTCCTTTGTCATCCCCCGTCGCAACCCCATTTCTTGAAGTCCAAACGATAAGACGCAAACAAAAAAGTGTCATATAAAAAATAATCTCACAGGAAACTACATACGATGAAAAAATTGTGAAGTAATAAAATTATATTTACCGATATGAAGTAAGCACTCCATGCATCTTATCCAGGCATGTAAAGATGGCATTCCATACTGGAATATTTCTTCATTATTTTCTCTTTGATAAGCAAGTCACTCCAAAAACTCTGACGGTTTTGCTTTGCAAATATCACAGACAGCAGAAAATGTTTCTGAAAAATATGAGGTTATTTTGCCGTCTATCATCATCATGTGCAATTGATGCTTAACTTCAACTTGTTTGATTTTTGATGGCTGATGTCTTTCTATTTCTTCTGTTATGCTAGCTTTTATAATTGTCACTGTTGACTGCGTTTCTTTTGTAAATTTAAACATTATTGGACGGCAATAAAAAGTTGATGAGGTCGTTTTCCCAAACAATTGTTCCATCAAATTTCTGAAGCCTTATAGGAACTAGACTGACCATGAAAATAGATGAATCATCAAACTCTGTTTCAGTTTTTTGTTTATAATTACTTTGACCTGGGGCTCTATCAAAGCCTATTTGCTTATAAGCAGTAGCTCTCTTGCAGAGGTCAAATCCGAAGTAATCACATCTAAAAGCCTATATAGCGCCAAGTTTAGTAATGCTTGCATTTTAATAGCATCTCCTTCTTCAGTAATAATTACCTCGTCTTTCCCTGGATAACACTTGGTCTTTTCTTGCTTAATTTTATATTAAGAAGGGTATAAATCAGACCCATTTTCACTTGCTGCTTCTCTTAGGTTTATATACTGCCACTTAATTTAAGTGAAACTAATATTGCCTTATCGGGAGAATATGTACTACTTTTCACTTTACTTGTAATTAAATACTCATTAACTTTTTCTAGATCTTCGGGGTGATTTGACAAGTGGTTCATTATTTCTCCTACATCTTCATTTCTAGTGTTTCTCAAACTAGCAATTGTAGTAGCTTTCATTTCATCCGGGGATAACGAAAGCGATTGGTAAATTTGTTCAATGCGTCTTCGTTTTTGCCTGGATCCCAATTCTTCAAAAGGTTTTCGAGGTGCAAAAATAGATGTCGAGGCTTCTGTAGTACATTTGAGGGTGGTACATTTTCAACATCTTCAGTATTAGAAATCTCGAGTCTTTCATGTGCAGTGTTGATAGCTTCAGGTATCATTCCTTCGGGCCAGTTTATTGCACATTCTAACCAATCACATTTTTTTCTTATAGACTGTGCTAACATGCGACTACTTCGTTTCCATATTGCACTTATATTTGAACAAAATTGCGTACTGAATTTTTGGAGCTCAAAATTTTTCTCTTCGGTCACGTTTAGTTGATTTTGTAGGAATTGAAAGAGTTTTTTATTATCAGACAGCGACTGTAGTTGCTCTCTTAAAATCATAAATAATCCTAAATTGTTAACAAAATTATCAATTATAACGGAAACAGCAAGATCACAACGACAATCACGAGATGTTAGTAGTAGTACCAATAAACGAACACTAGTTAGTATATAATAAACATGGTCACTTTATACTTCCAGAGACAAACAAATGTTTACTATATTTTCTACTACCCAGTAATGGCTACTTAACTAATTATCCTCATTAAATAATGTTAACTATCTTAATAATTAGAGAGATTGCTTAATTAGAGACCTACTAAATGTATTGTTGTTAGGTATTATGTAATTATGGGTATCATTACGTGCTTTTACTTACTAATCCATATCAAATTTAACTTAAAAGCACTTACGAAAAAAAATATAAAGGTTTTTATTCTATGTATTTATTAATTTTTTTCGATCCATTTATTTGGCAGAGTTGCAACTTTATGCACATGTTCAAAGCATCAAATGATAGTAAACTAGACAAGGTATAAGGAAAATAAAGTTTCAAAGCGGGACCTCGCGGTACTTAGCAGGAATTTAATTTAATGTGACCCACTCCATACAAAAAAATCACAAAACACATTTTTCTGACCAAACTATAAAGTTTTTGTAATTTTTGCCCAAAACAATTATTATTGAGATTAACGAGCTCTATCTATCTACATAATTTTTTTTATAAAAAAACAAAGTTGGTCCCTAAGTCACTAAAATCACAGTATCGACCCACTGTGCGGCGACCGGCGAAGCGACCGGCGGAATGTACCGAGCGAATCGCGCGGGCGACTTACGATGCGGCGGGCGAGCAAAACAAATGCATGAATAAGGACGGCGCAAGCCACGGAGTCGAGCGGTAGTCGCGGCGAATAGTGCAGTGATTAAATGAGTTTAGTTGTTTTCGCCGCGAAAAATGAACGCCGAAATTTTTTTATTTTATATTTTTTATTAAATTTTTTTTTAATATTTTTAAACTCGTCGTGGCCGAACGGATAAGACGTCCGGTGTTGAGCGATGCACCGGTAGTCGAATATCAGGCGGGTACCAATTTTTGTAATGAAATACGTACTCAACAAATTTTAATGTTCACGATTGATTTCCACGGTGAAGGAATAACATCGTGTAATAAAAATGAAACCCTCAAAATTATAATTTGCGTAATAACTGGGGGTATGACCTCTTGTGAGTCCGCGCGGGTGGGTACCACCACCCTGCCTGTTTCTGCCGTGAAGTAGTAATGCGTTTCGGTTTGAAGGGTGGGGCAGCCATTGTAACTATACTTGAGACCTTAGAACTTATATATCAAGGTGGGTGGCGCATTTACGTTGTGGATGTCTATGGGCTTCAGTAACCACTTAACACAAGGTGGACTGTGAGCTCATCCACCCATCTAAGCAATAAAAAAAAAATATAGCTGAAATACTAGCTAGACCAGCTATTTGGAAGTCTAGCCACTCAAAGTATTTCTCGTACTTCTTGTGGAATTCTCCATCTATAGGTATACTCCGATTCTTATTCAAATCATGTACTTCACAATCTTTTCCAAATAATAGGTCCTGAACCAAAAAAATATTAATTTGTAAGCAATATCGAGATAATTTCAATATAGACATTTCGCTGTCGGACTTCCTTACTAGTCGCGGCGGCGAACGTGAGTACCCGTGGCCTGCAAACGGTGCTGCGCGAATGGTCGCCTCGCCCACCGCTTCGCTGTTCGCACCGCCGATCCCCGTGGCCAGGCCGTAAAATAAGAGCATAGAAATGTACCTAACAAGCCACGCGCACCGGCGACCGGCGCACAGTGGGTCGATACTATGATTTGAGTGACTTAGGGACCAACTTTGTTTTTTAACAAAAATTTTTACGTAGATAGATAGAGCTCGTTAATCTCAATAATAATTGTTTTGGGCAAAAATTACAAAAACTTTATAGTTTGGTCAGAAAAATGTGTTTTGTGTTTTTTTTGTATGGAGCGGGTCACATTAAATTAAATTCCTGCTAAGTACCGTGAGGTCCCGCTTTGAAACTTTATTTTTCTTACACCTTGTCTAGTCTACTATCATTTGATGCTATGAACATGTGCATAAAGTTGCAACTCTGCCAAATAAATGGATCGAAAAAAATGAAAAAATACATAGAGTAAAAACCTTTATTTTTATTTTCGTAAGTCCTTTTAAGTTAAATTTGATATGGATTAGTAAGTACAAGCACGCAACAATACCCATAATTACATAATACCTAACAAAAATACATTTAGTAGGTCTTAATTAATCAATCTCTCTAAGTATTATATATTTTGTTTCACCATTCGATCTTTAGATCAGAAGACAAAAGAAGATTGTGTAAAATATCCTCATTAGTCGGCAGTCTACTTATCTTTCTAAAATAACAACTCTCTGTATATTTCCGAAAATCTTTATTGCGAGCTTCCGCTGCCTCTTCCGACAGTTTACCTATAGGAATGGCACGAAAGGCAAAGCTTTTTATTATTGTATATCACTACCATGTGCCAACAATTTATGGATACTGGAAGGCATATAATACTAGGGATATAAATTAATATATAATTCTGCAGTATATCTACAAAACTCGGAAAAATTGGAAAGGTCCACGCGCTCTCCAGATGCAACAGTCTGAAGAATCACGTGAAACCTCTCTATTAAATCTTTACGTATTCCTGTTATGCGGGCTGTTCCATCTGTATTCCTGAAAAATCTTCTGGCAGTATTGCCATCATTGGTTGTTCCTGCTTCTTGCTTGACAACATCTATAAGTAAACCGTATTCCTTTTTAAACGCTTAAGGTATAGCGCTCTTTCTGATTGATATTTTTTCTTAGTCATCTCCCCTTGCAACTCCATTTCTTGAAGTCCAAACGAAAAGACGCAAACAAAAAAATGTCATTTAAAAAATAATCTCACAGGAAACTACATAGGATGAAAAAATTGTGAAGTAATAAAATTATATTTACCGATTTGAAGTAAGCACTCCATGCGTCTTATCCAGGCATGTAAAGATGGCATTCCATACTGGAATATTCCTTCATTATTTTCTCTTTGATAAGCAAGTGACTCCAAAAAAGTCTGACGGTTTTGCTTTGCAAATATCACAGACAGCAGAAAATGTTTCTGACAAATATGAGGTTATTTTGCCGTCTATCATCGTCATGTGCAATTGATGCTTAACTTCAACTTGTTTGATTTTTGATGGCTGAAGTCTTTCTATTTCTTCTGTTATGCTAGCTTTTATAATTGCCACTGTTGACTGCGTTTCTTTTATAAATTTAAACATTATTGGACGGCAACAAAAAGTTGATGAGGGTAGGTCGTTTTCCCAAACAATTGTTCCATCAAATTTCTGAAGCCTTATAGGAACTAGACTGGTCAAGAAAATAGATGAATCATCAAACTCTGTTTCAGTCTTTTGTTTATAATTACTTTGACCTGGGGCTCTATCAAAGCCTATTTGCTTATAAGCAGTAGCTCTCTTGCCGAGTCGAAATCCGAAGTAATCACATCTAAAAGCCTATATACCGCCAAGCTTAGTAATGCTTGCATTTTAATAGCAGCTCTTTCTTCATTAATAACTACCTCGTCTTTCCCTGGATAACATTTGGTCTTTTCTTGCTTAATTTTATATTAAGAAGGGTATAAATCGGACCCATTTTCATTTGCTGCTTCTCTTAGATTTATATACTGCCACTTACTTAATTTAAGTGAAACTAATAGTGCCTTATCGGGAGAATATGTACTACTTTTCACTTTACTTGTACTTAAACACTCCTTAACTTTTTCTAGATCTTCGGGGTGATTTGACAAATGGTTCATTATTTCTCCTACATCTTCATTTCCAGTGTTTCTCAAACTAGCAACTGTAGTAGCTTTCATTTAATCCGGGGTTAACGAAAGCGATTGGTAAATTTGTTCAATGTGCCTGGATCCCAATTCTTCAAAAGGTTTTCGAGGTGTAAAAGTAGATGTCGAGGCTTCTGTAGTACATTAGAGCGTGGTACATTTTCAACATCTTCAGTATTAGAAATCTCGAGCCTTTCGTGTACAGTGTTGATATCTTCAGGTATCATGCCTTCGGGCCAGTTTATTGCACATTCGAACTAATCACATTTTTTTCTTATAAACTGTGCTAACATGCGACTACTTCGTTTCCATATTGCACTTATATTTGAACAAAAGTGCGTACAGAATTTTTGGGGCTCAACACTTTTCTCTTCGGTCACGTTCATTTGATTTTGTAGGAATTGAAAGTTTTTTATTATCAGACAGCGACTGTAGTTGCTCTCTTAAAATCATAAATAATCCTAAATTGTTAATAAAATTATCCATTATAACGGAAAAAGGAAGATCACGACGACAATCACAAGATGTTAGTAGTAGTACGAATAAACGAACACTAGTTAGTATATAATAAATATGGTCACTTTATACTTCCAGAGAGACACAAATGTGTACTATATTTTCTACTACCCAGTAATGGCTGCTTAACTAATTATCCTCAGTAACTAATGTTAACTATCCTAATAATTACAGAGATTGATTAATTAGAGACCTACTAAATGTATTTTTGTTAGGTATTATGTAATTATGGGTATTGTTGCGTGCTTGTACTTACTAATCCATATCAAATTTAACTTAAAAGCACTTACGAAAATAAAAATAAAGGTTTTTATTCTATGTATTTATTCATTTTTTTCGATCCATTTATTTGGCAGAGTTGCAACTTTATGCACATGTTCATAGCACCAAATGATAGTAGACTAGACAAGGTGTAAGAAAAATAAAGTTTCAAAGCGGGACCTCACGGTACTTAGCAGGAATTTAATTTAATGTGACCCGCTCCATACAAAAAAATCATAAAACACATTTTTCTGACCAAACTATAAAGTTTTTTTAATTTTTGCCCAAAACAATTATTATTGAGATTAACGAGCTCTATCTATCTACGTGAAGAAAAATCTTAAAAAACAAAGTTGGTCCCTAAGTCACTAAAATCATAGTATCGACCCACTGTGCGGCGAAGCGACCGGCGAAATGTACCGAGCGAATCGCGCGGGCGACTTGAGACGCGGCGGGCGAGTGAAACAAAGCCATGAATCAGTACGGCACGAGCCACGGAGTCCAGCGGTAGTCGCGGCGAATAGTGCAGTGATTAAATAAGTTTAGTTGTTTTCGCCGCGAAAAATGAACACCGAATTTTTTATTGCTGAAATACTAGCTAGACCAGCTATTTGGAAGTCTAGCCACCCACAGCATAAATTTAAACATATAGTGAAGAGATTCTGGGAAGAAATAAAAAAAAAAATTCCAGATTCTGAAGGTAAGTAGTATTTTTTTTATTTATAGTTACAAATAATTAATAGTTTGCAAAGTAGTCTTTAAATTGATTTCTTATGTCTATAGCACGTAACGTGGCTCTATTGTTCCGCCGAGACGTTATAACTTGATTAGGGGTAGATCTAGAATGCATGTACCGTCTAAAATCGGGATCATTATTTCCATCTTTTTCTCTTACAATATTATGCAGTAGACATCCAACTTTAATAATTAGTTTTGCATGTTTGGTGTCTGTTTCTATTGCTTTGAGGAAAATTCGCCACTTATTAGTCATAATACCATAAGCACACTCAATTGTCACTCGAGCTCTTGACAATCTTTTATTAAAAATTCTTCTTGAATCATCTAAATTAGTCGACGGAAAGGGTCGCATTAGATACGTCTTCAGTGGATAGGCTTCGTCGCCAACTAGAACGTGTGGCAGTAAAATATTTGACCCAGGTAATATTTTTGGCGGTGGCATATTAAATCGATTGTTAGTAAGCAATTCATTAAATTTTGAAAAATGAAACGTTCCTCCGTCACTTTGCCTTCCTTTCCCACCAATCTCGATTACAGAAAATTTATAATCTGCATCAGAAACTGCTTGTAGAACCAATGAAAAATTTTTTTTATAATTATAATATTGACTACCGCTCCGTGGTGGCTTCTGAATTCGAAAATGTTTACCATCTATGGCTCCTACGCAATTAGGGAATTGCCATCTAGAGAAATACTCTTCTGAGATTTTCCTTAAATCTTCACTCATTAATTTTGGTGACATATGCTGAAAAACCATTTTTTTCCAAATTGCCTTGCAAGTTTGATATATCGTTTTGGCCACAGTGCTTCGGCCTAGGGAGTATGATTGAGCCAGAGATTTAAAAGTCATCCCAACGGAGAGAAATCTGAAACATAAATTGTTTTTTCTGTATTTTATAATTTATTTATTTTATTTTATTTTTACGATATTTGCGGGGCTAACAGCTGTTGCTTAGAAATATCAATGGAGTAAATAATAAAAACCATTCACAATATGCATATACATTTACCATTTTCATTATTTCTGTTTGTTAGTATCTACCCTAACTTAAAAATTGTAGATTAATTTAGTCATTTTTTTCAGTTGGTGATCTCAAAAAGAAATGGAAGAACCTGAGGGACACATATAGTAAAGAGCTAAAGAAAATACCTAAACCTCGTTCGGGTGGTTCGCCCTCAAATTATGAACCGACCTGGAAATACTTCACGCTATTAGGATTTTTGAAAGATGAGTACATGCCTTTAACTGCCGAATCAAACTTAGATGAAGGAGACAGTGTAATAATAGATTACGAAGACAATGATGATATATCCATTGAAGCTATAAATGAAGTAAGGTCACCACCTTCTCCGACTCGACCATCTTCACCGATTGAACCCTCTACATCTAGTTTTCAAAATTCAAGAAAAAAACGACAAAATATACAAGATATTCGATCACAGTATTTAGAGATTGAGAAAAAAAAACTGAAACTTTTAGAAAACGATATCTCTAAAAATACACCAGTCGACAATGAAAAAAAATCAGATGACTACCATTTTTTAATGAGTATTTTGCCGGAAATAGAAAAACTACCTATTATCCAAAAGATAAGGTTAAGAAATAAAATAAACCAAGCTCTTTTAGACGAAATAAATGTCACGATGTACGGTGAACCTTATGGGCATGGTTACTCTACTCAATCAAACAATAATAATTTTAATAAGAAATAGAGACATAATTATCATAGAAAAGATTATCTGAATAATTCATAACTATTGAAATTAACATAAAATACTGATTAAAAGTAACAAGATGTTGTTTGTTTGTTTTAATTACACGAAGAATTAATATTTAATTTAGATTTTTTCAATAAACAACAGAATTATTTAAAAGTATTTTATTTTATGAAATATATATACAGGGTGACATTTAATTAGCTGGTCATATTTTGAGTAAAAGTAGTTCCAAATTCTGATCGCGCGCCGCGACCAATCAGGGGCTCTCGTTGTCGGCTCCCGGTGCGACTCAAAGAGTAGCGACCGAGGGGCTTTCCTTTTAGCAAGCCGCGCGTGCGCCTTTACTGGCGCCGACGATTCTCTGAAACCACCGAAGCATACACACGAGAATACGTCCGCACCTCGCTCGCTACCATTCCTTTTCGAACTTGTTTGTGGGACCCTCTGGAGTATTCATACCCAGTGCTCCAGCTGGACAACTCAAAAAGTTATAAAAAAATCCGTTTGCGAAAGGTTCTTGGGAAAAGATGTTCACATTCATGGATACTATAGATACCTACCTAATTCTTCAAATTATGATCAGCTAATTAAATGTCACTTTTATATATAGGTATATAGACAGATTAATGTAGCTCACTGAGTTTCTCGCCGTATCTTCTCAGTGAGTAGCGTTTCCGATCTGATGGTACCTAGATGGTTAGCAACACTCCCGGTTTGAGCCCCGTGAGCTCACCTACACGTCAAGGAGAAGCTGAAATAGCCTCTCACAAAAAATAAGTAAAAAAATTTATATGTATATAATATGATATACTTACCTTAATGTCAAAAACAATTTTTCAGCGGCACTTAAAACTCTATTTGCATTGACTTTTTTTTCCAATTCTGGTTGAATATTCATAAGGACATAATCGAAGGTTTCAACACTCATTCTGGTATACTCGAAAAAATTTTCAGGATACTTTCTGTATTTCTCGTACTTCTTGTGAAATTCTCCATCTATACCCCGATTCTTATTCAAATCATGTACTCCACAATCTCTTCCAAATAATATGTCTTGAACGAAAAAACTGTTACTTTCTAAGCAATATCGAGATAATTTCGTTAGAGACATTTCGCTGTCGGACTTCCTTACTAGTCGCGGCGGCGAACGTAAGTACCCGTGGCCTGCAAACGGTGCTGCGCGAATGGTCGCCGCATCCACCGCTTCGCTGTTCGCACCGCCGATCCCCGTGGCCAGGCCGTAACAGCCTGGCCACGGGACATTCGCCGATACGAATATTCGCGCGGTGCGAACGGCGAAGCGTCTAGCGACTAAAATAAGCGCATAGAAATGTACCTAACAAGCCACGCGCACCGGCGACCGGCGAAATGTACCGAGCGAATCGCGCGGGCGACTTACGATGCGGCGGGCGAGCAAAACAAATGCACGAATAAGGACGGCGCAAGCCACGGAGTCGAGCGGTAGTCGCGGCGACTAGTACAGTGATTAAATGAATTTAGTTGTTTTCGCCGCGAAAAATGAACGCCGAAATTTTTATATTTTATATTTATTTTTTATTTTATATTTTTAAAGTCGTCGTGGCCTAACGGATAAGACGTCCGGTGCAATCGTGTTGAGCGATGCACCGGTAGTCGAATATCAGGCGGGTACCAATTTTTGTAATGAAATACGTACTCAACAAATTTTAATGTTCACGATTGATTTCCACGGTGAAGGAATAATATCGTGTAATAAAAATGAAACCCTCAAAATTGTAATTTGCGTAATTACTGGTGGTAGGACCTCTTGTGAGTCCGCGCGGGTAGGTACCACCACCCTGCCTATTTCTGCAGTGAAGTAGTAATGCGTTTCGGTTTGAAGGGTGTGGCAGCCATTGTAACTATACTTGAGACCTTAGAACTTATATCTCAAGGTGGGTGGCGCATTTACGTTGTGGATGTCTATGGACTTCAGTAACCACTTAACACAAGGTGGGCTGTGAGCTCATCCACCCATCTAAGCAATAAAAAAAAATATAGCTGAAATACTAGCTAGACCAACTATTTGGAAGTCTAGCCACCCACAGTATTTCTCGTACTTCTTGTGGAATTCTCCATCTATAGGTATACTCCGATTCTTATTTAAATCGTGTACTTCACAATCTTTTCCAAATAATAGGTCCTGAACCAAAAAACTATTAATTTGTAAGCAATATCGAGATAATTTCGATATAGACATTTCGCTGTCGGACTTCCTTACTAGTCGCGGCGGCGAACGTGAGTACCCGTGGCCTGCAAACAGTGCTACGCGAATGGTCGCCTCATCTACCGCTTCGTCGTTCGCACCGCCGCGGCGCCGATCCCCGTGGCCAGGCCGTAAGTGTGTAATGGCGTTTAAGCGCGCCCCCATCGGCTAGGCTCTGTCGTAGCACGAAGGTAGTCAAATTCCGACGACATCGCGATCGTGTTGTCACCTCTCGGGTATCTTGCCGCGTTTCGTTTTATTACCAAACTAATGACCGTCTCCGCTCTCCGCTCTAATAAACTCCCAGACGAAGAGCAAACAAATCTGTTCATCACACAAAGGTTTGCCGGACGTGGGAATCGAACCCACGACTTTCAAGAGCGCTAACTACAGAGCCACCGAGTCAGTACATTACGGGACCATCGTTGGTTTTAAAACGATTAATTATATTGCATCTCAATTATTACAACACTAATCGCGTGTGACGAAATGTTTAGACTATTGCGACATGGACTCCGAATGACAGCGTGCCTTTTCCATTTTCTCAATAAAATCTTTTCCTATTACGGTTTATATGCGACATCTCAAGACATCGTTCCCTGGGATATGTTTTACGTTGCATGAACAATTGCTGCCGTGAAGCAGTAATGCGTTTCGGTCCGAAGGGTCGGGCAGGCGTTGTACTTTAAAAACTGAGACATTAGAACTCACATCTCAAGATGTATTTTTTTTATTGCTTAGATGGTTAACGAGTTCACAGCCCACCTGGTGTTAAGTGGTTAAATGCGCCACCCACCTTGAGATATAAGTTCTAAGATCTCAGCACAGTTACAACGACTGCCCCACCCTTCAAGCCGAAACACATTACTGCTTCACGGCAGAAATAGGCAGGGCGGTGGTACCTACCCGTGCGGACTCACAACCACCAGTAAGAGGGTGTGTGTGGGGCAATTTACGTTGCGGATATGGGCTGCGGTAGCCACTTAACGCCAGGTAGGCTCGTCCACCGATCTAAGCAATAAAATAAATAATAATAATAATAAAACGTTAAACCAATCTGAGCGGTGTACGGTGAGTTCATATTTCAAGGACGCACTATCTATCCGGAGACAGAGGTGCGCCACAAGCATTGGGGCATTAGGTGATGGGCGTACATATTTCTCTAATTCGTATGTACCATCAGCCTGCGGAACTTCGAACAACGATATAAGCGCATCGTATAGTCGCAACTTATCCTTTAGGCCAAGACGACTTCACATATGCAACGAATGTAGCTCACGGCTAATATAAAGGCAGACAGCGTTACTTTTAGATATTGAATCATTACAGAAATAACTTACATTAAAAGGTAGAGATGCACAATTATATCTATTATCTTGATTAAAGGTTTTTACAGTTCGCATTGTCACGGACGCTTAAGGCGTTTTGAAGACAAACAATATAGCAGAATTATATCAATGGGTCGCGATTCCGATCCCGTAGTACATTCAGCGAAGCAGTATTCTTGCCAGGATTAGCTGTCTCCACGGTGAGCCCCGTGAGCTCCCAGTGAAGCTAGCATAACCGCTCAATTATTATTATTATTTTTTCTACCTAAGCTGATAGTCTAGTCTAGAGAGACCATGTCAGCGTCACCGGGCTGAGGGTAGGGGAGCTCACGGGGCTCAAACCTGACGATTTTGCTAACATAAACTCTAGCAAGAGCCGTGCTTCGCAGAATCTACCACCGGATCGGAAAGGCGACCCACTGAGAAGATTCGGCGAGAAACTCAGTGGGCTGTGTCTGTGGGTTAATTTACTCGCCGGGTCCTTCGTCGCAAGCGACGGGTTCAACGAGAAAGATGACCGGTGCTTGGGGTACCTAAAAATAACTCGAGGTTACTACTAGCTATAGCTAGGCTAAAAATAATAGTAATAATAAACGCGATATTAAACTGTCAAAATATGTAGTTTAGATGAAGTCAACGGTCCGCTTAATCCAAAGCAAAACTATAGACCAATACGCGTTATATTGTAAATTGCAAGTATGACAAATAACAACAATAAATTGAATACGAAACGCTTTCAATCGCTCCAATTAAATTGTAAATCAAACAACAACGATACAGCCGAACATAAATCAATAGATAGTGACTCATAAACTTGGCGGTATCCTTTGATCGAAAATATTAATTGAGCAGTACAAATGACTGATTGTGCGTGAAGAGTCATTTACATTTCATTTTGTGCGTAACGTTATTGAACTAGATAAAGATAAGTGGCCTAGTGGGAACTAAGGGTTCCGTATTTCGGAAAATTTTCGAAGAAAGAAATTTCGTTTTTAAATTTTGTTTATTTTCTTTCGATTTTCGTGAATTGTAGACATAATTAAAACTAGAGACGAAACAAATAGTGGTTTAGCCGGATACCGGATACCGAATATTCGGCAAGTTGTGAGACCGGATCGCCGGATATTCGGCTACCGGATATTCGCCCTTTCGGAAATTTTCGTGCGCGTTCGGGTGTTGTCGCACGTGAACGGAGATCGCGACGACTCGGTACGACAACGATTTGGTATTAATTCACCACGATTTGCCACTTGTTAATTTTAAGTACTAAACAAACTAATTTCAAATTAAACAAACTAATTAACAAATTAATTACAGTAATAAAACAATCACTTTTAAGGTGCGATTATAAAAATAAAAGTTGTCCATAACCTATTGTGGTATTATTTGCCTTTTGTAAAACCATGAGATTTTCTTAAATTTTACTATCTGAAATCCGGCCGGATACTGATGTACTATCCGGTATCCGGCCGGTTAGTGAAAACATGGCCGGATAGGCCGGATACCGTATAGTTACAGGATATGCGTTTCATCTCTAATTAAAACTAGTTTTGCGGTGTGATCTTGCGTTTTTTTTTTATCAACTTCATTTAAAAAGTATGGAAAGACTTTATGTATTGTATGGAGAGAATTTATTTCAGGAAATGATGTTGTGACGAAAGGTTGGAGATATTCGAAGGATCCACAGTCCAACGGTCCAAATATCTATAAGTTATCCGTGTATCTAAACTTTTCTTTAAAATTTCATGTTTTTTTTAAATAAACCACCTCATATTTTGTGATAGTTACACCTCCACCAAGAGCGCTACCTATTGATTTCCTTTTGAGCTAGGATTACTGTATTCAGTGTATTAACGTTACACACGATTATGCTTCGAGCATCGCCAATGTCTATGGCAATGTCTACCGGCGAGGCCAATCACCACGTGCCAGCTAGCACGCACACTGCAGCAATAAGAAATACAGACACGCGGAATGGACCTGTGTAACTATAAATGTACTGTTTTTCTATTTCTTTACGGTACTCTCATGATATTAAGATACGAATGTGCGATATACCAAAACAACGGATGTAAACAAGCATAGTGTGTTTGTTTTAGCTTTGTTGATTTACGATTCATTTACCGGTGGTAGGACCTCTTGTGAGTCCGCACGGGTAGGTACCACCACCCCGCCTATTTCTGCTGTGAAGCAGTAATGTGTTTCGGTTTGAAGGGTGGGGCAGCCGTTGTAACTATACTGAGACCTTAGAACTTATATCTCAAGGTAGGTGGCGCATTTACCTTGCAGATGTCTATGGGCTCCAGTAACTACTTAACACCAAATGGGCTGTGAGCTCGTCCACCCATTTAAGCAATAAAAAATAAACATACATGAACTTATTTATTGTTCATTTATAATCCAACGCTTCGATACTTAACAGGGCTCATGCTCACCGGAGACCGAACGAGATGATGATGATGGTAATTAGTATCGAAATCGGACCCAGTGGTGGCGTTCGTAGCCGAAGGGGATATGCCAAATACGCGCAGACCGGTAGGTAAGCTCACGGGCTCAACCTGAGAGAACTTTCTAACAATACCCCTAGTAAGAGCAGTGCTTCGTTGTCTCGATCTACCACTGCATCCGCTCGCAACCCACTGAGAAGATCCGATGAGAAGCTCAGTGGGCTGTGTTTATGGGTTAGTTCGCTCGTCGAACTCTTCGTCAAATCGAAGAGTTCAATGAGGGTTGTGACTAGTGCTTGAGGGGTCTAAATTCTTATCTTATCATTAGTAGCCTAAGGGGATACTTCAAATACGCAGAAACCGGTAGTTAAGCTCACGGACTCAACCTGAACGAACTTGCTAACACCAGCCTCAGTGAGAGCAGTGCTTTGCTGAATCTACCACTGCATCCTATTGCGAACCACTGAGAAAATTCGGCGAGAAACTCAGTGGACTATGTCTATGGGTTAGTTCGCTCGTCGAACTCTTCATAGTCATCGACGAGTTCCATGAGGATTGTGACCGGTAGAGGCCTAAACTCCTATCTTATAGTTAGTAGCCTATGAGGATACTCCAAATCAGAATGCGGAAATCGCTAGTTGGGCTCACGGGCTCAACCTTAAAGAATTTGTTAACAAGCAAGACCATTAAACCAACATCAAGGCGTTAAGTGTGAAGTATTTCGTCCAGGGCAGCCTTTCCCAAAGTGGGCGATATCGCCTCCCCGTGGGTGCTACAGACCTAAAGGGGGGGCGGTAAGAGACTCAGAAAAAAAAATGGGGGCGTTGTGTAGAGGCTTGGGAGGCGATTTGTAATTTAATCTAGGAGGACTCCTAGACACCGACTGAGCTCTCACTGTAGTGGTTTTTAAGTAGGTGAAAAAATATAATAATTTATTCTCAAAGTGGGCAGTAGACAAAATAAGTTTGGGAGCCCCTGGTAACCCACATTGATATATTTTACGAATAAAGCGATCCCAAAAACCCTCCGTGTCCTAATGTGTATGACGTCCAGAGCACATGTAGTCATGTCTAGTCAATTGTTAACTCAATTGAATCGATTAGTTCTCAATTTAAAATGATTAAGTAATATTTTAAGGTTTAATTTTATTCATGATGTTATTGGTTCTTCATCGTGGAAATAATTCCGAAACATGTTTGTTTGAAATAATTATGTAAACATAATGAAATGAAAATGCAACAGAATTTAGCTAATATCCATGCATTATGAGCATGCAATCGGAACGAATAGAATTAACTACAAAATCATAGCATTTATTTTGAGTTCACAGAACGATTGTTCTTATATGATACTAACCGTACTCGCCCGCTTCGCTGGGCATTTAAAATTAACATTATTATTTATTGTCATTATTATTAGGGAGTCCAACACTCATATCAATATTAGCCTATCCATTAAGTACATGTATTTTCTACATGGATACCAAGTTTCAAGTCAATCGGATGCATGGTTCAGTAGTTATAACGGAACATCCGTAAAAACCACTGTAGATTTATATTTTAGTATAGATATAGATTTGTTAGTAAATAGACAATAATTTGTTTGAAGAAGCACGGGAGACGTCTTGTGATTCGTTGCTCTCCATCGTAATTTAATATGCACTAGCACGTGGGTATTCGGGCGAAGCGGTAAAATAACTCTGTTACGTTTTCAATTACACTATGTTTCCTCAATCACCGATTACAATTATCACTTTTGACGATCTGTTTTTTTTTTATTGCTTAGATGTGTGGACGAGCTCACAGCCCACCTGGTGTTAAGTGGTTACTGAAGCCCATAAATACCTACAACGTAAATGCCGCCACTCACCTTGAGATATGAGTTCTAAGGTCTCAGTATAGTATAACGGCTGCCCCACCCTTCAAACTGAAATGCATTAATGCTTCACGGCAGAAATAGGCAAGGCGGTGGTACCTACCCGTGCGGACTCACAAGAGGTCCTACCACCAGTAATTACGCAAATTATAATTTTGTGGGTTTAATTTTTATTACACGACGTTATTCCTTACCCGTGGAAGTCAATCTTGATTATTTGTTAAGTACGTATTTCATTAGAAAAATGGTACCCGCCTGCGGGATTCGAACACCGGTGCATCGCAAGGTACGAATGCACCGGACGTCTTATCCTTTAGGCCACGACGACTTCAGTTTGAAACCACGGACGTTCTACAAAACACGTGGTGCTCGGGGCCCTGCAAACAGATATTCTTAACCACGACTGCTTTAAGTCAGTTGTCCACTATCAGTCCCAATGAAAGAGTGACGTTTTTCCCGGCTGTCAAATCGATTATTCATCGAATGACAACCACCCATAGATCACCAGCGTTCTACCTAGTCAGGTCATAAGTATTGTCACACAGTAAAAACTTTTCTTTTAGAATGCTGGCCACAAAAAAGTTTATTGAATTCGAATTTCGAATTGTTCATGAAAATAAAAATGTATACTTTTAGAATTTTACTCATTTTTAAATATGGAGTGTACGCTTAAAGAAGACCGTGTTGCAGTTATTGCGTTGCATCGTTGCGGTTACGCGCCAATTAAAATTTTTAACATACTGAAAAATTTGAATATAACCAAAAGATTCGTTTATCGTACCATCAAACGATACAATGAAGACTCTAGTGTAGATGACAGGTCAAGAAGTGGTCGCTCTCGGTCTGTTAGGACTCCAGCAGTGATAAAAGCTGTGAAGGCGCGAATTCAAAGAAATCCCAAACGTAAGCAGAAACTGTTGGCCCTTCAGATGGGGTTAAGCAGAACCACGGTAAAAGGGTGTTAAATGAAGACTTAGGGCTTCGGGCATATCGAAGAAAAACAGGACATCGTTTGAATGCTCGTCTAATGGACCTGAGACTGAAGAGATGCCGCGCTTTGTTGAAGCGGTACGCGGGAAAAAAATATCGGGAAATTCTTTTTTTGGATGAAAAAATTTTTACCGTAGAAGAGAGCTACAACAAACAAAATGATAAGGTGTACGCACACAGTAGTGAAGAAGCTAGCAACCGTATTCCGCGTGTCCAACGAGGTCATTTTCCATCCTCGCTCATGGTATGGTTGGGAGTTTCTTATTGGGGCTTAACAGAGGTACATTTTTGTGAGAAAGATGTAAAAACGAATGCAGTTGTGTATCAAAATACAGTCCTGACGAACCTTGTGGAACCTGTTTCTCATACCATGTTCAATAACAGGCACTGGGTATTCCAACAAGATTCGGCGCCAGCTCATAGAGTGAAGAGCACACAAGACTGGCTGGCGGCGCGTGAAATCGACTTCATCCGGCACGAAGACTGGCCCTCCTCCAGTCCAGATTTGAATCCGTTAGATTACAAGATATGGCAACACTTGGAGGAAAAGGCGTGCTCAAAGCCTCATCCCAATTTGGAGTCACTCAAGACATCCTTGATTAAGGCAGCCGCCGATATTGACATGGACCTCGTTCGTGCTGCGATAGACGACTGGCCGCGCAGATTGAAGGCCTGTATTCAAAATCACGGAGGTCATTTTGAATAAACTTTAGTGTCATAAGAATCTATGTTTTGTTAAGTTCATTTTGGTATATGAATGGTTACATAATGAATAAACTTGTTTCAATGATTTTACATTAAACATGTGACAGAATTTATGACCTGACTAGGTATATTACGTCATAATGAATATAACTCACTCTAAGCCACAGAACACTATTACTTCTAGCGAAGCTCTAAGCACACGACACAATATTCTAATAGACACGCCGTCATGTTTTTATATTAAATTCAATACAACCTTAATGTTTACATAATTCGTTCGATCGGAACTCGTTCTTTTAGCGACCGTACATTCTGTTTTATAATCATTCGATCAATAATAAATCGTTATCGATAATAAACACCTATTATTCATTCAACACTTCATTAGGTAGGTACTACATTATATTGTTTTATGCAAAAAAAAAAAAATATGTAATAAAGCATTTTACATAACTACTAGCCGACCCGGCAAACGTTGTTTTGCCATATATAAGATTTCTAGGGAATTTCTAGTGTAGAAAAAAAAACCTAACTTATTGTAAGTGTGTAAGGATGTGGTAAATGAGTGAAAGAGGCATGTAGCGCTGTGAACGATGAAGGAATATAAAAATAACAAAACCTCATTCAACCACATAATGCCTCATCACCACATAGTATAAAACAAAGTCGCTTTCTCTGTCCTTATATCCCTACGTATGCTTAAATCTTTAAAACTACGCAACGGATTTTGATGCGGTTTTGTTTAATAGATAGAGTGATTGAAGAGGAAGGTTTATATGTATAATAGCATCCAATAAATAGTAGAGAAATCAATAATAAATTACAGTTTCCGAAGAGAAGTGAGGGCGGGTCGCCAATATGTAATAAACCGTTTTACATAACTATTATATTATTGTGGGTTCTATAATCACGTTTACGTAGTAAACATAAATTCCGGATTTAAGGGTGTGTGATAGCCGATACAGAATTCAAATGAAACTACAATCGTCATCACAGTATTTTTAGGTTAAAACGTGGCGTTCTGGTGGTCTTTCGCCAGGTTCGAGCCTCGTGAGCTCACCTACTAGTTCGGCGAACCTAACATGACCCCTCGATGTCACTAGTATAGGTATAAAAAGGTTGGCCGCTAGCTCATTCACGCATCTAAAAAATCCACATAAAATAATAATAGAACGTTTAAAAAAAAACACCGCCAATTCAAAGATTAGATACATAGAAATCTCGGCAACTGATAATGTTCGACAACTTGGTTACGAATGAAGAGATAACGACATTTTCTTTAAATAATTGTAAATAGACATGCTTTAACAAAAACCGACTACAAATAGAAAAAGAAAAAGATATTCCAAAACGAATTAATAGACACTAAAGACAATAATCATCGAAATCGGTTCGCGTGATATTGAGTTATTCATCTATTTGTCGCGCACATACTTAATGCAAATTTAAGACTTATATGGTTTTCTCATGGATACCATTATCAGAACCGGACTAAGCTGGACCACACGGGAAGCGTCAGCTTTCTAATAAAAAAAAAAGAATCATCAAAATCAATGCCCCAGTCAAAAGTAATGAGGTAATAAACAAAAAAAAAAAACATACAGCCGAATTGAGAACGTCCTTTTTTGAAGTCGGCTAAAAAATTAAATCCAACTAAACGTAGACTGAGTCTTGATGTATTAATTCGCGAGACACGTTCTCATTACACACGTGTGCGGTAATAATTCGTAATGGCACGCTAATAAGCCTAATTGTTCGTAATTGGCCGCGTATTTCACCCGTGTCGAATTTTCGCAGACCTTTTTTTCGTTTACTTCTTCCTATTTATTATTTTACACATTTATTAAACGTCATGCTCCGGCGTGTCATGCCCGACGTGGCATTTTCGTCTTCTCGTGCCTCGCAAATATCAAAATGATAGGAAATGGGTTTGTCACAGACAAGGACTTTTCTACTGGACTAACCCGCCTATTTCTGGCGTGAAACAGTGATGCGTTTCAGTTTGATGGGTGGGGTAGACAGAAGTGGTATCGTAAAAACTGAGATCTTAGAACTCAAGCCTCTAGGAGGATGGCGGCGTTTAAGTTGTAAATGTCTATGGACTCCGGTAACCACAAGGTGGGCCGTGAGCTCATACACCCATCTAAGCAATAAAAAAAATTGCGATGGTGATTCAAGATTCTGTATTTTCTTATGTGTTCAAACTCCCTCCAGCCACGAGCTCGTCTCTGGATCTACGCTACTAATATACTAATTGTAAGCTTAACAATTATTAACAACATGGATTATAAAAGCAAGGTTAATTTTAAATGAAGGGATTTTAAAACCGGGTGTTACGTGCCAAAAATCATCTCCGAAAAGAATACAGCCGAGCTGTTAGCCACTTCACAAGAGGTACCATCAGTAATTACGCAAATTATAATTTTGCGGGTTTCATTTTTATTACACGATGTTATTCCTTAACCGTGGAAATCAATCGTGAGCATTTGTTGAGTACGTTTTTCATTAGAAAAAATGGTACCCGCCTGAGATTCGAACACCGGTGCATCGCTCAACACGAATGCACCGGTAGACTTATCCGTTAGGCCACGACGACTTCTAAAATATTATATTGTTAGATGTTGAACTATTTTTGAAATTTTTATATCAGGGTAGGTAGCCGCTGCCTATAAAAAGCAGTACCGAAATGGGTCTCGAAGGGTTCGGCGAGTAAAGTAACCCATAGACACAGCCAACTGAGTTTCTCGCCGGATCTTCTCAGTGGATCGCGATCCGGTGGTAGATTCAGCGAAGCATTGCTCTTCCTAAGGCTAGTGTCAGCAACGCCTCCTGGTTTGAGCCCCGTGAGCTCACCTATACGTTAGGGTTACGCTGATATAGCCTCTCAAGCCTATCAGCATAGGTAGGGGAAAAAAAATCGATGCCATTACATTGTGACGCGGTCACGTACGGAAGCTCTGTCAGTTGACTCGATGTGATTTGTAAGTCCGTTCCATTTTACTGTTCTATTGGTTCCTTGAGTTGTACTTTAATTGTCATAAAGCCATACTTAGAGCATACGATCTGGATGTAAATAAATTTGATTGTTAAATATTGTGTTACTTAAGATCCCCTTTGAGAGGTTAACTGTTATTTTTTTTAACAATATTTCACTTCTTGTCGATAAAAAAATATATTCAATTTTTGGCAGCAAAATTAAAAAAAAACATACTCCCTAATACAAAAAGAATTTAATGTCAACGAATACTTTTTGTTTCATCAATTAAATCTTCATTGCGTTCGATTGAGTGGCCGCCGTCTGGAATCTAAAATGATCATGCGCCTAACATGTGATCCCATTTGCCACGTCATTTTATTCATACGCACTTTTATTAACACAACTATCGTATTTCTATAACAATATTTCTATAGCCTCGTCGATACATTGGATATTAATTATAGAAAATAAATAACAAAAATAGTATTAACATTACAGGGTCACAATCTAGAACAACTGATGGTGACAGAAAAGGTAGATGGCAAACGTCCTAGAGGACGCAGTCCCACGAGATGGTCGGACCAAATACGATCTTCTCTAAACATCAACTTCCACAATGCCCTTCATGAAGCTAAGGATCGCAGCAGATGGAGGGAAATCGTACGGGAGAAACTGATGCAGCGGGGGAGTCACGACCCTCAGTAATGAGGACAACGACGCGAGGAGGAGGAGTATTAACATAGTGACCACTATAAAAGATTTAATGTACAGAAGAATTAGCAAAAAACTATGCTGTTGTCGAGGATTCCAGCTATACGTTGTAGAACAATCAGGTTACAGACGAGAATCCAGCCATAATCAGCTTTCAAGCAAACTAGCTAACTCCTTGAGCTATTTATCCAACGTAATTCGTGCTCAGCTGTAGTTTCCATTGAATATTTATCCAACCAAATTGGTCTAATTTATTTATCTATACTCCGATCCTTCATAAAAAGGAAAATTTATTATGGAATAATATCGTGATTGATGGGATTTTAAAACACACCTTGTGGATAGTACCTACTCGTTAAAACAAATTTAATAAAGGATATTTTGATGAATTTAATAATAAATTTAAGGAGGGGTACTCCTAAAAAAGCTTTTAATGGCTTGTGTGAAAGAGGATTTGCGTGTTAGCGAGGATTTGGATGTTAGTACCAACATGATGTAGGCCTGAATAGAAAAAAAGGACACTCCACGCTGACCCCACACATCAGGATAAGGACAACAAGAACCTTTCAATGAATTTAAATGAAGCCATTAAAAATGGAGTATCTTTCACATCATCACTAATAACCTCGAACATATTGTCTTCAGTAAACACAGTATTTCATAGTTAAACATCAAACATAATATTACATATCACAATCATATATACAGATGAATAAATCGTGTAAAACTTCAAAAATAAAACGCATTAACTATTTACACTAAAAGCTTTTGAGTAACATTATATGTACATAGTCGAAACACGTTAAACAGTTTTTTTAAGTCTTACCGTTTTTAAATATTCGGACGGATTGTAAACCTCCATTTTAAATTTCGTCAAACCAAATTAGTTTGCAATATTTTACAGCTGTGATTTCATAGGAGAAGAAAAAACACCCTATACATCTTTTAACAAACATTCCTTTGAGAGCCATTATTCAATCTACCTTCAAATTGCTGCGTGCCCGCTGTGAATCTATTATTTTGTTAAAAATTCCCAACATCACTACGATAAATCCTTAGTATCTGGCTAATTGCCATGACAAGTCAAAACAAAAACTAAACGAAATATAATTGCCAATTTAAACACACACAAGACGAGAACATCAAAAGAAATCGTGATCGAGAGATATTTCTTTGGAGTCGCTGACAGACTAATCCAGTACACATGAATGTAAATGGTTACTTTTTTTTCCTATTTATTCGCTGGTAGCCTAAGGGACTATTCAAGCTTCTCGCGAACGGGTGAGTTCATGGGCTCAACCTGAAAGAATTTGCTAACACTGGCCTTAGCAAGAGCAGTGCTTCACTGAATCTACCACCGGCTCGAAATCGCGACCCATTGAGCAGATCCGGCAGGAAACTCAGTGAGTTTAAAATTGGTATCATCGCCGGCGGTCGTCAGGATAACAAGTTAATTGGAAACGAATATAGAAGGACGTGACGGCGGTCTACGTAAGCCATTTTGAACCGTAAAGCCCCCCAATTAAGCCATGAAATAGCATGAGTGCCAGTTTAAAAACTTCAAAGGGCCAGAGAGCAATTATTGGGTGGTGCTATTCACGCTTTAGTAAATTGTAAAGCAATTGTGAAGTATAAGAAGCCCCATGTGGTTTATTTATGTGAGAGAGATTACTGGTGGCCCGGAGGATTTTAAAGGATAAGATGCACCGGTGTTCGAACCCCAGGCGGGTACCAATTTTTCTAATGAAATACGTACTCAACAAATGTTCACGATTGACTTCCACGGTGAAGGAATAACATCGTGTAATAAAAATCAAACCCGCAAAAATTATAAGTTGCGTAATTACTGGTGTTAGGACCTCTTGTGAGTCCGCACGGGTAGGTACCACCACCCTGCCTATTTCTGCCGTGAAGCAGTAATGCGTTTCGGTTTGAAGGGTGGGGCAGCCGTTGTAACTATACTTGAGACCTTAGAAGGTATATCTCAAGGTGGGTGACGCATTTAATTTATAGATGTCTATGGGCTCCAGTAACCACTTAACACCAGGTGGGCTGTGAGCTCGTCCACCCATCTAAGCAATAAAAAAAAAGGCCTTTCCAGTTTTACCAGGGCAGGTAGGCGAGCAAGGGCTCAGCCAGGAGGAGTGGGATTTGCTAACAGCTACCCGAGCGCCTCCAAAAGAGACCTAACAACTCAAGAGTAGCTGCTTCGTGAATGAATCTACTGCCGGATCGGAATCGCGACCCGCTGAAAAGATCCGGCACTCAGTGGGCACCCGGTGTGGTATGGAGCGATGTAACTGTGCTGATTTTAAATTTCATTCGAGACCAGAACGTAGGTATTATTGCTACGCGGCATTTATAAAACACGATACAATGATATTTCCTTATTAAATTATTTCTTACTAGCTGACCCGGCAGACTTCGTTGTGCCTCAATCGATAAATAAAAGACCTAAACTTAAAGCAAACAAAAGGAATCCGTCCGACGGGGGACACATCAAAGGGAAAACAAAATTGTTATTTTTATTTAATTCCGAGCATTTTCATATTTATCTAAACCTTTTTTTTAAAGCTTCTCTGGACTTCTACAAATAATTCAACATCAAAATTAGCCAAATCGGTCCAGCCTTCTCGAGTTTTAGCGAGACTAACGAACAGAAATTCATTTTTATATATATATAGATAGATATCATTTCTATGTATTTCTATTTATAACTATTTTATTCAGCAATTAGACGAAACTCCATGCGCTGGATTGATCAGATAAAAAACCTTACCAAAACCTCACTTAACGAGTGCGTGCGCCAAGCCTCAGTTCACGAATTATGGAGAACAGCTGTCAAGGTTTTCATAAACAAGGATTCCACATGACCACGACTGGACTGCCAATAGTAACCGACTATGATGATGATGATTCAGCAATTTACATGCACACTTTATTTTATCTCGAATCGAATTTAATTATTCAAACAAAAGCGAAACGTAATTAGTTTTATAGCGGTTAATTTTAGATGAGGTTTATCAAAAATCATGATTTAATTGACACAAAATTAGAACCCAGATAAAAGTTTGCACGTTTACTTCTGTGTGTACAGGAATTTTGTTATGAAATCAATTTAACCTTTAAACTCCACGACCGAACTTATCAACGTACCGTATTAAAATTAATAATAATTAAACGTATAATAAGACTTTGTAATAAATTGTCGAGTAATAGTAAAGCTGCGTTCATGGCCTAGTTTCGTATTACGTGCCACACCTTCAGTAGGCACGCGTGACTTAAGACTGGTAGGCAGCGACTTGGCTCTGCCACCACTATAACCACTCACCATCAGGTGGGCCGTACGCACGTCTGCCTACTAGGGCAATAACAAAAAAAAACATACATTTTCTATTTTTCTAATACAGGCAGATGATCGGTCTACACCAGCGGCTCCCAAACTTATTTTGTCTACTGCCCACTTTGAGAATAAATTATTTTTTAACGCCCCCATTTTTTCACCTACTTACAAATCACTATAGGAAGAGCTCAGTCGGTGTCTAAGAGTCCTCCTAGATGATATTACAAATCGCTTCTCAAGCCTCTACACAACGGCTCCCTTTTTTTTCTGGGTCTCTTACCGCCCCCCTTGAGGCCTGCATTGCCCACAAGGGGGCGTTATCGCCCACTTTGGCAAAGGCTGGTCTACAGATAGTCGCTGTTGCCCTAACCATTGAGTTCCATGACGAATTTCCTCAGTTGGTCGCGATTCCCATGCGGTGGTAGATTCTACTTTTGCTTAGGGTTAGTGTTAACAAATTCTGTCAGGTTGAACCCGTGTGCTCACCTACCTATCTGAATATAGCTGGAATAACTCCTCGATGCTACTAGCACAAGGTAGACAAAAAAGAACAAGAAAACAAAACTGCGTGAAAATCCTCAGGCTCAAACGTTCTGAGCGAGAGTGTACTACCGCCATTAAAGTAAAAATTACGTAACATGAACTCTGTACTCATGAGTGCTCACGATTGAGACATTTTACATTGTTAACAGCCCTGTTGAAGTATGAAATTAAACAGCTTTTCTGTATGGTTAATCTAGTAAAAATGTTTCTATAATCTGTATTGTATCATGTAGTTGATAGTATTAACAATATCAGTCTGATTTATTAGCTTTTAATATCGAGATAGAGCATCCATATAAACACATAATATTCAGGCGTTGTCGACGCCCAATTTTCAAAGTACAACGACAATCATAGAATAAACACATTCTTGCCATTACTAAAAAAATCATAAGCGAAATCAGAGGACGTTGCATGGCGAATCGTAACATCATATAAATAAGGATCAAAAGATAATTTATAAAAAAATTAAATAAACACAAAAACAGTACTCATTATAATACGTAAGGTACATAAATTTGACCTCATAAAACGTCCGTGCCACAAACAAGGCATTATTACGTTCTCGGCCATGTCATAATTATTTATCACCATTTAAGCAAGTGGTAAGCGGAATTATTTCGGTGGATTACGCTTTAGGAAAAATAGTATAGGAAAAGTTGCTATTAATTTTTCCTAGCTCAGAAGGTAAGCCTTCCAACAAGTCGTAGACATTGTGATGTGAAAGCCGCCACCCACCTCAAGACATGAGGTGAAAGACACTGTTGTATTATATGACGGCTATCTTACCCTATGCAACTGTTTCAAAATCGTCATGGCCTAAAGAATAAGAGGTCCGGTGCATTCGTATCTAGCGATGCATCTGTGTTTACATCCCGCTGGCAAGTAACATCTAATGAAATGCCGACGTACTTAACAAATGTTCACGATTGACATCCACGGTGAAGGAATAACATCGTGTAATAAAAATGGAATCCGCAAAGTTATTATATAATTAGCGTAATTACTGGTGGTAGGACTCTTGTGAATCCGCACGAGATATATGGAAATGCTAGTGCAAGGTAGAGGGGGAAGAGGTCGGCCGAAGAAGACATGGATTGAATCTGTGAATGACGATATGGTAGAGAGAAGAGTGAGTGTTAAAATGACGGCTGATAGAAGAGAATGGAAGAGGAAAATTAGCTGTAGCAATCCCACCTAGTGGGATCAGGTGAAGAAGAAGAAGAAGAATTAATAAGTGGTAAAGTAAAATAGTATTCTCTCAAACAGTAACAGCATTCGGTCCTTGAACTTGTGCCTACGGGATTATAAATAGATTGCAATAAACACGGCGGTTTTGGCAGACGGCTAGTGTGCGCCAACTGTTCCACGCTATACCATTCCTCTATGTACCATATCTCACATTTATTTATAGATATATAACACAGATAGGGAATGTTGCAAGACCATCTGTTATCAATACTTCTGCGGCCGTTTTCAAAAGCCGCTGTATTAAATCAATTAATACTTTAATCAGAAGGTCAGAAGACGACGTTCGCGGTGAAGATCACGTCCTGATATCCAGGGGCGGCATGAGCTACGATAACTGTACTCCCAAAAATACATTGCAACTAAAATTGAGTCTATTTTCTCTCATATTAATAAAAATTTTGTATATAAGTAAACTAGGCCAATATTACCTTTTACAATTAATAAAAAATACTATACAGAATCACATGGGAACTCATCATAAGGTAAATATTTGCAATTGCTTTTTTTTATTGTTCAACACGTGATATCGTTTCAATGTAAATTTACGAAAAGAAATCATTGTGAGTACGTTACGCACATACGAGATTGTATCTTATTTGAAATACTTAGTAATCAGGTACGGCGAACCGGTACCACGGAATTCATGTTTTTATTGTATTGTGAAATAATAAGACCATCATGCAACTAACTGAGTTTCTTGCCGGATCTTTTCAGCAAAACGCGATTCCAATCCGGTGGTAGATTCTGCGAAGCACTGTTCTTGCTAGGGCTAGTGTTGGCAAATTCTCTCAGGTTTAACATTCGGTAGATATTGCGCTTTTTCTTCCTCCCGATGAAGGTTACGGGGCGACCTAAGAGAGCGAGGCTGCGCGGCACGCTTCTTACAACTATAGTCGTCTAGTTGGGTGACAGAGTGCAAGGGGGGTCGTTTGGTAGGTAGGACCCTAAAACATCCTTGGGTCTGCGGTCTGCTCCCAACATCTGACCAGATGAGACAGACCGTCCAGTCCCACATACCCCACGCGCCCCCTAGGCGCGGACACCTCGTACGGGATTGACCTCCTGCCCGAGGAAACAAAAAAAAAGTTACTGCGCTTGTTTCGTCCATCGATATGCCTTTGCTGATACTGGTTAGTTCTAGAGTTATGACAAAGGGGCTCTTGCGAGGCAAATTTTATTGATATATGATTGAGAGTTAGGGTCAGGAGTATGCGAAAACCCACGTGATTTAGTACTGTTTTAAGTGAAGACAAGATATTATTATGTATAATAAATATCTTGAACATTTCTGATAATTAATTGCTTTAGGTGTTCCGATAAAAGGTGTTCCAAGTTTACCCAACGACACGTTCTTATGAATTGTTACGAAAATCAAAATTGGTGATAAGACATTAGAATTTTTGTCTTATTACATTATTTTTATCTCAAACAAATATTTGTGGGACCGAATTCAGTTTTTACGTGAACTGAAAAATTTTCCGCGTCAACATAAATTCGTTTTGGGAATTTTGTTTTCACACAATGATAGTTAATTGTTTGAATCGTGATTATGAAAATCAGAAGTACACTGTGCAGACGAATCTGTCACTTTAGTGCGTGAATAATAAATATTATGACGGCCGTCTGGTGTAGTGGTAAGTGACATGGTCACTACACAAGGGGGTCGCGGGTTCGAATCCCGCCAAGGCAAGATATTTGTATGATACATATAAATGTCTTTTCCAGGGTTATGTATGTATATTAAATATGTGTATGTGTATAATAAAAATCTTATATTTATTTCCGTTATTTAGTGCCTGTAACACAAGTTCTTTACGAACTTATTACGGGACCAGTTAACGTGGCGTGACTGTTAGTAAATATTTATTTATTATTATTATGAGAAATAGCCCACTGAGTTTCTCGTTGGATCTTCTCAGAACTACTGTCAGGGGCAATGTTAGCAAATTCTCCTAGGTTCAGCCCGTAAGGGTGTACCTGGAATAACCTCTTAGGCTACCAGGGAATAGCTAGGGAAAAAAATAAAAAAAATCAATTGTTGTGTTTCAGTAAATTGAAAACCAATAATCACTTAAAAAAATACTATATAGTAGTAGTATATAAACATTTCATTAATATGGCCAACGTGTATAGACCGTTTATTACATACAAACTTAAAGTTACCGATTGCTTTTTTGTCACTATTTGTTTGCAACTTTGATGGTCACGCGCACAGCATCACGCGAAAGCTACCGGACCAATTGAACTTTTTGTGTGCAAAAACTTATGACTAGACTTACAAGCAGTGGTGGATCAAATACGAATATTCCTAAAAAAATGTTGTGGAGCGGAATGCGTCCATAGTTTTAGTTATGTTTTCAAAAAGTCATCAAAGTCATCTTTCATTAATAAAAAAAAAACAACCAAGTCGGAAAAAATCAATATCTAAATTTGTTTACTTTAAAAATATTTTTTCTTTAGTCAGGCATCAATGCTTTAAAACCCCGTTGGGAATATTTTGAAGCGAATGGAGTTTATTATGACTAAACAAACAGCTTGTAAAAAAAGATACACATTTTTACAAATTCACTTGAAACTCCCACATTTTATAAGCACCAATCTAATAGTACCTAGTCAGGTCATAAGTATTGTCACACAGTAAAAACTTTTCTTTTAGAATGCTGGCCACAAAAAAGTTTATTGAATTCGAATTTCGAATTGTTCATGAAATTAAAAATGTATACTTTTAGAATTTTACGCATTTTTAAATATGGAGTGGACGCTTAAAGAAGACCGTGTTGCAGTTATTGCGTTGCATCGTTGCGGTTACGCGCCAATTCAAATTTTTAACATACTGAAAAATTTGAATATAACCAAAAGATTCGTTTATCGTACCATCAAACGATACAATGAAGACTCTAGTGTAGATGACAGGTCAAGAAGTGGTCGCCCTCGGTCTGTTAGGACTCCAGCAGTGATAAAAGCTGTGAAGACGCGAATTCAAAGAAATCCCAAACGTAAGCAGAAACTGTTGGCCCTTCAGATGGGGTTATGCAGAACCACGGTGAAAAGGGTGTTAAATGAAGACTTAGGGCTTCGGGCATATCGAAGAAAAACAGGACATCGTTTGAATGCTCGTCTAATGGACCTGAGACTGAAGAGATGCCGCGCTTTGTTGAAGCGGTACGCGGGAAAAAAATATCGGGAAATTCTTTTTTCGGATGAAAAAATTTTTACCGTAGAAGAGAGCTACAACAAACAAAATGATAAGGTGTACGCACACAGTAGTGAAGAAGCGAGCAACCGTATTCCGCGTATCCAACGAGGTCATTTTCCATCCTCGCTCATGGTATGGTTGGGAGTTTCTTATTGGGGCTTAACAGAGGTACATTTTTGTGAGAAAGGTGTAAAAACGAATGCAGTTGTGTATCAAAATACAGTCCTGACGAACCTTGTGGAACCTGTTTCTCATACCATGTTCAATAACAGGCACTGGGTATTCCAACAAGATTCGGCGCCAGCTCATAGAGCGAAGAGCACACAAGACTGGCTGGCGGCGCGTGAAATCGACTTCATCCGGCACGAAGACTGGCCCTCCTCCAGTCCAGATTTGAATCCGTTAGATTACAAGATATGGCAACACTTGGAGGAAAAGGCGTGCTCAAAGCCTCATCCCAATTTGGAGTCACTCAAGACATCCTTGATTAAGGCAGCCACCGATATTGACATGGATCTCGTTCGTGCTGCGATAGACGACTGGCCGCGCAGATTGAAGGCCTTTATTCAAAATCACGGAGGTCATTTTGAATAAACTTTAGTGTCATAAGAATCTATGTTTTGTTAAGTTCATTTTGGTATATGAATGGTTACATAATGAATAAACTTGTTTCAATTATTTTACATTAAACATGTGACAGAAATTATGACATGACTAGGTATATAGTAATGATGCGTTTAGTAACATCTATATCTGTTTTCTATTTTCATATGTAATGAAGATTGACAATATAAACTTTCCAACAATTCGATTTCCACTTTATATTATCGTTTTCCTAAGCTTTACTTAATCATATTAAATTAACTAAGCATGTTTAACTTCATCCCCTATAGTAACAAATTATTTGAATGCTCATTAGGCCAATACATATTTATGATTAAGTACAAAAACCTTTCAAAGCAAACGGTTCGTTTTTGTTTGATCTAGTTTTCAATATCAAAGGTACATTGAAATTGCAGCAATTGACACAGTACAGTGCGCGCCCTCGTCCGTAACCCTGAATCAACAAAAGAACTCAAACACAGACTTTTGATCACGAAATCATAGCGTTTTTGTACACTAACCGGATACAAACTTCACTGTTTCCTGTTATGTTGTTTTTTTTTTAAATATCGTTTGCCAAAACAAATTTTTCAAGAGCTCTCGTTCAAGGGACATATCCGTATGACTTTCTCGCCGGATCTTCTCAGTGGGTCGCGATTCCGATCGGGTAGTAGATTCAGCGAAGCACTGCTGCTCTTGCTCGGGGAGATATTAGCAGTCTCTCAAACTGAGCCCCGTGAGCCCGCCCGCGCATCCGTTGAAGCCAGAATAGCTGCCACTCAAGGCTTGGTATTGGATGCATTCTTCCGAATTTTAGATGGTTACGTCATCGGTGAATGCTATACTGTTTAAGTTTCACTTCGCCAACAAGCTATACTAGAAATTAAATAATATACTCAATACTTATATCATAGTTTGCTCACTCGAGAACATACCTGTATATGCATTTATACCAAACCAACAAATCATAGCTCAGTGTTTACAAACAAACCTTAGTTGACATTTGCCTTCTGTGAAAATTGTTTTGTTATTCTAAATAGATCACAAAGTCACGACGCCTGTTATTTGATCTTACTCCGTATTCCTAGAAGGACGGTATAAATTGTACGGCTCTGTAATAACTTTTTGATACGCTGTTAAATCAAAACGGCTCTTATATATTTCAATAAAATTATTTAGTTATTATTGAAGACGTCGTGGCCTAAAGGATAAGATGTCCGGTGCATTCGTATATAGCGATGCAACGGTGTTCGGATCCCGCAAGGGGGTCCCAATTTTTTTAATGAAGTACGTACTTAACAAATAAATGTTCACGATTGACTTCCACGGTGAAGGAATAACATCGTGTAATAAAAATCAAACCCGAAAAATTATAATTTACGTAATTACTGGTGGTAGGACCTCTTGTGAGTCCGAACGGGTAGATGCCACCACCCTGCCCATTTCTGCCGTGAAGCAGTAATGTGTTTCGGTTTGAAGGGTGGAGAAGCCGTTCTACTATTAAAACGGAGACCTTACAACTCATGTGTCGAGGTGGGTGCCGGCTTTTACGTTGTAGACGTCTTTGGGCTCCGGTTACCACTTAACACCAGGTGGACCGTGAGCTCGTCCACCTATCTAAGCTACAACAAAAACAAAAAAATATAAACATCATATTTCGCTATCCGTAAATGAAATAGTCATAATTTCGATTTTACGATCATTTAATGTTTGAAAGCGCAGTCGACACAAAAAACATACATTATTTAAACTATTCAATAACACCCTATGATATACAACAAATAGCAGCATAAAGATTGGCATACGAATATGTATGTTCCGGATGTCTAGGCATGCGATATGAAAAATATCCAGGCATGCAGCCAAAACTTCAAATACGCACATGTATTATTCATGAGAGTCTTTGTTGGATGTTGATGACAGCTCGGGAGCTTTTTTTGTTAAGCCCGGACGAGAAGATTAGCTAAGGCGTAGTTAGAATTGAGGGCGTTGTGGGCCAATCGTTATTGCGTTGTTCGGGGTATCAGAAAGCAACGAAGCTCAAAAATACGTAAAAACACAGAGGGCCGGGCAACCCATCTGAGACACATTGCGTTTCTTTCGACATCCATTCTGTACGATTTTTTTTTATTGCCTTTGCAGGCAGGAAGATGGTTAGTAACACCAAAGGTACAGCCAAGTTCCTGTCTACAGCAGAGGACTCGCCGCTAACCTCGATTGAAGAAGAACATGTCATGGCACTAGGGAAACGCCGTGAATGTCCCTTCGAGATTATTCCAAAGCCGGATGGTTGATAGCAAAAATTAACTCTGGAAACGCACTGTGGATGAACGCAAAAAGATTCCAAATAATATGGATGAAACTGGTGGTAAAGAGAAGATGAAGAGATCATCTCGAACATTTTCTGAGAGAACTCTCCACTACGGCACAAAACACAGAGTAAACCGAAGTCCCACCGCAAACCCAGAGGTTCCAAACGATCCGTGGTTTATCCACAATCAAAATGGCTCTCTCCTGGTTGAAGTCAAATGAGAGCAGTCTACTCCGCATGAGGCCAACCCTATGCTTTATAAAACGCAAGTCTTGTGCTGCTCAGTTCTGATTCCCCCTTTTAATAAAACGAACGATCTTCCACGTCCCAAAAAAACTTCCATTGGTTTAATATTTTTAAACCGACTTGATCCTTTAAATCTTTCTCTTTTAATAGAAAGAAATACTTACGCTGTTTTACAGTAGAAATAGCTAAGTACTAACAATGAGTAATATCAAATCTAAAAAATCTTTGAACAATTTAAGTAGCCGATACCGGTAAGATAAACGTTTTTTTTTTCATAACACAGAGCGTGTGTTTGAACAATTTTCCGCATAACACGCGATAAGCTACTGCAGACAAATAATAAGCGTTATCAACGACATTGTGAATTCTATGAATCGCCCAGTTTTGGAACGAAATGAGAAATGTCTCAAGTATGATTTTTCCAGATTTTTTTCAGATTCAACACCATTATTTTATCAACAACCGAAACGACATAAGTGGGGCGATTAGATGGAAGGGATAAGATTCGAAAGACTTATATACTTGGGTCATATATTGAGCAATAGAGAAAACCGGTTTTGCGAAGGCTAATATCTGTCTAATATCTGACAAGGGTCAAATTATCAAGTATTTTCCGAAGTTAATGCTATGCTATGTTACGAAGCCGCCCGACGGAGAATTATCCTGCCCGTATCTGTGGCAAAGCAATTAAATGTTACAGTTCAAAAGCCAGACCATTTGTATAAACGTAAAAGTCGAATTGAGACTCAGACATCCTAATTACGTGACTGCCGTTACCGACCTGGAGTTATAAGTTTCAAATTGTATAGTGTGACAGTTGTCGCCCCCTTCTTAAACCGGAACGCATGACTGCTTGGGAGCGAAAATAGGCCAATTGGAGCTACCTACGAGTGCGCGCATCTACCGCCATTGTATACGCAAATTTAAATATTTTGCAAGTTTATAGCACGACGCTATTCCTTCATCGTGGAAGTCAGCTTGATTAGATAAATTTAGCACCTGCCTACGGGATTTCAGAAGCGGCGTAGTCACATTGCAAGACCTTCACCGCTATTCTTCTTCGTCACAAAATGATCACAGATTTCTGTATGAAAGATCGGGACATCCGTCGGACTAATCCAACTGTGAAATCTACTTTACGGTTCCGAACTGGCCAGGAAAATTAACGTTATTGTTTATACAAACCCCCCGATCGTGATCTCCATATTTGCCTAAATTAATCAAAAAATTGACAAAGACAAAACAAAATAATAGTCTAGATATCGAAACACCCGACATTGAATGGTCAATAAACTAGTCGCGAAATATTCTGCTCGTTTCCGTTTTTTTTTACTCAATTATAATTGGTAATTTATTTGGACAAGTGTTTAACAGGGTCACTTACACTGTCAATGGCTATCACGATAGCATTAATTTATAATAGTTTATTATAAACCTTTTCTAAATATAGCTATGTAATATGTAATTCCACAGAATATCAAAAAAACTACTGTACATTTTTTTATTGTATAGACGAGTGAACGAAATTGCGGAGCATCTTGTTTTAAGCGATGACTACAAGAAAGCCGTAACACATGAGGTCTGTCTCATGTTGTATTGTACGATGGAAAGCTGATGCTTTCGTAGCAGAAATGAACAAGGCGATGTTACGGATACCTGTGAGCTTACACTACACAATTAAGTGAATTATGACTATGCCGATTTTATGTGAACCTTTACGCAGATTTCGATTCGATTCCTATCTTATCCTTTAGGCCAGGATGACTTCATAAAAGCGGCCAAGAAGCGGCTCGGTTGTTTCGCGACTGTTGCTGATGTCCATTATCTAACAACATACCAAAAAGTAGATAGTAAAGTCCTTGGATATACTATGGCAATACTATGCTCTTTCACCCAGCGAAGTTGGGTAAATTGTTTTACTTAGTCAATTTAGTATTTCTTGAGGTTTAAAATGTAATAAAAGTGGCTTATCAACTCTTTAGTACCTGTGAAAGTGCACGAGTGTGGGAGAATCAAACAAAGCGGCTAGACGTGACTTTCTCGGGTTCCTCCAAAAACTCCACTGAAGTCTCAGTAAATAACAAACATTTTAGGTTTTATTTGATCAAATCTCATTACGATTCACTTAATTTTAATCTGAATTAATTGCAGTCTCAAATAAAGCGACTTCACCTAATTTTGCTCTATTTCATTTTTCGGAAAAACAGAATACGTATGTATTTTATAATTGAAGATTTTTATAAATTCGAAATTGGCAACAACGACATTTAAAATAGCCAATACATAAAAATGCAGAAGAATAAATTTAAATAATATTAATTTCTAATTTAAATAATATTAACTAAAATCTGATTCTACATGTCAAATGGACATTCCGAGTTCTGTTTCGTCAGGATTCAGAAGATTGAATGGAAATGCGATAGTAAGCTTTTGAGTCGATTTGGTTTAGTGCAGCTAACCCACAACACCGGATTCCAACGCGTGGGATGATGATTGAACATTACGCCAAAAAGAGAAAGGAGGTTCTAAAACGACTTTTATCACAGTCTAAATTGTTTCTTTGAGAGCGTTGACGCTTGTATGTGTTTGTAATAAAAAGCTATGATTTTCTCCAATTTTACGAATACCAGAAATGCAGATACAAAACATACTATGAAAATGCGATAAACTTTAATCCTTTCTCAAAAGCCTCACAGCAATGAGTTTGTGTTACGCTACCATCGTCAATGACACAACACGTAGATTAGATAATGCTCATCTGTTATTGCTAACTTCTACTTTTTTGTAGCTGCTTCGCGAATGAATCTACTAGCGGATCAGAATCCCGACCTGTTAAGAAGATCCGTCGAGAAACTCAACGATCTGATGTTTAGGTTAGGTTGCATGTCGAAATCCTTGCCGAGTTCGACGAGTACGGTTACCGGGGTTCTTACTCCTAGTATTAGAGCTAAAGGTATCTAATGCAAGGGGATCTGATAGATCAGTAAGGACGTGTTTAGGGCAGGACTCAAAAGCATTCTATCTATTAGCCCACAGAGGTTCACTGCTGGACATAAGCCTCGCCACAACAATCGGTCCTGCGCCGCTTCCATCCAGCATTACCTATTATTCATTCATATATAAGGTTGGGGAAATTTTCTTCGCATTTTTTAAGAAAATGCATAACATTTTTTAATATACTTTATTCACATTTAACTAAAGTATGTAGGTATCATTTTGTTCGATAACTTTTTGCCATCTTGTAGGTAGGGACGTGATCCCATTGCTATAGAAATTTTGGGGCTTCTGGTCAAAATACCGCGACAATTGGTTTTGGCAGTCCTCTCGTGATGTTAACCTGACACTGCCTAAAGAATTCTGAAGAGACCGAAACAGGTGGAAATCTGAAGGTGCAAGGTCAGGACTATACGGCGGATGCATTAACACCTCCCAGCCAAGCTCACTTAATTTTTGCTGAGTGACTAAAGATGTATGAGGTCTAGCGTTATCGTGATGAAAAACCGCACCCCTTCTGTTGATTAATTCCGGCTGCTTTCTATCAACATCTTGCTTTAATCTCATCAGTTGTTCGCAGTAGAGTTCAGAATCGATGTTCCTGTTTGGCGGTAACAGCTCATAATGAATAATGCCCTTACAATCCCACCGCACACACAGCATCAACTTGTTGCGAGTTAACCCGGGTTTCGCCACACTCTGTGAAGCCTGACCGGCCTTTGACCACGACCTTTTTCGTACGTTCTTGTCGTACGTGATCCACTTTTCATCACCAGTTATCAGCTTCTTCAAAAATGGTTCGGTTTCATTACGTCGTAATAAAAAATCACAAATGAGTACACGGTTCATTAGGTTTCTTTCAGTGAGCTCGTGAGGGGTACCTCACTGACAGAAATATCGAGCTTTTTTGTGGACCCCGTTTTTTTCAAATGCGCCAAAACTGTTTTGTGGTCAATTCCCAGTTCTTCAGCTACGTCGTAACTACTGATATGCCGATCTTGCTCCACTTTTTCTAAAATGGCATCCATTTTAACCGTAATAAGGTGACTAGAGCGACGTGCATTCTTGATATCAAAATTTCCGGATTGAAAACGCTTAAACCAAATTTGTGCTACTCTCACAGACACTGCACTAGGTCCATAAACATCGCAAATTTTTTTCGCGGCCTCCGTTGCATTTTTACCTTTTTTGTAGTAAAATTTTAAAAGTATCGAATTTGTTCATTAGCTTCACTCATCTTAACAGTACGAAAAATAATTAAAAATCACACATTTCCTAAATTGAATTTGGAATTATCTTCTTTAAAATTTAAACTTTTAATGATACCAAAACCAAACCAGATACAAATAGTATAGCCAAAGAGATTTTATTACAAGTTCATAGTTACTATAATACGAAAAGACTTTTTCCCCAACCTATTATTATACGAAATTATTCATAGATTGGTTAGATTTTAACATTCGATTTCTAAATATTTAGCACACAGTTAATATGTTAAACGAATCCGGTTCACGATTTCTGCTTAGAAACATTATACTATATAAGCTGCCTAGGACTGGTTTTAGTAAATATATGATTGTACAAAAAATACATGCATCTAAAACCGATCGGCAGGTAATATAGCACGATATTATTCGTTATAATTCTTACATTAAAATTCGTATCGTTCGTATAAAATTAACATTGTTTGTTATATATGCGTTGATGCGCTGTTTATACTATTGAATTTCTTTGTACAGTTGTCACGTCATGAAAGCTTTTTTGCATAATACACAGTTGTTATGGTAACGTAAGTATTAGGCGACTGCCTACTGAATTTCTCGCCGGATCTTCTCAGTGGGTCGCGTTTTTGATCCGGTGTTAGATTCTGCGGAGCACTGCTCTTGCTAGGGCCAGTGTTAGCAACACTCCCGGTTTGAGCCCCGTGATCTCACCTACACGTCAAGGAGAACCTGAAATAGCCTGTCAAAGCTATCAGCAAAGGTAGGAAAAAAAAATTAGGCCTAAACCTAGCCTAAACCAATTTTAAATACATACATACGTTTTACGACGCAGAAAAGTGTGGTTTTAACATAGAAAAGAACAGAAGTAATATTCTAATGATTCCGTTTGGGAGTTGCATATAGGTACTTCCGGATATCTGAATTTGTGAAAAACTCAGTTTTTTTTTGCAACAATAAGCAGATATCCCTGCGGGCTTTCATCATGAATAGCATTAATAGATCATTCTCGCAACAGAACACGCAAACATTGATGATTTATAACCTAGAGTGTAAACGAATTCTAAGATTATTGATTTCACAGACTAGGAGCTCAGTAGCAACGAAACGCATTTAAATTTCTGATTTCTAATGGTTGTTTACATTACATTCCAAGGTTAAAGTGGGTCAGTATCTATGACCAATGGAATTACCACCAAATTATCGTCTTTTTTTCTTTTTTAAATTCAAAATTATTAATTTATACGTGACACGTTATGTTTTTTTTTTTCATTGCTTAATGGGTGGACGAGCTCACAGCCCACCTGGTGTTAAGTGGCAAACCACTGTTCACTGTCAAATTCCATTTAAAACAAAGAATATTTCGGAAATAAAAAACGACTCGCTCGGTAATCCATAAGCATACCTCATTAACAATTGTATCATATCAATGATTTAAGAGATTACATCATATTTCTTGTGTATATTACAATTATCTTGCCCGAAAGGACACAAATAAACAAAACAAACATTCACACTTGTCGTCATTCGCATAATAAACTTTATTAGGTGATAAAAACATTGTCTTTTGAATAAAACTTGAATGAACTAGATGAGAACTTTTCTGCATATTTTTTAATATACAAATCTATTTGTGGCAGGATGTTTGGCGATCACGCACCGAGACGTATCCATGAGTTTTTGTTCTGACGCTTTTTTCCCTACCTAAGCTGATAGCCTTGAGAAGATATATCAGCGTTACCCTAGCGTGTAGGTGAGCTCTCGGGGCTCAAACCAAGTGTTGCTAACAATGGCCCTAGCAAGAGCAGTGCTTCGCGGAATCTACCACCGGATCAGAAACGCGACCCGCTGAGAAGTTCCGGCGAGAAACTCGGTGGGCTGATCTGTCGCCATAACACTGATTTGAAAGTCAGTATAGGTACTTAATATTGAGGAAAAATGCCAAAAAAAAAAAAAAAAATTCCCGTTGAACCCTAGTGCTCGAAATTCTTTAAAATGAGTCCGTCACCACATTTTTGCTAAGTACCGTCGGAATCAGAAGCAGGGATCAACCCTGCTAACTAGGAACAGATAGAAACAGTGTCATAATTTTTACCAACCAACATGACCTTTTGCATAACACTATTTTGGTTACATTTCAAACGAGGCTTGTGTAGAGTATTAAGCAGTAGGCAGCGGCTTGGTCCTGCTCCTGACATTGCCGAAGTCCATAGGCGACGGTAACCACTCATCATCGGGTGGGCCGTATGTTAGTCTGCCTACAAGGACAAAAAAAAACATTTTCCATAGCCGTAGGTACACTACAATTAGGCCTCAGTAGTGGTCCATGCAGAGCGTCGACTGACGACTTCCACGGGAACCCATATCCATACCCATTTTGGCTATCTAGCCCGAGACCACTACGCATGATTAATAAGTTCACCAACACTAATAATAATAATAATAATAATAATGTTTTTATTTCAAGTATCCATGACTCATATAAATTGTTAATAAAACTTGACCTATGTTAGTAGTTATATTTAGATCACAATGAATTACTGTGGTAACATCCCATGGGCGATGGCACCACAGCGACCCATGTATATACAGTCCAGCCTGCTTGCGATCATGCTCAGGATACTGTTGGAGCTGGCCCTCACTCTGTTTACCAGAGATGCACACCTCTTACGCATGGTAGCGTAAAAACAATCTATGTGCGCGTCTGCAAACATCCCTGATGCGCTACAAAAGCGGGGCAGCACCACCAGCACCCTAAACGCGTTATTGTATTGAACACGGAGAGCATTGTACGATCTTTGAGTATATCCAGCCCACAAGCTGCACGTGTAAAAGTTAGTACAGTAGGCCCTAAAGAGGGTGACCTTGACTTTAAGTGAACACCGTGCAAACCTGCGAGCTATCATGTTTGCTCTAACCGACAACGCTCTCCGCTCTCGTTCAATATCTTCATCATCTTTGAGATCAGGGGTCAACACATGGCCGAGATATTTAAATTTATAAACTCTTGTCAATGGCGTTCCGTTGAGTACTACGGGAGGTATTTTATCATGCGTCCCACCCCTGGTCTCAAAGACCATGATCTCCGACTTTTTACAGTTGTACACCAAACCGTGTGATTTGGCGTATCCCTCACACAAAGAAACAAGTTGCCTTAGGCCACAGATAGACGCGCTCAGCAGCACCATATCGTCTGCGTAGCTGATGTTGTTTACGCACACCCCGTCTATGAAACAACCAATCCTGGTCCTACTGAGCTCGCCGATCAGCTCATTCATATACAGGTTGAAGAGCGTAGGCGAACTCAACCCGCCTTGTCTCACCCCGCACTCCAACCTATACGGAAGAGACAAAGCCCCAGCCCATCGCACATTGTTGATCTGGTTCCCATACCAAAACTTTAGAATGTTATTTATTTCCGTGGGTAGTTTAATATTTTCCAACTTTTTCCACAAGACGTCATAGGAAACCAAATCAAACGCCTTGGACAGATCAAGAAAGCAGGCATAAACAGGTGTTCCTCGCCGCGTGTAGTATTTGACAGCATGCTTAAGACTTAAGATTGCACTCTCTGTCGACAAACCTGAACGGAATCCGAATTGGTTATCATGAAGATTTACATATTTATTTAGTTTAAAGTTAAGCATGCTGTCCAACACTTTGGATATAACAGTAGCTAGTGAGATAGGCCTATAGTTACTGCTATCTGCAAGGTCTCCAGTCTTATTTTTAGCTATTGGTACAACTATTGTTCGTATCATTTCCCTTGGCAAATAATTTAAAGTAATTGACTTTTTAAGCATGAAAGTGTGAGGAAATCGATTCACTCCTTCGCGAAGTTAATAAACCCGCCGACCCGACTGTTACTGGTAACACGACTGCTCCGTGCAAATTGAAGTTTATCGTCACGCAGCGTAGACGTGTCTAAGAAATAAATGGTTAAATTTGATGGACATTTTTAAGTTTACACGACAAAAATCCTTAAGAATTTCACCAAAAAAATGTACCAAAAGACCGATGGCAACAGATCATTAATATTATTATTTGTTCCTAATATCCTGACCAGGATAAACAAGGCAATTGTTTTTTTTTTTCAATCGGTTGAATCATCTTTTTTTACGTACATTCTTCTAAAGGACAACACATAGGATGTTTTGAGGAGATAACCTTACTTAAGTACAGTTAGCGTATTTAGAGACTAGAATTAATCTCCGATATCATAACGTTTATGACTTCGATTCATAAGCTGCTGCAATCTCCTTGTTTAATATAATTTAAGATAAAATGCCATGCAAATGCCCAGACAATTACACAATGTTTGTCTGGGTATTATGTCAGGCCCTTCAATGCTACTGATAAGGAGTTGTGTGTTTATAACTCCTTATTACAATACATCTGTTCTTTTTTAATTGCCATTGTGAGTAAGCGAGCATAAGGCCCACGTGATGGTGAGTGGTTACCGTCGCTCATCGACAGGGCCGGATTTAGAGGTCTGGAGGCCTCGGGGCAGCAGGGGAGCGGAGGCCACCTGGCCGCAAATTATTTTCCAAATAAAATGAACACTTTTTTCAGTCGAGTTTTCCAATAAATAATTTATTGTGAAACCCCGTAGATTCTCTTAGTATTTAATACTCTTAGTATGTAATACAAACATACATAAATACAATCGGAGACAGTAATTATCTGAAATTAAATTTTAATGTTAACTTTAAGGTTAAGTAAAACGACGAAAAAAAGAATAGGTATCGAAAGAGAAGGAAAAGATATTAACTACTGTTTACTTGTCGGAATTTGAAAGGTTTTTATTCCAAAGTCCTATAATGGCCCCCAGGTTGCCATCCCCTAAGTGCGGTCCTGCTCATCGGACTCAGGAAGAAACCGATAAAAAATCAATTTTACAATATACAAAGGAATTAGGCTCTTCGTTTAGCTCGGTCTTTTATACTTTAACCGACTGCCAGAGTTGGATCATACTTTTCGAGTGTATTTATATGTAATACAAGCAAAGAAATTAAACATATTTGTGTGTAATGTAAACTGCAACCCCATAATTAACATTCAAGTTTTTTTTAATGATACAGTTTATTAGAGATGACTCGAGATGAGAGATATATAAATACATATTTTAGACTTTTTCCGTCTGCGACGACTGGCTTGCAACGATGTATTGAACACGTTTAAGGATCCTTCAAGGTTGCGAGCGAACGGAACGTTCTGTATTGGATTTAGATTATTTTATCGGCTTAAAGAATATTCCGGCTTGTTGCCTCTAATGCAAACGCTTCAAAAGCTAGTTCGTTAAAAACGCAAAATTGTAACCGTAAATTATTTAACTAGCAAATACAAGTTAAGCGCTTGTGATGCGAGTTTAAAGATTTTAATTAGTGCCTTCTATGTATTTGTGTTTTGGCTATTTTTTATTGCATATGCATACGAATGAGCCCACGACTGGCTTAGTACGTATTAAGTGGTTACACAACGTTAATGTCGCTACTGGCTTTGATACATGAGGTGTTATTTTAAATGTATAGTATAATAGTTTTGACAAATAGGCAGTTGTAATAGTCCAAGATCCCAGGGGGCGTCTGGGGGCGTCACGTATCTTCTGACGAACGAAATGTTCGGCCGACGGACAGTGTCTGGGAGTATTGGCGACTTACTTTTAAGGATATTACCTAAAATATACGCAAAAATCAGCTGTCAGAATTTACGTGAAGTTCGTAATGATTTTATGTACCTTGAGTACCTGATACCTGAAAATTGGCCGTCTAAGCAAGGTAGCAGGCAGGCATGCGTTTTTAGTACATACTAACACTACGCAATCGGCCACATTTCGTTCGTCAGAAAATACGTGACGTCTGGGGGCCCTGGGATCTTACTCTAGAAGTCGTCATGCAACGCAATTTTCTTTTCCACGAACTTGGGTTTCATTTTCATTCGTACATTATCTTATGTATTCAGATTACGAGCACCGGGCAGGCGACATAATAACGTTGTTTTGGGAACAGCAATTAGTTAGCAACACAGATAAATTGAAATTAATTCGATACCGCGTCCTGCCGGGCCAATAAATCTAGAAGGAGCGTCATTGACCAATCACGATGCAGATTTAAATGACGACAACGCACATAGGTTAAGTGAATACGTGAACTTGATTGAAACAGAATCGTTACTGATTCAAAACACATGACCGAATGAGAGACTGTCGATTGTGTGACAGCGAGACAGTGATTTAAACATAACTAAAATAATTAAGTAATATTTTAAGGTTGAATATTATTCAAGATGTTATTGGTTCTTCATCGTGGAAATAATTCGGAAACATGTTTGTTTGAAATAATTATGTAAACATAATGAAATGAAAATGCAACAGAATTTAGAGCTAATATCCGTGCATTATGAGCATGCAATCGGAACGAATAGAATTAACTACAAAATCATAGCATTTATTTTGAGTTGACAGAACGATTGTTCTTATACTAGAGATCCCGCAGTAGTCGAAATTCGACTATAATTAATTAGAATTGTAAGTTTGTACACTATTATGATTGTATTTTATACTTCTATAATCACAATTTTCGCCAAGACTACACTATAAAAATATTAACAAAGACAAACAATATTTAATCTATTCTCAATTTGACAACAGATGTCAAAAACAATAGATTGACAATAAATAGTATGCATGCGTTTGTGCGTCGAATACATGGTATGTACTGTATGTAATGTTTTCTTTATTGATTTAATGTATCTTTTATGCATTATTTTAAAAAAATATTAGCATTGTGCACTTCTTCTCTATATTCTCTATAAGTGTGGAAAATGTCATACTCCTCCGTCCGCGCAATTTTCGTAAAAAGGGATACAACGTTTTTGCTTCACGTATTAATATATTGATAAGATTTATATCTCATTTAATTTCATTTCATTCCAATTGATTAAAGTATCAAATAAATCAACTTCATTTCATTTCGCTCCAATAAAGGAGAATAAAAATAATTTTACTGAACAACATAAATTACTTGGGGTGTCTGTGTATTCTTTTTTTTGTAGGAAGGAAATATTACTGGTGGCTCGGAGGCCTTTCCAGTTTCACCGGGACATGTCGCCTTTTCGCATTAAAAGTGTACAATTTCCAAAAATATTCGAAATAAATAGATACATTTGCTATCACCAGTATTTTTCACATAAATACATAAGAAAGCGTACGTGAGAAGAGTGAAAAAAAGAGCATAGTTTAGTTTTAGTTTTTTTTTTAGTTTACCTATGTTTTGACTACTATGAAAAATATTAATATATCTTGTATCTTACTTCAAAAGACAGATAATGTAACTGGTAAAAAATAAATGTTGTAAATATAATTAATATTAGAAATATTACATGTTAAACCTTTAAAACACTCTCATGTAAAATTAGTAAGTTTTACGATTATATAGTTTTAATGCGAGAAGACGATGTGGGCTCAGTTAGGGGTGGTATTTGCTAACAGCTGCCCGGGCGCCGAAGGAGACCTAACAACTCAAGAGCAACTGCTTCGCGAATGAATATACATACTACCGGATCGGAATCGCGACCCGCTGAGAGGATCCGGCGAGAAACTCAGCGGGCGGTTCTTTATGTACTTAATAAATTTTGAAATTCAAAAGACTTTCTTTTCTTCTTCGCTATCGTCGTGCAGTGTTGGAGGGCCAGTCAAAATACATAAGCATATATAAAATTTAAACGTATGGAATTGACATGACTGTCAAATTATAGTAGGCAGCGGCTTGGCTCTGCCCCTGGCATTGCTGACGTCCATAAGCGACGGTGACCATCAGGTGGGCCGTATGCTCGTCTGCCTACAAAGGCAATAATAAAAAAAATAATAATAAATAAAAAACTCTATGGGCACAGTTAATCACCGAGTACATAACAAGACTTTCTTGTTTACCGCATTTTATATACGAGAACATAGGTCGGACACAAATATGTTTACGAACATAGTAAATTGGTGTAGCAGCTTATATTTTGTTTATTTAGGTCGTGCGAAAGCAAATACTTTTATATTTCGTGTAGATGTTTGACACGAGTACCTTGTTAGTACACGAGTGGTGTTGAGCGGTTAATCAAATATTAATTTTTTACTAGCTGACCCGGCAGACTTCGTAGTGCCTCAATGGAGCTATAAAATACCTAAAATTTTGTATAAAATAAACTTAACAAAAGGAATCCGCCCTTGCACATCAAAGGAAAACAAATTTGTTATTTTTATTTAATTCCGAGCATTTTCATATTTATCTACCTTTTAAACCTTCCCTGGACTTCCACAAATGATTCAAGACCAAAATTAGCTAAATCGGTACAGCCGTTCTCGAGTTTTAGCGAGACTAACGAACAGCAATTCATTTTTATATATACAGATTTAACAGTAGAGTCGATTGCTTTTTTTGTTTTTTTTTTGTTTATTACGCTACACAATTACAATAGCTATTCTAATAAGATCAACTATAACTATATGAAGTGTTAAGTATCTCCATTTTTTTTGCTACTACGTAAAATTTATTAAAGCAGATTCTACTAATTAATTACAGTGAGTTTACGTATGTGTATACATTTTATCAGTGTCGCAACTAGGTTATATTTAAATAAGTTGTTGGTGAAATGTTCTGATAATAATATAATTACAGAGATAGAAAGCGTTTGTTTGATATGTAAATAATGGGTTTGTTTGTGATTTATTGTTTGGTAACATACGTGAATGTAATTGGTGTTAAGTTTAGAAGACAATTGTTTTAAGTGTTGTTGTAAGAACCGCTTGGAAAAATAAGAGCAGCTGCGATAGTAGTAGGGTAGTTGATAATCATTACGATAACAATACGTACGAAATCTATCTTCAATCTATATCTCTATATATAAAAATGAATTACTGTTCGTTAGTCTCGCTAAAACTCGAGAACGGCTGGACCGATTGAGCTAATTTTGGTCTTGAATCATTTGTGGAAGTCCAGAGAAGTTTTAAAAGGTAGATAAATATGAAAACGCTCGGAATTAAATCAAAATAACAATTTTGTTCTCCCTTTGATGTATCCCCCGTCGGACGGATTCCGTTTGTTTGTTTTAAGTTTATTTTATACAAAAGTTTACGTCTTTTATTTGTCGATTGAGGCACTACTATGTCTGCCGGGTCAGCTAGTAAACAATAAAATCACATCTTTCATGACTTTTGCGCTAAACGCGTTAGGATGACGCACGAGGTAAATGACCTTGCACGGCGGGAGCACGTTCACAAGTTTCGTTATAGATTGCGGCTTCTCGAATTACGTACTCACTAAATAGCAGTGCATTATTAAAATTTATTCTTTGGCAACGGTACTTTAAGCCACGTAAGTTTTCTCTCAATCTCGCGAATTACGTACATATTATCTTTTTTTTTAATAAATTTACTGTGTTATAGTAAAAATAAGGTGAATTGCAAGGTAGAAAATAAAAATATACATGTGCTTTCTTTACAAGTGATTCAATATAGACTTTAAGATTTTAATGTCATTTCAAAAACGCCTTCCAAATAAACCAATGGGTTGACAATACCTACTCGTGATTACAAAAAAGTTACCAACAGGATACGCGTATTGTATTCAACCGAATTGGCAACCAACCATTACGTTCAATCATACAAGATTGTCGCATCATGATCGTACGATAACAGGCGAACCTGGTACGCATTATATTGATCAAAGTCCGTTTGACACTTTCATTTTAAACGTTCAATTGGTAACTTCGACGGCATAATAGTTTGGCATAGCAAATAATAAATAACATAACAAATATCTACATATCTCAAAGGAGAATGAGTTAGCATTCCTGACTACTGGACCGAAGTTTGTAGCTTCGATTACCAATTTGGGCAAACATTCGTGTGATGAACAGGTTTGTTTGCTCGTTGTCTGGGTGTTTAATATCTATATACGTATATATTTCAACCTATATAAGTATGTATTAGTGCAGACTTTCTCAAAGTGGGTGATAACGCCTACTTGTGGGCGCAGCAGGCCTAAAGGGGGGCGGTAAGAAACCTAGATAAAAATGGGGGCGTTGTGTAGAGTCTTTGGTGGCGATTTGTAATTTCATTTAGGAGGACTCTTAGACACCGACTAAGCTCTCGCTATAGTGGTTTTTAAATAGATGAAAAAATGGGGGCGTTACAAAATAATTTATACTCAAAGTGGGCAGTAGAAGTTTGGGAACTCCTGTATGCCTAGTAGTGCCTAGTAGTGCCTAGTTCACATAGTACTAGGAATCTTAGTTTAAAGCCGTAATAATGATCGTGTATGATCACTTCCAATTAAAATCATTTATATTCCCTTTATTCTGTTACAGAGACTTTTATGGATTGCGTTTCATCAAAGAAGAAAGGTTCTAATAAAGCATGTTTTAAATATAATGCGTTCCTACAGCCAATTGCGTAACATAAAATGCTGTAATAACTTCGGGCGGCATCTCGATGAACCGTTAAAATATTCAACAAGGGCACACAGCGGAAAAAGCGTTTATCACCAGCCCGTTTTATATTCATGTAATACAAACTTTTCCACGACACGATTACATACTGTCATTCGGCAAACATTCGTTTTTATCACGGAACTGCACAATTGTCACACGTGAAAAACACCATAATAAAATCATAATTAAAACGGAAAATTAAGAAACAAACAAAATCGTTCTTTGGAAACCATATTATATAATTACCGCTCCTCTCTCGTAAGGCGTGGAACTGTATAATTAAGCTGATCTCGGAGTCACCGATAAACGTGATTTTCTTGATTCATAGAGTCAACATGTCTGGACAATTCCACTTTCACCTGTGATAGTGGAATGTTTTTTTTGTTTTTAATAAAACAGTTGCTTGAACATACTCATGGTTGACCTCGTGTAAACGGTTACCGGAGACCGTAGACACCTCGTGAATACCGCCACCTCCCTTGAGATATGTGGTCGAATTATTATTTGTATTGTATACCCTTTAAGCCGGAATGCATTAACAACAGTTCGCATTCTCGGTGCTTTTAAGCATTCTAAGCATCGGTCATCGTTCTCAACGAACTTGGAACGAAGAGTTCGAAGTGCACTTAATTCACAGAGACAACCCCCCGAGTTTCTCGCCGGAACTTCTCAGTGGGTCGCGATTTCGATCCGGTAGTAGATTCAGTGAAGCACTGCTCTTGCTAGGGCAGATGTTAGCAGTCTCTCAAACTGAGCCCCGTGAGCTCGCCTACGCAGCCGGTGAAGCCAGAATTCGGCACGGCATGGCGGCACACGGAACACGGCAGATATTCGCAATTCTCAAGCTGCGGCCCGCGAACCTGCGTACTCTTCCCAATAGTCCAATAGTTCCCAATAAGAATAGTCGCTCGAGTCTATTGGCGATTAGGTACGAAAATAAAAGGATCGCTGACTTAGGATGCGCCGTACCATAAAACTATTATTACAGTTAAATGTTAGGTAAAGTTTGAAATGTGGACACCAAAGCGAAATGAAATGAAAAATGTTACAAATAGTAACGTAAACTTTCAGAAACATATTTAACCTTGAGACTAGATAACATTGCAAGGGTAATTAACCCGACGTTTTCAATTTATCTGACGTCTTGACCGATCAAGCGACCGCGCTCACTTAGAACTTGAGACATTATCTAACTGCGATTTTACTAAGTCTTCGTGGCCTAAAGAATAAGACGTCCGGTGCATTCGTATCTAGCGATGCATCGGTGTTCGGATCCCGCCGGCAGGTACCAATTTTTCTAATGAAATTCGTACTTAACAAAATGTTCACGATTGACTTCCACGGTGAAGGAATAACATCGTGTAATGAAAATCAAACCCGCAAAATTGTAATTTGCGTAATTATTGCTGATAGGACCTCTTGTGAGTCCGCACGCTTAGGTACCACCACCCCGCCTATTTCTGCCGTGAAGCGGTAATGCGTTTTGGATTGAAGGGTGGGGTAACGTTGTAACTATACTGAGATCTTAGAACTTATATCTCAAGGTGAGTGGCGCATTTACGTTGTCTATGGGCTAGATATCTATGGGCTCCAGTGACCAGTTAACACCAGGTGGGCTGTGAGCTCGTCCACACATCTAAGCAATAAAAAAAACATTACATCTGCACTCTCACCTTATTACAAAGTTAAAAATCGCATTATCGCAGTAATTCATTATTCCCACTAAAATTATATAAGAGAAAATTATAAGATTAAGATCTCTCTGAGTCGTGTTACGGCGTCAACAGAAAACAGTAAACTAAACCTTTTGAAAATTCTCTTCTTACATTGGATTTTAGAACTACTCACATGATCATATTGTTTTGTTTATTGCTGAAATTAGACAGAAGAGAAGCACAAAAAAAGTCAGAAATAATTAAAATGACTTCAATTAATTAATCTCTTCATTTCATAAATTCCGACGTTTCAGATAGATACTTTACAGTTTTGTCTGGTCACGGACGATCAAGGCGATGATAACCTAGGACATTTGAATATTGTGCCAACTACCGTCAAATTTTTTATAAAAAGTTTTATTGATATAATTTCAGTTTCTTTGCACAGAAAAAGAACTAAGACTTCGAATATAAGAACTATCTTTTTTCTATTACGCTTGTAGGCAGATGAGCATACGACCTACTTGATGGTGAATGGTTAGCGTCGCCCATGGACTTCAACAAAGCTAGAGGCAGAGCCAAGCCGCTGCCTACCGTTATGTATACTCCACAAGCCTCGTTTGAAGAAGGATATCTCATAGTGCTCGGGAAACACCGTGAAGGGGAGCTCATTCGATAGCCAGATGGTGCGTGACAAAAAAGATCTCTGGAAACGCACTGTGGATGAACGCAGTGGCTCCAGGTAGTTGTGGTCTGATAGTTTGTTTGACGTAAGGTTTCATTTGCATTTCTTCATGCTGTACGGTACTCTGTAAAGTATTCAAAATGTCGGTAGTAGTAATAAGCCTATTACATATATGTTAAGTAGGTAACGGGGTGGTGGAGTGTTTATCTTCAGGTCGATGTCGGAATTGTACTTTTTTATTGCGATTCTAGGTGGTCGACAGGGGAACAGCCAGGCCGCTGTCTACTGCTGAGAAGTAAAAGCTTATAAAAATAAAGATTATTGTGGCGCAAAAATATTTCTGGAACCGCACTGCGGATAGACTCTGCTCCGGTGGCGGTCTATACGATAGTAAAAAGTAAATGAAGCAATCATTTCCGACAATTCCTCAGAGATCTCCGTTAATAACAGCTATTTTAAAAATATAGGGTACTTATGTTAGGGCGGCACTTTTCCGTTACAACTCCCAGCATTTACGCTGTATGAGATGTTCAGTAGATTTGATTTTTGTTATACCACGTTATTGCGTCATTGTGAAATTCACCCGAGAACTTACTATATGAATTAGAGCCCAGCGTAATCACATCACCAGATATATGCAGACAGGTCACAGTGTTCGAAGTGCACTAATGCTATTGTGATTGCGGGCGCAATAAAACATTTTACAAACATAAGTGTCATCAAAACAGTCACCGATAACAAAACGTAGGTACTTATTTAGAAGAAAAAAATATATATGATAAATTGAAATATGTTATCTAAAGCCACGACACTTAATATGTTAAAAGACGAGATTATTTATAGAAACTTCATCTATACATATAAATAAAATTAGAGTGTCTGTTTGTAATATTGAAATAACCGCTTTTTACTACATGCATATGAATATAATACGGTACATAACCAAAATAACACTTTTTACAATATTTGTCTGTCTGTTTGTTCCGGTTAATCTCTGGAACGGCTAGACCGATTTTGATGAGACTTTCACTAATAGGTAGCTGATGATATAAGGAGTAACTTAGGCTACTTTTTTTAGACTAGCTTCGCCCTGCGGCGTCACCTGCAGTTATTGTCGTACCACGCGCAACATAGCGGGCTTCGCCTATCAATAATAATATTTAATGTTTCCGAAGCGAAGCGAGGGCGGGTCGCTAGTCTTAAATATATTTGAATTCACTTCTTAAAGGAAACCTCTTAAAGGAAGCCTTGCTGATACGATGACTTTGACACGCGTTATCGTACGCCACTAAAACTTTGGTCGACAAATATAATTAGACGATGCTTAAGCGTATATATACTTTAGTGATAGAGCGTATTCTATGTCCGCATTGTGAATACCGCCGATATGAAGGGAATGACAATAGTCTCACGGTAAGTGACAGAAATCAAGTTTGTTGTAATCTATTGACTTCGGGAATCACTTATGTGTTGGGATGTGAAATATTTTTGTATTAAACTAATTATTGACCGAATAGAAGTCTTAATTGTATAGTATTACGGCTGTCATTCCCTTCAAATCAACTGCTTCGTGGCAGGTGTATATTTAAAATTATGGTGGAACGTGTGTTATCAATACGTTTTGCGACTATCGACAGGATTGATTGACAACCAAAAACAAGTCTTTTAAAATATGATTCAATGACTCGGTGGTGTAATAGTTAGCATCCCTTGCTGTACGCGCCGGGAGTTATAGGTTCGATCCCCACATCGGGCAAACACTGCGTGATGAACAGGTTTGTTTGCGCTTTTGTTGGATGTTTATTATCTTTATAAACATATATATTTAAACGTATATAAGTATGTATGTCAGCCTCTAGTACATATAATACAAGAAATGCTAAATTAGGGCCGAATAACCAAACGTACTTTGTACCCAGTATTTTTTTTTTATCTGTAGACTTGTATCCTATTCTTTTACAAAAGGATTTGGTAAATGAATTAATTGTATGTTTAATTTGGTAATATCAACTACTCCAACACAGTTTATTATATAAAGGCATTGAGGTCAACCACTCTCACATTTAATTTAGGCTCTTTGAATCGTTTCTATAGTTTTAGAGTTGCATTTTAAAAATTATCCAAGGTTAGATATCCCTTAGGTTCTCACGAATTTTCGCCATTACACGCTTAATATAAACATAAGTCCTACCGACGGAGGCTCTGCCCATTCGCGCACATTTGGGAGGTTAAATGATATAAGGAAGATCTTCCACCGAGCTGGTGAAATTGCTCAGTAGATCGACGGTCCGAATGTTGTTGTTCGGAACTTATGTGCAAGCTTATCTTGAAAATGTCGTAAATGAGATTCGGGCATCATTCAAATATCTTGTATTGCATGGATAGCTATCGCCACACAAACTTATTTTGTTGAATTATAATAATTAATATGCATACTGGTGGCAGGAACTCTTGCGAGTCCGCACGAGTTGGTACCACCACCCCGCCTAATTCTGCCGTAAAGCAGTAATGCCTTTCAGTTTGATTGGGCAGCCATTGTAACTATATTGAGATTTTCTGAGTTCTAGAATTCTAGGTACCAATCCGTAATTTTTTTCAAATTTTATCTACATCTATAGTAGCAATGTTCTCGGATAGCTGTGACGTTTTGGCAGACATTCATGCCGATATTATGAGGACTTCTTTTTTTTTTATTTGGCAATAGAACGCCATTACCGAAATCGACAAACATTACTATGATTCCCAATAAGCTAAAAAGTGCGTCCAGACATAGCATGTCATCAAGTATCTTGATAGTTCAAGGCAGGATAAACTGGGACTCCCACGCCAGCTACGCGTTGAGATTTTGTTGTTTAAAAAACGTAATGATGATGAATGATGCGAAGTCTTCCCGGATTTTTTTCTGTTGTCGTCTATTTTCTCACTGTTTCCAGGTTCAGAGAGGAATGTGTAAAACATTTCAGTTTAAATAGACTTTTGTATTGTAGTTTTCTTGCATCTGGCGGTGTCTAACGTAAAAAATAGCCTATTGAGTTTTTCGCCGGATGTTCTCAGTGGGTCGCATTTCCGATCCGGTGGTAGATTCTGCGAAGCACTGCTCTTGTTAGCTAGTGTTAGCAACGACCTCAGGTTATTAGAGCCCCGTGAGCTCACTACTCGCTCGGTGAATCTAAAATGACCTCTCGAGGTCACTAGAATAGATAAGAAAAAAACGTACAAATTATACAAATAAAAAAAAATTTAGCACAAGTTAAATATGTACATAATAACGTAATTAATTACCAATTCAATTGCTCAACTAATATATCATTTACATTTCCACGTTTCGTGTTTTATAATAAAAATTACCACTAAATTGATACTACTTTGTTACAGTGTTGGACTTACTAGGAACACTACACAAAGCCGCGATAGAGAAATTTTCAATGGTGGAAATATGATGCATTGAAATAAGATGTCTGTCTTATCAACAAAGCACTGATGTTTAAATGTACCTACGCATTACTCCCCTTTAAAAAAATTTGACCATAACCGTTATATATTTTTCCGAAATCAATCTACGCACCGCGACTTATATAACACATAGATATTGGGACAACATTATTAGGAAACGGTGCCCTGAATTCGTAAAACTGTTCATGATCGAATATGATGCGCAATTTTCAGCGATACGTGATCAAAGCTCAATACAAATCCTGATCGGACAAACTTCTTAAATATTTTTTTGTGGAGTATTAAATAATGACTAGCAAATTCAAAGAAATGTTAACATTTTCAGGTATTTCACCAATATTGGCGGAGTCGTCAAGACAATGAAATAAAGCGGCGCGACACGAGAACCCTCATCGTGGCCGCCGGTAACTACATAGCTGATCCTGCAAACCAAATGGTAAACAGTCGACGTCGCCCAAAAGACGTCATTACGGATGCTGCCGATTCACTAACGGTGCTTTTAGGTACCCCAAGCACCGGTTATCGTTCTCGTCGAACCCGTCGCTTGCGACGAAGGGCTCGGCGAGTAAATTAACCCACAGACACAGCCCACTGAGTTTATCGTCGGATCTTCTCAGTGGGTCGCGTTTCCGATCCGGTGGTAGATTCTGCGAAGCACGACTCTTGCTAGGGTTCGTGTTAGCTCACCTACTAGCCCGGCGACGCTGACATGGTCTCTCTAGACCATCAGCTTAGGTAGGAAAAAAAAAAAATGCTTTTTTGACAAAGAAAGGTGGTTGGTTAGGACTATGGTTAAAAACCACAACACTGGTGCATGCAATTCCAGTACCCGCGAGCTACTAATCATCTTAAACTTGTTTAAGTGAGTTTTCTTGAAATTGTCGTTAGCGCAATCTCTTTGCTGGCTTAAACTCCTATACGTTATTTCCGTAACTACGTTCTCTTCAGAAAGATCAGTAGTAACTGCTTAAATGATCTTTGCTATGACGTAATATGGAGCTTTAATCTGAATACAAGAATGGGGAATTTTCGAATGCAAATAGCAGTTGCAAGCTGAGGGATGCGGTTCTAGGGTCCATACCACATTAACAATATGTAAGTTCCTTACAAATTCATCTATGTTAATAAAGCTTTTAAATTTGTATTTTTTAGTCAAATATAATAAGGGTGCTGACTAAACAAAAAGTTTGGATAAGTTGAAACTTATAAATTATATAACTAAATTATTCTCAAGTGTTAATTAAGATACAAATAAAAAGTCATAACAAACAATTTTAAGGATACATATTTATTATACACACATGAATGATTGTTTTTTTTTTGTCTCAGTCTCACAATTTAAAATAAGTTCATAAGAATAAGTCCTCCTTCAGATGTAACATATCCGACAGTACAGTCTTAGTCTAGTACCAACCATCCATACCACCATAAAATAATATATTTAATAGCTAATTTGATGCTATGAATATTTATTTGGAATAAAGCAAACCTTAAGTATTTTGTTGATTCTTCTCAGTAATGGTTGTTGGACAGCTAAGACTTGTCTGCCCGCCTGGTATTTCTGAGTTTTTCATTTTAATTTGTTATAATTGCATTCTAAGACTTGTCTAAGGTCATTGACCTGACATAAATTAATTTCCAAATAAAGCAATTTGTATCTGTACATATATTTTAATTTTACCTTCAAATTTCATTAAAATTTCTGAGTATTAATAAATATTTCTGATCATTTCCACTTTTTTTTCACATTTGGATCATGTTAATAATTTCAATGCCTTTCAAACTACTCAAGAATAATCAGCACCAATTTTATAGTCATAAGATAACAAACTAATAAAATTTATGCATGCATCTAGGACTAAGTAGGTCAATTTTGAAAGTCGACCTCTTGAACTAATAATGTCAGCCGACATTGGTTTGAAGAAGATAGTAATACAAAAAGTTTATTGGATTCAAGTGTTCTTGCTGGTTCAGCTCATATGGACACTCTGTTATGAAGTCACAAAGACATCATGAGTCAAAGAATTGGTTTTTACAGGAATGCAAAATATCATCCTTCTACACTCCTATGTGTCTATAGTAATTTTATTAGTTTGTGCCAAAACAGTATTACAAACATATTAAATTAAGAATACACTGATGATTAGTTTTTATCTGATATACAAATTTTATTACATTTTTTCTTTCTCTCTTACGGTTCTGGAAATGAATTTATTTTAATTATTGCATGGGCATAATCTAACATTGCATATTTATTTAGGTGTACAAACAAACAAATAGAGAATACTACTTTGTATGTAAAGTCGGTAGGTCAAAAAATAAGTTACGACTATGAAAATTTCGAGTGGCGGGAAAACTATTTATGGAAACAAATTCGAATTTTAAGGAAATATAAGTATTTCGATAACATGTTAAAGTTCAAATTAGCACTATAAATTAATGAACTAGGTATATTTCATTAATATATTAAACATTTTGTCTTACTTAAACTTGGTAGGCGAATAAATTTAACAATAAGACGTTTGCGAATATTATGGTACGAAGATAAACAAGATTTGCAAAAACTGGGGGCTTTGCCAAGTCCAGTTTTCAGGGTCGCGGACGTAAGGTGTTCGGTGAAATTATTCCTCATAATAATGTGCTAAAAATATTCGCGCAACGTTCGCCACAACGCAATCTTACGTCTAAACATGTTTTGCAATGTATTTCACTCACCTTTCAGTTATAGGTACTGCCTTCGATTTCAATTCGTAGAACATGAAGTCCTGGTGCTGCTGGGCAGCAGTCATATCTTCCAAAATTCTTTGATCAACACTGAAATCGTTTGTTAGGAAAGACGCGAGATCAAATCCCATATCAATTCCGGACTCATCCATTATTGCACGTAAACACAACACAATTTTTCACACTAAAAACAAATTTAAAACTAAACCGACATCATTTTGATAGTCAAAATAATGAGACTATTTTATTGAGATGAAGATGAATATCCCCACAGCATCCATTCTGCCAGCTGTGTACTTGTTGCTGGTTGTATTTTGGTTGGTTATTTGGCTATACATACATATTACAGCTGTATCTGTTGTGTGATAAAGGAATGACTATAATACCACTAAATTATATACACAATGAATATGATGAAACCCAGTATTCTAATGTGGCATCTTTAAATTAATCGCATACTACTTTTTGCTTATGGCAATATAAAATTTCTATCACAAACTATTGAACACTCCATGACTCCACGAGACATTAAATTTAAAATTTCTTATTTTAGTTTTCTAATGCATATTACTGAATTTCTTACAATTTTTAATTTTAATATTATACAATTTTATTTCAGCCAGCTATAATTTGGTTTAATCTATAGGAACATATCTCCCATAATTACTTTTCTTCTGGCAGTGGGAGGTGAGGTGACATTCAACCCTTAAATTAAATAAGCATTTATACGTGCAATTATAAATTAAAAACATAGTTACGTGCATACACTTTATGCGAATAAAATTCAAGATGATTGACCATTAAATTCAGTGATGAATTTGTTTTATTAGGTAAATTATCTTTTCTTTTTTTAATTTAATTTCTAAACGAAATTTGAGTTAAAGTTGCCAACTTACAATATTTATGTTTTTGTTAGTATAAAAATAAAGGTTTGCATATTACGAAATAAATATGAGTTTTCACTGCCATTGAAGTAGCTTCTTGCAGTGCATTATTAATAAAATAGAAGCACAGATATTAATATTTTTATTAAGTTTTATTAAATATTACTTGGCAAAAAATTTGTTAAATTCGTTTAATGGATCGATGTTTTTCGATTTCAAATCGATGACATTCGTACGATGCTTAAATACATTAAAAATGTATGATATATTGTATAGACGTTTATTAACAGTCTTTTTGTAAAAGTTTTCACTTTATCTGTTGGCTCGGTCTTGTTTTTACTTTACAGAGTTTTTAATAATTTTTATAATTCGGTTTTGGCAAGCGGTTAGCGGTTAGGCATGCCTAATAGCTTAATCTTATACAATATGATGGTATACATTAATACAACCACAGTGATTCATATTTTTTTGGATTGTTATACCATAAACTGCGTTTATTTGTGATCTAGGACTGTATAAAGTAGCACGCACGGATGGAAGTAAAACATTTTGAACAAAGGGGTAACCCAGATACTTTAAGAGTCGGTGCACGAAAGTGTTAAATTTATAAATTCAGAAACCACCAACTAGAGCAGCAACCAGATAGACCCTGAGTTCACAATCACTAGAATTCTGTACAGCGCTAGAATAGATTTATTTATGTATTTTCCCTAACAGCCAGTAATTGCCTTATTTTTGTTTTTTTTCTATTGGCTACTGCCAGAAGTTACGTTGGAAGGCTTGATGAGCTTATCTTTACAAACTCAACCATTGTGATCATCTATAATATATTTCCAGACATTTTGCCAAAGACCATCAAACACCCCAACAATCTAGCACCCCACTAGATGCTTCCTTTTCTATTTGTTCTGAGTGTCCTTTTAAGCTTCTGTTTTTACGTTTCGTATGAATGATGCATTATGATATTCTTATACAAATTCAAAAAATTTCATAAAACGTGATATTTTGTATTTAAAAATCTAACTTATAATGTATCTTCCCATGGTACGCTGCCATGGATATACTACTAGCCCAAGAAAGATTCATGTCAGACAGACGGCCAAACGTAAAACTCATGCTAAAATCTCTTTCAGCAAGTTATGAGGACTTTATTACTACCATAAATAACGTAGATTTATTATGGCCGGGAAAAAAGAAGCTCGGTCAAAGCTGTCAAGTTTCTGACAAGGTTTAAGAAGAACTCTGCAATAGGCAGTAGCTTGACCGTACCTCTGATATTGTTGATGTCCAAGATCTATAATTTCCAAAATTTTAATCGTAATATCGCCGTGTCAAAGGTTCTTATTTAATTTTGGAAGTGGCAGCACTGTCTCAGACGGTAGAATATAGTAGAAAAGTTAAATTCATTGACAAAATTCGATGGGTTGGAAATTCATCTAATATACAAAAATCCACGACAATAACATTAATTCCGTATTATAATATTTTAAAAAGCACATTACAATGTCAAAAGCACATCCACCAGAATTGAAAAAGTAAGTAATATTGGAAGTTTGTTTGTTTCACTCGCAAACAAAGCTGGCGTCCTTGTTATAACCTAAAATTAAAAGAACAGCGTAAATTCTTTAAAATCCCAAATTAGTCCGTAGAAATTCGCATATTTGATGTTTATACACAAAAAAGAATATGTACTTTAAATGGCACTTTTATATATTTCAGATTCATGGACAAAAAATTGTCAATAAAGCTGAATGCGGGTCGCGCTGTTACCGGTGTGTTGCGCGGTTTTGATCCATTCATGAATTTAGTTCTTGATGAATCAGTCGAGGAGTGTAAAGACGGTCAGCGTAACAATGTTGGGATGGTGGTTAGTATATTTTCAAGAACACTGAAGATAGCTTTTGTCCGCGACGCCGTCCGCGTGGAATAGTTACTTTGGCATAACGCTATATTTTACCCCCCACTTCATTTACGTAGAAAGTGAAAGTATTTTTGAATTATAGAATGTTAAGGAGCTGTTTAAATCCCCTATTTTGAAACATTCTTTATTGGTGCTTCACTTGTATTGGTTTTACTGTGATGTTATATAGCCCATAGCCTTCCTCAATAAATGGGCTATCTAACTGAAAGAATTTTTCAAATTGGCCCAGTAGCTCCTGAGATTAATGCGTTCAAACAAACAAACTCTTCAGCTTTATAATATTAATATAGTATAGATTATAATAGGGCAAGTTTGGTTATTAGAGCCGAAAAAGGTTGCCACTATTGGTGGCGCACTATAAAAAATTTAATACTTTGCATTTTATTTTTTACAGTAGAGAACTTTCACAAACATTTGATGAGTTCTGAAAGAGATTGTTGCTTTAATGTGTGTAAGTGGTTGGTTACTGGAGCCCAATGACATCAACAACTTAAATGCCATCACCTAACTTGAAACATGAGTTCTAAGTCTCAATTTTATTGTACAACAGGTGTCCTACCCTTCATACTAAAGCGCATAATTGCTTCATGGCAGAAGTAGACTGGGACATTGTATCTACATGTGCTCGCTAAAAAGATACTCTACCACCAGTAATTATGCAAATAATAATTTTTGGGGGTTTGATTTACATTACACAATTCATTCAGTATGGAGATAATTCATAAATACTCATTAAGTATTATGTCACTACAACAATTCTTGATGTTTGAAGTGTATTTAGTATAGATAGTGTATTTGATATTAAAAAATAGTTGTTAGTTACATACAACTATTTTGTTTAGCTGTAAGCATTAGTTTTGCTGTGTCCTTCACATGGTATTTTAGAAATCACTACTATTGCTCAGCAGTAGCTCATGATTTTTTACGACAAAAAATATTTGACTAAAGTAACTGAATAAAACAATTTAATCTTTCTTTCAGGTAATTCGTGGCAACAGTATTATAATGCTGGAATCTTTAGACAGACTTTAGTAGACTTACAGTGGGCAAGAAATATCACCAATGCTGTAAATGTGCTTCACGTTTCATCAATAAATAAATATAAAACTCGGATCTAAAACATAGTTTCTACAGCAACAGCAGCAACAGTAAAAGGAAAAAAAAGGAAAACTGATAATTTTATATCTAAACTTCACTATTTAAATTTAATGTGATGTTAGGTTAAGTTAATAAATAATAAAACACCTCAGATTTGTGTTTGTTTTGAATTCTACTCTAGATGATGCAGCTACTGCTGTTGGTCATTGTGGTAATGCAATTGGCACAGCTAAGCATCAAACTGAATATACCTTTGAAGAAATGAATTCCTACTCTAGAAGTTCTGGTGGGAAAAGCAGTATTTTGGTATTGGGCAGGTTTTTCAGGTGTTCACTTGTTAAGGCAAGTAAATAGATAGATGTTATTTAAATCTTATCGAAGATACGCTATTCTTCTTCTTTGTCGTTTCCTTATTACTGAGGGTCGTGACCACCTTAGTCCAGTTTTTGCACCAGCTTCCTCCAATGTTGCCTGCATTCGGCCTGCTTAATGGCGCCCGGGACGCTGGTGTTTGTGGCCTCCTTGCTAATGTCCGTCCACCTGGTTGGCAATCTTCCTCGATTTCTCTTTCCTTCCATGTGACCTACAACTATTAATTTTTCCAAGTTCTCAGGATTTTGACGGGCCACGTATCCGAAGTACTTGAGGAGACGCTGCGTACAGATTGTAGATAGACGGGTCTTGACGTTTAGCTCCTCGAGAATTGACACATTTTTTCGGCGCTCCGTCCATGATACGCCCAACATTTTGCGCCAACACCACATTTCAAATGCGTCAATTCTCGATCGGGTACGGGTTATGAGGGTCCACGTCTCTGAAGCGTACAAGAATATGGAGAAGATAAGGGTTCTCATTCACGCTATAGACAAAGAAATAGTCCATGTATGTGCTCGTAAGTTCACCGTTGTTGTAGCTGTGAATGACCTCAATTTGGACTGGCACAACAAAGTGATAAGGTGCATAAATTTCGTATGAGTACCGAAACAAAGTCGTGCACTCTACATCCCCATCCTATTTCTTTAATTACTAAGTATGGTGAGGATAGGTCCCATCACCACCATGTCACATGTGGTCACAATAAAATTCATACAAATTCCTAGGTGTATCTTTAATTTTGCTTGCGATTAGTTTCGTTTAGTATTGGAGATCTTGAATAGTTAAGGCATCGGCTAAAGCCGTAGAATAGAACTAGGCCTTCGTTGTGAATCTTAATCCCACTGGCCCCAGTTAGGCCCCCCGCCGGTTTAGTAATATGGCTCTTCTACGAAGCCCTTGAGGAATTATGCAAGTGTATTGTTAGCGTTTTGGATAAATGGAGCACCAAAGTCGTCGTTAACGGTTGCTGTTTGGATTACATGAGCATTAACAAAGGGATTCCACAAGGTTTGGTGCTGTTCCCTATGGTTTTCATCGAACATTTGTTAATTAGAAACATTAATAAGCGACAACACAGGACGCTCTTACATGTCCAACATGAAAATCTCGGAGCGTGGGTGACGGAAAGAGTCTGAAGCGAAGAGCCAGAGGGTACAGGTATTCGAATGGCGTAATTAGAATTTAGATTTATTCAACTCAATAAAACAAACTGTAGATTTTCACGTTCGTTGCATTTTTTATATTGCGCTCGAAATGTAAAGAGTAGTCTCGCAGAGTTCTGGGAGTTTTTTAAGGCCGGCGCGGCGGCGTTTTGAGTTGTCTTTAATGTCGGAATAATGCGGGTAAAGCTACGAATAAATTATTCGTAGGGGTAAAGCCAGTTTGAATTGTTGGGAGTACCTACTCAACAAGATTTCATCTAAACTAGTGCTCATAGTGATATCAGTGATCATTTTTGTTAGGTTTTTTTTTTTTTTTTTTATTGGTTAGATGGATGGACGAGCTCACAGCCCACCTGGTGTTAAGTGGTTACTGGAGCCCATAGACATCTACAACGTAAATGCGCCACCCACCTCGAGATATAAGTTCTAAGATCTCAGTATAGTTACAACGGCTACCCCACCCTTCGAACCGAAACGCATTATTGCTTCACGGCGGAAATAGGCGGGGTGGTGGTACCTACCCGTGCGGACTCCCAAGAGCTCCTACCACCAGTAATTACGCAAATTATAATTTTGCGGGTTTCATTTTTATTACACGATGTTATTCCTTCACCGTGGAAGTCAATCATGAACATTTGTTGAGTACGTATTTCATTAGAAAAATTGGTACCCGCCTGCGGGATTCGAACACCGGTGCATCGCTTCAACACGAATGCACCGGACGTCTTATCCGTTAGGCCACGATGACTATAAATAAAGTTTTAAGAATGAACTTTCATTTGAGACTATTATTAATGTATAACTGTGATTTCAGTTTGTTGCACCCAATTACCTAGTTTATCTATGACTCCGCCAACTTCAGCCAAGTAATACTTACTGGTAATACAAAACTTAAGTAGGTACTCACGTTACCAGACCATTAAATATTTGAAAAAATATCTTTATATTTGCAAGTGCCTATCATCTTAGAAAATATACTTATTTTATTTAGGCTTGGAATCCACCCACGATAGAATATCTATCATAGATAATTACCTATTAACTACACTTTATAACCAAATGTTTAAATAATTGTAGTCTGTGGTGTTACCCTTTCTTGTCAATTTTGTGGACTTTTTTTGGCGGGAACGCGAGGAGTGAAGTTGTCTGATTTGTTTTATTTTGTCTATTTAGTGTTTCTTCAGGTTTAAATGTGTAATAATGGTGGTTTATTAACTGTTTGATATCTGTGAAAGTGCACAAATGTGGGAAAATGAAACAAAGCCGCTGGACGTAACTTCTCGGGTTCCTCCAAAAAGTCCACTGAAAAAATCTCAGTAAATGACCACCATTTTACTGCGATTATATTTCATCCCATATCATGTCATTTCATTAAATTTCATCCCAGTTGGTTAATGTCTCAAATTAATCATCTTTATTTCATTTCACTCCATATTATCATTTTTCATAAAATTAAGAATATAAAGTAAAATAAGACATGACTTAAAGGTCTTAGTTACCAGGTCATAAAATCTCGTAAAAAAAATATGTCAATTTTGTGTCTGACGGACTCTAATATATTAAGTGTATAATCTATGCTGACGGAGATAAACATTGTTTGTGTTTTGTGATGACATTGTGGAAAACATACAGTTATTACAGTAGTAAATTAGTGATTTGATTGAATTTTATGGTACGCCAATAACCACACAATATAATGACGGTTTTACAGGAAATATAATGTGTGCAAGTCGTTTTTAAAATAAATAAATACCTCCCAGAACTCAACAAGACCTCCTCAAGGTTAGTAAATTTAACAAAAACAATATTGAACTCTTTTGTTCTAATTTCGCGATCACTCTAATGTGGATTATAATAACTCCATCGTTTTCTTATTAGAAAATACAATACAGACATTTTTTTAGATAATCAATGGGTGTATACTATGACTGGAAATCACTTATGAGGTCATCGCAACTGGTAGATAGTTACTTTATCTGTAGCATAGAATTTTAATTTCAATAGTTTTGACAATAGTCTGGCTTTTAATTCAATTACCACTTATACTTCCTAATCATTTCCATAAAAAGAGTTTAATATACTTACTTTCTGTACAGAGATACTAGACTAGACTAGAGTATTATTTTATAACTTATGTAGTTATGATAGGGTCTACTTGCACTTGTGTAGGTTGTTATTGCATTCACATTTCAGCTGAAAAAATATTTTTTTAATTATTTTTAAAAATTCAAATGAATTGATGACCTACAAATAAAATAAGTACATACTGAAGTAAATAAACATAAATTTATGCTGCTGCTCGCCTTGAGATATGAAGTGTATGTCCTAACATTACAAAAGCTGCTCTGCTCTTTCAAATACAATGTGCAAATACTTTGCCTCCAAAACGAGCATAAAACTCTCATGACCTAAAACTGTAATTTAATTTGATTTTTTACTATGGTATTCCCTGAATTAATACTTCAACATGTGTTAACGAAGGCTCCAGTTGTGGTGTAGTGCCTGTGAGCTTCATTGACTGCTGCATTGTTATTTTCTTGTTAATCTATAAGCAGTGTCTTTTCATTGTTTTCTGTTCAATAGTTGGGCTGCATTCCTTGGAACACAGAGTTATGACTTAAGTAATAAAGAAAACTTCTTTGTAGGTTTTAGAAGTATTGTAGTGTAAAATAGGCAGGATACTGATACTTACTTGTGTGAGCTATGAATAAGTTCTAAATACAGCTTAGAAATCTAGATTTGCTTGTGAGATAAATAATCCTCTGAGATAAATACTACCTCTTTTGATAAAACTTTTAATATCCTTTTATGACTGCCATGGGAAGATATCGACGCTTGAAAGGCAAACGTGACTAAGCAACAATGCGTCGATATGGAATCAAACTTTTCTAGATCTAAGCTATTAATTATCATTCATTGATTAAAAAGAGAGTTAATTTTTTGAGTAAAACTAAAACTGAATCTTTGTGATAAGGTAACAAATAATTAAATATAAAAATTCCAATACAGATACAATTAGACAAAGCCAGGAAACATGGCAGAAACCCTTGACCCGCTGTCACCGGCTGTGAATATTTCGCCAAGGATTGGAATCCTACAAAAACTAAGGACAAGATTTGGTAGAAATGTACCTATTAATCGAAATAACAGTGAAGGTATGTTTAGTTGATTTTATTATTGGTTATACAATATTACGAAATTCTATTAGATATATTACTAATGCACTCGAGAGATGTTGTACTGTACACACATCTAGAATCCAAAAAGTTCAGTCTTTTTATGCAAAACAACATTAAATCGTATGGCTCTAACACCCTTTGTCTCACGTGTATCTGTGAGAGTTAAATGTAGTTCTGATTCCGACCACCTCAAGCGCACGCTACGAGTCTGTTTTCAATTTTTTAATTATAATATCATGTAATACTCTGCATTACTTAATAAACAATTCCCTAACACAGTCAAAAAAATAATTAAAAAACATTGTATAGTAGATACAGAATTTACAATCTAAACTATTCTCGGATCAACTTGAATACACAAAATATCAAAACAAAACTGATGTAACCATTTCGTTGTTCGGTCAAATAAGAATTACATATAAATACATATATGCTGACATTACTCAAGGTATTGCTATTTTTTTTAAGTATGATTAATTTAATAGTATATTTAATGAAATAGAAATAGACACATTATATTTACAGGCAAAACAATTGTGTTGAAAAGTGACTAACAGTTGCTAGTAGTGTTCTATACTATAGGGTTAATTGCTAAAATCTTGTTATATTTATTTATTTCTTAGACCCGTGATCGAGCTCACGGTCCACCTGGTGTTAAGTGGTAATCTGTGCCCATAGATACCTATAACGTAAATGCTGCCACCCGCCTTGAAACATGACTTCCGTGTCTCAGTTTCACAGTACAACATCCGTTGTAACTATACTCGAGACCTTAGAACTTATATCTCAAGGTGGGTGGCGCATTTACGTCGTAGATGTCTATGGGCTCCAGTAACCACTTAACACCAGGTGGGCTGTGAGATCGTCCACCCATCTAAGCAATAAAAAAAAAAAAACAGCAGCTGCCCCGCCTTTCAAACCGAAACGCATTACTGCTTCTCGGCTGAAATAAGCAGAGCTGTGGTACCTACATGTGGGGGCTGATAAAACGCCCTGTCACCAGTAATTATGGAAATTATAGCTTTATAGGTTTCATATTTATAAAAGGATGATATTCTTTCACCATGGAAGTTGTTCGTGAAAATTTATCAAGTACATATTTCATCAGAAAAATTGGTATCCACTTGCGGGATTCGAACGTCGGCACGATCGTATCGCTCGATACGAATGTACCGGTCGTCTTATCCTGTATGACTGGGAACAAATCACGCATCCGGCCCAAAACCACGATTCCCTGTGTTATGGATACCAGAGTCTGACATACATACTTTATATGTTTAAATTATTATTTTTTTAAAATATTTTTTTAAAAAAAAATATTTATTTATTTATTTATTTTTCTTATTATGGATAACAACGGTACAAAAACCATATATTATATTTATAAAACAGCTAACCAAAAACCAAACTTGTTTTCACCGTCAAAATCACATATTAGTAGAAAGTGAACGGCAAAATAAAAATAAATTATATGTGTACATCCACCTCTATTTTGTGTATATATATATGCATATTTTAAAACTTAATAATATACATCGGACCTAATTCACCTGGATAATAAACACTCAGACAATTAGCAAACAAACCTGTTCATCACACAAACGTGATCAGCCTGATGTGGGAATCGAACCCATGACCCTAGTCATGCAACAGTCAGGGTTGTATAACAGTTATGTATTATTATAAACTGATTGGTGGTTCCTTCTGGTGGTCCCTATTATTATAGGGTTCACGGCTAAAACTTTGTCAAAGGAAACTGAACCTAATTAACCATTAGTCTCGTACATTGGTCAATTATCTTTGTTCTCCACCGAGGTCATAGCCGACAATTGTTGATTTCTCCTGTAAAGTCAGGCGTGACACCGTTTGTTAAAATCATTTCATGCCGACACCTCGTCGTGCACGTATCGATTTTATTATGTCCGATGAAAAATGCAGTTACGGTGAATTTTATATTAACGATACTTAATTTTTCTTGTCCTTTCCGAAACATAACATAGTGATATCTTCATCGTAATGTTCTAGAAGAAACTGGGTAGTAATGAGATAGACTAATGCAGTCTTTTATGGGAATTGAAATTTGCTTGTGTTTCATTAACTGTCCCATTAATTTACGAAGATTTAACTCTTGTTTTCCAAAAAGTGCTTTTGGAATTTGTCTGTCGATAGGCCTTTTGCGATCATCGTTCTTATTGAGTGTTTAATAAGCCTTGTACAAGTCAAATGATTCCCTCAGTTAACATAGTTTTAGGCAGCGGCTTGGCTCTGCCCCTGGCATTTCTGACGTCCATGAGCGACGGTAACCACTCACCGTCAGGTGGGCCGTATGCTCTTCTGTGTGCAATGTATGAAATTTAGCTGACCACATCAAACTTTAACCGGTCACACGAGAAACGTGTGGGTCTTTTTTGATGCGAAGTGATTTTCAAATTTCAGGATACGTGGAATTCGGGGAGTTCCGGGTCGAACGTCCCGGAATTAAGAAGGTCGGGACATTCGCCGGCGTCTTCTGTCCCGTCGTGCTATCTATGTTTAGCGCTCTCGTGTTTATACGAATGGGTGAGTAAGAGTACAACAGACCAGAGTACTTTCAGGCACGTTTTTTTTTATCAGCCCACAGACGTCCACTGCTGGACGTTTAGGTCGAATAGAATTAACAAACAAACAGACGATAAGATCAACCGTAATTGAATACATCATCATTCTCGTGCCCTTCTCCCACTCACCTGGGGTCAGCGCAACATGTTTTCTTCTTCCATACTCCTCTATCATATACCATTTCTTCACTCACTCCCCTCTTACACATATCGTCTTTAACGCAATCCATTCATTTCTTCTTAGGTCTACCTCTTCCTCTATATCCTTCCACATTCATAGTTAACACTCTCTTACCAACCTCATTTTCATTTCGTCTTATCACATGTCCATACCATCCCAAACGCGCACTTCTCAGCTTCTCTGTCACAGGTACCACTTTCAGACTTCCTCTAACACCGTAATTGAATACAGTGCTCTAAAACTTCCAGCGATTTTTTTTATTTGCAAAAAATCACATCCCGGTATAAAAATATTGTATTCATTTTGGAATTTTGTCACAAATACACTTCGGCAACTGCGAATCAAGGACCACAGTATGACCCTGCGATGGATCGGGAAATTAAAAATTATTTACTTCCCATTGTTACAGATCAGCAAAGGGAGTTAGATTTTCCTAGTTCATAGGTATTTTATTCCTGATTCTCCAAAAGCAATGTATGTCGGTTCGAAAACTAAATGCATCAATTTCGTTGCGATATTCTGTTTTTTATATATTTGAGTCTACTTATAAATACATAATTTTTCAATCTGTCAATGACAATATAACATGCCCGCATGATTAATTAAGCGAATTACGATGCAATGATATCCCTTATCGCATGCATTGCGTGTCATGTGGTTCTATATTATCGGACATAAGCAACAAATGATTTGTTATGAAAATTTCTCCCCAAGTTCGAGTTTATTTTGAAAGACATGTTTATCTTTACGTGATGTGAAAGATTAATTATTGAACTCCGAATAAATGGCGTTAAAACGTTTGTTATTCGTTAAACTAACTACCTTTGGAGAGTGTTTCGTCTTCGAGAATAACCGAGATGCAGCGGTTACAGTCAAAAGCGAACGCTATATCGACATGATTGATACTTTTTTTGTACCCCAGCTGAAAGAAGTGGATGTTGACGAGTCAGGTGTATGGTTTCAGCAAGATGGGGCCACAGCCCACACAGCTAGGGTCACCATGGACTCACTAATTGCGTTGTTTCCGGGACTGATGGTAGGACTTCTTGTGAGTCCGCGCGGGTAGGTACCACCGCCCTGCCTATTTCTGCCGTGAAGCAATAATGCGTTTCGGTTTGAAGGGTGGGGCAGCCGTTGTAATTATACCGATATCTTAGAACTTATATCTCAAGGTGGATGGCGCATTTACGTTGTAGATGTCTATGGGCTCCAGCAACCACTTAACACCAGATGGGCTGTGAGCTCGTCCACCCATCTAAGCAATAATAAATAAATAAAACATTTGTATTCGATTGACAGGTTATTTAGTAGGTAATGCCGGTCTTCTGGTGACGTTAGCGCAATTCGCCGTGGCGTACCTCATAGTGCTGTTCACGGTGACCTCAATATGTGCGATATCGACAAACGGGGCGGTCGAAGGAGGCGGCGTGTATTGTATCCTTTTTAATACACTTCAGCCCACATATACAGTCTATTGAGTTTCTCGGTTCTTTTTTATTAACCTTGTAGGCAGACGAGAATACGGCCCACCTGATGGTGATTAGTTACTGTGAGTAAGGCCAGGGGCAAAGCCAAGCCGCTGCCTACCATTAAGTACTCTCCACAAGCCTCGTTTGAAGAAGGACATGTCATAGCGTTCGGGAAACACGGAAACACCTTAGTTCATTCTAAAGCCGGATGGTACGTGGCGGAAAAGATCTCTGGAAGCGCACTGTGGATGAACGCAGTGGTTCTAGGTAGTATGGATGAACTCTACTCCGGTGGCGGGCGGTGTTTTGGTAAACTCAGTGGGTGGCGTTTCCGATCCGGTAGGGGATTCTGCAAAGCACTGCTCTTGCTAGGGCAGATGTTAGCAAAGTCCGTGTGCTTGTTTAAAGGTTCGGTGAAGCTAGCATCATAACCCGTCGAGGTTACTACTAGGCAAAAAAAAACAAGTCTTTATTAGTTTGGTGTGTATGAACGTCCTTTTCAGTGACCTCAAGACATCCAGCTACCTTTAGAAATTGCACAAGCGCCGATGACGGTGCAATAATTTTGACATCCTAATAAATAATAGTTTAAAAAAACAAAAAAACACGCTTTATATAAAATTCAACTAAAAAATAGAAAATAAATTTTAATAAATTTAAATTGAAAATAGTGTAAAAAAAAAATATTTTATTGTAAAAAAAGCGTGTTCATTTTTTAGTTGGATTTCAATTTTTTTATTTTTTTTTAATATTGAACTGTCGTCGATCCTCGATAAATCTACAAAGTTTGAATGAAATCTGGCCGTTTAAAGTGGGTTAAAATCGCGTCTAAAGGAGTCAGTTACAAACATACATACAAGTGAAGCTAATATAAAGCGTGTAAAAATCCTGACCAGTATCAATAGGACGTGTTTTTTAAAAACCTAAATACATTTAACATGAATACGGTTGGGATACCAACGAATGCTTATTTCGGTGTGTCCGGTGTTTCCTTGACCCGAAGACGCAGTCATGTTGAGCAGAACCTTAGGTCCCGAGTTCGGAGGTGCAATAGGGACGTTGTTCTTCTTCGCGAATGTGGTGTCCAGTGCTTTGTGCATATCAGCGTGCACAGAGGCCTTGGTTGAAAACTTCGGAACCAATGGTAAGCATCGTTTATATATACAGAAGTATTGGTAAGACTGTAATGTTGTACTTTGGGAGGTGTTAAAGGACTTCTTGCGTGTATTCCATGTTTAATAACCATCTTAATCCTAGTTTAAAAACATAGGCTTCTTGCCTATGTTTCTGGGTGGTCCGCCTTATTAGGGGGACATACGAGATTACACCTATTAAATATGTTACATACTAAATGCTATGCTAATACTATGCTATGCTATAATAAGATATACATATAAGTATACACACTTCAATACGATGTGTCCTGGGATCAGAATCTTGCGTCCACAATCCATGCTGAGGAGGTGTTGAGGGTAGAGCGTATCTGGTCTGATCAGCGCATTATTCAGGATCAGATGGAAAGGATGAAATGCTAAAAAATGTTTCCCTCTGAATTTATTTATGATCGAACGTTGATAGGATCTGAGAATTTTAAGAAATGGGCTTTTTTCTAAAATTAGGTTTTGGATGATTATGACGAAATAAATAAATAAAAATGTTTGAATATCAGCTGTGTCCGACGTAAGGTAATAATTCGTGTTGGTTTGAGGGATCCTACAGTTGTTATTTTATACAATTGATCCTTCAGCCTCATGTCCGAAGATGGGTGGCGGTTTTCACGTTGTCACATCTCTGGGTTTCGCTCCAACCTTTTAAGTTTTTTTTTGTTGTAGCTTAGATATGTGGACGAGCTCACAGCCCATCTGGTGTTAAGTGGTTACTGGAGCCCATAGACATCTACAACGTAAATGCCGTGGCGGTACATAACATTTATTAAGTACGTATTTCATTAGAAAAAATTGTACCCGTTTGCGGGATTCGAACACCGGTGCATCATCGCTAGATACGAATGCACCGGACGACTTATCCCTTAGGCCACGACGACTTCAAAATAGTCTAATAGGCTAATAAATAAAATACTTTCAAAGTATAAGTTAGCAATAGCAGACGAGCACTAGCTATTGCAAACTTCACGTTTTGTCGTTGACGATGTGAACATAACATAAAACTCATTGCTGTGAGGCTTTTGAGAATGAATTAAATTTTATCGCATCAACATAGTTTGTTTTGTATCTGCATTTCTGGTATTCGTAAAAATTGGAGAAAATCATAGAGCTCAGGACCTTTTTATTGCAAACACATACAAGCGTCAACTTATTTCGTCGCATATCTCCAGGGTACTTAGTGGGTGAGAGTGGTGGTATCCCGGACAGCTGGTGGTACCGCTTCCTGTACCGCTCCGTGCTGAATGCGGTCGGGCTGGGCGTGTCCCTCGCGGGCGCCTCGCTGTTCGCCAGGACCAGCCTCGCCATCTGGGTCACGATGCTGGTCTGCTTGGCCAGCGCCTTCTTGAGCTTCTTCATCACGAGTCCTGCGCAGGTAACCGGGGGTCTTTAGTCAATTAACTTTCTTTTTTTTTATCCTACCTATGCTGATAGCCTTGAGAGGCTATTTCAGCTTCGCCCTAACGTGTGTAGGTGAGCTTACGGGGTTCAAAGCGGAGTGTTGCTAACACTGACCCAAGCAAGAGCAGTGCTTCGCAGAATCTATCACCGGATCGGAAACGCGACCTACTGAGAAGATCCGGTGAGAAACTCAGTGGGCTGTGTCTGTGGATTAATTCGCTCGTCGAGCCCTTCGTCGTAAGCGACGGGTTCGACGAGGACGGTGACCGGTGCTTGAGGTACCTAAAAGCATCGTTAATGGATCGGGAGGATCCGTAATGACGTGTTTAGGGCGACTTCGACTGTTTACCATTCGGTCTACAGGATCGGGTATGATTAACTAGTAATTAATTACTAATTAATTAGTAATTTAACGGCCGTCTGGTGTAGTGGTAAGTGACATGGTTACTACACAAGGGGATCACGGGTTCGAATCCCGCCAAGGGAAGATATTTGTATGATAGATATAAAATGTCTTTTCCAGCGTTATGGATGTATATTAAATATATGTTTGTGTATCATAAAAATCTTACATTTATTTCCGTTATCTGGTAACTGTAACACAAGGTCTTTACGATCTTAGCACGGGACCAGTTAACGTGGCGTAATTGATAAAATAATAATAATAATAATATGACGTTATTAGTATGTTCCGGTTTGAAGAATGGAACAGTCGTTATATTGTATACAGGAGACTAAAACCCCAAGTTTCTAGACGTGGTGATGAAGTCTATGGGGTTAAGTAAACACTTTTATCAGCCCACAGACGTCCACTGCTGGACATAGGCCTCCCACACACCTCGTCATAAAGACCGGTCCTGCGCTGCTTGCATTTAGCGGGTTCCCGCGAACTTCAATAGATCGTTGGTCCATCTTGTGAGACGCACGCTACGTCTTCCGGTACGCGGTCGCCACTGAAGAACTTTCTGGTCCCAACGGCCATCGGTTTTACGAGCAATGTACCCTAGCTACTGCCACTTCTATGTCGTAGTCCTTTAGGCTATGTCGGTTACCATGGTTTTTCTGCGAATCTCCTCAGTTCTGATCTGATCTCGCAGGGAAACCCCGAGCATAGTATTTCTCCATTGCTCTTTGGGTGAACTCGAGCCTTCTCATAAGGTCCATTATAAAATAAATAAAAAATAAAAAAGACCTTTACTCCATGAAATTAAATTTTTTTTTGTATATTTTTTGTTACATGCATGGACCCCTCTCAGGTAAAGACCTCCTCCAAAGGTTTCCATTTTGTTTTGTCTCTGGCGACATAAATCCAATGTGGTCCAGCAACTTTTATACTGGTGGTAGGACCTCTTGTGAGTCCGCACGCGTAGGTACCACCACCCTGCCTATTTCTGTCGTGAAGCAGTAATGCGTTTCGGTTTGAAGGGTGGGGCAGCCGTTGCAACAACTATACTTGAGACCTTAGAACTTATATCTCAAGGTGCATTTACGTTGTAGATGTCTATGGGCTCCAGTAACCACTTAACACCAGGTAGGCTGAGAGCTCGTCCACCCATCTAAGCAATAAATAAATAAACTTTTCTAATGTCGTCCTCCCAACGCGTGTACGGTCTACCGACGCGCCGCTTGCCCTGTAGACCGTCCCATGCAGTTACTATAGATGTCCAGCTCCCATTAACACTACCTAATCGTCGTGTTTCCAGATCGAGAAGCCAGATTCGAATCACTTAATAAACACGACGTATCTGAACTACACCGGGCTGAGCGTGTCGACGCTGGCTTCGAACCTGTACCCGCAGTACGGGCGCGACTACACGACGGCGAGCGGCCAGCTCGTGGACTTCGCATCGGTGCTGGGCGTGCTGTTCACCGGCGTCACCGGCGTCATGGCCGGCGCCAACATGAGCGGTGAGTGGCCGAGTGCTTCACGGCAGAAATGAAAACATTAGATTTTTATTAGAAATAAATAAAAGTTTAAAAAAAAACTAAAAAAACACGCTTTATATAAAATTCAACTAAAAAATAGAAAATAAATTTTAATAAATTTAAAGGATCGTGCTCAGTGGCGAACAATTGGAGAGGCCTATGTCTAGCAGTGGACTGCTATAAGCTGATGATGATGAAATTTAAATTGAAAATAGTATAAAAAATCTATATATGTATATATATTATTTAAAAAAAAGGAAATTTTCAAGGTCAATCCAGACGCCCTGAAGTTCGTAAAAATGGCATTGAAAGGTCGTGCCCATAAAATTAATCCTTTACCTTCAAAGGGTTAAAAGAAGAGGCTTATCGAAAACCACACCCTGTATACGGTGCGCTCACAGCCGATCTTGTTCCGTAGGGGAATTAAAGCACCCGTCGCGCAGCATCCCGCGCGGCACGCTCGCGGCGCTGCTGTTCACGGCCGCGTCCTACGCCGCGCTGAGCCTGCTGACGGCCGCCACGTGCTCCAGGGAGCTGCTGCAGAACAACTACGTGTACCTGCTGCCCATCAACGTGTGGCCACCGTTCATAGCCGTCGGTACGTTTTGTTTAAGGGATTTTAGAAGGGTAACTAAGACCTTTAAGTCACGGTTATTTTTATGAAAAATGTTAATATTGAGTGATTTTTTTTTCCTACCTAAGCTGATAGCCTTGAGAGGCTATATCAGCGTAGCCTTAAGTAGGTGAGCTTACGGGGCTCAAATCTGATGACGTTGCTAAGCAAGAGCAGTGCTTCGCAGAATCTACCACCGGATCGGAAACGCGACCCACTGAGAAGATCCGGCGAGAAACTCAGTGGGTTATGTCTGAGGGTTACTGAGGGTTACTGTCTGAGGGCTAGTGACGGGTTCGACGAGAACGATGACCGGATACATCACCGCGTTCGAGTCAGTAAATGATTTCTATTTCATTCTATTTCATTTCTATTTCAGTAAATATTTGATACTTGATACACGATATATACAGGTAAAGCCAAAACAGTGGAGTTCTAATTTTTTTTAAATACAGAAGCTATGGACAATTTTTAGAATTATAAAAAAAAAAGTATTAAATACTGCAAATAACTTATTGTTACAAATATTGTCAATAGATGGCGTTGAACGTTTTCTGAATCGCGTTTCGATGAGATTATTATTCAAAGTCAAAATACTAACTCAGGAATTATACTATAATGCTTTGTATGTTTCATCGTAAAAAACTTTTACGTATTTGTTATGGAGTAATTAATAGTTGTTTATAACGGTAAACTAAATTAAACACCTAACGTATTCCATATCGACGCTTGAAAGGCAAACGTGACTAAGCGACAATAACTGATTTGTACATAAATGATAGCCAATAACCATATTCGATGCCCAAAAATATATATTTCTAGGTCTATTAAAATCATTTCAATCCTACAGCTAGATTCGTTAAAATAGAATTTTTTTCAGGTATTTCTCATGTATATTTCAAATTAATTTCAACTTTAAATTAGTCTACTGTAAAGTTCACGCATTGTCGCTTAGTCACTTTTGCCTTTCAAGCGTCGATATCATTACGTTCACTAATTTATTTAAGATTAACCTTCAGAATAAATGTTGTGATAATTCACAAAAAATGATAATTTTAAATGCTTGTTTACTATAAAAAAAAGTTAATATTAATTTCGTGAAAAATGGCGGTATTTCAGGCATGATAGTGGCTACATTTTCGGCCGCACTCTCCAACCTGATCGGCGCTTCTAGAGTGTTGGAAGCGTTGGCCAAAGATGACATATTTGGTGAGTTAATAAAATTGTGCCTAAAATTATTTAATGCTTTTGTATAGAGACGAACATATGGCCCACCTGATGGTGACCGTCGCCCATGGACTTCAGCAATCCTAGGGTTAGAGCAAAGCCGCTGCCTACAAAGATGCGCAGATAGGTATTAAGTCACGATTCGTTTGGTGTTAAGTGGTCACCGACCTGCTTTGAGACACAAACTATCTCAGCTGTACTGTATCAGCGAGCCCCACCCTTCAAATCGGGAAGTCATTATTGTTTAAGCGGCCTTCAGCACCAGCAATTACAAAAATTTATAAAATTTTCATTTTTTTTTCTGAGATTAACTAGTTAGCGGGATTCGAACCCTGGCATGGTTGCATCGCTCGTTACGAGTGCATGAGGCGTTTTATCCTCTAGCACGCGACGGCTCCCTATTATGGTCCGGTGCAAGTCAAAAGCGATTATTCGATCCCTTTTTCACTATGTTATTACCGCAATATTTGTTGTTTACGTATAGACCGGGTCTACGGAGGGACTTCGGTTCTCTGTGTGTTTTGTACCGTATGTTCCATGGAGAATGCTCTGAGGAATTATTCGAGATGGTCCACTTATCTCCTTTTTATCATCGCACCTCCCACCATCGGAGCAGAGTTCATCCATATTATCTGGAACCGCTGCGTTCATCGACAGTAGCATCCGGCTTTGGAATGAGCTCCCCTCCACGGTGTCTTCCGAGCGCTATGACTTGTCCTACTCCAAACGAGGCTTGCGGAGAGTACTTTATGGTAGGCAGCGGCTTGGCTCTGCCCCTGGCATTGCTGACGTCCATGGGCGACGGTAACCCCTCACCATCAGGTGGACCGTATGCTCGCGTGCATACAAGGGCCATAAAAAAAACCTTAAAATCACTTTTAATTATACATAGCAGCTAATAATGGAAATTCAATAAAACAAACGTATGTTTGTAGTTTATTAGTTTCTAATCAATATATGTATTGAATTGTATTGAAGTTCTGCATAGTTTTCCTTTAAACAATCGTCAATAGTCATAGTTAAACATAGCCGGGTAGTACTAATTGTACTACTATAAAGGCAATTGTAATGTTGAAGGTTTCCTACTTCGTCCGATGGTGTCGCGTTCCGGGAACCCGGTGCTGGCGGTGGTGGTGTCCTGGGCGCTGGTGCAGGTGGGCGTGGCGGCAGACTCCCTCAACGCCATAGCGCAAGTGAACTCGGTCCTCTTCATGACGAGCTATTTCGCCATCAATCTGGCTTGCTTGGGACTGGAGCTTGCGTCGGCTCCTAACTTCAGGTGAGTGTTGTTTGTTGAAGCCGCACGACCCTATTAAGGCTTATAGTATTTTTTTTACTAGTGGACCCTCTGTAGTCGAAATTCGACTATAATTAATTGAGATTATAATTTTGCACACTATTATGGGAAATTTGGGAAATTTCATACTCCTCCGTCCGCGCAATTTTCGTAAAAAGGGGTACAAAGTTTCTGCTTCACGTATTAAGAGAGAAGAAGAGTATAGAAGAGAGTGTCTTTGGTTGTCTATTACAAAAAAAAAAATATTGCATAGATAAATGGTTATTGGAGCCCATAGACATCTACAACGTAAATGCCGCCACTTAACTTGAGATATGAGTTCTAAGGTCTCAGTATAATTACAACGGCTGCCCCGCCCTTCAAACCGAAACGCATTACTGCTTCGCGGCAGAAATAGGCAGGGCGTTGGTACCAATAAAAAAAAAAAGGATGCGTGTACTTATGTACGCGCGTAAGAAGTTATACTTTATTTTTATTAAATTTATTTCTTTTTTTTAATATTAAATAATAAATATTTAACGTTAATAATTTAATAATATTTAGTATGAATTATATTAAATAATAATTTTGTCATTTATATTAGTAAAAAATGAATGCTAATAACACTTTTTTTTACGAGTGTATATGCGCGAAAGTTCACCTGCGGCTATATTCAGACTCGCCAAGTTACGTCGTCGTATTGTAATGAGCGATTTAGTGGGCAACTTCATTCTGTTAATTTTGTGTCACGGTGCGCGCGCATCGTAAAACTTCACTGTCATCAATTTTTCATAAGGCGCCTAAAGAAGTATAACTTAAAAAAATATATATATGTGAGTGCGTGCGCAGGCCGACGTTCCGTCAGTTCTCGTGGGCGACGTCGCTGGCGGGGCTGTGCGGCAGCGCGGCGCTGATGTTCTCGCTGCGCGCGCTGTACGCGGCGGGCGGCGCGCTGGCGGCCGCGGGGCTGGTGCTGGCGCTGCACCTGCTGTCGCCCGCCGCCGCCGAGCCCAAGTGGGGCAGCCTCAGCCAGGCGCTCATCTTCCACCAGGTGCGCCCATACACCTGTTCACACTATATCACCTGTTTGGTAATCAATTGGACTTTTTGGCAGGAACGCGAAGAGCCGAAGTGAAATTGTTCTATTTTGTTAGGTTTTTATTTGTCAAGATTTAAATATGTAATGATGATAGTTTAATTTTACATAAATAGTTCAATAGTCAGGTCTCACTTAAAAAATAAAACTGTGTTCAACATTCATTCGCCGTCTCTCTTACTTCCTAACACGACATTTCCTATCTCTCTCACTCAGTCTTGTTCCATATCTGTCATTCATCCATACCGTCCCGTTCCGTACCTACATAAATAGCAAAAGAAAGGAAGGAATATTAAGTACCATTCCACCATTATGTACCATTCTCACTGATCGTTCCAGGTCCGCAAGTACCTGCTGCTTCTGGACCCGCGGCGGGAGCACGTCAAATTCTGGAGGCCGCAGATGCTGCTGTTGGTGGCCTCGCCGAGACAGTCGGCGCCGCTCATAGACTTCGTCAACGATCAGAAGAAGGTAGGAACCAGAGGAACTCATTACTCAACTCTAGGGTCAACAAGTAGAATGTACGTCAGCACCGGTCACCGTCCTGTAAATGAACCCACAGACACAGCCCATTGAGTTTCTCGCCGGATCTTCTGAGTGGGTCGTGTTTCCGATCTGGTTCTAGATTCTGGGAAGCACTGCTCTTGTTGGGGCTGGTGTTAGCAACACGCCCGATTTGAGCCTTGTGAGCTGTTCACGATTGACTTCCACGGTGAAGGAATAACATCGTGTAATAAAAATCAAATCCGCAAAATTATAATTTGCGTAATTACTTGCGGTAAGACCTCTTGTACCACCGCCCCGCCTATTTCTGCCGTGAAGCAGAAATGCGTTTCGGTTTGAAGGGTGGGGCAGCCGTTGTAACTATACTGAGACCTTAGAACTTGTCTCAAGGTGGGTGGCGCGTTTACATTGTAGATGTCTATGGGCTCCAGTAACCATTTAAATACCCAAGTGTGAGCTTGTCACCCGTCTAAGCAATAAAACCTACACGTCACCAGAAGCTGAAATAGCCTCTCAAGCCTAGTCTGTCGTTGGTCCCAGGGCGGGCTGTTCGTGCTGGGTCACGTGCGCGTGGGGCGGCTGGACGGCGCGGGGGATCCTCTCGCGGAGGAGCACCAGTACTGGCTGAAGCTCATCGACCATCTCAAGGCGAGTTCAAACAAACACATACACACATACGTCACGCATGCTGTCATTGAACGGGTCCTTAGCACAATTTTCACTTGTATTGAGTTCTCGCTGTATCTCTCCATTTAGGGGGGGGGGGGGGGGGGGGGGGGGGGGGGTCGTACCAAGGTATTTGCAGCGTCACTGGTGGTGAGCTCGCGACCGCGTTCTGTCCTTTTAGTGTTGAGTGAATCGTAAACACGTCGGATGGGAGAGCGCAGACCAAGGATTCACTCTCGGTGCTTTTAGGCCTCTCAAGCACCGGTCACCGTCCTCGTCGAACTCTTGCGAACTAACCCATAGATACAGCCCACTGAGTTTCGCGCCGGATCTTCTCAGTGGCTCACGATTCCGATCCGGAGGTTGACTGCGAAGCACGGCTCCTGCTAGGGTTCGTGTTAGCAACGTCGTCAGGTTTGAGCCCCGTGAGCTCACCTACTAATTAGGGTTACGCTGAAATAGGTTTTCAAGGCTTATCAGCTTAGGTAGGGAAAAAAAAGCCCGCGTGGGCTGGTGTTGTCGGCGGTGCGTGTAATGAGCGGACCAGTGGTGTGGTGCAGGTGAAGGCGTTCGTGGAGCTGTGCCTGGCGGAGTCGGTGCGCAGCGGCGCCGCCCACCTGGCGCGCCTGTCCGGCCTGGGCGCCATGAAGCCCGACACCGTGCTGCTCGGCTTCTGGGACGACGCGCAGCCGCGGGACTTCTTCAGGGAGTGAGTTCGGCTTGTGATGATGCGGGGATTCCCTTGCTTATTGAAATTTCTACTATATCCTCCCAATTGCCTTTTTACTATTTTATTTTTATATTCTGAACTTTGCATGTCCCGCTATCTGGACGCTTTTGTATTTTATCTATAAATAAATCTGTATCGAAGTGTTCGATCTCGACAATACACGTGCACCCTACACAAAAACGCGCGATCAGATGTGCAGCAAATGGCGGCGCATGTACTTACAAGCGCGCAGCTGACGCCCGCGTAACGCGCGTTCCAACAATATTCTGATAGCACGCGTCCGACGCGCGTTTGCATGTGTACACTTCAATAAGAACTTTTGGATCTCAAAACGTTAGTAAATCGCACGTTTCCAAGCGTCCAATGTGTACCGGCTGTAATCCCGCAACCCGGCGTTGCAGACCGGAGTCCCCGTACCGCACGGAGCTGTTCGACGCGGGCGGCGGCGCGTTCCCCGCCCGCCGCGCCGGCGCCGCGCGTCTGCCGCCCGCCGAGTACGTGCGCATACTGTCCGACGTGCTCTGCGTCAACAAGAACGTGTGCATATGCAGGCACTTCCATCTGCTGGACATGGCGGCGGTCGAACGGTAATTTTAACTTCAATCAAATCAATACTGATGTAATTTTTTTTTTAGTATGGCAATTAAATTTTTGTGACGCCACTGTTGCCAGAATAAAAATACATGTGTGCAATTCACACGTGGCAGAAGTGAAACCTTCAAAAATTTAAATACAATGATATTTCTAAGTATATGTAAAATTTTGTCATTAGAAGTAAATAATTGGAAAACGTCTTTTACAGTATGAGCTAGCACCCTGTGTGAATTGTTATTTTAACTTTACGTATAACTCCAAATTAACATTCATTACTATCAAGGTGGGTGGCGCATTTACGTTGTAGATGTCCATGGGCTCCAGTAACCACTTAACACCAGGTGGGCTGTGAGCTCGTCCACTCACCTGAGCAATAAAATATAAAAATATAAAAACTAAAGGATTCATACATAAGTGAGTATTGAAAAATCTCATAGATGGCGCAATATTAAAAATTCAACAATCAACACACTTATACTAAAACTTTCTAATATGCAGGCGCAAACACATGCATTAAACACATACTAACATAACACGTAGAACGCTCGGACTTGGTTCTATCTCATTCTCTCGCCGGCTGAATCCGATACATCTATGTGTTTGTGTCTCTATGGACTTATTTTTTCGTTTCATCGAGTTTGAAATCACAACGATTCTAAAGAAGTTACACTTCAGAAAAATATTAAAATCTTCACTCGTTAAATACATACATAAACTTTACTGTTATATGAAAGAGGATACGGAGTGGAATGAAATTCAATTATTTTTTTAAACTTTTATCAATTGGGATGTTATAAAGTCATTTAGTGTGCACTTCAGTGAACTTTTTGGAAGAACTCTAGAAACCACGTCCGGCGACTCTGTTTCATTATCCCGCATGTGTGCACTTTGACAGGTTCTAAACCCGAAGAAACACTAAATTAACAAAATAAAGCAATTCACATAACTTCGCTGTTCGCGTTCACGCTAAAATGTCCGATGCGAAGTTATATAATTTTAGGATTGGCAAGAACGGAATGTATGAAAAAAGATGTGAATGAGACAAAACGGTGAGAAAGGGAAAAGAGAGTGACAGAGAAAAGCAAGATGGCGACGACGATTGAATGAGCAAGGCATAAAGGTGTCAGATAATTATAATTTTTAATTATTACAATACAGCAGATTTGAGAAAAGAACAATAAAGGTGCAAAAATGGAAAAGTTTATTTTATGTGCCACGATCTCAATTGTAGATAGAATTGCTTCGATCAATAATAGTACTAGATTAAAGACCAGGAACAAAAATAAGACGCTCCAGTGGCCACGTTTGCAGACACGAAAACATCTTCATTTCTTAGAAAAAAGTTTAATAATGTTAACGACTTCAGTTTATTCTAAACCTTAATACCTAAACATAAAGTTTAATTACCATTGCAAAATATATGTATTTAGGTCCTTTCGTCAGAAAAAGAATATTATGGAATAAATTTAAAATGTCACTTGAACATAAAAAGACATCAGTACAAAAATATTTATTCTAAAATGATACTTAAAGCCTAATTTATAAGGTTAAAAATATTTGTTTAAAATTTCGTGCTTATTGTATTGTGGAACTAGATGTAGTTCTTGGTATTACATTTCAATGCTCAGAACACAGTAAGTATTGAAAGACATAAAGTTGCAGAATATACATATTTGTTTTAGGTTTGTTTTGTATGGTCGCAACTATTTTTGACCGATTCATAAAAGTAGTAGATAATATTTTACATTGCCGCTATTACAACAAATAGGTGATAAAAAATAAAATTGAATAAAGTAAAAAAAAAAATGAAAGGAAACACGATACATGTTTTCCACGTATTCTTTATACAGAAGTAATTAAAACAATAATGTAGGTTTAATTACCTTTAAACAGATTCAGTTTGTTATAAAGCTGTCTTTTAGAAGTCATTTTTATATGAGCGGTTTCTTTTTTACAAATATAATGTAATCTTATATCAATGAATTTGTCTATAATCAGTTTAATTTAGGCTTATTTTATGGCTGTGTTCGTTTCCCCCAGAAAACAAATCCTTTTCAGCATATACGCTTAAAATATTTACACATACATATAAAGTTTTTTTAATACTTTTTTGCATTGATTTGCCACCACCATTGAACAATTCTAGAATTTCTATAAGGGTTCTATATTTCTTCTCCTCTTTCTTTCGCGACAATATATATCCATTGTGCACAGCGACAAGGGGCTACTAGGAAATCTACAAACAAAAATAACATTATAAAATAACAAAACTACTCTATGCATTCCCTGTTCAAGAATTGGTGATGTTTGTTACAATAGTTGGTGCCTTGTTGCAAACATTGGCCAAACAATTACAATATTCTTAAATTGTGTTTTATTTACAATATAATTGTGTTTATTATTTTATGAAAAACACTTAATAATATAAATTTACCAAAAAAAGATATTCCTTCCAAAACCTTGGTGTTACGGTGGTTTTTTACTCAGTTTTTGAACGCGCATTGCAGCGTTTTGACGTCTTAGTGTTGGCTATGATTGGACCATACTAATTTGAAATAAGACCACAAATTTATTTGTGGTCTTATTTTTCGGGCCGTTTTTGAAGCGCTAATCGCGAATCTAGTAGTATTATTGATCGAAGTAGAATTGTCAATATAATAGTAGGCAGCGGCTTGGCTCTGCCCCTGGCATTGCTGAAGTCCACGGGCGACGGTAACCACTCACCATCAGGTGGGTCGGGTCAGTGGTATGCTCGTCTGCCTACAAGAGCAATAAAAAAAAACCTACTTGGTCTTCTATACTAATATTATAAAGAGGAAAGATTTGTTTGTTTGTTTGTTTCGAATAGGCTCCGAAACTACTGGACCGATTTGAAAAATTCTTTTTCCATTAGAAGCCGACATTGTCCCTGATGAACATAGGCTACTTTTTTTTTATTTTTATTTTTTGGTTTCATGTGTGTTTTAATGTTTCCGAAGCGAAGCGAGGGCGGGTCGCTAGTGAGTTATAAAAACCCAGCGCTGTTCCATGCATCCACAGCAACAGCTGTGAGCAACATACATTTGCCTTTCTTTTACTTATTTATCTGTAATAAACTAAATCTGTGCTAAACGCAACCAATGATATTAATAATATTTATTATCAATCTGGAAACAGACGGCCTTATCAAAAACCCAATAGGTTCGTATTTTAAATCAATGTAAATTGAAGACATGAGTGTGGATGAAGATGTATGATACAATTTGTTAATTTTTAAGAAAACGGCCAACAAACTTTTGTCAGGTGTACTTTTTCTTCGTACATAACTCCTTCATCACATGCAATTTCTAAAAATAGCCTTTAAACCCGGAGACTTAAGGTCTAAATATGGTTTATATGCTCAATCAGGCTCATAACACCTTCATTTAATGTAAAAACTCAAAAATTTAAAAAGTGGTACTTTATCCCTTCATTTATCCACTCATGTCTTGAATTGTCTTGTCTTCAATCACTGTTGTCTTTAATTGAAAATTATTGATAAATTATGGTTTGGCAACAACATTAACAACAATTGACAACGACAGTTAACGACACAGTCCGCAAATGTTTTTAGAGCTGAATTTGAAGGCTGAAGCAAGACTGATTGGATTACTCCAATTGCCTTCTTTATGTTTGATAGAGGATTTATGATCACCTCCAGCAACTGTTTACACAGTTACCTAGGTAGATTCTAAAAAAATGACATGTCTTCAAGAGACATAAGTCTCTGCCTATTTCTGCAACTAAAAAATAGTATCAGCGTCCTCTTATACTACAGTTACATATTACGATGGCGCGATTCAGGAAATGTTCAACGCCATCTATTGACGACAGTGGTTAACTTTGGTACTGCGAATCAAACAATCATTTATTTTGATGCATAGTTTTAATGGAATTTACTATGTAATAAAAGTGATTAGTGAATAAATATTTATAAATTTTTTTTTTTAATTTGAGTAATTTTTCTTATATTCGAAGAAAAAATTAAAACGGTAGGAATATTGGAGTTTTTTATTAATTCAATTATTTATGGGTGGCTAATTACTGGCAAGTTACAAAGAATGAATATTTTCAATTGCTTTTCTTTTTGGATTATACGTCATGTGGATGGGTTCACGGCTCACTTGGTGTTAAGTGGTTACCTGATCACGCTCAGATCAGTTAATCACGCTATAATTGCTGCCACCCAATCCGAATCTTAATTTCGAATTCTCAATTTATTAACGGCTGTCCCAAATTTCGCTTCGCGGCAGAAGTAGGGGGTTGAGAAGTAGGGGGTTGTACGAGTCATCTTGAGTATTCGAGCTGCGACTGCTTTGTGAGCTAATTAAAAAAAAAAGCAACCTAATATTTGAAGATATGAGTGGATGAAGGGGATATGATACAATTTGTTAATTTTGAGAAAACTGGCAACAAACTTTTGCTTTTACTTGTGCTTTTTCTTCTATATAAATCTACAGTGGTTTTTACGGATGTTTTGTTATAACTACTGAACCATGCATCCGATTGACTTGAAACTTGGTATCCGTGTAGAAAATACATGTATTTAATGGATAGGATTTATATGAGTGTTGGACTCTCTACACCAGTTGCGGGGGCGTTAATGATGAGACTCTTTGTGGGGGTGAGAAATAATAATGTTAATTTTAAATGCTCAGCGAAGCGGACGGGTACAGCTAGTCGTACATAAAACTCCTTCATCAAAGGCAATGTCTAAAAATAACCACATAACCAGGGACGACTTAAACTAGGCTGGGGCCCTTGGGCACACAAGAATTTGAGGCCCATTTGGAAAGTAAAAAAAAGCGAATTATAATAACATTTTTTTACTAAGTATGCATCGCTCACTCAAGTAGGAGAGAGACAGGTGTCGAATGCTGCCGAACGCGGAGACCGATTGTGCCTCTTTGTCGCTAGTTGCGCGCTCTCGCTTGCACTTCAAGCCTTAAATGGAACGCCTCAATGAGTCATGTTTTTTCGTGCGTGCAGCTGGCTCCATCGAATTATCCATCGGTTTTTTCCTTTCTTCAATTTACAAAACCTTTATTCAATGTAAAAACTCAAAAATCTTAATGTCTCCGTTCGTGTGTGTGTTTCAGTAAGTCTCCGAGCTTGAAATACATCGACGTGTGGCTGGTGGATCTGCTGGCGCCGAGCCGCGAGGAGGCGTTCTCGGTGCGGGGGCTGTTCGCGCTGCAGCTGGCGGCCGTGGTGCGGTCCGCGCGCGGCTGGCAACACCTGCAACTCCGCGTGCACACCACCAGACACGGTCAGTCCAACACTCAACACTTGAATGAAAGAAGTGTGGTGTAGTGGGACACCGGATAGGAACGAAGTTCCTTATTATAAAAATGTTAACTTTATGTTCTATATTCGAGGTATAAAGAAAATAAAACTGGAGGTTTCGCAACAACCCACGGTCATTCGGTAACGTGCGAACTTATTGTGGTACACTTCATTCACGGTTGTTTGCATAAGAGTTAGTGTATTGCGCAAACGAATGCTCTGAGATCGTGGTCAATGAATGATAAAAAAATATGTTATTTTTTGTACGTTATTACAAAGTTAAGTCGTACACTGTGTGCATTACTAATAAAAATCTTACGTTACGGACGTTTTTTCCCGGTTAGGGTACCCCTCCGCATCGTCCCATAAGGAACTTCGTTCCAACAAGATTGTATAATATAAACTAGTGGTCCCGGTTGTCGAAATTCGACTATAATTAATTGAAATTATAAGAACACTATTGTTTTACTCCCTATAATCACAGATTTCGCCAAGGCTACATTATAGACAAATAATATTAATCAATTCTCAAAAAATAATTTGTGTTAGATTTGGAAATGTTCCCGATTCCCACCAATCTAAGGTTTAAACAATAAAGTCTCTGGTCAAACTGAGAATAGATTAATATTGTTTGTCTATAATATTATTTATCTTAAATGTAGATAGTTTTGCCGAAATCTGTGATTATATTATAAAAGTATAATAGTGACAATTGTACCATAATAATGTTTAAACTTATGATTTTAATTAATTATATTCGAATTTCGACTACTGCGGGACCACTAGTTTAGATAAAAGCCGCAAAATTTGTAATTTGCGTAACTATACAACTGAGATATAGACCTCAAGTCTCAAGTGGGCCAGTTTCGACTACGACCCCTTCGGTACATAGAGAATTTTTGCAACCCCTAGTTAGAGAGGGAAAATAGAGGGGCTAAATAAAGCCCCCAGATGAGGAGTCGCCGTGTACCACACTCACAGACCAAGACCCTCACGTGTCATAGCATAAGTGCGACTAACTATAATGAGACCTTAGAACTTATATCTCAAGGCGGGTGGCGCATTTACGTTGTAGATGTCTATGGGCTCCAGTAACCACTTAACACCAGGTGGGTTGTGAGCTCGTCCACCCATCTAAGCAATAAAAAAATAATAAATAAAAAAAAGTAACTGTTGTCTGTGTATTGAACCCGTGCGTTTGTTTCAGAAGCGAGCCTGACGGTGGGCTCCGGCGACAGTCCGGCGCCGGACGGGCCGCCGCTGCTGCAGCGCCTCGAGGAGCTCCTAAAGCTGCTGCGGATCAATGCCACTACGCACATCGTGAGTGCCCTCATTGTAGTCCAGGAACTCTCTTAAATTAACGGTTGTCAAATTGTAGTCTAAGAGCTCTTTTAAAGAATGTTTATTATATTGTAGTCAGAGCTCTTTTTAAACTTTTTAGTGCTGAGCTTATTTTCACATATTTTGCAGAAATTGTTAAAGGATTTTAGAAATATATTACCTAATAAAAAGAATTAACTAAAAAAATATGCTAAATTCACAGTAAAATAATTTTAAATGGTTATTTATATATGTTTGTTAGCTTATTGAAAGACAAGTTCGTATAGATCGTACGGTCTATACGGACGTGATATAGATCGTACGATCGTATTCCGACGCTCCGTACCTTAATGCGTTAATAGAGAGTCGATCTATAGACGTTTCGCGCTTGAAGGGTTAAAGAACTATTCTAAAAATTGTAATGTAAGAGCTCAAAGCCCTAAGAGAAATTCAATAATAAACCGTACCAATACAGACAGACAATATGAAGGTATTTTTTTGTATGTCTATAATATGTCACACATACACGCTTTCACATTTATAATACTAGTATGGATAACATTTCCAGATCTCAGATTGGCCGAAGCTGGACCTGAGCAGGTGGTCCGATACGGACGAGGACCTGTACCAGCGGGTCCCCGCCACCTACCTCAAGACGTAAGACACTTATCTATACTAATATATAAATCTACAGTGGTTATTATGGATGTTCCGTTATAACTACTGAACCATGCATTCGATTGACTTGAAACTTGGTATCCATGTAGAAAATACACGTACTTAATGGATAGGCTAATATTTATATGAGTGTTGGACTCCCTAATAATAATGAGAATAAATAATAATGTTCATTTTAAATGCCCAGTGAAGTGGGCGATTACGGCTAGCCCATTAAATACTATTTAAAGATTCAAAAATCTCTCACGGCTTGCTTTGGCGTTCAGAGGGGATCGACAGCCCGTGGACATGTCGACGGCAGTGACGTCACCCATCTCGAGGCATGAGGTCGTTACAGGTTGTACGTCGCTTGCTCGAACGCCAAACTGTTTCTTTCTAATAGAGGGGGGTTGGGGGACATTAATGATGAAAACAAGATTATGACACAAGAAAAATGTAATACGTAAATGATTCGAAATCTTGAGATCTCAGTGATAAGGGTCGAATTTCGGATGGATAAGACATCTTCAGAGCTTGTCCGGATAGGGACCACTACCTTGTCTATTTCTGCCTTGAAGCTGGAACGACGGCTGGGGCAGGCGTTGTCCTGCTTAAATTGAGACGTTAGAATTCATGTCTCAAGGTAGGTGGCGGCATTTACGTTGTTGATGTCTATGGGCTTCTTTGACCATTTAATATCAGGGTCGTTAGCTCGTCCATCGACTTAAGAAATTAAAATAATTTTGACATACACCTTTATTTTTATTTTTATTGCGTAGATGTGTGGACGAGCTCATAGCTCACCTGGTGTTAAGTGGTTACTAACGCCCATAGACATTTACAACGTAAATGCCGCCATCCACTTCGAGACATGAGTTCTAAGGTCTCAGTATAGTTACAACGGCCCCATCCTTCATTACTGCTTCACGGCAGAAATAGGCAGGGTGGTGGCACCTACCCGTGCGGACTCACAAGAGGTCCTACGACCAGTAAACCGAAACATAATTAATATTTCAGCGTGAACAGTATAGTCCGGGAGCGCTGCGAGCAGGGCACCGCCGTGACCTTCGTCCAGCTCAGCGCCCCGCCCCGCGAGGCCGACGAGCTGTGCGAGCAGTACCTGCAGGTACCACGAGGGACACTGGTCGAGACGACTTCGCTATTAATAAAACTCAACGTTTAAGGCTTCGTCAAACAGAGTAGAGTTCATCCATACTACCTGGAGCCACTGCGGTCATCCACAGAGCGTTTCCAGAGATCTTTTTTGCCACATACCATCCGGCTTTGGAATGAGCTCCCCTCCACGGTGTTTCCCGAGCGTCATGACATGTCCTTCTTCAAACGAAGCTTGTGGAGGGTATTAAGGGGTAAGCAGCGGTTTGGCTCTGCCCCTGGCGTTGCTGAAGTCCATGGGTGATGTTTACCACTCACCATCAGGTGGGCCATGTGCTCGTCTGCCTACAAAGATAATAAAAAAAAAGAATGTGTACTTAGCGTCGCGCTCTTTTCATGTCACACAAATTGACTAGACGAGCCCAACGCTACTTGACGCGACGTAACATCCGCCAAATCATAGTGCCTTTCGATAGCACTGTGAAAATTTAAAAGTATCATTTGTAAGTTTCGCTCATCTCAAGATTGGTGGCGCATTTACGTCTTTACGTTGTGGATTTCTATGGGCTCCAGTAACCACTTAACACCAGGTGGCCTGTGAGCTCGTCCAACCATCCAAGCAATAAAAAAATAAAAAACCCTATTCGCCCCTACGTAGTCTGACGATGGTGTTAATAATTGTGGCTTCTCCGACATAATATGTATATATATATATATATATATATTATATATTTTTAAATACTTAAAATATTGGACGCTACTGGTTGCTAATGCTCGCGCCGTAACAGATATACTACGCGCATGCGTTCGAGTGCCACGCATTCACTCTCGCGCTGTCTCTTTCTATTCCCCCTCCCCGGGAGCGTTGAACGCTTAACGCTACCTTGTTGGAAGTCGCATCAGAAGTTTCGCTTCAATAAAAACTGACCTCTCTACATTTGTCCGCAGGTGCTAGACGAATTCACGAAGGATTTATCGCCGACGATTCTAGTGAGGGGCCTAAAGTCGGTCACGTCCACTTCTCTGTAATGGCGTCGGTGCGCTAGTGAAAACAAACGGAATCTGAATGGTGTCTTAATTAACTTGTAACTGGGAGCTTGAAGTCAGATGGCTTGTGGAGAGTAGTCAAGGGTAGGCAGCGGCTTCGCTCTGACATTGCTGATGTCCATGGGCGACGGTAACCACTCACCATCAGGTGGACCAATAAAGGCAATACAAAACGAGGACTGGAGGAACATGGAGTCTGGTCTACCCTCGCCACGCCAGGACTTCCGCAGGGCTCTGTAATTTTTATCATTAAATATTCGTTAAATTTTAAGAGGACTTATGATAGGCTTTTTTAAATCGAAACTTTCATTTTCATATTAGCGCGCTTTATGACTAAGGCACCTTCTACCAGTAAATCAATGGCGATGCGAAATGTCTTAGATGATAATAAATAAATAAATAAATAAATAAATAAATAAATTTTATAAAAATTAATATCACACGATATACGATAATTATTAAAAAATAAATAATAGTTTAAAAAACTAACAAAATAAGCTTTTATAGAAAAAGCTTTTTTTACAATAAAAGAATTTTTTCTTACACTATTTTTAATTCAAATTTATTAAAATTTATGTTCTATTTTTTAGTTCGATTTTCTATAAAAGCGTATTTTGTTAGTTTTTTCAAACTAATTTTTTATTTTTTAGTTGAATTTCAATTTTTTCAATATATTTTTTTCATTTTTCATCGGTCATTCGACGTTTTGAAGGGGATCAAAATCATGTTCAAAGATTTCGTTACACACTAACATACTTAAGTCTAAATCTAATAAAAGCGTATTAAAAAAAATACATCACACAACTTAATAACGAAACAGAAAAAAGGAAATCTATATTAAATCGGGATACATTTTCCGTCACTGAGAAGAATGTACCATGCCATGCACAAGTATGTACTACATCGCTATATAACTTTTATATAGCGATTTTATTATTTATATATCTTATATACCAATAAATAAATAATAAATTAATCAAATTGTAAACAGTAAGCGTGAGCAGTGTGCTTAGTGCGAGCTAACTCAAATTTGTATGGAGTCGAAAGAGCTTACCTACATTTGCCGCTAGGGGCGCTGTTCCGACTCCATACAAACTCGAGTTAACTTTTACGCTATCGAGAACGTTAAAAAACTCGCACTTAGCACAACCGAGCTAGTTATACATTACTCTGCGTTGATCGAACGTTTAGGGCGAAGCTGAAATAGTCTCTCAAGGCTATCAGCATAGGGATCGAACGTATCTCCAGTAAAATCGTCTCTAGCCTGTGCAGCGGTCGTATGTATTTAATACCCCAGCGCCCTCTGATAGCAGCCTTTTTTCTCCCTACCTAATCGTTGGTAGCCTAAGGGGTTATTCTAACTTAGCGCAAATGGGTAGGTAAGCTCACGGGTTCAACCTCAGAGAGAATTTTCTAACACTAGCCCTAGAAAGAACAGTGCTTCGCTGAATCTATTACCGGATCGCAATCGTGACCCACTCAGAAGATTGACGAGAAACTCGGTGGGCAATTAAGCAATCTACTTGAACCATTACATATCAGTTTCGTTAAACAGAACATAGATGGCGCTGTAACGGATGACGTCACAAGCACAGATTAAACCTTCGACGTTTCTGTAATGAGTTCCCGTATATTGTAACAATTCTAGACTTTAAGTTTGAAATATTGTATTTTTATATGTGATTTTCAATTAATCCTTTTGTTATTAATCAATTTTTTTTATGTAAGTTATTAATTTTAAAACTGACTTTTTTTTTGTATATTTTACTCCGTTTGCGCTCAAAGATTTAGTTAAAACTGTTCATATTCTCAAGTATACATTGCAGATAGGAAATATCATTAGTAAAAAAATATTTTATTCTCTTCGTTAGTAAGTACTGTTTACTATTAGTATAATAGCCGGCAAACTTCTTGAGCATTTGTCGACGTAGTGGGGGTAAGTTCGCGCATGGTACACTCACGTGCAAAAACATTATTTACTCTGCGTCATAATGCTATTAAATTATGAAAATCAACATATTATGTATTTATTTATATATTTATTAGAACATCAACAAAAAATATAGGTTAATAATTGTAATAATTTAATCTTGAGGTAAAATAGATATTCCTTCTATTAAGTCAAAACTAGAGCTGTTGCCAGGTATTGGTTCAGTTGAAGCGAAGCTGGTATTTGTAATTTTTTTTTCGTTATCCTAATCTTGACCATCATCATCATCACTGTTTTCATCACCCGAGTCGCTATCATCGTGATGAGTCGACATAGGGCTCATTGGTGTAGTTTACAACTCGGTCGGTTCGGTCTTCTTTTTTGTCTATAATTAATGATTTTTTGGAGATATTCGATTCGTAGTAATCGAATGTTACTTTTTTCAATTACCAGCTTCCGATTACTTTCTGTTTTTTTTTCCATCTGAAGCCTAGCTCTTTCATAATTCGTCGTAAGCTTCATTCCGAGCCACTCACTACTCACTGATATTTTTCTTGCTTCCGAAGTCTGTTTTACTTTTTCCATATCATTCTTCCCCTGTTTTATAATGAAGCAATATACGTCGTACACAAATTTTTACCCTTTCTTTTGAATACTACACCAGTTTGTCGTGGCATAGTGTATTTTTTATAAAAAATCAACAAACACTCAACATATAGCAATGGCAACAAAGTCAACAAGCAATTATAACAAATAACTTAACGATGAATAACGATAGACTTTTCACTGTACGCAAGCGTACTTTTGGGAGCAAGCGGAACGAGGGCGCGGTGCGGGGCGCAAGGTTCGATTGATCTACCAATAACGCGCTCGATACGATTTCCCCTGCCGTCGCGCCTCACCCTCACCACCAAAGTGATCTAAAATTCGGTTCTGCGCAGTCAAGGTCATTTGCTCAAGAAGTTTGCCGGTTACTATATGTTTTGTTAATATGGCGTTTTGGCATAGTTTTCGCATTTATTCAGTCAACTTTTTAGAAGACCTACGAGCTATTATTCCAATTGTATGTGTTGTAATTTTGAATACAATCAACGTAGGTAGACGAGCCTACATCTCACGTTTGGACATCAGCATAGTCAGGGACGTCTTAAACTAGGATGGGGCCCTTGGGCATACAAGTATTTGAGGCCCTTTCGGAAAGTAAAAAAAGCGAATTATAATAACATTTTTTTACTGAGCATGAGACCATTTATTATAGGTAATCAAATACAGTATGATATAATATGTCATTAATGATATTAGAATGCTGCTGGTTTTTTGGTTACGATTTCGATAACGGTTTCTTTCGGGATTTCTGTTGAGCAAAATCTTCTATTATAGGCATAGCATATGCCTTGTGAAAAAAGCCTCCCTTGTGAAAGAAACCTTCTGATTACTGATTTGTGAAAAAAGTATAATGTGCCCGACAAAAATGTTTTGAGAATAAACGTGTGAGAGAAATTGTCGGTCTTTCGAGACCCCCTGAGAACGGGGGCCTGGGCACGGGCCCCGTGTGCCCTTATAGTAAAGACGATATTGAGCATAGTATAGCCGTCGCTGTTACAAAAGCTCTTTCTGAATTCCTCTCGGAGGCTACGGCTTGTCTCTACATCGAATGCGATAAAAAATTTCAACCCATAAGTGGTCTACCAGGTAGTGCTGTTGTTCCTGAGCACTTGTGGTCCATTAGGTGTGCCATACGCCCGTCTGCGTTCAAAGGTAGTAAAATAATTTGGATTCCATTGTTTGACGTCATAGCAGTTTAGGTGCGTATTGAAATAGCTTATTAAATCCATATTATTTACTTATATTAACTAGGTAATACTTAATTAGCTTATAAAATACACATTTCCCTTCGATTGTGGCTTTAAATAAATAACAAGGAACATGTGAAATCAAATTTCTTAACTGAAAATCTTTTTCTGTTTATTGAGTAAGATCAACTGCCCTCATTCTTATTTGTATCAACGTGTAGTTGTTACTGCTAAGGCAAAACTCAATATAGTTGATGATAAAAAGTGATATATTTTCTTACTGTTATATCATAACCGAATTCAAGTGATAATTTACAGAGAAACAATGTCAATTTAGTTTTTGTCATATCATCTCCTGTCACCTCTCTATTATGAATAGTTTTAATTAATTGTATATTTATATTAGAAAAATAATTAACCTGATGAGCTCACAGCCCACCTGATGTTAAGTGGTTACTGGAGCCCATAGACATCTACAACGTAAATGCGCCACCCACCTTGAGATATAAGTTCTAAGGTCTCAAGTATAGTTACAACGGCTGCCGCGCCCTTCAAACCGAAACGCATTAGTGCTTCACGGCAGAAACAGGCAGGGTGGTGGTACCTACCCGCGCGGACTCACAAGAGGTCCTACCACCAGTAATTACGCAAGTTATAATTTTGCGGGCTTCATTTTTATTACACGATGTTATTCCTTCACCGTGGAAGTCAATCGTGAACGTTTGTTGAGTACGTAATTCATTAGAAAAATTGGTACCCGCCTGGGATTCGGATACCGTTGTATCGCTCAACACGAATGCACCGGATGTCTTATCCCTTAGGCCACGACGACTTCGTTTTCTGTTACTAAGCGCCTGAATTGTGTAACTTAACTTTATCTTCCTTTGTTTGTTAATGTACCGTTTTAGTCTTTTAGGTTGCTTAGAAATAGATCACTCTCAGCATCTACGGATCCGTTGTTCCCAGAATCCATTAGATATTCCGGCGCCTTAGTAAGAAGATCGAAGAGAGAAAACGATATACTTACTTCAGTGCGTCGCGTAGGGCACCGGTGACCTATATTAAGGACCAAAGGGTTAAGTGTCCTAAATGTTTATCAACACCTTGTACAGTGTTGTTTTAATACTAAGAACTGTCAATCGTAATTTTGGTGCTTCATGAAATAAAATTTTATTTATGTCAATTTTGACGTCATAAGGTTTATTAATGAACGCCGGCTGCACGCACGAAAAAGTGTCACGTTCCGCCTGAGCCTGAGCGTGCAAGCGAGAGCGCGGAACAAGCGATAGAGAGGCACGATCGACTCAAGCGTTGGCTTGTGACACATTTACCTCTCTTCTCGCGTGACGTCAGATCTAGCAGTTCGAATAGTTCCGCTACTGACGTTATCACGCAAAACTATCATCCGTAAACCGACTTTACAGTGTGCTTAGTGCGAATTTCTTAACGTTCTCGATAGCGCAAAAGTTAACCCAATTTTGTATGCAGTTGGAACAGCGCCCCTAGCGGCAAACGTACGCAAACGTACCAACTCCATAAGAATTTGAATTAACTGTTAAGCTAATTAACTGTTAATCGAGGGCGTTAAAGAACTCGCACTGAGCACACTGATAGCTTACTGTTTATTTAATAGAATATCAGACGATAATTCGTGTAATAAACACCCCGACGATCATCACCTTAGTAGTGTATGATTACGAAATCTTTATAATACTCGTAGGGTCGGATTTAGTAAATAATTGAAAGCGAGATTCAATCGCTAAATTAGTGTCAATTATATGGAGTTTTTTTTTCTCTTAATTCACTTTGATTGTACAATGACCATGCTTATTCTTAATTACTTTTATTCTTTGATAATAGTTTGTGATTTTCATTATAATCGAAACATGTTTGGATTCTGTTTTACAGATCAATTACGGCTTTAGTTTATATTAATACAATATAAATACTAGTAGTGCTATTATTATCTTAATTAGATTTTTACGGTATTAAAAATTATGTCCATCTTCAAATTTATATCATGTCCACTCCAATGTTATAGTATAATATCATATTTTTTTATAGTATTATAAATACAAAATCATTCAACATTGTATGCTTAAAGGATTTGTTTACTTTTCATATTATATATTATATTAATATGTTTATGTAAATTTATTTTGTTAAGATTGAAATTTCAATAATTAAAAATTCTCGATTGAATTACAAATTGTGTTAATTTAATGGGGAAACAAGACAGTAGGGAAGTTTCCGCATATTTTAAAAATGTTTGGTTTAGTAATTCTTTTCGTTAAAGAATTTTTAATGTTAGATAAGATTTGTTGGATGCAAAACACGATCTCTTTATTTAAGTGTCACATCGTTTGAACATAAATAAACGAAGAGTATTATTATTGTGTATCTTATTGATAGGTATGGATAATCATCACGGCATTTTCATCATTAGACTATTAATAGATAGTAGAATATTAATAGATTTCATCATTAGATATTGTTTATAAAAGTAGACATTATTAACATGTCAATACATCTTCATCTACATGATGTTTATCTACCTTAATAAATGTTTTGTGTAGGTATATAATTATGTTAAGAAAATGGTTTTATCATTTCCACAATGCATACTTAAAGTATTATTTTAATCATATTTTATGTCGCCCACTCTTTTCACTCATACATACAATGTTTTGCTCATCTTTGTACATATTTGATTTTATTTCAAAATCTATTTGTTTTTAAATTATTTTGTAAAGTAATAAATTACAGTAATACCACAGAGTATATTAATCGTTAAATATTATTATTGTGGAATATTATGTTATACCACAGAGTCATATCTAATATCTAATGATTTTAATCACATAAGATATCATTCGTTGTAATTGACATGAAAGTTTACCATAAGTGTGTATATTTTTTGTACAATTATTTCATTACAATTGTGATTCAAAATAAAAATTAACAAATATTCCACAAAAATTGTGATTAAATTTTAATATATTGACATCTCATTAAACGTCTTTTGATTTTTTTAATTTATGTCTTAATGTATCTTTTGTTATTCGCACTAATATAATTGTAATAGTCAATCATGCTCTTTATGTGATATTGTATCCCAAGAATAACTTTTAACTGAAAATTTTAAGATTAGCATCAGTATTAAGATGAAATTTTATTATTTCAGTGTTTTCAGTTGGATGGAAATCGATCGAATTTTTTAATATTATCATATTAGATCTTATATCGAGGGGTGAAAATATATTTGGTTTAGAGCCGTTAAAATTTTGGACAAAATATCATGACGTGAATCTTCAACTATTTGGAGTAAACTTAATTGAAGTTCGATTAAAAACATCGAACTATTGATGCTAATACCAAATAAAATGCACCTTTAATTGCAAAGACAAATATCGCGTATTAAGCGAAATGTCGCCTAAACCACTCGATAATAATATATAAATACAATATATTATGTTTAATTACAGACGCATTCCAAGCAAGCTGAACTTATTTTTGACTTATTTTTGAAAATTTATAATATTCACAATAAGATCGCTTACAGTTGCAACAACTTTGAATTGGTTACACAGATTATACAAATGTTGAATGATTTTGATTTTTATAAGTACGTTATGAGACCGAATGACTCGGGGAACGAAAGAAAGTAATTTTTAGTGTATATTTTTTTAAATTTACATGTCCAATAAATAATACTCTGTATTAAATTATTTTATTAAAATTTAGCAAAATTGTGGCCTTAATAGTGTTTATAAAGTTTGATTTGAAATAACAAATATTGTATTAAAAAAAAAAAAGTTTGAATGCTCTTGATATGTCTGTATGTAATATACCTATTGTAAGTAGGCTAATTAAGTGGCAATTTTCACTTTGTATATTCGATTAAAATTGATATTTTTAATAAATGTTTGTTTTGTTTTTCGACCTTTTCACGAAAATTTAATAGAACTAATAAATACAACACCTTTGTCACTGCATCATCAGTGGCGTAGCTAGGTAACCAAGGGCCTTGGAAAATATAGGGCTCCACTGCTATGTAAGCTGATTAGGTTTTATCAAATAAAGATATGAAATATACAAATACTTTAAAAATGTTAAGCTACTTAAGCTCTTTTTTTGTGCACTGCCGGGCCGGTTAAACAGTAACAACATAACAGGTTGGGGAAAAAGTCTTTTCGCATTATAGTATGTATGAACTTGTAAATAAAATCTCTTTGGCTATACTATTTGTATCTGGCTGGTTTCGGTATCATTAAAAGTTTAAATTTTAAAGAAGATAATTCCAAATTCAAATTAGGATAATGTGTGATTTTTATTTATTTATTTTTCGTACCGTCAAGAGCGAGCTACATGGTAGGCGGAGAGGTGTTAGGTTGTTTTCGTTACGGAATTTCTTGATTCGGTCGCCGCGCTCAAAGACCGCGATAAAATCTATCCAATAGCTTAATAATTTAATATTAAAACAACAATAAAATAAGACCATGGTATATTTATAAACATTAACAAAAGCTAAACATTAACTGTCTCCACACTCATAACCTAGACCGTGCGAGGGAGAGATGGGCAGACTTTTCATGATGTGCATACGGCAGTGCGACGTCACGCCGCACGCTTATTCACAAACACTACACAAGCGCAACGTGTGAATGTGTTGAACGCGAGCTACATAGTAGACGTAGTAGGGGTATCCGGTTATTTTCGTTACGGAATTTCTAGATTCAATCGCCGCGCTCAAGGCCCGCGATAGAAGCTATGCAATACCTTAAAAAAAACATTCGTGTTCACACTATGGTCCACCCGGATAAAAGCAATATTGAGGTCTATGAGAATCGTATAGCTCCTTTATGACATCGAACTCAGCAAAGCGACAGCGTTATTAAGCTCCTGAAAGATGAGAATCGTGTCTTCTATATTTTATTCAAATAGCCCTTTGTAGGTAATTAGTAAAACGGTTGTGTTTCGTCACAGGCGAGTCACGTTTAGACTGTTTATATAAATTATCGAGTTAATATTACGCGCTCCGACGCCTGTGCCTCATTGTAAGTGCTGAATTATATGGGCCTTTGTATATATATATATATTGGCTACGTGTTTTGTGTTGGGTAGTTCGTAATTTTCTATCTGACTATCTTGAATTTATACTGTTGTGTAAAGAAAATTATATTGTTTACTAGCGACCCGCCCTCGCTTCGCTTCGGAACATTAAATTTTATTATTGATAGCCGAGTCCCGCGATGTTACCCGCGGTTATTGTCGTACCGCGAGTGAAGCTGCGGGGCGAAGCTAGTCTAAAAAGTGCCTAGTAGCCTAAGCTACTCCTTATATCATCAGCTACCTATCAGTGAAAGTCCCGTCAAAAACGGTCCAGCCGTTGCAGAGATTAGCCGGAACAAACAAACAGACAGACAGACAGACAAAAATTGTAAAAAAATGTTATTTTGGTTTATGTACTGCATATATAATATATATTCATATGCATGTAGTACAAAGGGGCTATTTCAATATTACAAACAGACACTCCAATTTTATTTATATGTATAGAAAATATCCGCAACTGAAGCAACCGGCTAACGATCGGTGAATATTCTAGTAAATTTATCGTAAAACAAAACACTTCACTTAATACAGCCTTGTGCTAATTAGAGAGTAGCAATCGATACGAGTTTACTTGAATTATTTACTCCTGTCCACGATCTTATATTCACGTGTTATGAAACGTTGAGTATGCTCTGATATTGCATAAGGATTACTCTCCACATACACATATTTAAGACGATTTTTTTTTTTCCTACCTATGCTGATAGCCTTTAGAGGCTATTTCAGCTTCGCCCTAACGTTTGTAGGTGAGCTCACGGGGCTCAAACCTGACGACGATGCTAACACGAACCCTAGCATGAGCCGTGCTTCGCAGAATCTACCACCGCATCGGAAACGCGACCCACTAAGAAGATCCGGCGAGAAACTCAGTGGGCTAAGACGATTATAATACGTACGTAAGATTGTTACGGTTGATTTAATCTATACATCTATACATATAAATAAAATTGGAGTGTCTGTTTGTAATATTGAAATAACCGCTTTTTACTATATGCATATGAATATACATATATACGGTACATACACCAAATAAACATTTTTACAATTTTTGTCTGTCTGTCTGTTTGTTTCGGCTAATCTCTGGAACGGCTTGACCGATTTTGACGGGACTTTCACTGATAGCTGATAATACAAGGAGTAACTTAGGCTAGGCAACTTAGACTATATTCGCCCCACGGCGTCACTCGCAGTACGACAATAACCGCGGGTAACATCGCGGGACTCAACTATCAATAGTAAAATTTAATGTTTCCGAGGCGAAGCGAGGGCGGGTCGCTAGTCTATACTAATATTATAAAGAGGAAAGATTTGTTTGTTTGTTTGTTTCGAATAGGCTCCGAAACTACTGGACCGATTTGAAAAATTCTTTTTCCATTAGAAGCCGACATTGTCCCTGATGAACATAGGCTACTTTTTTAATTTTTTATTTTATTTTCTTTTTTTTTGGTTTCATGTGTGTTTTAATGTTTCCGAAGCGAAGCGAGGGCGGGTCGCTAGTTTAAAATAAAACTTAAGAATCGCGCTATTTTAATTTCTGTGAGTTATTACATTTATTTGCGAAGCGATTTTTAAAGCTTCATCTAAATCAGCCTTTATACAGCTGCGACTCGTATTTTGTTTTACAAATCTATTTTATTTATTTATTTATTTTATTTATTAGGCACACAATACACATCACAAGCTAAAAAGATACATAAAAAAACACAATTAAAAAGAAACTAAATCTGGCTTGCAACATAAGCCCACGTGCGCACGACTAAGCAAGACAAAGTGCTAAGTTTGTACACAATGGTCCTTACAACAAAACAACACGATAACGAAAACTAATCTAACTTATAATTGTAAGGAAATAATTTTATTCACAATATACAAATAAACAATTACACTACTTAACCTGTTATTAATAAATCGATTTTTATCACGCGTGAATATTTCATATATCGATGTTATGTCTGGTATAAGGACTTTGGTAGCTGCTCTCGTGGAACTCGTGAAGAGTTCGACCTGAAACCTAAAGCATTACATCAGTCTACTGAATTTCTGATCTAGCAGTAGATACAGACGCTCGGGCAGCTGTGAACGCAAATCCCATCCCTGCTGGCTGAGCCCAAGCTTGCCCACCTGTCCTCGTGAAACTGTAATGGTCTCCAAGCCACCAGTAATTCTTCTCTCGCAAAAAAAGCAGAAGGTACTGAAGAACTACCATCGTGCCTACTAACATTCGGTCACGTCTATTATTTATGCGTTTTAACTTGGAGTGTAGGTCGGCCGCTATACAATACAACCTAGATTTTGATTCGATGTTTCATTATGGCTTGCGATATTAAGCCTTGGGTCTAGAGTCCTAAGTGCTAAGTCCAGAGGTCTACAGTCTATACGTATCGGCCATATAGTTTTGTCTTATATTAGTCACAGGATCGCAAAGGGTTAAAATCATTATGTCTATTGGTAACAGCCGGTAGTAAATTTAGCAACAAATTAAGTAGCTACAGTATTAATAAAAGTCGCAGAAACTCACAACCGTCAGAATTCAGATAGAATTATTTATCGCGTTTTTTTTACCACGATTCTCACATTTAATGAGTTCTCGATCTTTCGGCGTACACAAGCAACTTGCTACAGCAAGTGCCGTGACCAAGGCCAAAAAGTCGCGAAAGTGACAATTCACGACAGACAGAAGCTCCGTTTTTTTTTTTTTCCTAACTATGCTGATAGCCTTAAGAGGCTATTTCAGCTTCGCCCTAACGTTTGTAGGTGAGCTCGCGGCGCTCAACCGGAGAGTTGCTAACACTGACCCTAGCAAGAGCAGTGCTTCGCAGAATCTACCACCGGATCGGAAACGCGACCCACTGAGAAGATCCGGCGAGAAACTCAGTGGGCTGTGTCTATGGGTTAGTTCGCTCGTCGAGCCCTTCGTCGCAAGCGACGGGTTCGACGAGGACGGTGACCGGTGCTTGTGGTGCCTAAAAGCACCGTTAATGGATCAGGAGGATCCGTAATGACATGCTTTGGGAGACGTCGACGGTTTACCATTCGGTCTACTGGGTCGGGTATGTAATTTCCAGCGGCTACGATGAGAGGGTTCTCATGTCGTGCCGCCTTCTCAAAATGGCGCAGCGATGCCGACTGTAGATACTTACTAAATGAGTCGAGCTCCAGGTCATCGTGGAGATCCACATTCCTAAGGAAACATGGCGCTCCAACGGCTATCCTGCAGAATCGTGATTGAATAACCTGAAGGGATTTCAAGTGGGTGCGGGCTGCGTGAGCGAACACTACGCTTGCATACGTCATGACGGGGCGTATACAAGTTTTGTAGAGAGTTACCTTATTGCGGAGGGACAGTTTGCTTCGACTACAAAGCATTGGATAGAGTCGTCCTAGTATAAACGCGGCGCGGTCGCGTACCGTTTTTATATGGGGACGGAATGTCATCCCTCTGTCGAGGGTGACGCCTAGATATTTGACCTTCGAGACCCACGGTATGGGCTGGCCAAAGAGAGTGATGGGACTAACGGCGGAGGTGTTTGCGCGCCTACTACGGAGTGGGATGCTCGAAGTGATGTTCGGAGGGCGACCCCTTTTGAAGAGCACCGCTGCGCTTTTCGTGGGGTTGATGTCAATTTGCCACTTCCGGAACCACTGTCCCATGGTAGCTACTGCGATCTGGAGTCGCCGATGAAGCAGCGACATCTTCCTACACGAGTAGTAGATAGCCGTGTCATCGGCGAAGAGCGCTAGATGGGTCTCCGGAGACCGGGGTATATCATTGATATACAAACTAAATAATGACGGGGAGAGCGCGGAGCCTTGCGGGACTCCGGCAGTCAGTTGACGGTGACGAGAACGAGTTCCCTCTACTCGATATCGAAACGAACGGTTCGACAAGAAGTCTCGTATGATGAGCACGAGTCGGTCTGGCACTCCCATGTTGTACAGTTTGTAAATTAAACCGTTGTGCCAGACTTTGTCGAACGCCTTCGCGATGTCGAAGAAGAGGGCGCCGGTCGGGATTTGTTTACGCCTATTTAGTCCTATCAGGATGTGCTCCGTGAGGCGGTACACTTGTTGTACGCACGAGTGTTTAGAGCGGAATCCGAACTGTTCGTCTATGAGAATTTTGTTCGCGGTAACAAAATCCCAGAGGCGTTTCCTAAGGAGCCGTTCGTAAATTTTTCCTATCGTCGGGAGGAGACTAATCGGACGGTAACTAGAAGTTTCGTTTGTCGGTTTGCCCGGCTTATGTATACCGATAACTTCCGCTTCTTTCCACACCGCGGGAAAGATGCAGTGCGTCATAGCGGTATTTAAAATTGTAGCCAACATTGCTATCAGTTGGACTGGCAAGAGTTTTAGCGCGCGGTTGCGGATGCCGTCGGAGCCGGGTACCTTCTTAGGTTGGAGGTTGTGGATCGCGTCTCTAACTTCGTCAGTGGTAATGGGGGGTAACGCGTCCGAGGGCGGCAGGGAAGCTCTGCGCTCGACCTCCCTGTCGACTAACTCGGTGTGTTCGGGGTCCGCGTGTTGAGTGCTGGTGGTGCACTGCTCTTGCAGTGCATCGGCCAGCAGCTCAGCCTTGTCATCGTCATCGAATGCCGGTGGTTGGCCTGAAGGGCGTACGAGGGGGGGCATAGTAGCGGTAGTTTCGGATTTGAGAGTCCTAGCTAGTCGCCAGTATGCTTGGTGTGAGGGCGCGAGTTGCTCCAAAATAACTATGCCAATTATCGTTACGCGCGTCGCTTAGGCGGGAGTGGACTTCGCGTTGTAGACGACGCATCCGAATCCGGTTTGAATGCGTGGGAAGACGATCGTAGGCCCGGATTGCCGCGTTCCTAACTCTTAAGAGATTCCTAAGTTCGGGGGACAGTCTGATGCGGTGGAAGCTGTCCTCCACATCGACTTCTTTTGAAGATCTAATGATCGCGGAAGAGATGTGATCGGTAATGATGTTTATGGATTCGACGGTGTCCTCGGGGGATGGATTCGAATCCGGGCCGCAAGGGAGGATTGGCAGAGCGGCGTCGGCTAGGCACGTGCCCAGCTTATTCCAATCCACCATGGTCCTCGTAACAGTGACTGGGTTGTGAGGGCGACCGAGCTGCATGCTGCATAACGACAGGTCGGTGGTCTGAGTCGAGCTCTGACATTGCTTCGATGGAACGCAAGCGCAGAGTTACGTTCCTAAGCAATGCCAGGTCTATAGTGCTCGGACGGAGCGCGATGTTATAAGGATAATTTTTTTTTTTTTTTTTTTTTTTTTTTTTTTTTTTTTTTTTTTTTTTTTTTTTTTTTTTTTTTTTTTTTTTTTTTTTTTTTTTTTTTTTTTTTTTTTTTTTTTTTGCCAGTTCCACCTAGTGTGGTGGCAATTTAAATCGCCTGCCAGGATGACGGAGTCTCCCATGCCAAACAGTGACTCGATGTCACTGCTCAGGAGGGGCTTGTCCGGGGGGAGATAAACGGATGCGATGACGATCGGCTGGTGTCCCGTCAGCGAGATACGGCACACTGACGCCTCGATATGTAAGAGCGAGGGAGTATCGAGAGGGTCAACGTGCAGGGCCCGCCTATAGTAAATGGCAGTCCCGCCTTTGGAGGCGGTGAGTCTGTCATTCCTAACCATGACGTAATTCGCGACTTTCGGGTCACGACGCGAGGGCTTCAGACAGGTCTCCTGCACTAACAAAATATCTACAAGATTGTCGCGGAGGAATTCGAAAATTTGATCGCGTTGCCGCGCGTCCGTTAGCATTGTAGAATGCTAACGTAAGGGAATACGGTTTTTCTCTACCTTTTTGCGCCATTGATTACCGGTAAAGAATTTTCATAACGTGCGAGACACGGACTCGTAGACGTCCATGTGATCGAAAGCGGCCGCGAGCCGCTGTTCGGGGGTTACCGACCTATGTATCGCGTCTGCGAACGATCGCAGACGGTCGAAGTTAACCGCGGTGACGAAGTCGCGAACGTGCGCGAAATCGTTGACGGCAGAGGGTTGCGCGACGTTACGCGCATGGGTGTACTTAATTTTATTTGCCTGAAGGGCCTGGGAAACGCGGTTCCACGCGGTTTTTTCCTGGAGAATCAGCGGGGGCGGGGCAGCTACTTTAGGAGCGGGCGCGGGCTTGGGACGCGGCGGTGGAGTTACGTGGTGAGCGGAGTCCGACTCCGGTGTCACGACTACCTGCGGGCGGGAGGCGGTCGCGGATTTAGTCTGCTTCGTCGTGGAGCTCCGGGACTCCACGGCGCGAGTACGCTTTTTACCGCGCGTTACGGTTTGGAACCCATCCGAAGTTCCAGGCTGAGGGCTTGACGCGGATTCGAAATCCATCTCCGATTCGGTATCGGAGCCTGGACTCGAGACAATAGAGGTCGCGACGGACGAAGCGCGTGATGACGTAATCGACGCGGACGCGGGAGTGGGGGTAGCGTTAGGCGCTGTGTGAGTCGCATCGTGGGAACGTGCGCTCGAACTTGACGCGGTGGCGGGGGGCGCGCGGCGTGCCTCCGAGGCACGTTTGAAATACGCGGCGACGGACGCGGGGGGGGGAGGGATTGCCACGAGAGGCCCTATATGCCAGATATTCGGCCCTAATTGTCGGGTACCTTTCCCGGAGGAACCCGACAAAATCACTATCACTGACACTGTCACAATCTTCACTCATCTTGCTGTCTTCTTGCCCGGGGGGGGGGGCGGCCCCGGGACTTTTGTTGAACTCGCCGAAAGGCGAGGCCCCGGATAGGATTTGTAACCCCCCTGTGCTGCAGGACAGCAAGGAGCAGGGGTGGGGAATGCCTATGCCGTGAAAACGGCAATCGGCGGGGAAAAGGAAAGGAACCCGCTCGGGCTGTATAATGCTACAGCGGGCGGAACCACGAGCGGGGGTCTAGTCTTGAAAAAGACTGTTGTTTTGGGAAGGGTTAGGAAATCGCTAGCCTGTGATAGTGCCACAGGAAGCCTGATCGTAGCGATTGGTTGCCTTGAAAAAGACAGTTGGTATGAGGTGGGTATTCACGGTTACAATACTATCACGCACAAATGTGTGTTCCGATGCGTAGATCGCAAGCGACCAACGGATTGGAAGGCACGTCCGCACACAACCGAGTTGTAAACGAGAATGTATTCCCGGTCACTAAACTGTCGAGCACAGCTGTGAGTTCAGAGACGCAGCTCGCAAGCGGGCCACGGATCGGAAAGCACGTCCGCGCACGACCGAGTCGTGAGCGAGAATGAGAAGCTCCGACAAAACAATAATCGTCATATATCTTCTCTCTCTCTCTCTCTCTCTCTCTCTCTCTCTCTCTCTCTCTCTCTCTCCCTCTTTCTCTCCCCTCTTTCTCTTTCTCTCTCTCTCTCTTTCTCTCTCTCTTCATTTATATACTGCTGACTCTGATAATTACACCCTGTCTGTACGGAGAAATGCGAACGGGCTCTTAGACGTCAGAATGTCGGCGCGGGGCACGCGTGATGCGGTTAAATTCCACAAACGTCTTCACGTACTACCTACGTTAAACTAAATTTCATTGTTATATTAAGTATGTTAGAAATTAGGATGAAGTATTTGAAACTGCTTTGCCAATTCGATATCCAAATCAATTCAAACTTTTATATCGTGAATACGGAACGTATACCTACTCTAAAAACGCTGGGGGCCAGCTGTTATAACCTAATATTATTGAATAACTAGCGACCCGCCCTCGCTTCGCTTCGGAAACATTAAGTTTTATTATTGATAGCCGAGTCCCGCGATGTTACCCGCGGCTATTGTCGTATCGGGGGTGACGCCTCGGGGCGAAGCAGGTTTAAATAATCCTTATAGTCCTTATATCATCAGCTACCTATCAATAAAAGTCTCGTCAAAATCGGTCCAGCCGTTCCAGAGATTAGCCGGAACAAACAGACAGACAGAAAAAAATTGTAAAAAATGTTATTTTGGTGTACTACTACGAATTTACGTTTCTATCTATTTGCTTAAATCGTAAAATTAAATCAATTATGTCCACGATTCGCGAAAACCGAAGAAAACACTAAAGCTCCGTAAACTTGAGAATCGTTGAGAAGACTTTTCATTCTACTTAAAGTCTTTTCATTGCATGAATCTAGGTAAAGTTCCTTAGAGGCCCAGTTATAGCCTAGCTTTGTTCCTTTGTTGAATAGCCTCGGGAAACGAGCCTCTTTGTTTCAATTCAACTCGTAGAGATTATTACAGTTGTTTTTGTTCATTTTCAGTCATTTACGTTGATTTAAATAAAATTGCGAGAGAAATTAGTGTACGGCATTCTCCGGGTTTGGTACAGGTAAACTATAAAAAAAAACGTGACATATTTCTATATGTATATCTATACATATAAATAAAATTGGAGTTTCTGTTTGTAATATTGAAATACCCGTGTGTACTCACAAAGAGTCCTACCACTCGTAAAAAAAAGTCGGTTGTCTGTAAGGTCGGTTTATTATTATGCGGTTGGTAGACCAAAATTGTAATGGTCATCTATTACAAAAATGAGTGTGGACTGTATTTGCGTTGTTTAACTATGACACTTTCTCGGGCCGTGGCGGGAAGAAACAAAGGAACACAACCCGAGGGAAATTGTGAAGGAAAACGCCGTACCTGGAGACGATGGAGTCGTCCGAATCACGGCTGCTAGAAGTGCTTGAAGCCAGTTGGTGTATCTTCTATCTTGCACGACACTGTGATACACTGACACTAATGTTGTATAAGAATAAAGTCTTAGGCCATCTCAATAATTAAATCACAAAATAACTGATTTCTGTAATGCGGAGCGCGCGCTAGGTAACCGCCATCTTTTTCTTCTTTTTTCTTTCTGCCTGCATAGCTCGTACTAGCCAATCCAGGGCGCGGGGGATGGGTGAGGAAGGGGAAGGGAAAAGTGTCATAGCTGCCATATTATTATAAAAACATCTATCTACAAATCTGTTATGACGCTGGCGCAACCACTGATGATAGTTGAACGTGACAACGTCATAAGAAAATACGCCTCAGAGCGAGGTAACGCCGCATGAGTCATGTTTTTTCGTGCGTGCAGCCGGCTCCATCGAATTATAAGACGTTGTCACGTCAAAACTTACAAATAACAAAATTTTCCATTACATTTATATTTAATTTAAAACTACCGACAATCCGTTTTCGTGGTATCATTAACACAAGGAAGTTTTTCTACCAGGATTGTCGGCGCAGCCTCGTCATAATCACGACTTTTGTTTACAGTAAGCCCGTTGTCAGCTTACAGCCAGGGGTTCGATACATAAAACTAACTGTTTAATAGTTTTATAATAAAACTAGCCGTACTCGCCTGCTTCGCTGGGCATTTAAAATTAACATTATCATTTATTGTCATTATTATTAGGGAGTTCAACACTCATATAAATATTAGCCTATCCATTAAGTACATGTATTTTCTATATGAATACCAAGTTTCAAGTCAATCGGATGCATGGTTCAGTAGTTATAACTGAACATCCGTAAAAACCACTGTATATTTATATATTAGTATAGAAGAAATATCGCGTTGAAAGAGCGACATATATATATTTGAAGCTGCACTTTAGGCTGGTAATAGTTTGACACATAAAATTAATTGTTTAATGGTTTTATACCTTCAAATAAAAAGAAACTTAGCGTAAGAGATAGCGACAGATAACTTTTACACTGCACTTTGGGTTGGTTGTAGTTTGACTTGAAGTATAAAAAAAAAAGATGTATGGTGTCGTGGGACATCGGATAGGAACGAAGTTCCTTATTATAAAAATATTAATTTTAAGTTCTATATTCGAGGTATAAATAAAATAAAACTGGAGGTTTCGCAACAACCCACGGTCATTCGGTAACGTGCGAACTTATTGTGGTACACTTCATTCACGGTTGTTTGCATAAGAGTTAGTGTATTGCGCAAACGAACGCTCTGAGATCGTGGTCAATGAATGATAAAAAAATATGTACCAAAAATATGTTATTTTCACCAGTGATAGGACCTCTTGGGAGTCCGCACGGGTAGGTACCACCACCCCGCCTATTTCCGCCGTGAAGCAGTAATGCGTTTCGGTTCGAAGGGTGGGGTATCCGTTGTAACTATACTGAGACCTTAGAACTTATATCTTTTTTTTTATATAAGTTCTAAGGTCTCAAGTGGTATCTCAAGGTGGGTGGCGCATTTACGTTGTGGATGTCTATGGGCTCCAGTAATCACTTCACACCAGGTGGGCTGTGAGCAGGTCCAACCATCGAAGCAATAAAAAAAATATGTTATTTTTTGTACATTTTTACAAAGTTAAGTCGTACACTGTGTGCATTACTAAGAAAAATCTTACGTTACGGACGTTTTTTTCCGGTTAGGGTACACCTCCGCATCGTCAAAAACAAAAACAAACAAAATATATCGCTGTGAAAATGTCGAAACAAAATTTAACATCCGCAGTCCAAGATTAGCTTCGAATAAGGTGTCCCCGGTAATAAGGAAGTTATTATAATGAACAGAGTTCGTAGCTCTTTTGTTTGCATTATAGCTCTCATAACTCAGGAGTCCGCAACGTTCGAACAAGATCAGCTTTAAATATGACTCTGTCGTATTGTCTTCGGCTGCGAAACGAACCAATTTGAGGGTTTTTTAGGGCATCTATGGGTAAGTGGGTGCATTCGTTCGTCTTCTAAGGCAATCCGAAAAAAACCTAAGGCCGGTTTCTTTAGTTTTTGGTCCACATTTTTGTTACTGGTGGTAAGGCCTCTTGTCAGTCCTAGACCAGACCTATTTCTGCCGTGAAGCAGTAATGCGTTTCGGTTTGCAGGGCGGGGCAGGCGTTGTAACTATACTGAGACCATAAAACTCATATCTCAGGTGGGTGGCGGCATTTACGCTGTAGATTTCTATGGGCTCCGGTAGCCACTTAACACCCGGTGGGCCGTGAGCTCGTTCTCCCAACTAAGCAATAAAAAAAAGAGTAGCTATCACAGAATACAAAGTATTTGACGGATAACTCAATCTCGCTAACGACATTTTCAAGATAAGCATATCGAGTGGTGAAAGGCTAATTTGGTTTACCTTTCAATATGTAAAAGCTCCGAACAATAACATTCGGACCGTCGGTATACCGAGCAATTTGACCCGCTCATTAGAAGATCTTCCTTTTGACCGGCTATTTTTGCAGGACAACATAAAACTGGACGGACTGAGGAATCGGTGTGGCTCTCGCTCTCTCTCTCTTTCTCTCTCTCTCTCTTTCTCTCTCTCTCTCTTTCTCTCTCTCTCTCACACACTCTGTTCTTGCGATCGAATCTACTAAAATAACGTTCGGTATTTAATCTATATTAAAAAAAAAACATTTATAGTCATCCAATTGATAATGACATTAATCTTTTAGGTTCCGTATGACGTATATTGAGCACATGTAACGCATATGCTTAGAGCGCCCTCTGCGACCTTCAAGGATGTTTCGTTAATCAATCCGCTCAGATGATTCGTTTAATAATTAAATTGAAACAGATGGATATCGCTGCACGTTCTAACTATATATATTTTTGAAATAAATATCATTAGTATTAAAAAAAAATCGATTCGAACTACATACAAAAAAAAAATCATTTCCGTATTTAAGTTAAGTAAATTCAATAAGTCAATAATATCGTTGTTATTGTCATCGGATCTTGATTACATGTTGAAAGGTGAAAGCCAATTTCTTTAAGCTACATTATTGAAACATCATAAGAGAGCCATTTAAAATTTAAAATTTGGACAAAATATCATAACAAAAAACTCCTTGAGCTATTTGAATGGAGTAAGCATAATTGAAGTTCAATTAAAAACATCGAACCGTTAATGCTAATACCAAATAAAAAGAATTGTTAATAAAAAAGATAAAGCGAAATTGAGCTTAAACTAAATATCCTTTCACGTCTCGATGTGATTAATTTCGCTGCAAAATTTAGTTTCACAGGTATAGTACAGGTACATTCAGTACGGTCAGGGACGTCTTAAACTAGGATGGGGCCCTTGGGCACACAAGAATTTGAGGCCCGTTTTGGAAAGTAAAATAAGCTAATTATAATTAAAAAAATTTACTGAGTATGACCATTTATTATACTTAATCAAATACAGTATAATATAATACGTCATTAATGATATTAGAATTGATTGATTTAGAATTGATGATATTAGATAATAGAATTAGACTGGTTTTATGGTTGCGATTTCGATAACGGTTTCTTTCGGGATTTCTGTTGAGCAAAATCTTCTATTATAGGCATAGTATATGTCTTGTTAATACCTTCTGATTACTGATTTGTGAAAAAAGTGTAATGTGCCCGACAAAAATGTTTTGAGAATAAACGTGTGAGAGAAATTGTCGGTCTTTCGGGGCCCCCTGAGAATGGGGGCCCTGGGTACGGGCCCCGTGTGCCCTTATGGTAAAGACGGTATTAAGTACGGTAGATGTGTGCCATGTGTGTTAAGATATTAAAAGCTTAAAAAAAGTATGGTAATTGATATAAGATTCCGATATAATATACATTTTATTCGAGTCCAAAGTTGTTTACAAGCTTAATCGGTGCTACTTCTAAAAGTATTATTTATTTATTTTTTTATAATTACACGTTCAAATTGTTATCGACACCTGCGTGATGTTTACTCGACATATGCAGCGCACGTGCGCGTCGGGCGCGTGCGTACTCCCTGTCATTGCCGTCTGCCCTACTGAGCGATGACCACACTTGCACACCCTACATTTGGGATAATTCTCTTAAGTTATAACGTCTACATCTACTGTTTCTATAATGTCTGGGAGAAATCTGGCGTGGATCATTTCCTAAGTAAACAAAACCCAATCAAAATTATTCTAAGCAAATGTAGTCAAGTTTTAATTTTATTATTTTTCTCTAATTAATATATCAGCTATGCCTCCTTTCGAACTGGAACGCAGCGTTGATTCACGGCAGAAATAGGCAGATGATATCTACCTTGCGGGCTCACAAGGCGCCGACAACCAGTAAATATAAGTCCATGTATAACCACCATCACCTACGATCCTACCGGTCAATCGTTCTTGTTGAACTCGTCGCTTGCGACGAAGGGCTCGATGAGTAAATTAACCCACAGACACAGCCGGTTTCTCGCCTGACCTTCTCAGTGGGTCGCGTTTCCAATCCGGTGGTAGACTCTGCGAAGCACTGCTCTTGCTAAGGTTAGTGTTAGCAACGTCGTCAGGTTTGAGCTCCGTGAGCCCACCTACTTGTTAAGATTACGCTGAAATGATCTCTCTAGACCATCAGCTTAGGGAGGAAAAAAAGTACGATCCTGTAGCGTAGCATTCATTAATTTAATATTGGGATTTTAGATACAGACCCCAACCCAAAGAGGTCATCCATTAATTACGTCACACGTCCGAGGTGTCACCGGAATGTGACGTTGTGTGACGAAGGGCAGGAGGAGGTCAAAAGTTTTCTGACGTCACACATTAAGATTTAAAATACGTACGGAAATACTAATTAAATTATAGGCAGTCGTTTATTGTTTTTTAATTAACGACCATTTAGTGTTTGGTTTAGTGCTAGTTTATGTTAGTGCTTCCTCTGTTACTTAAAATATCTGGCTTTATGTTGATTTTAATAAAGATTATTTATAAAAACAAGATAATAGTCAAAATAGGTTTCTCCGTTGATTCTTTTTAAATACATGCATAAAATTGAAAAATGTGTGACGTCATATCAGGGAATTCTAAAAATGTGACAACCTATGACAAGGACTTGAGAGATTTAGAAGTCCTAAAATTAGCGTGACGTAATTTATGGATGGCCCAAACATGAAAAAATAAACTAAAAAAACTTAATATATACATTTCAATAATTAAAACCATTTTTACGGTTTAATCGCGCGTTATCTCTTAATTTATCTATATATTAATACGTGAAGCAAAAACTTTGTATCCCTTTTTACGATAATTGCGCGGACGGAGGAGTATGAAATTTTCCACACTTATAGAGAATATAGAGAAGAAGTGCACAATGCTAATATTTTTTTAAAATATTGCACAAAAGATACATTAAATCAATAAAGAAAACATTACACACACTACTACCATGTCTTTGACGCACACACGCATGCATACTATTTATTGTCAAACTTTTGTTCTTTACGTCTGTTGTCAAATTGAGAATAGATTAAATATTGTGTGTCTTTGTTAATATTTTTTATAGTGTAGTCGCACTAAGCCGTAAAATTAGCTTTAACTACGACTCGCAAAAATCGAAGAAAATACTATGTTGTTGTTGTTGTAGTCCTAGGGCATCCCCGCTGGTACATAGGGCTCTCACAAGTTGTCTTCACTCGACCCTGTCTTGCGCTTGCTCCTTGAGATCACTCCAGGTCACGTTGGCAGTCCTCATCTCACTCTCCACGGTGCCTCGTCAAGTACGTACAAGGCGACCAGGTCTTCTCCTGCCAAGCGGTTGCCACTTAAAGGCGATTGATGCTGCGTTGACTCCGCTGCGGCGTAGAGTATGTCCTATCCAACGCCATTTCCGAAGGGCAATGTCTTGCGCGATGGGGTGTTGGTCACATTTAATGATCCAAAGGTCTTTATTAGAGATAGTGACTGGCCAGAATATGCAGAGTATCGACCTCAAGCACTTATTTACAAATACCTGCAGTTGGTTCGTGAGTGTCTTGGTCACTCTCCAGGTCTCACATCCGTCAAAACACTATAGTTCCATTTAAATGTCAACGCGAACTTACGCAGACTTATAAAAAAATATCGAAATGTATACACACGTGTTTTTGTATATTTTTATACGCTAAAACAAAAATAAGCATTAATAAAATTTGTTTGTTAAATATGCTTTTAATTAATCTGCTCGTATTTTAAATGTTTTTACGTTTAATGCATTATGTACCACAAAAGTTGTTTTCGATGGGTATGACATTAAATAGTACAGTCTGCAAAAAAAAACATTTCATAAAAGTTTTTTTCTTCATTCTACCTATCCTAGTAACCCCGTGGGGCTATACTAGCTCTATAAGATAGTGTTTCGTTGAATCGTCCGCCGGATCTGAATTGCGATCCACTGAGAAGATCCGGCGAGAAACTCAGAAAAATATCTCATTTTGACATCTTTATACGACAGACATTTTTATAACTTTCATGACCTTTCTGTATTGCGTATGTAAATAAATTCAAGCTCTTTTTTTTCTACCTATGCTGATAGCCTTGAGAGGCTAAATCAGCGTTATCCTAGCGTGTAGGTGAGCTCTCGGCGCTCAATCCGAAGGTGTTGCTAACACTGGCCCCAACAAGAGCAATGCCTCGCAGAATCTACCACCGGATAGGAAACGGGACCTTAATGAGAAGATCCAGTGAGAAATTCAGTGGGCAAGTTCTTTACGTATTATTACGCCGGTAAGAGTAGCGCCATCTATCGCCAAATAGTCGAATGAATATCGAAGGACCTAGAACGCTCGAGAAGTACAAAGCAATCTATTGTCAGATAGCGGAAGCTACTACTAGAGATGTGTGGAATATTCTCAATAATTCTAGGGATGAGGTATCGACTATAAAAGCGTTGTAGAGATGGCACGCAGTCAGTCAGCGAACGGATCACCTGAAGCGAAGCGGAACAAGCGAATGGAGAGTTTTAAATGTTTGTTGAGTATTTTAAGTGTTCTAAGTGTTGAATACAGTTAAGTTGTACTTTTGTGAAATTTTATTTATCGCGAACCCCAGCGCGTAACGGTATGTACGTTGACTATAACGGGTATAGTAATAATTTTTTTTCGTTTCTCGCGACTCCCTCCATGACCATGCATACTGTTCACACATCTGCCATACTGAGGTGTCGATCCTTGAAATTATTGTATCTGTATTTGATTATTGTGTAAATTTTCGCCACCAATAAACTATCGAGCTGCGTGTGACGCAAGAAATGTGTGCGGTTGCAATTGGTTCAGGATATTGTTCCCTGACCTCACTATCATATAAAATTGTACCATTACTGAAATACACGTGGCAACTTGTTTTTCAAATAAATGCATCTCTTAATTTTACTGAAATCTCAATTCCAGAAATATTAATGGCAATTTCAATTGCGGAAAATCTCATTGCCACTACACATCCTCCTCCTCCTTGCGTCGATAATCCTCAATTCTGAGGGCCGTGGCCTCATGAAGCTTTCTTGGGAAAATACACATAGGGTTTCCGCGTCCTTCCACGGTTTTTGGAAGAGATTTAGCTCTTCAAGGCCGCTAAAGCCTTATTTGGGTCCGACTAATTAACCGCCGCCAGACATTCGGCGTTGACTGTTTTACGGTGGAAAGGTCGAACTCCAACTTAACCCTCCTCTTTTCTCATCCAGGCTTGGGACCGGCATTGGCAGAGTTATTATTAAAATAGTTGAAATGAAATAAAACGTGAGATTAATCCGTAAAAATAGTTTTAATTATGCGTATCGGATCTTTATTTTTCTATTCAACTCTGGACACCTTTGAGATAAGAATCTCTTTTGCCACTAATAAGAATCTTATCGGCTATTCGCCAGACGCATATACGTGACCTCATCGGTAGTAGTCACTCCTAAATTACCGTCTCGCAAATCTGACTATTATATATTTTTGATCTTAGCGCCTGAAAATCCTGTCTGAGCCTTTGGGGGTTACGACAAAAGAAAGATCTTCCACCATAGGAGTGGAATTGCTCAGTGGACCTACGGTCTGAATGTTCGGAATTTGTATATACATATAAGCTTACCTTGAAAATGTTGTTTGCGAGATTTAGTCTTTTGTCAAATATCTTATGTTCTATGATGTTGCGCCCGTAAGAGTAACGCCATCTGTCGTCAAGTAGCAGAAACGAATATCATAAGATATCTATATATATAAAAATGAATTGCTGTTCGTTAGTCTCGCTAAAACTCGAGAACGGCTGGACCGATTTGGCTAATTTTGGTCTTGAATTATTTGTGGAAGTCCAGAGAAGGTTTAAAAGGTTTTTTTTTTTTTTTTATGATTGAGTGATTACTGGTGGCCCGAAGGCCTTTCCAGTTTCACCAGGACAGGTGGGCGAGCAAAGGCTCAGCCAGGAGGGGTGGGATTTGCTAACAGCTGCCCGAGCGCCTCCGAAGGAGACCTAACAACTCAAGAGTAGCTGCTTCGCGAATGAATCTACTACCGGATCGGAATCGCGACCCGCTGAGAAGATCCGGCGAGAAACTCAGCGAGCTGATTCATGGGTTAGGTTGCACGGCGAACTCTTTGTCGAGTTCGACGAGTACGGTTACCGAGGTCCCTAAGCCTGCTCCTAGAGCTGAAGGCGTCTAGTGTAAAGGTTATTGGATCTGATGGATCCGTAAGGACGTGTCTAGGGCGTCGACGGTGACTGGCTCCTGCATGATCAGGATTCGGTGAGTAGTCAGCGGCGGCAACGATAAGGCGACTATCATGACGCATAGCCTTATCGAAGTACCGTTCCGACGCTGACTTCATGTATTTCTGGATTGATTCAAGGCCCAGGTCGTCGTGTAGGTCAACGTTCCTCACGAACCACGGAGCCCCGACGGCTAACCTGCAAAAGCGGGATTGTAGGGATTGGAGGGTGTCTATGTGTGTGCGGGCCGCGTGAGCGAACACCACACTCGCGTAAGTCATGATGGGCCTTATGCAAGTTTTATAAAGTGTCACCTTGTTCCGAAGGGACATTTTACTCCGCTTACAGATCATGGGATAGAGTCTGCCGAGAATGAATGCGGCACGGTCGCGGACTGTTTTTATGTGTGGGCGGAATGTCATGGATGCATCCAGGGTGACTCTCAGGTACTTAACCTTCCTGACCCAGGGTATAGGTTGGCCGAAGAGGGTGATCGGGGGAGTGATATTTCTCCTCCTAATGCGGGAGGAAATAAGCGGTGAGTTTCCCCTTTGAAATAACACTGCTGTGCTTTTCGCCGGGTTGATGTCTATGCGCCATTTTCGGAACCACTGTCCGAGGGCTAACGCTGCGCTCTGGAGTTTACTCGCGATTAGGGACTTGTTTCTACTTGAGTAGTAAACGGTTGTGTCGTCAGCGAATAAGGCTGGCTGGGTCGGCGGCGACCGGGGAATATCATTAATAAATAAACTAAATAGGAGTGGTGAGAGAACGGAGCCTTGCGGCACTCCAACCGTGAGTGGTCGCGGGGAGGAGCGGGTTCCCTCTACTCGATATCGAAAAGAGCGGTTCGACAAGAAGTCCCGTATGATGAGCACGAGACTATCCGGCACGCCCATGTTGAATAGTTTGAAAATCAAACCGTTGTGCCAGACTTTGTCGAACGCTTTTGCGACGTCGAAGAAGAGAGCTCCCGTGTATAACGGTTTTGGTCGATTAAGTCCCACAAGAATGTGCTCCGTGAGGCGGTGCACCTGTTGTACGCATGAGTGATTTGCACGGAATCCGAATTGTTCATCGATGAGAATGCCCTTGGATGAGACGAAGTCTCTGAGGCGTTTGTAGAGCAGACGCTCATACAGTTTGCCTAGAGACATGAGGAGGCTAATCGGGCGATAACTCGTTGGATTATTTTTTGGTTTACCGGGTTTGTGTATGCCGATAACGTCCGCTTCTTTCCACACCGTGGGAAAGATACAGTTAGCCATAGCGGCATTGAAAATAGATGCCAACATCACGATGAGTTGGACGGGTAAAAGTTTAATAACGCGGTTAGATATACCGTCGGAACCGGGAGCCTTGCGAGGACGTAGGTCTTTGATCAGGTCTTTAACTTCCATTGAGGTGACGGGCGGTAACGCGTCCAAGGTTGGCAAGGAGGCTCTGCGTTCTACCTCACTGTCTACTAATTCTACATGAACAGGATCCGCGGATTGAATGCTGGGCATGCACTGGGCTTGCAATGTATCGGCCAGCAGCTCTGCTTTTTCGTCATCATCGAACGCCGCGAGTCGGCCTGAGGGGCCTACGAGGGGGAGCATAGTTACTACCGTATCCGATTTGAGAGTACGAGCTAAGCGGTAGTAAGATCTTTGAGAGGGCGCGAGTCCTTCTAAGAAATCAGACCATCTGGCATCTCGGACTTCGGTGATGCGAGACTTTACGTCGCGTTGTAGGGCACGCATTCGAATACGATTTTCCGCGGTAGGATACCTATCGTACGCACGGATTGAGGCGTTCTTAGCTCTAAGGAGTTCCCTAATATCGTCGGGCAATTTGAAGCGGTGAAGGAAGTCCTCCGCTACAACTTGCTTCGATGACCTATCTAATGTCGAGGTGATGTGTGACGTTACGATGTCTATGGCTTCAGCGGTATCCTGAGGAGACGGGATAGAGTCCGGACTAAACGGAAGCGATGGTGGATCAGATTCAGCCAGGCTGATGCCCAGCGTGTGCCAATCCACCACAGTCCTCGTGACGGGAATGGAATCGGGAGCGCGACCGAGCTTCATAATGACGGGACGATGGTCTGAATCTAACTCTGAAACTACTTCAATCGAATGTAAGCGCAGAGTTACGTTTTTTAATAACGCTATGTCGAGTATATCCGGGCGATGCACGATATTTAGCGGGTAGTGAGTCGGGGTCAGCGGAGCGACGATATCGAAGGCGAGATCATCGACTAACGCGTCGAGGCGCCTGTCATTAGGGGTTGAGGTGTGAGAGTTCCACCTGACGTGTTTACAATTTAGGTCACCCGCCAGAATGACAGAGCTTCCCATGCCGAGCAGCGCCTTAATATCACTACTTAGAACAATTTTATCCGGTGGAAGATAAACGGACGCGATAACGATCGGCGCGTGTCCAGTCAGAGAGATTCGGCATGCTGATGCTTCGATGTTAGAAAGCGCGGGGGGGTCGAGTGGGACGCAATGCAGGGCTCTTCTATAGTAAATGACGGTACCACCACCACGAGCAGTGAGCCTGTCGTTCCTAACCATGTTGTAGTTCGCGATTTTAGGGTCGCGGCGCGCGGGCTTAAGCAGGGTCTCCTGCACCAAAAAGATGTCAATTTGATGGTCACGCAAAAAATCACAAACCTGATCACGTTGATTTGCGAGACCGTAAGCGTTAAAAAATCCTATCGTTATGGATAGGGGCTTGATTCTACTTATGTACGCCATTGAAAACCGGCGGAGTGAGGGGAGGACGTACGTATTTAACGACGCGTATACGTCAGCGTATTCTTGCACAACGGCGATGAAGTGTTGTGCAGTGGAGGCGGCGCGAATGGCGTCGCCCAAAGCATTAACGCGATCAAAGTTGATCGACTGAAAAAAGTCGATCGCTAGAGCGAGATTGTCTGACGAGGTCGGAGGGCAGGTCGCGGGGGAGGGACGAGTCACGGGGGAGGGACGTATCGCGGATATGGGACGAGTCGCGGGGGAGAGAGTTGTAGCCGTGTTCGTGTACGGCAACGGTTTAGCCCAGGCCGAGACGCTGGGCACCGACGCCGGCACGAAAGCAGGCTTAGCCTTCGGCACAGAGGGTGCCGTGGCTTTGATGTCTGGGCCGAAAGCTCGGAGGCGGTTTTGGCGGGCGACGCGGCGATTTATTTTAGGGGCTCGGGGACAACCACGGTAATTCGCGGGGTGACCCTGTGTTCGGCACAGGACGCAGCTAGGCGGTTCCGTAGCGGTTTTTTGATCGCGAGTGCAAAGGCTCGTGGCGTGATCGCCCAAACACTTGACGCATCGCGAGCGCGCGTGGCAATTACGGGAAGAGTGCCCGTACAACTGACAGTTATGGCACTGGCTCGGAGTGCCTTTTTTATGGGGGGTTTCGACGGTTATTCCGGAAAGCCTACAGACTGTTCGTACGTTGAAAATTTGCTTGCCCTCGGGGGTAGGCTGGAGAGCGACGAAAACCATATTGTATGGCTCCCTCCCACGTCCTGTGTGCATGCGGTGCACGGAATTGACCGGCAGACCTTGTTCTAGAAGGTCGGCCTTGACGAGATCGGCATCTAATTCCTTTGGGATGCCGCGTATGACCGCGTGAAGTTCACGCTCCTCCTGAAGCGTATAAGTGTGGAAACTTATACGCTCCTTTCGGAGGTAGCTTGAGAGGGCCCTATGGTCGTCGGGTGTCGTTACCTTAATTTGAATCCCGTTCGCGAGGTTACGGGCGCTGATAAAATTAATTTTTTTGGCCTGAAGGGCCAGGGAAACTCGGTCCCAAGCTGCCTTCTCTTGAAGGATTACCGGGGGAGGGGTCTGAGTTTTATTTTGTGCCACTGGACGCGGCGACGGTGTGGCACGGGCAGGGGGAGCGACGGGAGTCGGAGGGCGAGGGCGCGACGCGTTCGCGGCTTTACTAATTTTAGCGGCCGCGGGAGCTCGGGACTCCGCAGCGCGCTTCTTACCCTTTTGTACCAGGGTGAATCCATCCGTCGATGAGGCGGGGGCGAGGTCGACCTCCATGTCCGAGTCAGAGTCGGAGGACGAGGAGGCAGCAGGTTCGGGAGCAGGCGACCTACGGGCAGATGCAGGACGTCCGTGGGACCCTACGGAACCCGCGGATGATCGCGCCAGAGGAGCGGCGGCCACGGCGGACGACGCAGCAGTTTTAGCTACTAGTATAGGCGACGCGGGAGCGGCAGGCATGGCGGACGCTGCGGTGTACGACGCGGGAGCGACGAGCACGGCGGAATCCGCAAGAGGGCTCACGGCGTGATCGGCCTTGAAAGCCAGAAACTCAGAAGTGAGCTTTGGGTGGCGAAGTCGGAGGAATTCTGTAAATAAAGCTTCCATGATGTCTGAACCAGGTGGGGCTGTCCCGGGTCTTAAACACACTCGCCTTGCGGCGAGGCCCCAACTTCTCGGTACTTAGCGGTTCGATTGAACACAGGTGGCGATGCGGCACAATTACTGCAGGAAAAAGAAAGAACAACAAAAAAAAAGGAAACAACAAAAATAAACCAAAACAAAACAAACACTTCCAGGAGCACACTTTGTCGGCAGATGTGCCACGAACAAAAGCCGGGTGAACAAAGGCCGGACTAACAATAAAACCAGGCGAACAATGGCCGGGCGATTGAGTGGTCGATGAGCACGTCCGCAGGCGGCGGGTGCTTCTGTCGGACTGTGTAAAAGGTAGATAAATATGAAAATGCTCGGAATTAAATAAAAATAACAATTTTGTTTAACCTTTGATGTGTCCCCCGTCGGACGGATTACTTTGGTTTTTTTTTTAAGTTCATTTTATACAAAAGTTTAGTTTATTTATCGATTGAGGCACTACGAAGTCTGTCGGGTCAGCTAGTATAGAATAAAATCGAGAACGCTCGAGAAGTGTAACGTCTTTTATTATCAAATAACAGAAACTTGTCGAAACGACTAGTACTACCGAGAATGTTCTTGATGATTGTAGAGTTGTCGTATCGACTATGAAAGCGTTGCAGAGATGACACGAAGGCAGTTAGCAATCGGTTCTATTCGAAGCGAAACAACAAACGGAGCGAAGCGGATGAAGTTAATTGCGTATTGTAAAGTGTTCCTTAAAGTGTTAAATAGAGTTTATAATTGGTATTTCGGTGGAAGTTTTATTTATATCGAACCCCAGCGCGTAACAATAACAACCCGCTACAATGCTTACACCGCGATAGTGACTACCGAGGCTTGCCAAGCGAGTCACCCTCATTTTCACCTGAAAGTCCGCGCCTCGTCCCGGAGAATCCGAATCCGGGAGAGGTACTGGTAGGCACTGGGAATCTGGGACTCACTTGGGAATCACTTGGGACGAATCCAAGAGCGTTTGACTGACGCAGTTGCCTCAATTTCGTTCAACTAACATTACGAATTTATAACATCAGTAGTTAACTAGTAAAGCTCATATTTTAATTCAAAACAATAGCGTTATTACTATTGTGCATAAAAGAAAACAGACCGTAGTCACTATGCGATATGAAATCGAAATGAAACGTAGATGAGATTTGTTTTTTTTGCTGTCGGTACAATTAAACATTGCATCTGCCGTGCACCTGTTGCTGACGTCGCAAGATCATTAGTCAAATCCGGCGCGAGTCATAATGATATGTAGTTGACTGACAGTGACGCTTGTTAGCATAGCCCGTGCATACTACACGCTTTTATAGTCGTTTTGACTATGCCTATAAGTTTCTAGAACATTCTTGATAGAACTAGAAGGTTCCAGAATGTTTCAGAATTGTTTTAGAATGTTCTCTACATTTATCGAGCCATTAGAACAGTCTCGATACAAATGGAACATTCGAGAACATTCTAGAATCTAGATCATTCGAGAGACGTTTCTAGCTGTTTAGGTATCTGTTTTTATTATCTGACGACAGATGGCGTTTGAACAGTGCGACAGTGTTATACAAGTCATTTAAGCAAGTTTAAGTTACTGGTGGTAGGATCTCTTGTGATTCCACGCGGGTGGGTATCACCGTCCCGCCTATTTCTGCCGTGAAGCAGTAATGCGTTTCGGATTGAAGGGTGGGGCAGCCGTTACTGAGATCTTAGAACTTATATCTCAAGGTAGGTGGCGTATTTACGTTGTAGATGTCTATGGGATCCAGTAACCACTTAACACCAGGTGGGCTGTGAGCTTGTCCATCCATCTAAGCAATAACAAAAAAAAACACATTTCGACCTCACATTTCTTCAGGCGGGTTGCCACGTTCACTATCCAGTGCAGATATTTTTATACATTTTACTGATCGCTTTAATAATGGGAGAATAATTTAAGCTTTTTCATAAAATACAGATCCGTAACAAGAAAATTTAATCCTTTTTAAAAAGCAGCTCATTGTTAACAGTTAAGCTGACTTCAGCGGGATTCAGGCTGCAGACATCTTAGTACGATCTTAATCCTAAATTGGTGCCTCCGATTTAACTACGGTATTGCCATATGAAAAAAAAATTAGAAATTTAAGGGAAATTCGTATCTAATCTCAAAAAGTCTATCGCAATCCTGTTTGAATGGTATGATGTGATATCATGTGTTTTATAGGTGGTAGGGTGACTTGTGGGTCCGCACGGGTGGGAACTATTAACCTTTCTATTTTGGCCACGAAGCACTAATGCGTATCGGTTTGAAGACTGGCTAGTGGGATAACCGTTTCGTTTTATATATGAGATTTAGACTTCATCTTATTTATCTAACCTGAGGCTGTGAGTTCGTTCGATCATCAAACCAATCTATACTAATATAAAATCTACAGTGGTTTTTACGGATGTTCCGTTATAACTACTGAACCATGCATCCGATTGACTTGAAACTTGGTATCCATGTAGAAAATACATGTACTTAATGGATAGGCTAATATTTATATGAGTGTGGGACTCCCTAATAATAACCTAATAATAACGACAAATAATAATAGTGTTAATTTTAAATGCCCAGCGAAGTGGGCGAGTACGGCTAGTATAATATAAAATACGAATACTAATTAAATGTATATTAAATATATCGCCATCCCTCCAGATTTTTCGCTAGATTTGTAAGTGAGGTAACGGTTTCAATTGTATACATGTAAAGAAAAACCTTTATTATTTAAAACTCTTTAATAAATAAAAATAAGTTTTTTTTAATGTTATTCAGTGAAGTCTGTCATTCTGTAAAAAGTAAGTTCAGTTTGCTTAAAATATTGATTTTAGTAGATTAAGAACTTTAAATGTTGTTTTCTTACTATACATATAACAGAAAACTAAATGAAGCCTTTTAATTATTTATTCATTTTAAAATACATAGCCTTCAAACCGGAATGCTTGACTGTTTTGCACTGTAAAAAAAAAAAGAAAAAAAATGGTTCAAATTAACCAATGTCTGTAGAAAATACGCCTCGCATCCTCTTACTCTTTTCTCTTTCTAGCATTTAAGTGATAGCAAACTTCTTCAGATTGCCGTCTGTGATAAACGAAATTAAGATGAGATTTTTTTAAATTTGAATCTGGCCACACTGACCGGCCTAGTGTGCAAAGTCCCAAAAATAATTATATCTCGACGGGACGGAGGCTTTCCGCCGTTCAAGTTCCAGGTTGGTGCGACTACGATATCCCTCTTCTGTCTACAACAAACAATAGATATACGGGTTTGTTTGTACAATTGGTCGTTTGAATAGTGGCGGTTATACCTCTTTGTTAACTAGTAAGATTTGCTTTGCTATTGTAACGCGCTGGAGTTCGGGATAAATAAAAAGTTCCACCAAAGTACAAATTAACACTGTATTAGCTCTTGGAACACTTCACCAACACTTTAAAATTCTCAATTCGCTTCTTCCGCTTCGCTTCAGGTGATCCGCTTGCTGTTTCGCTTCGAGTAATTCCGATTGCTAACTGACTGCGAGCCATCTCTGCAACGCTTTTATAGCCAATACCACATCCCTAGAATAATCGAGAATATTCCACAAAAGGCGAGTATTGTGTTTCCGCTATCAGACAATTGATGGCGTTGTACTTCTCGAGTATTCGGCGATAGATGGCGTTACTTTTACCGGCGTAACACTATTATCGTTACCGGTGTACCTAGGCCACATAATGCTGAACGAATTGGCATAAGCACTGGGCGAAGCGTCTTCTGGTCTTTCTTTTTTTTCTATCTAAATTTTGGTAGTCTAAGGGGCTATTCCAGCTTCGCGCGGATTGGTAAGTGAGTCACAAGCTCAACCTGAGAGAATTGCTAACACTATTCTTAGCAAGAGCAGTGCTTCGCTGAATCTACTACCGGATCGGAATCGCGACCCACTGAGAAGATCCGGCGAGAAACTCAGTGGCTTGGTCTTTCTTCTTTTACAGTCTAAGACGGAAGAAGTTAAGCACATGATCGCACCTAGTGGCGCTCTTGAAGATCGCTTATGTCAGAACCACAACTAAACTGCTGCTATCATTATGGCTAAGGACTTTTTTAAAACCTTACTTGAACAAGGACGTGGAACAGTGATCGGGTAACAATTACTATAGACATTATCCACTGTGTTTCTCTCCGGGTCTTCCGATACCGATCTGATGGTAGATTCAGCGAAGCACTGCCCTTACTAAGGTTAGTGTTAGAAAGATTTCTCAGGTTCAGGCCCCGGCAGATGTTCTACCCTCCGCGCGTAGTTGGAATAGGTCTGAAGGCTTAGATAGGAGAAAAAAAAGGAAAACATCTAATACATATTGTGGGAACATGTGATTATAAAAACACAGTGACGGAATCATCATCAAAAAAAATAATAAAAATTTCTCACAGCACTTCATTCCTTGTATAGTTTTGACAGTCTTGCTAACAGAAGTTTCTAAAAAAATAACACAAGTAAAATCTGGAAAAGATCTTAGTTTGAAAATGGCGTCAACAATATGGCGTCACGTAATTATTCGCGACAAAATTTGCATGCCGCCGTTTCTATTTAAATATTAATGGTTTGTGATTATTCTATTCGGTTATTATTATACGGATGACTTCATTATTTCAAACGTAAACGTTTTTATTTAATATATTTAACTGGTTCTAGGAAGTCTTGAAGACTAACACATCCATATTAAGACAGCTCAATATCCAAACTAGACTCTCTACTATTTGCCTCAAGAGGATATTTGAGTTCTTCGGTCAAATTTCCAGAAAGAGCGGTGACAATCTTGAAAATTTTATGGTAACTGGCAGGATTGCAGGCAAAAGATCTCGTGGCCGCCATCCGATGTGCTGGTCCGACCAAATCCGCACCACTCTGGATATCACAGTCTACGATGCCATACACACTGCCGAGAACAGAGGAAGATGGCGAAACATCATCCAGAGAAGGATAAGGGGAGGAGATGGTCAGACATGATGAATGCGACTCAGGAAGGAGGAGGAAGTCTTGTTAGTCCACTAGGTCAGTACCACCATCCTGCCTATTGCTACCGTGAAGCAGTAATGCGTTTCGCTTTGAAGGGCGGGGCAGCCGTAGTAGTGTTAAAGCTGAGACCTTAGAACTCATGTCTCAAGGTGGGTGGCGGCATTTACTGTTTTGTTTATAGTCAAACTTTTGTTATTGTTTAAGGTCTGTGGTCAAATTGAGAATATATTAATATTGTTTGTCTTTAATATTATATTTTGTCTATACCGTAGCCTTGGTGAAATCTGTGATTATAAAAGTATATAATATAGTCTTTGACAATAGAATCATAATAATGTTTAAACTTATTTTTACCATTGCTTAGATGAATGGACGAGCTCACAGCCCACCTGTTGTTAAGTGGTTACTGGAGCCCATAGACATCTACAACGTAAATGCGCCACCCACCTCGAGATATAAGTTCTAAGGTCTCAGTATAGTTACAACGGCTACCCCACCCTTCGAACCGAAACGCATTACTGCTTCACGGCGGAAATAGGCGTGGTGGTGGTACCTACCCGTGCGGACTCCCAAGAGGTCCTACCACCAGTGATTACGCAAATTATAATTTTGTGGGTTTGGTTTTAATTACACGATGTTATTCCTTCACCGTGGAAGTTAGTTGTAAATGTTTATAAACAGTTGTCAAAAACCTTCAAAAACATCGTGTCGCTAATACCAAAAATGTATTTGTGAAAGTTTCTTTTTGTAGCGCCGCTAAATTTTGCATTCTCCAGACTATATTATTTGTATTTTTAAATTCGAGTAGGCCAGGCCATGTGTTGCGTGTACGGTACTACATCAAAGAACAAAAGAATTAGCCTCATGAAGAAAGTAAAAATAAAACGAACCCGATATACAGGATGTTTCATTTTAAAATATGTAAAACAAAATTCAAGAAAATACTCTTGTATTAAATGATGACAATACTTTACTTAAAAAGGACTAAATAGAAAATCCATGTACAATATGTACATTATCACAACAATGAAGACATTACTGTGACCGTACATTAGTACTAATTATGTATATAGTATCGTAAAATTATTTGTACTGGTGTCAGGACCTTGAGTCCGCACGGGTAGGTACCATCACCTCGCCTATTTCTGCCGTGAAGCATTAATGCGTTTCGGTTTAAAGGGTGGGGCAGCCGTTGTAACTATACTGAGACCTTATTATAGCTTATATCTCAAGGTGGGTGGCGCATTTACGTTGAAAATGTCTATGAGCTCCAGTAATCACTTAACACCAGGTGAGCTGTGAGCTCGTCTACCAATCTAAATTATAAAATAAATAAAAAGCGATTTGATTTATGTCTGTCTGTGTGTCGTTCTGTTGATCAATCAATGCGGGTAACAAAACGAATTATGTTTTGGGTTTGTTGTGTTTTATCAAAACGACACACCCTGTACTCGAAGAGGGCCCCCCAATAAAGGCCGGTCAGTCTAAACCGGGCGTCGAACTCCGTACATCTGTTTCCTTGCGCACACGCCCGACGCGCTGTCTTTATCATTCGTCGAATGCTATTTATAAAATTTAAATTTTAAAATCAATATCTTTTGTATAAATATCCATTTTTCATATATGATAATTTTTTGATGTACTCTGGAGATTTTTTTATACGTACGTGCCTGTCGCAAAGGATTTCGTGTCTTTATGTGTATAATGTGGGGTTTTTTAATACATCAATGGTGCAGGCGGATGTCTTATTCTAAAGTCCGTTTTATTATTATAATAACTAGTGGTCCCCTGGAAGTCGAAATTCGACTATAATTATTTGAAATTATAAGTTTGAAATTGATAAGGCTCTATTATCAAAGATTATTAATTTATTATACTTCTATAATCATATATTTCGCCAAGACTACACTATAGACAAATAATATTAAAGATAAAGAATATTAACCTATTCTCAATTTGACCACAGGCAATCACAAAAGTTTGACAATAAATAAAGAGTATATATATGTATATGTGTCAAATACATAGTAGTGTGTGTAATGTTTTTTTTTATTGATTTCATGTATTATTTAGGCATAATTAAAAATTTAGCATTCTGCACTTCCTCTCTATATCTATACTAATATATAAATCTACAGTGGTTTTTACGGATGTTCCGTTATAACTACTGAACCATGCATCCGATTGACTTGAAACTTGGTATCCATGTAGAAAATACATATAATATACATAATGGATAGGCTAATATTTATATGAGTGTTGGACTCCCTACACCAGTTGCGGGGGCGTTAATGATGAGAATCTTTGTGGGGGTGAGAAATAATAATGTTAATTTTAAATGACTAGCGTAGCGGACGGGTACCGCTAGTTCTCTTATAAGTGTGGGAAATTTCATCCTCCTCCGTCCGCGCAATTTTCATAAAAAGGGGGTACAAAGTTTTTGCTTCGCGTATTAATATATAGATAACACGAATGTTCTTGCTCACGCGCTGTGATAGGAGATTCAGGGTTTGATAAACTATCCTTCGAAGTAAAACCAGGTGTCCGTCTCGACATGCCCTACCGATGCGTCAGTAGATGTATTTTTGGAGTATGTATAAACGTCGGTAGCCTGTTATCAGTCGCCATTAGATCATGTAGAACAATGGAACTATTATATGCGAGGGTGAGTTTTTTTTCTGCGCGGTCTCAGATTTGCGTTTTGTTCGCTAAACTTCGTATATAGGTGGGTTTTAAATTTATTGTTATTCATATTTTTAATACAGTAAGCGTTACGTATTTTGTTTTTTTTTTTTTAATTATTTCGTTTCGATTGAGACGCCATTATGGTTAATAGACGTGTTTATTTTATTCGATGTACGGTGTACTTTGCAGTTGACGTAGTAGTGTTTTTTTAATTTTTTTATTGCTTAGATGGGTGGACGATCTCACAGCCCACCTGGTGTTAAGTGGTTACTGGAGCCTATAGACATTTACAACGTAAATGCGCCACCCACCTTGAGATATAAGTTCTAAGATCTCAGTATAGTTACAACAGCTGCCCTACCCTTCAAACCGAAACGCATTACTGCTTCACGGCAGAAATAGGCAGGGCGATGGTACCTACCCGTGCGGACTCACAAGAGGTCCTACCACCAGTAACCAGTATAAATAGAGCTTTATTATAGACTTAATAGGAAGACGCATCGGCCCACCTGATCGTGAATACTTACCGCCGCTCATGTCAGCAATGTCAGAGCTAAGCCGCTGTCTTAAGAGAGCTGATTAATGAACAACTTCTGGATAATTATCAGCTCTAATGTCATGATGTTTGTCTCGTCTTCTTCAAACGAGGCTCCTTCTTCAAGCATTGCTTGTGGAGAGTATTAAGCGGTAGGCAGCGGCTTGGCTCTGCCCCTGGCATTGCTGAAGCCCATGAGCGATGGTAACCACTTACCATCAGGTGGGCTGTGTGCCCGTCAGCCTGCTCGGGCAGTAAAAAATACCTAAATAAAAAAGTCACAGTATCGCCTTTGGAAATTAATGGTTGTTTAGAATTTTTTTATTAATTCATCTGGGTACTATTCTATATCATGATTTTTTTGTCTAACATTCATGCTTTGAGACTGATATTCTCAATCAATTATTTTCGCGGTACACCCTGAACGAATCCTATACTTGACGTCCTGTTTGAATTCGGAACGTCAAAAGTGTCAACGAGCGACTTCCGCTATTACGCTTTTCCCTTTTCATTTCCAGCTCTCAAATATATTAAGTGTATAATCTATGTTTCCTAGCCGCCAAGGGCGACACATGCATTTCATATTTCTTATATTCATATATCTTTAATTTGTCACTTATGGACTAATAAAGATATCTAAACCAATAAATACAGTCCACTTTCATTTACCACAACGCAACACGACTCAACAAGACGAATGAAATATTCATGCGTGCATATGCGTGTAAAAATTACGATTTAAACGCCTATTGCTTTTTAGATACATAGCATGTTTCCTTTTTAATTCATTTCATATTATTAATTAAATATATAAATAGTTACCTATTTCAGAAAAAAAGATTTTTTTAAACATTTCTAAAATTTGGTCGACACACAAAAGGGTAGTGGTACTAGCCGTGATTGGGAATGCTGCTTTTTTTTTATTGCCCTTGTAGGCTGACAAGCATATGGCCCTCCTGATGGTAAGTGGTTACCGTTGCCCATGGACTTCAGCAATGCCAGTGACAGAGCCAAGCCGCTCCTTACCGTTAAGTACTCTCCGCAAGCATCGTTTGAAGAAAGAAGTTTGCTTTAAGGTATTAGGATGAAACAGCCTTTCTACAAATGAGTCTTAAATCTTATGGCCAGAGGGCGACAGCATTCACTACCTTGTATTAACGATCTCTAGTAAGAGACCATTCATTACTTACGTGACTGACGACTTCGGCTATTTTTGAACAATCCCCCCTGTAAAGACGCATAAAATTCCTCAAGCCCTCCCTTCGCCCTCTTATGTAAGGTCTTTATCTAGTTTTTATAAATAGTCGTAGATATTGGAAAATTCTCAGGTACACTGATGATGTTGAGAACATTAATGTTTTGTTATTATTTTATAATGCTATATTTAAATTTAAAAAAAAACCTAGATATCATAGTACCTTAACCCTAGGGTTTTTTTCTGAAATGTCCATCGGTGTCCATTATTTAAATTAAATTAATTAATTATTCAATTTAAATTATACGCTAATTATAGGATTTTGAAAGTCCTTCTTAATAAGAGCTTTATTTGTATAATGAGGCCTCAAGCTCTTAAAATCAGTAAGAGGGAGGTCATCACTTTTGCCCATGACTGCCAAAATAGCTCTCGCAAAGGATTGATTCTAATGAACAAAGAAAATTTACTATGAGTCTATTGAACTCGATCATCTTATTATCATTTTTAAAACAACACAGTTCGTTCACCTTTCAAAAAAAACACTGCATAAATACATTGATATTATAATATTTCGGTGTAGGTACGTAATGCAAAATGATTTAGGAATAACGATGTAAAAAAACAAAAAAAACTATCGTCCAGTACATATTTAGGTCAAATTTTTGCAGGGTTCTGTATGTGTAACTTACACGCACGAGTAAATATCAACAACCCAACCCGCTCCTGCCTTGAAGTAGCTGTGGTACTCATCAGAAAGTAGGATAGTTTTTTTCCTACCTATGCTGATAGCCTTGAGAGGCTATTTCAGCTTCGCTTTAACTTGTATGTGAGCTCCCGGGCCTCAAACCGGAAGTGTTGCTAGCGCTGGCCCTAGCAAGAGCAGTGGTTTGCAGAATCTACCACCGGGTCGGAAACGCAACCCACTGAGAAGATCCGGCTAGAAACTCAGTGGGCTATGTCTATATATAGATCTCAAGCATTGACCAACGGAGAAATCCCTGGGGGTTACTCTGATGGCTTATTTCAACGCATAATTTTTCCTACAAACCGTGGAACGGCAAACCCTTCAAATGGCAGCCTTTTGATAACTCCCTCTGCTTTTGTGCGTCCATAAGGTAGCCAATAAGCGTCATCACGCCTGCCTTCGATACCAATAAAACTGTCTTATTCTGTTACGTAACTCGATCAGGCCCAAGCCAAACTCGACACTAGCGTTAATTTCCGTACCGTTGAAGCCGCATGAAGTACGTACCGACGTAGTTTAATTAAAATTCCTTCGTGCAGAAAATCCGATCTCGGCCACGGAAAATTAATAATAGAGCCTTTCTTTACTTATGATTGTGTGGGGACGTATCGAGAGCTGGCTATTTATCGAAGTGTATGGCATTCTTTTCCTTTTAATTCTTATTTTGTACAGTGGGGGGTGAGACGGAACGCGTTGCCATAACGCATCATCCTCATTCTCCTGCCCTTCTCCCAAACAACCGGGGTTGCAACATGTTTTCTCCTTCCACACTCCTATATCATATACCATTTCTTTGCTCACTCCTTTATTACAAATACTTTCTTTCACACAATCCATCCATTGTTTCCTAGGTCTACCTCTTCATCTAAAGCCTTCCAGATTCATAGTTAAAACTCTCTTAATAACCTCATTGTCATTTCGTCTCATCACATATCCATACCATCCATACCATTCCGCGCTGACTAATACATTCTTAAGGAAACCACGCGCCTGCATACTTGGACAGACGTGATTGTTATATGTTTATCTTTCTAGATTGACGGGCGAGGTCAAGCCCATTGTATTGAGTGGTTATAGGGCTTCATTGGTATGGGTCTCATCACTACCAGAACGCTGCTTCTTGCGCAGCGAGACGAAATTGAAGTCTTAGTTGTATAAAGGTTTTACCCCCTTTTTACCTCCTTTTACAGAATCAGGCTGCACCGTGCCTGTTATAGGCACTATAGTATTATTACCTATCCGTGCGCGAAATATGAGCTACCATCAGGAATTTATGAATATTACGGGTTCTTTAAAACAGTCCGTTTGATGGTTGTATAGTTTTTGGAGAGTCTAAAATGAAATTAATGAACACTAGTTGTAAGTTGTAAAAATAGTTTTTAAATAAATCTACAACTCGCGCGAAAATTGGACAAAATTAAAACTATTATAAGTTTTATTTTAATCCTCCATCATGGAAGCCGTTTATGAATATCCTATTGAGACCCTATCGTATTAATCGATACGGGTATCCCGTCTCCATGCATCAGGCTACGGTTACTGCGAGTTCCACACAGAGTTCCACGTGATATCCACCCATGAAAATTGTCATACGAAACTTCGGACGTAAATTTTTGAGGACGTCAAATGCACACAATAACATCTACTAAACGGAACCCCGACTTGTTTTATTCATAAACGTTCCGACCGTTTGTGTAAATATATATGTAAATCGTTTTATGTAATGCATTCAAAGTAGAGGTTCCTCGGGGATATTTTTTGTGTGTTCCATTTTTTGGTCAACGATATTTCGCCACTTGCTCCTAGTATACATATTTTAGTTTTAAAATCTGACGGAGAGACGGCTGGTTCCATGGTGTTTTTAAAATGATGACGTCAGCGTTGTTGACGCCATTCTCTTCATCATTATCATTACCTTCCATAGTGACAGTAATTAGGACTAACTTTTCCAATAAATCTTATTTATTCATCTTGTATAACGCAATAAAAACAGAGCTCCGCCTCAGTCGGTTGCTCGAGTCGGAATATTTTGTGCGACAATAGTCACTTGTATTTATTATAAAAAGTGGAGGTAGCTTAATCATGAATTCTCTTGAATACCGTTTCAAACAGTTGTTGACATGCGTAACATTAAGGAAACAGTTTAACTATTTTTAATAATAATTAACTTAATAGTAGCATTGCGCTGACAAATCTAATCGATATTAATAGTTTTTTTTACGATTTATTAGGTTACACTTCAATAACGTCTAGACACTAATCTGGTCGAATCTACAAAAGGTTGTATCAGATTAATGAATAATCAGGTATCGTCCATATCATTTATTGCTACATCTGATCGTCAGTGGTCATCGTTGTTAATGCGTGTTAGCAATGCCAAAGCCAAGCTACTGCACTTAAGCACTTGTCAATTGAACATTGACGTTTGCTAAGCTTTTTATTTCAGCAGTCCTCTAGCCAGAGCAGGAGCTTTGGATGTTTTTTTTTTATTGCTTAGATGCGTGGACGACGACAACGTAAATGCGCCACCCGCTTTGAGATATAAGTTATAAGGTCTCAGTATAGTTACAACGGCTGCCCCACCCTTCGAACCGAAACGCATTACTGCTTCACGGCACAAATAGGCGGGGCAGTGGTACCTACCCGCGCGGACTCACAAGAGGTCCTACCACCAGTACCAATTATGGGATGGAGATTATTAAAGATCAAAGATGATTAAAGAGAATTTAATAAAAACCTGAACGACTCCAACGAAAAATACTTACAGCAATAAATCTTGAATAAATAAAAGTTCTGAGTAGCAACCATCGCTCTACCTAGCGAAAACTCTACTGCTTATTGGAAGATACTCATTTTATCGGTCCTTGTCGTGTTCCTCCTCCTGATCCAGTCGTGCTCTTCACGTTTGAGGTTCTGGCCACCAAGATCCCCATCCAAGACTTTCATCCTCCATTCAGTAGGCCGTCTGCTTGTCTACCTATATTTTTTTATTGCTTAGATGGTTGGATGTTATGTGGTTACTGGAGCCCATAGACATCTACGACGTAAATGCGCTACTCACCTTGAGATATCAGATCTAAGGTCTCAGTATAGTTACAACGGCTGCCCAGCCCTTCAAACCGAAACGCATTACTGCTTCAGGGTAAAAATAGGCAGGGTGGTGGTACCTAACCACGCTGACTCACAAGAGGTCCTACCACCAGTAAAATATAGGTTTGTTATAATCTGAAGACTGTCTTTGAGGAAACAAACATAATCACTTACTTTCGTTACCTAAAATTCCAATGTCTTATTAATAATAAACCTATATTTCTTTTTCATGTAAACCTTTAACAAAGAAATACTCTTAAATCGTGATGACGTTCGGAATGCTGTCTCAACAGTGACCAGGCTTGCTTTTATAATATTGGTACGTATATTGTCAAAATATTATTGAATATTTCTTCTTTAGATTTATGTTTGTTTGGTGTATGATTTTTTTAATAATTGAATATAATTGAGGGAGTACACACGGTATCAACAATATCAGCGCTATCGCTACATAGCTTATTGTAAAATCAAAGTAAAGAAATAACAATGTCTACAAAATGAGTAATAAAGAAATCAAAATGATATAATGTATTTAAAGAAGTGTGGTGGGCGCCTAAGAATACCTCCAACCGAAACATAGCTCATGGGTGTCTTAGAAGGCGACTAAGAGCCAAAGAAATACCAAAGCCTCGGCCCAAGGTCAACAAAAGCATTCCCAAGAAGGGTTGACGTCAGGCAGGCGGCCGGTCATAAAAAAAAATTTCAAAACTTAGAGCAACATGAGAACGAATGATGATGATGATGAAAGAAGTATGCTTAGAACAAGAACAGGTCCACGTTACTGAGTACCGATCAAAGATCTGTGTGCTTAGTGCGAATTTTTAACTTCTCGATCGCGTAAGAGTTAACTAAAATTTCTATGGAGTTGAAACAGCTTCCTTTCGTTTGCCGCTAGGGGCGCTGCTCTCGCACTAAGCACACTGTTTAGTAATGTAACTACAATTACTAATCCTAGCCGACACCGTGCTCTCGTTGGATGCTGCTTAAAACTGACCGTCAATGTAAATTAAAAAGAAGCAAATATTGGTGTTACTAATGGAATTATCGCTAGTAAAAATCTAATATTTAAAAAAAAAGTTTGAGTTGAGTGCTGCTGAGTTTCTTGCCAGTTCTTCTCAGGACGGAGGCTAGTTTTTGTGAATTGGCGGTTGAATAAAAAAAATTGATTTATTTGATTTGAACTATCGTCAACCAAAAAAGCGTTGCAATCATTAGGTACTCGCAGGCCGAGAATGATTTAAATAGCAGTCAATTAAAAAGGCTTAATGCGTTTTAAATATTACTAGCCATAACCAATTTAGTAAATATAAGCGTAGCAAACCGGTCCTTCTCTCATAACACTCATAGTTGTTTAGGCCAAAACAAAAACAATCGCCAAATAGGCATCAAAAGTTCACGCACTCGACAAACTCGTATCAGCGTTCCGAGAGTCTTATTATGCAAAAAGATCACAATAATAAATAGCGTGGAAGACAATGGCCGAAACTCCCTCGAGGCGGGGTGGTCAGTAGACCGTGTCACGAAATCGGGGCCTAAATGTCGCGCCTTAGCATTTCGCCGAAGCAAAATAACCTAACATTTTGACGTTTACCTCGTAATTGGCATTTACGGAAACGACGTTGTTAATATAGAGCAAGACGACAGACCGAAGTAGCTCAAGTCCGGAGAGTAGTTTTTGGAAACTTTTGTGTTGCCATTTACGAACTGAGTAGCTTTATTTTTTGCATTTTGAGTCTACTGGATGGACTATTGATTTATGGTTTAGGTTATTTTGTTAGCAAGTATACACTGAATCAACTGTGATATACGGTTTGGAATATGCGGTCTGAACTTATAGTTATCACTAGTGGTCCCGCAGTAGTCGAAATTCGACTATAATTAATTGGAATTGTAAGTTTGTACACTATTATGATTGTATTTTATACTTCTATAATCACAAATTTCGCCAAGGCTACTCTGTAAAAAAATATTAATAAAGACAAACAATATTTAATTTTAATCTATTCTCAATTTGACCACAGACGTCAAGAACAAAAGTTTGACAATAAATAGTATGCATGCGTGTGTACGTCAAATACATGGTATGTAGTGTGTGTGTAACGTTTTCTTTATTGATTTAATGTATCTTTTATGCATTATTTAAAAAAAAAAAATTAGCATTGTGCACTTCTTCTCTACATTCTCTATAAGTGTGGAAAATTTCATACTTCTCCGTCCGCGCAATTTTCGTAAAAAGGGATACAAAGTTTTTGCTTCACGTATTAACATATATAGATTTAAATATTTTGTTGTTTAGACAATATGATACGAATGTTAGTTTGAGTATGTTTTACGTAATCAAGAACTTACTGGCCATATGAAACAATCATGTATCATGTAGTTCTTTTGCTAAAATAATGATGGCGTTCGATCATCGTAACAAAAAATTCACGATTTATTTTATTTAAAAACCGAATCTGTCCTTAATGTCACTCACATTATCATATTACGTGCACTTAAAGAAAAGTAATACCCGGACAGACCATTAAAATGTAACGACAGGGCTGCTATTCGTTCGTCTTCGCGCCCTTTTTGACACCAAGCACGGCCATCTTGACGATAACGCGCTTTCAAAATGGCGACTTTACTGCCGCTCGTAAACCTCGCCGAAATTAACTCGGTTTTGGCAGCTGACGGCCATTTAAATCTTAATCATACCTTAAGTCGTCCATTGTGATTGACTGACAAAAACTCTGAGGGTGGATGAAATGGAAATCCAATTTTATCGACAAATTAAATTACGAAGATTTCTTGATTCTATTTAAAATAATGACTTTGAATTTGAACAGTGTTCGCGAATGTTCGATTGGTTTACGGATATTTGGTATAGGGTCAAGATCGCGTCAAAGAGAATATAATTGTGGTCCTCTCATTTTTCTTGTGCGTGCCGTCAAAGGTAACTCACTAACGGCCGTTTTCAATAACGTATCTGAGTTTACGGATAGATAGCTATCGCCGCATATCAGCAAGAGCGTATCTATCCTTATTTTGCGTTTCACAATCACGGATAAGTGCTATCTCTCTTTAACCAACAGCAGATAGCTTCTTCCCTCCGATCTATCCGAGCCTCTTGATACGTTTCGTTCTACTACAAATACGAAACAACATCAGGATCTAGACTTATTTTATTTTATTCTAAATTATAACTATAATTTAACCAGCATATCGTAGACTATCATAAACACATTTGTTTATAACAAAAAGTAATAAAAAAATATGTAGATTTTTTTAAATTGGACGTATTGCTATTTTTATCCTAGTCGAAATTATGAAACGAAACGTTTTGACAGTCCGTTTGCCAATAAGCAGTGATCAGTTTCTTTGGTTTGTTTTTCTCTTGTTTACCTACTATATTAGATGATGACTTGCCTCCAAAACGCTTTAAAACTTTCGTTTATAATTCTAAGTGTGTTTATAATTAAAGAGCTACAGTGAAATAAAATGAATTCTGTAAGTATCTATGAACTACATTGATAATAATAATTTTACTTTGAAGACTTTGAGTTCAAGTTTAGAAAATATATCTTTTTCAGTCAAGAAAGGCAGCACCCATGACAAAAGATGAGACGATGATTCTAGCAGAACTTGTGGCGGCAAAAAAACACATCAATAATAAGGCAACAAATGCCACAAACAATAAATTGAAGCAGCAGGCTTGGCCAACCCTTGTAAATGATTTTAATTCGTCGATTCGTCGTTTCCCATTAACTCCATCGCAGCTTCGACTAAAATGGAAAACTTAAAAAACGCTACGGCAACATAAGAAACAACCTTAGTAAGGTTAGTATAATTAGTTGATAGTTTGTCTCTAATAACACATTGACAAACATGATTGTTTCTTTAGGTTGCCGTACATAGTATTTGAAATAATTATGCTCTTTGTTACAGGCTGGAGGTGGTAAGGATTGCAGATGAAATTTTGGATAAAGCATGCAAATTGTTGTAGGTCACATATATTTTTAACACTTTTACAGCCAAGCGGAAACAAGATGGAAGAAAAGAAATGCAATGCATTAGCAGAATATCTAATAGCAAAAAAGAGGCTTGATTTGGAAAATGAAGAAAAAGAGATTGTTGTAGCAAAACTTAAGTTAGATTTAGATAATGCTAGATTAAAAAATTAAAAATTACTTAAAAGGATTTCATAAATTAAGTAGGCAATAATAATTTTATGTTAGATAGTTTTTTAAGTATATGTACAAATTCTAAATTAAATATCTTGCATGTACTAACCACTATGTAATTATCATTTTGGAAAATAAAAAATAGTCAAATTATCATTGGAGTTTATTTTATAAATTATCTTTGGAAGCAATTATTTATAGGTAGTTGTATTTCAGATGTACGTTCTGGAAAATTGTTATGTATCTGCGACTGAAATTTCTGATTCTAATTCTTCTAAATTCATACTCCTGACGATACTATGCAGCATGGCAGCTATAATAACAGCTTGCATATTTTCTAGTTTTAATCTACTTTTCAATGATAATACAGGGAGTCTTCTTTTACAAACACCAATGCATCTGAAAAATATACATTATTCGCTTACTTTATTTTACAATACAGAATAACAAACTCTTAACTTAAAAAAATATTACCTCTCTATAGTATCTCTTGTTTTAATATGTGATTCATTTTAAATCGTTCCAATTGAGTATGTGGGTTAATTAATCATGTTAAAAGATAGGGTTGTGGGGATAGCCTCTATCGGCAAGCAAATAGCAATTTCCAAGTCCACCTTGTTATCAATGTTCTCTTGATATGTAGATAATTTACTATAGTAGTGTCATATTAACATAATCATAAATTCATATAAACACCTAAATAAGAAATACCTTTTCAATCGGAATGGTTAATTATAGTTGCACCATGTAGTAGACCCAGGCCACCAAGCAACAACATTTTGAAACATCAATGATGCATTGCACACAAATTGCACATTCAAAATACTCTTTTTCTATTTCTAAATTCCTCTCCTATATTTGAATCTGTAACACAAATATAAAATGTAAAGGTATCAGTGTGTATATAATAAGAATGAAGGTAAATAACCTACCAGGTTATTGTATTAGTATATGAATGTAATTTAAGGCACCATGGGAATCCAGCAGTATTATAAAATTCCTGTCGAGTGTGATTTTGTAACACAACAAAAATTGGGTATAATTTTGCTATTGCTATAAACAAATATAAGTTGTAATAACGAGTACTTTTATGGTTAAAATTTATCTTACCTTTTTGACGTTACACTCAAATATGGTCTCATTAAATTAGTCAATTCATTCACAACACCTTTGCTCGGAAATCTATAGTCAAATTCGTAATTATTGATCTTAGCTATGTAATTCAGACGATCTTTATTTTCCTAACCATATGATATCGGCCTCACTATCACTATCTGCATCACAATCCATTATCATTTGAAATAATTCCATATCACTATCATCACTTCTACAACATGCCATTATAAAGAGAAACATTTATTAAATTATAGCGATTTACTTTCGAAAGATAAACATGTAACCGGCCGATTTTGACAGATAAGCGAATGCCCTTACTAGAGATAGCGTCGCCTACCGGAGAGTTACTTAAAACTAATATTGAAACGGAAGTAAGCACGATTTGTATGAGCGTTCTATCTTTAGTAGGCTATGCGTCCTCCCGACGATGGATAGATAAATCCGATAGGAACTGCTGTCCGTCGATAGGTTATTGGAACGTAAGTAAGGACAAAAGAATAGATTTGTCTATCTTTAGTAACCGAAACTAGGGATAGATAGGTTATTGAAAACGGCCGTAAGGCATTCCCCAGAGAATGGGCAGTGCATTTTACTACTGGAGAGAAACAACGCATTTTTGACTTGTCTGATGACCTGATTTGCAGAGTCAGTAAGTGAGAAGTATAATAGAAAATGCTTCACAAGCAAGTATGAGAACAGGAATTTTGGGAAATCAAGATTCGGATCAAGATGTCCTAAGCTATCTCCTAATATTGCAGCGAAAGTGAAGGGAGGATGTGAATATTAAAAACAAGGGCATTCCCTTGTTTTTAATCTTCACACAAACACACACACACACACACAGACACTTCGTACACAAAGTACGCTCAATGGAACGTCAGATCAGAAAAAACCATTTGAGGAAGGTGAGGTTGTTTATTGTAGGTAGGGCATATTGCCATCCAGTTTGAAGTGGGGACAGTCGATATACCACGTAATTGAAATTTGGGTATGTCATGTCTTTTGTGGATTGACGTTGTCTATAGGCATCAATCAGTAAGAGGGCCCTGAAACTGCGATACTTTAAGACAAATATTTTGTTTGTATGGAAATTAGCGACATCTTGTGGCGCATGCCTCTAAGCTTATATGTTGTTAAAGTTAAGGCATTTAAAATTATTGTATAACTAAACACAGAAAAAAAAGCATGCAGGTCGTTATTTGTGATAGACAAATTCAAATGAGAAACTAATCGAAGTTAAGCCATCTAGTGGCCGACGCCCGTAAATATTTTTGTTGAGTGCTTGAGTAGCTTATCTATAGCCAATTTATGTGTATTACCTATGTCAGTAGCCACTGAACACTAGGCGAGCTCAGAGCTCATTCGCAAGTTTCAAATATTTAAGATTAAGTGCACCGCTAAATAAAGAAACAAAAAGATCCACGTGTGAAATACATTTGTAATGTATCATTGTTATGTACAACAAAATAGAACCGATAAATTATTAATGTCTACCTGCGAATATGGCTCGAGAGCTGCGAACAACCACCTATCGATTTGTTATTGAAAATGAAAGGTTAAAAATAGGTCATCGGCTATTTCTGTTATGGCCCGCTTGGGCAAACTTCCTCCGTGCCCAAGCTACGCACTTACAAAATTGCCTTTATAAATAACATTTAAGCGGTCGACAGTAAATTCTGTGTATTAGTTTTGTTTTTTGGTTTGTTTAATTTCGTTTTCAATTTTTAATTTGTAATTTAATGTTGCGCATCCCTTGGACGGCTTTCCGGACGAACGCTTCCATCCTCAACGAGCTAAAAGTTGACCAGAGGCTATCCACTAAATGTCTATATAGAGTGCTCCAATACTTTGGTCATATAGCAAGAAAACCCTCTGACAACCTGGAGAGACTCATAGTGACGGGTAAAGTGGATGGAAGACGATCCAGAGGTCGTAGCCGAAAAAGATGGAGTGACCAAGTGTCTGAGTATCTGGACATGAGACTGAGCCACGCACTTCACTGTGTCACTGACCGACATAAGTGGCTAAAAATTACAAAAAAAGGTCACAGGCGAGCGCATCACGATGCTCAGCAATGAGCGATCGACTGAAGGAGGAGGAGGAATTTCGTTTTCGTATACTCGAATATAAGTGAGAAATTATCTTCGGAGATGACGGATCCTCCCCATCCACTAACAGTGCTTCTAGGTATCTCAAGCACCGGTCATCGTCCTCGTCGAACCCGCCCGTCGCTTGCGACGAAGGACTCGACGAGAAAATTAACCCTCAGACACAGCTCACTGTGTTTCTCGCCGGATCTTCTCGGTGGGTCGCGTTTCCGATCCGGTGGTAGATTCTGCGAAGCACGGCCCTTCCTAGGGTTCGTGTTAGCAACGTCATCAGGTTTGAGCCCCGTGAGCTCACCTACTAGTTAAGGCTACGCTGATATAGCCTCTCAAGGCTCTCAGCTTAGGTAGGGAAAAAAAAACTATCCTACCTTCTGATGACTACCACATCTACCACCAACTTCCAGAAACGGAGATGTTTTCCGAACAAGCTGTTTCAACTAGAATGTAGTCAGTTATTCACTAATAGCTCGATACATCATGTGCTCTATAATCGACTTATTATAATATTTTATATCTTTTTTGTTTTGTGTTGATGCAAAAAAAAATATATAATCATCGCCGCGGATTGCGAATACTTAATAAAAAGTATTATATGCAAGATTGAACATTGAATTGGATTGTCCATTGAAAGGTAGTACTTATCCTGTGCCCAGAAATGTTATTGATAGTCGATATTGTAACTATACTGAGATCTTAGAACTTATATCTCAAGGTGGGTGGCGCATTTACGTGGTAGATGTCTATTGGCTCCAGTAACCACTTAACACCAGGTGGACTGTGAGCTCGTTCACCCATCTAAGCAATAAAAAAAACAAACAAAAAAAACTCGTATTTTATACAATACGACCTATGTATTCTATCTATGTATACCATATTCTTAGATAGATAGACAAATATATCATTATTACACATAAAAACAAGTGCAAGACCGAACTGAATACAGCATTATTTGTCAGTTAACGAACCAAAACCTTTGTTTTATTTTTGTAAATTGATGTTTATTCGCGCTTACTTTGTCTAGGCATCAAACGAATACAATAAATATATATTTCAAATGAAAATAGAAGGAGAAAAAGAAAAGAAAACCCGTAAAGTCGATTTGTTACAAAACAATATTTCATTCGCAATGAATTTTCGTATTTTCTTGTTTCCGTGCTTTCATGTTTCGTCCGGGGAGCTTTGCAGATATGTAGTAACAGAATTATTAAGGGAACATATGTGACATTCGCACGCGATATAAGTGAAATCTTCAGACATTTTCTATCTTATTCTCTTACAGGGTAAATCGTTTTTTAGGATTGAAGGATTACTGGTGGCCCGGAGGCCTTTCCAGTTTCACCAGGACGAGCAAAGGCTCAGCCAAGAGGGGTGAGATTTGCTAACAGCTGCCCGAGCGCCTCCGAAGACTTAATAACTCAAGAGCAGCTGCTTCAATGGGTAAATCGTGTATGTAGTATTATTTCTGCCGTGAAGCAGTAATGCGTTTCGGTTTGAAGGGTGGGGCAGCCCTTGTAACTATACTGAGATCTTAGAACTTATATATCAAGGTGGGTGGCGCACTTACGTTGTAGATGTCCATGGGCTCCAGTAACCACTTTACACCAGGTGGGCTGTCAGCTCGTCTAAGCAATATATATAAAAAAAATGTAGTTTGTTTGTTATTAGTGTCGCATGACATTTCAGTTTCATTATGCTTCTAATTACAAAGATGTTAAAGGAGTGGTTTTGTTATTGTCTGTATAGGCAGGTGAGCCTACGGCCCACCTAATAGTAAGTGGTTGCCGTCGCTCATGGACGTCAGCAATGCCAGGGGTAGAGCCAAGTCGCTGCCTACCATTGAGTACTCTCCGTAAGATTTTTCACTTCTAAAGCTATTCATAAAATTTCGCTTTGAAGCTGTACCTCTACACTATACCTGAGAATCGTGGATACCGTATTCGAATGCATTCATTCATTCAATTCATTATCGTAGAGCTCAAGATATTTGACAGATGCCTGAATCTCGCTTACGACATTTTCACGATCAGCTTACATATATACAGGTTCCGGACAACAACGTTCGTCGACATCGCCCAAAATACGTCATTACGGATCCTCTTGATCCATTAACGGTGCTTTTAGGTACCACAAGCACCGGTCACCGTCCTCGCCGAACCCGTCGCTTGCGATGAAGGGCTCGACGAGCGAATTAACCCACAGACACAGCCCCACCGAGTTTCTCGCCGGATCTTCTCAGTGAGTCGCGTTTCCGATCCGGTGGTAGATTCTGCGAAGCACTGCTCTTGTTAGGGCCAGTGTTAGCAACACTCCCGGTTTGAGCCTCGAGAGCTCACTTACACATCAAGGAGAAGCTGATATAGCCTCTCAAGGCTATCAGCATAGGTAGGAAAAAAAACATTAGGACCGTCGGTCTACCGAGCAATATCACCCGCTCAAAGGAAGTTTTTCCCTTTGTCATATATCTCCACATCGGATAAAGCTTTATGGAGGAAAATTTTAGTGTTGATTAATTCATAGCGTTTCCGTTATCTATCCGAATACATTCTCCTTTAGGTTCACAACTAGTCTCCTGTCATGTAACTATGACATACAGAACAACATACAAACTGGGTTAACTATATTGCCAGGCAGAAAAACTCTATAAAACAATGGTGTATTGATAGGGTTGTCGCTTACAGATTCGTTTTACATTCGAACTATCTAAATTCATTTTCATTTGACTCCATACAGAAGAGAGCCGTTCGGATTGTCGATAATCCCATTCTCACGGATCGTTTGGAGCCTCTGAGTCTGCGGAGGGACTTCGGTTCCCTCTGTATTTTGTACCGCACGTTCCATGGGGAGTGCTCTGAGGAATTGTTCGAGATGATACCAACGTCTCATTTTTACCATCGCACCGCCCGTCACCGGAGTAGAGTTCATCCATACTACCTGGAGCCACTGCGGTCATCCACAGTGCGTTTCCAGAGATCTTTTTTACCACGTACCATCCGGCTATAGAATGAGCTCCCCTCCACGGTGTTTCCCGAGCGCTATGACATGTCCTTCTTCAAACGAGGCTTGTGGAGAGTATTAAGCGATAGGCAGCGGCTTGGCTCTGCCCTTGGCATTGCTGAAGTCCATGGGCGACGGTAACCACTCACCATCAGGTGGGCCGTATGCTCGTCTGTCTACAAAGGCAATAAATAAAAAAAAAATTCAAGTGCTTTCCAATACTGATTTTTCTTGGACTTTTTTCTCCTGAAATCTGCATGCATGAGGATAAAACATCTAACAATTTACTACTGTTAGTTGTTAACAGTAGTAAATTGTTAGACTATCATACGGCAATATGGTAGGAATGAAAAAAATTTGCAAATACTAAATTCATACAAAATACATACATATACAATATATAGATATATACCATTTACATATAATTAAAAATCACTATTTGATTTATATACCAACATATTTATATAATAAATATACTTACATAAACATAATAAATCAACAGGATAGACGTTTGTTACGCTCTCACGAAATAAGATCAGACGGATTCTGATGGAACTTCACAACGTAATAGATTATACATTAGAATATAGTATACGATATGATATAGAAAATTCCCGAAAAGTGGCAACGCGTGTAATCTAAAAAAATCAAAGTTTTTCGTACCATTAACGACTATCACATAGCACTGTAGTTAATTTAAAACAAAATATCGAAATATATGTAGTATAATTGAAAAACTTTTAATGTCTCGTAATAATAGTAGAACGATGCCATATACACCGCCGACAACAGAGGAGGATGGCAAAACGTCATCCAGAAAGGGATAGTGGGAGGAGATGATTACGACCCTTAGACATGAGGAATGCGACACAGGGAGGAATAGTAGGAGAAGTGCTCTTAGGGCACCTCGCTGGTACATAGGACTCTCACGAGTTGTCTCCACTTCATTCTGTCTTGCGCTAGTTCCTTGATATCGCTCCAGGTCCGGCTGGCAGTCCTCATCTCGCACTCCATGGTGAGTCGCCGCCGCCACGGCTTTTTTCTTAATGTCTCGTGAAAATTCAAAATTGACTTTACTTAATTTACTGAGTATCACGGAAGTCGGCCACCATCAAGTGGAAACGTCATCATGTAGATTGTACGTTCATTTGCCTTCGGAAGCCATAAAAGTGTTATTATACTTGAAATGGTCATTACCCGAAATAGATGTATTTTGCCTGATTTCCTATCTAGTTCGGTCTCGTGCTATCATCATTATTCCTGCCCTTCTCCCAGTCACCTGGGCTCGGCGCAACATGTTTTCTCTTTCCATACTCCTCTATCATATACCATTTCTTCGCTCACTCCCTTCGTACACATATCGTCTTTCACGCAATCCATCCATTTCTTCTTAGGTCTACCTCTTCCTCTATGTCCTTCCACATTCATAGTTAACACTCTCTTACCAACCTCATTTTTATTTCGTCTCATCACATGTCCATACCATCCCAAACGCGCAATTATCAACTTCTCTGTCAGGTGTCAGGTGCCACTTTCCTGCAGACTGCAGGTGCAGACTTCCTCTAACATATTCATTCCGTATTCTACCAATTCTCGTTTCTCCACACATCCATCGCAACATTCGCATCTCTGCTGCATGCAATCACCTTACAGTTCGGTCTCATACTATGTCACCCACCTTCAGATATGAATTTTAAGATCTCAGTATAGTTACAACGGCTGCCCCACCCTTCAAACTGAAACGCATTACTGCTTCACGACAGAAATAGGCAGGGTGTTCCTACCTACCCGTGCGAAATCACAAGAGGTCCTACCACCAGTAAAGTTTTTAACCTACTATAAAATTTAAAAGTCACGATCGAATTATGCTTAGACAACCCTACGATCGGTCATGGCACATCGTGACCTCGGGTCGATGAACCCTCTGTCCATTGTACTGCCGGCTGGTAAACTATTAATTTAAGCCTTTATGGTGTATCCGGCGGTATTTAGACCAGAAACTAAAACAATGGATTGTTTTTTATTTGATATGGGCTACCGCGACCCGCATGCTCAGTCTGAGGTGACAGAATGGAGTTTTCGATGTTTTCATACTTGATGTTTCACTGCCAACAGTTTTGATGACGTAGTTCCAATTGATGACCTCTAAATGTAAGTTGCACTAATAGGGAAGCAGAAGCCAGCAGCTGTCCCTTAAACCCTATTACCAAAAGACCTGTAATAGATAAGATGGTGGGTAAACTCGTATGAGAAGAAAGGATAGCTGACCCGGCAGACTTCGTAGTGCCTCAATCGATAAATGAAAGACCTAAGCTTTTGTATAAAATAAACTTACAACAAACAAAAGGAATCCGTCCGACGGGGGACACATCAAAGGGAAAACAAAATTGTTTTTATTTAATTCCGTGCATTTTCATATTTATCTACCTTTTAAACCTTCTCTGGACTCCCACAAATAATTCAAGACCAAAATTAGCCAAATCGGTCCAACCGTTCTCGAGTTTTAGCGGGACTAACGAACAGCAATTCATTTTTATATATATAACTAGATAGATATAAATATATAGATAGATAACTTACCTCACTTAACTCACGTTCTTTTTTTATTATTTAGATGTTTCTATCTGGCGTTAACTGGTCACATACATCAGTTATATATAGGCTATGATTTCGTTTGCCCATTAACAAAATCGGAAGCCGCGGTCAGTACTCATGGACATAGACATTATCAGTGACACTGCTTAACACTGAATGACTTCTCTTTACGAATAAAGAATCTCAATTAGAAAAACATACATTTTTTTTGTTTCTCATTTTCGACCTTAGAAAGTGATTTTATTCAAGTTCTCACATTTCCCAAGTAAAATATCGGTCGGAAAATACCAAAGAACTCTCTAGGGTCCTTGTAAATGATCAAGTGTCGCTTACTGTTCATATGAAACTGAACCTTTTTCTGTAGCGAATAATGTTGTGTTTTGTCCGGGGTCCTTTGAATTTCTTTTCATAAGATGAAAATAATATTTGAGTACCTGTAAGTATTCCGAGTGAAATTGAAATTTGTAATAAGTCGAGTTTGGTGGAGTAGGTTTTCTTTTTTTTTTCTTTCTTTACTACTTCAAGTATTTTAATATTTTCGTTTTTAATGGATGTATATTGTGTTGTTTTATTCGTGGCTTAAATAAGGCTTTTCCTCTTCTTAGTCGCATACTTCATTGCTGAAGGTCGTGTCCTTGAAAGCCCTTCGTGGCTCTTTGTACCCTCAGCTTCCATATCCTTCGGCTTCTCTCAGGGCGGTCGCAACAGAGAGTCCAGTGAGCGCAGTTACCTGATCTGACCAACGGTTTGGCAGCCGGCGGGTCATTTTCCTTCTACATTGCTAAATAAGGCTACATAAATCAAAACCTTGCTTTGGTCAGATCCCAGAGAAGTAGTAGGCTGGAGTAGAGTAGAGGTACTTGAAGAAGTACTGATGAAGAATGAAGATGTACTGGTGGTAGAACCTCTTGTGAGTCCGCGCGGGTAGGTACCACCACCCCGCCTATTTCTGCCGTGAAGCAATAATGCGTTTTCGTTTTAAGAGTGGGGCAGCCGTTGTAACTATACTGAGACCTTAGAACTTATATCTCAAGGTGGGTGGCGCTTTTACGTTGTGGATGTCTATGGGCTCCAGTAACCACTTAACACCAGGTGGGCTGTGAGCTTGTCCACCCATCTAAGCAATAAAAAAAGCGACAGTAGAGATGGCGATAGAGGTAGAGAAACAGTCGGATTTATATCTTTTTCTTTTCTAGTATATCTCCGAACAAATATCCACTTTGGCTCTTAGACTATTTCTCCTCTTCTCTTACAATGTTCTTAAAGTAAATTTTCTATTTAATTGTGGATAAGCTCTCGTTTAAAACCACGTAGGCCATTATTAGCTTAATAGACAATCAATTTTTAATTATTATTAAATACAAATATTAAAAAAATTGTGGGTGTCAAATATGCTATAGCTTCAGCACCAAATAAACTTAGTCGTGGACATTTCCAGGTTTCACTCTATATCCGTTCGCAAGAAGTACGTAAGTCTAGATCCAAAGTGGAATGACCTATTAAACTTGAAGCTAGTCTCCAATCAATACTTGCAGTGCAAGCGGCTGTAGCGTTTATGTCTCACGCGATAAAGTCCAAAATGTCTTGAGTGTTTTCCATTCGTGATATGTCATGTGGTGTAGGAAGTAGATTGTTCACGGCTGTAAATGCATTTCGTTGTAGATAGTGAGATATTAGACGATTTAGAAATAAGTGCGAATTATGCATAAGAAATACATGAAATCGGTAAACAAAAAAAAATTACACACGCTACCTTGTATTTGACACAATACATATTTAAGAAGAAGCACGGGAGACGTCTTGTAGCTCTTGTGAGTCCGCGCGGGTAGGTACCACCACTCCGCCTATTTCTGCCGTGAAGCACTAATGCGTTTCGGTTCGATGGGCGGGGCAGCCGTTGTAACTATATTTGAGACCTTAGAACTTATATCTCAAGGTGAGTGGCGCATTTACGTTGTGTAGATGTCTATGGGCTCCAGTAACCACTTAACAAAGCAAGAAAAGCCTTGTTTGAAAATACATACCACTGGAAAACTGAGAAAGTTGGTTAATTTCATACCTGAAGAGGTCATTGATACGGTAACAGAAGTTGAAGAGGTCACTTTCAGTTCAATGACCCTTTCTGATTTCCTTGTTTAGCCCTGCATTGCGTAAATCTTTGAGACTTCAGTCTAGCACACGTGGCTTCGATCCCGTTTTCTGCCTTAAATACAATTCGACTCATTAAAAATGTTAATCATATCTAGACCAAAAACGTTTTCGTCGATATTGAATTTTAAGCTGTATAATATAGAGTTTACTTTTGAATGAATGACAATTATATATAGGATGTTTAAAATCAAAATTAATGACAAATGAATTCTCGTTTGAATACTTCATAATAATATACAAGAAGGCTGGAAATGTCATTGAAGATTGCAAATCTGTTACTTATTGAAAGAATTTCTAATAGTGTCGATTAGATTAAAATAGAATAGAATTCTAATAGAATTTATAGTCGTCGTGGCCTAAAGGATAAGACGTCCGGTGCATTCATAATTCATATCTAGCGATGCAACGGTGTTCGAATCCCGCAGGCGGGTACCGATTCTAATGAAATATGTACCTATTTAACAAAGGACAAACCCGAAATCCATACAAACTTGGGCCTGGCGTTACAGTGCTAGAATTTGGGCATAAGTTACAATACCTAAGAAGGTTTCATGAGCCCAATTTTCAGGTCTCCCAGCAATGGCCAAATTAGTAAAATCAGACAATGTTTACATTTTAGGTTATGTTTATTGTTCGAGATATTTTAATAAAAACGATATTTTTGAGGCTGTTTCCTACTAAAGATGAGTAATTTTTTATGAAACCTGTTGCAGCAACAGGTTGCTTTAAAATAAAAATGGAACCTGTTACGAGAAATCGCGTGTTAGGTTGTTTACGAAAACGAACGAAAGCCAAAAATTAAAAACAACGTAATGCGAAACGCGCTGCGCACGAAATGATTTTTTTAAGGGATTTTATGACCTGGTAACGAAGACCTTTACGTCAGTCTTATTTTAATTTTTATGAAAACTTTTTTATATGAAAAACTATATTTATATGATAACTTTTTTTTATAAAATATAAATCATTACGTGCTCCCATATTATCTCATCACATTTCATTTCATTTTATTTCATGCCTTTTTTATTTTTATTTTTTATAGGTTAGATACCCATCGACGAGCTCACAGCTCACCTGATGTTAAGTGGTTACTGGAGCTCATAGACATCTACGACATAAATGCGCCACCCACCTTGAGATATAAGTTCTAAGGTCTCAGTATAGTTACAACGGCTGCCCCGCCCTTCAAACCGAAACGCATTACTGCTTTACGGCAAAAATAGGCGGGCGGGAGGCGCGGACTCACAAGAGATCCTACCACCAGTAAAATTATTAATATAACTACACCATAGAAAAACTCAAAGTACCAAATCGACTTTTTCATGTTATATTTAAGATTGCCAGTTGAAAATATTTTGAATTGCCGCAGTTGCCGACATGATTTCGTGTCATAACTAAATGGCACAGTTATTTATTTCTTTTAATGATTTTTGTTAGTAGATTTTGGTGCTTTACGTTACGTTATTCAATGAGATTAAGTTTATAGTCTGGCCAGCGAATCATGGCACAACTAAATAGCGGCAATCCAAAATATCTTCAGTTGGCAACATTAAAGATAACATAACACGATTTGATACATTTGTGTTTTTCTATGGCATAGTCACATTAATATAAAAATGCAAAACTACCCTTTCATGCTATATTTGATGTTGTCAGTTGTAGATATTTTGAATTGCCGCCATTGTAAGTAGTTGTGTCACGATTCGATGGCCATACTCTATTTAAATTGATTAAAATACCTATAAAAACAGTCATTTATCCTAAAGCAAAAGAGTATTAATTATTTTTTACACTCGATTTCCACTAAATCGATCATAATTTATGGATGCTCTAATTCTAATCCGCGCGTTTGTGGAGCTAGTTACGTATATTGAAATAAGTGTTGCAGATGTTTACAAAGATTGTTTAAAACAAAAAATTGAATTCAACTTATTTTCTACACTTGGCCATTGTCAATGAAGCTAAGATTTCAATAGGTTAATCAAGCAAAATAGACGAATTTTTTGGTACATATCCCATTCGTGTAACGCTTAGGCCCAAAATGGGGTTTCTCCTTTTCACGACTGACTTCCACGGTGAAGGAATAACATCGTTTAAAGAAAATGAAACCCGCAAAATTATGATTTGCATAATTACTGGTGGTAGGACCTCTTGTGAGTCCGCACGGGTAGGTACCACTGCCCTGCCTATGTCTGGCGTGAAGCACTAATGCGTTTCGGTTCGAAGGGCGGGGCAGCCGTTGTAACTATACTGAGACCTTAGAACTTATATCTCAAGGTGGGTGGCGCATTTACGTTGTAGATGTCTATGGGCTCCAGTAACCACTTAACGCCTGGTGGGCTGTGAGCTCGTACACCAATCTAAGCAATAAAAAAAGATATAGTGATGTTATCGATTAAGCAGTCAAAAATATTTGGATGTCAAATGTTGCATTTTTAGATTTCAAGTAACGTGACGTTATACCATATTTATCATATTATTATTATTATTGCCCTTGTAGGCAGACGAGCATATGGCCCACCTGATGGTGCGTCGTTACCGTTGCCCATGGACTTCAGCAATGCCATGCTATCTTAATATATACCTTACCCTTATATACCTTATCATTTATCATAGCATAGTTATTATACCATATATAGTTTATTTAGCTTCGAATTCGTGCAACTTCGAAGCTGTTGATGATTTAAATACGAAACACTAAAGTGAGTTCATCCCCCTGTATGTATGAGTGTGTGTGTATGTGTGCGTCTGAATATATAAATCAATCGATCGATACGTGAGCGATAGACGCGTGCGCACGGTTGGCCATCACAAGATACTATTTTCAGAATATCGATTAAGGAGAGGACTTGTTTTTGTTTTAAAAGTGAAAACGCCTTTAGCTCTTTTGTAGGTTGAAATTTGGTGAAACGAAAAAGCGACACTGAAAAGAAACAAACATATTATATAATATATGTAGAGCTTACGATGCGAGTATAATAATTCTGAAGGTCACAATTCTGTGGGAAGTGCAAGCGTTCTTTTAGTTTTTAGCATTTTCATTGTATCTTTTTTATTCAGTTAAAATGGGCATATAATTTTACGCTTACACCTAGTAGAAGCATATAGATGTCACGACGTGAGTGTTGCCAGTTATGTTCCCATTAGGTGAAATTCTCATCAGAAATAAAAAATATTCCTTTACTCCTCAGATGGATGAACAACTTCACGGCCCGTGCGTTGCCAACACACCGGAGTGTGTGTGTTGTTTTTTTAATTGTCCTTGTAGGCAGACGAGCATATGGCCCACCAGATGGTTAATACTCTCCACAAGCCTCGTTTGAAGAAGGACAGGTTATAGCGCTTGGGAAACACCGTAGAGGGGAGCTCATTCCATAGCCGGATGGTACGGCAAAAAAAACCTCTGGAAACGCACTGTAGATGACCGCAGTGGCTTCAGGTAGTATGGATGAACTCTACTCCCGGCATAACCATCAAGCACAAGTTTGGTATTATTGGTTTCGAGTACAATATCAAACGTGATAATTTCTGTTACACACTACTTTAATATTGCTTTGTTTCTATATTTGAAAAGTCGCGTTTTTTCACCTGTCCACTGTCGCTTCATTACTTACTAATGACCTTTCCTAATTTGGCGAAGCTCACGTCACCAGGTCGTTGAAAGGCAAACCTTCCCCTTAATACCCGAGGGGTGTTACCCACTTTACGCTATGGAAAGCGGCTGGAACATTACAAAAATAGCACGTAAAAACCCGCCAGACGCCCGAGTGCCTCTCCAGAAAAACGTACCTATCTAACGTGTCTAAATATAAAAATGATGTAATTATAATATAGGAAAACTGATGTGCCGTGTGTTGTGGAAACTCAATTAAGCTTTGGAGGTTTACGACGAAAGGAAAGATCTTCCACCGGGCGGGTGATATTGCTCAGTAGACCGACGGTCCAAATTTTTTTGTTCAGAACTTGTATATATGCAAGCTTATCTTGAAAATGTTGTAAGCGATATTCAGGCATCTCTCAAATATCTTGTGTTCTATGATGGCTATCGCCACAAAGTTAATTATAAAAAAAATTGTGTAGGATTCTGAGAGCCGTCGGAATGGAGGTAATTAAGATATAGGTCCGGACCTGTAATGTCTTTCTGTTAAAATGTACGAGGAAAGCAATCTTCCGACTAAGTTTGAGAAAAGAAGGAATAAGAACTAAATAAAGAAGAACCGTGAAAACGGAGACCTTAGAACTCATATCTCAAAGTAGGGGGCAGAATTTACGTTGTAGATGTCTATGGGCTCGGGTAACTATTTAACATTAAGTGGGTCGTGAGCTCGTTCAAACATCTAGACAATAAAAAAAAAAAGGTAGTGCTTCTAGAATGATTTGGTTAAAAAACACAGATGATCTGAACCCGCACGGGTAGGTTACCATACCGTCTGTTTCTGCCGCGAAACATACTATAGAACTTTGGCTTCATGTCTCAAGGTGGGTGATGGAATTTATTTGATAATCAAGTGAAATGATCACATAGCTACTTTTTATATTTTAAATCTACAATTTTGTCTAACAACGTACATTTGCAAATGTAATTAACTGGTCCCAAGATTGTCTATACCGTGGGGGATTATTTCTCGAACGGCCATTTGCGAGCGTAAGCGTGTCCGATCCTAAAGACCTCTAAATACCGGAGTACGGTATTGTAAATAAGGTCTGCTTATATTTGAAGGGAATTAGTCAAAACACGTTTTTGTTTGGTGATACTATAACAATTCGAAAATGAAGTTTTTTTTATTGGTTCCATGGGTAAATGAGTTCACGACTTACTTGGTGTTAAGTGGTCACCGAAAGATATGACACTAGGTCGACGTCTCATTTAGGTTGATTAAACAAATCTCTACTTTTTAAATCGGAAGTAAATGGTATGTTGAGTAGACTCTTTACGAAGGTTTGTTGTACAAATAGAGACTTTATCTTAACGTATTAAGGTACATAGCGACATTCAATATATGTTTTATTTATATTTCACATTGTATTCGACGGTATATATATATTTATTGTGTGTATGTATGTATTTTCTTTAATAATGTATTATTAATAGTACACCGCGACATACCTGCCGTATCTTTATCTGTCCAGAATTTCGGGTAATTAAACGGTTGTCTGGAAGAGATCGCTTTTAGCTATAAGACCGCTTATTGTACAAACGTATCTGCTTGTTGACTGTTTTCTGATGTTATGTGTTTTAGTGTGCAATGAAGTATGTTCTCTCTCTCTCTATCTCTCTCTCTCTCTCTCTCGCTTCGCTTCGGAAACTGTAATTTATTATTAATTTCTCCACTATTTAATGGATGTTATTATACATATAAGCCTTCCTCTTCTATCATTCTATCTATTAAAAAAAACCGCATCAAAATCCGTTGCGTAACTTTAAAGATTTCAGCATATATAGGGACAGAGAAAGCGACTTTGTTTTATACTATGTAGTGATTTAGCCGTCTTATTAGACGGCTAAGGCGGCTTAGACTTATTAGACCTCTATTTTTCTCAAGCATACATATATTATTTATCTTAGAAGTAAATCAGCTAAATGTTGGATGGCAGAATGCGATTTGTAATGAGGAGCAGTTCGTAACTCTGATTGCGCGTTCCTTCACTTACTTAGTCGATGCCGAAGATTCTTGTACTAATGTAAAAAAAATGTGGAATTGATTAATGAAATTATTGGACATCGATAGAATAGAAATGAAGTGTCGTATGATGATTTAGAACAATAACAATTGTTTAAACTTGTAAGTACTTAAGTAGTGTAGAGTAAGGGTTAAAGAATCTTTAGTGTCGTGTTTACTGGTGATAGGACCTCTTGTGAGTCCGCACGGGTAGGTACCACCGCCCTGCCTATTTCTGCCGTGAAGCAGTAATGCGTTTCGGTTTGAAGGGTGGGGCAGCCGTTGTAACTATACTGAGATCTTATAACTTACATCTCCAGGTGGGTGGCGTATTTACGTTGTAGATGTCCATGGGCTCCAGTAACCGCTTAACACCAGGTGGGCTGTGAGCTCGTCCACCCAGCTAAGCAATAAAAGAAAAAGAGTATTGGTAACTGGGCTTTGACAACAGACAACTCTAGAGTAGAGTAGACCTCTCTCACTGAGTCACGTCTTTGCCTGTTCTGGTTCATTTCTTGAAGACTCATCCACCTCCCCGAATATTACTTTTGCTGATACGTGGTCCCCTCCAAAGAACCTGTTTGTTCTAGATCATCGGTACTAAATATCGTCTTTTCATGTTAAAAGTATACAATTTACAAAAATATTCGGAATTGAGTTAATATGCGGAATCATTTGGTATCACCAGTATTTTTCCCATAAATACTGTCAAAAGAGCGTAGTTCATTTTAATTTTATTTTTTAGTTTACCTATGTTTTGACTACTATTAAAAAAATTTATACATAATTTTGTCTTACTTTAAGAGACACATGATGTAACTGGTAAAAAATAAAAAAATAATGTTGCAATTAAGATTAATATTAAAAATATCACATGTTACACCTTTAAAACACTCTAAAAATAAAATTAAAGTAAAGTAAAGTAAAATTAGTAAGTTTTGAGATTATACAGTTTTAATGCGAGAAGACGATATATGTATGCTTAAATCTATACTAATATTATAAAGAGGAAAGATTTGTTTGTTTGTTTGTATTGAATAGGCTCCGAAACTACTGAACCGATCTGAAAAATTCTTTCACTATTTGGAAGCTACACTATCCCCGAGTGACATAGGCTATAATCTTTTTTGAAAATAAATAAATAGGGATCCTTAGTAAAACTCCAATAATGTAACCCAAGCTGTAAAAAAATTACCTAAAATATTCATTACATCGCGTGCTCTGCAAAAACTATTGATGGTAGAATAAAATAATGTACTACGACTTTGTAGAACACATTATTATTTACAAAAAGTGTCGCGACAGCATATGTCTAACTATTTTGGTTTTTATTTTAAAAAATAAACAAAGTCAAATATCGTTGAAATTTTTTAGAGACCCGAGCGGAGCCGGAGCGGGCCGCTAGTTATACATATAATTATATGTCCGTACATGTCTAGCCAACTGTCACTTCAGTTTGCCTAAATTCATTTGTTTTTTATTTAGAAATAGTATACTCAATAATAATTCATCTATTCATTCGTGTTTGAAAAATACGGTTTTATCATTTTCCACAATGTACATATTTAATTTCTTATTTACCATTAAAAGACTATTAGTTATAAAACAAATATCAACTACTGCAGATATTATTACAATAACATTATTACTTTCAAAAAATCAACTGGTTTATTGTTATATTTTCAAAGCTGTAATAAAATCGAATACCGATCGAGATTACGTAGTACTGTCTTCCAGTTTCGTAGGTATCGAAGGAGAGTCAGGATTACGGCGAGAGGGAAATGTGGGGGATCGCTCCAGACAAAGGTCAAGGTTGTAATAAAATATATTGAATTTACTTACGAGAGGGAAAGGAATGTTTGCTGAAATATAGGTTTTAATGTAAATAATTTGAATATCTTTTTTTTTTTGGGTAAGAGGATGTCATGTATGTATTCTTTTCAATAGAACGAGTGTGTTTCATACGTTTAACGAAATCTATCTATATATATAAAAATGAATTGCTGTTCGTTAGTCTCGCTAAAACTCGAGAACGGCTAGACCGATTTGGCTAATTTTGGTCTTGAATTATTTGTGGAAGTCCAGAGTTAAAAGGTAGATAAATATGAAAAATATAAAAATAACAATTTTGTTTTTCCTTTGATGTGTCCCCCGTCGGACGGATTCCTTTTGTTTGTTTTAAGTTTATTCTGTAAAACAGTTCAGGTCTTTTATTTATCGATTGAGGCTCTACGATGTCTGCCGGGTCAGCTAGTTCGTATATATAAATTGAATATTTGTTGGCTTGTTTGTTCTTTTTTTGCGTTCGTTCTTTTGGTGCGTCTGCTTATTCGGTTCTGATTCCTATCGGTTCGAATCTTTTGCATTTCTCGTCAAGATTATTGTCCTTTACGGCAAAACCGATTATTGTATCACTATAGAAATATAATAGTTTAAAAATACTTTTGTGTCGTCTTTGTGGTTTTCTTTTGACTGGTTGGTTATAATGTCAGATGGCAAAGAAACTACAACTACAATGAATCTGGATATGAGATCTTGCAATAAAATCAAACCAGCAAAATTCTGACGTTGGCGTGGAATGTTGTTATTTAGATGGAGATTTAGATGATTCAGATGGAGATTCAGAATATCTTTACAATATAATTGTGTTGTCGGTATCGTGTTTCAAGGAACGTGGCTTCCCACTTGTGACGTGGACTTCGGTAAGCAAAAATATGAGAAGGGCAACAATGGTGTGCAATACTATCGTCAGAACGTCAGAAACCTAGGAACGTCTGGAGCATTGAGCCGCCCAGAAACCTATGTTTTGAAAACTCCAGATAAGAATTTAATGAGATTGTTAAGTAGTACTAGTTCCATTTTCCAACTACAAAGGCGAAGGGATCACACAATTCAGTCTAATCGTTTGTATATTCTTATTTATTGGAGCGAAATGAAATGAAGTTGATTTATTTGATACTTTAATCAATTGGAATGAAATGAAATTAAATGAGATGATAAGAGATGAAATATAAATCTTAGTAAAATAGGGACTTTTTGGAAGATTCCGAGAATCTATCTCCAGTGGGACCGTTAAATTATAAAATCAAGTGACTTGTTTGACTGAATACGGAGGATAAAAATTTAGTAAAACTAGTTTTTGGGCAATCGTGGACTTAGAAGTAAATGAATATGATTTTCATCCAATAGCAAATAGGCGGTCCCCTTAGGGATTCCGAGTTTTCTCTGGAACTTTCTTTCTTGTAGTGAACTGTATTAATCTGAGATGAAGATCCGTCGAATTTCAATATTTTCCTTGTCGTATCCCTTTTGGCTACAACCCAATTTCGGTGCGTACATCCCGAGCTTGTGAGCGTTCAATGGAACATATACAAGTGTGCGTAAGTACAGTGATGTAAATAATATTATTTAGATTTAGTTTAATATGATTTAAAATTGTGTGCGTTTTGTTGTTTTGCGTTACGAATTCAATGTTGTTATTTCTGTAGTACGTGTATTTTATTTATAATTTCCCGAACAGTATTCCTAAAAGTTATTAATGTTCCGAAATTATGTACAATAAATACTCTTTCATTGTTGACTCGAATTATATAATTGTTATTGTTATGTTTTCATCTATAGTTGATTCGATTTCAAAACTTCAGAAGTATTAGTAATTTTTTTTAATTAATATATTCAAAAATATGCGTAGAAAATGATGGAGAGCAATGTCAAGAATTCAATAACGAAGAATATATAAAATAAACAATCAATAAATATGATTTTGCTGCTTGCTGTTATCAGTTTGAATTTTGCATGCGGTGGAATAATTCAATGTCATTTTCTCCAAATTCAAGACGCCTGATTAACTCTTTTAAGTTACTTGCACTAAAAATAAGTATTATAGTATGTTTTTTTGTTATTTTTTGAAAACCACTTTGCAATGGTATTCGAATTTGGGTATGTAACGCACGAATTATTTCCACAGATTTATTTTCTTTATTTAACAGTAGTCGCCTATTAAACAAGTCGCAATAGTTTCAAATTGATGAATGACGTCATTGGGCCAGCAAAGAAAGGGCGACCAGCCAAAATAAAATAATATAGCTCCCTCTCAAGACATGGCTTTAATGTCTTAAGTATAGATGAATATCACCTTCATTTTTTGTCACTTCTTAAAGAATCCTTTCTCCATTCATCGTAGCGTTGGACCGATCAAGTAAAAAGCCTTATCAATACCCCATTTAATGAGTGCGTGCGCCAAGCCACGAATTATGAAGAACAAACGTCTAGGATCAACAAGGATCCCATATGACCACGACTGCTTTGCCAAGAGTAACCGACTATGAGGATGATGATAATGATAATGAGTATTATCGCCTCATTGTATACGGAAGCGTGGATAGTACAAGACCGCCCAGGAGGTCATAATGCGGTGGACCGACCCAATTAAAACTACAGAAGGAGTTCCCCGAAATGAGTTCAGTAGAATGGCCTCGAGCAGGGAGAGATAGCGGGACAAAGTGAGACGCGTCAAGTCTGTCCTCTCCAACACTACAAAACCATCACAACCACTCTGTCAACAGTGAGACGATTGAGAAAAAAAGGAATAATATATTAAAAAAACTTCTGTGCACGATTGTACAAAATGGCGGTTCATGTCACGCCGTTCATTATAGTTGTTCATGTTTGTTAAACGGATTAAAATGTCATTTGAACAGTTTGTTATGAGTTTTGGGACGGTTTTTGTTGGTCGGATCACTCAGGATTAGTTTAATTCAGAATTCATAAATAAATGCATCTCTGTCTTTTGTCAATGTTCAGAAAGAGACGGAAAATACGTTACGGCGGCTTAGTCGAATTATTGTGAGGATTAATAATGTATGTAAGGAATGGAGTTATAAAATATTTTGCGCAGGAGGGAATTGTTTGGGTGATGTTTATATTGTTTATATGTTTTTGAGATAATGTTGTAAATATATGTATCCATCAATACGTAAGTGAGCCTATGTGTTTTGACTACTATCTTTTTAACTTGTGTGACAAAAAAGACAGGTGTTTCGGGTAAGCTCAAAGATGTCACGCTTGCTCAGGATTGTTCACGGTTGCCAAGCTATTAGAAACGTATTTCAATTATTAATAATAGGGTCAGTTACCTTTAACTAAGACCTTGTTAAATTTTTTATCGAAATTCACAAACATGAAAAGTCACCGGAAAAAAATGCATCAATTCGTAATTCGAACATTAACGTCATAAAACGTCATAAATCCCCCGACTTTGCCATTAACAAAACTGCAAGCTGTGATCGCAATCGGCATTGGATATTAACGACACAACACCACGTAGTCGTAGGAAGGAAGTGGTTTAGCGCTACATTTCCCCTGCGGCGATTTTGATGGATGAGTCAAACTAAAATAGTTTGTGGGTCGGTTGTAATGCATTTGTCGGGCGTTGATTAACTAGAATTTAAATTAACTATAAATAAATTATGATTAAGTGAATCTCTCGATGGAAAAGTAATAGTTTTGAGAGTGATCTTTGTATTCGCTAAGGACAAATCATATATTATTTTTGTCTATTTTAAACGGTGAGTCGTGGTCAAACTAGTACTGGGGTCTGTAAACGCCGATGCTGCCGCTTTTCTTAAGATGTGAGGTCTCACTCTTCAGGCTGCGTGATGTAAAAATACTGCAAAAATAGGCAGGACGTCGACGTCGATGTTCTCCTGGTAGGACTTACTTTCTACTTGTGATAAGGGTTCTTTACCGGTGATAGGACCTCTTGTGAGTCCGCACGGGTAGGTACCACCACGCCGCCTATTTCTGCCGTGAAGCAATAATGCGTTTCGGTTTGAAGGATGGGGCAGCCGTTGTAACTATACTGAGACCTTAGAACTTATATCCCAAGGTGGGTGGCGCTTTTACGTTGTAGATGTCTATGGGCTCTAGTAATCACTTAACACCTGGTGGGCTGTGAGCTCGTCCAACCATCAAAGCAGTAAAAAACATTTTTCAAGATGACTCAAACAAATGTATGTATATACAACAAGTATATACATATATGTATTGAGATTTTAATATTGGTTTGAATACACCCTTTTAATTTATTATTTGTATATTATAAAGGCTAATATGGACTCGTATAGGCAATGTACAAGAGAGTACGTTTGTTGAAGCAGTTTTGTATTAATAATGTTACGCCGGTAAGAGTTTAAGTGTTCTAAGTGCTAACATAATACATTGTTAACTTGTCATTCGGTAGAATTTTTATTTATCTAGAACCCCAGCGCGTAACAATAAGAATACCCCGTCATCGGGGCTGTCTGATTAAGCAGATTCAGAGATTTTAACCAGTGACTAGGAGATGTATGGAAATGGTAGTGCAAGGTAGAGGGGGAAGAGGTCGACCGAAGAAGACATGGATGGAGTGTGTGAATGACGATATGAGAGAGAGAAGAGTGAGTGGAAGAGAAAAATTAGCTGTGCCGACCCCACCTAGTGGGATAAGCTGGAGAAAAAGAAGAAGAAGAGATTTTAACCAGCTAATTTTTACTAGTAAAGTTAGTTTAACCAGAGATAGTAGAACTCGTCCTAGAGCGAGAATTACGTAAGCTTCGCGTGCGGAAGTTTAGATTAAAGTTTTCGCTTTTCTTATTGTGCTTTTAGTTCGTCAAAACTGTATAGCATAATTTACATTTTCCATTATACCCCCAACCTTTTTTGACTTTGTGATTCGAAAAGGCGAGCATCAATAGAAAGCCCTAATAAGAGAGGTATTGGTGGTAGGACCGCTTGTGAGTCCGCGCGGGTAGGTACCACCGCCCCGCCTATTTCTGCCGTGAAGCAATGATGCGTTTCGGTTTGAAGGGTGGGGCAGCCGTTGTAACTATACTGAGATCTTAGAACTTATATCTCAAGGTAGGTGGCGCATTTACATTGTAGATGTCCATGGGCTCCTGTAACCACTTAACATCAGGTGGGCTGTGAGTTCGTCCACCCATCTAAGCTATAAAAAAAAAAGAGAGAACATATTTTTTTAACCAATACATTGTATAAATGTACGTATAAAAAAAAGTCAAAATTAAAAAAAACGTCTCACCTAAAGGTCCCAATATAGTTCTAGATCCTAAATACCAATTTTTACAAAGATAGGAATTAAGTTTCAATCGGGTTCCGAACTCGGACCCCTGGGTACGCTGTGTGGCGAATCCTTTAGTCAGTGAGCTATGTGGCAAGATTGGTATATAAAAATATATAATTTGCAATTGCTGTTGATGGTAGGGCATCTTGTGAGTCCGACGGGTATGTACCGCCATCCTTTTTTTTACGTTGGGGAGTCCTTTTACGGATACCCGATTGAGGGGGGTAACGGACCGGGCTATGTCGGGTTCTGGGTCATCACGAGAGGAAGAGGAAGACGAGGAGGGCTAAGGTTCTCCACCTCCCCTAGTAAAAAGTTTTGAGGTACGCATAAGAAAAAATGCATTCCAGTTAAGAAGGAGTTAAAGTGGAAGTGAGGAGTTGAGAGGTTCCTGTTTTGAAGTCTACTAAAATATATTCTAAAATCAACTTTAATAAAATTTTTTGAGAGTACAATATAAGTATGCGCTTATCCTTAATGGTTACAAAGTACCTTAAAAACAATAGGTTCAACAAAGAGAGTTGAATAAAAACCGCGATTGCGCGGCTCCAAATTGGAGTACATTCGGACTGACACGCTGACAGGCGTGAGAGAGATGGCGGAATGGGGTCACCGTGTGTTGAAGGGAGAAAGAAAGATCGTTACCGAGTCATCAGGGTCATCACTCGTAGGACAAGGATAGCTGTACTTGACCCGGGTCATAGCTAAGCTGGTTCTTACAGTAGGTTCGTGATTTATAATTTATGTCGTCGCGGACTAAGACGCCACGCTTACTAGTATTGAGCGATACGACTATGTCGGTGTTCGAATCTCACAGACATGTACAATTGTTTCTAATGTAATAAGCTAACTATTATCATATTTTTACGTTTTTCTTGAATTGGGAGTGAATTGGAAATCCGAAAAAAAATAATGAATGGTTTGGGTAATTACTGTTAGCGAGAAAGATTAAGCAAAGACACAAGACTTTATTTTTAAGAAAGAACTTAATGTCCCATCAAAGGTTTTAATCGCCATATTTGTGATGTAAGTTTCATGCAATTGCTTATATTAGGGTTATACGGGGTATAAGAATTCTTTTTAGGTTTCGGTTAATGTTAATGTTACAATATCATGATCTGTTCTATTCTTACCTATTATCTTTGGGGTAGGACGCTTTGAGAGCCTCTATAGAAAGACCAAACGACCATCCTGAATAAATCTACCAAAACAGTCGTATTACTCATTTCAAAATGGCCTAACTAGGGTACGTCCAATGATCGATATTGGACTTTAGTCGCTGTTACATCAAGATCATTATTCGAATTACGAGTGTGTATAACATTTTCTCTTTTGGTTTGTTATTAATATTTTGAAGTAAGGAAAGCCGTTCCATAAGAAAAATATTGGTAACACCAAAGTTCTTCAAAATCAACGAAGCAAAAAAAAACGAAATCGGGTTTTTTCTTCATTTTTGTTATCAATAAGAAAAATGTATTAAGTTATTTGTTTATTGTTACACTAGCGGCCCGCTCCTGCTCCGCTCGGGTCTTTAACCAAAATTTCAACGATATTTGACGTTGTTTTATTTTTTTAAATAAAATAACACTTATTGCGACATAACTATAATAGTTAGACGTATGCTGTCGCGACACTTTTTGTAAATAATAATGTGTTCTACAAAGTCGTAGTACATTATTTTATTCTATCATCAATAGTTTTCGCAGGGCAGGCGATGTATAGAATAATTTAGGTAATTTTTTTTACACCTTGGGTTACATTATTGAAGTTTTAGTAAGGATGCTTAATTTTTTTCAAAAAAAATTATAGCCTATGTCACTCAGGAATAGTGTAGCTTCCAAACAGTGAAAGAATTTTTCAAATCGGTTCAGTAGTTTCGGAGCCTAACAAACAAACAAATAAATCTTTCCTCTTTATAATATTAGTTTAGATAGATCATCAAGAGCAACTAATATAAAATAACTAAATCGGTTGATAAACAGCTGAGCTTAACTACGAAATCGCTCATAGTTGGAAAAGCTTGTTAGGCTATTAGCGATTAAGTAGGGATAAAAGTGTTTACCTATTTATATAAATGGATAATTAAAAAAAATCTAGAAGAGAACAGACAATACTGAAGGCTCAACTAGTTTGATATGACTGTTCAAATCAGAACACGTCATGATCTCGTGGCAAAAATATACACATATTTCACTGGTGGTAGGACCTAATGTGAGTCCGCACGGGTAGGTGCCACCACCCTGCCTATTTCTGTCGTGAAGCAGTGATGCGTTTCGGTTTGTAGGGTCTTTCTTCTTGCTTCGGTTTCCTCAATACTGAGGGTCGTGACCACCTTCTCGCAACAAGAGTTTATTGCGGACCATTCCACGCCATTTGCCTCTATCTGCCGCCGAGTGTAGAGAATCGTGAACTGTGGTGTCGAGGGTAGTGCGGATCTGGTCAGTCCAACGTGTCGGGCCTCTACCTCGTGGTCTTCTTCCGTTCATCTTGCCAGTTACCATTGAAGGGTCTATGGGCTCCGGTAACCACTTAAAACCAGGTAAGCAAAAAAAAATACAGGGTGTACTCCAATTGAGTTGAAATTCGTGGAGTGAACCAACTGTAATATATTTATACAACGAACGGGATTAAAAAGGTACTTTCGTGACGAAAAACGCTTTGGGGTTTTCTTTTTGTTCAAGGATGCATAAAGGGACTCTTGAATATAAGTGGACACCGTAATCCATAATTTTAGATTACGAGAATTCGGCGAGGACATGAATTATGAAAGGTATGTTTTCATTGCATCATATCAAAAATGAATATTAATCTATATATTAATACGTGAAGCAAAAACTTTGTACCCCTTTCTACGAAAATTGCGCGGACGGAGGAGTATGAAATTCCTCACACTTATAGAGAATATAGAGAGGATTGCAGAATGCTCATATTTTATTTAAATTATGCATTATTATTACATTAAATCAATAAAAAACATTACACACCTACCATGTATTTGACACACACACAAATATATATGTACTCTTTGTTTACTGCCAAACTTTTCTTAATGAGTATGTCGTCAAATTGACAATATCTTTAATATTATTTGTCTAAGTGTAGTCTTGGCGAAATCTGTGATTTTAGAAGTATAATTAATCTTTGATAACAGAAGCTTAATAATGTTCAAACTTATAATTTCAATTAATTAAAGGCGAATTTCGACTACTGCGGGACCACTAGTATGTATTAATGAATACCATGCTCACACCGTTCTCAACGAGCTTCTACGAGTGAACTAACCCACAGACACAGCCCACTGAGTTTCTTGCCGGATCTTCTCAGTGGGTCGCGTTTCCGATCCGGTGGTAGATTGATAAAATAAAACAAATTATAATTTGCGTAATAACTGGTGGTAGGACCTCTTGTGAATCCGCACGGGTAGGTACCACCACCCTGCTTATTTCCGCCGTGAAGCAGTAATGCGTTTCGGTTTGAAGGGTGGGGCAGCCGTCGTAACTATACTGAGACCTTAGAACTTATATCTCAAGGTGGGTGGCGGCATTTACATTGTAGATGTCTATGGGCTCCAGTAACCACTTCACACCAGGTGGACCGTGAACTCGTCCAGCCACATAAGCTATAAATAAAAAGACTACTATTGTCACTCCAACTTCTTGTTTTCGTCGTTAGCGGACATACGGTCTGCAAAAAAAAAAACAATAAATTGAAATGATAGTTCAATAAAGGTTGTTAAATTCTTCGTGTCTGTTTCAACTTTCAATACAGTAGATAGATGTATGTGCGTTGTAGATCGTGTCTACGGACTATCCAAACGTATGTATTATGGCGTTCTGCTACTAAGCGAAGTTGGCACGAACTAAATTGCTGTCATAACTAGGGTGACCAAATTTATTTTATCTTGTTACCAGACTTTTCTATGTTATAACATCAATTCTTTTTTTTTTGTATTCAAAGACATACAACATTTTGCGACGCACGCACCGTGACCGGATATGATTGTATGTATCTAATAAATATCAAACAAATTTTCAAAAATAACAAAAATTTAATCATCATTATCCTGCCCTTCTCCCAGTCACCTGGGGTCGGTGCAACATGTTTTCTCCTTCCATACTCTTCTATCATATACCATTTCTTCGCTCACTTCCCTCTTACCCATATCGTCTTTTACACAATCTATCCATTTCTTCTTAGGTCTACCTCTTCCTCTATATCCTTCCAAATTCATAGTTAACACTCTCTTACCGAAAATTTAATATCGGTTGAAAATTTACGTAAAAAAACAATGATATCAATCATTGTACGATAAATTCCGAAATTGAATATCTATATATTGCCAGCGATAAATAAAATATTTCTACATTGGAGATATTTGTATCATGCTCCCTACTTATAAGGCCTTCGGACACATGTGAGAAAGAGTGTCGAGAATTTGCGTGTTATTGTGGTGCTATTGGAGTAGATCGTCTGGGTTTTGGATGAAAAGACGGAGATTTCAATGGATAGTTTTTTATTCGAACAGAGCGATGTACATTTCGTGACAGTGGTCATAGGCCAAAAATAAAGTGACAACTACAACGGACATTGACATATTCTAAGTGAGTGACAGCTGTCAGTTGCTATTGAAATTACTAGGATGCGTTTAGTAATTATACAATTTTAACAGATGCCCCAACAGTAGAACGGTGAAAAGACCACAGTGCAAAGCTCACCCAAGAACCCCAAGCACGTAGCCTTTGTGGCGAATCGGAGGCTCTGCAATGTCAGTCGTTTCAGTACGGTAGCTCTTCAGGCTAGATGGTGCCACTAGTGTCCCGGAATATCCCACTGCACCAGAATCAGCCTGTCGAGAGGGCGAAGGCACACCCTTTTTCTTTTTTTTATAGACAGGACTATTGTCTATTTTAAGAGCTTCTATGCTTTAAAGGTCATTTCCGGCATAGATCCTCCCATTTCTCGGCGGATGATGGAGCTATGTCTTCAATACATTTTGTTACCTATCTATTGAAGTAGGATAAATACCCCAATAATAATACATCTCGCATTTTAAACGTAAACATTATGAATGGCATTAAAATATCGTAATATGCTAATTAAAAGTATTTTTACGTTTTGAACTCGTCTTTACTGTTTATACTAATATACTAATTAAAAGTATTTTTACGTTTTGAACTCGTCCTTACTGCTTATACTAATATGCTAATTAAAAGAATTTTTACGTTTTGAACTCGTCTTTACTGTTTATACTAGTATGCTAATTATAAGTATTTTTACGCTTTGAACTCGTCCTTACTGCTTATACTAATATGCTAATTAAAAGTATTTTTACGTTTTGAACTCGTCTTTACTGTTTATACTAATATGCTAATTAAAAGTATTTTTACGTTTTTTTACAGTTTTCGTGTCAGCTGACGACGATTTAACTAGACGAGATATAACCGTGGAATTTGTTTTCATTATGTTTGAGATTAGCGCCAAGCGTAGAAAATAATTTATGGCACCAGATTATTTTCCGAATTTCATGCTCACCCTAATCTTTCGCTACTAATCAAGAAACCCGTCAATTTTCACGAATATTAATTCGTCAAAGTTTTCGAGTTGTGATTGCGTGCCTAATGAACGTACAGACGGACAGAACCCATTGTTCTATATAAATTAACACGGACTTTCAGCTATTTTCGATCTTAGGCGCTCGTGTATAAGGTCTACCGTCCTTTGAAAAACAGAAGACAGAGGAATGCATTAATCTTCGATAGCAATTAACAGTATTGTTTTATTAACGTTGTTTGTTAGTTAATATCTTAGTTTTTATTAAACGAAATTGAATTGTTTTATCTATGGTTCGCATGAAAAATGCGTTCAAGTCACGTAGTTTTGTTTTTACTTGAAAACTAAATTATGTTTAGAAATTTACTGTGGAATATTATTTTTAATTAATCGTGAACTTGATATTGAACGGATACTGCAGTGCAGTGTGTGTGTGCAACTCACACACGTGACACGGTAGAAGTGAAACTTATAAATAAGATATAGATCAGATATAGATATACTGACTATCCCACTACACAGGAGCATACATATGGACAATGTTTAGTAGACGATAGTGGGGATGCTACGAAGAGTCGCACAAACAGGAGACTGACCCCCGTATCTTTAGTCGTTTACACGAGCTTAACTCGACTCGACTCAACCTCCAACGCGCGTTTTGGTATGCTTAGTCGTAAAAATAAACTCCACTCAAACGTCCTTGGAAAATTTTCCTAACCGGAGTGAAGTAAGCGAACTGTCAAGTCAAGGTACGTCGCGACGTACCTTGAACGTTCCTCAAGGCTGGTTTTCTATCAATGTCCAAATAGTATGTGGACCGCAAATGGAAATATATGATATTGTTGTGCAATGGCCTGAATCTGTGCATGATTTCCGCATATTTTGATAATTTAAGTTTGATAATATTTATTAATAAAGTAAATAGTTCGAGGTTAGACATTTGAAACTCTTTATTTTATTTACCTACTTAAGAGACATATTTTGCTTACTACCTGATAAATAAAGTCAATGCGATTATAAGTTTTATTTATATAATAATAAACTGGTGGTTGTGGAAAAGCACTTCAACAACACGATGCAATCAAAATCACACAAAAGCGGCGAACAAAAATACAAAGCCGGATCCGAAATCTAAAATAATAATAGGTTAGAAAATAAATAATACACTTTCAGATTTACCGCACGCACACATGTTTACGAATAACTCAGCAACCAAAACATCAAACAAGTTCATCTAGTGTCAAACAGACAGCGGCAGCTTGACTTTGACATTAAACAATGACCATAGACTACAGAACTCTATGGGTTTGATGCTAGCTTGATCAAATTTTCCTCAAACTGATGTTGTTGTGGTGACGCAATAACACCTCTCTACCTCACTCGAGGACAGTTGAGGAATATTGTAATGGTCGACTAAAAATACCAAACTCGAGTAAGTTTGGGAGGAATGCTCGAGCATGATCGGATGAGTTAACAGTGGAGGACTATTTTACAAAACGTCTAAAGATACGGGCATGAGAACGTCTGACTCTAATGTGTTCTATCTCATTCTCTCGCCGGCTGAATCCTATACATTTATGTGTTTGTGTCTCTATGGACTTATTTTTTCGTTTCATCGAGTTTGAAATCACAACGATTCTAAAGATGTTTCACTTAAAAAAAATATAAGCGGAACGATCCAAAAATACGACAAACAAAATATATTTTCCATATTTATATCAAGTATGTTTTGTTCGCTCCACCATCTGCACAAAAAGATCTAGTAAACTTACACCATAAATCATTCGCTTGCGTCGGCGACAGACATTAAAAAAAAGCTCCGACATGATCGTCATTAACGGTAATTAAACTTTGTGTTTGCAAGCTTCCCTGTTACCGCCGTGCCCGGTACTTTCACGGGAATAAATACCTTATCTTCTTGCATCTATAAGCTACATTTGTTATTTTTAATTTCACTTGCAAGATGGTTTTCACGTGCGTGTTCGAACGCAACCCTCGTTGACAGATCATTCGTCGCCTCTGATTGGTCGAGCTGCTCCCGCCAAAACGTCCGCTCGAAAGACAAATGACAGCTGTCAATTTAACATAACCTAAAATTTGTAAGGTGACATGTTCAAAGTATGACCGCTATTATTATAGCGTTTTTGTTTTACTTTCGATGACGGAAGGATGTTAAGTTCGGTGGCTTTTCGTCGAGATTACTATGATGATATTATTTTTGTTTGCATTATTTGTACCACCGTCTTGGATTTATAACTGTAATGGAGGAAATCCATAAAACATATGAGACATATCGAGAAAGACTGAGGGGTCATCCAAGTGAATTGACAATACTAAATACTTGACTATATACATATACTAAAAGGAAAGGATACTGCATCATGAATTTACTTAAGTGTAGAGTCTATTAAGGAGGTGTTGCACTCACTGGAGGATATCAAATTACCGAATCTTACAGCACATCTGCTTAAAGCGGAACGTGCTGATTGCAGTAATAAAGAAAAACCTTAGTAAAAAAAAAGTAAGTGACATTTATCTTAATTTTACTCGCTCACTTACTTTGTGGTCGTCGTGGCCTAACGGATAAGACGTCCGATGCATTCGTGTTGAAGCGATGCACCGGTGTTTGAATCCCGCAGGCGGGTACCAATTTTTCTAATGAAATACGTACTCAACAAATGTTCACGATTGACTTCCACGTTGAAGGAATAACATCGTGTAATAAAAATGAAACCCGCAAAATTATAATTTGCGTAATTACTGGTGGTAGGACCTCTTGTGAGTCCGCGCGGGTAGGTACCACCGCCCCGCCTATTTCTGCCGTGAAGCAGTTATGCCTTTCGGTTTGAAGGTTGGGGCAGCCGTTGTGACTATACTGAGACCTTAGAACTATATCTCAAGGTGTGTGGCGCATTTACGTTGTAGATGTCTATGAGCTCCAGTAACCACTTAACATCAGGTGGGCTGTGAGCTCGTCCACACAGCTAAGCAATAAAAAAAAAATCATAGCGTTAAAGTAGGTATATTGGTGCGTTATTCAAGTATTAGTCCATGGACATCGACAGAGCCAAAGATACTACATGATAATTATAAAACAACTAGCTGACCCGGCAGACTTCGTAGTGCCCTCAATCGATAAATAAAAGACCTAAACTTCTGTATAAAATAAACATAAAACAAACAAAAGGAATCCGTCCGACGGGGGACACATCAAAGGAAAAACAAAAAAATTATTTTCTATTAATTCCGAGCATTTTCATATTTATCTACTTTTTAACCTTCTCTGGACTTCCACAAATAATTCAAGACCAAAATTAGCCAAATCGGTCTAGCCGTTCTCGAGTTTTAGCGAGACTAACGAACAGCAATTCATCTATACTTAATACTTAATATACTTAATACTTAATACTTAATACTTATAATACTTATAATATTATAAAGAGGAAAGATTTGTTTGTTTGTTTGTTTCGAATAGGCTCCGAAACTACTGGACCGATTTGAAAAATTCTTTTTCCATTAGAAGCCGACATTGTCCCTGATGAACATAGGCTACTTTTTTTAATTTTTTTTTTTGGTTTCATGTGTGTTTTAATGTTTCCGAAGCGAAGCGAGGGCGGGTCGCTAGTTTTTAAATATATAGATATATAAGAAGATGTCCCCTTGGTGCGGTTCTGTAAAATTACCACATACTAAATTTTAGCGATAAGATTCCCAGTGCTACAAGTCTTAAAACCAAACTGGTTTCTTGTGACACCTAGACGCACTTAAATGTCAGTTTAACGTATAATTTCTAACATTTAAACTTTTCTAAAATATATTTTCAGATATTGCAACTTCAAATTACAATACGTATAATTAAAGAAACAATTATGTTACGATCAATTTCAAAGGCATATTTTTTTAAAAATAAAAACCTTATTTCTTTTATAGTCTGATATAATTTAGCACTTTTACACAAAGTCTTCTGAAAGTTTCTGACATTCTACATAAAAAAGTCATGTACAAAATACATTTCGCTTGGACTTCATTAATTATCCTAACATGAGTATGACGGGTCATTGACGCAGTTTAACTTAAAACAGTGATTTCACTATTAAATATTTTAAATAGGTACTTTGGCCGATTGATTTAAAAGTCATTCGCGAAGCAGCTGCTTTTGAGTTTTTAGGTCTCTTTTGAAGGCGCTCGGGCAGGTATTAGCAAATCCCACCCCTCCTGGCTGTGTCCACCTGTCTTGGTGAAACTGGAAAGGGCTTGGGGCCACCAGTAAAGCTTTCTTCCTAAAAAAACTGAATTATCAGTACAAACGCTTAAACTTTCATCAAACAGTCATGATTAGTTCTGCATCGGACATAATAAAATAAAAAATTGCTGAGATGGGTGGAGGAGCTCACAGCCCACCTGGTGTTGAATGGTTACTGGAGGCCATAGACGTCTACAACGTAAACGCGCCGCCCACCTTGAGATATGAGTTCTAAGGTCTCAGCATAGTTACAACGGCTGCCCCACCCTTCAAACCGAAACGCATTACTGCTTCACGGCAGAAATAGGCAGGGCGGTGGTACCTACCCGTGCGGATTCACAAGAGGTCCTACCACCAGTAATGAATGTTTTAGAGTTATACTTTGCGCGCTGAGAGCCGGTACCACTAAAACAAACACAATTTTCCGTACAGTGACGGTAGTCATAACAATGTGTAATATGTATAAACCAAAAAAATTCGAATTGCACGTCTGTCTATAACATCTACACTGGGTGATGGGACAACCGTGAAATTAATCAGTCGACCATCGAATCTATGGGTACGAGGTCAAGACTCGCCCACGCGCCGCGCCTACAGCATTACGCTTGTGAGCTTATAACAAAAACATAATATGAATGCACGTTCGTTCTTACTCGGCCCCTATATTCACTAATTAGTCTTTTAATACTGTGTGCTTAGTGCGTTTTTTTAAACGTTCTCGATAACGTAAAAGTTAACTCAAATTTGTATGGAGTTGGAAAAGCGCCCCTAGCGGCAAACGTAGGCAAACGTTCCGATTCCATACAAATTTGAGTTAACTTTTACGCTATCGAGAACGTGCAAAAACTCGCACTAAGCACACTGTTCTAGGTTATTTTTAACCGACTTCGAAAAAACACAAGATTTATCGTTTTGACCGCTTTTTGAGCCGTTTTCAACGATATTTTCGGAAAATCTTTAGATTGGCCTAGCGCGTGATCCTAGTACGATGTTCGGAATTGTCAGTACATGATTTGTATTTCATTGGTTTAAGTGTTATTTGAATTATAGTTGGCAGCGGCTTGGCTCTGTCCCTGGCATTGCTGAAGTCCATGGGCGACACCACTAGCTATCAGGTGGGCCGTATCTCAAGCGTACAAGGGCAATAAAAAAGAATGTTCCAGATCAATTAACAAGTTTACCGCCCAACTAGCGTTAAGTGATACATCATGAATCGTGGTCATGGTATCAATTGTATTGCATACTACTGTGTCACCCTTCAATATAGAACGCATCATTGCTTTTCGCCATTGAAATAGGCAGGATAGTGGTACTTCTTATGATATCTAAGCTCTCAATAATTTATACTTAAAAAGAAGCAATAACAATATAGAAGAATAATTTAAAACAGATACACGAGTCAATAAGGGCGCGGTCTAATGTGTTAGGGCGCATTCACACGCCGGATATAGATGTCGGAAGCACTTTGCATTGTACATACTAGTCTTTTAATGTAACCATGGCTTTACTTTAATTTGTTTTCGTGTACTCCGTATCTATATGCATTAAATAAGGGTTATAGTGAATGGGTAAGGAATTTTGAAGTAAATGTCTTGGTCTTGATATTTAGGTATATGGATAGATTTCTTTAAGGCCATGTTGGATGGATGAAACTTGATGATGTAATATCTAAATTCGTCACTTGCTGCTCCTACGGTTAGCTCAAGGAAGCACGATAAAAATAAGAAGGAGCATATGTGATCAAACACCACACGCATAGCTGATGATCGGATTGCCAGCACTGTGAGCGCTTGGTGGCAACCTTACCTATTTACGTTGCGAAGAATTCGTGTGCAATACATTATTGAAACTTTTACTTCATTTTAAGTCTTAAATTCTTAAATTCTTAAACTCTAGAAGCCTAACTAACTGGTTTAGTCCGTGATAAAGTCAAATGGCACAGCGTAATTTTTATGCATTTTTGTTTTTAATTGCTTATTTTTGAACTATGTACCTTCATATCTTAATTTTTTATTAAAGGGTGGATAAAAATGCAGTATTTAAGAGAATTATTTACGAAGTATTTACTTCGGTTTTTGCGAATCACAAGCAATAATTTAAACTAGTTTCACGGTTTAATCTCTCTTAGTCATCTGTGACCACGAAACTGTAAAGCACCCTATCCTCCAGGCGTAACTGGAATAGGTTACCAGCGCATAGGTAGAAAAAATACAAAGCATTCGAAATGTGTAAAATAATATAATGACAATGAAAAAAGCCGAAGAAATTAAGCCATAAAATTAGTTTTAGTTGAAATCTAAGATCCTAAAATAACAATATTTGTTGTTGTCATTTTCAAAATGGATGGCCGTGTTCTTGTTTATCCGTTCAGTGTAATGAAATATAGAAAGAAACTAAAATACATGACCTTCACATTCATTGCATCGGATCACACGATTATTTTACAAGATAAATAGAAAGGATAATGGACAATAGCATTTTAAATACTAGGTACATCAATATTACAACAATATTAATTTATTATTTTTTGCATTTACCTCTTGTCTGTAAATTTGTAGAAAGCTAAACCTGTTTCATTGCTAAAATACTTCACAATGAATAAACAATAAAAGACTTCATTGCATTTTCTGTGACATAATAAGAAAACAACATTTAAAGTCCTTAATCTCTTTTAAAATTAATATTTTAAGCAGTACTAGCTGACCCGGCAGAATTCGTAGTGCCTCAATCGATAAATAAAAAACTTAAACTTTTGTATAAAATAAATTTAAAATTATCAAAAGTAATCCGTCCGACGGGGGACACATCAAAGGAAAAACAAAATTGTTATTTTTATTTAATTCCAAGCATTTTCATATTTATCTCCCTTTTAAACCTTTTCTGGACTTCCACGAATAATTCAAGACCAAAATTAGCCAAATCGGTCCAGCCGTTCTCGAGTTTTAGCGAGACTAACGAACAGCAATTCATTTTTATATATAGAGATTACAGTATTATTACTACTATACAAAACTGAGCTCTCTTTTCACTGAATGACAGACATATTAGTAATTCCGTCGAAGAAAAATCGTTTTTAAAACCTTTCTTTTTTTTTTTTTTTCCACAGGAGAAAATCGCCGGATCCCCACCCGCACGGCAGGTGGGGTATGTGGGAGTCGAACCTCACTAAAAACTCCTGCCGCTCACAGCCGGCGCCCTACCCCGGACCGGGCGGGAACCCAGTCGGAGTTATTGAGACGGCGGGACAGGGTTTACGCAGAGCACATTACATCCATCCCGCCGTCCCCCAGACGCCGGACCGGCGGCCGCCAGCAACATGACCGCCGGTTCCCTCGGTCGACGGGCCAAGAGCCCGATTGATAGCGCCGCGCTACACCTTCCCCCGGAGCGGTCGGGGGAACGCGACCTACCACGCTGCCCCACGCCTAAGCTCCTCCCCGCACAAAGCGGGTGGAGCCCGAAGCTCTTAGGGGGCCGGGTTACGGACGGGACCCCGGTCCCGACCCCCTGCTCGGCGGCGGCGGGTTTCTGCGTAGTGAGGAGAAGCTTTGCCTCACTCGCCCCGCCGCCTCCTTCTGCGAGATGGTGCACTCGCAAAAGTCGAGCATAGCCTTCCAAGACTCGTCGCCGCCAAGCATCGACGCCACGACGCCAGGCAGCGACAAGTCTGGTCCTATCTTTGCGACAAGGACACGGCGCTGCACCTCCCAAGCGGGGCAGACAGCGAGCGTATGCTCCGCCGTGTGTAGGTCGTGTCCACAATGGTGGCACCTCGTCGTCGGCTCAGCTCCTATCCGGTGCAGGTACTTTCCGAAGCATCCGTGCCCAGTCAGCACCTGCACCAGACGGAAGGTGAAGCTTCCTCGGCCACGATTCACCCAGTCATAAAAGACCGGGTAAACCGCCTCGACGGTCCGTAGACCCCACGTGGGGTTGGCCAACCGCCTCGACCACGATTCGAGCACGGACCGCCGAGAATGGGCCTTCCGCGCCCGCAGCTCACTTTTGGAGGGACGCGCCACGCCCAGAGCACGAAGCTCACTGCGCCACCGATAGTCGGCAGCGAGCAACTCCGCCTCCAGCTCCCATGGCGGCGTCCCCGCCAACACACACGCCGCCTCGAATGAGACGGTGCGATATCCACGGATGACCCTGATAGCAACGGTGCGCTGCGGCCGGCGCAGGAACCGAGCCATAGTAGCCCGATTGCGCGGCTCAGCCCATACAGGCGCACCGTACAGGGCCATCGATCGCACCACCCCAGCGTAGAGGCGGCGTACAACCTGATCCGGCCCCCCGATATTCGGGAGCAGTCGGTTCAAAGAACCGGCTGTCCTCATTAATCGAGGGACCAGCTCCGCAAAGTGAGCACGAAAAGCCCACCGGCCGTCCAACACGAGGCCGAGGTACCTTAACTGCACCCCGACCCCTATCCGGACGCCCCCAACCACGATGTGGGCGTCGACAGGTGGCGCTCTCCGCGGCCCGTGAAACCACAAGGCCTCGGATTTACTGAGCGCCACGTCGAGGCCCAGTCTCTTGATCCTCCCGACGACGAGGGCCACTCCCGCTGTGGCGAGACGGGCAGACTCTCCATAATCATCCCCCCGGGCCACGACCAACGTGTCGTCCGCGTAACAAATAACGCGGAGACCTGGGAGGAGGGCACCCCTCAGCACCCAGTCGTACCCGATGCTCCACAAGAGGGGTCCGAGAACCGACCCCTGCGGAACACCACGCACGACCGGAAAACGGTGAAGGGTCCCACCGTACCCGGTACATTCGACCGACCTGGCCTCCAAATAGGAGCCAACCAGCCGGCGGAGGTAGAGGGGCACCCCGTGCCTCTCCAGTGCCCCCCCTATCACAGACCAGGGCAGGGCGTTAAATGCGTTGGCGATGTCAAGAGATACCGCCAGCGCCACCCCACCCCGTGAGACAGCCTCGTCCGAGAGGGCCCGCACGCGAAGTATTGCATCCACGGTCGAACGGCCCTCCCGGAAGCCGAACTGCTCCGCCGACAGGTCAGGTCCAACCCCGACCAGGTGCTGAACGATGCGGGCAGCCAGAATACGCTCCAGCAATTTTCCCGCCTCGTCCAGCAGTACGATAGTACGATATCCGGCGGCTGTATCCACCGGGCGCCCCTCCTTTTTCAACAGCACAAGTCTGCCCGTCCGCCAGAGCAACGGAAACCGTCCCGACTCCAGGCAACCATTAAATAGCTCCAGGAGCCGGTCCCCCAGGGCATCGAGGGCCAAGGCCAGCACCCGACCATGGACTCCGTCCGGGCCGGGGGTCGTGTCCTTTGCAGTCATCCTGACAACGGCCATACGGAGCTCTGCCCCAGTAATATGGGGCACCTCAGCAGGGGCTTCGCCGTCGATGGCGTCCGACGGCTCACCCATAGCGGGGGGAACAAAACCCTCCCGCTTCTGCGGGAACAACGCCGAAACGATGTCCCGCAGCTGTTGAGGCTGAAGTCGCTCAGTCAAAGGGGGGGGCCCACGGGCGCAGTTTGCCGCGCACCAGCCTGTACGGGCTCCCCCATGGATCCGCTTCGAGCGCCTCCAAGAGTCTCTCCATGTTCTGCTCCTTGGCCCGCCTGATGGCCAAAACTAAAGAGTTTTAAAAGTTTTAAACGATAAAGGTTTTTCTTTACATATATATTAACAGCGATCTGACTATAGCTTGCTTTAGTTCAAGTTTTATATATTTTAAAGGAGATTTTCTACAGAGCACGGTGATAGAAGTTAATGCCTTTCCAGTGTACATGAAGACATGGGGCCTCAGTCAATCGGGCGCGGTTTCACTACTGCGAGCTTTTGATTTAAATTTTTTTTATTGCCCTTGTAGGCTGACGAGCACACGGCCCACCTGATGGTTACCGTCGCCCATGGACATCAGCAATTCCAGGGGCAGAGCCGAGCCGCTGCCTACCGCTAAATTTTAAATTAAAATTAATTTTTATTTAAATTTGAAATTAATTTTAATTTAAAATTTAAATTAATTTTAATTTTAGTTCAAAATTTTGTGTACCTTACTGTCAGTAGTCTAACGGGTTACACTGGCTTCACCTTGACTGATGAGTGGCTCGCGGATCTCAGCCTGAAAGAGTTTGCTAACATCTAGAAATATCTAGAATATGCATAGAAATCTACACCGGAAAGAGCAGTGCGTCGTTCAAATTCCCACCGGAACGCGATCCACTGAGAAGATACGACGAGAAATGTAGTGGATTGTGTCAGTGGGAATGTAGGATTTATTTTTTACTAGTGATACCCGATCACGTTTTGTGACTAAGCCAACAGCAACCATTCAAGATTCATCTCAATCGTATCAATTCTTTGGAAATGCATAGAGAATGAGAAAGCTGTTATACTATTGAGCTAAGCGAAGCAAATTGTCCTTTAGAAATAAGGTGACACTCTATAAAACTTGCATACGCCTCGTCATGACCTATGCAAGTGTAGTGTTCGCTCACGGGGCCTGCACTCACTTGAAACCCCTTCAAACCATTCAATCCCGTTTTTGCAGGATAGCTGTCGGAGTTCTGTGGTTCGTCAGGAACGTCGATCTTCACGACGATCTGGACCTAGAGTCCATCAGTAAATATCTATAGTCGGCATCAATGCGTCATTTCACTAAAGCGGCACGACACGAGACGCCTCTCATCGTGGCCGCTGGTCGTGGCATAGTCGATCCTGTGGACCAAATGGTAAACAGTTGACGTCGCCCAAAACACATCTCGGATCTTCCCGATCTACTAACAGTGCTTTTAGGTACCCCAAGTACCGGTCATCGTTCTCGTCGAACCCGTCGCTTGCAACGAAAGGCTCGACAAGTAAATTAACCCACAGACACAGTCCTCTGAGTTTCTCGCCAGATCTTCTCAGTGGGTCGCGTTTCCGATCCGGTAGTGGATTCTGCGAAGCACGGCTCTTGCTAGGGTTCGTGTTAGCAACACCGTCAGGTTTTAGCCCCGTGAGCTCACCTACTAGCTCGGTGACGCTGCTATGTGATGGTCCCCAAGACCATCGGCTTAGGTAGGAAAAAAAATACTGAGCTGTGACTTGGAATTCGTGCCTTAAGACGTGTGGCGGCATTTACGTTGCTGATCTCTGTGGGCTCTGGTAACCACCTTTTTCTTATTGCCCTTGTAGGCAGTCGAGCATGGCCTACCTGATGATGAGTGGTTACCGTCGCCCATAGACGTCAGCAATGCTAGGGACAGAGCCAAGCCGCTGCCTACCCTTAAAGTAAAGTTAAGTTAGATAGACTGGAACACGTCTTCAAACCCGCTATTCAAATCTATTCAATATGTACGCAATGCTTTATTTCCTAGTAGCTTAAAGTTAAGGTGGCGATAACGTGCGATCTTAATGGATCCTATCATAAGTGTCATTAGTGGAACAGCTCCACATTACTAGGACGTAGCCTACGTGGAATATGTACGTCGCTCACGACGCAATTCAATATTCGCTGCACCCTCACGGCTTATTCTGTTAAATTACATGCCGGGACTTTGAGAATAAATACTTCTTGATGCTGCCACAGCTTAAGCTTACGAAAATGTATCCATGCATTTGTTGACTTTTATGTACCTACTGTGCTTAAATATGACGTAGTATCTATTTAATACATGGAAACGATATTGATCTATTGCCGGTTTTCGATTCGACGATTCGAAGGTCGTGTCCCTGAAAGCCGCTTCGTGGCTGTTTGTACCATCAGTTTCCATTTCCTTCGGTTTTCAGCTTCTCTCAGGGCGGTCGCAACAGAGAGTCCAGTGAGTGTAGCTATCTGATCTGACCAACGGTTTGGTGGCCGGCCGGCGGGTCTTTTCCCTTCTACATTGCCCACCACAGTCAGTTTTTTATACATTTTAATTACCCAGTAACTATTTAGCTTGGTGTCAGTGTGGCTCAAAAGGCCATGGATTCTTGAGATGCGAAGACGTAATTCGTTTGTAAAATCGATAGCACCTTCCAATCGTAACATATACGTTTGGCCAAACATAGACAGAATAGTGGTATCCACTCAAAATATGACGGAGCACCAGATAATAAAATAAAAGCTACACGATACCCCTAAATTGTCTTAGTCATCACGTCTATGATTCTACTAAACATGACTAACTCGATGTGTTATTATTTATAGTTATATTTACATTCACTCATCTTCACCCTCTTTGACCCCACCAATCTATCATTATCGGGGGGTCTGCTCCGAAGCCATGTGAAGCCTATTCGAGTTCCAATCACCGCCGGCTATTAATCGGTCGATAACTCTCTAAATAACCCCTTTTAATGAACAAATTAGGTCAAATACGCTTCAGTTCAGTTGGTGATCAAAACAAATAAATGCTCTGGTTTTTTATAACATTTTGAAGAAACGAAATGTTTATTAGGGTTTTAGCAGACTGTGAGCAAAGTATGTGTAAATAAATATGGGCTTTTACTGGTTTCAATATAAGCATGAACGAAAATGTTTAATTGCTTAGATAGGTGGACGAGCTCACAGCCCACCTGGTTGTAAGTGGTTACTGGAGCCCATATACATCTACAACGTATATGCGCCACCCAAGAAATAGGTAGGGTGGTGGTACCTACCCGCGCGGACTCACAAGAGGTCCTACCACCAGTAAAGAGGTCCTAACGCCAGTAACAATGTGCATGAGGCTAGCCGTCTCCAAGTTATAGTAGATAGACTTAGTCTATTTACCCACCTTAGTAAGCCAGGTGACCGACAAAAAAGTTTCTAATGATATATTTAGTTCCGATACTAGAAAAAAAAACGTTATTTAAGACCCGACAAAATTATTGCATGTCATTTTTTATGTTTTTTAAACTGGTCAGGATATTAGAACGAAATTATAAAATTATTGTATTGTCCTCTGTTCTTGATGCGTGTTACAAATAAAAGCTACTCTTCAGATCGGTACAAAACATAAGGATTCATTGTTGTAATTTTATACGACTTTCAGTTTTACAATTGTCTGTAGGCCTGATGTGGATTCTCGTTGGAAGGCCCATTACGGGTAGCTCACGAGAAATTGAAACTTGGCAGAGGTCGCGGTTTCATTATAACACGAATCCTCAAAATGTTTAGATGATTACTCCATGACAGTTTTAAGTCTTCTAATAATGTAGCTGTAAATCCAATATGGCGAGTGTCACTAGCAGTTGCGCTGTCAACGTCTGCGGACGTGCGACCAAGCACTGCGATCATTTAAACCTTCAAAATGAATTTTGAACTTTTTGCTTTCGAAATAAGGATGAGGTTCTTTTTGGATTAGGCAAAATATATATTTGTCCAAATTTAATCCTAGATGGACAGGGACAGGGATTTTTATTTTGAAATTTTTGAGTATTTATTTAAGAATGCTAAAACAAAACATTTTGAGCGTTAGTTTTTTCAGAATTTTGGTTTCCCTCTAAATCGCTGGTTCTGGCTGTGAGTACTATAATAATATGTACATTTTATATGCAAAAAGATTGTACGAAATTAATTTTAAATTTCCGAATAATGGTGTAATGAAATAGTTGTTGTACGTAGTAGATCGAGTAGTACATACAGGTAAAATTAACCCGTCGATGGATGATCTCCTCTTTCTAGTTAACCCTCCCAAAAAATAATGAATCAAAATTGATTTATTTCTTTCTTTCAAAAAATCATTTTAAAGTGACTTTAAGTTTTATTTAAATATTGTAGAAAAGATCCGTACGAACCAATGAAACAAAATTCAAGTGAAAATTTTACAAATCGGAAACACACATCTTTTACGTGCGAACGCATTCGTAATTGACATAAGAAAGCGCGGGAAAACGTCGCCATCTTGGCACACCCATTGTTCGAGTATCGACGAGTTCAATCGACCACGAAAAGAAGTTTACGGTTGTTTTTGAGATTTCGTTTCTCTCTGCCGATCTTATCTGATGGCGCTTTACGAAGTTCGGGAAAACTTTCATTTGTACGTTTTTTTATCGATTAAACTTATTTCTTTTGCTTGTTTTTCGTGTGACTGGTGAGTCTATTTGAATTATTTTTAAGGTTCCGTAAACTTTGTTTTATTTTGTAGATTTAAATATTATGTATACTTAAAGAAAACCGCCATTTATAATGGTTTTTAATTATTTAATTTTCGATATAAGTTTTACTAATCATATTTGGAATTACTTATAGGGGTGATGGGACGTGGTGCCATAGTGACCTAGTGGTACTACCATCATAGTTCTGGCGCGAAACCGTCATATGTTTCGTCTTGATGGATCAGACAGCTACTACACAAATGAGATTTCAATATAATGCCTTTTTTCATTGCTTAGATGTGTGGACCAGCTCACAGCCCACCTGGTATTCCGTGGTTACTGGAGCCCATAGACATCTACAACGTAAATACGCCACCCACCTTGAGATATAAGTTCTAAGGTCTCAGTATGGTTACAACGGCTGCTCCACCCTTCAAACCGAAACACATTACTGCTTCACAGCAGAAATAGGCGGGGTGGTGGTACCTATCCGTGCGGACTCACAAGAGGTCCTACCACCAGTGATTACGCAAATTATAATTTTGCGGGTTTGATTTTTATTACACGATGCTATTCCTTCACCGTGGAAGTCAATGGCAAACATTTGTTGAGTACATATTTCATTAGAAAAATTGGTACCCGCCTGGGATTCGAACGCCGGTGCATCACTCAACACGAATGCACCGGACGTCTTATCCTTTAGGCCACGACGACTTCAAGAAGGTTAACGAGAAGATTAACGCTGTCATGTCTATTATAACCATTTAATTTTAGATAGGCCATATGCTCTCTCCTTTTAAAACAATAAAAAAATTAAAGATCAAGTTTTTCGCTGTGAAATGTAAATGGAAATTAGGAGATACTTCTTCGTCTGCATGTTTAGAAATGTCCTGTACAATATCGTGCGACTAATCGAAAAACACTTCACACTAATGGTAAATGCTCTTCGGCAAAACTACTTTGTGTTATTGGATGAAGATTTTAGGTATTGATGATTCTTCACTTGTCGTATCTGTGGCGCTAACCATTTGTATCTAGGAGGAAGGAACTCACCGATCGCGTCAAGATAATGAGGATACGACCCAGCCCCGAGGTCATATAACTCCAGTTCCAACTCTACGCCAATTTGCTTGCATAATTTTAACATGTGTCGGTTACGGTAGGCCTCTTAAGCATATTTTTGGAACACAAATTGCTTTATGAACGTGTTTTGTACATTTTTAAAGAATCTCGTTTGAATATGGATTTTAGCGCTCAGAGAAGCCTGGTTTAATTCTGCGACGGCATTTTGGATAAACGCGAAGGTTGTAGACAGTAGACACGGAAGATGCTCTGGCGGTAGCTGGTGCGATGGTAAACAGGAGGTTCGAAATTTCGCTATTACGCTACGGGTGATTAAGTCAATATCGTCTGGCTGGGTCATGAATTCCAAATCGAGCCTCTGTTGTTTTCAATTGGCTGTCATTTCCCGAACGTAATGGATTCAATGCGTCGTTATTTAGTGTTATATAATGACTGGTTTTTACGTGGGGATTTACTCGGGTTGATGCAGAGGAAAACCCTTCGGGAATAGTACTTTTTTTGTAAGAAAGGTGGATGATGAAAGGGTGGAGAGGGGGTACCACCACCCTGCCTATTTCTGCCGTTAAGCATTAATGCGTTTCGGTTTTAAGGGTGGGGCAGCCGTTGTAACTATACTTGAGACCTTAGAACTTATATCTCAAGGTGGGTGGCGCATTTAAGTTGTAGATGTCTATGGGCTCCAGTAACCACTTAACACCAGGTGGGCTATGAGATCGTCCACCCATCTAAGCAATAAAAAAAAAACTTCGGTTTTCTTTGTATTTTATACAGTATTTTTTAATGGGAGGACTACAAGGAATTGTTCGAGATGGTCTTTTATCTTCTTTTTTCCACAGCATGCCTCCGGAACAGAATTCATTCTTACTGTCTGGAAGTGCTGCGTTCATTAACAGTGTGGGGAGTTCTTTTTATTACCATGTTTTTCTTCAAACAACGTTTGGGTAGAATCCTCAGCAGTGGGCAGCGGCTTGGCTGTATGTACCCATTCACCATCTTATCACTTACCATCAGCCACGTACACGTCTGTCTCAAAAGGCAATAAGAAAATAAATATATTTTCATTTTCGTTACTCGTAAATACAATTTCTTAGTCAAATAGAAGTGATCAACTGTGTGAAACCACAGCTCACTCTGACATTTGTTACATTAGATGGATGCTAACTGTGGACACTAATTGATGTCAGAGTATTTTAAATTATATTCGCTTATGAATAAAAGTAGTTATAGTTTAATTTCCGTAATCGGATGGAGATAATACAGGTATATACATTATCGGTACTGTACTTTTTGTATGAGCTTCCATGTCAATCGCATCGAGTGACAAACTGTTTTTTTTTTCTCCTACCTAAGCTGATAGCCTTGAGAGGCTATTTCAGCGGAACTTCAACTAGTAGGTGAGCTCACGGGGCTCAAACCTGACGACGTTGCTAACGCGAACCCTAGCAAGAGCAGTTCTTCGCAGAACCTACCACCGGATCGGAAACGCGACCCACTGAGAAGATCCGGCGAGAAACTCAGTGGGCTGTATCTGAGGGTCAATTTACTCGTTGAGCCTTTCGTTGCAAGCGACGGGTTCGACGAGAACGGTGACCGGTGTTTGAGGTACCTAAAAGCACCGTTAGTGGATCGGGAGGATCTGAAATGACGTGTTTGGGGCGACGTCGACTGCTTTCCATTCTTTCCGCAGGATCGGGAATTTAGTTACCGGCGGCCACGATGAGAGGGTTCTCGTGTCGTGCCGCTTTATCGAAGTGGTGACATACTGTTCACGTCACTATTGTTGTTGGCGTATCAAGAGGCACTGACTGATTTCTTCTGCTTACTGTATTAAGGTCGCAACAGGGACGATAACATTTATGGGTCCCATAGGCATTTATTTAAAAGCCAAACAATGTCAATTAGAAAATTATCAAACTAGGTTGGGTGATCGAGTAATGGGTAGTCGAAATTCGACTATATTTAATTGAAATTATAAATTTGAACATTAATATGGTTCTATTGTCAAATACTATTTATTATAATTCTATAATCACTAATTTCGCCAAGACTAATCCCATGCGCTGTTCTGATCTTGTAGTCGTCGTGGCCTAAAGGATAAGGCGTCCGGTGCATTCGTATCTAGCGATGCACCGGTGTTCGAATCCCGCAGGCGGGTACCAATTTTTCTAATGAAATATGTACTTAACAAATGTTGACTTCCACACCGCAAAATCATACTTTACGTGGTTATCATAATTGTAACTGGTGGTAGGACCTCTTGTGAGTCCGCACGGGTAGGCACCACCACTCTCCTATTTCTGCCGTAAAGCAGTAATGCGTTTCGGTTTGAAGGGTGGGGTAGTCGTTGCAACTATACTGTGACTTTAGAACTTATATCTCAAGGTGGATGGCGCATTTACGTTGTAAATGTCTATGGGCTCCAGTAACCACTTAACACCAGGTGGGCTGTGAGCTTGTCTACACATCTAATGAATAAAAGAATTAAAAATAAAATTAAGACGACATTGGACTCCAGCATCAATATCAATCTCTACTGCGCAGAGGACTGGAAAAAATGGAGGATCGTAGTCAGAATGCTCCATAAAGGTCACGACCCTCAGCTCTGAGGAACATGATGCAAGGAGGAGTAGGGCAGGCAAGTGAATTCACGGCCCAACTGGTGGATAATCTCCAAACAAAGGATTTTCTTTCATTCACATAAAATGGAAATACCTTTATTATTTGCGTCTTAATGTATTTAATAAAAAAAAATGTTTTAAATTTGAAAGTAATTTTCCAATAATGATCATTAATGTATAATTAAACTCTTACATTTGAAGTGGGCATCTCCGACTGCGTCATGGAAAATATTTGTATTTAATAATATTTATAATATAAACAATCTTATAGAGTTTTATATTTGAAACGAAAGCTTGTCTCCCAGTTCGATCAGCTCGATTTGAAAACTGGCGAACATACAGCAACCCCAACACGATTTTACATGATAAAAAACTCCTTAGCACCATGGAAAACCACGGTAACGTGATAGAGAGCAATAAAACAGCTAGCTTGTAACATTCCACCACTCGACTACTGAAATTGATTAAAATATAGTGCATTTTTCCAGTTGCGGAAGAAGGCGCGGCCTGCGGGGCTCGCGGGAGCCGGGACGGGGGAGGGGAGGCAATATGGCGCCGCCATTACGTCACTTTCACAGTCGCACGTTTTGAAATTAGATCAGTGGCCAGAAGGCGTAGGAACGAACGGTTGTACATCGGATAACGTGCAGTAATATCCGATAACTGGTTTCTGAACGAACGCGTATCGCTCGGTGTTCCGCTGTTTGTGTACGTTTTCTGCGCGTTTTTTTTTATATATATACATATATACATTTTTTTTATCGTCGACTCCGAAGACTCGGGGAAGCTGCCTGACGTAAGTTTTTTTCAATGTCGTATCTAGTGATCGATTGAAAGCTTTCGAGCTTTTTGCTTGTAGACGCGGGAAGTTCGGGTTTTTGTTTTTAGTTTGTCCAGTATCGGATTTCTTAAGCGGTGTCATGTTTGGTTTTCGATTCCGTGAAAAAAATAAATAAAAAAAACAGTAAGCGATATCTTTTTTATGGGATCGTAGCACAAAGGCGCTGTTCGCTAGATTTATTACGCTATTTTCCTAGCTAGATACATCAAAGCGGTTTTTTAAGGCCGCCGAAATAAAATAAATTTTATTGCACATTGTGCGCTGTGGTTGCCGTCACAATAAATCGTAGTATCCAATACGGGAACTCGACGAAGACGAGGTCATTTGCTGGCATCGATCATTTTTTAGGATTTTCAATTGCCAAAAGCACAGAATCAGGACAGCCCAAAATGAATAATTTAAATTGAAAAAAAAAAGAAAACAAAAAAAAATTAATTCCAAATTCGAAACTTGTCTTTCCCGATGAAAAACAGATTTTCAAAGAGTTCCGTGGCAAATGACGTTTGAAATAACAGAAAAGATGACAAATGACACTTGTAGAGCCGCCGATTCGATTGTCACTCGCAAAGGATGAGCGATGCACGCTTTTGTCACTTATTTTTATTTTCCAGACTACCCACGAGTCTTTTAAAATATTTTTTGCATGTCATTTAAAATAATAGAGGTGCCTAATTAATACAATACTTTTAAATGTGGAACGAACTTCGAATTTAAACTTGGAAAGAAACGAGAAAAGGTTATTTGGAATATTAAAAAATTAAAAAAAAAAAAACCTCCAAAAACACACATCTCTGGAACGACTTTCGAGTCGAATAAAGAACAACGACGGTCAGCGAGGTCATGTGAGCAGACCAGTTACAGTTGGTCCTTGCATCTTGTACGGGCCGTTCGACGGTTCGATTGTTAGTGGGAGGAAGGGGGGACCTACATACAGTGGGCATGCGTACAACGTCCGTCACTGTAGGCGTTCGACTTGCCATCTCCTATCCGCTTAGCTTTTGTTTATTAAGTTTAACGTTGAATGCAAATTTATTCTATGGAGTTTTTTTTAATCGTCCAAATCATCAAAATCTTTTAATTTGAAGTCGTCGTGGCCTAAAGGATAAGACCTGTGGTGCATTCGTATCTAGCGATGCACCGGTGATCGAATCCCGCAGGCGGGTACCAATTTTTCTAATGAGATACGTTCTTATCAAATGTTCACGATTTACTTCCATGGTGAAGGAATAGCATCGTGTAATAAAAATCAAACCCGCAAAATTATAATTTGCGTAATTACTGGTGGTAGGACCTGGCGTTAGTCCGCACGGGTAGGTACCACCACCCTGCCTATTTCTGCCGTGAAGCAGTAATGCGTTTCGGTTTGAAGGGTGGGGCAGCCGTGGTAACTATACTGAGACTTTAGAGCCCATATCTCAAGGTGGGTAGCGGCATTTCCGTTGTAGATGTCCATGGGATCCAGTAACCACTTAACACCAGGTGGGCTGTCAGCTCGTCCACCCATCTAAGAAATAAAAAAAACTTCCAATATTAATGTCCAATAATCGATAAAGGGTGAATAAGTTCAACAATCATTACGACCAAAAACCATACTGTCTCATTGCGACCTACAGAGTTTAATTATAATTACACTTAGGACGCGACCAGAAGGCGCCTTGAAGACCTCCGTGGGCGAATCCGACGTACACTCGCCAATAAAACACCGATTTCCGTTGCAATAAAATCTATTCTTACATTCGAATTTGTATACCGAATCCCCCTTAAGACGATTCTCGATAAGAAGTAGTATTTGCTTCGTTGGATTCATTGCTCTCAATATTACGAAATAATCGTTATACCGTAACGAAATCGAGTCATTTATTCACGGTTTCAGCTATACCGCGAGAGGCTATAACTTTGAATGTTTTAGTCTAACACAGCGAGAGGGGTTCATTGACTTTAAAAAAAATTAACTAAGGTTATCAGTTAAGGCATAGCTTAACCGAATCTGGTCTGATTCTGTTAAATATAACCGAATCTGGTCTGATTCTGTTAAAGGTTAAGTTTTGGGTGTTAATCACTACATAGTATAAAACAAAGTCGCTTTCTCTGTCCCTATATCTGTCTGTCGCTATGTATGCTTAAATCTTTAAAACTACGCAACGGATTTTGATGCGGTTTTTTTTAATAGAGAGAGTGATTGAAGAGGAAGGTTTATATGTATAATAACATCCATTAAATAGTGGAAATATCAATAATAAATTACAGTTTCCGAAGCGAAGCGAGGGCGGGTCGCTAGTTAGTTGATAAAATAAAAAACTGACATCTGTAGGTAATCAGTTAACATCGAGCGTCTGCCGATCTAATATTATAATAAAGAAATATGATAAAAAAATTCAATCATTTTCAAACTACATTTACGGCTGAATACCGTTTGGATTCCTTTTTTTTTTGAAATTGTAATTCAATTATTGCCGACGTATTTATAAAACTTACAAGTCTAGATTTTTTTTTGTTATTATAGAAATATATACATACGGTAGTGACCGAATTGTTTAAATGCCAACAATAATCATTTTATTCGTCTTGCTGTAATAATAACTTTATAGTTATCGCTATTTAATATTTATCGCTATTTAAACTTATAAGCTTTATTATTAAAGCTTATAAGTTTAAATAGCGAAGTAGTTTTAATAATTGCGTCTACGAATCGGGCAAAGTAAATAATTTATTATAAAGTACATAACAATCTCATTGTAGCGGACGGTTTCTTATTTAGATATACTTTGGATTTGTGAGGAAGAAGATTTTACAATAAAAAAAATTATGATGCAAATTTCGTAGCCGACAGTTTATTATTTGACAACCTTGGAAAGAATATATATATATTTTTTTATTTATTGCTTAGATGGATGGACGAGCTCACAGCTCACCTGGTGTTAAGCGGTTACTGGAGCCCATAAACATCCACAACGTAAATGCGCCACCCACCTCGAGATATAAGTTCTAAGGTCTCAGTATAGTTACAACGGCTACCCCACCCTTCGAACCGAAACGCATTACTGCTTCACGGCGGATATAGGCGGGGTGGTGGTACCTACCCGTGCGGACTCACAAGAGGTCCTACCACCAGTAATTACGCAGATTACAATTTTGCGGTATAGAAATAGCAGAAATCGACATAAATACTCCAGTACGCCACGCAGGGCACCGGTGACCTACACAGCAGGCAAAGTGTTAAAACCACAAATCGCTGAAATTCGGTCGTGAGCTCGTCTGCCGATCTGCAGCAATAGATGCCTAACCCTAGCTTTTGCTAGGGTTAGGCATCACTCCGGTTTGAGCCCCGTGTGCTCACCTACTAGCTAAGGTTACGCTGAAATAGCCTCTCAAACTCTCAAGGCTATCAGCTTAGCTAGGAAATAAAAAAATTAAAAAAGTTACCGGTGTTTGGAATGCCTAAAAAGCTACGAGAGCGGATCGAGAGGTTCCGAAAGGACATGGCTGCGTCCGTTGTAGTTGTTCAGTAGGCTTGTGTATATGTAGGCGTATCGAGTAAATATCGTTAGCGCGATTCAGACATATGTCCGAATTCTTTTATTAACTGACAGCTACTAACATTTCGATGTGGACAATGATATTCACGAGGCGTGCCATTAGTTTGTCGCCAAAGAAGTCTGAACGATCTATTTCGCTGTAATGAAATGTTTTGCGGGCCATTTGTGTAGACCTTGGGCGAGTTTGCTCTTTGATAACACGACCGCGATAATCTCTAATTAAACATATGACATTTGAGTTATGTGCTCGTAAATTCGTTTTGCAACTTTAAAAGGTATCGGTTATTTTTAGGGAGTTTTTGAATCATCACGAATGAAACAACAGTATCTAATGTCAAATCGAATATGGTTTTTGGCAAAATCGCTTTTGTATGTGAGGCTTGTGAACTCTTAATCAAAATTTTTAGATTAGTTACCTAAAGATAACCTGTCGCTAAGGTATTTCGGATATCCGATGTTATTACTCGAATCTTGAGAGCTATTCAATTGTATTGTCACCGAGATTTTATAAAAGTTGACGTGTAATATTTAGTTTAAATAGGAGGATGGAATTAAATGAATCCTTTCTTGCTGCAACTAAGTTATGATGGGGTATATCTTACAGATATGACGTCATTAAGTTCCCGAGCTTATTCTGTAGACAACACTCGTGTACCGGTCAGTTATTGTACTGATGTAGATACATTTTGTATTATGTGACCGGAAACCAAAGGAGTCCTTGGAACATATAAGAGGAAAGTGGGGTTTGCGGAATTGGATTGCACTAATCTTATGGTAGGTCGATTGGTGAAAGGAAGTGAAGTAGGATATGGGACTTTTTTTTCAAGATATGAAAGGAATTTTAGGAGGAAGAGGTAGACCTTAGAAAAAATTGGATGGATTGCGTTAAAGACGATATTTGTAAGAGGGGAGTGAGCGAAGAAATGGTATATGATAGAGGATTGATGGTAGAGATGGTATGTGTATGTGCATTACTATAATTCTCATATTGTATTTGTTATTTTAGTTATGTGTTATTTGTTCTGCACACACTCATCACTTTTTATTATTATTCTCATTATCCTCTCGCAGGTCTGCTGGAAGAGATTTCTTAAAGAAATAAGCAGTGCCTTGGTACATAATTTTCCTATTACTCTGTACTGTGTCTTTTTTTCTGTGTGTACATAAATAAATAAATAAGGATTATGGAAGTTGGATGGTATGGATGTTGCGCCGACCCCAGGTGACTGGGAGAAGTGCAGGAGAATGATGATGTTGATGATGAAAGGCGTTTTAGTAGCTTGAAGGAAAATTGATGCTCATGCGTCATCTCTCAATGTGGGCGGCATTTACGTTGTGACGTCTGGGCTTCGGTAACCACCTCACGACCGGCGGACCACAGGCTAAGTAGTCAGGCGCATCTATCAGTATCAGGCGAAGCATTAACTTGCTCTTTATATCCAAACCATAAACCGTACACTTCCAAGTAGTTTCTTACAGCATCAACTTAGGGTTTTACAACAAAGTAATCTTGTTTGTGAAGTTAAACATATTTAAATGGTTCGCGTACATTCACAATCTGTAATTAGAGAATGTTAGCAAACATATCACGATAAACGTATGATAAGAATATTTGCTGATCTAGAAAGTTCTATACCTGGGAAACGCTGCGTGATATATTATGTGTGCATGTGAGGTCTGAGTTTTATATTGGTCAGCAAATAATCTACCGGACGTATTCAGGTATGTTGTGTGGGGGGTTGTTGATTATATTTCAATAATCGATTTTGATAATTTTTTTCTTCAAAATTTCGATGGGATTTCTTTGAAAATTATTTTAATATGATACAGGGTGGCCCATAAGTCCTTTGATATGAAAAAAAAATTATTAAAATAAAACTAATTACATTATGAATTAAATTTTTATTTACATAAAAAGCTTAAAAAACGGGAATTATTTTTTGAAAATAACATCTCCTAAATGTAATCCGTTGCGATCACGGCACTCTTGCAAACGACGTCTAAAAGTGTCGATGACTGCGCGGCACGTCACTGCTGAAATGCTTGTCATTTCTCTGCGGATGTTTTCTTTTAGGGCCTCAATTGACCGCGGGTTTGTGTCGTATACTTTAGCCTTAAGGTAGCCCCACAAAAAAAAATCCATCGGGGTCAAATCTGGACTACGTGGAGGCCAGGAAATGTCTCCTCTCTTAGAGATAACTTTGCCAGGAAAAAGTTGACGGATAACGGGCATAGCAGTGTTAGAGGTGTGAGAAGTGGCCCCATCCTGTTGAAACCACGTCCTGGCATTGTATCTTATGTGTTGACAACGTTTTAAGATGGCATATTTTTGCAAAAGTAAATCATCAGGTAATGCTGTTTATATTTACTGGTGGAAGGACCTCTTGTGAGTCCGCATGGGTAGGTCCACCCATCTAAGCAATAAATAATAATAATAATATATATCCTGTGAAAGTACAATGCTTTGTAAAATTAATAAAGGACTCTCACCAAAAGAAAGTTTTCGAAGTGACATAAAAAAATCCAACTTGAAAGCTCAGATAAGAGAGAGAAATAAATAATTGTCACTTGAATATCTTTATTTGTAATGAGAGATTTAAATCCCAGGTTCGATCTTTATCAGGGCCGTATTAAGGCTGAAATCAGAGGTGTAAAATCGGTTTTATTAAACAAAACGATACTAATATATAGAGCAATACTGATATTAAAGGTTTTTTACACCCAACTTGTGAAGAGCGAGATTTTATGATACAAAAAGTGGAAAAAGACTAAACGTGTAAAAATCTTGCGTATTGTTTTAATATCTATATAAAAAAATACCAAAAATCGTATAGTAGGTGCATGTAACTGAGTTACTAAATATAATTCTTTATCGTAAATAAAACTAAAATACTATGAAAATTCGTTTTATTTAAACATTAGAATAAGTTAAAGGAAGGTTAAGCAAATCGAATGTTAGCAAGAACTTATTTATTACGTGCCAATTAAAATAAGAACCAGACATAAATCCTAAACTTGAGCGTTTGTTTATAGAATCCACCGTAGAAGGTTTTTTTTTGTATCAGTACCTTGATTTTACTAAGACATTTTACTACTCTTAAGTTTTTTATTGCTTAGATGGGTGGACGCGCTCACGGCCTAGTGATTACTGGAGCCCATAGAAGTCTACAACGTAAATACCGCCACCTACCTTGAGATATGAGTTCTAAAGTCTCCGTTTTTACAGTACAATGGCTGTCCCACCCATCAAACCGAAACGGATTACTGCTTCACGGCAGAAATAGGCAGGGTGGTGGTACCTACCCATGCCGACCCACAAGACATCCTACCACTAGTAAGGCAAGTCAAACCGGTTCTCTGGTTCGTTTTACGAAAAATTTTGATTCCCGCTCCTTATAACTAAATACGGCCCTGCACCCGCATTGAATTATAGGTGGGCCATAAAGCTGTCTGCACACCCGAGACTCAGATTTGTGCGAGCCCGACTTTAATATTAAAAAGCCAACGGACATTAATTTAAAGCTAGAAGCTTTATTCATTGAGAATTGCTCCGCTTTACGAAAATTAGATTGGTTTTAATTTAGGGGGCTTAATTCAGTTATTTATTGTCATTTAAACTTTTTTTTTATTGCTTGGATGGGTGGACGAGCTCACAGCCCACCTGATATTAAGTGGTTACTGGAGCCCATAGACATCTAGAACGTAAATGCGCCACCCATCTTGAGATATAAGTTCTAAGGTCTCAGTATAGTTACAACGGCTGCCCCACCCTTCAAACCGAAACGCATTACTGCTTCACGGCAGAAATAGGCGATGCGGTGGTCCTGGGTGCGGTGCGGGACCTACCCGTGCGAACTCACAAGAGGTCCTACCACCTGTAAAAAAGTGACCGTTCTTTGTAATACTTAACTGAAACATAATTAAAGAGTTGTTGGAAAAATATAATATACTAGCGGCCCGCTCCGGCTCCGCTCGAGTCTTTACCAAAAATTTCAACGATATTTGACGTTGTATTACTTTTTTAAATAAAATAATACTTATTGCGGCATAACTACAATAGTTAGACATATGCTGTCGCGACACTTTTTGTAAATAATAATGTGTTCTACAAAGTCGTACTACATTATTTTATTCTATCATCAATAGTTTTCGCAGGGCACGCGATGTAAAGGATATTTAAGGCAATTTTTTTCACATTGGGTTACATTATTGGAGTTTTAGTAAAGATCCCTAATTTTTTTCAAAAAAGATTATAGCCTATGTCACTCGGGAATAGTGTAGCTTCCAAACAGTGAAAGAATTTTTCAAATCGGTTCAGTAGTTTCGGAGCCTATTCAATACAAACAAACAAAGCTTTCCTCTTTATAATATTAGTATAGATATAGATAAAATAATTATAAAGATATGATTTAGTTTCTTACATATTTCTCCTTGTATGTCGGTAGAACGTTATTTGGTATCGTGCCTATTTTTGCCGTCAAAAATTTATATTATGAAATATAGAATTGAGATTGCGGTGCATAAAATAAAACCATTCTAGTGTACCAAAATCTTCGGTTATTAGAATTAAAAAAGATCTGGCAACATTTTACGCCTTGCTCATTCAACCGTCATCGCCATCTTCCTTTTTTTCTGTCATTCTATCTGTCATTCTCTTTTCCCTTTCTTACCGTTTTCTCTCACTCACAACTTAACGCTCCGTTTCACACTATTTTCATAAGTTCTGTTACCAATCCTACATAATATGTTATACATTCTAATTCGACTTCAAATTTGTACCTCAAGGTAGCATTAATATTAAATTAAAAAATTAAATCTAATAATTTTGTTATCGACAGTACCGGTGCGCCTGCGCATTACATGATTCAACTCGCGCGTGTCCTCTTTAACAAGACCATCTGTTGTCGGGGCCTCTCCGAATACAAACGCGACTCTAATCGCGCAACGGGGTAGATAGGGGAACTAGTTTCGGGCTGTCGATCACTTGACAAATTCAAACGAACTAGTGGTCCCGCAGTAGTCGAAATTCGACTATAATTAATTGGAATTGTAAGTTTGTACACTATTATGATTGTATTTTATACTTCGATAATCACAAATTTCGCCAAGACTACACTATAAAAAACATTAATAAAGACAAACAATATTTAATCTATTCTCAATTCGACCACAGACGTCAAGAACAAAAGTTTGACAATAAATAGTATGCATGCGTGTTGCGTCAAATGCATGGTATGTAGTGTGTGTAATGTTTTCTTTATTGATTTAATGTATCTTTTATGCATTATTTAAAAAAAAAATTAGCATTGTGCACTTCTTCTCTATATGAAACTCTATCGTAGGTGAAACATGTGATTTATAATTTGTAATTTTTACGTCACAAGAGGAATCGAGGTGCAAAACTGACTTGTGAAACGAATCACGCCTGACGTCGTACGCTAGTATTTTGTTAGTATTTCATGTTTCGCATCGCTAGATACGAATGCACCGGCCGTCTTATCCTTCAGGCCACGTAGACTTCAGTGCTACGAAAACCAGATCCAGTAGATGTTTAATTTTGTTTTGTTGACTTTAAAGTAAATTATTTTGTCGTCGTTACGATATATTAGATTAATAATTATGCGAGTAATTTCAAAGTTTTTGCCAAATACATATAAGGAAGGAAAATCATATTATACTATTACCGAAAAAAAAAAAACGTATATATGTAACTATAATTTATTTTATAAATAATAAAAAAAATATTTTAGCGTGGGGTGCATGGTATCAGTAAATATTTTATGAACAGATATGAGTAGAAGGGTTATTTTGATAATATCCTGAAAAGCATCCCACGCTTTTTTACAATAAAATCATTTTTTCTTACACTATTTTTAATTCAAATTTATTAAAATTTATTTTCTATTTTTTAGTTGGATTTTCTATAAAAGCGTATTCTTTTAGTTTCCGTTTTTTAAACTAATAATTATTTTCATTTTCGAGTTGAATTTCAATTTTTTTAATTTTTGTTAAATATTGGCTTGTCATCGGTCCTTAATAAGTATACCAAATTTCTAGTTAATCCGACGTTTTGAAGGGGGTCAAAATCATGTTCAAAGATTCCGTTACATACTAACATACATACGTCTGAAGCTAATAAAAGCGTATTAAAAAAAAAAACATTTTCTCCTGCTCATAAAACCTATAAAGTGCGTGTCGGCGGCAATTAGTTGAACGAACCCAGTTAAAACCAATCTATGAATGCGGGAGCGGTCGATGGCGAGGGGGGTACGGGGTGGGGGGTGTTATCAACTGATAATCGAAATCCCCTCTCGATGACGGCACATGAAGGATATTTTGATAAAACGTATAGGGTTTTTCGAGAAAGTTGTTGTTTAGGATAGGGTCAATGGTAAAAATCTACTTGACGAAGGCCCGTGTGCTGGTCTGATCAAGTGAAAATCCTGACCAAAATTCCACTTAACAAATGCGTGCACCAAGCCTCAGTTCGTGAATTACGGAGAACAGGTGTTGAAGCTTTAATAAAGAAGGATTCCACATGGCCACGACTGCTCTGCCAAGAGTAACCGACTATGATGATGGACTATGTACCCTTTTTTACAAAAATTGCGCGGACGGACGAGTATGAAATTTTCCACACTTATATAGAATATAGAGAAGAAGTGCACAATGCTAATATTTTTTTTTAATTATGCCTAAAAAATACATGAAAGCAATAAATGAAACATGACACACAGTACCATTTCTTTGACACACACACACACACACACGCATATATACTCTTCGTTTATTGTCAAACTTTTGTTATTGTTTAAAGTCTGTGGTTAAATTGCTATTTTGGCCAAACGTGCTTACGGCCGATGTCACTATTGCTCATGGACATCAGTAATGCTAGGGGTACGGGCAAGCAGTCTACTGCTAAGATCTCTGCAGACCTCGTATGAAGAAGGACATGTCAGAACGCTCAGGAAGCACCATAAATCCCAGTCAGAGTATGTCCAATGCACTCTCCACGGGTGTCTCCATGAAATAGCATGGCCTGGCCTCGACTACCTTTTTAACTGGTTTAAGCGGGCATTAAGTTAAGGTAGCTTAACTTAATGCGAATGTCGGTAGCGATTTTCCTTCATATGGGTGGAAGAAGTTACCGGGGTCCTGCAATGTAAGGTCGAAATTTGAACTGTGTTATTCAACGGCTATTTCATCCTTCACGCATGTTGCCCGGAGATAGTAGTCCACTGAGTTTCTCGCCGGATCTTTTCAGTGGTTCGCGTTTCTGATCTGATGGTAGATTCTGCGAAGTACTGCTCTTGCTAGTGCCAGTGTTAGCAACACTCCCGGCTTGAGCCCCGTAAGCTCACCTACACGTCAAGGAGAAGCCGAAATAGCCTCTCAAGGCTGTCAGCATAGGTAGGAAAAAAAAGGTGGATAGTGACTTGATATTAGGTTCTTTGCACTAAATTTGGAAGTACCAACGGAAATTTAGTTAAACTGTTGTCCAAATTGACAGGAAATTGTGGAATGAAAGAATTAATGTTGAAAAAAGGATGCATGAAAAGCTCGAATCGTGCCTAGATTTAATTTTAATTTTCGTGACGGCCGCTTTCGTTCTCATTTAATTTATTGGTTGGATGGTCGGACGACCCACGGCCTATCTGGTGACTGGAGTATTAAGGGGTGACCGGAGTCATTGATACCTATAACGTAAATGCCGCCCAACTTCAGAAACGAGTTCTAAGTCTCAGTTTTACAGTACGGCTGCCCCTTAGCTGCCCTGCTGCTTGTGGACGTGGCGCCGACGACCGCCAGTCTAGCGTCCCGAGGGGGAGGGTGATGGGAGAGATGTGATCCCCACTAAACGCTTCACTTTCCCCCTTTGCCTTTTCATGAGTTCTGTCTCATGCAAGGTTTGGACGTTAGTTGTTGAGCGACAGGGGGTTTTAGTCGGTTCGACTCCGAAATACTCCGTCCGCCCCCAGTGGAGGGCGGAAGTCCGGCGATTTCCTCCTGACCAAAAAAAGAAACGGCCCGCCCTTCAAACGCATTATTGCTTCACGACAGAAACAGGCAGGGTGGTGGTACCTACCCGTGCGGACTCACGACACCTCCTACCACCAGCAAATGTTCATTCGCAAGTTTCATCGCTTCTATTAGTATTCGATGGTGTAAAACTTTTAGTATTACGAAAACCTCTATCTTTCACTATACTCTATACTGTGTTGATATGGATGAGGGGAGGTATTATTTATCGCCATGTAATTAAGGGGGCACTTGAGAGTGATGACGCAGTTGGTAGGGTGTCTGTGTTTGCGTTGTGCTACGGATAACAATCGATGGCTTTTTCGATGTCGATTTACAATACGCGTTAAGCGACGAACACGGTCGGTTCGTATGTTTTGTTTATAGTACCTATACAAATCAGTGTTGTCTTATATAGAAAATGGTTTAGATTAAGATATTGTCAAGGACTATGCATACTTCTATATTCACAGATTTCGCTAAGATATACTATAGATAAATAATATTAAGGACGAACAAGATAAATCTGTTCTCAATTTAAACAGAGACTTTAGCAATAAACAAAATAGTATTTATGTATGCGTGTGTGTATCAAATATTTTGTAGTATGTGTGATGTATTTTTTATGCATAATAAATAAATAAAATAGTATTTTCTCTTCTTCTCTTATTCTATATAAGCGTGAGAAATTTAAAACTCCTCCGTCAGCGCATTTTCGTAAAAAAGAGGTGCAAAGCTTTTGCTTCACGTATTAATATATAGAATAGATAACCTTCTTGTTTAATGTTTCAAACGATCTAGAGTATTTTTTCAAATTGCGACGAAATCTTTTTCATAATTTATTTAACAGTCGTTACCACAGACAACAGAGGTTGCGATGCAGCCGTCTATTTTGACACTTAAAGTTAAAATCACAATTGGATTGTATTTTAGCTAATAACGCCCCATCAATAGTTTAATTGTTAATGGTTTTTTTGAAACGACATTAATCATTTATTCCTTAATATATTTCCAATGATATACCGCAATATACTTGCTATATCTTTATCTTTTCAGATTTTCTGTAAATTGAACGATTGGACGGAAGAGATCGCTTTTAGCGATAAGACTGCCTATTGGACAAATGTATCTGCTTGTTGACGGTTTTTCTTAATGTTAATTGTGTTTTGGTCTGTAATAAAGGGTATTCTCTCTCTCTCTCTCTCTCTCTCTTTCTCTCTCTCTCTTTCTCTCTCTCTCTCTCTCTCTTTCTCTCTCTCTCTTTCTCTCTCTCTCTCTCTCTTTCTCTCTCTCTCTCTCTCTAATCCTTCATCGTGCAAATCGTACGCGAACCTGCCTGAGGGATTAGAACACAGAGATAGTCGAGTCACTCGATACGCGTACGCCGGGCGTCCTTAATCTTTAGGTCGCCCTAGACACGTCCTTACGGATCCATCAGATCCAATAACCTTTGCATTCGCCTTCAGCTAACACTAGGAGCAGGCTTAGGGACCCCGGTAACCGTACTCGTAGAACTCGACGAAGTGGTCGACGTGTAACCTAACCCATGCATCAGCCCGCTAAGTTTCTCGCCGGATCTTCTTGGCGGGTCGCGATTCCGATCCGGTAGTAGATTCATTCGCGAAGCAGTTGCTCTTGAGTTGTTAGGTCTCCTTTGGAGGCGCTCGGGTAGCTGTTAGCAAATCGCACCCTTCCTGGCTGAGCTTTTGCTCGCCCACGTGTCCTGGTGAAATTGGAAAGGCCTCCGGGCCCCCAGTAAACCTTTAATCATAAAAAAACCTTTAGTCCACGACAAATTCGGACAATTGAACAAACGCCTGGTCACCTGAAGCTATAATTTAATAGTGAAAGAGCGGGGGATTGGTTGATAGTGTCCAGTGACGTCACACAGCTCCAACTTCACTATTATTTCAACAAAGCGACCTAATTTATTTCTCTGCTACTCAACAATTCTCCAACTTCAATGCGTATAAAACATAACCAACCAACCATAACATTTGAACGAAGTGACGTCATTGGCTACGTCATTGGTAAAGTGCAGCTACCTATCGCTGACTGTTCAAGTTGTTCTTTTTTATTACTTACATGGGTGGACGAGCTCACAGCCCACCTGGTGTTAAGTGGTTACCGGAGCCCATAGACATCTACAACGTACCTCCACCCAGTTCGAGACATGAGTTTAAAGGTCTCAATTTTTATTTTACAACGGCTGCCTCACCGTCTAAGCCGAAAAGTATTACTGCTTCGCCGCAGAAATAGGCAGGGTGGTACCTACCCGTGTGAGCTCACAAGATGTCCTACCACCAAGTCAGTGGAGTTCGAAGAAAAACATTCGATTTGAAACTCAGGAGCATAGCTTAACGCGATCTCGTATTGCTTAAGCTGTATTGCTTTTATTGCTTATATGAGTGGACGAGCTCACAGCCCACCTGGTGTTAAGCGGTTACTGGAGCCCATAGACATCTACAACGTAAGTGCCTCCACCCAGCTCGAGACATGAGTTCTAAAGTCTCAGTTTTTACTTCACAATGGCTGCCTCACCGTCCAAGCCTAAAAACATTACTGTTTCACCGCAGAAATAGGCAGGGTGGTACCTACCCGTGTGAGCTCACAAGACGTCATACCACCAAGTGAGGTTCGAAGAAAAGCATTCGATTTGAAACTCAAGAGCATAACTTAACTCGATCTCGTATTGCTCAGAGAGTTTATAGCTTAGATGAGTGGACGAGCTCAGAGCGCACCTGGTGTTAAGTGGTTACTGGAACCCATAGACATCTACAATGTAAATGCGCCACCCACCTTGAGATATAAGTTCTAATGTCTCAGTATAGTTACAACGGCTGCCCTACCCTTCAAACCGAAACGCATTGCTGCTTCACGGCAGAAATAGGCGGGTTGGTGGTACCTACCCGTGCGGACTCACGAAAAGTCCTACCACCAGTTAATGCAAGGAAAACATTTGAAATATACGTTAAAATTCAAACTTTAAGTTGCCCCAGAGGTTATCCGCAGCTTATCAAATTTCCTGTTAATTTTTAATTATTACTTCGTTTGTAGATAAACTCTAATAATTGTATTTAAAGTTTATTTAATTAAAACGTAACAAATAACTCACTCGTAATCATAGATCCGATTGCTAGTAATAAAATCGTGTCGGAAGCTGTAATGGGAACAAACTTTCCTCAAGTAAAATGTTATTCATTTAATCAATTAAGCAGAAGCACTTCTATTTTCAGTGCGTTCATCTTGATGTTACTGGATTGGAGCTGGGAGCCTTCTCCCTCCCTCCCGTCCTCCCCCCCGGGACCATTGACTATGCGGATCGCTTGAGCTATGTTTCATATCAATATTGAAGTGGCTGGTCGTATTTGCCTTTATTTTATTACTGGTGGTAGGACCTCTTGTGACTCCGCACGGGTAGGCACCACCACCCTACCTATTTCTGCCGTGAAGCAGTAATGCGTTCCGGTTTGAAGGGCGGGGCAGCCGTTGTAACTATACTGAGACCTTAGAACTTATATGTCAAGGTAGGTGGCGCATTTACGTCGTAGATGTCTATGGGTTCCAGTAACCACTTAACACCAGGTGGGCTGTGAGCTCGTTCACCCAACTAAGCAATAAAAAAAAAACAGAATTTTAAAAATAAATAATATTTAACACCGATTTTCCCTTTATCTGAAGACCTAGGATTTAAGTTGAATATCACGACTAACGGCTTTTTTTCTTTCTCAATTTCCTACCCGAAAAATGGCCATCGCTTACCCAGATCACACAGAGGTATCATAATATCCACGAAACGCTATTTTAATTCTTTGATCTTTAACTTAAATGACTTCAGTGCTCTAAGTTTATTCACTTCAAGCAGCGACTAGCATTAATCTTAATTTTGGGACAAAAACCACCATTTACTTGGATTTTTTTTTATTGCTTAAATGGGTGGACAAGCTCACAGCCCACCTGTAGTTAAGTGGTCACTGGAGCCCATGGACATCTACAACGTACATGCGCCACCCACCTTGAGATATAAGTTCTAAGTTGTCAGTATAGTTACAACGGCTGCCCCACCCTTCGAACCGAAACGCATTACTGCTTCACGGCGGAAATAGGCGGGGTGGTGGTACCTACCCGTGCGGACTCACAAGACGTCCTACCACCAGTAAAAAACGTTTCGCACAAAATCACCATTTACTTGGTATAACTCTGATCATTTGATCTCCCCAATACCCAGACTCGTACGTGCACACACCAAGACCACAATAAAGTCCTAAACCAACACAGTTCGGATATTATCTAAATTGGAATGTTGATTCTGTCCCACCTGTGTGTTTAGTTGCTATCTTAATATCGTCCTTATTGTGTCCAACGAAATTACTCTTTTAATTAATGTAACGCGTTGGCAACGAAGTGGGAACGCTTAGCGATAATTTTAGTGAGGTCCAAAGGATAGAGCCATTAACCCTAACAGCTTGTAATGCTTTTACTCTGTACACTGCGTACAAGATTCTAGAAGTTGTTTCTTTTTGAGTTTTATGTAGAGACGCGTCGGAACACTTTAGTTTAATCTGTGTATTTAATATGTCATTGTCAGTTGGCTGTCAAAAAAAAAGTGTCAGAACTAAGACGTTCCGTGGTTAAGACGAGAAATCTATATATGAATACGTGAAGTAAAAACTTTGTATCCCTTTTTACGGAAATTGCGCGGACGCAGTAGTATGAAATTTTCCACACTTATAGAGAATACAGAGAAGAAGTGCACAATGCTAATATTTTTTTTAAATAATGCATAAAAGATACATTAAATCAATAAAGAAAACACTACACACACTACATACCATGTATTTGACGCACACACGCATGCATACTATTTATTGTCAAACTTTTGTTCTTGACGTCTGTGGTCAAATTGAGAATAGATTAAATATTGTTTGTCTTTGTTAATATTTTTTATAGTGTAGTCTTGGCGAAATTTGTGATTATAGAATTATAAAATACAATCATAATAGTGTACAAACTTACAATTCCAATTAATTATAGTCGAATTTCGACTACTGCTGGACCTCTAGTAAAAGTAACTGTGAAACACTTGAGGAAGTATTGCGTTATTCTACTACGCCATCCCACATAATTTTACTTTTGTCCCAACGGTATACTCACTTTGGGATAACACTCAATTTTACCCGCGACTTCATTTACGTAGAAGGTGAAAATATTTTTAAATAATAGAATGTTAAGGAGCTATTTAAGGTGCCAAAATCACGCTTTTTAACCAACTTCAAAAGAGGAGGTTATCAATTCGGACCAGTAGTTCTTGAAATTAGCGCGTTCAATAAAACAAATAAACTCTTCAGCTTTATAATATTAGTATGGATGTGCGTTTTGTGGCGTTTTATTATCATTTATATATAATTCATAGTATACCATCGCCGACTTAGACCGATTGGAATTAACAACAAGTACATTACGTTTGAATCATTTTGGTTGCTTCGTGGTAAAAGAGGCTCAACTGTGATAGATTTAAGAAGCATTTCAGGTTTATTGTTACAATTTAATGTAAATAGGACAATCGCTGTCAATAGATCTCTACATTTGTTTTCCAGGGGAAATATTTTGCAGGCAGACAATATTTGAGACGAATTAGGACCTCTATGCGTGTTATTTATGGTAGATTCTCACTGGTGACAGGTTCTGTTGTCAGCTCACAATGGTAGGACTACCACCAGCCTGCCTATTGAATCGGAATCGCGATCCACTGAGAAGATCGGCGGTAGGCAGCGACTTGGCTAGCGGTAGGCAGCGGCTTGGATAGCGGTAGGCAGCGGCTTAGCTCTGCTCCTGGCATTGCTGAAGTCCATGGGCGACGGTAACCACTTACCATCAGGTGGGCCGTATGCTCGTCTGCCTACAAAGGCAATAACAAAAAAAGATCCGGCCAGAAACTTAGTGGGCTGCGTCGATGGGTTTGTTCAAGTTAGACACAATCTCCATCGCGCATAACGACAATGCCTAATTGCCATAAATGAGACTGGCCCAAACTAGCTCGGGTCGAACTAGTTTGGGATCTAAGCCACACGACCATGCTTTTAGAAGGTCATTAAATGATTATTGTAAATGTTAAAAGCATAACTTTTATTACATACTTTTTAATTTTATCATACTAGAACACGTCGTGTAATAAAAATCAAACCCGCAAAATTATAATTTGTGTAATTACTGGTGGTAGGACCTCTTGTGAGTCCGCGCGGGTAGGTACCATCACCCTGTCTATTTCTGCCGTGAAGCAGTAATGCGTTTCGGTTTGAAGGGCGGCGCAGCCATTGTAACTATACTTGAGACCTGATATCTCAAGGTGGATGGCGCATTTACGTCGTAGATATCTATGGGCACCAGGTGGGCTGTGAGCTCGTCCACCCATCTAAGCAATAAAAAAAATGGGTGGACGAGTTAGTAGCCAGCCTAGTAGTAAATGGCCTCCGTAAGCCGTATTACTTTACAGGAATGCCCACATTGATATCTGACCAGGGTCTTACAAATAAACGTGTGATAGGTTTTCGCAAGGCACGAATTCGGTAAAAGGTAGACTAAAGTAACCTCGTTCGGATGTAATAGTAATCGTTGTCCATGGACACATTCAATGTGAGGGCTCCACTTATCTCAAAGCTCCTTTAAGCTTCGTTTGAAGAGGGATAATGAATCGGATCTCAATTTTATTTCATTTCTTTTAAATTTTCGGCCCTTTATTTTGGACCATCAAGGAATGTTTGTATATTTTTATCACTAAAATTTGTCTTCATATTATTATTGGTGTTGAGACTGTCATCTTTTTAACTCTTACGGCATATGGACGTAAACAAATTAAATTAAATTTAATATGAACCATTATGTAAAACATGAATATTCTTCTTCTACACTGATCTTCAAAAGGAACTTAAAGTGTTTGCTTGAAGATGGGACATGGTTTTCTTAACCCACTGAATTTCTCGCCGGAACTTATCGGTGGATCATGCTTCCGGTCCCGTGGTAGATTAAATTTTCTCAGGCTGAGCCCGTGAGGTTACCTGGTATGGCGTAGCTGGTATAACTCTTTATGCTACCGGTGAATAGGTAGTAAGAAAAAAGTATTTACTCACACCTTCTAAAAAAATTCAAATATGTAGATGTTTCTCTAAGTGATACCCGAAAATTTCATTATTTTTAATAACACTTTGCTCTTTGTTACAGATTAATCATCTAATTATCAATTAACACAGGTAAGACGAAGCATTTATATTTAGGCGCTAGATCAATCAAATTATCTTTGAAGGTAATAATAATAACACTATAAATTGTGTATCAAAAAATTAATAGTAAATTTATTTATTTATTTTTTATCGAGTCTAGAAGCACATATAGAAGGTACTTTTGCTATGTAATTCGAGCACTTAATTTTTGAAGACGCATTCATAGGCCAACCCTATGAGTTTGCAAGCTCCCTTTTTCCAACTATCATATATTATATTTGGTGCCACGGTTAGTTATTGCATCATATATACCTAAGTTGACAGAAGTCTACCTACTTCTCTAAATTTCAGCTTTATAATAAACAAGTTATAGCAGACAAATGACAAATGGTCACATGACCCTTTTTTTTTTTGGGGGGGGAAATCCTCTTGGACTACCTCCGCCTGGGGAAAGGTGGAGGGTCGTGCCGGACTCCTACTGGCTAAAACCACCCCGGTTTCTCCCCACACCAGTGCTGGCCCGGTCATCTGACCCTAAGCTATCCCTGAGCCCCCTGTACTATGAAAACCGAAGAATGATATAATACTGGGACTATGAGCGCCATACGCACCCGAAAAAACCTACCGGACTATTCATCAGTGTTTCGTGTCATTTACCTTCCATGGACCCGTGTCTTAAAGCCGCGTCCTCCTCAACCCACAATAGCAATACTTCTTCTTCTTCTTCCTAGCGATTTCCCAGTCCAGTGCCAAGGTCAGCTTTCCTGCGTCAATTCCTCCATTTTGCCCGATCCTCGGTATCCTTTGGATGAGGTTATTGTCCTCCATATCCGCCTTTACAACATCCAACCAGCGTCGCTTGGGTCTACCGCGGGATCTAGGACCCAGTACGTAAAGATTGAAGCATCTATTTCCGACGCTACGAAAAAAATATCGTCAGCCATTTAAAATTCGATAATCCTTGGAAATCCGCGGGTATTACAGAGTGACGTCACACGGCAGTCAATGTTTACCGTGATATCATGTTCAATGTTGTAATAAGCTTGCGTTTTTATAGGGCAACGCACGAGACGATAATCGCTCTCTCCGAACGACTTTATGTGTTTTTGATGGGTATTGGGTGTAAGTTGTCATGTTATAGCCATAATTTCGTACGCCTTTTTTTGCTTTCAAAGATTAAAATCTTGAGCTTGTAAAACATGCGTATGTTTATATACCTATATATATAGTACTTTAAGTTTGTAGTTAAGGATATTTTGTAGGACAGATCTATACAAAACTGGAAGTGTTGAACCAAATAGAACCAACCACTCTGTATTCGTTAATTTTATTATACATATTAAGGCATATTTACTTTTAATATTACTAGAGTTAAAATTGCAATTCTTTGTTGTATCTTTGCTTCTTTAATTTCCTATAATGTAGAAGAGTCATGTTTTTATATCTATTGGTTTTGAGGATTACCGCTCTTAATATATTTTTGTGACATCACGAAGAACAGCTCAGTTTTTGTTTTAGAAAGAAAAAAAAAATTACTCAATCACAATGGCGCCAAATTGAATCTCCGACAACCATTTGTCTCTGTCTCCAATTAAATTTCATTACGCTGTCTCGGAATTATCGTTACGTTGTCCAAAAATGGTACGAACATCCAGTTATACCAACATAACAGGATGAGATCCGAAAATTCTAGTTGCGTCCTATTCTTAAGAGCTCAAGATCCAAATTTAAATTTATGGTGATTGCCAGTTCGAAAAAATAATGCGGTAAGCCAGAATGTAGGACGCGGTGTACCGGTTAATCTTGATCCGTGCGTTTTCTTTGTGCCCCTCGGATTTTAGGCTTTAGTTGAAGGACGCGACCGGCACGGGAGTTCAGCTCTTGTTGGTTCGCTCTGATTTATTTCCCCTTTGTTTGTACGCGACAAATGTTGACATGTCTATTTTTTCCATTTTAGATCATTTTCAGTCTGAACCGAGACACATTGCCTTGCGACTATTGCTACACGTGTTCGCCGACAGTTGATTAACGAGTTAATCTTTCCTTTGTCGTTTCCTGACCAGATTTCAATGGGTTGCAAAGCGTAGGAGTGAATAACTGCTCAGTTGTCAAACGTCAAGTTGACATGACGTTCTTGACAGTCTAGCTTGGGGCTATTCAAACTTATTTAATGACGATAGAACTTTGCAAGTTTTCGCCTGTGTCTTCCGTCACATTACATTAGTTTATGAATCAAATTTAACCTTTTATCGATTTGTCCCTACACTTTGAACACAAAGATGGCCGATTCGTGAGAGCTTAAACAATCTTGGCATCGTGCACGCATAAAAGTAATTATGTTTATTTTTTAATTTCACGTCACGTACGCTACATATGAATAGCGCTTTATGTTAGCACGCATTCAACTGGTGCCTTATTTTGTACGCAAGCGTCTCACATAGAGAGAACAGTATGACGATCGTTAATGTTTTTTTTTATTTGATTAGTAATTTATACACGCGGTACCGTTCACGTTTTTTATTTAGCAAAAATAATAAGAAATTTCTTTTTTTTTTCTAATTGGAAGGTGCTCTATGTCCTATTCTTTAACTCTGACAACGTATATACCTTAATTCATCCGATAATGTAGTGGTGGGTTTTTTCGAAGGTCATTTATAATTTTAATTTAGATTAATGCAAATGCGAGTTCTTAATTAGGAGTGTAATTTTGATATGAGATGCAGTACAACGGATCCTGACCAGGAAGATATTTACGTCGTAAAGTCACATCTGACCTCAACCCTACCCTAAAAGGTCAACGATCCCTATACGAGATCAGATTACCGTTTAATGTATTAGATTCATTTTGAATTGTATTCGTATGTAAATAGTCGTACTAAGTGAGCTCCTCGGATCTGTTCAGTAGGTCGCGTTTCCGATCCGGTGGTAGATTCAGCGAAGCACTGCTCTTGCTAGGGCTAGTGTTAGCAAATTCTCTCAGGTTGATCCCACGAGCTCACCGTGCCGAGCGCCCGATCAATAATTCGTCTGTGCGTAGCTGGAATAACCTCTTAGGCTAAAAGTGAACGTGTAGAGGAAAAAAAAAAATAGGTCGATATCCAATGTATTGAGGTAAATTGCGAACATTAAAAACTGGTATATTCCAGTTTAACTCATTAAGATAATACGTATTAAGCGACTGGCTTATATACTTCGGTCGAAGAGTAAAGTTTTTCCTTACATTTGAGACGAGCTCATGATGCTGAGTGTACTGTTGCTCGTGGACATCAACAATATCAAAGGCAGGAATTCTTTCAAGACGCTTAAAAGACGTTTTAAAGACGACAAGTGAACAACCGAGGAAAAGAGTTGATTTATGGAAAGCACAGGAAAAAATACACTGTAGATGGATGCTGTGGTACCAGGAATTAGGAATGAAGCTCGGCTGACTTAGAAATTCATGGTACAATGGAACGCTGAATCAAATACCCTCTTAAAGCATTTATTTTAGTATGATTTTAACTCAGATATCTGTATAGTACACTTTAAGTCAAAATTGTGATTACTAACTGTAACGCCAAGGCAAAAAAATTACAGTTGGAAATTAAAAAAAAAACTAACCGTACTTTGTTAGATATTCAGTTCATAATGGTTCAAGCGTGCTTTATGATTACATACATACATTCATTTATTATCATATAGCAATTATCCATCAATATACGTACTATTACGTACACACACATTCAAACCACCTACTGGTGTTAGGACATCTTGTGAGTCCGTGCGGGTGGGTACTACCACTCTGCCCATTTCTGCCGTGAAGCAGTAATGCGTTTCGGTTTGAAGGGCAGGGGCAGCCGTTGTAACTATACTTGAGACCTTAGAACTTATTCTCAAGGTGGGTGGCGCATTTACGTTGTGGATGTCTATGGGCTCCAGTAACCACTTAACACTAGGTGGGCTGTGAGCTCGCCCACTCACATAAGCAATAAAAAAAAAACACACACACACTTTCAAATCAAAATTAAATTCCAATCAATACATATAGAACACAAATAAAAGGATAATAATAAACAAATACGTGTTGATACATACGATGTGTCCTTTTTAACACATTGTATTGTTATAATGTAAATGTAAAGTGAAATTAACACCCCGTATATAAAGACGTCTTACTGTTCTCTCCTTACTTTGCCTCTTATAATGCCTCCTTTGTGCATCAAAGGCTTCATTCAACAACAAACTTTCCTTTGAAACTCATAACGCGACGCAAATAAATAAACACTCAAAAACAGAGCGCTAAGGATTGTATTCGTTTGAATCAATTCAAGTATTTAAAGTAATCGCATTCTAGTTCGAATCGCGAACGCATACGGTCGTTTTTTGAATGCTCTAGATTTATGTTTTGTTTTTTTTTCTCGAACACGTGCATATTGGCCTACTTCGTCCGGGAACGTATGCAAATCTCTTTGTTGTCTGTATTGCGTCAGACACCGAACGGATTTAAGGTTTTTTAAAAGAATTGGGACGCGATGATACTAGCGTTAGTAACAAACAGCCCGGTGGGAAGATTAACGCGAGTCTTAAGCTGTTTCCGGGCACAAAGGTTTTTGAACTTTTGGTGACTTATTTAGAGAAACGCCAAAAGTTTGATTTTAATTGCAGAAGATAGAAAGTTTTTTGGTAAAGTTATGTAAAATTAGTGTGGCAATACATATTGGGGAGTGAAAGGCTATTTGGCTTAAGCGACATTTTGTTTAATACGCGACATTTATCTTTGTAAATGAAGATCTGTTTTATTCGGTACTAGCGACCCGCCCTCGCTTCGCTTCGGAAACTATAATTTATTATTGATTTCTCCACTATTTAATGGATGTTACTATACATATAAACCTTCCTCTTCAATCACTCTATCTATTAAAAAAAACCGCATCAAGATCCGTTGCGTAGTTTTAAAGATTTAAGCATACATAGGGACAGATATAGGGACAGAGAAAGCTACTTTGTTTTATACTATGTAGTGATTAGTATCAACAATTCGATGCTTTAATTTGAACTTCAATTATGTTTACCCATTCAAAAAGTAGAAGTTTTTTGAATTTTTTTTTAAAAGTTTTAAACATTTAAAGCAAAGTTCCAAAAATGTAGCTTAAGCCAAATATGCTTTCACCTCTCAATATGTGCTTTGTATTCCGATTTCATCACGGAAATAGCTGTCGCCCGATCAATAATTTCTTTAATTTGTATGACAATTTTTAATTAAAACAAAAGCGCTTAATTAAAAAAAATACGTTTTAACGTCTTCATTGAAGTGAGCTTTAATTGAAACGCAGATTCAGGCTTAATTTAGTTTCGAAATATAGACAGTATACGTCGCTTATATACAAATGATTACGAGTTCGACGAGCGAACCAACCAATAGACACAACCCATAGTCTCGCGCCGGGTCTTCTCAGTGGGTCGCGATTTCGATCCGGTGGTAGATTCTACGAAGCACTGCTCTTTCTTTTTGAATTACTGATAACTGGTGGTCCTGAGGTCTTTCCAGTTTCACTAGGACAGGTGGGCTAGCAAAGGTTCAGCCAGGAAGGGTGGGAATTCCTAATAGCTGCCCGAGCGTATTCGTAGGAACCCTAACAACTCAAGAGCAGCTGCTTTGCGAATGAATCTACTACCGGGTCGGAATCGCGACCTGCAAATCACCACCACCCCCACCACCCACCAATCTCGCCCACATGTCCTGGTGAAGATGGAAAGGCCTCCGGGCCACCAGTAATCCTTCAATCATAAAAAGGCTACCAGCGAATATGTAGGGAAAAACATCAATCAAAAATTAATAAGACATTTAACTATTATGTCAGAAAGCCGTTGTAGATGTATAACTTTTGTAAGTACATTGTATTATTGAAATGAATTTTAAAAAACAGTAATAAACGAGACGACGAGATTTATAAATCAACTTTTACGACTTAATATCTTGTTTTTAATTATAATTATTTAATTTTGGACATTTCGAATACTTTAAAAGTTTTATGGTCACGGACGACAGTTTAATTAATTTCTTACTTGAATAATCAATTAATCACAACCATAAAATTAGTTTAAATTATTACAACGCTTAGCCAAAACCAGAGAGAGTACTTTAAATGTATGAGGCTGTTTGTAAAATTATCGCAACGTAGGAAAAATATCGAACAGCGCCATCTATTAGATGGTGATCGAACAACTACAAGGAAAAAATAGGTTTTGCAAACATTCGCTACGTAATTAAAACTGAAAGTTATAGTTTGCTACTCAGTACCGAAATGTGATTTCATTGATACGAGAACCACCTGGTGTTAGTTACCGGAACCGATAGACCATGAATAACTTAACCTACGTTGAAACATAAGGTCCAATTCACGATTGTTTTTAGAAAGAGATAAGATGTGACCATTCCTTTTTAACTTCAGAGCAGTGGGCCGGCCACCCATAAATTGGTATAAAACCTTTTTTATTGTTGTGGTTGTGGTTTTTGACATTACTTTTGAATTTTGGAATGTCTTAGATTTGTCTTTCTCTTTTTCCGTTTCTTTCCAAAAATATAAATTTGATACGTGCGATCCTCGCGAGTTTATTTATTAAGTTCCTTGCCCATCCTAATCCTACAGTCCACTACAGTTACAACAAAAAAATTACAATGAATACAAAAAAAAATTCGAAGTGCTTAGCGGCTGCGGCTTTGCTCCCTGGCATTGCTGAAGTCCATGGGCGACGGTAATCACTCACCATCAGGCAGGCCGTATGCTCGTCTGACTACAAGGTCAATAAAATAAATAAATAAAAGATGTGTGGTGTCGTGGGACACCGGATAGGAACGAAGGTCCTTATTATATTAATTTTAAGTTCTATTCGAGGATAAAAGGAAATAAAACTGGAGGTTTCGCAACAACTCACGGTCATTCGGTAACATGCGAACTTATTGTGGTACACTTCATTCATGGTTGTTTGCATAAGAGTTAGTGTATTGCGCAAACGAACGCTCTGAGATCGTGGTCAATGAATGATAAAAAAATATGTTATTTTGGTGTGCATTACTAATCAAAATCTTACGTTACGGACGTTTTTCCCCAGTTAGGGTACTCCTCCGCATCGTCCCATAAGGAACTTCGTTCCAAAACTACGTACTATACAATCACTTCTTAATCTAAATACGTCCGACGTCAAAATAACCATTATTAATCAAAAGGAAATCTGAAATGTTAACGCAAACCGCAGAGCAGGGGCACTGCGAAATATATTTTCGTCTGTGACGTGACGTTTGACCCAAAACAATGGAAAAGTATTCTAGTGTTAACCGCTGGAGTGGTGAGTCATCGGTCAGTATTGTTACCATGATTCGACGTTTGGTTCTAGTTACAAAAGACAGCGGGGATTATGATGACAGTGACAGTCGAATTTCAGAAGTCAATACATTTAATTTTTTTTTATCCTGCCCTAATCGTTGGTAGCCTAAGGGGCTATCCCAACTTCGGTCGGACGGGTAGGTGAACCCACGGGCTTAACCTGAGAAATTACTAACACTAGCCCTAGCAGGAGCAGTGCTTCGCTGAATCTACTAACGGATCGGAATCGCGACCCACTGAGAAGATTCGGTGAGAAACTCACTGTGTTGTGTCTATAGGATACATTTGATAATATTTAAAGCAAACACCAATAACACGATTCAAAGCAATCTTACGTCTTCTGAGCGCGATTCTTGGCTTCTCTCATCCAGCTTCTGTCAGCCACCCTGCACAGATCATCACTTCACCGATCCTGAGGGCGTCCTGCACTACGTTTGCTAATTCTTTTTTATTTATTTTTATTGTCCGTGTAGGCAGACGAGCATACGGCCCACCTGATGGTGAGTGGTTACCGTCGCCCATGAACAGGGGCAGAGGCAAGCCACTGCCTACCGTTATATTCGCGGTCTCCACTCAAGAACGCGTTTACCCCGACGGTTATCGGTTGTCCGGCTAATATGGCCGGCCCATTGCCACTTCAGCTTACTAATAACATAGTAACTGCATAGTATTTACTAATATAAGTTATTATGGTATAGAAGAGAATTTATAAAAAAATTCAGTCGCGATAATGACGGTTAAAATAAATTGTTTAATTCGAGTTTTTGACAACAAAATTTTCTCCGTCAGCCTTGACAGAATATATGTATGTGGTGTCAGATTTAAGTCGTTGCTTATATCATATCGAATAATGAATAGGGAGGGGTGAAAGGCGTTTAAAGGTGGTTTAGAGATGGAGAGCCATTTAAAGTTTTTAATTTTGGAAAAATATCATAACAAAAAAACTTCTTCAGCTATTTGAACGGGGTAAACTTAATTGAAGTTGAATTAAAAACATCGAATAGTTGACGCTAATACCAAGTAAAACGGACCTTTGATTACAAAGCTAAATGTCGCGTGTTAAGCGAAATGTCGCTTAAATATCGCTTTTCAACCCTCGATATACTTATTGTGATGATTGAAATTCGCCTATAGCCTATAACTTGGACCAAGAACAGCGCGTGTAGACATTAATTAATAATGAATGAATTGTTTCAACTAGTAAAGGCCTTCTGATGCGGACGGGAACGCATTTATTATTATTAGCTATACGAACAAATACGTACAGCTGTATTAAATATTGATTTAAAGAATTCTCACGTCATTACGGATCCTCCCGATCCATTAACGGTGCTTTTAGGTACCTCAAGCAGCGGTCACCGTTCACATCGAACCCGTCGCTTGCGACGAAGGGCTCGACGAGCGAATTAAACAATAGACACAGCCCACTGAGTTTCTCGTCGGATCTTCTCAGTGGGTCGCGTTTCCGATCCGGTAGTATTAGGTTTCGGTAGTATTAGATTCTGCGAAGCACTGCTCTTGCTAGGGCCAGTGTTAGCAACACTCCGGTTTGAGCCCCGTGAGCTCATTTACACGTTAGGGAGAAGCTGAAATAGCCTCTCAAGGCTATCAGCATCGGCAGAAAAAGAAAAAAAGAATACTCGGTACGGTAGGCAGCGGCTTAGCTCTCCCCCTAGCATTACTGACGTCCACGAGCGACGGTAACCACTCACCATCAGGTGGGCCGTATGCTCGTCTGCCTACAAGGACAATAAAAAAAGTGCAATCACATTGCCTGCTCCATTAACTTTTAAGGTTTTTAATACCTTCTTGTATGTTTTAATACCTTCCAAGAATGTATTATTGAGTTGATGTTAGCTAAGATTTGACGGTGAGTTTACGACGTATCTGATATTCATCGGAGCTCGTATAGATCGTAACGTGAATGTTGTCATCTACTAATCTAGATTGTCGAGATAGTCCAAGTCCAATATAGTTTGGCACCCGTTTCAACCTTCAAAACTATGACTATTTTCCGTTCGAAATGAGCAATATGCTTGTATTTACTCCTCGCCACAAGTGCCATTAAAAGTGATTGCGCAAATTTATTAATTTTCCGCGTTAGATTGTCCCTAAAGAGTGCCTTTCATTCACAAAGATTTTAAATTATTCCTAAAGTTCGTGATAGTAGATAGAATAATGTTACACGTGCCGGCTGACCATATCGTAAAATCAGCAAAAACGATTTTGATCGAAGCTTTTCTCTATCAAACCCAGCTTTCTTTGTTTACTATACGAGGCCTAAAACTAAATAAATTTGTCGAATGTCATTATTGTCACATTTTGCATTATAATTAATTGAAAAGTTAAGCACTTACTCCAGACGTTCGATGTTACTTAATTTTGAAACTGAAAGCTTTTAAAAAGCTCTTAATATTTTCGTATCGTCGAAGCAAAGTTTTCTGTTGTAGCTATCAGCGAGTTAGAGTCAATCTTTTTTTTTAAGATTGAAGGATTACTGGTGGCCCGGAGACCTTTCTAGTTTCACCAGGACAGGTGGGCGAGCAAAGGCTCAGCCATGTGGGTGGGATTTGCTAACAGCTGCCCGAGCGCCTCCGAAGGAGACTCAAGAGCAGCTGCTTCGCGAATGAATCTACTACCGGATTGGAATCGCGACCCGCTGAGAAGATCCGGCGAGAAACTCAGCGAGCTAAGGCATGGGTTAGGTTGCACGTCGAACTCTTTGTCGAGTTCGACGAGTATGGTTACCGGAGGGAGTCAATCTATTATCCCCTTTGATTTTCGCACACTTGTGGTAGGACCTCTTGTGAGTCCGCGCGGGTGGGTAGCACCGCCCTGCCTATTTCTGCTGTGAAGCAGTAATGCGTTTCGGTTTGAAGGGTGGGGCAGCCGTTGTAACTATACTGAGATCTTAGAACTTATATCTCAAGGCGGGTGGTGCATTTACGTTGTGGATGTCTATGCGCTCCAGTAACCACTTAACACCAGGTGGGCTGTGAGCTCGTCCACCCATCTAAGCAATAAAAAAATAAAAAAAACACAATAAATACAAACCTTAATTATGAATCCAAACAGTTTTTGCACGAAACATTTGAACGAAATTTTGATTTTAACTTAGCTAAAATCTGTTTGGTGGATGTGCTCCCCTCACACTAAGTTAAGTCCATAGAAGACTTAAATTCTTCCCACATAGATATATAATCTATACTAATATATAAATCTACAGTAGTTTTTACGGATGTTCTGTTATAACTACTGAACCATGCATCCGATTGACTTGAAACTTGGTATCCAAGTAGAAAATACATGTACTTATTGGACAGGCTAGTATTTATATGAGTCTTGAACTCCCTACATCAGTTGCGGGGGCGTTAATGATGAGAATCTTTGTGGGGGTGAGAAATAATAATGTTAATTTTAAATGCCCAGCGAAGCGGACGGGTACAGTTAGTAATATATAAGATCAGAATCTTCATTCTATTGAAATAACCGCCTACACTTCATTTTGTAACGCATAACTGCTCGCTAAAAAAATGGGATGGAAATAGGCACACGAAAAGCCTTTTAGCAAGTGGCTTAAATAATTATTTATACACAGAAATAATATCAATGGATAAGCTATATATAAGAAATTAAATACAAAAGTTTTGGTTGTTTCTTTACGAAATCTCTTCCAGTAAACAGATTATTATTTGGTAGATGACGTTGGTATGTAAACATCTGCTAGGTACGTGTTTATTTAGAGAAGTCAGTACGGGATTACTTGTAGGATTCGAAGTCCGGTATATACGCGTCAATTGATGGAATACGCCGCCACACCTACGACGGTCGCTTCAAAATTAAATTTTGCAGTAATAAAGGATTCACGGATTTTACGTTTATTCGTCCCGTCCCAACGGAATAAAGGATTTAGCCCGGATCCTCGAACTTACCCGGCTTCATAAACCTGAAGGACATTTTTGTCGAAGCGACCCTTGCGCTGAAAATAAAAACGGGGAGGACTTTTTTTGTATTTATTTATTTCGAAATCTATTTGCTTGATAGGGTTTATTTGTTAGCACGTTTTATTCTTCCGAAATATATTCTTTCATTCTGATATTTTTCGCTAGTAAATAAGGATGATAGTGTATTTATTGTTTGTGTTAACATTGGAACAGAATTGTGCTTGAGTTTCCGTACATTTTCAGGGGTCAATCTGAATCTAATTGATGGAAAAAGGGTGGCTATTTGAAAATTGCAAAAGCCTTTTGATTTTCGGGACGGTTTTTTTTTATTGCCCTTGTTGGCAGACGAGCATACGGTCCACCTGATTGGTGAGTGGTTACCGTCGCCCATGGACGTCAGCAATGTCAGGGGCAGAGCTAAGCTGTTGCCTACAAAGCTAACTCGCTACTATTTTTATTGCTTTGATGGGTGAAAAAATTCAAGGCCCACCTAGAGTTCAGTTATCAGTCAGTAAGTATCTACAGTCGGCATCATTGCGCCACTTCGAAAAGGCGGCACGACATGAAAACCCTCTTGTTGCGGCCGCCGGGAATTACATACCCGATCCTGTAGACCGAATGGTAAACAGTCGACATCGCCCTAAGCACGACATTACGGATCCTTCCGATGCATTAACGGTGCTTTTAGGTACCACAAGCACCGGTCACCGTTCTCGTCGAACCCGTTGCTTGCTTTGACGAAAGGCTCGACCAGTGAATTAACCCATAGACACAGCCCACTGAAATTCTCGCCGGATCTTCTCAGTGGGTCGCGTTTTCGATCCGGTGGTAGTCTGCGAAGCACCGCTCTTGCTAGGGTCAGTGTTAGCAACACTTCCGGTTTGAGCCTCGTGAGCTCTCCTACTTGTTAGGGTGAAGCTGAAATAGCCTCTCAAGGCTATCAGCATAGGTAGGAAAAAAAGTTAAGTTAAATCATAGAGATAGCTTCAATTCCGCTACCTTCTTGAAGTATACATATGTCTCAACTGTATAGGAATTATGAAAATTAAATTACAATTGTCGGTTCGTTTTTTTACACAATATTACTCTTTCATCGTGGAAGTCATTTGTGAACTTTATCTAAGTATGTATTAAAATTGATACCTGCCTGCGGGATTTTTAGTTACATTGCGCCGCCCTGCAAACAGCGTTGACCTTTTTATTTGCTCTTAATAAGCAGAAGAGCCCATGGTCAACGGCGTCATTGTTTATCTTGAGCATTTCCAACCATGGCTCGCAGCTTCACCCGCGTTATATTCGTGTTCATGTTCAATTTCCTCGGAATAAAGAGTTACTTGTGTGTGTGTGGTCTATTTATCGATTTGCAGATCCGGTGATATATAAATTTTACACATCAGTGAAAACACTGTCCTATTATTATTTATTTATATATAAATGTCACAAGTCATGAATAAATATTCTATACTAGCTGACTCGGCAGATTTTGTAGTGCCTCAATCAGTAAATAAAAGACCTAAGCTTTTGTATAAAATAAACTTAAAACAAACAAAAGGAATCCGTCCGACGGGGGACACATCAAAGGAAAAACAAAATTGTTATTTTTATTAATTCCGAGCATTTTATATTTATCTTTTTAAACCATCTCTGGACTTCCACAAATAAATCAAGACCAAAATTAGCCAAATCGGTCCAGCCGTTCTCGAGTTTTAGCGAGACTAACGAACAGCAATTCATTTTTATATATGCAGATTAATCCACTTTTAATCTAGGTTATAAACTATATATGTAAGATGTTTCATTCGAGACTGTTCAGTCCTTTTGCGTGATTGAGTAACAAATTTCCCAACAAAAATACCTGTCTCTTTTATAATATTAATTTTGATACTAGTTAAGTGTACAACAACTAAACTGTATGGATCCCTTCAAATCTCGTACAAAGAAACGCACCGTATGCGCTATGGCTCCATATGGCAAGATGATCATCCCAAAAGGCTCTTCAGAGCACAGACCATATAACATACAGTGGAAGCCCCGCTCTGAAATTCCAAGCGACGCGTGAAATTAGGATTATCGATAATTTAATCCGAACTGCCGGCTTCGGTGTGGAGTCAAATGCCGACTTGCAACGTGAAGGCGTTCTTTTAATAATACATTGAACTGTACTCAACTCTAATATGTCATTTCAAGGTACAAGGCATAGTGCGTCATAGCACAGCTATTCATTTTGTGTAATAAAAATCAAACCCACAAAATTATAATTTGCGTAATTACTGGTGGTAGGACCTTTTGTAAATCCGCGCGGGTAGGTACACCACCACCCTGCCTATTTCTGCCGTGAATCAGTAATGCGTTTCGGTTTGAAGGGTGGGGCAGCCGTTGTAACTATATTTGAAACCTTAGAACTTATATCTCAAGGTGGGTAGCGCATTTACGTTGTGGATGGCTAAGGGCTCCAGTAACCACTTAACACTAGGTGGCCTGTGAGATCGTCTACCCACCTAAGCAATAAAAAAAAATAACTTCCATGACGGCGTCCTTAATTAATTGTGAGCAGGTGAAGTCGTCGTGGCTTAAAGTGTAAGAAGATACCTAGAAGAAGATCTAGTACAGTACTAGATACATAGGCTGACAACGTGAATTCCACCACCCATCTTGAGATTTGAGGACTGTTGTCTCAATTACGCAAAATAATTGAGACAACAGTACTGAACGGTAGAGGGGAAGAGGTCGATAAAGAAGACATGGATGGAATTTGTGAATGACGATATGAGAGAGAGAGAGACGAGTGAGTATTGAGATGACAACTGATAGAAGAAAACGGAATAGAAAAATTCGCTTTGCCGAACCCACCAAGTGAGATGAGCTTGTTATTACTGGTCGTAGGACTTCTTGTGAGTCCGCACGGGTAGGTACCAGTAGGTACGGGTAGGAGCCGTTGTCACTATACTGAGATCTTAGAACTTATATTTCAAGGTGGGGTGGCGCATTTACGTTGTAGTTGTCTATAGGCTCCAGTAACCACTTAACATCAGGTAGACTATGAGCTCATCCATCTATGTAAGCAATAAAAAAAAAGGTGGAGACAAAGAAAAAGGGCAGCGATTTTTGTTTTTATCATATAAGGTGTTGTTCCTTCATCATAAAAGTCATTCTTGAGCATTGATCAAATACGTAACGTAGTTATTTAGAAAAATTTGGTAGCTGCCTTTGGTCTTTGAACACTGGTGTGTCTTAGCATCACAAGAAACAAGCGTACGAGGCGTTTTGACCTTCAGACGCACGGCACCGAAAATTTCCATCAGCATATTATCTTCCTAAGTCCATTAAAGTAAATGTCAAAATTGAAATGTCATTTAAACAATATAGTCTGAATATAAACACCCCACCCCAATTACCCGGCGTAAGGTAAATCATATAATGCAGTTTAGCTACCCTCACGTAGAACGGTGGAAAGGTCATTTGGTTTTAAAGGTCAAGAAAAGATTGTACCTAATCCCTGTTGCGGATTTAGAGGTACTCTTGCAACTTTATTATAATAATTGACTATAAATAAGTTCGGAAGAAGAACCTGTCAAATTAGCAGATATCCTCTTTGCTTGCTGTAGATTGACGACCATGGTAGTTCTGTGCTTGTGGAAAATGGACACCACGACATAAATGTCCCATCTGCCATGGGATATTGGTTCAAAGTCTCACTTGATTATAGTGCTTGTAATACTTGCTGTACTGCGTCCTTAGCAACCTGGAATAAAACTGGCATGCAAGACTGCTTTAAAGCAGGAAAATTCACACTGGTGACGCTTAATTCTGTTCCCTCATCGATCAGTTTTGATCATCATCATCGCTGCTGAAAGTTGTGTTTTGACTGAATTTTCCCAGATCGATTCGTGCATTAATCCTTTACACTTTCCTCATGCCTCAGACATAGGCAGCCTTGTGAGGGATCTTATTTGGTCTGATCAGCGTATTGATCTCACCCACTACAATAATCTTGGGCTATCGGAATTTCTACGAGAAATGTGTTTAAAGCAGCTCATCACCAATTGGCAGCAGCTGGTTGAGATTATTGTTTTAGATCACCGAAGACTAAAGCGTTGGTTCTGAGTTGTACTGTTAAAAGTGAGACCTTACAACTCATGTCTCAAGGTGGGTGGCGCATTTACGTTGTAGATGTCTATGGGCTCCGGTAAGCACTTAACACTAGGTCGGCCGTGAGCTCGTCCACCCACCTAAGCAATAAAAAATAAAAAAAGGAACCGGAACATGTTTCGTTCTCACAACATTCGAAAATTTCTCAATTCTAATAAATTCAGTAGCTTTGATTTTTATTACGTAATCTTTTTCATTAATCCTGGAAGTCATTTGTGAACACCTTGTTTTTGTAAGAATCTATTTAAAGAAATTTGTGTATGTCCCTAACTAAAGGAGCCAATTAACGAGCGTTTTACATATCACGACATAGACGTTTCTCAAAGTCGTCTTACCAATGTGCCGTAGCGCTTGGGGAATGCCGTGATGGGGAGGTAATACCTGGTGCTGGATGGGAGGTAAAAAGTGACTTTAAACCCATTGTCTATGAAGCCGCAGTTTCCAAGGATAGGAGGATAGAGAATAGATAGGAATAAGCTCTGGTACGATAGTAATAAGGATCATCTCAAATGATTCATCAGAGTATTCCCAACCAAAAAATACTCTACAAGGCACTGGGAACATTAAAGTATCTTTACATACTCAGAGATTCGAACATATACGTCGTATATTATGGGGGTTACAATCTTATATGCAACGAAGCTCGACCCAAATAACCGTAAAGGCTTCACGAACCGAGTCTAATGATGAGGTGAGTATCGTAACGACAGTAAGCTTTCCCCTATCATGCTATAAATCCATCAATTTATCTCGGAGCGGTCAGATTAAATAGTCACAACGCACCCTCTCTACAACATAAAAAAAAAACAAAAATAGACCACCAATTTACCACGGTACAATTCCGTGCTAGATAAATCAGTATATTGTCATCGACCCCACCCTCACCCCGCCTCACGATAAACTGCCCCGAGTCAACCTATTCCACCAGTTTCAGGGCGAGGCGATGCCATTACACCGGGCCCCATAATCAGTCAATCCGACCTCATTTATTAGCGAACGCTCCCCGTCGCAAAACGGCCGATAAAGACAACGGACCGACCTTAAAAATAAACAGATGATGCGCCAAATGGGGTCTGGCAACACCTGCAATAAACCCGTGTGTACACTGCAAACCGAGGCGCGCCCTTTCTCTAATGAGGCCAGTTTATGGGGCGAGCTAGCATTTACGTTTTACTGTCCATGCGCGCGCAACCCTCGCTGACTCTTTATAAGAAGTGGCATGCTTTGGATACAACCAGTGTTGCATGTGACTCGGCCTCGAGCAGGTCTCCCCGGCTGACCAGCGCCCCGGTCCTCGTTCGGTCACGTTAATGAACTAAATTAGTGATAATTCGGTTCGTTTCGATCGCGTTATGTTAAACGAATGATTCACTGCTCGGGTCTCGCCTACGACTGTTAATTAGACAATAGCCTAGAATTTTAATTAACGCGTTTTTCGTTCACCACGGTTACTCTGCGTATGTGGTCGTACAATTAGTATAATACAAAAAGTACGAAAATTGGTTTCCGGCTTTTCGTTTTTATAGGAGGACCTGAAAGCTAAAGGAACTAAAAGCCGGAATTCCTTCTTTTCATTCCGAGATGTTTCTATAGAGAGCCATCACGAATATACAACGAAGAAGTTTTCGAATTAGTCTAATTTAACTTAAACAATACAAGAGGAGTTTGGTAAAGTTTTTCCAATTCTAACGCGTTCATAAATCAAAGGTTTGTACCAGCTAACATAAAGTGTTTTGGTTAAGTTAGCATCATTTTAAATTGAGAGTTAAATTTAAGTTGATTGCTTTTTATTTTTCAAGTCTGTTGTGATATTGAAGAGAATTTATTATTAATATCTCAGCTATAGATAATACACTTAATATTTAAGAATCTCAGCCATTCGTTTGACAGACATTGGCAATTTTATTGACAAGATTTAGAGTTCATTGAACTTTGAGCAAACTTAAAAATGTCAAGGCTTTTTCTCGGTTTTCAGATTTCGTTTTCAATTATACTCCAGTTGCTATACCAGACTCACCAGAAGATAAATTATGACAGCGCTTAGTGATCACAAAGTAAACGCAATTCCGTATCCACGTAGATTTGGAAGTCACAATTGCATTTAAATATTGGTTCCCTATTTCGGCAGGTATAATTGGAAATAGGCAGGATTGTAATATCAGCGTAAATATCTATGCAGTTACATGAGCTATATCCTTGTTAATCATGTTTTATTTGTGAGTTCAAGTGATGCTTAATATCAGCTCTGACAAATTCGTGATAATGATCATGAATGTTTAGTGAACGACAGTAGTCAATGATGTGATAGAGTTGTCATGAAAAAACATTCAGTAGAGCTAATAACACGCTTGGCGCGTCGTTGATTAACGCATGAGGCCTGGCTAAGGTGTGACAGAATTAGAGAGGCCGCGAAACACTAAAGTTTGATATTTTCTAATTTAACTTTTTTAAAACTTCTTATCCTGGTTTACTAACCTAAGGCCTATCCCTAACAAGGATCCTTCGTATTAGACAGCCAGTCACAGCCAAATAAAATTTAAATAGATTTAAATGGGCTGGAATGGACGAAAATTTGGTATTTTTTTCTTGTACGCATCATGCAAAAAAGTTAGAACAAAATCTTTTCTAGTATGTACCATTTTAAGTTAACAAATGACTAAGTTAATAAGAAACTTAATGGCTCGCCATCATTCAAGTTGACGCTTAGAAATACCAGTTACTAATTAACGAGCGAATAGCGTTTTACAGCAACACAATGCTTTGTGTAATTCTAAGTGAATTTCCTTCCCGTATCCAGGTTAACTTAATTTTCCTGTATCAAGCGAATAGTTTTGTGGAAATTACTTTAACAAGATATTAGAAGCGTCATTCTATGTAGCGGGTATTAATCTAAATTTATTGGTACACGATTCGCATCTCTTGGGGTTACTGTTTTTCACGATTAATCTTCCTTTGTTATCTTCTGACTAACTCCTTCATATCCTAGGATGGCCAACAATACACTGATGGAGGATGATATTATGTGGTCGGTTTATCTGTTGGAATTAGGAGCAGAAAAACGTGACCAAAATAATTTGGATTCTCTTCTTTGGATTCTTGTCTTTCTTAACTATGATTACTTGCTTGCCTGTCTTGGTCAATTTCAGTGATAGATGTCGGGCCGTTTTTGTTAATTATATTTAACCTGAGGGCTTTTTAGAAGTACGACTGTGTAATATTGTGCAGTTTTGATAGGTTGATTTTAATAGCGGCAGTACAGTGAAATAATTCATGTCGGAAATCCATAAATTGGACAGACTGAGGTAACATGTTGTGAGCCGGTGGGGTGCCGGTGGGGTGAGTTTATAAAAAATCCGGATTTGATTTTACGTTTTTCCTCCGCAATAGATATCGTGCATATTCTATTTCGCTATGTGTATTTCGAACGATTTTGGTAAACAGTCTGGAAAATCTATCGGAACAAGACTTTGAAAGTCTATTCGTAAATTTCACCTTTCGCCGCCATCTGATACATACAAATATTCCGTATAATAAAAACGGAGGGACTTCGGTTCTTTCTGTATTTTGTACCGTATGTTCCATGGCGAGTGCTCTGAGGAATTGTTTGAGATGATACCACCATCTCGTTTTTGCCATCGCACCGCCCGCCACCGGAGTAGAGTTCATCCATACTACCTGGAGCCATCTACAACGTAAATGCGGCACCCACCTTGAGATATAAGTTCTAAGGTCTCAAGTAAGTCTCAAGGTGCCCCGCCTTTTAAACCGAAACGCATTGCTGCTTCACGGAAGAAATAGGCAGGGACCACCCTCTCCACCTCTTGTGGAGGTCCTAAGAGGTCCTGCCACCAGGAAAATACATACATGATACATACAAAATACATAGGTATCCAATGAATAGCTTTTATCCGACGTCAATACTTCGATCTCCTTGAAAATTAAAATCAAAAACTATTCGCCCTTTAAAACTTTTGCGCCCAATTAATTGTAACGGATATGTTCCGGAAGATTTCACTCACCCGTATCGAAAGGTCAGTTGAAAAGCTCGACATCCCGAAACGAAAGTTCCCGGTTAAAACCTTTTGAGTACCAGGAAAATTATTTATCACGAATCGATAGAGAATCGAGAGAGATCGTTTCTTGTCGAAGCTTTTTCGTTGATGAAGGGCTTTGTTAAGTCTCGAGTAAAAATCTCAGATAGTAAGATGTAGCTTAATATTTTAGGATTTGCTTCTTCATTATTACTGAGTTAATGTCTGACTAGAATCTTTCATAGATTGATGCTGGTGCGGCGTCTTCTAGCTAGTCTGCATGGGTAGGTACCACCCCCCTGTCTATTTCTGTGGTGAAGCAGTAATGCGTTTCGGTTTGAAGGGTATGGTAGCCGTTCTACTCCAAAACTGAGACTCAGAACTTAACTGTTGTCGCCGTGGCCTAAAGGATAAGATGTCCGGTGCATACGTGTCGAGCGATGCCCCGGTGTTCGAATCTCAGGCGGGTACCAATTTTTTAATGAAATACGAACTCAACGAATGTTCATGATTGACTTCCACGGTGAATAAATAACATCGTAGGATAGGTAGGACCTCTTGTGAGTCCGCGCGGGTAGGTACCACCGCTCTGCCTATTTCTGCCGTGAAGCAGTAATGCGTTTCGGTTTGAAGGGTGGGGCAGCCGTTGTAACTATACTTGAGACTTTAGAACTTATATCTCAAGGTGGGTGGCGCATTTACGTTGTAGATATCTATGGGCTCCAGTAACCACTTAACACCAGGTGGCCTGCGAGCTCGTCCACCCATCGAAGCAATAAAAAAATAAAAAATAAAATTTAATGTCTGAAGGTGGGCGCGGCTTTTACTTTGCTAATGTCGATGTGTTCCGGTAACCATTTACCATCAGTGGGCAATAAGCTCGTCTTTCCATCCCACAAATCACCCCATCACCAGTAAATACCAATAAAGCGAAAAGCGTTTTCTTATTGGTGACAGGGGTGCCTATCGTAAACTAATTAGGTACCACATCGTTCTATTTATTCTTTTGACGCGTTCCGATTCAAAGGATGAGGCAACTGTTAAACAATACGATTATGAAGTGGTAAAGTATTGTATGAACTGACAGGCAGATATATAAATAAATAGACAGACAAGAATTAATGTAAACTGGAAACTTCTAATTTTACTAGAGTACCATAATTTATATACACTTTTTTTTTGTTGCTTAGATGGGTGGACGATCTCACAGCCCACCCGGTGTTAAGCGGTTACTGGAGCCCATAGACATCTACAACGTAAATGCGCTACCCACCTTGAGATAATAAGTTCTAAGGTCTCAAGTATAGTTACAACGGCTGCCCCACCCTTCAAACCGAAACGCATTACTGATTCACGGAAGAAATAGGCAGGGCGGTGGTACCTACCCGTGCGGACTCACAAGAGGTCCTACCACCAATAAAACGCGTCCCGTGTTCTTGAATGACTGACGTTTGAGCCCAAGGGAACTTGAATCCAGAAATCGAAACAGAACAACGTGAATTGTGTAGGGGAGCGAGGGGCTTGTTGTAACAGGGGTAAGTAGTAACAGGCTCTTTTCACTAGGATCTTAAACAATATTAGCGTATTTCTTTGACTCGATTTGACCTATAAACCGCACCGCATCATGTTACCATAGCCAAATGTCCCACCGGCCAGCGCAATGAGCAAAAATGCGCATGTGCCTCATTTTTGCCACTTAATATAAAATTGTACTGTCGTAAAATTTTGGTCTACGTTATTATTATCGACCAATTTTAAAGTTTCTATATCTTATTACCATTTAAATTTATCTATCTCTGATAATGTGTAACAGTTTTTAAGATCGCTAAATTGTTAAATAGTTATCTTGATAAATTTTAAAAATCATACCATGGGGTTAGTTGTAACAAAATCCCGGGGCTTGTTGTAACACATTACAACAGTCTCCAAAAAAACTTTTTCGCTATCGAAGATTAGACCTCTACGAAAGGCGCTACCAAGAATTGACGTGAATTGACGACCATGTTGACGGACACTCCTGAAGAACAAGCTTTACAAAAGGAATATGAGGAAAAGATAAAGAAATAACAGAAAAAATATGACAAAATTAAAGAAACAGGTAAAAGAAAAGGGAAAGGCAAAGGTAAATCAACACAAAATAAAACCGAAGTGAACAGAGTTAAAAAAAAAGATTTTATGTTCAGTTTCAGAATCTGAATCAGAAGAGTGGTCTGGTATGTGGTGAAGCTTACACAGATTCAAATAAAGAAGATTGTATAATTTGTAAGAAAGATGTGGGCACTTGTAGAATATGTTACAGGAGACACTATGTGTTTTATTTGCTGGAGTCATGGTCCAGACGGCTGGCCGATCCTTCGGCTGGTCGTAGGACCGTCGAGGCGATTCGCCCGGTTCTTGTGAATTGGGTGAATCGTGACAGAGGACGCCTCACTTTCCGGCTCACGCAGGTGCTCACTGGGCATGGTTGCTTCGGTGAGTTCCTGCACCGGATCGAAGCCGAGCCGACGGCAGAGTGCCACTATTGTGGTTGCGACTTGGACACGGCGGAGCACACGCTCGTCGCCTGCCCCGCATGGGAGGGGTGGCGCCGTGTCCTCGTCGCATAAATAGGAAACAACTTGTCGTTGCCGAGTGTTGTGGCATCGATGCTCGGCGACGACGAGTCGTGGAAGGCGATGCTCGACTTCTGCGAGTGCAATATCTCGCAGAAGGAGGCGGCGGGGCGCGTGAGAGACACGCAAGCCCGCCGCCGTCGAGCGGGGGCCAGGGAGGCGGATTTCGCCCAAGCCCTGGCCCTCTAAGTGTTTCGGGTCCCCTTCATATGTCGGTCTGGGGACCGGCGAGTGGGGCCTAAGAAGACGACGTGCAAGCTGCTCTGCACGCGTTTTACGCAAGAGCATCCGGGTGATGGAAGGCCGGCTATCCTCGACCCACGCTGGTTCTGACCCAGCGAGGTATTCCGTAGGATAGACCATTCTAACCGGCGCCATCTAGGCGGGCTCCGGATAGCCTGCCGACCGAGAGGGCTGGTGGTCGTGGCGCCGACGACCACCAGCCCTCTCGGTCGGCAGGCACACATTACAACAGTCTCCAAAAAAACTTTTTCGCTATCGAAGATTAGACCTCTACGAAAGGCGCTACCAAGAATTGACGTGAATTGACGACCATGTTGACGGACACTCCTGAAGAACAAGCTTTACAAAAGGAATATGAGGAAAAGATAAAGAAATAACAGAAAAAATATGACAAAATTAAAGAAACAGGTAAAAGAAAAGGGAAAGGCAAAGGTAAATCAACACAAAATAAAACCGAAGTGAACAGAGTTAAAAAAAAAGATTTTATGTTCAGTTTCAGAATCTGAATCAGAAGAGTGGTCTGGTATGTGGTGAAGCTTACACAGATTCAAATAAAGAAGATTGTATAATTTGTAAGAAAGATGTGGGCACTTGTAGAATATGTTACAGGAGACACTATGTGTTTTATTTGCTGGAGTCATGGTCCAGACGGCTGGCCGATCCTTCGGCTGGTCGTAGGACCGTCGAGGCGATTCGCCCGGTTCTTGTGAATTGGGTGAATCGTGACAGAGGACGCCTCACTTTCCGGCTCACGCAGGTGCTCACTGGGCATGGTTGCTTCGGTGAGTTCCTGCACCGGATCGAAGCCGAGCCGACGGCAGAGTGCCACTATTGTGGTTGCGACTTGGACACGGCGGAGCACACGCTCGTCGCCTGCCCCGCATGGGAGGGGTGGCGCCGTGTCCTCGTCGCATAAATAGGAAACAACTTGTCGTTGCCGAGTGTTGTGGCATCGATGCTCGGCGACGACGAGTCGTGGAAGGCGATGCTCGACTTCTGCGAGTGCAATATCTCGCAGAAGGAGGCGGCGGGGCGCGTGAGAGACACGCAAGCCCGCCGCCGTCGAGCGGGGGCCAGGGAGGCGGATTTCGCCCAAGCCCTGGCCCTCTAAGTGTTTCGGGTCCCCTTCATATGTCGGTCTGGGGACCGGCGAGTGGGGCCTAAGAAGACGACGTGCAAGCTGCTCTGCACGCGTTTTACGCAAGAGCATCCGGGTGATGGAAGGCCGGCTATCCTCGACCCACGCTGGTTCTGACCCAGCGAGGTATTCCGTAGGATAGACCATTCTAACCGGCGCCATCTAGGCGGGCTCCGGATAGCCTGCCGACCGAGAGGGCTGGTGGTCGTGGCGCCGACGACCACCAGCCCTCTCGGTCGGCAGGCACACATTACAACAGTCTCCAAAAAAACTTTTTCGCTATCGAAGATTAGACCTCTACGAAAGGCGCTACCAAGAATTGACGTGAATTGACGACCATGTTGACGGACACTCCTGAAGAACAAGCTTTACAAAAGGAATATGAGGAAAAGATAAAGAAATAACAGAAAAAATATGACAAAATTAAAGAAACAGGTAAAAGAAAAGGGAAAGGCAAAGGTAAATCAACACAAAATAAAACCGAAGTGAACAGAGTTAAAAAAAAAGATTTTATGTTCAGTTTCAGAATCTGAATCAGAAGAGTGGTCTGGTATGTGGTGAAGCTTACACAGATTCAAATAAAGAAGATTGTATAATTTGTAAGAAAGATGTGGGCACTTGTAGAATATGTTACAGGAGACACTATGTGTTTTATTTGCTGGAGTCATGGTCCAGACGGCTGGCCGATCCTTCGGCTGGTCGTAGGACCGTCGAGGCGATTCGCCCGGTTCTTGTGAATTGGGTGAATCGTGACAGAGGACGCCTCACTTTCCGGCTCACGCAGGTGCTCACTGGGCATGGTTGCTTCGGTGAGTTCCTGCACCGGATCGAAGCCGAGCCGACGGCAGAGTGCCACTATTGTGGTTGCGACTTGGACACGGCGGAGCACACGCTCGTCGCCTGCCCCGCATGGGAGGGGTGGCGCCGTGTCCTCGTCGCATAAATAGGAAACAACTTGTCGTTGCCGAGTGTTGTGGCATCGATGCTCGGCGACGACGAGTCGTGGAAGGCGATGCTCGACTTCTGCGAGTGCAATATCTCGCAGAAGGAGGCGGCGGGGCGCGTGAGAGACACGCAAGCCCGCCGCCGTCGAGCGGGGGCCAGGGAGGCGGATTTCGCCCAAGCCCTGGCCCTCTAAGTGTTTCGGGTCCCCTTCATATGTCGGTCTGGGGACCGGCGAGTGGGGCCTAAGAAGACGACGTGCAAGCTGCTCTGCACGCGTTTTACGCAAGAGCATCCGGGTGATGGAAGGCCGGCTATCCTCGACCCACGCTGGTTCTGACCCAGCGAGGTATTCCGTAGGATAGACCATTCTAACCGGCGCCATCTAGGCGGGCTCCGGATAGCCTGCCGACCGAGAGGGCTGGTGGTCGTGGCGCCGACGACCACTGGTCCAGCGTCCCGAGGGGGAGGGTGATGGGAGAGATGTGCTCCGCACTAAACGCTTCACTTTCCCCCCTTTGCCTTTTCATGGGTTCTGTCTCATGCGAGGTTCGGACGCGGGTTGTTGAGCGACAGGAGGTTTTAGTCAGTTCGACTCCGACATGCCCCGCCTTCCATCCCCAGGAGAGGGCGGAAGTCCGGCGATATCCTCCTGACAAAAAAAAAAAAAGTGTTTTATTTGTATTAATAATAATTGTAGCTCCAGAAGTTGTAGTAGAATTCAATTATAATGAAACCCACCAAATGTTGATATAAGTGCAATACTTTGTTAGATAAATATTAAAAAGAGATAATTACGAAGCATAGCTTAGATATAAATAATTTAATTATATACTTACTGTGACTTAAAAGTGCCATGATGATTATAAATAGTGTTTGACTAAATAAGATTGTTAATTACTTAATTTTTAGATGTAGATTACTTAAAACGTGTATTTAAGTTGATTTTTGATAACAATTACATAATACCTACTTTAGAAAGATGTCAATTTTGTTAAAAATAAACAAAGAATTATCGTTACTACTTGTCCCGGTAGACGTTACAACTTGCCCCAAGCACGAGGTAAGTTGTAACACCGCACTTCTTCTAGAAAATAATTAATTGTAAAATAATGACCAACAGTTATGTTATTATTTTTACTTGATTTGGTAGAGGAAGAGTTACAGCATCCGTCCATCTTTATTTAGTAGCAATTTAATCAATGAATCTCAAGATATATTAGTTTTCATGAAAACTGTTACAACAAGCCCCTCGCTCCCCTACTCCTCTTTATTATCTGAAGCTCGAGGGATTGGGTCTTTGATGAAGGGAAATTGGCAAATCCAGTTACGCGAGTTCGTCTTTTGGTAAATTAGATTTTCCATTCTTTTTTTCTTTCGCATTTCTCTTATTTCTCTTTCGTTTCGCGACATAACACGAGATGCTAATTAAAATGAGAGAAAAAAATAAAAACCTAAAAAAGTCAGCACCGGATTTAACATCTTTTATAATTGGATCTGAACTGTCATCATTAAAACTGTAAGTCATTGGCGGAAAGTTGAAAAACAAATGCTTGTCAATCATTGTTTGGATAGTTACTAAGCTAGATAGTCTTGTTCGATTGATGTATTGTTGTGATGATGATTGATTTTAAATCGTCGTGGCCTAAAGGATAAGACGCCCGGTGCATTCGTGTTGAGCGATGCACCGGTATTCGAATCTCAGGCGGGTACCAATTTTTCTAATGAAATACGTACTCAACAAATTTAATGTTCACGATTGACTTCCACGGTGAAGGAATAAAATCGTGTAATAAAAATCAAATCCGTAAAATTATAATTTGCGTAATTACTGGTGGGAGACCTCTTGTGAGTCCGTGCGGGTAGGTACCACCACCCCGTCTATTTCTGCCATGAAGCGGTAATGCCTTTCGGTTTGAAGGGTGGGGCAGCCGTTGTAACTATACTGAGACCTTAGAACTTATATCTCAAGGTGGGTGGCGCATTTACGTTGTAGATGGGCTCCAGTAACCACTTAACACCAGATGGGCTGTGAGCTCGTCCACCCATCTAACAATAAAAAAAAGTATTCCAATTCGTTTGGTATCGAAGAAATTCATCATTTTAATGGTAGCCGAAAATTGGACATGTTAACTAGACGGTCCAAGGTCGGAGACCGGAGCTAGTGATGTATCTAATGAAACTGATTCGATCAATCATGATAGATTGAAGCGAATAAAACGAAATTCGTGAATCAAACGACTGAGTCATTCGAAGAATTCGTTCGGAATGACCGCTACTTCGCCTTTATACTCATATTTTGCTTATTACGAATGCTCTACAAAAATAACAGTATCTATGATGTTAATATCTAAGGAATTGGTTTTTCTATACCATGAAATAGAAGTTATTACTTTTCCACTCTTAGAGATAACCTTAAAATAATGCATTTTTTTCCCTAGCTATTTTCTGGTAGCGGAGTTATTATTCCAGCTATGCCCGAACGGTTAGGTCAGCTCACGGGCTCAACCTTAGAAAATTTGCTAACGCTAAATAAGTGCTTCGTAGAATCACGCGTAATTCTATTTTGGGCTAAGTGCGCTCACAAAAGCTATAGCTATAGGGATTTTTTATTCAATATCGCAGATTACAAGAGCTTTGAACAAAATGTATTGGTCCTTGGGTTTCTTACCGTGACTAATAAGTACAGTTATATAGATTATTTCTAGACATTATTTGCCGTACTCGCTCGCTTCGCTGGACATTTAAAATTAACATTATAATTTATTGTCATTATCATATAAATATTAGCCTATCCATTAAGTATATGTTTTTTATACATGGATACTAAGTTTCAAGTCAATCGGATGCATGGTTCAGTAGTTATAACGGAACATCCACTGTAGATTTATATATTAGTATATACATTAGGACCAGTACAGAGATTTAGAAAAATCTCGATACAAATTCAGTGAATTGAAGTCCGTGTATTATTATTTATTAGTCACTAGCTGACGCGGCAGACTTCGTAGTGCCTCAATCGATAAATAAAAGACCTAAACTTTTGTATAAAATAAACTTAAAACAAATAAAAGGAATCCATCCGACGGGGGACACATCAAAGGGAAAACAAAATTGTTATTTTTATTTAATTCTGAGCGTTTTCATATTTATCTACCTTTTAAACCTTCTCTGGACTTCCACAAATAATTCAATTCAAGACCAAAATTAGCCAAATCGGTCCAGCCGTTCTCGAGTTTTAGCGAGACTAACGAACAGCAATTCATTTTTATGTATACTTATATAGATTACGTATTCCGAGCATTACTGTACCACTATGTATCGGTAATAGTGTGAACTAAAACTAGAATTTCGTGTATCGTTCGAATCCGATTCGGAGAATTTATTCAAAATGCTAGAGGCTAGTTTATATAGGGTGACCACTGTTTACGTTAAAATTAGGAAAATCGAAAACGTATATGATGGTGAATTAATATTTTTTGCGATCAATAAAAATCTTGTTTGCAATTAACATAGACGGATTTCTCAGTAGGCGCCTTAGCGTGCAACATTCGAATTGTAAACAAAACATATTTTTTTCTGCTAATTGATTGAGGTAACTGAAAAGATAAATTGATACACATCTATTTAAAAAAAAAAAAAACATATTTAAAAAAAAAGACATATCCGCTGAGTTTCTTGCCAATTCTTCTCAGGACGGAGGCTAGTTCTTGTGAATTGGCGGTAGTTCTTTTGACGTTCAACAGGTATGTACTTTCATTTATGTTGAATAATTTTTATTTTTATTGCGGTAGCGGTAGGTCGATAAAAATGAATAAGAAAGGTTTCCTTTCGATACAAAAACAGTGGAATGCTTATGGATATGTCTGATACCGCCTTCAAAAGTTGATCTTCACTGATCTCAACACAAACAATGAACGACCAAATTAAAATGAATCCAAAAAATCCACATTCAATCAAAACCGATGGTAACAATAGTCCGGATCGCCTTGACAAACAATTTTTTTGCAAAAAAGGTACATCTGATTAAACTTTTTGTGTATTTGTTTTGTTTTTATTATATAATTTTAGTAAGTTTGTAATTTAGTGACTATAACTTGTGCCAGATAATTTAATGCATCACTTGATAAGAAAGAATACATTGAGCATCTTAGATATCTTCTAGATATCATCTTTGAGCATCTTATCATGCGTCTATATATTTTTTTCGCTATGCGGGATGCACGCCTACCTTGAGACTTGAGGTCTGTGTCCTAATTTTATACCAATTAATTGCATTTTTTTTTACTCCGTCCCGGAATCGCGTAGGTTAGGCTCGGCCCAAAAAATAAGGCACGGTGGTCCCGAATGGGCAGGTAACCATCACACTTATGGTGGAACGTACCCGTACTAGATCACACAATGCCTAGTAATTAAGCAAATAATTAAGACAAGACTGTCCACACCCTGCCTTCACCGCGCACGCGAGTACCTCGGTCACATTGATCGGAAAACACCGGATAGCTTAGATAGCTATTCGTCGCAGGGAAGATCGAGGGAAAGAGACCGCGCGGGCGCAGTCCGACAAGGTGGTACGACCAAATCCGCACCACACTAGAGATCCCATTCCACGAAGTCTTCATGCGGCCAAGTCAGAGGCGCTGGAGGGACATTACAAGGAGTAAAATCCTGTCAATATATGATGTTCGCGAACCTTTAGCAGTAAGGAAACGACACGAGGAGAGGTTTTTTATAAAAAAAAGATGTGTGGTGTCGTGGGACACCGGATAGGAACGAATCCTTATTTTAAAAGTATTTATTTTAAGTTCTATCCGAGATTTAATGAAAATAATTATTCGGGTATACATTTTTGATTATGATTTTTTAACTGATAAAAAAAACGACTATAAAGTTAGCAACTACATAAGTATTTTATTCACAATGATTTATAAAAAATATATAATAATAATATACAAAGAAACAGCTATTTATATGAATAATAATAACCGTCATCACGTAGACTATACATTAGACACTGTATAGCCATCATACTAAGGCTATACATAAATGATAAAATACTTACGTTACGGACGTTTTTTCCCGGTTAGGGTACCCCTCCGCATCGACCCATAAGGAGCTTTGTTCTAAAAATTAATCCTTTACCAAGAAAATCCCTTGTGAACATAAGTTCAGTATATATGTCATTAGATTAGTTCCTGTCGCATCGCTAGATACAAATACACCAGGCGTTCTTATCCTCTAGGCCACACGACGACTTGAAACACACACACGCGATATAATAACCTGTAGTGTGTAGCATGAAGTGTGCCGGTCAAAAAGCACGGAATGCTCTCGCGAAGTTTAAAAATGTTTAAAAATAATTATAGCCCAGATATACAGCAGAAGCTTACGTTGGTATCGTAAACAGTGACGCGTCTGGATAATGTCGGACGATATCAAAGGTGAACGAAGTTCCGATCACTGGTTTTCGTACAAATAGATTTATTTCATTTATTTTTTTACAGGCAGGTCGTTTTGTACACGATTCGAGACCGATCTATCTATTTGTGAGACATGAAAAGCGCAGAAATGAATCAGTTTATTGCTTCCCGATGGGTCTAATTTGTCTGGTGACCGTTTCTTAATCGATTGGTGGTTTTATTGGGTGTATAATGCTATTATCGGTCCTATGCTGCTTAAATCCAATGGATCCCCGTGAATCTCAATAGGTACTCGGTCCACTTTGGTTTCGGCTTGCGATCGTTGTGGCCAGGATTGGGTGACGCCTATGTCCAACAGTGGACGTCTGTGGGCTGAAAGATAGATAATACTATGATACCGCTAGATACGTAGCAACGAAGCATTAAACAAGGAAGGCAAAAGAGAAAAATGGATTCTATTAAGCGAAATTAAAATCTAAACGTCTTAGTGTTTGTGGCCGAATTTTGATAATTTGAGCGATCATTTAATAAGTAAATATGCATACCTTTTTACTTACAAGATCGTCATCGTCATCAGTATTAATTTTCTGCCCACTGAGCTACTCGTCGGATCTCCGGGTCGCGATTCCGAACCGGTGGTAGATCCTGCGAAGCACTGTTCTTTTTTTTAGGGCTAGTGTTAGCATATTCTCTCAGAATTCACCTACCCATCCGGGCGTAGCTAGAATAGCCTCTTAGGCTACCAGCGAATAGTTGGGAAAGAAAAAAACAGTTCCTTTTTTTGTTCCTAATGTTCTTGTAATGTAATACATGGTATAACAATACGTGTAATAATAATATTACTTTGACGCAAAGCAATCATTAACGGTCCTTATCATGGAGGGTTATGTCTATGAGCTCTGCTAACCATCTAACATCAAGCAGGCCCTGGGCTTATTTCGCCGTCTGCAAGCAACAAAAACAAACAAACATATAATACAATTAACATGCAGTGAAATCTTGTCGGATTTATACCGTTTTGAATAGTATTGTTCGCTAAGAACTAAAATTTACTTTGCGGAAAACTAATCGTATTTTCTTTTCTTTCCAGGTTGCCTTCGTAAAGTCTCAGTTCTCAATATGGAAATATTTGAAAGCCTTGGATTTCGCTATACTTCTTAAAAAAAAGAACAGCTAAGTACTATTTTCTTTCCTGTCTGTCAAGGGATAATTTCTGTTTAGTTCGGATTTACGGGCTTTAGTGTTATCAATGATTAGAAGAAAAAGAAGATATTTTTGTAAGACTATACCTAATAAAAAAAAAGAATGTAACTTATAAAATGAACTTTGAAGTCGTCGTGGTCTAAAAGATAACACGCCCGGTGCATACGTATCGAGCGATGCGACCGGGCCGATGTTCGAATCCCGCAGAAAAAAAAATTCTAATGAAATACGTACTTAACAAATGTTCACGCACGATTTCCACGATGAAGGAATAACATCGTGTTATAATTTGCGTAATTACTGGTGGTAGGACCTGTTGTGAGTCCGCGCGGGTAGGTACCACCGCCCTGCCTATTTCTGCCGTGAAGCAGTAATGCGTTTCAGCTTGAAGGGTGGGGCAGTCGTTTTAACTATACTTGAGACCTTAGAACTTATATCTCAAGGTGGGTGGCGCATTTACGTTGTGGATGTTTATGGGCTCCAGTGACTTAATACCAGGTGGGCTGTGGCTCGTCCACACATCTTAGCAATAAATAAAAATCATAAGGCTGACGCTTGTTTGTTGATATAAAATAAAACAAAATAAAATCGTTATGTTTTTGTGTAATTATGCATATTTTATAAAATATTTTTTATGATAAGGCATGTTTTTTGGTTACAACCTTTTTCGGATTAAGCTACGGATTAAGCTACGGATTTCGGATTAATACAACAATAAAAAAAAGCTGGGCACAAATCACGCACGGTCACTCGGCCCTAAATTAGGATTCCCTGTGTTATGGGTACCATAGACGGACATATGTATTTATATACGTTTAAATATATCATGATATACATGCATAAATAATAAACAAACAGACAAAGAGCGAACGAACCTGTTAATCACACGAATGTTTGCCCGATGCGAGAATCGAACCCACGACCCTCGGCACAACAGTACTGCACGAAGTTAGTGGTCCTGAGAGAGTCAGTCAAACTAAAACGGGTTAATTTTTTAAATATTTACTTCGAATATGATTTTTAACTACAATATTGTTTTCTGCTTTTTGTCTGCTTTTGTTGTACTTACTGTCAAAATATCGTGTTTAAAATTCTTTTACCTTGTTGCATTATATTATTCTTTACATACACACGAAATTTTGGAGCGAAAAACTCTTGTTTTAAACGCTTGACCCTCCGTGAACAAAGCGAATTGAAAAACGCATAGGTAACTTTATTAACAAGATGGGTTACTATATCTTAACTGACCGACGTATTACCACACGCAAGCAATGCGTAATTATCAAAGCCACATTACGATTCAAGTCATCGATTGAAACAATAAATTTATACAGGAAACTAAATGATGTGATATGTATTCATACGGTCGTAAATACAGACAGCCGTGAGGGTTGAAGGTTTATTTCGTTTATCTCCATGCAACAAGCGAATAACATTGACAATGGTTGGTTAAACACACGCTTTTTTTTCCTACCTAAGCTGATGGGCTTTGAGAGGCCATTTCAGCATAACCCTAACAAGTAGTTTTCACTGGTGGTAGGACCTCTTATGAGTCCTCACAGGTAGGAACCACCACCCCGCCTATTTCTGCCGTGAAGCACCAATGCGTTTCGGCTTGAAGAGTGGGACAGCCGTTATAACTTGAGACCTTAGAACCTATATCTCAAAGTGGGTGGCGAATTTACGTTTTAGATGTCTATGGGCTCCAGTAACCACTTGACACCAGGTGGGCTGTGAGCTCGTCCACTCATCTAAGCAATAAAAAAAAGTGGGTGAGCTCACGGGGCTCAAACCTGACGACTTTGCTAACACTAACCCTAGCAAGAGCAGCGCTTCGCAGAATCTACCACTAGATAGGTAACGCGACCCTCTGAGAAGATGGTGCCTAGAAGCTTGGTGGGCTGTGTCTGTGAGTTAATTTACTCGCTCGACGAGAACGATGACCGGTGCTTGGGGTACCTAAAAGCACCGTTCGTGGATCGGGAGGATCTGAACTGATATATTCACTCACGCAAAGGATTGACTTAACATAAAGTCGTCGTGGCCTAAAGGATAAGACGGTTACTCGTATCGAGCGATGCGACTGAATCAGTGTTCGAATCCCGCAGGCGAGTATATTTTTTTCTAATATTATACGTACTCAACTCACGTTCACGAATAACCTTCGCGATGAAGAGAAAATTCCAACTAAAGTTTCATTAAATTGTGAAAATTTTAATTTTCGTAAATACTTATGTTGAGACCTCGCGCGGCTATGTGCTATCACCATAACCAGTTTTTGTTCCAATTTGAAGGACGAGACGGCCGTTCTACGGTACAATTGCGGCTTAGACCTCATGTCTCAAGGCAGGCTAGGTTTTAGGGTTACCGTTTGAAATCAGATGCGCTGTAATTTCGTTCTTTCAACTATGAAAAAATAGCGTAAGTCAGACGCATCCGTGCTTCCGCCACTTTGTACTTCATACACTCAAACACGTCATCTCGGATCCTCCCGATCCATTAACGGTGCTTTTAGGTACTTCAAGCACCGGTCACCGTTCTCGTCGAACCCGTCGCTTGCGACGAAGGGCTCGACGAGTAAATTAACCCTCAGACACAACCCACTGAGTTTCTTGCCGGATCTTCTCAGTGGGTCGCGTTTCCGATCCGGTGGTAGATTCTGCGAAGCACGGCTCTTGCTAGGGTTCGTGTTAGCAACTTCGTCAGGTTTGAGCCCCGTGAGCTCACCTACTAGTTAAGGTTCCGCTGATATAGCCTCTCAAGGTTATCAGTTTAGGTAGGAAAAAAAATACACTCAAAGGTGCTCAAATTGAGTTCTGTAAACGTCCATAGTATATCAGAAAGTTTATTTTTAACAAGCAAATTATAACTTAATTTTCTTTCCGTGCAATTCACAATTCTGTCGCAATACTCTGCCAACTTTAGATTTGTATTAATTCAACTGAAACACTTAAAAATAAGATGTATGCACATTTATTTTTAAAGGCCGAATAAAAAGTCCATTCCTCAATAATGATTTAAAACGTTATAAGCGAGAGCTTAGGAGTCTGCGTCTTTTCATTCGTCTCGGAAACTTTGAATTTCTGCCAAAAAATATTAATCTTACGTTTCCAGAAATAAATTTTAATGCTGGATCGATTCGATTTGTTTACATTCGTCTGTATGGTGCAAGTTACAAAATTATTGCCTTAGATATTTTTTGGTTAAAGAGTAATACCTGTGGGAACTAAAGAAAATGTTTATGGTTTTAATTTATTAAGTTTTTTTTTTATTGCTTAGGTAGGTGGACGAGCTCACAGCCCACCTGGTGTTAAGTGCTTATTGGAGCCCATAGACATTTACGACGTAAATACGCCACCCACCTTGAGATATCAGTTCTAAGGTCTCAAGTATAGTTACAACGGCTGCCCCGCCCTTCAAACCGAAACGCATTACTGCTTCACGGCAAAAATAGGCAGGGTGGTGGTACCTACCCGCGCGGACTCACAAAAGGTCCTATCACCAGTAAAATTATTTCATATAAGTAAAAAAGTAATTCAGATCTTCCCACCTTTAGATGGTTAAGAAGAAGTATTGTTTTAATAGTCGCTTCTATTGTGTAATACTTAGTGATTCTTGATATAACACCAGGTGTTTAGCGTTTGATTCCTAGTCGAAGTCAGTGTAGCAATTTTTTATATTTAGTATTGTCTTGTACGCGTATTTCTGTACCCGTTATAATAATCTATTTTCAATCACCGTTTATTCTGATTTCTGCGACTTTTTAGTGGTTAGACATTCAGCTCAATTCTGACCATATGTTGAGGTGATAAGGTTATGTTTTGAGTGGCGTGATATTTGAAATAAAATACGTGTGGTTTGTCTAGCACTTTCTATGACACCGCCAAATATAATTAAAATAATAGAAACATGACAGTAACTGGCCGTAACGCTTTACATGCAAAGAATACTCTTTGCATGTAAATACTAATATGATGCTATAAATTGAATGTCATATTATTTTTTCAACGGAAATGAATGTCTTGCACATGGCTCAATAAAATAATTAAAGCTATAATTTCTTCTTAAATGTTCAATAAAAATCAATATCTCTATTAAGAAGATTGTTAGTTGTTCTTTTTAAGGGCCTCAATGAAATGCTGGTAAAAGTATCTGCTTAATCGCTTTTTCTCACATATTGTACCATACAAAAACGTGCATTATTCGGAATCCAGTCACGTCACTCAAACTTGGCTCACACACAGATTTATTTGACAATCCTTACGCATTTGTTATAAGGTTCATTTTCGTGTTCATTCAATATACGTACAATTAATCATTCTTCAAGATCTGAAAGTTCTTAAAATCGGTGTCGGTAAGGTTCCATTTCGTTGAGGAATGCGTAAAAGAAAAATTTCAGTGTATGCTGCATTCGTGAAATGAAATTTTCATTGGAATGCGTCAAATAGTTTGTTCGTAGAAGCAATTTTTCTTTTTTTAATTTATTTTAATTATTACTTACGTAAAAGGCTGAAATTTTGTTACATTTTAGTTATCATCATGAAATGCAATTGTGGTGGGGCGTAGCCTGCGTTCTACGTCATGTTCCACCAAATGGAACGATTTTACAATACTCGCAATAAGTTTTTTGGGGTGATATGACAATGTCTGCTGTCTCGTTAGATAGTACCTACGCAGTGAATTCGAAATCTGTGCAACAGCTGTCTATTAGGCAGCGAGGTCAATGACATTAAGCTAAGTCTGTGAAACCATCTGTAAAATATCATTGATTTACATGTTTAGATCTACCTAAACATCTGAACGAGTAGAAAGTGGATTTCCCCCGTAATCTATCGCGAATTTTTTCATATTAACTGCGAATAATGTGGTCATTTTTATGTCGTATTTTTGTCTCTCTGCTCTGTCATTAATAACCCGATTATTTAGTAACAATAAGTATTTTAATACCTCCTAACCGTTCCGACAAGTAAAGCCTGTAAGTGTTTACATGAAAATCGGATCAAATTGAGCTGATGTGATTATGCGCGTGACGTGACGTCATACTTGCTCGGATGACATCATTTTTATTACTCTACGTATATATACCTAAAATTTTCATGGATTTTGTTGCTTGTTTGATATATTGTGTCTTCTTCTTTGCTACCTTATCTCACTAGGTGGGGTCGGCACAGCGAATTTTTCTATTATATTCTCTTCTATCAGCCGTCACCTCAACACTCACTACTCTCTTTCTCATATCGTCATTTACACACTCCATCGATGTCTTCTTCAGTCGACCTTTTCCCACTCTACCTTGCACTACCATTCCCATACATTTCCTAGTCACATGCATCTAGTGTGAGAGTATAAAATGTTATTGCTGTTATCGCAGTAACTGTGAATACCATTACCTCGAAATAGTCATGTGTTTCGGTTAGAATATTGAAGCATCCGCTTTACAGACTTCGATTTAATGTCTCAGGGTGTATAGCATCCACTTTACGATATATACGCGTCCCTTAACACACTTTATACCTCACTAGCGACCCGCCCTCGCTTCGCTTCGGAAACATTAAAACACACATGAAACAAAAAAAAAAAAAAAAAAAGTAGCCTATGTTCATCAGGGACAATGTCGGCTTCTAATGGAAAAAGAATTTTTCAAATCGGTCCAGTAGTTTCGGAGCCTATTCGAAACAAACAAACAAACAAATATTTCCTCTTTATAATATTAGTATAGAAGAGCCTATCATCTAGACTATAAATAAACTGATGAAATCATGAAACAAAACTAGCCTAGATAAAGAGGCCTCTAAAATTTCGTAGTGCAAACACAAAACTAGCGCGCTGGAATGACTCAGCCCGTATACCACTGATATATAAATTGGCAATTAACCTAATTTGCGACTACCCACAACTTGTAAAGGACCGCCCGCGTTCCAATAAAACAACTTTTTCTAATTAATAGGGAGTGATGCGTACTGCAGGCGGTCTCTAAGGCTATAATCATAATATTGATATACACTTATAGTTATTGATTGGCATTTAATTTTAGGTAAGAGAAATTTGTCGGCTATTCATCAGGGGTTGGGAGAATCTTGACCACACCTATAGCTGCTGTTACTAAATTTCTTGAACTCATCGGTGTGCTGTCCTTATATACATTTGCTGTGGCAACTAACAATTTCAGCCGCGCAATTTTCAACGGTTTTACCTTAAAGATAAGAATCTATCATACTTTTCAGTCTTCCATCAAGTCTTAAGGTGGACCGGTAGCATAGTGATGTCCAAAGCTTTAAAATTTGAAATATTTAAATTTCTAGGCCCTTTTAATACGTATTGATTTGGGGAGATTCTATTATCAATAACAGTTATCCTACTCATGTAATCGTCTTCATGCTCAAACATCTATAGAAGGTTCTTGAATGCTGAAGATTATGTGATTAGATTCTATGCTAGTTTCTTAATTGTTTCACTGTTGACAGAGTTTCATGTTCGATGTGTAGACTTGGAGGGGGCAGATTTGTCATAGCTTATGATGCTCAGCCATTTTGCCTCGCTCGAGGGGTTTCTGCTGCTGCATTTAAGGTACCTCCGCTTATGGTCCTTATTGGGTCTGTCCATGGCATTGGAAATTTCCAGCCCAGTTTTGCGCCTTTCTTGCATGACGAGGCATTCCGTACTACCTTACAAATTACATTTTTAGAAGCGCATATTTTCTTAGTAGAGAATTATGAAATCTTTGCTTCATACGAATAAGGTTGTAGGGTATTTTTCAAAACCTAATCGCATCAGAGTCCTGTAATTACTTTTTCATTACTTTTCCATTAATTTCCGAGTCGTTTGTTACATTTTATGTATTGTAACAACATTTTTATTATTTGTTTAATGACTGAGAAAATGGTGTAATGGCGTAATACTTTTCTTTTCCCCGTGAAATGTCCCGAACTGTTGCTCTCTGTTTCGTTGTCATAATGAAGATGACGTCATCTGTCTATTGAGTATGCGCTGATTGGTATTAATAAAGAACAGCTTATTCCGTGAAGTAGCAGACCTAGTTAAAGCTCTTCATATGTTTTGAGGAGTCCTCGAAGCTCACTGAACCGGGCCAAGGGTATATTATTTTTAGTTTTTTATTTTGAATTAAGATGAATATAATCCATGCGAATCTGTAAATGATGGTGAGCTTTTTTGTTTGAAACGGGTGGTGACAGTTACTGGCGGTAGGGTGTTTTGTAAGCCCAGATTGGTATGTACCACCGTCTTCTTTATTTCTGTTGCGAAGAAGTTAAGCGTTCCGGTTCGAAGGATGGGACTGTCTTTAAATACATACATGACTTCGATTTTATGTCTAAAGCTGGATAGCAGCATTCAAGATGTCCATGGGCTTCGATAACCCCTTCACAACAGAAAGACTGTGAACATGTTCACCCATTAATTCATTTTAGTTAATATGGAAAAAAATAGAATTTGAAAATCGTAATTTACAGACGTTATTTATCATTTTGCAATCTGTAAACTTAAGATTCAGTTCGTTGAGCGGTTAGCGATACTACAAGAATTCACAGTAAACTATTTAGAGAAATTTACCTACATACGTTTTCGTCCTAAAGTTTGGTACATAGGATGAAATATATGTATGTAAATAAGAATAGTTATCCGTGTTCAAGAAAAAGAAACGTGGTCAACATTCCCTCCCTTCCAGCACTTAAGATATGAAACCAAAATGGATATTGGCTAATTCAATTAGGCTAACCAAGGTGGATCACGCGAACTGTCATGTGGGCGAGGCCTGCAAAAGTATCCGTTTGTGTTGCCAGCTGCCATCATCTATATTAAATTGCCAGAAACACGCAAATACCTACTAACGATGCTACCATCAATTTTAATTTAGGTTAGGTGTTTCTAACCTTTGTTTTATTTGAGAGAGATTCGTGTGGAAAGAAATAAGTGAAATAGAAATTCGTTATTATTTATTTTGTAAATTTATTGAGTATTTTTTTTACTTTGCTGATAACTATTGTGTATTTTTCAGGATCTTCGTGTGTGGCAACGGTGTCTGGAAGATACGGATTTTAGCGTAAACACTGCCTAATCTACAAACGAATCCGTGTATTGGCTGATGTTAAAGGTAAACGGTGGTTTTGTGTACAATAGTATATTCTATGTCTCTTTCACTGCGAGCATGTATTAAAAGTTCATCAGTTCATGAAATGTATGCAGCTGCATTGTAAGTGTATCTATCATGGCGTCGGAATTGACTTTTGTAAATTGGTCCATTCGCATTAAAAGTGTACAATTTCCAAAAATATTCGAAATTCAATTAATACGCGAAATCATTTGGTATCACCAGTATTTTTCTCATAAATACTGTCAAAAGAGCGTAGTTTAGTTTTAATTATTATTTTTTTGTTTACCTATGTTTTGACTACTATTAACAAAATCAATACATAATTTCATCTTACTTTAAAAGACAGATAATGTAACTGGTAAAATATATAAAATAAATGTTGCAAAGATGATTAAAATTAAAAATATCACATGTTAAACCTTTACAACACTCTCATGTAAAATTAGTAAGTTTTGAGATTATACAGTTTTAATGCGAGAAGACGAATTCATCATCTCGCAAAAGAAGGCAGCGGAGTATGAGACGAAAAGCTCTTCATTCTCTGCACCGATCCACTGCCGTCGAGCCAGGGTCAAGCCAACTAACAGCTAGCAACAGCTTCTGTAGAGAAGGCTGACGTTGATGGGTGGACGAGCTCACAGCCCACCTGGTGTTAAGTGGTTACCGGAACCCAAAGACATGTACGACGTAAATGCGCCACCCATCTTGAGATATAAGTTCTAAGGTCTCAAGTATAGTTACAACGGCTGCTCCATTCTTAAAACCGAAACGCATCACTGCTTCACGGCAGAAATAGGCAGGGCAGGGCAGGGTAGAGCCATTTTCGCCGATGACAGCATTGGACAGGCGTCCTTGTGGTCCGTGTTTGGATGCAGTATTTAGCGAGGTAGTTATCGATAGGGCTTACATTTGGGCGTAGAACTTAGGGAACCGCTTAGTGAATTATTTTGGGGTTCTTATTAGTTCTCAAAAAATATAAAAAAGGGTTATATGTATATAGTGACGTCGAAGAAAATGGGGTTATCGTGTAACGCCGCAGTCTTTATATATTTACGGATGAATTTGAAATCTGGATCATACGTCCGGATCCATTTCTCAATTACCATGGTGTTTTCAATCTTTCATGAAATTTAGAGTATATTCGATGAGTATCGAAAAAAAATCGCAACTTGGCAATATTAGTTTACAGCGAAGGAAATTTAACCTTGTCAATCACCTAAAGTTTTCCAAATCGTGTCTACTTTAGCAGTCGACATATTTTCTAACCAATAAGTGTTTTGCACCAGGTGAACCTAATATCATCATGATCGTAAATATAAGTTTGACAAATTAATTAGTTCCTGTTCTTTTAATGACATTTAGACTGGCAGGTCTGCCATATCCACAAAATCAAGCATATTTTAATACGGTTTTTTTATTTTAATTATAACATCAAAACCTCTTATCATCGTGCCAAATCGAAAGACAATAGCCGGCGTATCGTATGTATTCTCGAACGTCATTTGTCAACAATCGTTTCCCGCTACTAATTGACAGCTGTCAAATCACAAGCGTTTTCGCGCCGTTCTGTCCGCCATAACGATGTAGATCTATGCTCTAGATATCCGTTTGTTTTTTTTTTAACGAGGCAAACGTGTATTTCTGTTTAACGTTCGTTCAATTAAGTCTTGTCACATTTTGTTTATATATTTGTTTTTGTGTTTATTGCTGGCGATTTGATAGCACTGGCTTCGCCGCTGACAAATGGAATTAAAAACGTAGCTTGTTTGTTTTGCATTTGGTTTCTGATTGATATTTTGAACGTTCTGTTTGATTGTTGAGTATTGCTTGCTACTTGTGTCGTATGATAATGTTTTTAATTTTAATATTGTTTTGTCTTTTATGTGTAGTTATGTATGCTGTGGATAGTTAGATGAATTCCCAGCACATTAGGGCACGAAAATCTCAGAAACAACACGCGATACACAAACTTATTACTTTTGCTGCAAATCAAAAAGTTGAAATTGAAGTGCTTAGCTATTGCGAAAAAGACCTTTTGTCCGAGAAATTTTCCTCGAACACTTTACAATATGCTATATGCAACACAATACAACAAAAGCGTTAACTTTTTAAACGTTGTGACCAAGAAATAATCCTCTTAGGCTTAGTTTCGTCTTACTCTTCAATGTTGAATCGAAATATTTTATTTTATTTCTTGAAGATATTTTCGTAAGCTTATTTTTAGATAGGAGCGGACTTCACCTTTAACTTAGGCTTTAGCTGAGCAGCTTTGTGTACGATCGAGTCAATGGTCTATTCGTTATTGTTATTAGAGTTCGTGAATGCCAAGATATTTCCACATTACCTACCGTGTGATAGAGCTTACGGTGGAATGAAGTGTAAGCTGGATCGATGTTTCGAAGTTTTTTTATTATTGTTTTGCTTAAATGGATGGACGAGCTCACAGCCCACCTGGTGTTAAGTGGTTACTGGAGCCCATAGAGATCTACAACGTAAATGCGCCACCCACCTTGAGATATAAGTTCTAAGGTCTCAGTATAGTTACAACGGCTGCCCCATCCTTCAAACCGAAACACATTGCTGCTTCACGGAGGAAATAGGCAGGGTGGTGGTACCTACCCGTGCGGACTCAAAAGAGGTCCTACCACCACCAGTAAGACTAAATTTCTGACTAAATTTTTTATCGTTCTAATATTAATTTCAAGATATTTTTAAAGTACTACTATATCGAGTACCTACTATAGTACCTAATACGTTCTACCATCACTAAATAATTCATTCTCATATCAATACTATTCACAAAGTTGTTTTCGGATATCCTTCATAAAATCTTTATATAAAATGGGCAGAGACAGAATAGTTAAGTGTATTTCAACCGATATCTATATACTTTTTTCTATTAAGTATCTTTTTATGAAATTTATGGTTATCAGTATGAAAATTATAAAGATAGTTGATTTTTTTTTGCAAGATTTAAATTATAGAATAGTAAACGAAAATAGATAGAAAATAGAAAAACAAAATACGTAAAATAAATTGTGAGGTATCGATGACTACGAAAAGAAGGTTTGATTTATCGTTTAAGTGATGTAATGTTTTTTTTTTATGGCTTATGTTGCTTTATGGCTTTTTTGTTTTATTAGGTCACGGCCCGCCTGGTTTTAAGTTGTAAGCGGAGCTCATAGACATCTACAACGTAAATGCCGTCACCCACCTCGAGATATAAGTTCAGTTTTAACAGTACAACGGCTACTCCACCCTTCAAACCGAAACGCATTACTGCGTCACGGCAGAAATAGGCGGGGCGGTGGTACCTACCGGCGCGGACTCATAAGACGTCCTACCACTGCTAATTTTGCGGGTTTGATTTTTATTACACAATGTTATTCCTTCACCGTGGAAGTCAATCGTGAACATTTGTTAAATACGTATTTCATTAGAAAAATTGGTACCCGCCTGCGGGATTCGAACACCGTTGCATCGCTTGACACGAATGCACCGGGCGTCTTATCCTTTAGGCCACGACGAGTTCAAACAGTCACCTTCAGTAAGTAATACGGCCAATAAGTCACAGACACTGGAAGTCAATTCAGAATAAGGAGTTTCATTATGGCCTAACGAAGACAATGACTAAAAGAAGATTGGGCGCAGAAGATTAATGAAGAAGTTCGGTACACTGATGGGCCTGAATCGTTGCTCAGACCTGTATTCTCGACCAGGTGAGCAAACTTTCAGGTGTGTTAGTGCCGGCTGGTCTACAATAGACGAATATAAAATCGAAGAAGAATGTTTAAAGAAGAAAATAATTATTAAGGCTACATTTTTAATTTAGTTTTAATTGCTCTTGATTTCGCTGTTAAAGACAAAATAAATGATGAATTAAACTAACTTTATTTAAAATAAAAAGTAGTAGTGATTCAAAACTGATAAACAATGCTATGTTATTAATTTGTAATTGTATGTTTTTGTGTTTCACGAACTTTAAATTGAATTGTTTTTAATTTGGGTCGTTATTAATCACCACAGACCTGAGCAGAAGCTCCGATATTTCCCTGTTAATTGTCTTTTCTGGGCTTAACCATTATCGTAAGGTAGACGAGAGTAAAGAATGTTTCCTAATTTAGTAGCGTAATTTGGTAAGCCACTTTTATATCGCACCTTTGGAATTGACGTGGCTTAATCTAAAATTCTTGTTTTTTTGTAAACGCCAAAAATACTATTAAAGAATTTTTAAATTTTCTGGTTTTGATTTTATTACTTTAAGCCTTAAAGCGCAAACCTTAAAGCTTAAGTTAGTTAAAGTTTGAGGTATGCGATTGATTTAAAAGAGACGGAAAGTGTACTTTCGCCTTTTTTTAATAAAATTTAGTGTTTTTTATTTTATTTAAAAAATTCAGTTTCATAAACTGATAGAATACTTGTTTATAAATCGTACAAGAGTCGTGCTTCGCAGAATCTACCACCGGATCGGAAACGCGACTCACTGAGAAGGTCCGGCGAGAAGCTCAGTAGGCTGTATCTATGGTATTGTGATCGCTAATGCCATTTTTTTTAGCAGTTGCGCGTATTACCCCACATAGACAAGTACAAACCCCTACCTGTTTTTGTCACGAGGAAGTGAAGCGTTCCTGTTAAGGAATTCCATGGAGAGATTTGTCGTACAGGATCGTGTAGACGGCAGAGGATCTTCGATCCCCCACGCGCTGGATTCACCTCATCACCAGTATTACGAAAGTCACGGCAGTACATTGTGCTCGCAGTGCTAACAGCCGCCTCCGATGGAGGAACATCGCTCGGAGTGCTTCTGCCTTGGAAGCGAGCGGCGACGATTAGACACAACCCTGTCCATCGACAGCCACGACTACTGTACCAAATTCTTTTCTCTACCTATGCTGATAGCCTTGGGAGGCTATTTCAGCTTCACCCTAACGTATAGATGAGCTCACTGGGCTCAAACCGGAGTGTTGTTAGCACTGGCCCTAGCTAGAGCAGTAGTTCTCAGAATCTACCATTTTTTATTTTTATTTTTTTAACGCTGGGGAATGCATTTACGGATACCCGGTCGAGGGGGGCAACGGACCGGGTTATGTCGGACTCCGGCGCCTCCTGAGAGGAAGAAGGGGAGAAGAGAAGGGCCGAGGTCCTCCACCTCCTCCAATTTCTCACAGGAGACTACGCCTTGAAAAAGGAATCTACCTACCAAAACAGCTACCTAGATCGAAGCTAGCACTTGCAGTAAATGTGTGTGCGTGTGTGTGTCTCTAGTTTTTATTTATTTAAAAAACTCTAAGCACACAGAAAATGATAGGGCTTGTGTTTCTGTAAATTATTAATGGCAGCTTGATTCGTGTCCGTTATGTTTGTTTTATAATTCATAAGTTGTGATATTCGTTACCAAGTAACAACCATATAAACATAAATCTAAATCTTTATACATTGGGGATATAATGTTCAGAACGGGGACACGGTAGGCTTCGTAGGATTGTGTCGTTAGGATAATACTAAGGCAATTTATTAAATGCCTTCAAAAAAGGAGGAGGAAACAGGAAAGCTTAAAAGAAAATAACAATAACCGCAACTGCATTATCGTTAAGTTATAGAAAAATACGCAATTATATTTTTTTACTTTTTTGTGCATATTGTTACCCGGTGAGCAATTTTGTAGTTTTAAAAAAAACTTTATTTTAATACACACAAAAAATCTAATGTTACACGGACAAAGTTAGGATGTTATAAGCTTGAAGATTGATGTCGAACTCTTAAGTTACAAGGAGAAAGAGAATTTATACACGAATAGTATTTAGACTATGAACCTTATTGGTAAACATAATAGGTTGGGGAAAGAGTTTCTTCGCATTTTTTAAGAAAATTCACTACACATTTTAATATAGTTTATTTACATTTAACTAAAGTATGTAGGTACCATTTTGTTCGACATCTTTTGGCATCTTGTAGGTAGGGACATGATCCCATTGCTATAGAAATCTTGGGGCTTCTGATCAAAATACCGCGACAATTGGTTTTGGCAGTCCTCTCGTGATGTTAACCTGACATTGCCTAAAGAATTCTGAAGAGACCGAAACAGGTGGAAATCTGAAGGTGGAAGGTCTATACGGCGGATACACCTTCCAGCCAAGCTCTCTTAATTTTTGCTGAGTGGCTAAAGATTTGTGAGGTCTAGTTATCATGATGAAAAACCACACCCCTTCTGTTGATTAATTCCGGCCGCTTTCTCTCAACTTCTTGCTTTAATCTCATCAATTGTTCATTGTTGCGTAATAAAGAATCACAAATGAGGACACGGTTCATTAGGTTTCTTTCAGTTCAGAGTTCGTGAGGTACCCAAATATCGAGCTTTTTTGTGTACCCAGTTTTTTTCAAATGCGCCAAAACTCTTTTGTGGTCAATTCCCAGTTCTTCAACTGCGTCGTGACTACTGATATGCCGATATTGCTTCACTTTTTCAAAAATGGCATCCATTTTATCCGTACTAGCGCGACCAGAGCGACGTGCATCTTTGACGCCAAAATTTCCGGATTGAAAACGCTTAAACCAAATTTGTTCTACTCTCACAGACACTGCACTAGGTCCATAAACGTCGCAATTTTTTTTGCGTCTTGTGTTGCATTTTTACCTTTTTTGTAGTAAAATTTTTAAATGTATCGAATTTCTTCATTAGATTCACTCATCTTGATAGTACGAAAAATAAATAAAAATCACATATTTTCCTATTTTGAATTTGGTTTTTTTTTTTTATTTAAACTTTTAATGATACGAAAACCAGCCAGATACAAATAGTATAGCCAAAGAGATTTCATTACAAGTTCATACATACTATAATCCGATAAGACATTTTCCCCAACCTATTATATATAGATCTAGAATAAATAGGTCTTCGCCTATGAAGATGCCGTTTTACAATACTGGCCATTTAAAACCTAATTTAATTATGACTGGTAATCAAATCTAAATAAAAAAATATTTTTAATTGAAGCGAATACAATTATATCCAAACTAGCGACCCGCCCTCGCTTCGCTTCGGAAACATTAAAACACACATGAAACAAAAAAAAAAAAATAAAAAAAAAATTAAAAAAAGTAGCCTATGTTCATCAGGGACAATGTTGGCTTCTAATGGAAAAAGAATTTTTCAAATCGGTCCAGTAGTTTCGGAGCCTATTCGAAACAAACAAACAAACAAATATTTCCTCTTTATAATATTAGTATAGATACAGTCATTTATTTATTCGTTTTCACTTGATTTGTATCTTTTTCAGTAATATGAAACAACATAATACTACGAGTAACTATGGAATAGGAGTTCCACACTGTTTCCATACTGTTGATTTATTATGTACTAGTGGTCCCGCAGTAGTCGAAATTCGACTATAATTAATTGGAATTGTAAGTTTGTACACTATTATGATTGTATTTTATACTTCTATAATCACAAATTTCGCCAAGACTACACTATAAAAAACATTAATAAAGACAAACAATATTTAATTTATTCTCAATTCGACAACAGACGTCAAGAACAAAAGTTTGACAATAAATAGTATGCGTGCGTGTGTGCATCAAATACATGGTATGTAGTGTGTGTAATGTTTTCTTTATTGATTTAATGTATTTTTATGTATTATTTAAAAAATATATTTGTTTTATGCACTTCTTCTCTATATTCTCTATAAGTGTGCAAAATTTCATACTCCTCCGTCCGCGCAATTTTCGTAAAAAGGGATACAAAGTTTTTGCTTCACGTATTAATATATAGATGTAAGTATATAATAATATATTGGTATATATTATATGTAAACGGTATATACTTGTTTATTGTATGTATATATTTTCTATAATAATGTATTTTTGTCTATGGTACACCGCAACGTACCTGCTATAATTTTATATTTTCCAGAATTTCTGTAAATTAAACGGTTGTCTGGAAGAGATCGCTTTTAGCGATAAGACCGCCTATTCTACAAATGTATCTGCTTTTGACTGTTTTTTGAATGTAAATTGTGTTTTGGTGTGCAATAAAGTGTATTCTCTCCCTCTCTTCCGTCGCGGTAACAAAGCCGCACAAGCGACTCAAAACATTAATGAAGTGTACGGAGTGGACACGATAAACGAACGCATGATTTCTTGTTTGTTTAAACGCTTCCAACATGGCCAATTCCTAATCCATAATCTAAAAAAATAACTCCAACAACAAACGACGAATTATAGGCGACAATGGAAGCTATCGATACTCTATCTACCGCTGAGCTACAAGCAGCTTTTAATGTTAGCATCAAAATAATATTGGTCGATTAGCATCTAATTAGCAACGTAAAAATACTTGATAAGTTGTTGCCGCACAAACTGAACGATGGCTAGCATGAAAAACGTTAAGGTAAGCCTTGTGTCCCCCCGCTTTTCCCATATTCTGACCCCGGGCGGAGATCGGACGTCGAGTGGGGGCAAGGGGAGTCGTTTGGTGGGTAGGGCCTTAAAAACATCCTTCGGTCCACGGTCTGCTCATAACATCTGCAGACCACCAAGTCCCACATATCCAACGTGACCCCTAGACGCGGACACCTCGTATGAGGCTTGGCTCCCTGCCTGCAATAAAAAATGGCCGGCGTTGCTAAATAGATACAGAAACGAAGTGATTTTCAACCGCATTGTCACTTGCGATAAAAATGGATTCTTTTTGACAGTCGCAAAGTGACAGTCGTCATCATATTGGTTAAGCTCTGGTTTAACACTCTGGGAATGTCCTAAACGAAAACTAACCTCTAAAAATCATGGTCACTGTTTGGTACCTTAGTGTAAGTATACTGTTGGAGTTTGAATATGTAAGCAATGGCAGGCAACACTTGACACATGTAAGGTTACAGTTTTCCAATATTGGAATGCTTATTTAAATGTTTAAAACAGATGATTGTCTTCTCTTCAGTGAAGACAATGACTTCTCGTCTAGACACGGACAGTGCAACATCTTAGGGTTTTATAAAAATAAAATATTGTAATGGTGTGATAGTCTACACAGTGTTTGCAATATATATTAACCATGAAGTAGAGTGTTTTTAAAATTGCCCTTCACCTCTAGAGCCTAGACCCCTCAAATAGAACCGTCCAACATATACTACATCCCAGCTTTTACCAAATGGCACCAGTATTAAAGCGGATGTGTACTGCAAGGAATAGGACGCAATGATGGGAAGGTCGCGAAGCTCAGGTCAACCTTGGTTAGAAGCTTGTCCTCGTTACTCCTACATGACAACGTTCGACCTCATACGGCACAACAGACGGTCTCTAAGCGACAACAACTAGGGTTGGAAGTTTTGCGTCATCCACCATACTTTTTATCAGTTTCACCAGGACAGGTGGGCGACTAAAGGCTCAGCCAGAAGGGGTTGAATCTGCTAACAGCTGCCCGAGCGCCTCCGAAGGAGACCTAACAACTCAAGAGCAACTGCTTCGCGAATGAATCTAATACCGGTTCGGAATCGCGACCCGCTCAGAAGATCCGGCGAGAAATTCAGCCGGCTGATGCATGGGTTAGGTTGCACGTCGACCTCTTTGTCGATTTCGACGAGTACGGTTACCGGGGTTCCTCAGCCTGCTCCTAGTGTTAGAGCTGAAGGTATCCAATGCAATACTTATTGGATCTGATGGATCCGTAAGGAAGTGTCTAGGGCGACGACGGTGACTTGCTCCTGCGTGATCAGGATTCGGGGAGTAGTCAGCGGCGGCAACGATATGCTATTATCATGACGAAATCCCCCATACTCGCCAGACTTTGTTTGTAGGGAAATAATCGAATACCTGATAGGCAGTACAAAATGCACACCAGACTTCTACAAGAGGGGCATTGATTTGGCTGAGCGGTTAACTGATACATTAAATACAATCAAACTATAAAATACCTATCCACTAAAAACACAATAACTTACCAAATATGACATCATCATTGACAATAGAAAAAGATAAATCCATAAGTATCACACAAAAATTCGTTTAAGCTTTATTACAATTATCATCCCTTATATAACTAGTATCAAATTGTTCTGCAATTGGGGTCCAGCTGCCAATTATTATTAGTCTATATATCAATATATGCATAGTTTAATAAACAAAATATCGTTTAGCTTTTGTTACGGTGGTGTTTGACCGTTTCGTCTTGGCAAACATGATCTTATGCTCTGCGCATCGTCTTCGGCTGAAAGTATACATATAGTCTTCTGTCAAGACAATTCCAGTGCTCGATTGGATTGATAATAGTCAACCTTACCTGGACCCACTGCGTTCATCCACAGTGCGTTTCCAGAAATCTTTTTTGCCACGTACCATCCGGCTTTGGAATGAGCGCTATGACATATCCTTCTTCAAACGAGCCTTGTGGAGAGTACGTTACGGTAGGCAGTGGCTTGACTCTGCCTCTGGGATTGCTGAAGTCCATGGGCGACGGTAACCACTCACTCACCATCAGGTGGGCCGTATGCTCGTCTGCCTACAAGGGCAATAAAAAAAAAAGAACTGGTTAACAATTGTCGATGGCAGAACAATTACTCTAGTTTACAAATTTTTATTTTTATTTTTAAATACCCCTCACAAAACTTATCTCAGTACTTTTTTATAAATTCTAAAAGTATCAAAATAAAAATTCTACACGTCACATCTTTCTAATCTCAAATATATATTTTTAAAGAATCATACTTAATTGCTTAGCTTTGGTGCTGCATTAGTTGTTTAGTTTAAGACATATTTATTGTTTAACTCAATTAATAATCGTTAGTTCGCTGTACTACTCTGTTATCTTTATCTAACCATTGTTATTACTACGTAGAGGAAATTCAAAATAATACTTTTGGAGAACAAAATTTTATAATATTTAATAATTCCTTATATTCTATTCTATAAGTAGTATAATTTTATAATATTCAGGCCGTGCCTTATGGGTGAGCAGTAAATGTTATTACGTACTTAAGATCATTTTATGGGCATACTTAAGCGTCATAGATTATTACTAAATATAGAAACGACTTTTGCTTCTGAGAAACATTTGAGCAACTTCCTAACTAGATTACCTATATACGAGCGTTTTAGCTCTATAGATTCATTTCGTCTGTTATTATTGGAGCTTAAAAATATGACCCAAATACGTGGTGATTAAAGTTTCGGACAAGATATAAAACCTACATGAAATGTGAGCGAAAACTCTCGAATAAAAGACCACCGAAGGTATTACAGAAGGAACGCTTTCGCTTCTGCGTAAACTAAATAATCTTTGAGAAATTTTATGTTCATATACAGGGTGCTATTTTTTTCGTACTCAAGATTCTTCGGGAGGGCCCATAATTGTTCCTAACCCTTTTATAATGGCCATTTGCGATGACGTGAGAGAGATTTATATGCACACATTCCAAGATTTACAGTGTACTTTTATTTTTAAAATATCTCAATATGGTGGCTCCTACTACGTTCCGCTAGAAGATTGAAAGAATATATTTGACTTTGAGATTGAAGCTTTTGTTGTATAGTATAGCCGCCGTGACGCCTTTCAAACATGAGCGATTTGCAGCAGATTTGTTTTATATCTGGATAAGTAAGACAAGGGACTTCAAGTATGCGCAACCACAAAAACATTAGAAAAGGTTTACTAGCTATAATAGCAAGTGACATACATAGAAACAAATACAAAGGCCGTATATACATGTAGAATTTGGATCGTGGCGCATAAAATAAAACAATTACATAATTGTTAACTACACTTTTATACTTCTTTGCTAAAATCTTCTTTATAATAATCAATCAATCTTTATAATAATTAAAAAATCAATTGACACCTTTAGGCCTTGATCATTTTAACAGTTTTCGCCATCTTCTTTTTTCTTGTCATTCTCTTTTCCTTTTACCGTTTTCTCTCACTCACATCTTGACGCTCCGGTCTACACCCCTCTCATACGTTCCATTCTTACCAATCCTACATATACGCATTCAATTCTGGTTTGTGATCGTATCCATTCTGTATGTTGAGGCTCATCGAGAATACATACACCAGTAGAATTATGTACAGCTTGGTTTTCAGAGTTGAAAGCGAGGACCTTCCACCGAGTATACTGGTCAATCTAATTGATTTGGTGTTTTTTTAGAGCCTATATAATATGTATTACAGAAGATGTGATTCTATGTTGCTTATTCGCCGGTTCCTTATCTATTTGCTGGTAGCCTAAGAGCTCACGGGCTCATACTGAGTGAATTTGCTATCACTAGCCCTAGCAAGAGTAGGGTTTCGCTGAACCTACCACAGGATCGGAATCGCGATCCACTGTGAAGGTGCGGCGAGAAACTCAGTGAGTGTCAGGAATGTTTTTTTACAGTATTCGTTAAGGCCATGGGTATTAAAACAACACTAATATTTTTCTTAGTTCACTTGCACGGTACTAGAGACTAGAACAATGCGCATTTGACATCATCGTTGTATGGAAGCGATCGTGATCAGAATCTAACCGTCATTTGCTTATGCAAACGTTGTTATGCAAGAAATGTCCAATCAATAAAGCTATTTTGATCGTAAATTTAAATGCATCGCGTTAAATACTGAATTTTCCGGAACTAATCTGGATACAGATTGCGCAAAACTGGTTATTGTGGCGAACCTTGTGGAAGGTTCAGCAATGGATCCATTGGTCTGAAAAAAAATATTATAACTTTATGATAACAGAGCTTTTGAGTACGATACATTCTCTGTGTGAAGGAGCTTGGCAGCGGGTAGAAATTATTATAAAGTTTTTAACAAGAAAGAAACCCATCTTCAGCAAAATAAAATGAGACTATCATCAAATTAGTTGAAGTAAATTAAGCATCATTATCAAGTATAGCTTGAAAAGAACTGGTCAGATCTTGAAAGAATTCAAATGAGACCACACGAAAGGCATCTGGTTCTTTTTTAATGAGAGTAGACATAAAACCTATCGCATGGCCAGTTACAAAAAGAAAACATATAAGCAATAGTCAAAAATAAAAAGAAGACTATCGCCGACCGCACCGCACGCGCTGTTTTTTTTTTTTTTATTGCATAGATGCGCGAACGAGCTCACAGCCCACCTGGTGTTAAGTGGTTACTGGAGCCCATAGACATCTACAACGTAAATGCGTCACCCATCTTGAGATATAAGTTCTAAGATCTCGGTATAGTTACAACGGCTGCCCTACCCTTCAGACCGAAACGCATTGCTGCTTTACGGCAGAAATAGGCGGGGCGGTGGTACCTACCCGCGCGGACTCACAAGAGGTCCTACCACCAGTGAAGCTGTACACGCACACGCCGCTTGTTTTTACGCATAAATATTTTCATGGACTCTTATTAATTTTCTATTATACGAACTCTTACTTATGACCATATTCGTCGTTGCGCGAGTGGTATACAAGTTTTATAGACCTAGAAGAGTGCTGTGTCAAGTCGTCAGGCCAGCCGCCGCCATTATGCGTCGTCCAGCAGGGACGTTGAATTCTGCAGCCTGGAAGAAGCTAGCGACGGGTTGACAGGTACGTCTACTCCTCATAGGCTAGGCTCGGCCTGCCCCTCTTTTTGTGCATCTTTAGCGATACTCGCCCCCGCAAAAACTTCCTTTCAAAAATATTGAACCAGCGCACCGCCGTGATGAAAATTTGTAAAGAGTTTTTCCCACTAGCATCAGTTTTTAGATAAATAAAAACCCATCCTCCAAATTGGTTCATCTGGAAAAACGTTTTAAGGTGACACACAAAAAATACAGTCAAATTGTGAACTACGTTTTTTGTTGTGGCTAAAAGGGCGGCAAGGTCCAGCAAAGGGACATAATCTAAACGATTGTTTTTAAAAATTTGGTGCGAATTATCGTCGCTACACTAGACTTTTCAGCAGTGGCGGTAGGGTCATGACCTTCACAGTGCAAAAAGAGGGCTTAGCCCAGGGTAACCCTTTGGAGCAAGAAAAACATGCCTTCCATAATATTTTTTGCGTGGCTACTTTCTGCCTGACGACATTCAATTGTGCAACATGACACATACATGACTAAAATATGAGGTTGTTTGTTTGATTGTTGTTGTTGTAGTCCTGGGGTACATAGATGGTACATAGGGCCCTCGCATGCTGTGTCCACTTCACCAGGTCAAGATCCAGGTCTCTCATCTCGGTTTCCATGGTGCGTCGCCAAATGTGCACAGCTCGACTAAGTCTTCTACTACGCGGTTGGCATTTGATTGCACCACCAAAAAAAACTTTCGCAAATAAGTCCTATGGTTAGCCTGATCTTTCAAACTTCATTTCCGATGAGTTCTCTTAGATTTGATGAACGTAAAATTAATTTAATTTAGATATGGGAGTGACTTTCTGTAAAGTGACAATTTCTGGACATGTTGTAAAATAATAAATCAAATAATAATAAATCATAAACTTGATTAATCCTAGTCTAGATTGATGTATAATAGATGACCGCTTTTGGTTCTTAATCAAGGAAAGGCTGTGTAAAACTATATGCGTGGAACGTAACGTACTACATATACCTATAACTACATATAAAATGGCTTTTATAATGTTAATAACGAAATAGGAACGCGATATATATAATCCCTTGTTTGATCTCAGAAGGCGTAGAGATCTTCAAAAGGGAAAACGTATCTGTAGCCACATTGATGCCTTATAGTTAGGTACCATAGCCTACCTATTTCTATAGCTATTATCCTTTTGAACGCGCCGTCGGTCTAATAGTATGTGACCGACCAGTTTGCTGTATACAAGACTTAGGTGTACTTGTTTTCATCGTGTATGACCATTTTTGTCAATAAAATACGTCTCAGCTTAGCCCGAATACAGCAAAATCAAATCGAGATTAAGCTGTGAAAGTTTTTTGTGCATGCAACCTGATGACTTGTTTGGGATGATGCAGTTGTTAACTTTTTTCAGCCGGAGTACAACATCCATCCATACTACAGCTCATACCAGTACATTACTTTTCCAGGATCTGTTTTGCTACTTTAATACCATCTGGCTTTGAATGCCGATGACGATGCTTCTTAAAGCCTTTTTTTAAAAGACGTGGTCTTTCCAACGAGTCACTTCTTAAAGCCTTTTTTTAAAAGACGTGGTCTTTCCAACGAGTCACGAGTGTCATTGGCGGTAGTCAGCACATTAGCTGTGCCCATGATGTTGCTGATGTCCATAAACATCAGCAATTAATGTGGGATAGGTGGACCATAGTTTTATTTGCCTAAGAAGACAGAAGGCGTTCATTATATTACTATTCACTAAGCTTGAGCGACAAAAATCAGTGTCGCCAGTGTAATTATTGTTGAATTCAAAGATAATTCGTGCACGGTACCGTCTGTTGATAGGGGCAAAAAACAGCTGTTCGGTCAATGAACTTATAGTCAGTTTTAGTCATACCGATTGTGTGTTTTCGTTGTTAGAAAATCGTGACGTCAGACCTTTTAATTTTGATGTTGTTATGGATGACATAAACATGAACGTGCACAGGAGGGTAATTGAAAAACATGATTTTAATTATTTTTTCAATATCTATTGTAATTTTTAAATTTACTTAAACACACACAAGTTAAAAGAAAAACAGAAACTAATTTCAGAATATCATAAGAATGAATAGCTTTCATAGTACTTATAGCACCATTGGTTTCATCATCGTATAAAAACTGTTATGCTCTAGGGTTCGGAATAAATAGAACTTTCACCGAAATGCAAATTAAATATCTGTTTAATAATTACAACACTTAAGGTACACTTCACAAATCGCCATTTATAAGTCTTCCGTTTTTCTTCAAACATTATATATTATTATACGTTTTCGCTATTTGACAATAGAAGACGACACACTTCTCGAGCGCTTCCGATAGTACTAGTACTTTTGTTATTCGTTCCTGCGATTCGATGACAGATGGCGTTACTCTTACCGGCATAACAATACTTTTTATGTAAGCATAATTATTGGAGGTTTCTAGAAAGGAAATAGAGGAAGAGGTAGACCTAAGAAGAAATGGACGGATTGCGTGAAAGACGATATGTGTAAGAGGGGAGAGAGCGAAGAAATGGTATATGATAGAGGAGTATGGAAGGATAAAACATGTTGCGCCCAACCCAGGTGACTAGGAGAAGGGCAGGAGAATGATGTTTCTAGAAAGGAAATACTACATTCAGACCTATCTCACACAACACATTCGTTTCTATATAGGGCACAAGTGTATGAAAACTTTCCGGATTTGAATTCTGCATTTTTCAATGAATTCATGGTAAGAATACTTGTTAATATTGACTCGGTTTAATTCGTGGCTTATTGTAATTCGAATAATAGTTACAGCGTTAACAATGACGTTACACAATGGAACTATACAGCAATCAAGTCACGCATTCGCCGGGCCACCTTGCTTCAATACTACGGGTATTACATATCCGTGAGCACAAGTGGATTAGGAGTATGAAGGACATCCTCTCTCCTATACTTTTTGGATACCAAAATTGGAATTCAAATTTATTCAAACCTAAATTTATATAATACAATAGTGTTTTATAAAAGTATGCTGGATAAAAAACAGAAACTCTATGGAAATCTCCGAAATATAACAAAATAACCTCAAAAAGACTATAAAATTAGCGAGCCTAATGTATTTTTAGATCTTTAAGCTCAATGATGTCATTAAATATTGTATCGAAATGTAGCTGTAACACTAGACTGTATGCCTCTTACTATAGAAACAATTTTAAAGACTTAATCACGTCAAAAGAACATGAGACAAATTATAGACAAAAAAAATGGATACACATCAGAATAACGTTGACCACACTTTTAGAAGAAATTTTCATAAATACAAGTTCCTAACAACCACATTCGGAGCCACTCGTCAAACCATTAGCAAACACTACTAGCAAGGCATGTTCTCTTAGCCAAGTCCTTCATTCCGCTCATCTGTCCTAGCCAATCAACAAGGTCTCTTGACCAGCCGTGATCTTCCATCCAGTAGAAGATATTCCTTTTATCGTTTCGCTCAGAAGCTCCTATCATAATTAGATCACAAATACTTAGGATACCTTTATTTAAATTACGCCATACGTATTTTGGGTTCAGAAAGCCAGTGGAGCCTTGGTCTATTTCAATCATCATGCAAATGCGTATGTGTGTGTTCGGGAAAGCTGTTATAGCGACATGATTTCGACCTGAGATAGGGTTCACATTCCCTTGCTTTACCCAATGAGACAAAGGGTAAACGTATGCATCTTCATTCTATCCAGTAGAGGGATCCTCATTTTTCTAAAGAAATATGTATTTGACACATGTTCACCTACGACCACGACGAAGGAAGTGTGTATAAAATATAACCCGAAATTTTTATAACTCAATTATTAATAGTATCATTTTATTACCTAAGCACGCGATGAATGATTTTGCCGCAGCAAAAGCAGCCCGCACGTGTGGATAGGATCATTCTAACTGCGTCTGCTATGAAGCAGTAATGGGTTTCGGTTTGAAGAGCGGGGCAGCCGTTGTACTATAAAACTGAAGCTTAGAGCATATCCCTCTTTTTTTCCTACCTATTCTAATAACCTCGAGGGGTAATTATATATTCACCGACCTATTAGGTGAGCTAACGGGGCTCAAACCGGGAGTGTTGCTAACACTGGCCCTAGCAAGAGCAGTGCTTCGCAGAAACTACCACTGGATGGGAAACGCGACCCACTGAGAAGATCCGGCGAGAAACTCAGTGGGCTGTGTCTATGGGTTAGAGCGCTTCGTCGCAAGCGGTGGATTCGGCGAGGACGGTGACCGGTGCTTGAGGTACCTAAAAGCACCGTTAATGGTTCGGGAGGATCCGTAATGACGTGTCTAGGGCGACGTCGACTGCTTACTATTCGGTCCACAGGATCGGGTAAAGTGTAAGGTGGCTAGCTACACTTACGTTGTTTGTACACATAAAGAAAATTTATTCTGACGGTTATGCTTTTGAACTCGCTTTTGCTGGCTTTGCATGCTTTTTTTTTTATGTAACGGAATCTTATAGCGGTATTTTCACCCGTTTCAAGATTTCCGATGGGTGGACGAGCTCCAGCCTGGTGTTGAGCGGTTACGAGAGCCCATAGACATCTATCTATAACGTAAATGGCGCCACCCACCTTGAGATATGAGTTCTAAGGTTCTGCCTTATCTTTCAAACGGAAACGCACTGCCTCTTCACGGCAGAAATAGGCAGGGCGGTGGTACCTACCCGTGCGGACTCACAAGACGTCCTATTACCAGTAAACCAGTAACTCAAAAATTTGCGCACGCATCAAGGACCCATGACAATATAATAATTTAATAACCCCGCAATAATATCCTGACCACTATAAAAATACTAAAAAAAGCTTTGAAATAATATAATTGTTAGTTATTTTTGCTATTTAACTTTGTTTTTAAGTTTTGTTTATCTTACATACATTTTCTCATGCAAAGTTTCAAATTCAACAGTAAAATATTCGTCGAACGATATTCGTGCAAACAATTAACCAACTACCGACCAATAAATCGTTAACGAAATATGAATTGATAACAACAATGTACAGTCGTGGTCAGTGAATGTATTTACCTTGATTAAAGTACAGTCGGCAACAACAGTTTTGTGGTGGTATAGCAAAAGTAATTGTCGCAATTGTCGCATTGCTACAATTTACTTACAATTGTTTTATTACATTGATGGGTGAATGAGCTTACAGGTCAGCTGGTGTTAAGTAGCCAACGGAATTTGTAGATATCACAACATGAATACAGCCATCCACCATGAGACTCAACCAAGTCTCAACCATGTTGCATAACTGCTGCCTCACTGCTCAAGGCCACAACATTACTTTGACGACCACGGTATATGCCTTACAAGATAGAACCCATGAATAACGCAATATTTTCTTTGTATTATAATCACCTGTATACATTTGTTGCTTGTGTTATGATGGTATTATAAACCTTTATTCATTGGGAACATAAATACATACTGTATCATCACTACATATATATATCACGCTTTCAAATATAACAGCCACATTAGACGAGATAGGTTAATGACCCCCGATAATGAATGTTTCACACTGCGGGTTATGAATGTTTCACATTGCGGGTTTTAATTTAGACTCTTGCCATTCAGGCTTGGGTAGCTTGTTGCATGCTCTATTACTGGAATTGTAATTGTATTCAATGCCTTTTTAAATGTACCAACACTGTTGCAATCAACTGTACCGATCGCGCCGTATACGATATGGGTTTGCTTCAGGATTTGAATGAATCAAAATAAAATGATGAACACAAATGTTACCGCACAACTAATTCTTATTGGTCCTATGGGTTTTAAAGCTCTGAGAAGCTTTTAGTTCCTTTTTTCGAATTGTCTTCCTTTATTTCTTGTGTCATAGATGAGTTGAAAACACAAAAACTGCCGATACAGTGTTCACTAGAGACATTTCAAGATTAATCTCACCATCCGCTTATAGTATTAATAATGACTAAGAACAGATCACGGACGGACTATTCTACTTTATTTTATCATCCTATAGACGTCCACTGCTAGACATAGGCTACCCCAAGCCTCGCCACAAAGATCGGTCCTGCGCTGCTAGCATCCAGCGGATCCCTGCGAACCTCAATAGGTCGTCAGTCCATTTTTTGGGAAGCCTACCCACTCTATGTCTTCCGGTACACAGTCACCAATCAAGAACTTAGAAATTTTCGGCGCCAACAGCCATTTGTTCTACGAGCAATATGCCCTACCCACTACCACCTCAACGTTGCAATCTTTTGGGCTATGTCGGTTACCATAGTTTTCCTGCGAATCTTCTCATTTCTGATTTGATCTCGTAGGAAAAAGATAAACACGGTCATCAGGCACCAATTTAGGATTCCCTGTGCTATAGGCACCATTTAAAGTTATACATATGTATGTAGATAATAAATACCCCGATAAAGAGCAAACAAATCTGTTAATCACACGAATGTTTGCCCGATGTGGGAAACGAACCCACGATCTCATCGCAACAGTCACATGGAACACATACAACAGCGCCCCTAACGGCAAACATAGGCAAAACTTTCGAACTTCACACAAATTTGAGTTAACATTTACGCTTTCGAGAACGTTAAAAAACTTGCACTAAGCACACCGTTATCTATATGTGAAACTATGGATAGGGCGGTTTTGCGTCAAAATTTATTTATGTTTTAAATAAATTTCAATATATTAGTATGAACACGAATATGAAAATCGCGGGCTTGGCCAACTTTGCGCTGACGGTCTCAAAAAAAACCGAAACGCGTTAAACTAAATCAAATTTACGGCGCTCACGTTAATTCTTAATTAGTCGAAGTAATTGTCTATTAACATTGTTGTATTAATGAAACGGTCCCGAGACTTGGGGGGAGGGGAGGGCGCGATCATTACTTTTATTAGATTCTCTGTAATTATGTACCTACTTCGTGAAATCGTTCCGAGTGAAATGGCGTTTCTGTTTGAGAAAGCTTTTTTATTTATTAGACGGGTTATATCTATATACATAAAAGAAAGTCGTGTTAGTTACACTATTTATAACTCAAGAATGGTTTCACTCATTTGGCTGAAAATTGGTGGGGAGGTAGCTTAGAACCAGGAGAAGGACATAGGATACTTTTGATAACCTTCCCCTGGGATGTGACATAAAACGTGGTATAACAAAACGCAACTGATATGGAATAACAAAACGCAACTGACAGCTAAACATAATGTTGTCTATGGTTAAATATAGTACAATTTTGAACTTGACCGATTGATGTGTTTGTTTCGAGTTTCTATTAGCTTATTGTGCCGAGATAGGTAATCATTAAGAAGGCCATGCCGCGACCAACACGATCAAATCTTTCAAGGCGAAGCCGTAATGCCACTAGGATTCGAAACATTGCGAGTGAAAGGACAAAAGAAAAGAAGAAAATATAAGAATAATAATAACACCTAAAATACATGGCCAATAAATAATCATTAAAATACTTGCTTTTTTAATTTACATTAATTATCCAAATAAAAAATTGATCTTGGTAAAACAAAGGTCTGCTCATTGATTGCCTCTAAGGCGGAATAAAGGTCGCCGGGTCAACTAGTATTATATATATTATAATTATTTCGGTCATCTTGCCCGCCGACAGTCAGATAACTTGGACAAAGTGATTGTGACGGGCAAAGTAGAAGGAAAGACACCCCGCGGCCGATTACCTAGCCGTTGGTGTGATCAAATAACCGCCCTAACTGGGCTGCCAGTCGCAACCGCCATTCCAGAAGCTGAGGACTGGATGAGATGGAAACAATTCACGAGACAGGCCACGTTCAAGCTTCAGGGGCACGACCTTCAGCAATGAAGAAAGCGACGTAGAAGAAGAATCTCACTTGACTCATTGAACGAAGTGGCTACCGGAGCCCATAGTCATCGACAAAGTAAATGCCTTCGCCCACATCGATACATAAGTTCTGAGTCTTAGATTTACAGTACAACGGCTGCCCTACTCTTCAAACCAAGATGCATTACTGCTTAATGACATACATAATATTACAAGACACGCAGGCGCCCGTAAACATAAAAGCATACACATATATTATTGGATTATTCTATAAAAATGCATCAAATTGAGACGTATGTTTTTTTTTTCTTTTTTTTTATTGCCTTGATGGGTGGACGGGCTCACAGCCCACCTGGTGTTAAGTGGTTACCGGCGCCCATGGACATCCACAACGTAAATGCCGCCACCCACCATGAGATATGAGTTTTAAGGTCCTCAGTATAGTTACAACGGCTGCCCCACCCTTCAAACCGAAACGCATTACTGCTTCACGGCCGAAATAGGCAGGGTGGTGGTACCTACCCGCGTGGACTCATAAGAAGTCCTACCACCAGTAATTACGCAAATTCTAATTGCGGGTTTAATTTTTATTACACGACGTTATTCCTTCACAGTGGAAGTCAATCGTGTACTTAAGTACGTATTTCATTAGAAAAATTGGTACCCGCCTGGGATTTGAACATCGGTGCATCGCTACATACGAGTGAAAATTTCGGGAATTAACGAAGTGACACAACATTACTATTTAAAAACGTATTTATTGCCTTTCGAAGTATTCTCCGCGAAATTTGACACATTTTTCCATACGATGGAACCAATCATTGAAGCAACCATTCCATTCGGAAGTTGGGGTCTCCAAATTGGCGGTTTTGTAGGCGTCCACAGCTTCTTCAGGTGATGAAAATCTCTGTCCACGCAATTTATTCTTTATTTTAGGGAAAGTATAGAAATCATTAGGGCTTAGGTTGGGGCTGTACGGCGGATGGTCTAATAATTCTATGTTTTCTTGCTCTAAAAACTCTTTTGTTCTGTGCGCGGTGTGAGAACTCGCATTGTCGTGATGGAGGATGATGCGGCGGTTGCAGTTCTCTTTACGGAGTTCAGAAACGACTTGTGGCAAACAAATGCTAGCATACCATTCTGCATTAACCGTTCTTTGTCCCTCAAGAGGAATAGTCGTAACATGGCCGGTTTTGGAGACAAACGTGGCCACCATTTTTTTTGCAACACTCCGTGAACGAACAATTTTTGTTGGCTTTAACTCATTTTCGAACACCCAAACTCGTGACTGGTTTTATTGTTTCGGGTTCGTACGCGTATATCCAGGATTCGTCACCTGATACAATGTTGTATAGGTACAGCATTTGAGGATCCTGCGTGGAATCTTTCGAGAGTTCTGACGCACCAAGTAACGCGAGCCGCTTTTTGCTCTTCACAGAGCGAATGCGGTATAATAAATAAATAAATGGTATTCGATTTTTAAAACCAAGGAGTTTTCAATTAAAAAGATTTTAATATGACAGGAACAGTGGAAATATTGCATTCCCGATACTTTTAGTGCAGCCTAGTACGAATGCACCGGACGTCTTATCCTTTAGGCCCCGACTACTTCTTTACCTTTGAAATCATATTATATTATTGTAAGACTGCTCCGCGACAAAATAGACACGATAGGGGTTCTTATCCAGTCGAGTCAGCCAGTACTCTGTAACTGACACGCGAGTGATTACGCATTTTATTTTTATTTTACCAGTTCGAGTTTTATTAAATACTAGCGACCCGCCCTCGCTTCGCTTCGGAAACATTAAAAGACACAGGAAACCAAAAAATAAAAATAAAAAAAATAAAATAAAAAGTAGCCTATGTTCATCAGGGACAATGTCGGCTTCTAATGGAAAAAGAATTTTTCAAATCGGTCCAGTAGTTTCGGAGCCTATTCGAAACAAACAAACAAACAAATCTTTCCTCTTTATAATATGTTATTATTAAATTAAATAAAACCAATGTAATTCATGCATTGTGAATTCGTGAACACTTAGTATAAAACTTTGATGCCAGTCTACGGGATTTGAAGATCGGAAAGCTCCGTCACATTGCGAGTACAAAAGCAGCCTTCTGTTTTAGGTCATAAATATTTGTTCATATTGTTACGCCGGTAAGAGTAACGCCATCTATCGCCGAATAGTCGAACGAATATCGAAGGATCTAGTAGGCACGCGTGAGCAAATTCTTAACGTGAGGCAGCTAATCGAGAAGGGTCGCGAATACAACGTTCCATTCATCATATGTTTCATCGACTACAGCAAGGCTTTTGATTGTGTCAACTGGAGTTCCTTGTGGAAGGTATTGAATGTTCTTGGTGTACCCAATCATCTGATAGTGCTGGTACAGAGCCTGTATATCTGCAGTCAGGGAGTTGTCAGAATCGATGAAGCTGTGTCCCAACCGTTCTGTTTTGGAAAAGGTGTCCGGCAAGGTTGCATACTGTCACCTATACTTTTTAATGCATATGGAGAGTACATCATGCGGCAGACTTGTGAAGATTGGTCGGGAGGTGTGCGCATTGGTGGAGCTCATATTACAAATCTCCGATATGCCGATGACACGACCCTGCTAGCTGCAGACGAATCTGAAATGTCTCTTTTCTTCAGCAAAATGGAACGTATCAGCAACAGCCTAGGCCTCTCCATAAATAAATCAAAAACGAAATTAATGGTGGTGGATCGTGCAAATGTTCTAAGATTGAGTGGGGCGCTTGGATTGGAGGTTGTAGACAAATTCGTGTATCTCGGGTCCTGCATCAGCAACAAAGGCTCGTGTGAAACTGACGTGCGCCGACGTATCGGAATGGCTAAAAGTTCGATGTCTCAGCTACAGAAGATCTGGAAGAATAGAGGATAGGCCTGAAAACTAAAACCAGACTGGTGCGTACTCTTGTTTTCTCTATCTTCTTGTATGGAGCTGAGACATGGACGTTGAAAGCAGCAGACCGAATGCGCATCGATGCTTTCGAAATGTGGTGTTGGAGACGCATGCTAAGAATTCCGTGGACAGCCTTCCGGACTAACGTGTCGATATTGAAGCAACTGGGCATCAAAATCAGACTGTCTACTGTATGTCTGAAGCGGATCCTCGAATATTTTGGTCACATTGCGAGGAAAGACGGCGATAACCTGGAAAAACTTATGATCACAGGGAAAGTTGAAGGCAACAGATCTAGAGGCCGCAGCCCGACTCGTTGGTCCGATCAGATCCGCACCACTTTGGACAGTACAGTGTACAGCGCGCTGCATGACGCCGCGGACAGTGGAAAGTGGAAAAACATCTTAAGATTGAAACTCATGGGTGATGGTGGTCACGACCCTCAGACATGAGGAACACGATTCGAGGAGGAGGAGTAGCACCTAGAACGCTCGAGAAGTACAACGCTATCTATTGTCAGATATCAGAAACAATACTAGAGATGTGTGGAATATTCTCGATAATTCTAGGGATGAGGTATCGAATATAAAATCGTTGCAGATACAGCACGCAGTCAGTCAGTAATCGGAACTACTCGAAGCGAAACAACGAATTGAGAATTTTAAAGTGTTTGTTGTGTGTTTTAAGTGTTCTAAGTGTTGAATACAGTTTTTAAGTTGTACTTTGGTGAAATTTTATTTATTCCGAGCCCCAGCGCGTAACAATATCCATTTAAAAAATAACTGTACTACGTTTGTTAAATATGAACCGTAGTCAGCTTACGGTCTCGGCAATACCTTAATCCGTGTCCGTTTCTTTGTTCTAGTGATTACCGACTCTTGACTACTGTAGAAATGCGTTTGCATGACTCTCAGTATAAGCTCGTTATAAGATACCTTTATGAAAATACGTTCGGCATTCAGATTCTCAGCGTTCTTGTCCATCTTCTTCTTAGTTGGTCTCTTCATTGCTGAAGGCGCTATGCTTCTCCACGTTTTCCTGTTCTCAGCGTTCCTTATAGCTTCGGTCAATGGCAGGCCCGTGAGCATCTTTACCAGAGCTGATTAGCTAGTAATCTAACCCATAACGAAACCGGCACCCAAAACGAGAAATTCCCAGCTATGCCCGGTAGACCGTGTAACGTTTCTTGAAGTGAAAACTTTTTTGATAGCGTTCTGAATTGAAACTCGATGAAACGAAAAAGCGACACTAAAAAGAGACAAACATATACATCTATTAAATTCAGCTAGTCAGCCAATGGCATATAATACTTCTGAAAGTTTCCTTTCTACTTAGATATAAATTTAAATAGAATTCATAAAAAGAGACAAATGTATATAGGACTTAACCTGCGAGTGAACGAGACAGAATGTTTATGAAGGGTCTGCTTCGAACGCACGCTAACACATACGATCTTTTATTATAAAAAAACGTGTGGTGTCGTGGGACACCGGATAGGAACGAAGTTCCATATAAAAAAAAAAAAGAATTACGAGAAAAAATCGCGCGGTGAAATATCGCTGTGCGGAAAACAAGGCCTTATTCCACGGACTTTTTCTTACGGTTTTTACTATCACATTTTTTTCAGTTCGGTCGCGCAGCAAAATCCCTATTGCCTCCAAGCCTGGACTTCGTTCCAAAAGGTGTCTTTTAATTTTAAAAATCTAGCTCACATATCGATTCCAGATTCTGATGATCTTAGTGTAAGTGTTCCTTTAATTAGAAACTACAGTAACACGATTTACATTTTCAGCTCAAAGGCTAAAGTTCTCTGCTCTGAGAACTGAAACAGAGTAATAATTTTAACGTTTAAGTCATAAAGCGCAGCCGAAACGGTACGAGGTGCGGTCCGGAGCCCTGTTTACGATGGTCTAATCGTGGAAAAGCAGGTACCAATCAGCACAAAAATAGAAGCATTTCCGATGTAGTTTGGACCAAGTTACGAGCTTACGACAGTTAAGCGTTATTTTCCAAGATTCATTTAGGTTTTTTTTATTGCTTAGATGGGTGGACGAGCTCACAGCCCACCTGGTGTTAAGTGGTTACTGGAGCCCATAGACATCTACAATGTAAATGCGCCACCCACCTTGAGATATAAGTTCTAAGGTCTCAGTATAGTTACAACGGCTACCCCACCCTTCAAACCGAAACGCATTACTGCTTCACGGGTGGTAGTACCTACCCGTGTGGTCTCACAAGAGGTACTACCACCAGTGATGTTGTGTGTGTGTGCACATAACGTTTTACCGCTTGTTTTATTAATTTTGGAAAATAATATCATTAATCTGTTATTTCTCGGATTTCTTTTAGTCGTACCACGTCGTTCCACATTATACTTTTGTATAAGTATTGATATTGTTTTCTATATGTTAGAATAAATGAAACATCGCGCCTTTGATTTTACACGTTTGCTGTTCTAGATTATTACTCTTAGAGTAATTAGAGGGTTGCAAAGATATTAGGGAAAACGAGATGACATTGTTCGATGAAAATATTTAAAGAATTAATCTAATAGTGATGAAACCAAATATAGCCTCCTAGGTTCTGTTATGTAGCCACCAGATTAATCATCATCGTAGTTTCACGTCAATTTGTTTACCAAAATATCGCGAAGATACAATAATTAGAATCGGATGATCCAGTTAATTAATAACTACCCTCCATTGACCTTTTTTGTGTGATAAAAATGAAGTAAATGAAGCCCACGTGGCGTTTAAGTTGGTTGATTGTTTTTATAATCTTCTAGCATACTTTAATGTTTCGATACTCAAAATGAATACGTATATAGGATATGTTCACAAACGACTTCCAACATGAAGGACAACTTCCAACAATTATATAATAAATTAAGAAGCTCTGGTACTATTCCTGGTAGGGCGTATCATGGGCATGCTCTACTGCATAACCGCATACAGCTCGTATCCTAGAGCACATTCAGGGTTATGGACTGTGTCACTTACGACCAGAGCGCTTGACGACATTTTATGACAATAAACGCAAAGTAAGGAAGGTGGAAGGTGAAGGTGGTGGAAGAATAGTGGAAGGACGTCTTGTGAGTCAGCATGGGTAGGTACCACCACCCTACCTATTTCCGCCGTGAAGCAGTAATGCGTTTCGGTTTGAAGAGTAGGGAAGCCGTTGTGCTCTTAAAATTGAGACTTTAGAACTCATGTCTCAAGGTGGGTGGCAGCATTTACGTTGTAGAAGTCTATGGGCTCCAGTAACCACTTAACACAAGGCGGACCGTGAACGCCAGACTGCCAGCGCGATACCTGATAGATGACGATGAATACTTCTCTATGAACTATTAAAATCGAAACCGCTACCAAAATCGCTGGCGCTCGTCGCTTGCACCAGCCCCGAAAGACTACGCCCAGTTGAGGCAGAAGGTGCGGTCTGCATACAATGTCGGTAATGGATTGCTTTTGTACAATATACCTGCGCTTCACACAACAACTGAATATATTGAGCAAATAAATTATATTGTTTTCTTTTATTGAAATACTGTTATGGAAATTACATTAGTCGTCGTACTAATTCAGTTATTGGTTATGGCATAATAAAAGTATGAGTTTCAGTAGTCAAAATGAGAATAAGTATTCCCTACCTTGATTCCTCTACGCCAGGAGTAAATGGAGGTGGAAAAATTGGTAGAGTCGAAATGATTCGTGAGATGATGTAGATCTCACTGTCGTGGCGTGCAACCTCTTTGATAGGACATAACGATATAGACAAGACTAAGACAGACACTTGATAACAATTAAAAAATAAAGAGAGAAATGGAACGAGGGCGGACGTGACTAGCGGCAGGCGGTACTTTTTTTGACTTCCTAAAAGACGGACACGAACCAGACGACAAGGAACGAATTGACCGTTCTCGTATGGACATAAAATAGACAACAAAAGAACGAACTGGCCGTACACTTTTTCGGCCACTCAGAATGATTTTTTTTCTTTTTATATATATATATGAAGGATTACCGGTGGCTCTGAGACCTTTCCAGTTTCACCAGGACAGGTGGGCGAGCAAAGGCTCAGCCAGGAGGGGTGGGATTTGCTAACAGCTACCCGAGCGCCTCCGAAGGAGACCTAACAACTCAAGGGCAGTTGCTTCGCGAATGAATCTACTACCGAATTGGAATCGCGGTCATCTGTATAAGTAAAGTTGATGTGTTCACGTTCACAGTTATATAAACTCCGAAACTACAGAGCCATTTTCGATGAAGTTTTTAAGAAATATTTCATAAGGTTCTGAAGGTTGATTCTGTGAATTTTGATGGCTATCGAATTAATGTCAACTCAAAGATACGCCATTCAGGCGTAAGTACCGGCTTTGACTAGGACATTATAAGCATTATTTTATTCTATTATTAAAACTGATTTTCGTTTACGTCACCACTTACAAAGCTCCGAAAATGATTTACTGTAAAAGCAGTATTAATTGTCTACAGTTGAAAAAAACCGGAGAAAACACCAAATTACGAAGGAAATAACAAACAACATTAACCTATTCAATTCCAAGATTTTCTTTACGTTGCGGCCTCAAGAAATATTTTCGTTCTAAAACATAAAGAACATTGCGTCTACGCTAATAAATAAAAAAACGCTATCCCATCAGATTAAATAAAATATACTCACGAGCACAAACAAATTAAAATGTACGAAATAAAATGATTTCATACATTATGTACGTAAATGTGTAAGCGATATTATTTAATTTGTCAAGGCAATATAGCGCTGAGTGTTTCTTGATGGGTGCGCCTTTACGACCTCACCTAGCGTTCTCATTATGAGTGTTCATTTCAGTAATGTGGATTCCGCGTGGATTTCATTTCTTTTATTTTGGAATTTGTTACCTGATTTTTTACCGTACTCACCCTTAAAGACGTAGTATATATACGGATTAGCTTACAAAATTTGTTTGTACCCTCACTTGATGTACATAATATATTTGTATACATTGGCTGATTAACTAAGTTATTAGCTATTAGTCAACCAAAGGTAGTGCTGAAGTCGTCGTTGCCTAAAAGATAAGACGTCCGGTGCATTCGTGTTGAAGCGATGCACCGGTGTTCGAATCTCGCAGGCGGGTACCAATTTTTCTATTGAAATACGTACTCAACAAATGTTCACGATTGACTTCCACGGTGAAGGAATAACATCGTGTAATAAAAGTGAAACCCGCAAAATTATAATTTGCGTAATTACTGGTGGTAGGACCTGTTGTGAGTCCGCGCGGGTAGGTGCCACCGCCCTGCCTATTTCTGCCGTGAAGCAGTAATGCGTTTCGGTTTGAAGGGTGGGGCAGCCGTTGTAACTATACTGAGACCTTACAACTTATATCTCAAGGTGGGTGGCGCATTTACGTTGTAGATGTCTATGGGCTCCAGTAACCACTTAACACCAGGTGGGCTGTGAGCTCGTCCAATCATCTAAGCAATAAAAAAAAAAAGAGAAAATAATATTTGGCGCATTGAAACATGCATTGAATACACAAATACATACATATAATATATATTCGAGAGGTGAAATTTGATTCGTGAGGTGATATTTGGTTTATGCTACCAGCCTTCTGGGCACGCTGCCGAGTGACGACGGCTTGGCACAGTTATATTTTTTGTAAATATTTTGTAAAATAGCGATTATTTTGTAAATATTTCTGTTCTTAGAAGAAAAAAACTAGCCCTTTTTGGAACGAAACTCCTTATGGGACGATGCGGAGGGGTACCCTAACCAGAAAAAAGCGTCCGTAACGTAAGATTTTTATTAGTAATGCACACAGTGTACGACTTAACTTTGTAATAACGTACAAAAAATAACATAATTTTTTATCATTAATTGACCACGATCTCAGAGCGTTCGTTTGCGCAATACACTAACTCTTATGTAAACAACCGTGAATCAAGTGTACCACAATAAGTTCGCACGTTACCGAATGACCGTGGGTTGTTGCGAAACCTCCAGCTTTATTTTCTTTATACCTCGAATAGAACTTAAAATTAATATTTTAATAATAAGGAACCTCGTTCCTATCCGGTGTTCCATCATACCACACATCCTTTTTTTTAAATCTAACATTTCACCCATGAGCGACTTTCAAACTTTAAAACTCACTTGTCGCGGTCGCTGCGGAGGGCGAGTGACGTCAGAAGCCTCCCGAATACCAATTCTAAACGAAAACGATAGCCTAGCAACCAAATAACAGATTCGCTTTCGTATAATCAAGAGAGAGATACATCAGTCGCTTAAAAATTGTGAAACGATCGCTACGCTTTGCAATTTGGAAACAAAGGGGCAGTTTTTTTTTCGACAACAGTGCTTCAACGCGTCTTGTTTGCAACGGCCACAGCTAAATTCGACTTTTCAATTTGAAAATGAAAATGGATCGATAAATTGCGACCTTAGCGTTTAGAATGTTTTATATCGATTAAAGTTTTAGCGGCACGACGCGGCACAGGTGAGAATTCGTCTTCATCCATTTTGACAGATTCGGTGGTGCAGTATTTAGCGGCCCTTGCTGTTGCGCCAAGGGTCGTGGGTTCGATTCCCACATCGGGCAAACATTTGGGGGATGAAACAGTTTGTTTCCTCTTTGTCTGGGTGCTTATTATCTATGTATATATGCATATTATTATGTTTTAACTTATATAAATATTTATGTCATGTCTCTGGTACACATAACACAGGGAATCATAGCTTAGGTCCGGATGACTGTGCGTAATTTATTCCCAGTTATTATTATCAATAGTGACCGAATTCGTGAAATACTCTAAAATTTTACGGTTAACTAATATTAAGATACGAAAAACGTCTAAGTTAAGGCTTCCCCGGTCACCGTTCTCGTCGAAACCGTCGCTTGCGACGAAGGGCTCGATGAGTGAATTAACCTATAGACACAGCCCACTGAGTTTCTGGCCGGATCTTCTCAGTGGGTCGCGTTTCCGATCCGGTGGTAGATTCTGCGAAGCACTGTTCTTGCTAGGGCCAGTGTTAGCAACACTCCTAGTTTGAGCCCCGTGAACTCACGTACACGTCAAGGAGAAGCTGAAATAACTTCTCAAGGCATAGGTAGGAAAAAAAGGCTTCATACCTTAGTTAGATAATTAGATTCGATTTTGGGAAGAGCGGAGTCTCCTAACAAAGGCATTATTTTCCTAAAAGGAGGCTTCAATTACTAACTGATAAGGACCAATTATGTGGATCAATAAACTTGCTTTTTTTTCATTTTTCATAATCGATTCTTCATTGGTGGTAGCACGCATTTTAAGTCCACACGGGTAGATACCATCGTCTCGTCTACTGCTACAGCAAAACGGTCATGCCCTCAAAAACCGTGACACAATCCTATTGAGACTTTAACCTCATGTCTCAAGGTGAGTGGTGTCGTGACGGGGATTATCAGCTCCGATAAGCAGTACGAGTTACAGTTCTACAGTTCCTTGAAGAAGAAGAAGATTTTGAAACAGTTCTCATTATCAAATGCGTAATTTATTTTGGGAGATTTCAATATATGGAGTGCTTGTATATACATATATTGTATGTACATATATTGCGAATTATGAAAACAGTTAATGTTTTCTATAATCTTTATCTATACTAATATTATAAGGAGGAAATATTTGTTTTTTTTGTTTGTATTGAATAGGCTCCAAAACTAATGAACCGATTTGAAAAATTATTTCACTGTTTGGAAGCTACACTATTCCCGAGTGACATAGACTATCATCTTTTTTGAAAAAAATTAGGGATCCTCACTAAAACTCCAATAATGTAACCCAAGGTGTAAAAAAATTACCTAAAATATTCTTCACATCCTGCGAAAACTATTCATAATAGAATAAAATAATGCACTACGACTTTGTAGAACCCATTATTATTTACAAAAAGTGTCGCCTCAGCATATGTCTAACTATTATAGTTATGCCGCAATAAGTGTTTTTTTTTTATTTAAAAAAATAAAACAACGTCAAATATCGTTGAATTTATAGTTAAAGACCCGAGCGCAGCCGGAGCGGGCCGCTAGTTTCATTATATTTCTGTCGGTGCAATCAATTAAGGGTGAACACAAACGTTAAACTAAAGTGTTCAACCTACATCTCATATGCAATAAGTTTAACTGTAACTAATGTATTTGGCGAGGCGACGCGAGCCGTATACTTTGAAAGCTCATAAAAAAATAGTTTGTCAGATTATGAGCGAACCCATAAAGATTGTACAGGAAATGTTTCGTCGGAGTACACCGATTCCGAACTCATAAATATCTAAATGCGAATGCGAACATGTGTACATTCACAACGATGAATAGCACACAATCTTTCAATAATATCAAAGAAAAATCTCGATTTCAGTGTTAAAATTGCGACTATAGGAAAAATATTTCAACAAGTAGGTCCACAGATATAGTCCACTGAATTTTTCGCCAGATCTTTGGTCGGCAGATGCTTGGCTGTGACCGTAGCATTGATGACGTCCATAGCCGACGGTAACTATTCACCATCAGATCGGTCTTATGGCCGTCGGCCAACAAGGGCAATAAAAAGTGAATCGCGATTTCGATCCGGTGGTAGATTCCGCAAAGTTCTTGCTAGAGCAGATGTCAGCAATGCCCCGTGAGCTCGGCTACATGTTCGGTGAAGCTAACCCTTCGAGGCTACTAGGAATAGGTAGGTAAAAAAAAGAGTAGATCTTTGTGGGTACAGTGCTTGTAAAGCGGCTGACTTTGAGCTTTTAGACCTCCTCTGGAGGCTCTCGGGCAGTTGTTGCCTAACCTTCTGGGTGAGCCCTCGAGTTTTCCGTTCATCTCAGCTAGGTGTCAAGGTCTTTCGATCAGCCAAGTTCCTTCCACCCCAAAAATATGTTGTGGATCATTTCCTAATTAAACAAAATCCAATCAAAATTAATTTAATCAATTGTAATAAAGTTTTGCTGACTTTTTCTTTAATTAACTAGAATATTTGTAATTTTATTATTTAAGTGAAATTATTCCATTCTGGGTTTCATAGATTATTTAAAATTTTTCTTTATATTACTATTAAATTATTCTTATTTTTAATTTCATTGTCAATTTCTCGATGTTCTAAAGTGTTGATCGCTTTGTTGGTACAATTAATTAAATAAATAAATAAATAAAGGTTCGGTACTCTGACTCTGGGTTTCGTCGGAGTTTGGGATGTGGTCGCTCATAATGGGCCTTATCGGAAGGCTCACTCAAAGAGCAATGCTCGAAGAGGGCTGTGCTCGAAGTTTCCCTACGAGATGAGGATACCGGAATGAGGAGATTCGCTGGAAACCCATGGTAATATAGCCCAAAGGATTACGAGCTTAAAGTGGCAGTGGGCAAGGCACATTAAACAGATGGCCACAGGGTCCGAAAAGAGCTTGGGTGGCGACCGCGTACCGGAAGACGTAGCGTGGGCCTCCCACAAGATGGACCGTCGACCTTTTGAAGGTTGGGGGAATTCGCTGGATGCAAGCAACGCAGGACTGGTCGTTGTGGTCAGACACGAGGGAGGTACAGCAATGGACTTCTATGGGCTGAAAGAATATATACGTTCTCTATAGACTCCGAAACCCTGGACTTATTTTGATGAAATTTTCACGAAATCTTTAGAATGGTTTAGGTCCTATGTGTTATAGTATGGTAGCAATCGTTTGAAAGTCAAATCAAAGATCGACCCGTAAAGCGAGACGGCTTTGACCAGATTGTTTGTCTAGAGTGGATCGCAGAAGCACCAATTCCTATGTTGAAGTTCGTATATCGTAATTACAATACCAAGCTAATAAGAAATTTATTACATATCTTGAGAATTCTAGCAAAGGTACATAAGTACAGTATCAATCACGGAATCAATACAGTATTTTATTACTTATGTACTAGTACTTATGTATATGATTCGCTGATCTGTAAAGGATATTTGCTTCCTACATAAACAATATCCATTCGCCCCTACTTTCCGTGTCTCTTGAGGTGCGAAATTCGGCTGATTCTATCTTTCATTTTATTTGGTTTTAGCGCTGATATAAATAATAAAATAACTATAAAGATGTGCTTACAGTGCATTTATTGTTGAAGACTGAAGGGCTTAGAGCGCGATGTGATAATATACGCCCATTTTTGAGATTTGCGTTTGGAATCTCAATTTCATTATAATTACGACTTTATGTTTTTCAAGTTAGACGCCATACTACGGAGCCAAGTGCACATGATTGGACTATACACAGAAAATGATATAAAATTGATAATATTTGTTTATATATGTTTTTATATGTATATATTTATATATATCTATATATTTATGTATATGTATTTATTTAAGTACTATATATTATGTATGTTATATATACACATAATATATGTTTAAGTAATATCCCCTTCACACTACACCTACCAAGCTTCATCTCTGCACTCCCCTAAGGTAGACTGTTAGAGAATGCCTATGGAATTAAGTCCGCCTTTATACTTTCTAGTATAAGAAGTTATAAATAAATAAATAAATAAATAAAATGTGTTCATTTATCAATTATTTTAATTTTGTTATTGTATTAATTATATTTATGTTAAGTTTACCTATATATAATTAACTAGCGACCCGCCCTCGCTTCGCTTCGGAAACATTAAAACACACATGAAACAAACAAAAAAAAAATTAAAAAAAAATTAAAAAAGTAGCCTATGTTCATCAGGGACAATGTCGGCTTCTAATGGAAAAATAATTTTTCAAATCGGTCCAGTAGTTTCGGAGCCTATTCGAAACAAACAAACAAACAAATCTTTCCTCTTTATAATATTAGTATAGATGTAATTATACATAGTATAAACTTACTATAACTAATATTATTAAAAAAATATTTCAAATAAAATACATGAATCAAAACCTGTATGAAAATGCTCACGAATAAACGTTACCAGACAAACAAAATAAATGAAAACCGACACATCTAATTTTGGTTCCATTGATTTTGTTTTCGTAGCTCACGTCTGTTTGTTTTATTAATTGTACTCTGTTCATAGTATATTTTTTCAATTATTACTGTTTTTCTTAACTATGTATTTTACACTTACATATATGTTATATTATACATTACATATAAGTTTGTATGGGTTAGAAATTTAGGACTTTTTTTTAAGCCTATTATACTATGTAACTAAGCATGTAACACTAACATTAGTAGCTAGAAGAATATCGTACACCTGTATCATCTGTTAAATAAGCAAGTTTACTGGTGGTAGGACCTCTTGTGAGTCCGCGCGGGTAGGTACCACCACCCTGCCTAATTCTGTCGTGAAGCAGCAATGCGTTTCGGTTTGAAGGGCGGGGCAGCCGTTGTAACTATACTGAGACCTTAGAACTTATATCTCAAGGTGGGTGGCGCATGTACATTGTTAGATGTCTATGGACTCTAGTAACCACTTAGCACCAGGTGAGCTGTGAGCTCGTTCACCCATCTAAGCAATAAAAAAAAGTAACACGGATCTTTGCTCTAACATCTAAGTTTAAGCAATTTGACTAGGGTTGTCGCTGTTTGATTTATTTCTCCTAATTTATAGCGATGTCACGTGTTACCGGGTTGCGTTAATCATGGATTATCACCTTCAGTCACGGCATATTGTTACGAAGCCTTGCTCCAACGATTACGATAGTGCTATCGAATTTCAATGCATCACTCTACATGTGCATGACTTTTATCGGGTAGATAAATCTTTTTTTTTTTATCTAAGTCATAAAATGTACGCTATTATGTTCGAGTGCTCGGAAATCTGGGAAAAGAACGTAGCTTTTTAGGTGGGCGTTTTAACGAGTTTTCTCTTCAACTATTCTCAATCTGCTTACTGGTGGTAGGACCTCTTGTGAGTCCGCACGGGTAGGTACCACCGCCCCGCCTATTTCTGCCGTGAAGCAGTAATGCGTTTCGGTTTGAAGGGTGTGGCAGCCGTTGTAACTATACTGAGACCTTAGAAACTTGTATCTCAAGGCGGGTGACGCATTTACGTTGTAGATGTCTATGGACTCCGGTAACTACTTAACACCAGGTGGGCTGTGAGCACGTCTAACCACCGAAGCAATAGTTAAAAAAAAACATTTTTTCGCTCATTAATTTTAAAATGGATAATGTTTGAGACGGATTTCGCGATTCGCTTACGTAAATAAAATTACTTTTCCGATATGATCGTGGATGACCAGGTCACTCGTTCGTGTGACCAAAAGAACTGTAAAGTATTGGACACGTCGAAAATGATGACAATAAAAAAAGAGAGACTATACTGATAATGCTAACATTATTAAAGCACAGCTGATTTTAAAGGTACGGAAGGTTTTGGATGTACACGTACCGCCACAAATAGAGAGAGATGGAGAAGTCTCTCAAAAGCCGCAGACATACATAACCACGACCACTCCGCTAGGAGTGTACGACTGAGAAGAAGAAGATTTTAAAAGTCTTCTAATCTTGAAGACCTATTGACCAAACCTTTATGTTGGTCAATATCGTCTCCGTGTTATAACGGTATTTTACATTACGATATCGTGGTTTATGGTAGTCATAAGGCCCTTCACATTGACAGATAAGCCCATAGTCTATTTAGCCTTTTTGTAATTACTGAAGCCCACGACTTGTAGCCATTGCCACGATAAGTACTAAACAAAAGCCGCCCTGGTCTAAAAGATAAGACGTTCGGTTATAACCGATGCGACTATGCCAATGTTCAAATCCCGCAGGCAGGTACAAATTTTTCGCGGCAATACGCACTCAATTTGTGTTGACGAATGAACGTCTTGTAGATAAAGAACGCGACGTCGTGTCCAAAAAAAATCAAAGCCACCAAAATCTATAGCGTAGTTGCTGATGGCAATCTAGTTTAATGTACCTGTTAAAGCTTAAACAGTTCAATTGAGGTTTCTGCCTCTTCTTCCTCATCGTAAGCAATGTTTTCGTGCTGGTTTCTATGAGACCCGGTAATAAACATTTGAACACCATGCTAGCTATGATCTTGTTCGCCTCACAAAGCACAAAAAATATTTACGATGCGGCTCTAGGACTTATACTTTAGGGTAGGAAAATATAATAGATGAGGTAACTCCTGCTATGATCGAATGCCAGATGTACCATTATCAACCATTCGATTTCTCTAGCCTTAAAACCATATTACAGTAATGATATTCATTGGTTTATCAAGAAAAAGTCATGTTAAGAAGATATCAATTGGAATGTTTTCAGAATCTTCTAGAACCAGCAGTCACTGCGATCTATCATGGACGACCGCACTGTGGACTTGATCTTCGGAGGCTCTCTCAAGTCTCTTCCACCAGTCAGCTCCAAGATCGTGAGAATATTCACCAGCTCCACGTTTACTGGTAAGCGTATGGCTTTGAATGTTAATTTAGACTACTGTACCACAGAGTGTGCCTAGTGGTCAGGGTGAGAGACGTCTTATTGTGATCTGCATCTCTTTATTAGAGAATCCTACCTTGGGGCTGTGGAATATAGAAGGTTTTTTTGTTCTTGTTTTAACCGAATTAAAAAATAGAAGGTTTTCAATTCCTCCAAATTATTCTTAAGGTGAGCTGATTTTGTTTATCCTTTATTTGAAAGATGGTACTTCTTGCATGGTCGTAAAATTATATTAAAACCTTACAAGTAGTTTTTGAGTTATCCTTAATTATGCTTTTTTTTAATTTATTGCTCAGATTGGTGGCGGAGCTTACCGCCCACCTGGTGTTAAGTGATCACCGGAGCCCATAGACATCTAGAACGTAAATGCCGCCACTTACCTTGAGAAATGAGTTCTAAGGTCTCAGTTTTTACAGTACAACGGCTGCCCCACCCTTCAAACCGAAACGCATTACTGCTTCACGGCAGGAATAGGCAGGGTGGTGTTACCTACTTGTGCGGACTCACAAGACATACCACCAGCAAATTTTTAATTGACTTGGACTAGACTTGATGATTCTCATTATATATTCATGGTATTTCATTTTTGTTAAAAATTATTATATACTATTATGTTAACGTCTGATTTGTCGCTTTAAGTTCTGACGGCACCATATAGAGTTCAGATCCCAAGCAAATACAGTGCAAATCTTCTAGAAGATGTACAATATATTTGTTTCTTTGTAGTTTTGTTTTTCAGGTGTAATTTTATCGAGTTTGTAATCAGTTCTAAAGGGATTTGTAATTCAAAAAGACCACGACCACTCTGAGTCGGGATTATCAGTAAAATCTACGCTGTTATATTTAGGACCTCTCCCGTCGCCTTATGTAAATAAAAAAATAAAAATAAATAGAAACTTCAGTTTCAGAACAAAGAACACATTTTTCAAGTTTCAAATCTTCATTAACCGAAGTGTCTGAACATTAAACCGCATCTATAAATATGCTAAGCTATAAAACGCTCGAGTATCAGTAGGTGGGTCATGGGGAGACGGGGAAGTGGGGGGTTGGGGGGTGGGGTCGAAACGAACAACTTTTAATTAACGATGGTATCGGATAGTGGCTTCAATAGCTTTGCAAATTTTTATATTCGCATATTTTTAATGTTGCTTCGCACCTTTGGGTGGGTTTAGATTTTTGGTTGTGGATTTAAAATGTCTTTCAGCTATTTTGGGTTCTTCAATTCATCACAGATCTGCCTTAGCGTTTTAGAATAAAACTTCTTTACGAAACTAATTTAGATTTATTCAACGTTGCTTGTCGAATTTCGCCTGCGAATTGTTTTGGTTTTGCTATTATATTACATAACTTCATTGAAAGTTTTTATGTGATAATAAGATAAACAACAAACACGCCGATATTGGATCAAGTTAACCATTAATTTCAACTCGCAAGCCTCGCACTGATATTAAATGCATTGAATTCAATTTCGCGCAAACAATGCTTCAGCCGTATGCGAAGAATTTTCCTTTTGTAATTACCTACTTCCACTATAACTTTATAGTTGGCGCATAGGGCTCGCGTGACGATGGATCGTGTCTATCTGTGACCCGTTGAGGGTGAAATAGTGTGGGCGCACCCTAATAGCTGTTTAGCGAGCTAGGTTATACTCTACAATGTCTTTCCGCTGGGACGCATTTAGGGGTTTCATAAAGTCAAAACCCCCCAAATTTAAACACGTTTGTATTCACTAATACGGTAGTTATCAATTATCGTGTTGTAAGCATAAATTAATTGGTTCCAGTTGGTGGGATCATGAAGTTTACCGCAAATTTGGGCTTTTTGAAAGATGAAATGTGACAATGCCTATCACAATGTGTCTATCTAAGCGGGAATCTAAATCCCGACATTGCACTGAATGTGTCCGTTAACCCTTTACTCAGACCTCCAAATACCGTCAATAGATAGAAAACACATCAGTACCGACGCCATAAGTACATCCACAAATTTAATAATTGATATTAAAAGTTTGCTAGCAACGTTATAACGAGATATTTATTCAAGCCTTCATCGAGGTCGAGTTTGGATAATTGCAAATATACATCCGCAAAGGAACACGATTCATTATGTCCAGTGTCTGCGGGTTCGGGTAATGACGGTTAACCGGAGATGATCCGTGGGTTCGACCGCTAGTTTACGCGTATGGTATATATAGTACCTGTTGTACCTTCTGACTATCGACCCACTCGGTCCCGTACAAGGGATTCACGAAATTGTGCTATAAAAAGGATTAAGACATCGTGGCCTAAAGGTTAAGGCGTCTGGTGCATTTGTATGTAGTGATGCATCGATGTTCGAATCCCGCCGGCAGGTACCAATTTTTCCAATGAAATACGTACTTAACAAATGTTCACGATTGACTTTCACGGTGAAGGAATAATATCGGGTAATAAAAATCAAACCTGCAAAATTATAGTTTGCGTAATTACTGGTGGTAGGACCTCTTGTGAGTCCGCACGAGTAGGTGTCACCACCATGCACATTTCTGCCGTGAAGTAGTAAGGCGTTTCGGTTTGAAGGGTGGGGCAGCCGTTGTAACTATACTGAGACCTTAGAACTAATATCTCATGGTTGGTGGCGCATTTACGTTGTAGATGTCTATGGGCTCCAGTAACCACTTAACACCAGGTGAGCTGTGAGCTCCTCCACCCACGTAAGCAATAAAAAAAATGGGATCCCTTTCACGGTCTTCTCTGAGCGCTACCTCTTGTTTAAGCGATGTTTAAAAAAGCCCAATACTTTCGACAGCATCTCGGCTAGACTTCAGTGCCTGGTATTGGAAATGCTAACCACTGCTTTCCAAGGCTAGAAGACTAATGATAGATTAAACTTAAGAAAGCATTTTGACAATAAATTTAACCCGACACATTTTTTACTGAGTACGTGGCTATGTTTAGGGTTACCACACACAGCCTTGTTTATGAGTTTAATTGTAGACTCGTGGGCGAGTTCACGGCGAAAAACATCGCACTAATGGAATGAAACGTACAGAGAAATCTTTAAGTGATAAATTTCTATACTAATATACTTATTAGACAAAGCTGAATAGCACTGAAGTTTAGTATAGAAAGGCACACCGGTATCATTTCAAATCGACTATCACTATCACAGTCTTGTTTATCTAATGTCAAAGTCGCTATTTGACTTAACATGATGACCCTATCGCCGCCTCCACACGTTGGCCCCAACATAAGCACCAACGCCACTGGCCCAACGTGTGGCTCTAGAACATAGCATTGGCCCCAACATTGTAGTGATCGTTGGTAGTTGGCCGTCGAGTGTCGGTTTTATCAAAGGTATCTGTGCCAACGTTCGCGATCCGTCCACATATTGGCGCTTTGCTCAGTCCTGTTGCAGCACATGCATGTCGCGATGTCATCCACCATCTCTTTTGACGTGGCTATTTCTTTTTTTTTCAATAACAAATGTGGCCATCAATATAAAAGTAGCCGAACCCACATTTGTTTATATTCAAGCTTATATGACGTATATTGGAATTTATTCAAAATATAATAAATTTTGATGCAAAACCGGCCTATCCATAGTTTCACCCATAGATAACACATAACTTTGTAAACATTATTTTCGCGCGTATTGTTTTTTTGCCTACTCAAATTTAAATTCATGAAAATTCAAACCTAATTGCCTCCATACTAACTGTGGTAAGCTTCACGTTGGCTCTGACGGAAAGGAACTAGTATAACAGCCAACGTGTGGACACTTCACCATTTTAACCGGGGCCAACGTTCGGAGCCGGTGTAAAACATGGAACTGAAATTTCAATTGTAATAGTGCACTAGTGTATACTCGTAGTAGTATGCATTGTTCGATCGTACTACCGGTTTTCGTTTTCGAAAACGGTTTTACTACCCATACTAACCAAACTGGACAGAAAGGCAAGACAGTCGATTACAGGCTGTGCGCCTAAAAAGCACTTGTCGGAACACAGTTTTTTGTTATATTCAAAACTCAAATAAAAATTACGGACGGAAAAAAAGCACGAATCACGTATTTCTATAAAAATCAATGTTTCCTAAATAATTAAAATCCGTTTTGAAGTCGTCGTGGCCTAAACGATAAGATGTCCGGTGCATTCGTATCTAGCGAGGCATCCCGCAGGCGGGTAGCAATTTTTCTAATGAAATACGTACTCAACAAATGCTCACGATTGACTTCCACGGTGAAGGAATAACAGCTTGTGATAAAAATCAAACCCGCAAAATTATAGTTTGCGTAATTACTGGTGCTAGGACCTCTTGCACGTCTGCACGGATAGGTACCACCACCCCGTCTATTTCTGCCGTGAAGCAGTAATGCGTTTCGGTTTGAAGGGTGGGGCAGCCGTTGTAACTTACCTTAGAACCTATATCTCAAGATGGGTGGCGCATTACGTTGTAGATGTCTATGGGCTCCAGTAACCACTTAATACCAAGTGGGCTGTGAGCTCGTTCATCCATCTATGCAATAAAAACTAATAAAAAAACTTTAATAGTAGTATTTCAAATCTTTAACCAAACCTGACTATTCACTTGTGTATATTTGCAGACACCACAATGGAACGAAATACTCTGATGGCCAAATGCTACCCAAGGATCAAAGACTACTGCAGAGAGAAGCACGGATTGGAATTCCAGGTGATTTGAAATCGAAGTTCTCTTTCTATTGTCTAATAAAATAAGAATTTTTATTTTACAGACTAGTTTCACTAGTAAGTGGTATGTTCGGCTTTAAGGACAGTAATGTATTTTACAATCAACCAAAGAATACTCGTTAACGTATTTTTACGCGCTGGGGTTCGGGATAAATAAAATTCTACCGCATTACAAGCTAACACTGTATTTATCGCTTAGAACACACACATAACACCTTAAAATTCTCAGTTCGCTTCTTCGGTTTCGCTTCAGGTGATCCGTTCCCTATTTCGCTTCGAGTAGTTCCGATTACTAACTGACTGCGTGCCATCTCTGTGACGCGTTTCTATAAATTCTATAATATAATATCGGCTATCCGATATCACGTCTGCAGAATATTGCACACAAGTCGAGTATTGTGTTTCCGCTATCTGACAATAGATGGCGTTGTACTTCTCGGGCGTTCTAAATGCTACTAGATCCTTCGATATTCGTTCGATTATTCACCGATAGATAGCGTTATTCTTACCGGCGCGGCGGCGTCACAATATTTTACTAAAAATTAGACGAGATTTTACTGGTGGTAGGACCTCTTATGAGTCCGCGCGGGTGGGTACTACTGCCCTGCCTGTTTCTGCAGCGAAGCAGTAATGCGATTCGGTTTGAAGGGTGGGGCAGCCGTTGTAAGTATACCGAGATCTTAGAACTTATATCTCAAGGTGGGTGGCGCATTTACCACCTCGAGATTTAAGTTCTAAGATCTCAGTATAGTTACAACGGCTACCCCACCCTTCGAACCGAAACGCATTACTGCTTCACGGCGGAAATAGGCGGGGTGGTGGTACCTACCCGTGCGGACTCCCAAGAGGTCCCACCACCAGTGATTACGCAAATTATAATTTTGCGGGTTTTGATTTTTATTACACGATGTTATTCCTTCACCGCGGAAGTCAATCGTGAACATTTGTTGAGTACGTATTTCATTAGAAAAATTGGTACCCGCCTGCGGGATTCGAACACCGATGCATCGCTACATACGAATGCACCGGACGTCTTATCCTTTAGGCCACGACTTCAAAGTCGTTTATTGTTTATTCATTCTGAAATAGTCCATATCATTATATGAGGCCGTCAGCGCAAAAGTGGCCTACGCTTACCATAGTTATTATAGACCAATCAGGTTTAAGTTTTCATGAATTTGAATTTGAGTAGGCGAAAAAACAATACGCGCAAAAATAATGTTTACAAAACCATCTGTTATCTATGGGCGAAACTATGGATAGGGCCGGTTTTGCATCAAAATTTATTATATTTTAAATAAATTGCAATATACATATTTTATAAGCATGATTATAAAAAATTTGAGGTTAGGCCACTTTTGCGCTGACGGCCTCATATATAAACGTAATATTCTGTTAGATACAAAAAGGTTTTTTTTTTTTATTGCTTAGATGGGTGCACGAGCTCACAGCCCACATGGTGTTAAGTGGTTACTGAAGCCCATAGACATCTACAACGTAAATGCGCCACCCACCTGGAGATATAAGTTCTAAGGTCTCAGTATAGGTCACAAAATAATGTTTAACCTGCACCACTGTGCACTGACTTTTGTTATTTATTTTACACAGATATAATAAAGTAAAGAGGTACCTACGTTTGAAACGATACGAGGTCTCTTCCAGCGATTACAATTCAGAGGAACATAGGTTATTGAATTTCAGATTGTTCACAATCACAAAACAAAACAAAATTGTTCCACTCTCAAAGTAAACAAAATACAACATTCATTTAGTGAATTCAATATAAACAGCTGTGGTGTCAGCTAATTAACAATTATTTACAATGGTAATGGGAAAAATTAATATTTTCGATTTGTTTTTTAGTGATAATAGTCTTTTCGTCTTTGTCTTCGCTTTAAATAAAGATTAGACATCATCATCATCATCAGCCTTTATCTGCCCACTGCTGGACATAGACCTATATGTATATAAGATAACATATATATAAGATAAGACGCACGGCCCAAATCGGACGGTTTTCATGTAGTTGACTTGAAGGGTGGGATAGCCGTTGTACTATACTGAGAACTTAGAACTCATATCTCAAGGTGGGTGGCGGCATTTACGTTGTAGATGTCTCAGGGGTAAGGTAACCATTTAACACCAGGCGGGCCGTAGGCTCGTCCAACCATCTAAGCAATAAATAAATAAAATCGTTTAAAGACCAATCGCTACATTTATTTATATATTTATTACACTTTATGTAAAATTTACATTGGCGGACTTAATGCTTAAGGCATTTTCTACTAGTCAACCAAAGATAGTGCAGAGTGAATAGTGGTAGGTGCAATGAAATTTATATTAAGTTACAAATACATACACAAAAAAGTACATACATACACACATACTATATAACCCATGTATTTGATTGAAATTTTTCATAAACCTGCAAGAAGCCGTCGCTATGTACTATAAGTATTTAATTATTTAAGTATTTCTAATCGCTTTGCCGCGAACCGCAACGTTCTGTTAGTAGTGAGAAGGCCGAACTCTTTTTAAAAAAGGATTTATTCGACACTACACAATATTTATAATGAATAACTAATTATAACAAAAGAATTTAAAAATAGTGAGGAAAATTAGTAAACGTCTCACTTCAATGAATATCTGACCCGAACTGCCTGGTATGTTCTCATGAAATCACTGTGAGAGGGCTTATGATGAGTAAGGTGTTTGGTAAGCATTAGTCTATACAGGCTAGGGATATAACAGTTCGCATTTTAGACATTTTTTATAACGACCACCACAATTGTAATAAAAAAGGTGAGTTCTCAAGTGAGTTTTCAAGATAAAAGCCAGATAATGTTTGACCTAATTCAGTGGATCACGACGGTAAGGAAATGAACCGGTTTTCTACGAATTGATTGGAAACCGTTTATTTTCTCAAAATACTATAAAAATTTATGTCTTCCTCTGATCCGAATCTGGTATTTCGTTTTGATTAAGGGTCAGTTTCGATGTGACGTTGGCTCTTCGATTTAAACTCGAGTTTGTCATTCATTCAAGCAAAAAGGGCTACATTGATTTGGATGATATGTATATGGCCCATATGTATATGACCCGGCTGTTTAATATATGTGCTAAAAAAAAACGAGTGTCTTTTTTATTTGCCCTTGTAGGTAGACGAGATTACGGCCCATCTGTTGGTGAGTGGTTACCATTGCTCCTGAACGCCAGGGGCAGAGCCAAGCCGCTTCCTACCATTGAGTACTCTTCGCAAACCTCGTTTGAAGAAGGACATGTCATAGCGCTCGGGGAACAACGTAGAACACCGTGTCTTTTTGGGTGCGTCGACGAGCTCACGGCCCGCCTGGTGTTAAGCTGTTACCGGAGCCCATAGACATCTACAACGTAAATACCACCACCTACCTTGAGATATAAGTTCTAAGGTCTCAGTATAGCTACAATCTTCAAACATGCCACCACCTACCTTGAGATATAAGTTCTAAGGTCTCAGTATAGCTACAGTCTTTAAACCGAAACGCATTACTGCTTCACGGCAGAAATAGGCAGAGTGGTGGTACCTATCCGTGAGGACTCACAAGAGGTCCTACCACCAGTAAGCCAGTGCTTTCTACGTTTTGGTACGAGATTTTACGTAGCAACGGATGTATTAATCGATCAGTAGTTTATAGACCAAAGAGTAATAATAAGTAACCAAAAATCCCGGGAAACTCCAACGCGTTTTATTTTCTACGGATTCCAAATCTTAACTTCTTTAAAATATCGGGTTATGAATGGTATAAATCAAAATCTCTTTCTTTGTTTATTAGTATTTTAGGCGTTCTTAGAGCTTTTGATTATTTGATTTGAAATTTCGGACCTTTTTTTATAAGAATTGTAGACTTTCTCACGGCTCCGATCTTCAGTTTGTCGGAATTCAAATACGTAACAATAAGAATGCATTCACAGAAACATACTGTCTAAATTTCTAGTATATGACCACGTTCCGTATAAGCGCTAGTATAATGAACGATATAACCGTTGTCCAATAACTTGGAGTCCTCAGTCGACTTCACAACACGAGGTGGGTAGTGAAATTCGAATTGCAATTTTAATGGCATAATAACAAAGTACCAAACTAAAATAAAATAAAAATGAGTATATGAAAAATCCTCGTCTTAAATTTCCTTTGACCTATTCCCGGTCATTATTAATCTTTCGATTATCGGAATACCCGATATCCGAACGATTTCAGTGGAAATTCTTAATGTGTGTAAGCTTTCTTGCTCGAGATCCGCTATATGACATTCCGAGAATGATGTTGTCAAGAAATAATCGGTGTTTTATATACATACTAGCTGTACCCGTCCGCTTCGCTGGGCATTTAAAATTAACATTATTATTTCTCACCCCCACAAAGATTCTCATCATTAACGCCCCGCAACTGGTGTAGGGAGTCCAACACTCATATAAATATTAGCCTATCCATTAAGTACATGTATTTTCTACATGGATACCAAGTTTCAAGTCAATCGGATGCATGGTTCAGTAGTTATAACGGAACATCCGTAAAAACCACTATAGATTTATATATTAGTATAAATTTGTTTTTCTGTAGTGACAATTCTTAAGACTACGTAATATAGGCGAAGTAGATATTTGGGAAATATGACTTCAGTTCGGACGCGGCAGAAGTGAAGGCTTCAGAAATGCATTCCAAACTCTCGCAGATTTGACCCTTTCATTTTGTTTTCTTTCTTTTCAGTGTTGTTGTGTTTTTACGAGTATTCTTTCCATTTGATCGCATAACAAACAAAACCATTGCTAAAGCAGTTTTCACTTTAAGAACACAAACACATTCAACTACTCCAAGCTAGGACCTTCCTCTGTGTTATGGATTACCGCTAACACAAAAGATACGAACAAATACACCCAGATACAAAGATAGTAAATTCCGACGGGGAATCAAACTTGGATTTCGTAAAGCAGTACCTACTGAATGACTAACCACCAATTCGAGTTTGATAGCTTATATGGATGAATAGAAAAATTACACTTATTGATAAAGTATAATGGAAGCCCATAGACAACAGGAGCTACACGATTTATTTCAGGCCAGTCTGAGTGAGGTGATCAGAGCATCTATAGACCAACATGTGGAAGTTTTTTTTTTATTGCTTAGATGGGTGGACGAGCTCACAGCCAACCTGGTGTTAAGTGGTTACTGGAGCCCATAGACACCCACAACGTAAATGCGCCACCCATCTTGAGATATAAGTTCTAAGGTCTTAAAGTATAGTTACAACGGATACCCCACCCCTCAAACCGAAACGCATTACTGCTATACAGCAGAAATAGGCAGGGTGGTGGTACCCATCCGCGCGGACTCACAAGAGGTCCTACCACCAATAATTACGTAATTTCTTGAGGATCCTCAACGTGGCCCAAAAAGTCCGGAAGTACTTGCTAGTGCCCATTTTTTAAAGTCACCACGCGCTTTTCTGCCACCACACAAAGTTTACGAAAACACGAAGCGAATTCTCAACTTCCGTTCGTTCATTATTATTAGTATTTACGAAAGCTCTAAAACGTAACTTAGAAACGTTGGAAAGTTTACAAAAAGCTACGTTCACCCTCACTCAGCTCGTTCTATTTCGGTCAACGGAAGCTGCGCCACGTGCGCAAACGCAATGTTCTCTAAAACTAAAATTACTAAAGTTTATCGACGCTTCGGAATTGTTTGAGTTACGAGAAATAGTAATAATGTTTTTGAACTGTTACTATTCTTGCGTTGGTCGTTGTACTTTCGGTCGGTGTATTTACGGGTTCGTGAACGCAGTCGCATTGCACCGAACATTGTATGTATATTGTACCCAGACCTCATGATGATTGTGAAGAAAGCGTTTTACAGTTAACGTTCCCAAGGATAATCTCCTATGCGTCTGGAATGCCCAAAAGCTCGAAAAATTTTGCTGCTGGGAAGTCGCATTGTGAACTCCCACAAGTACTACCATGTTGCCTATTTCTGTTTTTTTTTTCTACCTAAGCTGAGAACCTTGCGAGACTATATCAGCGTAACCTTAACTAGTAGATGAGCTCACGGGGCTCAAACCTGACGACGTTGCTAACACGAACCCTAGCAAGAGCCGTAATTCGCAGAATCTACCACCGGATCGGAAACGTGACCCACTGAGAAGATCCGGCGCGAAACTCAGTGGGCTGTGTCTGAGGGCTAATTTACTCGACGAGCCCTTCGTCGCAAGCGACGGGTTCGACGAGAACGATGACCGGTGCTTGAGGTACCTAAAAGCACCGTTAGTGGATCGGGAGGATCCGAAATGACGTGTTTGGGGCGACGTCGACTGCATTCCATTCTGTCCGCAGGATCGGGAATGTAGTTACCGGTGGCCACGATGAGAGGGTTCTCGTGACGTGCCGCTTTATCGGAGTGGGCCTATTTCTGATGCAAAATAGTCGCGTTTTCACGTTTGAATTACGTGACAGCTATTAAGCCGGAACTAGTCGCGGTAGAAATAGGGAGAATGTTAATACTCGTGAAGGCTCACAGGATACCCTGTTACCAGTAATTATACAGCAAAATTTCGTTGGGCGATTTTACTTTTCCATCCTTTTTTTTTTGTGGTGGTATTTATTCGTGAATATGTTTTAAGTACGTGTTTCATAAGATAACTTGGTTTTTTTATTGCTTAAATGGGTGACGAGCTCACAGCCCACCTGGTTCTAAGTGGTTACTGGAGCCCATAGACATCTACAACGTAAATGCGCCACCCACCTTGAGATATAAGTTCTAAGGTCTCAGTATAGTTACAACGGCTACCCCACCCTTCAAACCGAAACGCATTACTGCTTCACGGCAGAAATAGGCAGAGTGATGGTACCTACACGTTCGGACTTACAAGACGTCCTAACACCAGTAATAACCGTATGTATGTAAAGTATGTGCTGATGACATTTGCAGGCTGGCATAGTCTTAGGCTATAATGACTTCTTAGCTATTAATGAGAAAATAAAATTTACAAAAAAATATTGTCCTTCATTTTCAATTTATTTCCTAAGGTGGTGGATATGCGATGGGGAGTAAGAGATGAGGCCACAGACGATCATATGACCACAGAGCTGTGTATGAGAGAGATCAAGAACTGCCAGAGGCTATCAATGGGGCCTAATTTCGTCGTTTTTTTGGGTCAGAAATATGGCTACAGGTTGGTTACTGATGATATACATACATCTTGTAGTCGTACGACACATATACTGTGCTTTTGGCATGGTCAGTTGGTGATCGCTCACTGCCAGATGGGCTCTAAGCTTTAAAGACCAAAAATAGACAAAAATATACTCCTTTTTGTGGCTACTATCTGGCCTATTCAAATACAGCTAAAACGTAAAATCAAAGATAAATCTCCCGACAGCCATGTGGCCACATCAATAAGGTGGACAAAAAATCCGCTGGACACATATATACTGGTGGTAGGACCTCTGGTGAGTCCGCACGGGTAGGTACCACCGCCCTACCTATCTCTGCCGTGAAGCAGTAATGCGTTACGGTTTAAAGGATGGGGCAGCCGTTGTAACTATACTGAGACCTTAGAACTTATATCTCAAGGTAGGTGGCGCATTTACTATGGCCTCTAGTAACCACTTAACACCAGGTGGGCTGTGAGATCGTCCACCCATATAAGCAATAAAAAAAACAGTTCTAAGTTTAAGCCTGGACATGGCTTATAGTGTATTTGGTATGACATAATAGACATCATGATGCCCTGATCAAAAAATACTTGTCGAAACCACCATGTTCGTTATGTTTAAGAGGTTTGTTTTTCGGAGAAAATAATAATATTTCCAGGCCAATTCCTACTTACGTCTTGTCGTCAGAGCTACAGATGCTAAGAGAGGAGCTAGCAGCTGGTGGTGTGGACGTCATACTTCTAGACACTTGGTACAAAAAGGATTCGAATGCTGTTCCCCCTATATCAGTTCTTCAGCCTATTTCATCTATATTGATTAACTTCAATAATAAGGTAGATTACATAAATACAGATATATAAGACATTCTATTTCAGACATTCATATATTGGACATTATTTTCGAACGAAGCCCTTTTCAAGGTTCAAGACAATCTGACCTCTAAACGAAGTCATCTTGTATTACGAAGCTATATATATATAATACCGAAGAGCTGGCAGCTACCTTGGACAAAGAATTAGTTTAGCTATTCAAAGGGGGAACGCTGCCAGTATCTTCGGAACCATGCCTAAAGGGACTCCTTTTAATTATATATTTTAGTTATTAAATTATTATTCTTATTATTTACTAATATTAATATTAGTTTAATATTATTAATTTAGTATTTAATTAATTTATTTTCTTATTTTTAAGTTCAAATAGTCTGGTAAATTTAAATATCTGTCGGCGTTTTCAAAAATACACTTTTTTATTTTGTTTAACCTAAATTATTACTGGTGGTGGAGCTCTTGTGAGTCCATATGAGTAGGTATCATTACCCTGCCTATTTCTTCCGTGAAGCAGTAATGCGATTTGAAGGGTGGGGCAGCCGCTATAACTATACTTGAGACCTTAGAACTTATATCTCAAGGTGGGTGGTGCATTTACGTTGTAGATGCTTATGGGCTCCAGTAACCACTTAACACTAATGGGCTGTGTGCTCGTCCACCCATCTAAGCAATATAAAAAAAAACTTAGCAAGACAAGTATTCACAATAACATAGAACTCAAATATGTACCAGTAAACGTAGGGACGGCCCTAAATACTGCAACATTCTACTTTAGCTAAAATTTACCTTAGCGAAATTTCAGAGGGTACCCAAACTCCAAGCTGAAGATCAAGCAATCTGGTGGGACACTCTTGGAAAGATGCAGAAGCTTTTCCGGAAAGCTTCATTGCAATTGTACAACGCCGGAAAAATCGATAAAGACACAATGCATAATTACTTCATGTCTGGTTAGTGTTAAAGAAAGACAATTATTAAATCACTAGCGCCCGCCCTCGCTTCGCTTCGGAAACTGTAATTCATTATTGATTTCTCCACTATTTAATGGATGCTATATACATATAAACCTTCCTCTTCAATCACTCTATCTATTAAAAAAAAACGCATCAAAATCCGTTACGTAGTTTTAAAGATTTAAGCATACATAACACGGACAGACAGATATAGGGACAGAGAAAGCGACTTTGTCTTATACTATGTCGTGATTTAAATAAAAAAGAAACGGTCTTTGGATTGTGAAAGCAAAATCAAAATGGCATAACAATTTAATAATTGCTGTGATTCTTTTATCAAGGCTAAAGGAGATAAAAAAATGGATGGTTAAGGAACCATTTTTAATCATAGAGGAAACTTGGGTTATCCTTTGTTCACACTAACGGACTCATTTCGGTCATCATCTATAAATATCTCATTTAAAGAGCAGCACAATAATTTCGAACCTTTTAAAATTTCAATAAGCGTTATTAATTCCACCGTTGCTTATTGTAACATTCAGTAAACCAATCATCCTAATATAATAAATTCGAATTGATAAAATTCGGCATAGAAATAGTTTTTAGAAACTGTTAATCTAGAAAATTAGTTTTATAATTTATGTGAAACAAAACAAAAGCAATAATGAGCATGACAAAATTACTTAATTTATTAAATTTATTCTATGTATGTAATATGTATAACTAAAAATCAAGTTTGTTCTTTAGACATTCCTAAATCATCTGAGATTTCTGTCATAGTCGTAAATTAAGATAGGCTACGATAGGCGCATTAGTACTTATATAAAACCGATATTTTTTATACAATTAGAGGGTCATTATCGTACTCATCGATTACAGCAAAGAGATCGACGAGCGAATTAACCCATAGACACAGTTCACTGAGTTTCTCGTTGGATATTTTCAGTGAGTCGCGTTTCCGACCCAGTGATAGATTCTGCGAAGCAATGTTCTTGCTAGAGCGAGTGTTAACAAACTCCCTCAGATTTTCCTTGTGAGCTCGCCTACCCGTCTGCGAGAAGCTGAAATAGTCCCTTAAGCTACCAAGGAATATATAGGAAAAATACTCTCGCCTCTCTGCACCATCGGAGCAGAGCTCATCCATACTATCTGGAACCGCTGCGTTCATCGACAGTGCGTTTCCAGAGGTCTTTTTTGCCACGTACTATCCGGCTATGGAATGAGGTCCCCTCCACGATGTTTCCCGAGTGCTATGATATGTCCTTCTTTAATAGAGGCTCGTGGAGAGTATTAAGCGGTAGGCAGCGGCTTGGCTCTGCCCCTGGCATTGCTGAAGTCCATGGGCGACGGTAATTACTCACCATCAGGTGGGCCGTATGCTCGTATGCCTACAAGGGCAATAAAAAAAAGATCAAACAGGAGCACGACATTGTCTCACTAAGATAAATAAAATTAAATACCTTGGCATTCGTGATGGTTCTATTATAATACTTTTGTACAGTAGCTTCCAATAAAAGCCGACCTAAAATTCACATTCACAGCTATACATTCATATCTTTTAAGGTACTTTTGCTTGCTTACATAATTTTCCTCTTTCAAAACAATTCTAGTAACGGAACGCGAAGTTATCAACGGAATTTTAAACGTAAAGAACACAAAAAACCACTGTCTGGCCTACGTGAGATACATCAACAACATCAACCTTCAAAACCTGAAGAAAGCCAGCAATTTCGTGGACATCGTCAACAGGAGTCTTGATGCGGAGGCTTCGAAGCTACTTGCCGACTTGAGGGATGTGAGATTACCGAATAAAATTGAAACAACCAACATTCAGAAGTGAGTTCGTTTCCCCGACTTTTTAGTGTAACTCTAAGAAGAAGACCGACTTCTTTAGCTTAAAATTTTACCATACCTTTTTTGTTGCCTACATATCTGCTAGTAAGTAGCCTTTAGTAGCTATTCTGGCTTCACCATGATTCCTGAGCGAGGTCACGGGAGTCAGCCTGAAAGAATTTCCTAACATCTCCCAAAGCAAGAGCAGTAAGTATGTACTTCGTTTAACCTACCATCGGATTAGAATCGCGTGCCAGTGAAAAAAATCCGGCGAGAAACTCAATGGGCTTTATTGGTCTCTAATCCACCTTAATTTTTCTTACTGAAAACAAATGCAAAAATAAAGATACATTGGGAAATCCAATTATTAGTTTAGGTTATTAATTAGGTCCAATTATTTTGTACGATTTAATTGTTTAGAAACAAAGGATAAAAACCGTCAAAGTTTACGACTTGCGAATGAATAAGAAATCTCCATTGTTTAAATAGCGATTGTTATCTTTGTATCCTTCTTTGCGTATTTGTTATGTTAATTGACTGAATCGATGCGAGCATTTTTATCTTTATGTTTACAGGTATACCGTGGAATGGATCGGTCGGGACGGTCTAGATACAGAGACGCACAGTGAATATCTCAACCATTTCATTGCTCATTTTTATAAGAACATCATCAAATTGGTCGACAGGTTAATTTACTATTGTATTTATATCATATAATACCGTATATAAATAACACACGTTGCCAAAGGTCTTTCATTTTTAAATGATGATTCTTCATCATTCAACAATGTGACAAGAATCAAATGAATCAATTAGCATTCAAATGAGAAAATAGACAAATTCATAAATAAACCACATAAACTTAAAAAAAGATGCGCGCTCAAGTTGGTGCACGTGAAAGAAGTGAAACTTCTTTTGCGGTGTGTAGTACTGTGGTTTTCTTAGTTTTTCATCTTTAAATCAAGTTTCTCTTGTAATAAGGAATGCTGTGTATAAGAGAAACGACCTAGCTTTCCTTGTCCTTTCCGACTTTCCATGGTCGAGTGGTTCCCGAGACACTCTGTCTATTTTCTCACTCTCGCTCTTCCTAAATTGTATCTTTTCTCTTTAACGGTAACGAATCTATAGCGAGTTAAATTCAACCATCAACACGTCTAAAGAAGTTTCACTTCAAAAATCCTTGTCTATTTTCTAGGGCAATGCGTAAAGAAGACAGTAGCGCACAAGGTCAAATTGTTACAGAAATCCTGCAGCATCTACATGCTTGCAATAATTCTGTCAAAGTTTTTCATGGCAGAGAAGAAGATTTGAAATTCATCGAGGACTACATGAAAGACGCTTCTGACAAACCCTTGGTTTTGTACGGTGAAGGTAAAGTCTAAAATAAAAAGTGGTTTTGGAATTAAGTTCTGCAAGTTTTACTACCACGGTGCGAATTTACTTAGTAAGACTAAAGGCTGTTTTGACTTAAAATATTTTTCATTTCGCTAGATCATGTTGTTCTGAAGAAGCTGAAAATGTTTTTTTAGAGAATCCTTCCTTATAATAAATTAAACAATGTTCAAATCACTTAAAATACTTCAAACATGAGACACCGTCCAATGGAGTCAAAATCTACGCAGCCTCTCTATGAGTAGATTAACAACACAATAAAATAGAAAAGGCAATAGGCGGAAGCAATTCTTCAGTTCTTAGTATCATTATGTTCGTTTATCTTTGAGAGCTGTAACTATGCTTCCAAATTCACTAGGTGGCTGCGGAAAGACCAGTTTATTAGCCAAGAGTTCCGCCATGTCTCTCGATACATGGTTCGCAGATGTCCGTCCTACAAACATCATCAGATTCCTCGGAACTACACCTGATTCCAGCGCCTTAACTCCGACGCTTATCTCAATTTGTCAACAGGTCAGTTGATTTAAGTTTATAAAACATTTTTGTCTATTAAAATTTTATCTAAATTAGTGTATGTATATTGCGTATGAGACCAAATTCGAAATGAATTTAAATATGCTTCCATGTTTTCATATTTTATTTGTCATTGGACATTGGCAATTAGATCATAAAATACTATGAGACTACAACTTTTTATCTTCATAAACTGCTGTCTTTTTCGATTTAATAATTAGAAATTTATTTGTTTCTCATTAAGATATCCTACAACTTTGCCCTTCCCTTCGAGAGTATCCCAGACGACCTCGTGCCCCTGACTGCTCATTTCAAACAGCTACTGACAATGGCAAGCCAGAACCAACCCCTACTACTCTTTTTAGATTCCGTTGATCAGCTAACTGGCATTGGCACAGAAAACAATAAAGTATCTTGGCTACCCACAAGATTGCCACCACACTGCAAGGTAAGATTTTGATGCGCAAATTTTTTTTTTATTTTGTTCTTTCATTCTTCTACCAACAACTACGTTTTCTCGACACTAAATTTAGTACATTTATATTAGCTTTGGCTCATTGAAACAATATGATGTGTAATGTTTTGAGATCTGAAGTAAAAACAGCTACCATACTTTCTGTTTTATTTATTGCCCTTAATCGTATAATTTTCCATTACTCTTTGAAGATAATTGTAACATGTGCGTGCGAAGAAGCTAATCCAGATGTCTCCAAAGAATATGACGTACTTCGAAGGATGATTGACTCAGAAGACAGCTTTTTAGAAGTCAAAGCTCTCGGCGAAGATCTGGCCATGCAAGTTCTGAAGTAAGAAATTGACGAAACGGTTTGGTTTTGAGCTCATCACTTTAGATTATAGGTTTATTTTCAGTAAATATTCTCAGCTTTTGCAGTGGAAAAGCAAACTTTGTTTATTTTCATTTGAAGTCCCAAAAACAGTTCTCTGTATATATTTTTTAGTAACTAAGTGAATGATGAAAACTTCAAGCTAGTGAGTTGCTCTGCGGTTTTTTTTCGTTTTAAATTTGTTATTATGAATGAATGAAAGGCCTTGTATTTTCCTGCGATAAAAAGTTCCTCGTGTTCACTCTCTGAATCATAAACTATTTGTCGTTTTCTATACTCGTTTGGATGTAAATTCATAAAACAGTATCGTATCGTATTCGTATAGCTGATTTATCCAATTCCCGAATCATGTCATTTGACATAAAACGTGTGTGGATTATATAGTGCGCGATTGAGTCACATAAACCCAATTATGATAACTCTTACATTTTCAATATTAAATATAGAAACTAAAAACCTTTTTTCAGATTGTGGATGGCATCTGCAGCCAGAGATCTCACAAATTACCAGTGGCGTTTGGTTTCTAATGCCATTGGACAATGTTCTTTACCGATATTCGTGAAACTTGTTTTTGCAGAGGTAAAGCTTAACATTTTATCTAGGTATCCATCTTACAACAATATCGGCAGCAGTGTTTTTTGTTATGGCCTTTATGGTTTGAGAATGGAAACACTGTATCGAGAACACTGTTTACATGATTTTCAGCGGCTCTAGGTGCCAGCCATGCAGACAATTTTCTTTCAAATGGAATTGAATCATTTTCTATAATAGTCAGCGGTACCATTTTAACTATAGTAAAACTATTAATGATTCTTTTTTGGGTTTGCTGAATTGCTTGTAGCCAGGGAACGGAGCTGTGAACGGAGAGCCGTAAGCTCTTTTTTTTATTGCTTAGATGGATGGACGAGCTCACAGCCCACCTGGTGTTAAGTGGTTACTGGAGCCCATAGACAATACAACGTAAATGCACCACCCACCTTGAGATATAAGTTCTAAGGTCTCGAGTATAGTTACAACGGCTGCTCCGCCCTTCAAACTGAAACGCATTACTGCTTCACGGCAGAAATAGGCAGAGCTTCACGGCAGAAATAGTACCCCTATAATTCCACTGTATCATCACTATTCCTTCACAGGTCTGCAGATGGAGAAGCTATACCAAGCCTCAGGATACCCACCTCGCTTCTACAGTCATGGACTCGATTATGATGTTGTTTGAGAGGATCGAAAAACAGGTTTCGTCACTAATAGCAATTTTCATCAGAATAAATGCTGTTTATATGTATAAGGGGGCGTAGTTCTATGCGATGGTTGGATCAAATTAAGACGGCATTGGATTTGAACATCAATGTTGCTTGCTATCCACTTCGCAGAGGACAAGAATGAATGGAGGAACATAGTCCAAACAAAAATGCCCCGCAAAGGTCACGACCCTCAACACTGAGGAGCATGATGCAAGGAGAAGCAGGAGATAGCATTATAGTATAATTTTTTTTGTTGCTTAGATAGGCCTAAGCTCTCAGCCGGAACCCGGAAATTTAAACATAAGTTCGAAGTTTCATTGGTATTTTTAATGGCTACATTATGTGACTGCTCAGAAATAGACAGAATAGTGATGACCCATCATCATCATCAGTCCACAGTCGTGCTGGACATACGCCTCTCCCAATCCACGTCACTGATGACCCATATGAGCTTGCAATACGTCTGGATCCCGTTGACTTACTACATATTGTATTTCAATTCTATCGGTTTTTTTTCTCTTCGCTCCAAAGATTGAAAAGGAATAAGCATATTTTCATAGAGGATATCGAAATACAACTTTATCAAGTCATCATTGTCTTTCGTCTCCTTAGCATGGACGTCTACTGGTCTTTCACGCTTTGGCTTACATCACGGCAGCACGCAGCGGTCTTTCCGAGACGGAACTTGAAGATCTCATATCGTTGGACGACAGAGTCTTGGACGACGTTTACCAGTACCATTTGCCGCCTGTCAGGAGAATTCCTCCTCTGCTTTGGACTAGGTAAAACATAATAAAGAAATCCGTCGAATTGTAGTGTTTTTGAATACACAAAATGGTTCATAGTACGATATCTCTAAATAGTGTTTATTCAATTCTGTACCATTAATTTGTGCAGTAAAAAATTATCAAAACAAAAGTCATCTAAATAAATAAAAATCCGTTTATATACTAGGTTAATTGTTTTGAATATGTCACACGTTCACTTTCCTCTGGAATTCTCTTGAACAGAGCAAAGGTTTTGAAGAGTATTCAACAGTAAACTTTTCCGGTCATCGTTCTCATCGAACCTGTCACTTGCGACGAAAAGCTCGGCGAGAAAATAACCCACAGATACAGCCCAGTGAGTTTTTCTCTTCCATCAGGCAGGCCAAAAGGCTCTCTTCCATCTGCCGGGAACGTGTTATGAGCTTCTTCGGACACATCATGCGGTCTCCCAGACATGAATTAGAGAAGCTCATAATTACGGGTCGAATAGAAGGCAAGCGCACCGTGGGCAGAACACCAGCCAGATGGTCAGATCTAGCAAGAGAAGCACTCGGTGGTAGTCTGTACCATGCAGTCCATGCCACCCATGATCGAGCACATTGGAAGTACGTCGTATGTGGTCGCGATCCTCAGTAGTGAGGGAAATATATAGAAGAAGAAGATTTTCTCGCTGAATCTTCTCAGTGGGTCGCGTTTCCGATCCGATGGTAGATTCAGCGAAGCATTGCTCTTGCTAGGGTTAGTGTTAGAAACGTCGCCAGGTTTGAGCTCCGTGAGCTCACCTACTTGTTAGGATTACGCTGTAATGGGCTCTCAAGGCCAACAGTATAGGTAGGAAAAAAAATTAACTTTGAAGCTAAAATATTGGTAATGAGTATATGGCAATGCAACCAGTATTTTTGACTACCATAAATTCTGTGGTATGGAGCTAGTAGGGCCGATAACAATAATCATTATTTTTAGTATTAAGCATTAGAACAATATGCCATAAATAACTAAACAATATGAAAGCGAAAAGAAACTTTTATAATTGAGGAATTACTGGTGACCCGGAGGCCTTTCCAGTTTCACCAGGATAGGTGGGTGAGCAAAAGGCTCAGCCAAGAGCGGACATGTTAATAACAGTCGAGCTTTGTAAAGTTTGAAAGGTTAAATGTATTTATTTCACTATCAGGATCCGTAACGATTTGCCTAACTACCTCTCTGAACGCGAAGCCGACGGTGTCTCCGTGATGAACTGGTACCACAGGCAGTTTCGTGACACAGCCCGCGAGAGATACTTCAAGAATATGAACATGGCGATGTACTTTCATTCTATGATTGCTGATTACTACCTCGGTAGGTAGCCTTTAGTTGACTTTGCAACAAACATTGTTTTTAGATTAGGCCTTATTAAATTCTCGGCTTTAATGAGAACTTCGATAAGCTTTGTTCTAAAAGAGTATGAAAGTCGAAAAGTCTGGTTGGTCTTAATCACGATAACCATATTTAATGTTTTACAATGAATCCTCACAATAGCCAGATTAACTATCATGCTTTTGTTAGAACACTAATACATTACAAAATATTTACACTTAGGTATCTGGGGCGGTGGTGTACCAAAGCCGTTCAAGTATACAGAAATCCAGCGTCATCGGTTCAATCTTGCGGATAGGGAGGGTGTGGCTGACAGAAAGGTCCCGCTTCAGCCTTTGGTCTTCACGTCAGCTGATGGAACATCCAAGAGATACAATTTACGAAAGGTATATAGAAGACTATCGGAGCAGAGTTTATCCATATCATCTGGAACCGCTGCGTTCATCGACAGTGCATTTCCAGAGGTTTTTTTTGCCACGTACCATCCGGCTATGGAATGAGCTCCCCTCCATGGTGTTTCCCGAGCGCTATGACATGTTATTCTTTAAAAGAGGCTTGTGGAGAGTATTAAGCGGTAGGCAGCAGCTTGGCTCTGCCCCAGGCATTACTGAAGTCCATGGGCGACGGTAACCACTCACCATCAGGTGGGCCGTATGCTCGTCTGCTTATAAAGGCAATAAAAAAAAGACTGGAAAACGCACATTGTGGCTTGGTCCAAAAAGTCCTAGTACAATGAAGGCTGGTGCTAATCTTTCTTATGTGAACTGTTAAGGACTCGACGTTGTTGCCTTACCTACATACTATTGCAGATGTCTATGGGCTCCGGTAACCATTTAAAACCAAGTGAACCGTCCGCACCTCTAAGAAATTAAAATAAAATAACAGAAACCCACGCACGTTTAAATAATACCTTACCATAATAATCAGAAGCCTCAATATTGTCGACAGTTTGGAGAATTGCCATTTCATCTAGTAAGATCGAAGCGATTCACCGATTTATACGCAGAAGTACTCTTCAACTACGAGTGGCTTCACGCGAAACTCAACTGCTGTCCTCTGCAAGCTGTCCTGGCTGATTTCGAAGATGCTAAGCTACATGTTAATAAAGACGCAGTGAGGTATAACATAATATCGTCGTAGTGGAATAAATCGGGACTATTCGCGGGGCTATGGTACCATTGGACTGAAACTTTGTGCAGTTTTTATTAGTCTCTAGTATAATAAAGACTATTTGGTCAATCACCTTCCCATTGGTCAAAACTTGGTTAATTGGTTGCCTGAAGCACTAAAGGCTGCTGAAGATGGACGGATTCACATGGAGAAGAATTATGTAACGATTTCTCAGAGAACAGATATCAAATTAACCGCGAATACATGTACTCAACGCCATTTTGATGAAGCTCGGATCTACTGGTCTTAGTATTGCTGATGTCTACGAGCACTTATAAGCAATTGGTTATAAGTGGTGGTCCTAATTAGGACGACCGTACTCTCGACCATATTCAAGAGGACAAATGTAATCGGTACTTAGGATAGGAATTAGGGAAGAATACGTCTACCTACAAGCACCAAGTTGTAGTATTAACTGGAGGACAGAACTTCATTTTACCTTAATTAGTATGAGAGTTCCACTGGTACGTACTCAGGATGTTTGATGCAAAATTTATTGGACATCTATTTTCAGAGAATTAATGCTAGTAGCAGATGCTTTGCGTCTTGGTGGTGCTATTCTGGGTACATACCCTGATATGTTGGCACCCCAATTGGTTGGAAGACTTTTGCCGGAGGCTCCTCATAATCCTGCTGTAGCGTCTCTGCTGAAACAATGTCACGACAAAGGAAAAAATCACTGCGCTTTACTGCCATCCCACCATTGCTTACACACCCCGGGCGGTCCTTTGAAGGTTAGGGTTATAATTGTTGTAATCAGTTATTATAAGGCGTATTGCGAGAGCGCTCAAGTTTGTATAATAAATTTGTATATTTTTGCCGTGATGCAATTATAGTTTATACTGGTGGTAGGATTTCTTGTGAGTCCGCACGGGTAGATACCACCACCCCGCCTATTTCTGCCGTGAAGCAGTAATTCGTTTCGGTTTGAAGGTTGGGGCAGACGTTGTAACTATACTGAGACCTTAGAACACTTATCTCAAGGTGGGTGGCGGCATTTACGTTGTAGATGTCTATGGGCTCCGGTAATCACTTAACACCAGGTGGGCCATGAGCTCGTCCAGCCGTCTAAGCAATAAATAAACAAAAAAGTTATAGTTTCCAGTTAGAAGGTAGGACAGAAATTGAAATTGAAACTTGAACCTCAAGTGTCAAATTGATTGGTAGAATATGCGTTCTGACCTCTATGTACTGCGTTAACCACAATTGAAAACATTATCGCAGACTTATTGGTGATTTTCGCAATTTTTTTTTTATTTCAGTATTCTTTAGAAGGTCACCAATTCGCTGTTTTCGCATTCCGCCTCAGCTCGGACAAGCGCTACGTTGTGTCAATCTCTAGTAGGGTTATATCCTGGGACCTTTCCACTTCGGACCTGGCGCGAGATCTATGTCCACAATTGGAAGGTATTATGCAGAATCTGGAGCTCTCACCCGACAATAAATGGGCCGCTGCTTCAACGAATAACTCTGTCGTGAGTAAAATTGTTCAGTTCTTTGTTAAATGTTGATTTAGTCGTCAAAGTATCTTCCTTTTTTTAATACGCAAATGCTGCGACGTCTAACTATCAATAAACATGATAATGTTAAATTATTCTATCCTAATCAAGAAAATTGATACATGACCTTATTGTGATAACATTTAAGGATGCAAAAAATTAATATAAAAAAAAGTCACATTAATATTGTTTTATTCTAGTCCATGTTGTTGAACATGCTGACCAGTGAATATGTGACCATTGATAATCCACTTGATGAAGGTAAGCATCTTCTTTAAATCAGAAAAATATTTTCTCAGTGATAGCGATGTTCACGTTCACAAAAACTTTTAGACCCTGCTCAAAATGGTTCGTAAAAATCTTAGATTGCTATCAGTTTAAATTATTTTTCCAAAAATGGTTCGTCTATTCATTCGACACTTTAGACAATTTTTGCTCAGGAACGTATAGAGTTATTAAGTTGAACTTTCAAACTCAATTATCGATAATGAATACTAAAATCTACGGCGTAAGGAAGCCATAAAAATCTCACACTTATAAGTTAACTTAATAAAAATGTCCCCTCCTGGCTAAGCCTTTGCTCGCCCACCTCTCCTGATGAAACTGGAAAGGCCTCCGCGCCACCAGTAAGCATTAAAAAAAAATGTTTTGCCACTCGTAGAATCTTTAGGTTCATTGGAACTTCTTGTTTACCTAGAATAGTGAGAGTGGAATTTGACAAAAGGAAAGATTTTCTACTATCGTTATTACTATTTCAAAGTAGAGTATCTTTCTTCTTGGTTTCGGTTACTTTTATACGCCAGTGGCTATCTAATAAAAATATAACTTGAAGGGGAAACAGTCCGAGGAGTTTTCGTCCTCAATCATCACATGATAATTTATGGTCCTCGCTCCTGGGTCCAGTACAGCATGAGAGGGGAACATGAGAAGACAATTTCGGCTCCCGATACCGCTCCGTATGGTGACGTTCAATGGGAGATACTGTGTAAGCAATGTGTCTATTTTCAGTGAAAAAAACCAAATGTCAAAGATTTAATTGCTGACCATGATAGATTGAAACAAAAAGTCTCTAATAGAATCAATAGGCGAAGCACACTTGTAAACACACACTGTTCTTTTCTTATCAGCATAACTTACTGGTGGTAGGACCTCTTGTGAGTCCGCACGGGTAGGTACCACCACCCTGCCTATTTTTGCCGTGAAGCAGTAATGCGTTTCGGTTTGAAGGGTGGGGCAGCCGTTTTAACTATACTTGAGACCTCAGAACTTGTATCTCAAGGTGGGTGGCGCGTTTACGTTGTAGATGTCTATGGGCTCCAGTAACCCTTAACACCAGGTGAGCAGTGAGCTCGTCCACCCATCTAAACAATAAAAAAAAAACGACACCTTATGTAACAGATGCCAGAGTCGACAGACACCACAAGATGAATGATATCAGCATACACGAAACACGCTTAGGGAGAACAGTTATTCTTGATCAGGACTAAATGTCACTTTTCGACCAAAATAGACCTTCTAATACAGATTTGCACTATCCCTACTCCTCTCATGGAAGACGTCTAAAGGATCACAGAAAAACGGGAAATAGCGTTTTATAAATATTAGCAGCTTGCAAATGGTAATTTATAGTTTGTGGGGCGTATTGTGGAACAAGTAGGTAACGTAATCTTGCCCATTTCTGTCGCGAATTATTCATGCTATGCTCCCTTAAACACTTGAAAGTGTTGGGTCTTGATAGTAGCTGGTAGATTTGTTAGGCTCGTCAATATATTATTTATCTACAGTAATAATAGAATCAAACGTTTCAAAATAGGAATTACTAGGGGGAGATGATAATAATCTATAGCTTAACAATTAAAATAAGTTTGTGATTACTGTTGAACTGTTTGCACAAGCGGGTAGAACGTATTGAAAGAGCCCACCCATCACCTGTGTATTTTTGCCGCCATGCATTCCGTATTGACAGGTATAACAATTATTTGCTATTTGAGTCTTCAATCTCACATCTATTACACATTAACGTCCATGGACTCTTCACAACAAGAGGGCCATAATATATTCTACTTATATATATTATGCAACAATATATAAAGTTAGTAAGCATATCATTCTCATGTGCTCTGATAAACAACCAGATAGACAGCCCACTGAGTTTCTCGCCGGATCTTGTCAGTGGGTCGCGTTTTAGATCCGGTGGTAGATTCTGCGAAGCACTGCTCTTACTAGGGTTAGTGTTAGCAACACTCCGGCTTGAGCCCCGTGAACTCACCTACACACGTTAGGGTGATGCTGAAATAGCCCCTCAAGGCTACCACCATAGGTAGAAAAAAAAACAGATAGATATAACAGTATGATCTGAATGATGATAAGGTCTTATTTTATATTCAGTTTGAAACGCCTTGAGTTATTAAGCAATTACTAATGTAACAAATTATGCGACTTAGCAATGGAGTTTCGTGATTTGGAGAACTTCGTTCTGGTTATGTGGAGCGGGGATCTAGATGAAGACAGGTTGCTGGTGTTGTTCTGTAAGGAGGGGGCTTGGATGCGGCCTCTGAGATGCAGAGGTGCCATGGCTCTCAGCAAAAACTGGAACAAGATCTACTCTAGTGACCCTGATAGAGGATACCAGGTGATCTTTAGTTGAGTTCATTAATTCCGATGCTTCGAATGCTTACTGTTTACGTGGTTATGGACGACTATCACTTCGCAGAAGCAGTTTGGATGTGTCATAGACTCGTAAAAACTGAAACAATTAGTAAATCAGTAACAAGTAAAGTAAAAGTAATTAACAGATCTTAACTGAAATGTCAGACGTATCTAATTATTTTAGTTATAATTATTTTCAAAGCAAAGGACCATTTCTTCACGTAAGGACCGTCTTTAATGAGCAAAGATATCAAACATTTTCCATCAAGTAGGTTAGGATAATATTGTCGGTAATTGATTTTCATTATCATCTAAAATGAGTTTATGCACTCCATTCCAGATATCAATTTACCAGCTCAATGAGGAAGAAGGCTGTTGGGACAAAATCGAAGAATTACATCATCGCGAGACGGACACCGCTGAAGCGATGCTCCAATTAAAACGCGGGAAAAAGGACAAAATGTTGCTTGGTTAGTGTCGACGAAAGCCAATACATGTGTCTTTGTTCACATGAAGCTGTCGAATTATTGGCAGAGGCCTGACACTGTCAATATCCATTTGGAATGGTTTTTTTATTCACTGCTAAGATGGGTGGAGAAGCTCTCGGCCTATCCAGTGTTTTGTGGTCACCGAATCCCATAGACATAACAACATATCGTCCTCCTCGCGTCGTTTTCCTCATTACTGAGGGTCGAGACTCCCCCGCTGCATCAGTTTCTCCCATACGACTTCCCTCCATCTGCCGCGATCCTTTGCTTCATGAAGGGCATTATGGAAATTGATGCTCAGAGAAGATCGTACTTGGTCCGACCATCTCGTGGGACTGCGTCCTCTGGGACGTTTGCCATCCACCTTTCCTGTCACCATCAGCTGTTCAAGCTGTTCAACAACAACAACATATACACCTTGAGATATGAATTGTAAGTCTCTTTTAGGTTATACCATTTTTCTATTTACCGTTCATTCTTATAACTGTCGTTACAGCCACAACAACTTACAGCTTCGTGGTGTGGGATTTTGATGGTGCGATTCCTCGAGATAAGCACGTGATAGAATACAAAAAAAAGAAGGGACAAGAAGACAAGAAGGACGTTGAAAAAGAAGTAAGTAACAAGGGAGTCAAGAGGATTCAAGAGTTTAATGAGTATTTGAGGTTTTTGTTTTTGACGAGCGGATTAGCTGATGCTCAACTTGGTGTTAAGTGGAGATCGAAGCATAGAGGCAGTGTGACACGTGCTCAAAGCTTCATATGTGTTATATGCGGTTTTCCACCATTAAAACCACAACCCACTACCAATTCGCGACAAAGAAAGATGAAATCGTGGTAGCTACCCGTCAGCTTAATATTTTCTTCTAATAGCAGCCAAGATAAGAGAGACTATTTTTTCGGTGGTTCACGGTCGACCTTATGGTTAATGGTTACCAGAACAGATAAAGAACGCTATAGAGAATGCCGCCTTAACTTTAGGTGGAAATCTCAATTCTATTATGCAAGTGGTATTTGATACTTCAAGCCTAAACGCATGAACGGTTTGCCCCAGAATATTTTGAAGAGTGTTTTTTTTATTACTTAGGTGACTGGACGAGCTCACGGCCCACCTGGTGTCAAATGGTTACCGGAGCCCATATACATCTACAACGTCAATGCCGCCACCCACCTTGAGATTGAGTTCGAAGGTCTAACTTTTAATAAATACAACGACTGCCCCGCCCTTTGAACCGAAACGCATTACTGCTTCACGGCAGAAATAGGCAGGGTGGTGGTACCTACCCGTGCGGACTTACATGACGTCCTCCCACCAGTATGACGGTATAGCCATATAGACGGTGCTATAGCCATAATTACAGTAAATCAGAGATACTCCATCAGTTATGGTGGAATATCGTCAATAGGACTCTTTGGTAACTACCGGATCCTATATTCGTTTCCTGAAGAAGGTGAGGATTAAAATTAAAAGGTCTACAACAACATCGACCACGTCTCACAAACGCGACTCTGTTATTATTTAGCCAAATCCAGTCTAAGAATTTGACACAATCGTGAAGGAATTACTCTGATTGGATTAATTGTAGAGATTATGTTTACCACTGTAAGTAGAATTTATATCGTACCTGATGAAAATGAGTATATATGTACATTTTAGGACGAGATAATGAACGAGGAACCAACGAAAAACGTATCCCTTCACGGTATCGTGCTAAAGCTGCCTCATACAATCCGAAATATATCCACGAAAATGACTTTATCGAACTCTTTTATGATTAGCAACAATAATACTTACGCTGTCGCTGGAGTCAGGTACGTTTAAAGTAACAGATTTTTTTTCCTAGCTATGCTAATAGCCTTGAGAGGTTATTTCAGCTTCGCCCTAACATGTAGGTGAGCTCACGGGGCTCAAACCGGAGTGTTGCTAACACTGGCTCTAGCAAGAGCAGTTATTCGCAGAATCCACCACCTTATCGAAAACGCGACCCACTGAGAAGATCCGGTGAGAAACTCGGTGTGCTGTGTCTATGGGTTAATTCGCTCGCCGAGCCTTCGTGGCAAGCAACGGATTCGACGAGGACGGTGACCGGTGCTTGTGGTACCTAAAAGCACCCAACAGATATACGGGCTAAAAAGATACGGCTTTTCGAAGCTATAACGTTAATAATATCCTAAATGTAACTTCGATTTGTAGTAAATTAGTAAGAAATATGTGGCGTTTTGGTAAGTTTGATTTTCTGAACTTACAATACAAAATCGGGCCCTGAGTTTTCTTTCAATGGTGAAACTGCATCCAAAATTGGTCGTGAAGTTGCGGCTATTTGAAATCACCTCTAAAAACTATTTGAATAAATATATGGACATATAATTCGGTCGTCGGTTTTAGGAAGAACCTTTACGTCTGGAGTCTTGAAACCACGACGCTGATAAAAGTACTGGACGCCCACTTTGGCAGAATAGTCCAATTAGAACCGTTGACTGTTGGAGCCTGGAATAATGTGATAACGTCGTCCATAGACCGGACTGTCAAGATTTGGAACATTGATAACATATTTGAGCAAGTGCACAAGATTGATCGACAAGAACTGCCCATTGATTCTATTAGGTAAACCACATCTACTATTATGGACACACCTTTTGGTTCATTGTCTTTATTTTTGTGCACGCTGGCTACTAGAACCTAAAAAATGGTATGTTACATCAAATTTTATTAAAACTACGCAATGATGATGGTCAAATTCATCTATAACAATCTTTCGAACATTATATAAAAAAATATATCCCAATGTGATCCAATCTCTATTGGCTATGTAGTGCTTAGCAACGAATTTCTTCGGACACGTTTCGCGACGAAGTGGCCGGTCCATAGAACACTTCGTTGTACAGGGAAGGATTGATGGTACAAGACCGCGTGGGAGGTCACCAATGCGGTGGACCAACCAAATTAAAACTAGAATGGCTTCCCATTCTAGTTTTAATTCCCCTAAATGAGTTCAGTAGATTAGTCTTGAGCAGGGAGAGGTGGCATTGTGAGACGCATCAAGTCTGCCCCCTCCAACATGACGACACGACCACACTGTCAAAACTGTCACGACTCAGAAGGAAGTGCTTAACAATATTTCCTATCCATAGCCTAGCACGTGACAAGCAACTAGCGGTAACCGTCACTCGTAGCTGTTGGGGCCTTTGGGATACGAGCACCGGTCGGTTGATGGCGCAATTAGCGGACGCTCCACTCGGCGCCATCGTCACGCACGCGGTCATCACGCCCACTGGAGATCACGTAGTCACTGCGGAATCGGGCTGCGTTATTATATGGGATACTCCTGAAAAACAGGTACAAAAACAGACAGAGCTCTTACACATGTCTCGCTCCAAATCGAGAAACAAGGAATCTTCTGAGAATTTTGTTGGTCTAGTATAAAATGTATGTGAATATTATTATTTTCAAACCATGTAGCGCGAAAACTGTCACGCCATGTGAATCAAGTATCGACTGTATAAAGACCATCCTTTTTTTACGCTGGGGAATCCATTTATGGATACCCGGTCGAGGGGGGTAACGAACCGGATTATGTCGCACTCCGGCGCCTCTAGAGAGGTAGAGGGAGACAAGGAGGGCCAAAAAAGATATAAAGATATCAATATATACTACAAAGACCACCCTACCCCATAATCCAGAGCGAATTATTGCTTCATCGCAGGTATAGGCACGATTTTTGAAAACGCCCTTGCGTTCTCCTAGCACGGCCTATTAAATACTGGTTTGGAATTACATGCGTATATAATACTTAGATATTCCCATTACCAGTGAATCTCTTAGTCATGTTTAAGACATTGGAAGTAATGGGATGATGCCACATTATGGAACACAGAGTAGAAATCTCTGGCTCTATCTCTAGATCGGGGTCAAATAGATTTAATAGATGATATCCATGTTGCATTGGACTTCGGTACACAGATAGATTTCCGTAGAGTTTTTCATAAGCCTCCTTTGAAGAAAGTTCTGTCGCAGTGCTAAGAGAAGCATTAACTGACAGATACATACATGATCCCAATAATTTCAACGGACTTGTACGAAGCCCTGAATTTACCTGTCCATCTTTTTATTGGTCGATGCATCATCCATTTTCAGGGAATCTTCAAGGAAGAACAAAAAGGTATAAAACAAGTTCTACTTCTAGAAGACGGGATGAAATTCATCACGATATCTATGCAGGTGCCGGCTGATAACACGGATAACGTTGCTGTTGCTCATATCGTGGCAAGAACTATACCTGGTATATACAATTCTAATCAAGTATCTGAATAGGATTTTGAAGCTTACACACGCACGCTTAAGGTGCTTAATGCTTTGCAAATGAAAGTCATAATAATATGAGTACTTAAATAAAATTTTAATATAGGTAATGCGGGTTATTCTAGTGAGAAGATTTCAATTTCGTTTGATAAATTATTATGATGGTGAATTTTAAGACAAATTTTATATCCAAAACGTATTTTTGTGTGGTATTTTTAACCACATCTGTATATCTTGTTTCAAGCGGATTTTAATTATTAAAAGCTTATAAATGTCAACTTCAAATTCTTAACACTAAAACAAACATAATCAGGCCCAATAATATTATATCTAGATTTTTCCAAGCTGATCTCATTAGACACTTCAATTCGTGACAGACTTTCATTATTATTTAAAGAAATTTTCAGAGTACCGCCTAGAAGTAAGTAGTTACCGTCGCTTATGGATATTGGCAAACTCAGGAGCATAGATAAGCTGTTTACAAAAAAGGACTTCGAAAAAGGCCATCTCTGATCCTGGAAATAAAAACAGTTCACAGAAAATTTAAAAACTGTAGTTCAATTTAGGTTCAGTGAACCGGCTCGTAGAACGGATAGCCGTTGGGGCCAGAAAGTTCTTGAGTGGCGACCGCGTACCGGAAGACGCCGCGTGGGTAGGCTTCCCACAAGATGGACCGACGATCTATTGAGGTTCACAGGGATTCGCTGGATGCAGGCAGCGCAGGACCGGTCTTTGTGACGAGGCTTGGGGGAGGTCTATGTCCAGCAGTGGACATCTATGGAAGAACCGGCCTGCCGATCAAATAGTCCTAAATGTAACTAATAGGAAATTAAAACTCAAATTTGATTTGAAATATTCACTATTTTATTTATAGACGGTGAAAGAATTTACACAGCAGAATACGATGTTCGGGGTACCGGCTACAGAGCCGCTGTGGTTTCTGCAGAGGAACATCATCTTGTTGCTCCCGGAGTGGACAAGTCCTCCAGGGACTGTCTACATGTATTCCACGCTAGAACCGGAGCGAGGATACATAGGTTTGCATAGATATGCTATAATTAAAACTACTTTACTGGTGGTAGGACTCCGTAGGACCTCTTGTGAGTCCGCGCGGGTAGGTACCACCGCCCTGCCTATTTCTGTCGTGAAGCAGTAATGCGCTTCTGTTTGAAGGGTGGGACAGCCGTTGTAACTATACTTGAGACCTTAGAACTGGTATCTCAAGGTGGATGGCACATTTACATTGTGGATGTCTATGGGCTCCAGTAACCACACACCAGGTGGGCTGTGAGAACGTCCACCCGCCTAAGCAATAAAAAAAGAAAAAATACTTTAACAGTTTATTATCGTGTTTATCTCATTACCCTTTTCACATTTCATTTAAGGCATGAATTTTTTTGAATTGGAAAATAAAAAAGGGTAATAAAACAATATTCATTTCTAATAGAAAAATAAACAGTAATTACCTAATATTAGATTAAAATATCGACGAATAATTATAATCGATATCGAAATGGTATATTTTAGAGGAGTATGTAGGGAGAAAACATGTTTCGCCGACCCCACGATACTTGGAGAGGGGCAGGAGAATGATGTGAATTCTAAAGGTGCTATATGTGTATAAAATATGAACAGCAATATTCGGAACGTCGGTCTACAGAGCAAATTCACCAGCTCGGTGGAAGATCTTCTCTATGTCCTTTTCCCCAAAATGTCTATTCTAATATCCTTTTTGATATAAATAGGATACCAATTAAGAACAGCGGCATCAAAGACATGCAATCTATTGTGGCGTTGCCCCACAAGGCGCTCTGGGTGGCAGTCGTCGGTAACGACAAAGCCGGTATATTGGACATCAAAAGCAAAAGACTCATCAGGTATGTTTACTGCAAATAGGCAAACACAATCCTCACAATCCAATATCAGAAACAGATTTATCTTATACCTTTAAACGAGCAATTCTTGTATATATATTAATATACGTATAATCTGAATATCGGAAACGGCTCCAACGATTTTTATAAAATTTAATATACAGGGGATTTCGGGGGCGATAAATCGATCTAGCTACGATTTATTTTCAGAAAATGTTGTTTTATTCGTGTTTTCAATAATCAACTCTCCCCGACATCTATTGGCGAATAATAATACTATTTTTCTTAATTGAGGGCAACTAACCGCTTTAAAGACACAACAAGATGGCGTATCAAAAAAAAAAAAAACCGAGCAACGCTCGGTCATCGTCTGGTTGTTATTATCCACAAGACTTGTTTAGTTTAAGAAAATTTGACTACCGTCAATTCAGTGGACAAGAATTTAACAATTGACCCACTTGACTGGCACAAATAATGACATTGTTATATGTCCTTTAAAACGATTCCCTGTCACCAGATTTGTTCCGCGTTGGAATGGCGCATGTACTCGCGATGGTAAGCTGGGGCTATGTGCGCCGTCCAGAGGGGGGCTCGACCTCATAGAACTAAAGAGAGGAACATCGGTGCATCCCCTTATATACAGGGCGGCTGAAGGCGTATTTTCCATCATCACCATGTTTAGCTCGACAGACCATTATGTATTTTATTATCACAGCGGCAGGAAAACACTGAGGGTTTTCAGGTAAGATATATAAATTTTTTCAGAAGACATTTTAATCTTCAATGTAATTTTAATTATTTTTTTGAGTCAGAAAATGCAAATTGAATTAAATTTGCCTAATTAAAATAGACTTTCCCTCCTCGAATTATGATTCGTAAAGCATTAAAAGAAAACAATGTTTGTGTGATCTTTGCCTAACGCACTAAAGTTTGACAAATAAGTCTATGCCTCCACATTATTTATGACCATCTTACTTCGATATCAAACGCCTATGTCTGGCTACCTCGATTTTTGATCTAGTTGATTACCTCACTAACTTGGTATATATTTACAGAACAATAGACGGTCGTGCTATAGCTGAGTACCGGGCGCCGGCCGAAGTCACAGGCGTGGCCAGCGCTCATGGAGGCAAAGCTGTCGCTATCGCCTCACAGGACGGTTGTCTCACAATCCTTAACATTGTTGACCCATACGAATGAAGTTGGGACGGGTAGTGAAACTTTTGTCTCTCTCCTGCTTCATTAAGTTTTTATCAAAGAAAGAGAGAGCGAGAGACAGAGAGAGAGAAAGAGAGAGAGAGAGAGAGAGAGACAGAGAGAGAGAGAGAGAGAGAGAGAGAGAGAGAAATCGGATAGCGAGAGCACAACGCTGATTTTTTACGTGACGACTTCTACCAGTCAACTCTTATCGCAAGCCGCGTTAAGAAGCTGTTTATTTGTTGGAACAGCACGTAATGTACACATTCGCACGGGGTCGGTGACCTGAAGTGTTAAGCAGTTGTTTTAGTTACATTGTCTGTTCATAAAACACGAATGTGACGCACATACGCATACTAGCCGGTCACCGTCCTCGCCGAACCCTTCGATTGAGACGAAGGGCTCGACGAGTAAATTAACCCACAGATACAGCCCACAGAGTTTCTCGCCGGATCTTCTTAGTGGGTCGCGTTTCCGATCCGGTGGTAAATTCTGCCAAGCACTGCTCTTGCTAGGGCCAGTGCTAGCAACACTCCCTGTTTGAACCCTTGAGCTCACTACACGTCAAAGAGAAGCTGAAAGCTATCAAAGCTATCAGCATAGGTAGGAAATGCATACTAGTGGGTAGCTTAGATACACTTCAATGTTATCATTTAATGTAGAGGTTAGAAGATTTGTAAATGCGTTTGCTAGTTTTACTTTTATGTGCTAAATTCTTCTTCGGTGCTTAAATTAAGATGTTGATTTATAAAGTAATTAATATTTGTGCTACTCCTCTTTGTGTCGTGTCGAATGTTCACTCCATCGGGGAAATTCAGAGGAACTCCTTGAAATACACTCATCTCCTTTGCTCTAGTCGTGACGCTGGACAGTGTTTCTTCCTATATCTATTTGACATATCCACAGTTTGCTTCAACCTATCTTCTTCTACTTTGGTCTTGAAACAATCTTTGAAAAGCGAATACTTGAAGTCGATGGGTATTTTTGATGGCAACATAAATAGATTTTTTTGGCTAATACAAACATGCGCGGGTAGATAACGAAAGAAGAAGTAATTAAGTGGCTTTTTACGATTAAATTATATTATCGTTCATGTTGGGTCATGTTATATAAAATAAAAACTAGATTAAAAACTAATTTTGTTTTATTACTTCAATATTAAAAATAGGTAATATACATTTTTTTAATGTAAACGTTCTCATAACAGCGAAATGTAATCTGTAAATTCGGCACAGATAATACAATCAATGTTGTCTAAAGTACACTTACAACTATTTGGAATATTATACACGATAATTACGAATACTGCCTCTTAGGAAACTACAATTCGAAAAATAATTTGACAGACCTTTATTTTAAATCTCATTCGATTAGTTACAAACATTACTCTATAGGTTGGGTTTGGACGCTTTCGTTTTCCGCGTAAACAGAAATTCTAAAATGGCTGGAACCTAAAGATCGGGAACTCAATTAATAGTGATTATACCCGTCGAAAATGAATATTTTTTAATTTAAATTACTTACGAAATAATCGAGTGATATGCCTTAGAAGCCTTTCGAAGTTCGCACATAAATAATGAGTTTGATAAATTTATACATATAAATAAAATTGGAGTGTCTGTTTGTAACATTGCAATAACCGCTTTTTACTACGTGCATATGAATATATATATATATATATACGGTACATACAAAATAACATTTTTTTTCAATTTTGTCTGTCTGTCTGTTTGTTCCGGCTAATCTCTGGAACGGCTGGACCGATTTTTATGACTTTCACTGATAGATAGCTGATGATCTAAAGAGTAACTTAGGCTAACTAGTTTTTTTAGACTAGCTTCGCCCCGCGGCGTCACCCACGGTACGAAAACAACCGCGGGTAACATGGCGGGACTCTGCTATTAATAATTTAATAATAAAATTTAATGTTTCCGAAGCGAAGCGAGGGTGGGTCGCTAGTTAAAAATAAAAATATTAAAATCCTCATAAAATGCACATTCGGTTCGCCTTTCTACCCTAATATAAATTGATTTTACACTTTAACACAAGATGTCACGTGTTATGTTAGTTACAAATGACGTTATCATCCATTAGGGTTGTCAGGCATCATTATGCCATAATTGCAAGAACGCAGCTTTTTTAGGCTTTCGATGCTTCGAATTCATTATGTTTTCGTGATGACGTCCTTACCGTTAGCAAAATGGAGAATCGTCAAAATCTAAAACTCATAAAGAGGTTGCCACGCTTGCTTTAGCTTGGTCAACTAAATCCAATCACTGAAAATGGAATTAGCTGCTGTACCTTGACTTTTCCGGATTTCTCGTCCCATACGCAATATAATGATTTGAATAAATATTGTACATCGATATTTAGAAAGAGACAGTCGTCTAATTTTATTTTTGTTGTATAGCGTTTTACCTGTGTGCGACGAAACACTAACGATGTTTCTATGAAGACAGGAAGATCTATTAAGCTACGGAACTCCCTTAATTTGGTTATAAACAACGACCACATTAAATTCGTTTGCCACAATATAAGGGACATGTAAATGAAAATTGAATGAAAATTTCATATTTTAACATCGCAATAACGTCTCTATTCTTTTTCTGTTCTATTTATTTAAGTCAGCATAAATGCCTTTTTACCAGCGCGAAAATATTTAGAACTCGTAATCGGACACGTAAATGAATATTTTCGCGACAGCAATGCCTCCGAACTGCCCATTGTTGTATAGCTCCATTATCAAGTCCAACTTTATGCTCTGTGGTCCTTCCAGAGGACGACCCAGAGACATCACGCCTTCGTTGTTGTTCTGGGATAATCTGTAACGATAGGATAATGTGAGAATCTTGAAGGCGTGTCCTATAAGGCATATACAGGCATTTAAGTTCTCCAATATTTTGTTCATCACTATATTATACCTTTGTTGTTCTGTTATTGTTATATTATAAAAACCTTTTTGATTATTATTCTGGTATTTTTAAGACCAGTCACATAGATCTACGAATTAAATCCATAAACAATTTGACATTTTCAAATTTAAAAATTTCTTTCCACGTTTTTTCGCAATATAATTATTGAAGTGGTCTTTACGAATAGCCGTGTCCAATGGGGCTGGAGTGATGGGAAAAGTGATGCAATTACTATCTATAAATTGTTTTTGCAAAGAAAGAGGTACTCACAAGAAGGTATTAATATCAGCTTTATCTTTGACGGTTGGCGGAGCGTCAACTTCCACCAGCTTAAGTTGGAACTTAATACGAGCGTTCGGCCAAGTCGGGCCCCTCATCGTAAACAGGTTCACCTATAAAATAGTTTAATTCATCAATTCACACATAATTTTGGGTGCACCAAATTTATCGACATAGTACAGCGGATTAGTAAGCTAAAGTGGCAATGAGCAGGCCTGGTCACCTTAGTTGGACAATCGAAAACCGTTGCGGTAAACCCGTTCTTGAGTGGAGATTGCGAATTGGCAGAACGAAGTTTTTTTGTTTGTTCCTTAGATTGGTGGTCGAGCTCACAGCCCACCTGGTGTTAAGTGGTTACTGGAGCCCATAGACATCTACAACGTAAATGCAGCCACCAGCCTTGGGATATGAGTTCTAACGTCTCAGTATAGTTCCAACGGCTGCCCCACCCTTCAAACCGAAACGCATTACTGCTTCACGGCTAAAATAGGCAGCGTGGTGGTACCTACCCGTGCGTCTCACAGCACGTCGTACCACCAGTAATTACGCAAATTATAATTTTGCGGGTACCCGCAACCGAAACCTTTGTACCCGCCTGCGGGATTCGAAAACCGGTGCATCGCTAGATAAGAATGCACCGGACGTCTTATCCTTTAGGCTACGACGACTCTCAAGATGCCCTCAGACTCGCTGGAGTGACGATCTATGCAGCGTGGCTGGCAGGAGCTGGATGAGAGAAGCCCAGGATCGTGCTCAATCGCAAGCAATTGGATCGTTCAAATGACGATTGTAAAGATGCAGGCCACTTGGTCCAGACTCTGGCATTCTGGAGTAATTTTCACGACGGTATCTGCACACCTTTTTTCTTCAATCCGTGTCAACCCAATGCTGAGTGTAGATGTCCCCAAATGCGATTCTTTTCGGTCACATTGGCATTTAAAGAAAAACAATCTTCCTTATTTCTTAGACTATTAAATTTCAAGGCTTTTTGATCGGAACGCGAGAAGTGAAGTTGTGTGTTTTGTTTTATTTTTTCTATTTAGTGTTTCTTCAGGCTTACATGTGTAATAACAATGGTTTATTAACTGTTTAATATCAGTGACAGTGCACAAATGTGGGAAAATCAAACAAAGCCGCTGGACGTAACTTCTCGAGATCCTCTAAAAAGTCCACTGAAACGGTCTCAGTAGATGACTACCATTTTACTGAGATTATAATATTTCATTCCATATCATCTCATCTCATTTAATTTAATTTAATTTAATTTAATTTCACTCCATATTATCATTTTCCATAAAAATAAGAATATAAATTAAAATAAGACATGACTTAAAGGACTTAGTTACCAGGTCATAAAATCCCTTAATTACAATTACCAATAATAATGAAATGTCAAAAAGAGGTTTAACAAACCGGAGAAGCGGGTATGTATAGTTTCGAAACAAATGTGATGAAGTTGTATGATATTGTGGTGGGCTTGTGTGCGCACTCCCAGTCTCCAAGTCTGCAGACTTCGCCAGCCTTCGAGCAGCGGCTGAAAAGAATAATCGTGGATTACTTCAGAAACATAATAATAATCCAACAAAAAGTCGGTGGTGGCCCAAATGCAAAAAGCAGTCTTGCTCGACAACTTGGCGAACTATAGGGGCATCCCTGTATTTCGCCGGTTTCTCTCCCAATAGTCCCTAACACTCCGGCCGATTGTTGCCCACCTCGCCGGAGTGTGTCCTACGTCTTCCCAGGCGAGGCAGTGTTTAATACATAATATTAATAATTTATTTATTAACCTTGAAAACATTTACACATAACAGTTTGCTAAAAACTCTCCACAGTAGGCACTGCCTGTCTCGTGAAGTTTTTTTTACAGGAGTATCTTAAAACTAGTAATAACGGTGCTGAGTATACCAGAAAATGCCATTTAACGATGAACTAAAAGATCAAATAAAACATTAGCTGAGAACTTCAATGTTCATTGACGGTTTTCGGTCATTAAAGACTTAAGCTCCTCTAAAATATCCGAAATGTACCTAAAGGATTGAAAGAGTAAGAGCATGAAAGACTGTTTCTTTTAAAGACACGGCACACGTTGATGGCATTTTATTTGACAAAAATGCCTTTAAAGATACATGTATTTTTATTTTAGACATTTAGGTACGTACAGTGTTGGATTTACACTAGAGGCAGTCGGGGCAAGTGCCCAGGGCGGCAAAATATAGAAAGTGAAAATTTTTTTTTTTGTCTTATCAAGATTGCTCAATATATTTAATAAATTCTATTAATTAATAATTTTCTGTTTAATTGATAATTCAAGAAATTCAATTAATCCATTATTTGTGAATTATAATTTTGGCACTTTTGGATTTAGGTAAATCAACTTATTTTAATTTCGAAAAATAAAATATATAAACTATAAGTTTAAGTAAAGTTCCAGTATTGGGGCGGACTTTTTTTCGGGGCCGAGGAGCGGCGTTAAGCTTAAATCCGGCTCTGGGTACGTATATAGTTAGTTTTCCAATTATAGAGCATAATGCGACTCAGTGACGCACAATGCCGGATTATGCTGAAGCTTAATTGGAACGAGAATTAGTTTTCAAATGCATCAGCAGAGTGCGCTAAGTTAGCACAGTATTAATTAACATTGATTATTTCTAAGAAACTACGACGAAACGAAAGCCTTCGATAATATAAACAAAATTTCGATCAATGCCAACTTAAAGAAAAAAACACTTGTCAATTTTTTGTCACTGAGTCGGTATCGATTGCGAGTATCACGCGAGAGCAGTACTTTTGAGAGTGCTCGATAGTGCGAAGCGTTGCTGTAGTTGGAACATTCAACGTTGAGCATTATGCCGCATAATGCGCTCTTGTGCTGTCATTGGAAAACTACCATAGTTACAAATAGAATTTCTTTAGCAATTACATAAAGCCAGTTCACGAGATCAGCGTGTCACGTCCATGGCGATGTTTAATTAAACTACACATGCAAACATTACGCAATTGTTATTGAAGTTAATTAACAATATTATACCAAAATATACAATTGAAGATCCAAAAAATAATGTTGACATTTAACATTAACAATTTTAGCGGTTTTAGTAAATGAAGATGATTAATTGTTTCATTTTGCCACATTTGTGCACTTTCACAGATACTAAACAGTTAATAAACCACCGTTATTACACATTTATACTTGAAGAAACACTAAATAGAAAAAATAAAACAAATCACAAAACTTCACTCCTCGCGTTCCCGCCAAAAAGTCCGTGGGCTATCTGTTTGTTTTTTCTACCACAGACTATAACAATGTGTGTAGTGAACGCTACCAATGGCTGTATGTACAGTAAGATATAGGTAGATTTTGATACTAAAATTATCTTACTGTTTATTTTCTAGCCTGTAGCCCGGCGGGCAGGTAATTTGGGGACAACGGTAACTTCCTCTGGTGTTGAAACAAAGGTAGCTGGTGCTCCCGAATATGCCACTTTTCGCGCAAGTCGCTTGGCCAGTTTCGCATTCGTCGATATCTAAATTGAAATACAAAATTTTTATAATACTAACCTAAAATATGTGAATTGAAGTTAGTAGGTACTAAAACTAATGATTTTTTATACAACAGATATGTTATCTTCATAGTAACTGACTCTTCAAATCTGATCGCGCCATATATATCTACATACCTACCGATATAGTGCACACTCATGTTGACAAGTAGCATGAATGAAAAGTACAAAAGATGGGATAAGCGCGTGAGTAAAAAAATAGTAAAATAAGACGTAAATTAAAATAGTAAAGTAAATTAACCTTAATGTATGTTATTTGAGGAGAATGGACATTTGATTGAATATTGAAAATAAATAAATCATGTATTTACTATATACATGTCGGGGCGCGTCAGGGATGGCTAAGCGGTAGTTTCCGTCATCACTCGTATTTGGTTGAACTCAGTTTATAAAAAGTCAATAAAACTTTTTGAATAATAATTAATGAAACTCAACACACACAGCTTTCACAATGACAGGTAAACCGACAGTTTTGTTCCACATACTGACAGACCGACTGACTGACTGCCAGAGACTCACTGTCTGACACGGAATGCCACGACTCTGTCCACGTACCGCCATTTTATACTGTGGCGTTACGGAGTCTACCCTACATTTTGTGATATTTATCAAAACAACATTTCATCATTTAAAATAATAGTCAAAACAACGTCTTAATATTACTAAAAGTCGTTAACCACGACATATATATCTTTAGAAATATTTTTGTAGGTTTTTTTTTTGTATTGCTTAGATGGGTGGACGAGCTCACAGCCCACCTGGTGTTAAGTGGTTACTGGAGCCCTTAGATATCTACAACGTAAATGCGCCACCCACCTTGAGATATAACTTCTAAGATCTCAGTAGAGTTACAAGGAAAGTTATAAGAAATCCGTCGTTATTGACTTACCAATACAGCTCCTTTTGTCTTCCGAAAGCCTATATCCCCTAGGGCAGGAGCATCTGTATCTCCCCGGCTCGTTATGGCAGCGACCGATGCACAGCATTTTTGATTTCAATTCCGAACACTCATCTATGTCCGAACAGGTTCTGTTAAAAATCAATTTTATTAAAATCAAAGAATTTTAACAAACTTAGATGATATTAGACGTAATCACCCGCTTCGCTGGGCAATTAAAATTAATATTATTATTTATTGTCATTATTATTAGGGAGTCCTCACTTCTCATATAAATATTAGCCTATCCATGAAGCACATGTACTTTGTACGTGGATACCAAGTTTCAAGTCAATCGGATGCATGGTTCAGTAGTTATAACGGAACATCCGTAAAAACCACTAGATTTATATATTATTATAGATAAAATAATGACTCTCCGCATAAGTTGTATTCCACAGTAATTCACATCTCGAAATAGACTTTTTGGTTATGTGATTTGTTTTATTTTGTCTAAACGTGTAATAACGGTGGTTTATTAGCTGTTTAATATCTGTGAAAGTGCACAAATGTTGGAAAATGAAACAAAACCGCTGGACGTAACTTCTCGAGATCCTCCAAAAAGTCCAATGAAAAAATCACAGTAAATGACCACCATTTTACTGTCATTTAATTTCATCCCAGTTGATTAATGTTCCAAATTAATCATCTTCATTTCATTCCACTTTATAAAAATAAGACATGACTAAAAGGTCTTAGTTATCAGGTTGTAAAATCCCTTAAAAAAACATCTCGAAATTAAAAGTTTTGAAATTTTACAATTTAGCAAAACTAAACACAACATAACAAAATAAAGGTTTTCTTTTTTCAATGATAAAAATTATGGTTCGCGCGAGAGAATTAAAGCAAAAAATACGACGACTTTAATCTATTGAAGAGAAGATAGTTGGTGCTTATCTAACACGTGCGAACATCGTATCTTGAAGATGAAAAATCAAGTTAAGCAAACTGTCAGACTTCAATATCAGTCAGACTGACTCGGTGGCACATTAGTTAGCGGCCCCGACTATTGCGTCAAGGGTAGTCGGCTCGATTCCCACATCGTCAAACATTTAGGTAATGAACAAGTTTGTTTGCTCTTTGTCTGGGCGTTTATTATATATGTATATACTTAAACGTATATACGTATGTACGTCAATTTCTGCCAATGTATGTACTCATCTTAATTTGGGACCCGATGAAAACTAAGCAAATAAAAATATATAATGTGCACAACTGATTTAAAGGTACTTAGAGCAATAAGCACTTTCATTTGATAGGCACTTTAAGCCACAGAGGCTCTCAACAGAAGTCGCATTAAATAAAACCTTCAGACACCATCCCTCTAAAGTAATTATAGAATTTAGAACAAAGTTCGGTTAACATACTTGTTGTCAATATTTAAACGGTATCCTTTGTAGCAAGAACACCGGTATCCTCCCCACACGTTGTTGCAGCGGTGCTGACAAAGGGACCTCGAATTGGATTCAGTGCATTCGTCTTCATCCACGCATACCTAAAAGAATTAAGTTTATACATACAAACGATATGTCTGATAATGATGACCGATGATTTTTGGAGGTCACGAGAAAGAAATTATTGCAAAAACCAGTAAAAATCAGGCTACAGGGAACAGAGTTTGGAGTCACTGTGGCCGTGGTCAAGACGTCCGGTGCATTCTTTTCTAGCGATGCAACGGTGTTCGAATCCCGCAGGCGGGTACCCAGTTTTCTAACGAAATACGTACTTGACAAATGTTCACGATTGACTTCCACGGTGAAGGAATAACAACGTGTAATAAAAATCAAAGCCGCAAAATCATAATTTGCGTAATTACGGGTGGTAGGACCTTTTGTGAGTCCGCACGGTTAGGTGCTATTATTACCTTATTGCAGCATATCCTAAGAAAGCCTATCTGCAGTAGGCGAGAAGCACGGTCTGATGAAAATGATGAATCCTTACGTGGTGGAGGTACCTACCCGCCCTATTTTTATTACACGATGTCATTCCTTCACCGTGGAAGTCAATCGTGAACATATTTTGTTAAGTACGTATTTCAATAAGAATATTGGTACTTGCCGGCACTTTTAAAACACCGTTGCATCGTTACATACGAATGCACCGGACGTCTTATCCTTTAGGCCATGACGACTTCAAATATTCAATTTTTTTTCTTGGGCGTTATTCGTATCAAATTTTTTAATTCATTCATTGTTATAAACTCATGTTTACCTTATTATTGACAGGAGCGGGTCTGAAGCCGTTATGACATTTACACTGGTATGATCCTATGGTGTTAATGCAATCCGCGTTTCGCGAACAGATCAGCTGAAATCAATCATTTGATTATAAGTTTATGTATCTCGCTGTTTAGAAGGATTAGATTAATTTAAAAACGAGACAAATTCTCGCAATTTGAGTACTGTAAGGTCATTTAGTTTCGTCTTGCTTACCGCCTTCCCTTTTATTATTATATAAGTTTATATACCTTGCCAATTAAAAAGCTCTCAAATAGATTATTTAAAAAATAAGACAAATTCATTTAGTTTATCTTGCTTACCATCTTCCCGGCAAGGTCACACTCGTCCACGTCCTCACATTCATGGTCACCAGCTAATCGGTGACCATTAGGACAGCTACACGTGTATCCTCCGGGCAAGTTCGTACAAATTTGCAACGGCCCACATCTAGCTTCTCCGGTTACACATTCGTTGATATCTGTAAATGTATTCACGCGGTAGAGGACATTTTTTTAATTACGTCACTATTAATTTCAAGAAATGAAACAAATTCAAGAAGAAAGCCAAGACTAACTGAACCAAAATTGCTTAGATGAGTGGACGAGCTCACGGCCCACCATTTATTAAGTGGTTAAGTGGAGCCCATAGACCCTTACGACGTAAATGCAGTCACCTGCCTCGAGACATAAGTTCTAAGTGCTCACCCTTCAAACCGAAACGCATTACTGCTTCACGGTAGAAATAGGCAGATAACATCCTCTGTATTAGGGAAATAAACTCCAATCTAAAAATTCGATCATGTACCTAGTGAATTCGATTTAATGTACACAAAAAATAAAACACAGCGGACGGTTAGCGTGGTATGGACATGTGATGCGTAGAGAGAACTAAGGTTTGTGATGAGTCAAGTATATAAAATGATTTAGCACATATGTATCATGAAATTATAGTTTGATATATAGTTTGATATATTGTATAGTTAGTCATGATGAATGAGTATATCAGAGGAAGTGTGAAAGTAGCCCCGGTAAGCAACAAATCAAAGAGTGGACGGTTAGCGTGGTATGAACATGTGATGCGTAGAGAGAAGATGCATGTGACTAGGAGATGTATGGAAATGGTAGTGCAAGGTAGAGGGGGGGAAGAGGTCGACCGAAGAAGACATGGATGGAGTGTATGAGTGACAATATGAGAGAGAGAGAGAGAGAGAGAGAGAGAGAGAGAGAGAGAGAGAGAGAGAACTGAGTGTTGAGAAGACGGCTGATAGAAGAGAATGGAAGAAAAAAATTAGCTGTGCCAACCTCTCCTAGTGGAATAAGGTGGAGAAAAATAAGAAGAAGAAGAAATAACACATACAGCGCTGGAAATACACACGAAACAATCACATATTGTAATTACATAAAAAAATATATTAAAACAGCAACAACAGCATTACCTTCGCAAACATTGTCTATACCGAGGCGGTATCCCCACGGGCATTTGAAAACTCTACCGCGGTCATCGACGTGTGTGACTTTTGGACTGACCGGACTTTCTGGAGGCTTGCTTGTATAGCTGACTACTGGTCTCGAATCATGTCCTGGAAAAGATATGCAAAATGATTATTTCTAATGGTTCCAATGGTGTCATCATCATAATCGGTTGCTCTTGGCAGAACAGTCGTGGTCATGTGGAATTCTTGCTTATTAAAGCCTGGACAGATGTTTTCCATAGTTTGCGAACCGAGGCTTTCGATATCGAGGATTCTTCGATATTTTGGACACGTATCACGACGGCCAGCAGAGTGTATCGAGAAACTTGCTGTTCAGGGTAGGGTCAATGGTAAGAGATCTCGTGGACGAATCCCCATGCGTTGGACTGATCAGGTGAAAGACCTTACTGAAACCCCACTTAACAAGTGTGTGCGCCGGGCCTCGGTTCGCAAACTAATGGTGTAGGGACCACAAATGTCCCCATAGCAACTAATAATATGAATGCGTTAGCGATAATTACATTGCAGTGATGCTAAGTCACTCTCGGGATTGTCGGGCTGTCGATAGCACTTTTTTAGGTTGTAATCCCAATATCCGTTAGTCACTTAACTGAACACGTGTCTTATTAATCTTTGCCCGATATAGAGACTCAATACTAGTGGCCCCGACGTGTCAACAGGCAGAATTCTTGAGTGATAAGTTATTCTAACTAAGCGTTGCGGCCATCCTGCTAAAGAAGTAACTTAACAGCCGCGATCATAAACAAAGGCTCAACATTGTCGTCATAAGTAAGGTTATATTTAAAGTAAATGTAGATGCTTGTAAATGTCTATAGGCTCTGGTAACCAAGGTGGGCGGTGAGCCCGTCCACCCATGTAAGAAGAAAAAACGTCCTGATTATTATTCCTGAAACTCTTGCAGTTCTGAAGTCCTGAAGTTCCATGACAACTAGCAACTCTTATAATTCAATTATATAATTCTTCCTATGTTATCCAGGATTTAATCCTTTTATAGGGTACATATACATGTGCACGACCTAATTGAAACTCCTGCGATTCACAACAAGGCATCGCAAAGGCGTACAGTTATTGGGCGATAATGGAGAATATCTTATTCATGCTGCCGTAATTATTATTTCTTGGTAATGACAGATTCCTAGATCGCGTCAACAAAGAAACGTAATGTGTTCATTGCCTTTAAGTCTTCATCTACCTAGCGAAAGTGACTCTTTATGTAATCATATCTTTATAGTCGATACCACATCCCTAGAATTATCGAGAATATTCAACACATCTCTAGTATTGTGTTTCCGCTATCCGACACTAGATGGCGTTGTCCTTCTCGAGCGTTCTAGGTACTACTAGATCCTTCGATATTCGTTCGATTATTCGGCGATAAATGGCGTTACTCTTACCGGCGTAACAATATAGTACTAAGTATAGACTTACGAGGCTCATTCCCATAGCCGGGTGGGAATAGACCATGCCTCCTGATCGGCACGCATCGATGCCGAACATCATCGAGACTCCAGTTCGGTGGGCATTCACATTTGTATCCTCCTTGAGTGTTGACACAGATCTCCACAGCAGCACAGTCCGCTTGACCGTTTGTGCATTCGTTAATATCTGTTGGAGTAGGGGCGGTTTTTATTGGATTGAATTGGAGGTAAATAAGGCTTAATAATAGATTTTGAAATAGTTATTAATAAATTTGGTAATGATTTTGATTTAGATTTTGTATTAAGACCAGACGTTTACTGTTGAAAACAGGGCTGTCTCCTATGTGTGACTTTTCTTTGTTTATTGCCCAGAGACTAATTGACAAATTTTATTGAACACATTCACTAATATTGGGTGAATTAAAATGAAATTCACTGGTGGTAGGACCTCTTGTGAGTCCGCACGGGTAGGTACCACCACCCTGCCTATTTCTGCCGTGAAGCAGTAATGCGTTTTGGTTTGAAAGGTGGTGCAGCCGTTGTAACTAAACTGAGACCTCAGAACTTATATCTCAATATGGGTGGCGCATTCGCGTTGTAGATGTCTGTGGGCTCCGGTAGCCACTTAACACCAGGTTAGCAGCCCGCTAGCTCGTCCAACAATCTAAGCAATAAAAATAAAACTTCAGCTTGCCGACTCTTTGACTTATGTCATTGATTTCAATTCTCTGTCGAATAACCTCATTCCTAAATTTATCCTTCAAAGAAGCAACATACCAAGCTTGTCTTTTTAAAGCTTTTTGAACAAGTTTGAGCTTTGCTCCTAGTTTAACATATGAAAAAAATACTAATAAGAAAAAGAATACCATAAATTCTCATTTTCGATTCTCATCGATGCCTACGTTAAGATAATAAAGATAAAGATAGCCTATTTATTTATGTGGTTAAAGAGGGATAACAATATTACCTTCACAGGTGCCTGTTTTTTGATCCAGATAAAATCCAACATCGCAAGGGTTCCTAGGTCGGAATGGCCGCGTTGTGATCGGCCGATAATCAGGATAGCTCCAGAAAAAGTCTGAAAATAAAATACTAACAATTAAAATAATATTTTTTTCAAAAAAAATTAATATTACTATCGAGAACGAATTGTTCTTTTTTTCTCTCGAATAAATCGCAATGGCTTACACCGCTGATGTATAGAAAATGTTTTAAATATACTCAGTTTTATATTTTGGTGGGAATATGAAGAATCGCTCAATCCACACGATATAGATTATTTATTATGATGATTATTTTTTTCCAGATAGAATTGAGGGTATTATGGGGGCTATTTTAGTATATTTACATAGATTAAATTTAAAACTTAGTTGAATTTAAACTGTATTTAAAACGTAATGACAACTTAATTTTTTTTAGGTTATGTTAGGAAGTAAAAGGTAAAAATCTTAAAAGGTAAAAAAAAAATTTACTCTTTTCGCTGGTCGTAGGAGCTGTTGTAGTGGTACTCGTTGTTGTGGATGTACTTGTCGAGGTAGACGACGTTGTTATAATCGTACAAAAGCCTGTCTCATTATATTTTGTGTATCCCGGAGCGCAGTTGCAAATATATCCGCCGACGGTGTTCTTACAGACCTCGGTGTTATTATAGCACGTGTGGCGATTCGTGAAACATTCATCGACATCTGTCGAAAGAGAACTGTAATTATTTTATGAATATACAAGATTTTTCAAAACTCACCTCTATTAAAGATCATTAGAATTCCATCGAACTGTTCAAACGTAAATCTTATTTAAGGAGTATCTTGTTTGCGACTGGGTATATACCATTGTTTTCAAATTAAATGATATAGATTTATACATACACATAATACGGAGATAACGTCACAGATATGTGACGGATTTCTTGCTATCAACACTAAGTTGCTTAAAATCAGTTTCGTTCACATGAGAAAATAAAATCTAAAAGTATTTAAATATCCTAATTCAAATCCACTCTTTTTATTTATTTATTACTTAAAAGGGTGGACGAGGTCACGGCCCACCTGATGTTGAGTGGTTACCGAAGCCCATAGACACCTATGACGCAAATGCCGTCACCCATCTCGAGACATGTGTTGTTGGATCTCAGTTTTTACAGTACAACGGATGTCCCGCCCTTTAAACCGAAACGCATTACTGCTTCACGGCAGAAACAGGCATGGTAGTGGTACCTACCCGTGCAGACTCACAAGACGTCCTACTACCAGTAAAAAAAAATATCTGTTACTTGTGTTTTATCATTTTAGTATTTCTGTTACGATTTGTATGTGCTCACCAAAACATGCTCCGTATTCATCTGCTTCGTATCCATGGGGACAACTAATGGGCTTAATGCTGACTTTCGTCCATTCATTTTCCGGTATACTGTTCTCGTCGATAACCACAGATCCATCGCTTGTTCTCTTGCCTTCAACAGCAGCCGTGTCTTTGCTAACATCAACAAATATTGTATGCGGATAAATAGGCTTTCCGGATTCGGTACTGTACGGATACTTCTCGGAAGTTTTCTCGTAGGTTGTATCTTTATCGATTTCGTAAGGAACAAAGTTCGTTGAGATATCTTGGTCCGGTTTAGGTTCTGCATAAGTAATTGTCGGCTCTGGATATCTCGGCTCATAAGGTATTAGATTTGACTTCGGTTCACTGTATGTAATGTATTCGTGGGTTGTTGTTGTTGAAGAAATATCAGTTTTCGGTTCGCTGTAGAAAATACCCGGTTCAGTTGGCTCTGGTTCCGTAGGCTTCGGAGACTGAAGTTCGGGATATTCGGTTTTTGGAGGTTCCGGTTTCGGCGTTTCGGTATTAGGTTCAAATTTCGAAGGCTCTGATTGAGATGGTTCAGGTTGCGATGTAGCTGGGATCGGTGTTACTGTAGTTACTGGTATAGTAAGTGGGCGTGATTCTGTTGTTGTCGATTTTGGTTCGGAATAAAATATATCCGGTTGGATTGGCTCGTTATAATTCGGTGGTGGAATTATACTATTTATATCTTCATCGGGTGAAGGGTGCGTAGGAATATTTATAGTTGGTATTTCGCTGGACGGTGAGGGTGATGCTGAACTCGGTTGAATAGATTGCGTAGAAGATACTGAGAGCTCAGTAGTTGAAGTGCTGGTAGTTGTAGTAGAAGGTGTGCTACTATCCAGATTATTCACTGCTACTGTTTGTTTTTCCTCAGGACTACAAAAAAGTGTTACACATTAGATATTGAATCTTCTTCTTTGTCTCCACCTTACCCCACTAGGTGGGGTCGGCACAGCAAATTTTTCTATACCATTCTCTTCTATCAGCCGTCATCTCAAAACTCACTCCTCTCTCTCTCATATCATTATTCACACACTTCATCCATCCCTTCTTCGATCGACCTCTTCCCCCTCTACCTTTTACTACCATTTCCATACATCTCCTACTCACATACATCTCCTCTCTACGCATCACATGTCCATACCACGCTACCCATGCGCTCTTTAATTTAGCAATCACCGGGGCTACTTTCACACTTCCTCTGATATGCTCATTCCTTATCTTTTCCATTCTTTTCACTCTACACATCCATCTCAACATTCGCATCTCAGCCGCGTGCACTCCTCTGTCATGCTTTACTTTCGTCGCCTTGAATGTCTTTCTTAATTACGATTCAGCATCTTTGCATTGAAAACTAAATCTCTATCTAACACATAGGTTAGGTAAATCAAAACAGTTGAGTTTAAATTTTTTTTTTTGTTTTTCATTCCGATTCCTTTCTTTTGTTTTGTACTATTCTTTATGTCCGTGAAACATCAACAATTAAACAAAAGAGAAAAGCAATACAAAATGGAATGTAACTGATAGTAGTGAAATTACGATCATTGGATAACAATTTGACTAATTTAATGCGTTAACACTTACTCTTCTATATCGTAATAGACGTATTCATATTCGGGTAGAGCTGTTGTGGAAGTTGTTGAAGTCCTCCGCCTTACGCAGCGGAAAGACCCTGGGATGTTGATGCACTGGTACTCTGGGCCGGCGCGAGCGCAATTGTGAGTTCCTAGTGCGCACTCGTCGATATCTGAAGAAAAATTAAGGCAAATATTAGAAGTGCCTTGTGATAACTGGATCAGTTGGATGCTCCTCTTCCTAGTACCATGTTCCTAGTCAGTCGGGTCGTGAACTTGAGGGAGCATTTTAGTTCAAACTATATTTTTCCATTCTTCCACTTTGTGCACTGTATAGTAACATTGATGCTGGAGTCTAATGCTGGGCTACGTCTCCTTGACCCCTTTCTTTCCACTTTGCCCGTAATAAGTAGTTTTTCGAGATCGTCACTCTTCTTTTTTGCAACGTTCGCAATTGGTTGCTAACGTATCCTTTACTTTATAATCAATTTATAATTAAACCGTGATGAGAAAAAGCTAAATAACTTATCTAATCGAAAATTTTGCTGAAAGACCTAGATCTTGGCCAAAACCTAAATCATCTGAACCGGTCCAGATTTTGATCTCATAAATAAAAGGTTTTTTACTGGTTGTAGGACCTCTTGTGAGTCCGCGCGGGTAGGTACCTGACTATTTCTGCCGTGAAGCAGTAATGTGTTTCGGTTTGAAGGGCGGGGTAGCCGTTGTAACTATACTGAGACCTTAGAATTGATTTTTCAAGGTGGGTGGCGCAATTATGTCGTAGATGTCTATGGGCTCCAGTAACCACTTAACACCAGGTGGGCTGTGAGCTCTTCCACCTATCTAAGCAATAAAAAAAAAGCTTTAAAATTTTGTCTATTCAACTAAAGCTTATTTTTTAGCTGTTGCTCGAGAGATGTTAACAGAGAATAGATAACTGAATTTAACCAAATGGACCATGCACCATCTATTAAGCCGAATCTTTTGAATTTAAAGGTTTAACTCTGAACAAGATTTTGATTACACCAGCTAGTAAATTGATTAAAGGTACGTCCTTTCCCATAAAATGCGCCTGGTAAACACTGTACCTTACAGTAAATAAGAAAGATCGTAATTCCTTTAGATTTATTGCGTGAAGGCGGCCTTATTCTGTGTCTTACCTTCACATGTGCCGGTTGAATGATGCAAAATGTATCCGGTGCCACAAGACGTAATCCTGATGCAGAGGAAGGAACCAACTGTGTTATCGCAACGCTGCGAACCGATAATGCAGTTGTGTTGGCCGGTAGCGCATTCGTTCATATCTGAAATTTGTTATTTTAGCTTTCAACAATATACTGATTTATTTGCCTATGCTTATAATGAAATTGGGTATTTTAACATACGATCGATGATCAATAAACAGGCAATCCGAGAAGAAGACAAAGCTTACGCTGAAAGACAACACCTCAAATCGTCCACATTTGTCTTACCACAAAAGATGTAGCAGTACTAATGCAGTAACCAACTTTCTCTGAGTACTATGAAATCGTGCTTCAAGATAGACAGTGGCATTGACGTTGTGAGATAATTCGGGTGTAGATCTGCACGAACTGTCCAAGAGTTAGGTAGTGGTGAAATCCTCTAGGTAGTGGGAATATGGATTACAATTACAACAAACACAGCGCTACACCTTCACCGTGGAAGTCAATCGTGATCATCCGTTAAGTAGATATATTCATTAGAAAAACTGGTGCTTGTCTGCGGGATTCAAACACCAATGCACCGCAAGCTACGAATGCACCAGACGCTTTATCCTTTAGGCCACGACAACTTCAACGTAATGCAAATAAAAATAGTAGATGAAACCGTAAAAGTAGTTTTTACTGGTGGTAGGACCTCTTGTGAGTCCGCACGGGTAGGTACCACCGCCCCGTCTATTACTGCCGTGAAGCAGTAATGCGTTTCGGTTCGAAGGGTGGGGTAGCCGTTGTAAATATACTGAGATCTTAGAACTTATATCTCGAGGTGGGTGGCGCATTTACGTTGTAGATGTCTATGGGCTCCAGTAACAACTTAACACCAGGTGGGCTGTGAGGTCGTCCACCCATCTAAGCAATAAAAAAAAAAAAATTGTTTCAATTAAGCTAGTAATAAATCTGGTAATGTATAAATGAGCTTACCAACACAAGCACTAGTGGTTACGTCCAATTCGTATCCAACTTTGCAGTGACATTCGTAACTGCCATTTGTGTTGAGACAGTTCTGATGCTGGTCGCAAAGATGGGTTCCTTCAAGGCACTCGTTTATGTCTGAAAATTTGGTTCTCAATATTTAAAAGTTTCATCAGATATTATATGGAAAAACAGTTATAAGTACTTGCAAGTTAGCTTACCTTCGCAAACTTTTGAATTATTGCGCATTCCATCTGGACACTGCTGATTGGATTTGAATCTTGAAAAAAAAAAGTAAATTTAATATGTATCGACCAATATGAAAAGTAGATTCCAGTCATGATTTAAGATGACTATCATTTTTAAATTTTATAAATCAATAACACTCACTTGTGGCTGCTATCTCATACCACCAGTCATAGGCAGAGTAGATAACTTTGCTCAAATGTTTGTTTAACCTTTAGAGCGCGAATCGTCGATAGATCGACTCTCCATTGATGCGATTTTTTTTTATTTTTTTTATTGCTTAGGTGGATGGACGAGCTCACAGCCCACATGGTGTTAAGTGGTTATAGACATCTACAACGTTAATGCGCCTCCCACCTTGAGATATAAGTTCTAAGGTCTCGGGTATAGTTACAACGGCTGCCCCACCCTTCAAACCGAAACGCATTACTGCTTCACGGCAGAAATAGACAGGGTGGTGGTACCTACCCGCGCGGACTCACAAGTGGTCCTACCACCAGTATATAATGTACATACATCTGATGGTGAGTGGTTACCGTCGCCCATGGACTTCAGCAATGCCAGGGGCAGAGTCATGCCGCTGCCTACTGTAAAGTACTCTACACAAGCCTCGTTTGAAGAAGGATATTATGTCATAGCACTCGAGAAACGCGTATTAATTGCGTACCTGCTGACTTTCGATTTGCAGTCATATCGGCCGAGTTGATTGATGCAGTCCTGATCTGACCTGCAGATTTCTGTATCGTCTTCGCATTCGTTAATATCTATACAGATAAAAAAACCATCAAAATTGTTATCGAAAAAAAAAAAAGGTAAATTTCCTTAATTTCGTTATTCTCTTGTATTTCATGTTTATTTGTGAAAATTGACTTATTTAATTGAGGAGCTACACGTAAAGAATATAGGTATAGCTATAGGCATAATATAGAATATAGGTAAAGAATATCTTTATGTATGTATTTCTTGTGTGCGTGTCTTTGTCACTGAACTCCTCCTAAACGGCTGGACCGATTTTAATGAAATATTCTGTGTACCTTTAGGTGGATTCGAGAATGGTTTAGATTTACAAATCAGCCCGGCAGATGGCGCTGCAGTCGGTATCTTTCTTTCGGTGTTATTTATCTTTCCTAGAAATAATTTTTAAGGCAACACAACGTTTGCCGGGCCAGCTAGTAGGAATATTTATAAATATAGGTGATCATATTGATCCTGGTTCCGGTTTTCTAGCTTAGAGGTTGCCTCCAAGTGACCATGGAAAAACGTCTTCCGTGAGATTCTTTGCTTTCTAAGCCTTCACGAAAATTAGACCAAAATTGGTGATAAACGAACCTTCACATCTACCATTAACTTCGTTGATCTTAAAACCTGGAGGGCAGTGCTTTGATACCATATCTTGACAGTGGAAGGAGCCGTGCGTGTTTATGCAGAATTGTGAAAGAGGATTGCAGTCGTCTTCATGAGAGACGCATTCGTCCATATCTGAAAAATAACCAAATATGTATTTATCTTCTGCTTACTTTTATTTATTTATTTATTTGTGTCTATGGGTTTTAAAATTGAACTTCTAATAAATTCTCTCAGTTTGATTGAATCGTATTTATCTTTAGCTGCAAATTCCAGCTAATGGAATACGAGCTATCCTAAACTTTAATTTAGAACACCTGACTGTTTAGGAATAGGCACAGGCGACTTGGTATGTACGGGTTGTGAAAAATTTACCTGCTTAAGAATAGGCACAGGCGACTTGGTATGTACGGGTTGTGAAAAATTGACAAGTGTTCCTGTATGTTAGTCTGCTCTTAACAGTAATAGTATCGACAGCGGCATATGAAATAATATCGCCTAAAATAACAACTTTGTATTATGAATATTTATTACGAACTAGCTTTCACATGCCGTTTGACTCGCGTTATTGTAGAAATAAAAGCCCTTTTTTTCTCGATGAAAGTACCTTATGCTCTTTTCTGTATCCACGATAACATGTTTGTAAAGTTACATAATGATCGACTAATAGATACTACGTAAAATCTAATCGTAACATTAACACCCTCTATCGCCTTCTTTTTGTCTCCCCTACCTATTCACTGGTACCCAAAGAGGCTATTCCAGCTACGCTATGGCTGGCAGGTGTATCACGGGGCATATATCACGGGGCTCAATCTGAGGGCAGAGGGGTTGAGCCCCGAGAATTCTCACTCCAGTTTGCTTACACTGGCCCTAGCAGGGGCAGTGCTTCGCAGAATCTACTGCTGGAATCCCGACTCACTGAGAAGATTCGATCAGAAAGAATCTCAGTTGGTTATGTCTATGAGTTAATTCGCTTGGCGAACTCTTCGTCGTAATCGACAAATTCGACGAGGACGGTAACCGGATTGCGCTTATAATGTTAGTAAGATTATAGGCTATCACAGTATTATTATAAGTAATTTTGAATCTACAAACATAATTGTAAAAATGAATATTTTAAAAAAAATCTAATATTTAAAAAAAAAGGTATGCTCGCTGAGTTTCTTGCCAGTTCTTCTCAGGAGGACGGAGGCTAGTTTTTGTGAATTGGCCGAAGTTCTTTTTGACGTTCAACAAGTGTGTACTTTCGTTTATGTTGAATAAAAATGTTTTGTTTTGATTTGATTTCACAGAGCTATTTCTCGACACAGTTAATGAATATTGAATCAAACAATTATATCAAGGGGTAAAAGGCTTTTTGGTTGAAGCGACATTTCGTTTAATACGCGACATTTATCTTTGTAATTAAGTAAAGGTGCGTCTCTCTGAAATTGGTATCTACTTCAATCGTATGTGTTTCAAAGGTATCTTTGATATGTAAATTGCTTATTCTTATTTATGTGTAAAGAAGCAAAATTTAATTATTTTTTTTATTTTTAATAATTAATATCATATTATAATACTTTGTGTATTAATGGTATCTATATTTACGGAGATATGTATGTGTGTATGTATGTATATATATGTATGTGTAATGTGTACATATATATATATATGTATTTCACTGGAATGGTACACCGCGCGTAGTTCATTTCCAAATGATTCTTTTCCACCTGATGGTTGTCTGGAAGAGATCGCTCTTAGCGATAAGATCGCCAATTGTAATTTTTTGTGCTTAATGTATCGCAATGTTTATTTGTTTTTTGATGTACAATAAAGAATACTCTCTCTCTCTCTCTCTCTCTAAAGGTCCGTAATATTTCGTATTAGCATCAACAGTTCAATGTTTTTAATTGAACATCAATTAAGTTTACTCTATTCGAACAGCTGAACAATTTATTTTATTATGATACTAGTTGACCCGGCGAACTTTGTTCCGCCACACGGTTTGTTTCAAACACATCAACTGGTCAACTTCAAAATTCTACTATAAATACCATAGAATATATTACGTTTAGCTGTCAGTTGCGTTTTGTTATTACATATCATTTGCGTTTTGTTATACCACGTTTTATGACACGTCCCAATGGGAACGTGATAAAAAGTATCCTATGTCCTTCTCCTGGTTCTAAGCTACTTCCTCACCAATTTTCAGCCAAATCAGTTCAGCCGTTCTTGAGTTATAAATAGTGTAACTAATGCGACTTTCTTTTATATATAACTAGTCAGGTCATAAGTATTGTCACACAGTAAAAACTTTTCTTTTAGAATGCTGGCAACAAAAAAGTTTATTGAATTCGAATTTCGAATTGTTCATGAAAATAAAAACGTATACTTTTAGAATTTTACTCTTTTTTAAATATGGAGTGGACGCTTAAAGAAGACCGTATTGCAGTTATTGCGTTGCATCGTTGCGGTGACGCGCCAATTCAAATTTTTAACATACTGAAAAATTTGAATATAACCAAAAGATTCGTTTATCGTACCATCAAACGATACAATGAAGACTCTAGTGTAGATGACAGGTCAAGAAGTGGTCGCCCTCGGTCTGTTAGGACTCCAGCAGTGATAAAAGCTGTGAAGGCGCGAATTCAAAGAAATCCCAAACGTAAGCAGAAACTGTTGGCCCTTCAGATGGGGTTAAGCAGAACCACGGTGAAAAGGGTGTTAAATGAAGACTTAGGGCTTCGGGCATATCGAAGAAAAACAGGACATCGTTTGAATGCTCGTCTAATGGACCTGAGACTGAAGAGATGCCGCGCTTTGTTGAAGCGGTACGCGGGAAAAAAATATCGGGAAATTCTTTTTTCGGATGAAAAAATTTTTACCGTAGAAGAGAACTACAACAAACAAAATGATAAGGTGTACGCACACAGTAGTGAAGAAGCGAGCAACCGTATTCCGCGTGTCCAAAGAGGTCATTTTCCATACTCGCTCATGGTATGGTTGGGAGTTTCTTATTGGGGCTTAACAGAGGTACATTTTTGTGAGAAAGGTGTAAAAACGAATGCAGTTGTGTATCAAAATACAGTCCTGACGAACCTTGTGGAACATGTTTCTCATACCATGTTCAATAACAGGCACTGGGTATTCCAACAAGATTCGGCGCCAGCTCATAGAGCGAAGAGCACACAAGACTGGTTGGCGGCGCGTGAAATCGACTTCATCCGGCACGAAGACTGGCCCTCCTCCAGTCCAGATTTGAATCCGTTAGATTACAAGATATGGCAACACTTAGAGGAAAAGGCGTGCTCAAAGCCTCATCCCAATTTGGAGTCACTCAAGACATCCTTGATTAAGGCAGCCGCCGATATTGACATGGACCTCGTTCGTGCTGCGATAGACGACTGGCCGTGCAGATTGAAGGCCTGTATTCAAAATCACGGAGGTCATTTTGAATAAACTTTAGTGTCATAAGAATCTATGTTTTGTTAAGTTCATTTTGGTATATGAATGGTTACATAATGAATAAACTTCATTATTTTCAATTATTCAATTCAATTGTTCATTATTCAATTGTTTCAATTATTTTACATTAAACATGTGACAGAATTTATGACCTGACTATGTATATAGATTTTATCCAAATTTTAAACTTTAAGTGGCTCTCCTGTAAAGTTTCAAAAATGGCGCTTAAACCACTATCGATATGTACTAATTTGGTTTTACCTTCACATTCTCCGTGATGACCGAACTTGAATCCTTGAGGGCACTTGTCTTCTTCCGGTGTCATCGGAGTGCTGCTCAAGTTGACTGGATCTCCACTGACTCCACCGCATTTGTAGCCTCCGATTGTATTCTCACACACGTGTACGGGACAAGGGGGCTTCGGCAGCTTACATTCGTTAATATCTAAAAATATTTGATCGATAAATGGGCTGTGTTGGGTCACAAACCAATTATTACCATTACCATACCATATTTGGAAGCTAATAAATAATATACTTAGCATATTATACATAGCATATAGGTAGCTTAGCATAATATACTTTTGACATATATAGATAATGAAATATGTATTGTGCAACAAGTGACTCTTTACATTACTAACTATTACTAACATACAGAATAGTCGAATATAGAAAAATACTTTTGAGTTATTGGCACATTGAGAAAATTTTGTGGGAACCGAAGGTAAATCATAGGAAATCTGAATAATTTATAATCAATTAGCTGATAGAGTCCTGAAATACGAGAACTTAAATATATGATGGGGTAATCCCCTCTCTATAACGTGCCTATCCTTTATTCATTTATAGTAACTGTTAGAATATGGATCCTATATAAGGCATATAACTTCCAACAATAAGTGGGAAATTTACTTACCGTCACAGAGATCTTTATATATATTCCTAAAAAATCCCGGAGGGCATTCCTGCATGGGTCCTTCACGATTGAAGTTCATTTGTACGGGCACACATTTGTAAGAGCCTCGTGTATTGAAGCATTTGGTTCCAGGGAGGCAGATCGACAAATCTAGTTGGCATTCATCTATATCTGTAACGGAAATGTAGAGTATATAATTGTAAGTCGGGCCATAACCACACCCTGTATAATCCTCAATCACGATACAGTGTGTGGTTTTTTAAGTAAAGTTTATTTAACTAGCCATGCTGTTTTTTTACGATTGAAGGATTACTGGGTGGTCTGGAGGCCTTTTCACATTCACTACGATAGGTGGGGGAGCATGGGCTCAGCCAGGACGCGTGGAATTTGCTAACAGCTACCCGAGTGCCTCCAAAGGAGACCTAACAACTCAAGAGTAGCTGCTTGCCGAATGAATCTACTACCGGATCGGAATCGCGACCCGCTGAGGAGATCCGGCGAGAATCTCAGCGTTTAGGATAGGATGCACGTCGAACTCTTTGCCTAGTTCGACGAGTACGGTTACTGAGGTCCCTACGCCTAGTGTTAGAGCTAAAGGCGTCTAATCACCATGCTGTTTATATCTGCTAAAGTTTAAAAAGAATCTGTAAAGATTAAAAAGGTTGTTATTTCCTCTATCCGTCAGCAATAATACACCAATGGCATACCTTTACAGGACTTCCCATCCGGCATGAGTTCATAGCCACGTCGACAGGAGCATTTCACTGTGATGCCATTGTCGTTGCATTTGTGCTGACAAGGATTCCGTGGTCGGCAGCGGTTTTTTATAACCTGAATTTTTACAATTTTATTTTGAACAACAAGTAGGTACAAGACGTTAAGTTTTCTGTTAATTTTTTTTTTATAAGCCTTTTATTTCCCTTCTAGAAACCTAAATATTACATGCAAATATTCTCAACCATATATGACTCCCACATTCAGATCCAATTCCATTGCCGTTCACTTTTCCTCGACAGGAACCCCTATTTGGGTATAGGCCTCCTCTAGCTTAATCCAATTTCCGTGTTCCCAGCCTGCCTCATCCACTCCTTCCCAGCGGTGACTATGATATCATGTTTTCTGTTCAGTTTTCTGTTAATTTAACTGAAATATTCTGACGTACCCAGCACGATACAATACCAAATTAAGTTCATGATAACCACAATGTGAATGTCAGTGCTTATTTGGAGACATAAGGTCGCTTTTCCATTGTATTCTACAACCTTCCTTTCCTCCTTCTCCAAAAATCCTTACCTCCTTGCAATTCCTCCCGTCAGCCATAAGCATGAATCCAGGATTACATTCGCACTTGTAAGACCCTGGTACCGGAATGCAGTGGTGGGCACAGAGTTCGGTTGGAGCGTAGTCTTCACAAAGCGATGCTATTTCTAAAACAAAGCGTATGCTAGAGTGTTTTATTGACTTTTTGGTTGCCAATAAACATAACTACAGTATCTATATATTAATACGTGAAGCATAAACTTTGTACCCCTTTTTATTTAAGAAGATTGCGCCGACGGAGGAGTATGAAATATCTCACACTTATAGAGAATATAGAGAAGGAGTGAAAACTGCTAAATTTTTTTTAAATTATGTACATAAAATACATTCAATCAATAAGAAAAAAACATTACACACACTACCATGTATTTGACACACACACGCATGCATACTATTTGTGTATTGTCAAACTTTTCTTACTGCTTATAGTCTGTGGTCAAATTGAGAATAGATTAAATACTGTTTGTCTTTATTAACATTTGTCTAAAGTGTAGTCTTGGCGAAATCTGTGACTATTGAAGTATAATAGTTTATTTTTTCACACGAGCTCACAACCCACCTGGTGTTAAGTGGTTACTGGAGCCCATAGACATCTACAACGTATATGCGCCACCCACCTTGAGATATAAGTTTTAAGATATCAAGTATAGTTACAACGGCTGCCCCACCCTTCAAACCGTAACATATTACTGTTTCACGGCAGAAATAAGCAGAGTGATGGTACCTACCCGTGCGGACTCTCAAGAGGTCCTGCCACCAGTAATACCACCAGTTTTTTTATTTACGTACGTACAAGACATTACTAGCTTATGATAACTTACTTCCAATCGAATCCGGACTAACGTTAGTATGTACCATACTCCTGTTGCTCTCCTGCGCTCCATTCTATAACGATAATTCTCCAATCAGTTATTTTTACAAATGACGTCATTTGGGGACAAAACAAACGATACACAGAAATGGTTCGTATCTAACTTGACGCGAATGTAATCTATTTACATCTAAGCGATAAAAAACAATGTTAGAATAATATTATAATCAAATAAAAACGTCCGTCTGGTGTAGTGGTAAGTGACATGGTCACTACACCAGGGGGTCGCGGGTTCGAATCCCGCCAAGGGAAGATATTTGTGCGATAAATATAAATGTATTTTCCAGGGTTATGGATGTATATTAAATATATGTATGTGTATAATAAAAATCTTACATTTATTTCCGATATCTGGTACCTGTAACACAAGTTCTTTACGAACTTATCACGGGACCAGTTAACGTGGCGTGATTGTTATTAAAATATTTATATTTATTTTTATTTATAAAAAAAAGGAAAAAAGGCATATACATTTCGGAAAAAAAATTGATGGTTTTAATGCAAGCTATGTACTAAATGCGAGTTTTTTAACGTTCTCGATAGCGTGAAAGTTATCTCATATTTGTATGGAATGGAATCGTTCGCGTACGTTTGCCGCTAGGGGCGCTGTTCCAACTGCATACAAAATTGGATTAACTTTTACGCTATCGAGAACGTTAAAAAACTCGCACTAAGCACTCAGTACCTTGTAAATATTTTCTAAACTGTTTTGATTGTTCGATGGTATCTAATTATGATATTTAATTCATTTATTTTTTTTGAGTATACTTTGTGGTGCCTGCTCGATTTTAACATGAAAATAAATATATTCCTATATTATTTTATTGAATATTATTTTAAAAATAATATATTTTCGGGTACTATTTTCTATTTTCCTATTCACAAATCTTAGATTTTAAATTTTCGTATATCAAAATTGACGATTGATCAAAGTCAAGTTTGCGATTAGAATTAATTCATCAAGCAGGTTTAGAAGTCTGAATTTCATAATTAGCTTAAATGCTATGAGACTCACCTTGCAGCATTGCGCGTAAGCATCATCAGCCAACAACTCCTCGGCGCTGTTACCGCGTGTCAGGACATCGCAGATCGAGAAACCTTTAACAAGTCCTATGTTCTTTCCCCTGACGCACTCCCCACAGCAAACCTGTAGGATTTGTAGGCTTTAAAAAGAACAGTCTGGACTGTTTTTTCATGAACATATGTGATGTGAATTGAGTGATATTGAAGACTAAAACTTCGGTGTCGCTCATTTTTGGATTTTTTCAATAGCCTTAAGATCTGCAGTGTGCTTAGTGCGAGTTTTTTAAAGTTCTCAATAGCGTAAAAGTTAAATCAAATTTGTATGGAGTTGGGACGTTTGCCTATGTTTGCCGCTAGGGGCGCTGTTTCAACTGCTGTTGCAACTGCTGTTGCAACTGCTGGTGAAGGAATAACATCGTGTAATAAAAATCAACCCCGCAAAATTATAATTTGCGTAATCACTGGTGGTAGGACCTCTTGGGAGTCCGCACGGGCAGGTACCACCACCCCGCCCCTTTCCGCCGTGAAGCAGTAATGCGTTTCGGTTCGAAGGGTGGGGTAGCCGTTGTAACTATACTGAGACCTTAGAACTTATATCTCGAGGTGGGTGGCGCGTTTACGTTGTAGATGTCTATGGGCTCCAGTAACCACTTAACACCAGGTGGGCTGTGAGCTCGTCCACCCATCTAAACAATAAAAAAAAAAATATCAGTTAACTTTTACGCTATCGAGAACGTTAAAAAACTCGCACTAAGCACACTGACCTCTTTCATCTGACGTAATCAAGTGATTTGGAGATGAAAGTCCAAATAGTTAAGCGGTCACCGAAGCTCATATGGACCACAATCATGAAGTCTCTATTCGCTATTGAATCGCGGGGGTCAACCGCGATGACTTATTAACTTTTATTAACGTTTACAATACTTTAGAAGTCGTCGTGGCGTAAAGGATAAGACGTTTGGTGCATTCGTATCTAGCGATGCACCGGTGTCCGAATCCCGCAGGCGGGTACCATTTTTTCTAATGAAATACGTACTCAACAAATGTTCACGGTTGATTTCCATGGTGAAGTAATAACATCGTGTAATAAAAATGAAACCGTTAAAATTATAATTTGCGTAATTACTGATGGTAGGATATCTTGTGGGGTAGCCGTTGTAACTATACTGAGACCTTAGAACTTATATCTCAAGGTGGGTGACACATTTACGTTGTAGTTGTCTATGGGCTCCAGTCACCACTTAACACCAGCTGGGCTGTGAGCTCCTCCAGCCATCTAAGCAATAAAATATATATATAATGTACTAAATCTGTGAGATTATAATGCTTCTAATGTTTGTAATTGTAAGCATTATCATCATTAAATATTTATGAACGTTGTGTTAGAAATTTGAATATTTCTAATCTAAATACCATTATCTTGTTTGTTGATTTTTAAAAGGTTCACAAACCGCCAATTCATTAATTAAATAATATTGTGAACTTGGAAAGGATGAAACAGCCGTCTAAAATATAACTGAGACTTCGGCACTAAATCTCAAAGTTGATGGCTCACAGAGAAATAAAAGTCCATCTGGCTACCGGAGTTAGAATAATAGTCTTACCCAACCAAACGGGCTTTTAAGGCGGAAATCAAAAGTGTAAGGTAAATACGGAAATCAAACCAAAACTGCTCTCAAAAACGGCTAAAAGCGAATCTGCCTTGAATATACCAATCAATAGGTGTTGTTTAACAAATAATCCGCAACCGTGGAAAGACTTGAACCACATCTGTAACGCGGTATGTAGGTAATTAGGCATCTGTTATCACTAGACATGTGCTGTTATCATGTATCTAAGACGTGTTTACATTGCTGTGTACATACAAATCTGTTGCTATACGGTATACCGTCTATTCTTACGTTGGAACACCTAATTATACTGGATATTTTTTTAAGAAAACCTCTCTGGTACGATTGTTTGGAATTGTATCCTAAAAGGTATGCCTGGGGTATCTCTACCGAGTAATACTACTCCACTCAGAAGCGGTTCTACTTATGGCAGAGCGATATTTAAGGGCACTTTTTATGAACCTCTTTTGTACCTGTTCCATTTGAACGCTTACAAGAGGGCCCTAGGGTAAATTGCACATGGGCTAAAGGCACCTTTTGACTATACCTTGGCTCGTATCTCGTAGGCAGATACCGATTTTTCTACAAAAATACATTCTTCATCTGTTCATAAAGACTTTTCACGTTGTGTGTATGTATATACGAAATAATAGTAATCAAACCTCATCATTTTAAATGGGAATTAGCAAAGAAATGTTTGCGTAATTACCCGTCGTATCATTAATCCGAATGGGTAGATACCACCATTATCTATGGCACGCGCACAATTATGTCTATGAGCTATTCGTAAGGACTCAATACCAGTAGAGCACGTCCACCTATTAGTCCAAAAAATTGTAGAGCCCAATGTGATATTGCACCAACAGCTAGGCCATGCTTCTTCTTTTTCTCCACCTTACCCCATCAGGTGGGGTCGGCAAAGCTAATTTTTCTCTTCCATTCTCTTCTATCAGCCGTCATCTCAACACTCACTCCTCTCTCTCTCATATCGTCATTTACACACTCCATCCATGTCTTCTTCGGTCGACCTTTTCCCTCTCTATCTTGCACTACCATTTCCATACATCTCCTAGTCACATGCATCTTCTCTCTACGCATAACATGTCCATACCACGCTAACCGTCCACTCTTTGATTTGTTGCTTACCGGGGCTACTTTCACACTTCCTCTGATATACTCATTCATCATGACTAACTATATATCATGACTAACTATATATAACTATATATCAAACTATATATCAAAATATAATTTCATGATACATATGTGCTAAATCATTTTATATACTTGACTCATCACAAACCTTAGTGGAACCAGATGTAGAGTCACAGCGCTTCGTACTAATTCCAATGTCGATACCGTTTTCGCAGTCTCGCTTCTTCCTGAAAAATGTTTTATCAATTAACAAAGGGGTTTTGAGGGAAAAAACATTATGCCCCAATAACAATTGATATCTTGTTTATTTTCTTTGTTTGCCCGATTTGGCACAAGTCGTTTTGATATAGTTTGGGTTATAATTTTAATGCCGGCCGTCTGCTTGTCTTCAACGCTTAGTGATTCTGATGGTTCTATTGCTTCTTTGTTAACGACTCTTTAACGGCCGTCTGGTGTAGTGGTAAGTGACATGGTCACTACACGAGGGGGTCGCGCGTTCGAATCCCGCCAAGGGAAGATATTTGTATGATAAATATAAAATGTATTTTCCTGGGTTATGGATGTATATTATTATTATAACTAGTCAGATCATAAGTATTGTCACACAGTAAAAACTTTTCTTTTAGAATGCTGGCCACAAAAAAGTTTATTGAATTCGAATTTCGAATTGTTCATGAAAATTAAAATGTATACTTTTAGAAATTTTACTCATTTTAAAATATGGAGTGGACGCTTAAAGAAGACCGTGTTGCAGTTACTGCGTTGCATCGTTGCGGTTACGCGCCAATTAAAATTTTTAACATACTGAAAAATTTGAATATAACCAAAAGATTCGTTTATCGTACCATCAAACGATACAATGAAGACTCTAGTGTAGATGACAGGTCAAGAAGTGGTCGCCCTCAGTCTGTTAGGACTCCAGCAGTGATAAAAGCTGTGAAGGCGCGAATTCAAAGAAATCCCAAACGTAAGCAGAAACTGTTGGCCCTTCAGATGGGGTTAAGCAGAACCACGGTGAAAAGGGTGTTAAATGAAGACTTAGGGCTTCGGGCATATCGAAGAAAAACAGGACATCGTTTGAAGGCTCGTCTAATGGACCTGAGACTGAAGAGATGTCGCGCTTTGTTGAAGCGGTACGCGGGAAAAAAATATCGGGAAATTCTTTTTTCAGATTAAAATTTTTTACCGTAGAAGAGAGCTACAACAAACAAAATGATAAGGTGTACGCACACAGCAGTGAAGAAGCGAACAACCGTATTCCGCGTGTCCAACGAGGTCATTTTCCATCCTCGCTCATGGTATGGTTGGGAGTTTCTTATTGGGGCTTAACAGAGGTACATTTTTGTGAGAAAGGTGTAAAAACGAATGCAGTTGTGTATCAAAATACAGTCCTGACGAACCTTGTGGAACCTGTTTCTCATACCATGTTCAATAACAGGCACTGGGTATTCCAACAAGATTCGGCGTCAGCTCATAGAGCGAAGAGCACACAAGACTGGCTGGCGGCGCGTGAAATCTACTTCATCCGGCACGAAGACTGGCCCTCCTCCAGTCCAGATTTGAATCCGTTAGATTACAAGATATGGCAACACTTGGAGGAAAAGGCGTGCTCAAAGCCTCATCCCAATTTGGAGTCACTCAAGACATCCTTGATTAAAGCAGCCGCCGATATTGACATGGACCTCGTTCGTGCTGCGATAGACGACTGGCCGCGCAGATTGAAGGCCTGTATTCAAAATCACGGAGGTCATTTTGAATAAACTTTAGTGTCATAAGAATCTATGTTTTGTTAAGTTTATTTTGGTATATGAATGGTTACATAATGAATAAACTTGTTTCAATTATTTTACATTAAACATGTGACAGAATTTATGACCTGACTAAGTATGTATGTGTATAATAAAAATCTTGTATTTACTTCCGTTATCTGGTACCTGTAACACAATGTCTTTACGAACTTAGCACGGGACCAGTTAACGTGGCGTGATCGTTAGTAAGTATATATTTATTTATCTTTGTTTTGCGGTAGATAAGGCGAGAATGTCGTAAACATTCCTGATTGAAGGACCGAATGCCCATTATTAAATACAATGGAGACTTCACGTCATCAAGGTGAGTATGGAGTCAGGTTGGCTTATTACGGACTACGGAACAGACTGAGAGGTGAACGGCAAATTTCATATATGGCAGTCCAGTCCACCAGTCGAAAATGGGTCGACCATGTGGACCTAAAAGGCATCCTAAAACCAGTAGGGGTATTTCTGTATGTGACTGTCTCTGATGGAATCAGCAATTGTTCAATTTCTGAACGTCAAAGTGTCAGCAACCGACGTCCGCCATAACACCAACTTTCTTCCAAATCCAGATTTTTTTATTGCTTAGATGGGTGGACGAGTTCACAGCCCACCTGGTGTTAAGTGGTTACTGGAGCCCATAGACATCTACAACGTAAATGCGCCACCCACCTTGAGATATAAGTTCTAAGGTCTCAAGTATAGTTAGTTACAACGGCAACAGCAAACGAATCAATTTTATTTTACTCTTAAATGACAAATTTAAAGACTTAATACTCGTATTGCCTTAATATTGCCTATCTTAATGCTGCTCTTTCTCAGCTGGCGGCTGGACTTGAAAGAGATTTGGTATCATGGCAGAGGTCGCTCGCTGACACTTTGACGTTCAGAAATTGGACAGCAATGTTAAGGACAGAGACCCTGTTTGCCACTAAGGACTTTACTGGTGGTATGACCTCTTGTGAGTCCGCGTGGGTGGGTACCACCGCCCTGCCTATTTCTGCCGTGAAGCAGTAATGCGTTTCGGTTTGAAGGGCGGGGCAGCCCTTGTAACTGAGACCTTAGAACTTATATCGCAAGGTGGGTGGCGCATTTACGTTGTGGATGTCTATGGGCTCAAGTAACCACTTAACACCAGGTGGGCTGTGAGCTCGTCCACCCATCTAAGCAATAAAAAAAAACCTCGTTTGAAGAAGGACTTGTAAAAGTAAAAATACTTTTACAAGTCCTTCTTCAAACGAGGTTCTTCAAACGAGGCGGTAAAAATACCGCCGTTAGATTTAGCACTTACTGAGTATACTCTTTACAGCATTGAGATCTGGCTATGATGCAGAGTGTGTTGAAGGCTGCCGGCACCTTCGATGGTAGGGGGTGCTCAGCCGAACAGTCTGGCGTGGTTTGATTCCGTGCATCAGCCGTACCCGCGTTGCAGCATAGCTGGATGGCTTCTGTCATATCGTCGCCTATGTCACCTGAGCACAGAAGGTTTTACGTGAGCACTGTCATGTCTATAAATAATGTTTGGGGGTGCTTTTCAGGATATTATCAAAATAACCCTTCTACTCATATCTGTTCATAAAATATTTATAACTACTGGTACCATGCACCCCACGCTTTTTTTTTACAATAAAATCATTTTTCTTACACTACTTTAAGACAAATTTATTAAAAAAAAAAAAATTTTTTTAGTTGAATTTTCTATAAAAGCGTATTTTTTAGTTTTTATAAACAACTATTATTTATTTACAATAAAACAATTTTTTCTTACACTATTTTTCATTCAAATTTATTAAAATTTATTTTCTATTTTTTTGTTGAATTTTCTATAAAAGCGCATTTTTTTGTTTTTTTTAAACTAGTATTTATTTTTCAGTTTTTAGGTGAATTAAAAATTTTTAATTTTTTTTTTAAATCTTGAATTGTCATCGGTCCTTAATAAGTACACCAAATTTCGAGTTAATCCGACGTCTCAAAGGGGGTCAAAATCGTGTTCAAAGATTCCGTTACAAACATACATACGTCTGAAGCTAATAAAAGCGTATTAGAATACAGAAGAGAGCTTTCATGTTAGAAAACTAAAAATAAATTATTTGTATCTTCATTAACATGTAGGTATATTTATAACAGCGATATCACAAATAACTCACAGCACGTGATCCAATGAATTATGATCCGTGTTTTCCTTAAAATAAATGCAAGAAGCGGTTCTTTAAATACATATTATTATGTACGTAATATTTGTTATAAAACGCCCAGCATAAAAAGACACATGTTAAGAACAAGTTATAATAGCTTTAGAGGTTTTCTATATTTGTCGCCGTTAAGCACGTTGAACGCCCATACTTCAGTGACCATGCGTAAATGAAGAAATTCTTGTTTAAGACAGTATCTCAGTAAGGGCGATTGCAGTTGGTATTAAAATAACATTCTTAGATATTCTTATGTCTAATCTATTACTTATTTCTAATTGTATTCGTAATTAATAAAAGTGAAGCGATTAATATAATTCCTTGATTACAAAAATTCAAGACAATCTTTTTTAATACGCTTTTATTAGCTTCAGACGGATGTATGTTTGTAACGGAATGTTTGAACATGATTTTGACCCCCTTCAAAACGTGAGATTAACTCAAAATTTGGTATACTTATTAAAAACCGATGACAATTCAATATTAAAAAAAATGCAAAAATTGAAATTCAACTAAAAAATTAAAAATAAATAACAGTTTTAAATAAAATTGATTTTCTATTTTTAGTTAGATTTTCTATAAAAACGTATTTCGTTTGTTCTTTTAAACATTTTTTTTTGGATAGGCCGTCATAGGTCATTGCAAATATACCGTAGAGTCGCAAGTTTTGCCGCCGAGAAGAATCTTCAAGAAGATGGGGAGTTGTTGTTTGCAAATTGTATGAACGGTTAGTTTTATTTATTGCTTAGGTGAATGGACGAGCTCACGGCCCACCTGATGTTAAGTGGTTATCGGAGCCCATAGACATCTACAACCTAAATGCCATCACCTACCTCGAGTTATGAGTTCTAAGGTCCTCGTTTTTACAGTACAACCGTTGCCCCACCTTTCAAACCGAAACGCATTACTGCTTCACGGCAGAAAGATTTCAGAATTATTTCGGTGGAACCGAGTTTTACACTTTTTTATTTTAATTTTAAGCTTTACGTTTTATTATGAACTTCATTACGAAACTTTAAAATGCGCATTTTAATGTCTATAATAGCGCTCTTGAAAACAAGGAATTTGAAATATTAACCAACAAAATTGTATTGCATATATGCAAAACATTTTTGACGACTCGTTTATTAATCAAAATAATTCAATTCTGTTTTAGTCTGACGCAAACGTCGTGCTCTAAATGTCTACTTAAATATTGATCGTTCGATTATAGATTACAGACTGGGACGGAATAACGGTATCATCTCAAATATCTTTTCGTATCGAATGCATTTTACATGGGCGTATAATGGGTGTACTTTGTTATTTTTCGGCAGCGTTAATTTTAAGGCATCAATTAATTTAAATGTTTATTATAAAAATATATTGAAGAATTTGATGTCATCATCAAAGAAATCATTCTCAACCCAGAAGGATACCGAAGACCGGGAAAATGGAGGAGTTTAATTACGTAATCGGACTCTGGCACTAGAGCGGGAAAGCGCTAGGAAAAAGTAGTAATTTAAAAAAATGAAGGAAATCGACTGATAAATTTTGTGACGTCGTAATAAGAGAAAGAAATTTATATAAAATCTATCTAATAAAAATTTCGGTCTTGATTTGTCACTCCAGCCAACTTTATAAATTTTTCAACTAATTTTAATATCGGAACTTCACCTATTTGGGTAGATCGGTTCATCCCTAACACCTGTTTCAGGGATAGTGGCTATCAAAATACTATTTTTGCCACGTAATAAAGCCAATTTATCAACTGTGGAATAATGAAGGATCAGGAATGAGATATCCTCCATTTTTCTTCATCGTTCCCTCACTGCTGAAGATCGCGATCACATGTGACTTTCCTCAATAGTGTTCGGTCATGGGTGGCTTGAATCGTATGGTATAGACTACAACAAACCGCTTTGATAACCAGATATGACCATCTGGCTAGTGTTCTGCCCACGGCGCGCTTACCTTGCTGTGCGACCCAGAATTATCAGCTTCTCTAATAGGTGGCATGGATCGCATGGTATAGACTACGACGAACCGCTTTGTTAACCAGATCTGATCATCTGGCTAGTTTCTGCCCACGGCGCGCTTGCCTTGCTATGCGACCCGAAATTATGAGCTTCTCTAATTACGTCTAGGAGACCGCATGATGTGTCCGGAGAAGCTCATAACACGTTCTTATCCTCCTCCTCATAATCGGGGTTCACTAATAGTCTTCCATTATTGAACCCCGAAAACTGTGACATAACCTTAAACTAAGTTTCGAAGGACTCCTCACGTTTTGGTCATGCCAATGACCATTTTCATGTCCATGGATTAAATTACCATTCGGTTACCAATCAGGCGGTAACACCTACTTTGGATCACTCGGCTTTTGGATCGAAAAAAAAAACATAATTCGTTATAAAAACATTTACGTGATGTACGAACATCAAGACTCAAATTCTGTTATATTTACATTGTAATACAAAATCCTTATCTATACGCGTAGTTTGTTCTAAATTTCACGCGAAAACATGATGTAATATCGGCTTGTAATGTTCCCACTAGAACATCACGAGTAACAAAAGGAACAGTATTGTATGCTGTGTCGAAAAGATATCAATTAATTCCTCAACACAAGGCACTCAATGAAATTGTTTCCGTTAAACAAATTATTATTATTCATCATCTTCGATTTCAGTTGTACAAAATCACGCCTCTCCAAATGATTCGCAAGTTCTGGTTCAAGTGACCTTCTGGTTCAATTACTAAAAGATTACATATACATTACAATTTACAATTATTTATAATACTGAAGAAGTCTCAACCTTACGGGATATGGTAAGTTTTTTTTTATTGCCCTTCTTCTAGGTAGGTAGCGGCTTGGCTCTGCCCCTGGCATTACTGAAATCCATGGGCAACAGTAACCACTCACCATCAGGTGGGCCGTATGCTCGTCTGCCTAGAAGGGCAATAAAAAATAATAGGTAGACGCGCATATGGCCCACCTGATGGTGAGTAATTACTGTCGCCCATGGACATCAGCATTGCCAGGGGCGGAGCTAAGCCGCTACCTGCCGTTAAAAATGAAAAGTACAAGTATACGTAAGCGTACACATATAGCCTAGTCGATTAAGTAAAATAATAATATAAGCAATATTCATAAAATTAACGACCAGATTTAAATTCCAATTTTTTTTATCGGAAAACCAATCAATTTGAACACAGATACCACACCTTAAGAATCCACTCAAAATTGATTTAGCCGTAGGGACGGCATGTGCTGCATTATCACCCTCTCAAGAGCTGGCAACCCATAATTAAAATAGATTTAATGACTCAATCTATGAGAACAGTGTTTATTATTATGGCATGTGGTTAAAGACTCGTAGTGATGCGCCAGCTGTTTGCTTTCGGCATTATTTTATTTTGTTGCCGAATTTCCTTAAACTAGTATTCGGTTTTTGGCCGACAAATTTTGCCGACTGATGCCCATAAAGAATTATCTCAATTAAATATCATATTTGCACACGTTTCTGTAATGTTGGCTCGAGGTTAATGCTCCGACAAAATTAATTAAAATCGATTCGGCTATCCGATTAATCGGTAGATAGCGACAGTGTTATTTTTCGCTAATTCCATTAGTGAAGATTAGCACGCGTTCAAGAATCAATATAAATTCTAAATGTTCTATTCATATCTAAATACTAATACGTGAAGCAAAAACTTTGTATCCCTTTTTACGAAAATTGCGCGGACGGAGGAGTATGAAATTTTCCACACTTATAGAGAATATAGAGAAGAAGTGCATAATGCTAATATTTTTTAAAATAATGCATAAAAGATACATTAAATCAATAAATAAAACATTACACACACTACATACCATGTATTTGACGCATGCATTCTATTTATTGTCAAACTTTTGTTCTTGACGTCTGTTGTCAAATTGAGAATAGATTAAATATTGTTTGTCTTTGTTAATATTTTTTATAGTCTTGGCGAAATTTGTGATTATAGAAGTATAAAATACAATCATAATAGTGTAAAAACTTACAATTCCAATTAATTATAGTCGAATTTCGACTATTGCGGGACCTCTAGTATATCTGAAAACCTTAGATTATTATTAAACTCTCTAACAGGACCATTCTGATAGACAATATAAGATAATAATTTAGGTGAATTTTTCTTTTCTCCTTGGGCAAATTTGCTACTGGAGTGGAAGACATTTTTCTCCCTACATAGTCACTGGTAGCCTAGGCGTCTATTTCAGCTACGCCCGGACGAGGACGAGGCGAACTCACGGGCTCAACTTGAGAGAATTTGCTAACACTAGCCCTAGCAAGAGCAGTGCTTCGACGAATCTACCACCGGATCGGAATCGCGACCCACTGATCAGATCCGGTGACCAACTCAATTGGCTAAAAACAATACAATGCCGCCACTTAAAACATGAGATTCAAATCTCAATCTCGTATAACTATCGGTTGTCCGAACCAAACTGAAATGCATGATTGCTTCAGGGCAAATCTAGAATGGTTTTGGGGTTTCCATTAGTAAATGCCATTACGCTAGTATAATAAATACTAAAGAAACGTAACTACGCATTCTCCAAGAAACCGAAATAAAAAAATCTTAAATAAATATCGAATTATTATAGATTCGGCATTCGGCTATACAGTCTCAACTCTAACTCCAATGAATATTATTTTAATATAATTTGGCCTAAATCGTGAGAGAATCAGGTCAGTGGGCTCATTTCGAGCAGATGTTATGTATTTTTTTATTATGTGTATTGTTGAAGTGGCAAAATTACATGAAATGACTTTTTTCAATCCGCTCTAAAGATTATGTTCCAAATCACAAAAAATCCTTAGAAATTTACAGCTGAAATATAGTTATTCATAGTAACATAGCTGTTCGCAGATCATAGACATAAATTGCTCCACACGGATTTCCTCCCGGATTAGGAGGAGGAATCTCACACCCCCGATTACTCTCTTTAGACAACCCATACCCTGGGCCAGGAAGGTCAAGTACCTGGGCGTTACCCTGGACGCATCGATGACATTCCGCCCGCATATAAAATCAGTCCGTGACCGTGTCGCGTTTATTCTCGGTAGACTCTACCCCATGATCTGTAAGCGGAGTAAAATGTCCCTTCGGAACAAGGTGACACTTTACAAAACTTGCATAAGGCCCGTCATGACTTACGCGAGTGTGGTGTTCGCTCAAGCGGCCCGCACACACATAGACACCCTCCAATCTCTACAATCCCGCTTTTGCAGGTTAGCCGTCGGAGCTCCGTGGTTCGTGAGGAACGTTGACCTACACGACGACTTAGGCCTCGAATCTATCCAGAAATACATGAAGTCAGCGTCGGAACGGTACTTCGATAAGGCTATGCGTCATGATAATCGCCTTATCGTTGCCGCCGCTGACTACTCCCCGAATCCTGATCACGCAGGAGCCAGTCACCGTCGACGCCCTAGACACGTCCTTACGGATCCATCAGATCCAATAACCTTTGCATTAGACGCCTTCAGCTCTAACACTAGGAGCAGGCTTAGGGACCTCGGTAACCGTACTCGTCGAACTCGACAAAGAGTTCGCCGTGCAACCTAACCCATGAATCAGCTCGCTGAGTTTCTCGCCGGATCTTCTCAGCGGGTCGCGATTCCGATCCGGTAGAAGATTCATTCGCGAAGCAGCTGCTCTTGAGCTGTTAGGTCTCCTTCGGAGGCGCTCGGGTAGCTGTTAGCAAATCCCACCCCTCCTGGCTGAGCCTTTGCTTGCCCACCTATCCGGGTGAAACTGGAAAGGCCTCCGGGCCACCAGTAATCCTTCAATCATAAAAAAAAGACATAAATACTGCATTAATAGTATTATAGTAACTATATTGCGTAACATAGGTCTTATTATTATCATTTTATTATATCCAAGTTTTCAAACCATTTATTACTTTGGTGATCGCAAATGAGTAAGATGATACTTGAAACTTGACATCAGGCTGATTCCTGCATCGGGACAATATGCACTTTTTCTACGTCTTGATGGGATTTTCACACTGGCTATCCCAGTTTCTCTAAGACAGCGATCAGCCCTTTAGAGACCTCAGGCTGTCAAGTCCCTTTGCCACATATTCTGCTGCTGCTTTTATTGACCAGGCAGGTACATTGCGGACTTTGGGATGGTTATCGTCACGTACGGACCTTAGGAGTATCAGAAGCACTTGCAGGGGATACAGTCAATATGTTGCCTCTCCGCTGTATACTCTCTCTGAAAGCCTCGTTTGAAGAAAGACATATAGCGCTCAGGAAACATTGTAGAGTAGAGTACATGCAATCAGATGATACGTAGCAAAACTTCGTACCAAAAACTCAATGCAAACTCCATCCTTGTTTTATAAGCACACATGGGTATGTACAACAACCACCCAGCTCGAGTAATGACTTCTGAGTCTCAGTTTACCATTACAATTAATACCGTCTTAACTTTCAAACCAAAACGCATTACTGCTTCACGGCAGAAATAGGCAAGGTGGTGCTACCTATCCGAGCGTGCTCACAAGACGTCCTACTAACAGCAAAGGACCCGAAAACACCTTGAGGCACAACGCAGAAGTATCAGGTGTATATTAAAAGTACTGTCCAGCCTCCAAACCGGAACGCATGACCGCTATGCGTCAGAAATGGCATGGTGGTAGCTATGACGATCTTACCTATTCCTGTCTCTTAAAATACATAATATTCATTCCATTTTAAAAGAATATATCGTCGTTGTCAAACCAAAATCTGCTATGTGCACTTTTTGAGATTTTTACTTTTTGACTTTTTCGTAAAGTTCACAGCCCTATCTACCGTATAAAAAAAACTATTACGTGTCTATAGCTTTAATATTTATCTATAGCTTTCATTATAGTTCTTAAAAATTCACCCTCATATCATTTAAAAAAAAAAAAAAAGTGACGATATATAAACTTCAATCTTATGTTTCAATCCGTCACCACTTAACATAATTAGGGCGGCACAACCATTTGCCCGTCATTAAAAAACTTCTCACTAAACAGAAAGAAAAATATTGTGTATGTTAATTAATTACGAGTGTTATTGCATAAACTTCCTTTCGACAGCGTGTAATATATTATTTTGTTATCATTGAAACAAATGTAAATAATACTGTGAATTCTCAGATGGAGTAAGTACATCGCAATTACACGAATCAATTTTCCCAGAAACACAAATGTTTATTTAATGATAATTAAAAAAAAAAAAAAAATTCGTTTTGATTTAACATAATTGAAAAATAACTCGCACTACTTAAATTATAAAGTAATAAGCAACTTTAAACTTGAATAGAGGGCTTCCGAAATATAATATGTCAATTTAAAAAAAGCAAAACCCCAAAGAAATTCAAAAGCGCAATAATTGTTTTCGCCAAAACATACTACTTCATACCAGCAAAACACAACTGTATAATATGAGATATTTCTCCAAATCTTTCCATGAAGCTCATTGCACATCAGAACTGACGATAAGTTAAAATATTAATTACCCTTTTAACATACCCAATGGCCAAATTATCACTTAATGTATCCCAAGCACGTTTCCAGCCAAAAAAAAACTTACTTTACGATAAAACAAAAGCTTAAAAACATCAAACTCACCAGAGACATCCCGACACACTGTCAGGAATGCAATTATTAGCGTATTTCTTAACCACATTTTCACGCGAAACTTTCATTAAGTTAAACACAAATTAATTTCACTTCACGTAAGCTCATCAGAGTTGTGTTTCCGAATATATTTTAATGCAAGCTTAAACGTTTTAATCCTTGCAGGAGTGCGGTACGCGCGCGGTCGCGGCGCAATCTATTTTAGTCTTTGTTCACGTTCGTAACTGCAACCATCTCTGTCTTGTCATAGATTAAATATTGCAGAACGTGCATCGTGTTCTCTTAGTGCCTTAATGCTTTTTTCAACGCAACCTTAGAGTATCGTAAAGAATGAGTATTTACTTATTATTCGATTGCTTTAGTTAGCCATAATGTAGATACTACAAACAAAAATATATATACTTATAATATTAAACATTACATTGTTTAATCCACGGAGATTCTACACCACTGAGCTTCTCGCCCGATCTCCTCAGTGGGTCGTGATTCCGATCCGGTGGCAGATTCTGCGAAGTATTGCTTTTACTAGGGCCTGTAATAACACATTCTTTTTTTCATGATTGAAAGATTACTGGTGGCCTGGAGGCCTTTCCAGTTTCACCAGGACAGGTGGGCAAGTAAAGGCTCAGCCAGGAGGAGTGGGATTAGCTAACAGTTGTCCGAGCGCCTCCGAAGGAGAGCTAACAACTCAAGAGCTGCTACTTCGAATTGAATCGCTTGAATTATCAGTAGATAATTCGAGATTCCGATCCGATAGTAGCCGGATCGGAATCGCGACCCGCTGAGAAGATTCGGCGAGAAACTCAGCGGGCTGATGAATCAGTTAGGTTGTACGTCGTTAGAGTTGAAAGCGTCTAATGCAAAGGTTAAAGGATCTGATGGATCCGTAAGGACGTGTCTAAGACGTCTACGGTGACTGGCTTCTGCGTGATTAGGATTCAGGCAGTATCAGCAGCGGCAACGATAGCAACGAACCCATTCTCTCTGGTTGACCCTGTGAGCCTACCTGCCAATTACAGCGTAGCTTGAACAGCCTCTTAGACTACCAGCAAAAAAAAACACTTACTATATGGATCAATCGGTGAGTGTGTCTGATTACTATACCGTAAGGTTCCATTCGCTGTCGAAGTCAAGATCTAAAGTATAGTTTTAGTTTTAGTTTAGTTATCTATACTAATACTAATACTTACTAATATATAAATATATAGTGGCTTTTACGGATGTTCCGTTATAAATACTGAACCATGCATCCGATTGACTTGAAACTTGGTATCCATGTAGAAAATACATTTACTTAATGTATAAGCTAATATTTATATGAGTGTTAGACTCGCTAATAATAATGACGATAAATAATAATGTTAATTTTAAATGCCCAGCGAAGCGAGCGAGTACGGCTAGTTTTATATATATTTTCAGTTATAAGACATGAGAAATTTAAAAGATTCCTTAACATTATCGTTTAAACATCAAACGAGTGTCTCGTCTATAACTTGAGCTTACACCGCGCTTCCCACACACAGACTGGATAACAAATCGGTGTCGAACCGGCGAGACTCGACAGGACCTAGCGATATGTCCTGGGAAATATACACAAGCACTAGTGCAAGTAAATATTTGTCGTTTAAATATATTATAATGATTTTTTAAATTATTCATCATAATTATTATCTTTTGATAGATTCATTTGTCTTATTTAAATTTGGTAGACTGCAATGACGTATCGTCTTTTCGCATTAAAACTGTGTAATCTCAAAACATACTAATATTACAGGAGAGTGTTTTAAAGGTTTAGCATGTAATATTTTTAATATTAATCATATTTGCAACATTAATTTAAAATTTTTTACCATTTACATTATCTGTCTTTTAAAGTAAGATAAAATTTTGAATTATTTTTGTTAATAGTAGTCAAAACATAGGTAAACTAAAAAAAACTAAAACTAAACTACGCTCTTTTGACAGTATTTATGCGAGAAATACTGGTGATACCAAACGTTTATGCATATTAACTCAATTTTGAATACTTTTGGAAATTGTACACTTTTATTGCGAAAAGGCGATATATATAGACACTGGAGCGGCTTGGCTGTGCCTCTGGTAGTGCTGACGTCCATTCGGTAACCACTTACCATCAGGTGGGCTGAATGCTCTTCTGCTTACAGAGGCAACAAAAAAAGATATTTGCTCTACGTGGCGGATTGGACACTGCATCTTACCCGGTTTGAAGAAGTATGAAATGCAAAGGTACCTATTTTGCTGATTAAGAACGCTACCGGGTTTGTTCTCGCTAGGCACTCCAACCACTGTGCACCCAGATTCCACTGCAGCAACCGCTCAATATGAATGAACGATGAGGCTTAGGATATCCCACGAAGACCTAAATCAGAGGATAACACGAGACTTTGGACTTTGTGTTAAGAACAGCGATAGAGAGATAAATTAATCTAATTTATTGTTATGTCGCAGCTCAAATCAATTTTAAATAATTTACGAATCTACCTAAGCTAATCTTTCTGATATTTTTTTATGAAAAACACAAAGCAATCAATTCATGAATTAACTTGATTATCTAAATCGAAAACTTTGAAGAAGTAATCATCGTATGTTTGCTATAGTTACCTCTCAATAATCCTGTATAAATGGTGGTCAAAGAAGGTATAAGACTTTTGTAGTAGACAGTAGAAATACAGTTAGTAGGGATGTGATTGCTCTGATGGATGGTGCTATATTATATTGTGACGGGACTACATCAACCTTAATACCACCACCACTTGGCAGAGCCAAGCCGCTTCAGAGTGTCTACATATATCATCGTAGTCTACTCACCTCTTAAATTCATTCAAATCCAAATTTAAACAAGAAAAATAAATATATCAAAAGATAAATAATTATTGATGAATAAATTTAAAAATAATTATGTTTAAACGACAAAAATTTACTTGAACTAGTGCTTGTGTATATTTCCCAATATTGTATTAACAATTGTATCAATCAAATACAAAATCGGATAGTTATTTAAAATAAACAAATCAGACAACCTTGTTCACATTCATAATTATAGGGGAACGCTTTTGAGAGTAAGGCTTTAATGGTAAATTTAAGAAATATATTCTACACGCCGAAAAATACCCCACGAAAAACTATGCACACTTTTTACTGGTGGTAGGACCTCTTGTGAGTCAGCGCGGGTAGGTACCACCGCCCTGCCTATTTTAGCCGCGAAGCAGTAGTACGTATCGGTTTGAAGGGTGGGGCAGCCGTTTTAACTATACTGAGATCTTAGAAATTATATCTCAAGGTGGGTGGCACTTAACACCAGGTGGGCTGTGAGCTCGTCCACCCATCTAAGCAGTAAAAAATATAAAAAAAACTCGCGAAATTACAGAAGCGATTTCTGCGAAATGTAGATGCGTCCTTTTCCTTATAATTTCGAACTGTTGATTACGATTCCTCAGATGAAGGTCAGGACAGCCCATCCGTTCAACTGATAACCCTGGGTCACACTGATAGCGTCGTATTTACAAGCTCGTAGGCCAACGGTTCCTTTGGCAAGACATTTCGGACCGGCTTTTGTTTCCCTATATTTGGTGCACATAAAGAACAATGCTGGCTACTGGTAGCTCTGTCACACCAATTTACTGATGGTAGGACCTGTTGTGAGTCCGCGCGGGTAGGTACCACCACCCTGCTTATTTCTGCCGTGAAGCAGTAATGCGTTTCGGTTTGAAGGGTGGGGCAGCCGTTGTAACTATACTCGAGACCTTAGAACTTATATCTCAAGGTGGGTGGCGTATTTACGTTGTGGATGTCTATGTGCTCCAGTAACCACTTAACACCAGGTGGGCTGTGAGCTCGTCCACTCATCTAAGCAATAAAAAAAAAACCAAGTAGATCGCAAAATTCTTTGTGATTTACAAATTAAATTCCTACATTGAAACTTAAATCTAATGTCTTGATAAGCGGAATTCACATTTAATACGACTTCATCCAATAATAACAGTTCTCGTGTTGGTATGGTCATATTTTGTTGCTGCATTTTGCTTTGCAGCAGTTTGCTTTTGAACTTTAATAAATTGATCACATATGAAAAAAATGCATCAGCATCGTATTTATACTTTGTGGCACTGTGTAAACGTGAACACCCCACTCTCATAGTGCGGTTTTTTTTAAAGTATTAAAATTAATAAAAAAATTGAAAAATTAGTATTATTACTATAACTATCACAAAAGCAAACTTTATACCAAAAAAAGGTATTTTATTTTCGTTTTTGTGAATAATTAACAAAAATCGAATAATTTTTTTGTGTAGTTGTGTTATTTTCAGTAATAGTATGGCGGGTAGCCATCATACAACGCAAGATAATTGACAGATGCCTGAATCTCGCTTACGACATTTTCAAGACAAACTTGCATATATACAAGTTCCGAATAACAACATTCGGACCGTCGGTCTACCGAGCAATATCACCCGCTCGGTGGAAGATCTTCCCTTTGTCGTAAGCCACAAAATAGCATCAAAACAAAATATTTAAAGAAGAAACTAGACATAAACATGATTAAAAGAGTGTCGCTCGCTTAACTATGAATTATCGCTCAAGATATAGCCCTAACTGTTTATACAAACGTTGCGTTTGCCGCATTGTTGTCCATCTTTGCTATTATCGCGAGAGTTTGGAACTTTTAGAGATCCACCTAAAAAAAAGTGTTGTTTAGCTTCTCACTAGAGGTCCCGCAGTAATCGAAATTCGACTATAATTAATTGGAATTGTAAGTTTTTAGACTATTATGATTGTATTGTATACTTCTATAATCATAAATTTCGCCAAGACTACACTATAAAAAATATTAACAAAGACAAACAATATTTAATCTATTCTCAATTTGACAACAGACGTCAAGAACAAAAGTTTGGCAATAAATAGTATGCATGCGTGTGTGCGTCAAATACATGGTATGTAGTGTGTGTAATGTTTTCTTTATTGATTTAATGTATTTTATTTTTTATTTTTTTTATGCTTTATTTGAGCCATACACCTATTAGGTTAAGTCGGCTAAATGTATTATTAATGCATAATTTAAAAAAAAAATAGTAGCATTGTGCACTTCTTCTCTATATTCTCTATAAGTCTGGAAAATTTCATACTCCTCCGTCCGCTCAATTTTCGTAAAAAGGGATACAAAATTTTTGCTTCACGTATTAATATAATAATTCGACCATAATAAACCTATTTAAGAAGAGGAGAGTGTGCTTACCGCGATCAACCTTCACTGAACCAGCCAATAGACTGTCTATAGACGTAGACTCTTTTCAAACCAGGGTCGAAGAAGACATGATCGATGAAGAAGACAAAATTATAAAGTTTTATCTTGATGTTGATACTTTATTTTAGTGTCTGAATGAAGGTTCGTTAATGGCTTTAATCATCAGGTGCGAGAATGTCCTCATTGACAATGAAGTGGAAACACGGAAAGCATTGATTTCAATGGCGCCAATTCTATACAGAACCAGTGTTAATTGATCGATTCAAGATTGCCTTTGTTTGTAGAAACTTTCGAGTTTTCTAAGAAACGCATCGTGTTTATTTGTAGATAATTTTCGTGGCCCCGATGATGACACAACTTCGTCTGCGCGATCCAAATCCGGAGCTCTGAAGAGGTATGCCTTAATTGTTCACATAAATTTTTGGTTATAATCGAATCCAATACAGATGAAATGTCTATAATTATTATTATTATTTCCAGTTTTTTCGTTAGACGTAATTTTTTTTTCGCCTATTGTAGGCAGACGAGCATACGGCCCACCTGATGGTAAGTGGTCACCATCGCTCATGGACGTCAGCAATGCCAGGGGCAGAGCCAAGCCGCTGCCTACCATTAAGTAATCTTCGCAAGCCTCCTTTGAAGAAGGACATGTCATAAGCGCTCGGAAAACACCGTGGAGGGGAGTTCATTCCAAAGCCGGATGGTATAAAAAATATCTTTGGAAACGCAATTCCCAATCATTTAGTTTCTTTTGGATGTCACTTATGACGGTGATTGTACGTCAAAGTATCGGTACTAAAATGAAATAAGGTCTTAAGAATAATCTGGGAAACAACCTGAACGGGTTTTTGGAATACATTTTTATTAGATTGGTATTTACATAATAATATGTGTTTGTATGTAACAACGAAATCATTGAACATAATTTTCACAGCCTTTGAAGCTTCGCTCTAATATCCCGACCATCCCCCCTATCCTCCCCTATCTTTATAATATAAAGAAATTAATAATTATTGGTTCGGCTTGCAGTTGCTTAGTTTTTATTGCTAAGTTGGATGGACCAGCTTTTTTTTTGTATTGGCCTTGTGGGTACGAGTATACAGCCCAACTGATGGTGAGTGGCTATCGTCACTCATGGATGTCACCAACACCAGGGGAAGAGCCAAGCCGCGGCCTACCATGGCCTACCTTGTGTTAGATCGTCACCGGAGCACATAGCAACCACGATAATGCCGCCACCCACATGGAGATATGAGTTCTAAATCTCACTTCCTACAGTACAACGGCTGCTCTACCCTTTAAACTCTTCCGGTTTGAGCCCCGAGAGCTCACCTACACGCTAGGGTGAAGCTGAAATAGCCTCTCAAGGCTATCGGCATAGGTAGGAAAAAAAAACTTCAAACCGAACCGCATTACTGCTTCACGGCAGAAATAGGCAAGGCGGTGATACCTACCCGTGCGGACTCAGAACACGCTAGTTCATAGATGTGTTTTTTAACTAAATATGTTTTAATTAGTACCTTAGGCCTGTCATAGGTATCTGTGTCATAAGTCTTATCGGAACAATTTATAGATATTCTTCCCTAGTTCTAGAATTAGTATCACACCACAGTATTTGACGAATCCTATATCACATAGCTCCTCCAACGAGGTTCTCTCAATCTGTCTTCGGCATCGCTACTCTCAATCAATCACTCACACTCACCATTCGATAGGCCGTATGTTTATCTACATTCAAATTTTCATTTAAGTTGTAAGCCTAACTCTCCTCGAAACTTTTTCTTTTATGATTGAAGGTTTAGGTACTGTTGGCCCAGACGCCTTTCCAGTTTCACCAGAACAGGTGGGCTAGCAAGGGCTCAGCCAAGAGAGGTGGGATTAGCTAACAGCTGCCTGATCGCCTCCGAAGAAGAACTAACAACTCAAGAACAGTTGCTTCGGGAAGTAATCTACTACCGGATCGGAATCGCAACCCGCTGAGAAGATCCGGCGAAAAACTCAGCGGGCTGATGTTTAGGTTAGGTTGCACGTCGAACTCTTTGCCGAGTTCGACGAGTACGGTTACCGGGATCCCCTAAGCCTTCTCATACTGTTAGCGCTGAAGGCGTCTAGTGCTGAGGTTATTGGATCTGATGAAGCCGTAAGGACGTGTCTAGGGCGTCGACGGTGACTGGCTCCTGCGAGATCAGGATTTCGGGGAGTAGCCAGCGGCGGCAACGATAAGGCAGCTATCATGACAACTCGAAACTCTTAAGGCTGATGAGGTATTAATCAAAAAAGTCGAGCACTGATAGAATCGTGGGCTCAATTCTCCTCGAACATAAAATCACTATATTCAAACAAAATTCTCAGTGACAAAAGAATACAATTAAATCAACACTTCGAAGGTCATGCGTGTCTGAAATATCAATACGTAATACGGACAACACGTTGCCTACAAATTGTTATTCGAACTTTTTATTGCTGGGCTTATTATGCTGGACAGATGGACTCTTGGTCTGTTATTAAGTTCATACAGGAGGTCCTGGGCAACAGAAAGTGACCTAAGGTAAGACCTCACGTCACCTTTCGTAGAATAGTAGCCCAAGTGTAGGTATATTTTTTTATTTGATCACCATAATCCATCTGGTGTTGAGTGATTACCGGAGCCCATAGAATCAACAAAGCGAATGCCAACACCCACCTTGAGACATGAGTTCTATGTTTTAATTATATAGTGCAGCGGCTGCCCCACCCTTCGGAATAGAACGCTGCTTCGCAGCAGAAATAGGCAGGGTGGTGGTACCTACCCGTGAGGGCTCATAAGGCGCCCTATCAACAAGTTAAGCGCTGCCGACAGAAATAAATTTATTGAGAAGATGTTACTATGTATTACGAATGATGAGAAAGGTATGCACTTAGAACAATGTGGATGTTTTTATTTTTATTTTTTTTATTGCTTAGATGGGTGGACGAGCTCACAGCCCACCTGGTGTTAAGTAGGTACTGGAGCCCATAGACATCTACAAAGTAAAAGCGCCACCCACCTTGAGATATAAGTTCTAAGGTCTCAGTATAGTGACAACGGCTGCTCCACCTTTCAAACCGAAACGCATTACAGCTTCACGGCAGGCGGGGTGGTGGTACCCACCCGTGCGGACTCACAAGAGGTCCTACCACCAGTAAAAGTCGTGCTTAGTGGCGTGCAATTAGAGAGCAGAAGTCCAGCAGTAGACTGCTATAGGCAAATGATGATGATGACGAATCATACGTCATTAGATCAAGTAAACATTAAACATTCTCCATCGCATATTTAACCTAACCCCAAAGCTGTATTGTTAGATTACAAGTCGCCAATAACCTTTACAAAAAGGGTTCAGATAGTAGTGACCTTTGAATATCATTATTATAGACCACTTTTTATTAATAGCCAGAATATAAATTATTATTTTAACATCCTACCCACCAATTCTGAATGAGTAAATTTTTTAACAACATACTTAACGTTGTATCAACAGTGGGTGTCAACTGACTTCAGTGTGGGCATTCGCTTGCGTTGTCCGGAATGATAAGTATTATAAACGTATTTATGAAGGTGTGTCAAGGTCTCTTGTCAGTACGTCAAGGTGTGATAGTTTTATTCACATAAATTTGCAAACTACGATGAGCAGAAGGTGAAAAATGAACAAATATATCGTCAGCCCAATCAAAGCAAAATATCCCGTAATACCAGAGACCATAGATACCACATTTGAAAATACGTATATCTTTTTTTTTTTAGTGCTTAGATGCACCTTGAGATATAAGTTTTAAGGCCTCAAGTATAGTTAAAACGGCTGCCCCACCCTTCAATCCGAAACGCATTACTGCTTCACGGCAGAAATAGGCAGGGTGGTGGTACCTACCCGCGTGGATTCATAAGAGGTCCTACCTCCCGTTAATGCTGATGGCATTATGTGGAACTCTAAATTGGCTAGTGGGTATTCCTTCTTTCGAATGGTAGATAGGTAGAATAGGCAGATTCTTAGCTGTAATACCGGCATTATGAACGTTCGTGGGTGAGGCTGACTATCCACCAGCTGTTGCGCTATACGATTGGGGATTCGACCTCAAGCTGGGTATGGACAACCAGGGTCGATTAGGATTGAGGATGGAATTCAGAAATTAGTACCACAATGATGATAGAGCAGCAGCATTAACTCAAGAAACCCGGGTTTTTTTACTGTTAACCGGGAATTTGAATCACATTCTAATTCGTATGATGAGGCAGCCGTTGTACTTTAAGAATTGAGACTTTAGAACTCATATCTCAGGGGTCCATAGACATCTACAACGTAAATACGTTGTAGATGTCTATGGACCCCGGTAACCAGTTAACACCAGGTGGGCCGTGACTTTGTCCACATATCTAAGCAATAAGCGTAAGAATCACCATTATAAATCGTAATTAAATAGAAACCCTTTGGACAAGATCCGATCGTGTGATCTCAAGAATTTCAAAGTGACCAATAAAAATATAAATAACTAAGCTCGATCGATTCGCTCGTAAAATATTCCTACATAAAAAATTCGTGCGTATTACAATCGCCGAGCCATCGGAATTGGCTAAAAAATTTGTTTATGGTAACAGTGAAACTATGGTTTTGGTATCGCGGGACCAAGGCGATCGCGTTGTTACATCATAAGTCTATGTTCGTAAGGCATTTGCAAATGATCGCTAAAACGCGACGTGATTCCACTAATACGTTGACCAAATACGTTTATTATTAGCGGAGTGACGTTATTATTTTAATTTGCAATCCGGAGGTTTCCGATGATTAAAATATTGCTTTAGATTTGTACCACGGACGCCTGAGAGTCCACCATGGGGTCCTGCCTGGGGTTCTTACAAGGTTTCTTTCCACCATCACCCATAGACGCAACACACTGATTTTCTCAATGGGTCGCTATTTTTATCTGGTACTAGATTCAGCAAAGCACTGCTCTTGCTAGGGAATGTGTTCTCAAATTCTTGCAGACTAAGCCCCGTGAGCTCACCTACCAGTGCAAATGACGCTAGAATAGCCCCTCAAGGCTACTGGCAGATGAGTGGTTCCGGAGTCCATAGACATGAGGTCAGATTGCTGGTGCTAATATATGCGGACAGAATACGTCATATTGGTGCCAAGGAATATTTTCAAAGGCTTAGGTTTCAGAGGACTTAGGGATTTCAGTTTTAAAGCCGACAAGACAAATGATCGACCTTATGTAAGGGCGGAATTTATGTTTTGATGTCTATGCGCTTTGATAAGCACTTAATATGAGGTAGGCCGTGAGCTAGTCTACCAATCTGAAGGAAGTGCGGAATTGCATACATGGGTGGAAGAGCTCACAGCCCACCTGGTGTTAAGTAATTACCGGAGCCCGTAGATATCTATAACGTAAATTTCGACATCCACCCTGAGATATGAATTATAAGGTCTCAGTATAGTTACAACGGCTTGGCACGAGGACACCCATGAAACCGAAACGCATTACTGCTTCACGGCAGAAAATAGGCAAGGTGGCGATACCTATACGTGCTGACTCACAAGAGATCCTACCACCAGTAGAATCTCAGTGCATTCCCATAGACGTGATCAAGTAGCTGTTTGATTCAAATATTTTGCGAACACCATATGAATACACTGATGGTACTGGGACAAATCAAATCACAACTTTTAAGTTAAACAAATAAATATATTTTCATGATTTAATATAGAATCTAAAAAACAAAACACTTTTTCTCTCTACGATATGTGATTGACTAAGAAACATTTAATTACATTTTGAAATAACATGTATTTATATTATGACTATTGATTACTTTTAAAAATGCTATGAAGTTTTTCATTAAACGTCATATTAACGTGGTTTGTCTTATTTTATAATTAAATGATAACGATTGGAAATAATTTAAATTAATAACTCGTTTGACAAAATTATGGTTTGGTTTTTTTTTCCTTTCGACTTACATCCTTATCCTCAACCTTTCGGTAAAATTTGGCAGAAGATTGCAAAGCCCTGACCATGAATACTCAAACCAATACAATCAGTATTTTTGACCTAGTTAATGTCACAGTCTAGAGCAGCCTTTCCCAAAGTGGGTGATAACGCCCTCTTGTGGGCGCTTCAGGCCTATAGGGGGGCGGCAAAAGACTCAGAAAAAAATGGGGGCGTTGTGTAGAGGCTTGAGAGGCGATTTGTAATTTCATCTAGGAGGACTCTTAGATACCAACTGAGCTCTCGCCATAGTGGTTTTTAGGTAGGTGACAAAATGGGGACGCTAAAAAATAATTTATTCTCAAAGTGGGCAGTAGACAAAATAAGTTTGGGAACTCTAGTCTAGAGGTACACGCGGATCAAACTTCATGGTATTTTTAAATCTATAACTCCATTTCAAAATGTTCTGTTTCAATTTATTGTTTACTTCAAAATGACTAAATACTTTGTACTATTTATGTATTACTCAACCGATAAGAATATGTTTGAAATTATTGAATCAAATAATAAACGAAAACGACTACTGTAATTATTATTACTGAATGAATTTGTTATGTAACTAATCGCTCAAGTTTAGTAAACAATACAAATGGTACTGGAATTTATGTAAAAACAATATGGAAATATACTAAACTGTAATGTCATGTCTCTAAATGAAGTAATTACCTAAATACCAGAATTCAGCATATTGCTTCACTTAAAATTTAAAGTGTAAATGAAATAAATTAAACAAAATAAGTGTAGAAGATTTTTACATTAATTAAATTTTCTGGAACATAGATGTTAAATAAATAAATCTATTACAGGAATTTAGTATTAAAATGTATTTTATTCATGTAAAGTATTTTAAGGAGCGATTTCATCATTATTAATTATTTTTTTGTGCAGCTGTTTTGAGTGTTTTTATTTCTGATTCCAATATTGTTTTGAGATAATCATATAATAATAATAATATTCATTTACCAACTAAATAAGTAATAATGATTATTGATTAGATAAAATTACACAGAATGTTAATTCTTAAAATTCTATAAGATTACAAACTAGAATAAAATTTCTAATTTCTATTAAACACTTTTAAAATAAACCGATAAAATAACATTCAAAATTGATTAAAGTTTTTAATAATTTTTGTAAACATTTTATCACCTACAAACAAGTTTCCATTACATTCTTAAAACAAAGAACAATGATAAAAATTTACCGAAAAATAAATGATGTTCTTTTATTAAAGAGTACAGGAGAATATAGTATTTCTTATTTAATAGAGAATATAAGATTAAGTCTTGTAAATAAAACATATTACACAAACTTTTAGAACGAATTAAAAACAGCCCAGGCTATGTAAAAAGAGTTCATAAAAATATTGTTCAAAGATAAATTTCTCAAAATTTTAATAAAAGTCATCTACAGTATACTTTAAGAAGATTGTTAAATTTTAGCACAAATATCTTTGGTCTCACACATTAGTATTGTCGAATAAAATATAATATTTAAACTAAACTAAATAGGCTATTATAAATTAATGGTATTTAAAGCTGATTAACCAAACTAAAATTAATTAACATAATCAAATAACAAGATTAAATATTTATTAATTAACCATCTAAGTATATAATATAAATTACAGCTAAGTATTTTTTAAATATTTAGAACACTAATACATTCACATTTAACACCATATAGATTCAAAATTCACGCGTCGAAGTGCGCTTTAATCATAATAGAATTTTTATTCATTTTAAACATCAATAATTAGCATAAACTAGCCCTTTTAAGGATAAAATAGTATTTTAGTATAACTCTAGAAAATACTAGGCTGAGCTTATAAATGAAAACGTGGCTAAAATTACGACAGTGCCTTTATAGTCAATTCAGTTGATTGTTTTTTGAATGTAAATTGTGTTTTTTTGTGCAATAAAGTGTATTCTCTCTCTCTCTTTCTCTCAGTTATGTAGAAATATTTGTTTATGGAAATTAATAAATGTACCTATTTTATATCAAAAATTTTATATCATCACTCAAATTTGCGTTTGAGCCACAAATTATTTAGAATTTCGGTCCACATATTCTTCTGTTGTCTCGATTTTAGCCACATAATATCTTAAAACTAATCTAAAGCATTAGCTACATGGAAGACAATAATAATTAATATCATTCATACTTAAAAATACATTAAAAATACAGCATATAATGTGAACATACATGAACGCGTCGCGGATATCGGAAAGTCATCAAATTGTCTTACGCTAAAATATTAATGTTTTTAAATAACAAAAATATTATTCGAGATAAATATTTTGGGTAACATCTAAATAATTTGACTAAATAGTTTGCCCGGTTTGATGACGGGGATCTAAATATTTTTGGTAAATAAATTTATTTATCATATAATCTATTCATCATCTTTTAAATAAATTGGCATATAATTTGGCACGTCATAAGTTATATTTGTGCGTAATATATTAGAATATATTTGTTTACATATTAACGTGTGTACATATGCGTTATTATTTATTGAAAACTTATTCAACAACTTTTAAGAATAAATAATAACACATTCGGATCTTTCGATTTGTTGTTATACTTTCATTCAAATCCTTTAGGTACCCTTCAGAAACTATGCAAGTTCATTGTAAAATAATTAGATGGCAAATGAAATCCCAACGTATTTTTTATATCGCAGGCGGCGTTGCGATACAAAAAATAGTTTAACTACATTACACATATGTTATTATAAGTAACAAGATATAATTTTCGTCCAAATGTTTTTATGTTGATAATTTATTTGGTTTGTTTTAATCAGTATTCCCATTTTAAACTTATCATGAACTTGCATACATATGTTCGCGGCTCTAAGCTTTGCCATGTTTTGCTTGTTCTTCAGCTTGCATCTTTGTTCGTAGAGATGGCACGTCTTCGGGAATGCGTACGATCGTGTTGAATTTCTTGAATAATAATTACCGATTTTAATATTTTTTTAAATTTACAAATTTATTTATTTAAGGATTACCAACAGGGCTTACAGTAAGACATAAAATAACATTGACATGTATAGAGCATATGATAACTGCAACTCTAATTAGAGGCAATCACAGCATGCATTACATTAATATATCAACAAGATTTAACAATAATAATAATTGAAAAAAAGACAACAAGGACAGTAATACCTGAGTACTCAGATCAAGGCTGATATACTAAGGAAAGATTCGTTTGTTTGTTTGTATTGAATAGGCTTCGAAACTACTGAACCGATTTGAAAAATTCTTTCACTATTTGGAAGCTAAACTATTCCCGAGTGACATAGGCTATAATATTTTTTGAAGAAAATTAGGGATTCTTAATAAAACTCCAATAATGTAACCCAAGGTGTTAAAAAAATTTACCTAAAATATCCTTTACATCGCGTGCCCTGCGAAAACTATTGATGATAGAATAAAATAATGTACTACGATTTTGTAGAACACATTATTATTTACAAAAAGCATATGTCTAACTATTATAGTTGTGCCGCAATAAGTGTTATTTTATTTAAAAAAATAAAACAACGTCAAATATCGTTGAAATTTTTGTTAAAGACCCGAGCGGAGCCGGAGCAGCCCGCTTATATTATATAAAAACATTCAGTTAATGGACGGGCGTTCTCATGACGAATTGCCTTTAAAAATTCCCCAGTACCCGTTTACTTAAAACTTGGAAGCCTTGAATCCTGAGGTTGAAATCTCAATTGTGTGTCTATTATATGTAGTCTCTAACTATGTCTAGTCTATGGGCTATCCCAGCCGTCAAACCACAATGCGTAACCTATTTATGGCAGAATTTCGAGGAACGGGATTTTATTGCTTTAAAATAATCTGATTAAAAAATTTTACCTCATGCCAGGTTCCGGGGGTGACACGCCACAGGTACACCATGTACCCGGGGATACACAGCATCGATGATAAAGCGGTAAACCATCCGAATGCGTGGGACCACCAGGGGTATTCGTAATTCATGTATTTGATTGGAGTCCACTGCACGAGATTGAAGATGAAAACGCTCTGAAATTCAATGAAACACTTTTTTTTTGAACATCACTCTCTCACTCACACTATTATTCTACGACAGTAATCGTAGACGTTGGTTGAAAACTTATATGTAGTGTGACAGTAGTGGTAATCAAACAACCAAACGTAAATGCTTATGAATATTATGCAAGCCATAACTTAATTCTATAAACTATTAGGAGCAGATAATTAAAAAGTTGTCATTATAATTAGAATTATGAATCGAATTTCCAGAATCACTCCCTAATCATAGTATTGTTACGCCGGTAAGAGTAACGCCATCTATCGCCTGATAGCCGAAACGAATATCAAATGATTTAGTAACATCTAGAACGCTCGAGAAGTACAAGCCATCTATTGTTAGTGCTCGACTTGTGAGGAATGCTCTCGGTAGTTTTAGGGATGGCGTATCGGCTATAAAAGCGTTGCAGAGATGGCACGCAGTCAGTCAGTAATCGGAACCACTCGAAAAGAAACAGCGAACGGATCACCTGAAGCGAAGCGGAAGAAGCGAATTGAGAATTTTAAAGTGTTTGTGAAGTGTTTTCTAAATGTGTATACAGTTTTAATTTGTACTTTGGTGGAACTTTTTATTTAAAATTTTACTTACATATAAGGTTCTATTATAATATATTAATTTAAAAAGCTGAGTTATTTATTGATTGATTTTATTTGATAGTATTTAATAGATCAGGCGTAAAAAATAGTCACAAATCAGGTAGATTTTACTATAATACTTGTAAATTATTTATTATAAAATTATCCGATCTTACTATACTATACTCACAATGCAAATGGCAGGAGTGAATCCAACCCAGCAGAACTTCCACCAAATCATTGGGTAGTATCCGATCATTTCCTTGATCCCGTCATAGAAACGGTTAACGCCGAAGGCCCAGGAGATGGAGACGCACTCAAAGAAAATGAGGAACAGCAGACAGAAACCAGAGACAGCGTACGAGTCGAGGATTTGAAAAACGTACATGCCGCCCTAAAAAAATATAATGAGTTTTAAATGACCAATCTCAGTACTTCTTCTCTTAACAATATCAACCAGTTTTGTTTTATTTAGTATATAGTCTTCTTCTTTTTCTCCACCTTATCCCACTAGGTGGGGTCGGCACTTTTTCTCTTCCATTCTCTTCTATCAGCCGTCATCTCAACGCTCACTTCTCTCTCTCTCTCGCTCATATCATTACTGGTGGTAGGACCTCTTTTGAGTCCGCGCGGGTAGGTACCACCACCCTGCCTATTTTAGCAGTAATGCGTTTCGGATTGAAGGATGGGGCAGCCGTTGGAACTATACTGAGACGTTAGAACTCATATCCCAAGGCTGGTGGCTGCATTTACGTTGTAGATGTCTATGAGCTTCAGTAACCACTTAACATCAGGTGGACTGTAAGCTTGTCCACCCATCTAAGCAATAAAAAAAAAACTGGCCAATAATAATTCAAATAAACTCACTTCAGAGATACAAGACAATCCGACCAGATAGGAAATAACGCACGTAATTGCAATGAACACTTCCTTTCGCCTTCTCAAGAGTTTAGGCCATTCGTCGATGACGGCGGTTACGAAGCCTTCCATGGTGCAGAACTGGCTGTCCAAGCCAATGAGGAGTAACATGAAAAAGAACAGGCAAGACCAGAGCGGTGCACCTGGCAACTGGAGGACGGCTGATGGGTACGCCAGAAATGCCAAGCCCGGACCTGAAATACAAAATATATAAATAAACATAAGCGGAAGAAGCTTTGTGAAATTCTACTCTGAAATATACATATCGTCTTTTCGCATTAAAAGTGTACAATTTCCAAAATATTCGAAATTGTGTTGATATGCGGAATCATTCGTTATCACCAGTATTTTTCTCATAAATACTGTCAAAAGAGCGTAGTTTAGTTTTAGTTTTTTTTTTAGTTTACCTATATCTTGACTACTATTAACAAAATTAAAACATAATTTTATTTTACTTTAAAAGACAGATAATGTAACTGAAAAAAAGCTAAAAAATAAATGTTGCAAAGATGATTAATATTAAAAAGATCATATGTTAAACCTTTAAAACACTTTCCTGTAAAATTTTGTAAGTTTTGAGATTATACAGTTTTAATGCCGAAGACGGTATATGGCTATTAATTTTTTCAGCGTCCGTTATAAATTCGTCACATGTATTCTTCGTTTCCGCATAATTAATTCATCATTAATCATTCGTCATATTTATTTTATTTCAACACAAATCTTCCATTAGTTAATATCCCATGTAAGTGGAATAAAATGGATGTAAGCTAATAGAGAGTTGAGTCCAATCAGTCATATGACTGTAAGACTAGGTATTGTTGAAGTCCATGAACGCTGGTAACCACTGGCCATCAGATGGGCCGTATGCTCGTCTTCTTAGTAAGGCTATAAAAAACTACCTTATTATTATTTTGAGGGGTGAAAGGCTATTTGGTTTAAGCGGCACTTCGCTTGATACGGGACATTTATCTTTGTAATTAAATGTCCGTTTTATTGGGTATTACTATCAATAAAATTCGCTGTTTTTAATTGAACTTAAATTAAGTTTACCACATTCAAATAGTTATCTGTTATGATATTTTTTGCAAACTTTAAATGACTCTTCGGTAAAGTTGCAAAAATATATATGTACTACGTTATATACTTTTTGGATAAGGAAATGCAATAGCAAACGCAGAAAAGCCAACTTTACCAGAAGCGGCGACTTCAGCAACAGGACGCTGCTGTTCATGCGCCATAAAGCCAACCACAGAAAATATGACGAAACCAGCAAACATTGACGTGCTGGAGTTAACAGAGCAGACTATCAGAGCGTCCCTGGAAAACAAAGTCATTATAATATTATAAAGGTTGAGTTTATAAATATTAATAAATAACATGATACAAATCACGTATGGTTATCTGGCCTTTTATCAGGATTCCCTGTGTTATGGGTACGAGAGACTGACACCCAATATTTATATACGTGTAATATAATAAGCACCCAGAAAAAGAGCAAAGAAATCCTGTGCATCACATGAACGTTTGCCCGATGTGGGAATCGAACCCACGACCCTACAGCAATAGTGTCAGCGGCGCTAACTACAGCACCACCGAATCAGTCTGATTTATAGAAGTGTAGGGGAATGATACCCCGCCCGCTTAGCTTATTATGCAGTTATTGTGCATATAGTAATGAGCAGCATACGTTAATCAGTCAGTATTCAACGTGCAGCGATCCACCGCGGTCGCTGACGTGAATAAACATGTAATTATACTCAGTGTTTTATTGGTCACTCAGATGAGGTTTATGGAGGAACAAACAACCAACGCACACGCCTCCTCCTTCATCACCCAATAAATCTTACACTTGCCTTACCTTACCTTGCACAATAACTGCATAGTAAACTAAGCGGGGCGGTATCATTCCCCTACAGAAGTAATATTATAATTTGTTGTCCGAAGCGGTGTGGATTTGTTGCTCAAATGGTAGGTGTGACAGTGGTAGCTTCGGTAGCTCTCTCGTTAGTTTAACTATAAATAACTGGACCATAGTCTAAGTGGTAACTAATAGTAACTGGACCCACTAGTTCACTTATGAACCCAGAGATAGGTTTTTCGTAATTGCTCTATTAACTCTTGTTTCGCTACAAAAACGAGTTAATCACTTTTATTTTATGGGATAAAAATTTAAGTAATGTAAGATAAACTATAAAACTTCTCTGTAACGGTTGCCAAATTGTGCCCATACTTAATATTAATAACAAAATAAAATAATTAAAAATACCAAGGCTTACTTGTAAACATTATTCGTGAACTTGTTGTAGCTACCAAGAGCTACTAAAGTTCCCAGGCCTAATCCGTACGAGAAGAAGATTTGAGTGACAGCGTCAATCCATACTTCAGACTCCAGTAGCTTGGACATGTTTGGCATCACGTAGAACTTTATCCCCTCCAAGGCTCCCGGTAACGTTATACCTGGCCGATAAAATGATGGGTTCAGTAATAGATTTTTCGAATGGATTCAACGAAAATGTGAATAGGCGACAATTTATTATGGATTTTGAAAAACTTATTCTTGAACGATATTTCATGTGTGGAACGCGCAATTCGGCTTAATTAATTATATAGTAAGTAATTCTCAGAAATAGGAAGTCAAAATATTTTATATTCGATCACGAAAGCATGTGATCCAAATATTTATTTCTAAGTTTGTTTTTCTTTCTTCTTCTTCTTCCTTTTATCCCAATGTTGGCGCAGGATGTTATCTTTTTCTATTCAGGGTCATAAAAAAAACCATCATCATTCACACCTTTCTCTCTCATATTCTTTTCAACATAGTCTATCCTCACGCAGACACTCTTTTCTAACCAATGATTATTTGATTTCAGAAATAGACTTAGCGGGTTTACCCACGGCTAATTTACTGTAAGTTTTATTGCAGGTTTACTATGAATTTTCTGGGCTTACAGGTATACCGTAATATATATATCAGGTTCATCATATAAGGTCTATGGGCCCCGATAACCACCTAACTAGATGTCCGTAAACTTGTTCACCTATATACGGAATAAAAACAAAATGCATTAACATCATGCATAAACACATATTTAAGCGTCCAGCAATTTTAATTTTAACTTATTTTTAAATAATTACCTCTAATTAACAGCACGGTAAGCAAAAAGTATGGAAACAGTGCAGTAAAGTAAACAACTTTGCCTGTCCATCTCACTCCTTTCCAAATGCAGAAGTAACACAGAACCCAAACGAGAAGCAAGGTCCCGGCTAATTCCCAGCGGATGTTGCCAATATGCTCGATACCTGATGAAATCTGTAGGGCGCGGCGTCTGTGGAATTATACGGTTTGCAGACTTTGTTTTTATTTTCCAACCTTTGTAGTACAAAATGTTTGCAAATTTTTCGTATTACTCTTTGACTTAATCATAGTCAGTGATATAATAGATTACGTGGTCCTCATTCATTTTTTAAGTTCTTCCAAGGAAATCCTTAACTAAGTTTTCCATCAAAAAATTTGGAATTTTTTAGCAAGACACTTATTTTTTCTTCTAAATCTTAATTAATTAGCTAGTCACGTCAGGGATGATTTATGGAATAGAAATATTCTGATAAAGTTCTATGAATTACATATATATTGCAAAATCTCCCAATCGACCCATATATAAAACTAAGAATAGGATATTCCGTATTTATGATACGCTTACTTATCCAGCATTCTTTACGATCGCACTCCTATCTGTTGCTGATATAAGAGGCGCCAACTCCCAGCACAGAACTTAGTATTAATAACATTCGGTTTGAATGTATTTTTAATAAGGCCCCGCAAAGTAGCGAACAAAATGAAGTTCCAAAAACTGCTTAAATTGTTTTGATTCAAAAACTTCAATTAATTTGCGCCAACCATACTGTTTTAATCGCTAACTTGCCCAATATGATAATGCCTAAAATAAATCAGGCAGCACTCACAATAAATAGCTTGTCAATATTAATAATAACTAGTCAGGTCATAAGTATTGTCACACAGTAAAAACTTTTCTTTTAGAATGCTGGCCACAAAAAAGTTTATTGAATTCGAATTTCGAATTGTTCATGAAAATAAAAATGTATAATTTTTAGAATTTTACTCATTTTTAAATATGGAGTGGACGCTTAAAGATGACCGTGTTGCAGTTATTGCGTTGCATCGTTGCGGTTAGGCGCCAATTGAAATTTTTAACATACTGAAAAATTTGAATATGACCGAAAGATTCGTTTATCGTACCATCAAACGATACAATGAAGACTCTAGTGTAGATGACAGGTCAAGAAGTGATCGCCCTCGGTCTGTTAAGACTCCAGCAGTGATAAAAGCTGTGAAGGCGCGAATTCAAGGAATTCCCAAACGTAAGCAGAAACTGTTGGCCCTGCAGATGGGGTTAAGCAGAACCACGGTGAAAAGGGTGTTAAATGAAAGCTTAGGGCTCCGGGCATATCGAAGAAAAACAGGACATCGTTTGAATGCTCGTCTAATGGACCTGAGACTGAAGAGATGCCGCGCTTTGTTGAAGCGGTACGCGGGAAAAAAATATCGGGAAATTCATTTTTCGGTTGAAAAAAATTTTACCGTAGAAGAGAGCTACAACAAACAAAATGATAAAGTGTACGCACACAGTAGTGAAGAAGCGAGCAACCGTATTCCGCGTGTCCAACGAGGTCATTTTCCATCCTCGCTCATGGTATGGTTGGGAGTTTCTTATTGGGGCTTAACAGAGGTACATTTTTGTGAGAAAGGTGTAAAAACGAATGCAGTTGTGTATCAAAATACAGTCCTGACGAACCTTGTGGAACCTGTTTCTCATATCATGTTCAATAACAGGCACTGGGTATTCCAACAAGATTCGGCGCCAGCTCATAGAGCGAAGAGCACACAAGACTGGCTGGCGGCGCGTGAAATCGACTTCATCCGGCACGAAGACTGGCCCTCCTCCAGTCCAGATTTGAATCCGTTAGATTACAAGATATGGCGGAAAAGGAGGTAAAGGAGGAAAAGGCGTGCTCAAAACCTCATCCCAATTTGGAGTCACTCAAGACATCCTTGATTAAGGCAGCCGCCGATATTGACATGGACCTCGTTCGTGCTGCGATAGACGACTGGCCGCGCAGATTGAAGGCCTGTATTCAAAATCACTGAGGTCATTTTGAATAAACTTTAGTGTCATAAGAATCTATGTTTTGTTAAGTTCATTTTGGTATATGAATGGTTACATAATGAATAAACTTGTTTCAATTATTTTATACAGATATATGTATATTTAAAGTCTATGTGTGTTCCCACTTAACTCCGTAACAGCTGGACTGATTTGCCAGATGATCCGGTGAGTTTGGCGGTAATCGGGTCAAAATCGATCAAGAAAGCAGCGCAAATTAGCGCATATAATGAGTTAAATAGAACACAGGATAAACAATGGAATACTTACTCCCAAAATTCCTTGACCGGATCAGAGAGCATAGCTTTGGTGAAGTTCTTGCCGTTGAGGATGCAATAAGTCGACATATCCTTGCTAGACCAGCAAGTCAGGTTCTTACGATCGTAAGGGTTCACGCAACTCGGTGTGTTCCAGTAATTGTCGCAATTACGCCAAGGAACATCTGCGTGGTAACAATTAGGTGCAGGTATATTTGAATGAAAGTAATGGATACTTGAATCATCAGGTCAGAATACTTTAATCACCAATCATCAGGGCTAGTTATTAAGAAAAGATACTCTATAAACACGTTCTTTAAACTAATTTTTCTATTGGTAAAAGAAAATTTTATTCTATTGGTAAAAGAAAATTTTATGGTTTGTTTTTTCATTTGTTTAAAGAGTACGTTATACACAAGATGGAAAAATTGCCCCAGGAACCGCCTGGGGCTGAGATTACCGGAGTTAGACTTAACAACGTGTATGACGTCATCCACCTTAAAACATGATCCCGAGATCTCAAGTGTATTTTCTAAGCGTTGTTATATCCTCAAATTGGAACGCATGACAACGCGGCAGAAATATTCAGTTGAGCCTACCCGGATGGGATCACAATACGTCCTACCAACGATAATAACATATATTTGTGCACACTTTTGAAATGCATAATTACCTGAACGCATCGACATGAAGAAGTAAAATATAGCCCAGGCCAGAATTACGATGTAGTAAACATTCATCCAACAGGACATCACGGCTGCAGCGTAACCAATGCCTATAAAATAATAATAAAAAGAAAGTTCAATGGTCAAAACCATAATGGCGAGTTATTTTGTGCTTTTTATTCTACTAAAGTGTTTTTCTGTAAATTTATAAATAAGATACTCGGCAGTGGCAAATGCGGTAAAAGTAGGTATTTTCTAGACTGATCTCGAACATGCACATTTAATACGAAATGTTCAATATTCATCCAATGTTTTTGAAATGCTTCCGAAGGAGACGTAGCAGTTCAAAGGCAGCTGCTTCGCGAATTCATCCACTACCGGATTAGAATCGAAAGCACCATTACCAATAATTAATACTATTTTAAGATAGACTAGTAGGTAACAGTAACCTAAAAATCTATCAGCTTAAAAACGAAAAATAAATCAAAGCGTAATTTGGATCTTCTGTTTCTGAAACCTCAAAATGAATCGAATGCAAAAGATGTTTGAAATTATTAACTCTTTTGTGTTGAAACATTTCAAAGATCGCAACTAAGAAACAATTCCGAGATAATCCCATTGTCTCTTTGTTTCAAAATCCCGTTTTATCATTCTAAATTGGAATTGCAAATTGATTTCGGATGTTCCAAAAGGATCGTTCAAGGTAACAAATAAGTATTTTACAATTGATTGAAGTTTTGATCGTTAAATTCTAGATTTCGGGTTCGAATTTTTGTGACATCTCCAAAATCCAATTGACCTTCCGAAATATTTACAAATGCTTCAAAGTCAATTTGAATAGTGAAATGCATATTAAGCGCGACTACGGACTTCTAATAATTATGTATCTGTTTAAGAAGTATAACTTTTTGAGACGCTTTAAATAATTCAAATGGGACGTATTTAGGATACCTTTCAATATAATTTATAGCAATTTCCTGTAAGAAATCCCATGGAATACAATAATATGAATTCTTTTATTTAATATCCTGACGACAATACTGAGGATCACCACGATAAAAGATTTATTATATCTGTTTTCGAACCATGGAAATTTTGTTGAGTAAGCAGTATTATTATCTTTTATAAAAAAGTATTATCTACAAACTAAATTCTAATTTTACGATTCTAAATTCTAATTTTGCCTCAATAAATCTACCAAATAGGTTCAGTCTAAACAGATACTTAATTCCGATAAAATAAAATCCAATACTCATTCTCTCAAAAATCATTATGAGATTAAAATCACAAATTCAAGATTACTTATCGAATCTAACTCACCTTTAAAAATCGGGGCGATCTTAAAAACGCCGAGGCCTCCAATCGTCAGCATTTGTCCCATGGCCAGTTCCATGAAAAACATCGGTATACCAGCGAGGAAGAGTGTAAGGAAGTAAGGAATGAGGAAGGCTCCCCCGCCATTCTTGTAACAGAGGTAAGGGAAACGCCAAACGTTACCAAGTCCAATGGCCAAGCCAACTACAGAAAGGATGAAGTCTAGCTTGCTGGCCCAGGATTCTCGCTCCGGCAGATTGGATTTGATCTCGACGTCACTACGAAAGTTTTTATTACCATTTAAGTGATTTTTAATAGACATACTTTTAAATATCTCGAACATCTAACCTATTACTTTTATCAAGCTCTGCAAATTAAGTATCAATTTGTGTAGGAGGAAATAAACAATGTAATAAAGCTAAATCCAAAAACATTGTATTTCAGCAATGTTACTGACAGGGCATACCATAAACCCGCATGGGCCGGTATCACCGTCATGGTTCACGTATCAAGACGGGTGGCGGCAATCGCCTTAGTATGTTCATGAAATTAGCTAAACCAATTGGATTCTGATAGTTTCGCGATAGAACCAGGCAATATACTGTGAGAATGTGAACTTACATTACGCCGTATTGGTAATATAAACTTTTCCTTACCTTGGCTTGCTTGTTCCCTGCACGCTAAGTTCAATATCATCGTTTTTCACGTCCATCTCTTTATCTTGTTCTCTCTTGTGTTATCAATCCAATACTTTTTCGTACCAATCCTTCGTTTTATTTACTTTTAATTTAGATTAAGTAAACTGAATCAACATTTTTATATAATGTACGAAGGCTAGAAGTATGTTGTTGAGATTCTGCAAAACAAATGAATGTACATTGGTTACGGTTTTTATTGATTCCAAATTAAAATGTTGCATTAGACTTGCATGTGACGTGACATTAATACCGTTTCGCAAAAATGTGCCAAATGGAAATTTAAAATTTGAAAAAGTAATTCAGTCAAAATGAGTCACTTTCATAATGAAATTAATTCGTCACTATCTCACTGAATATGTTATTCTAATTTGCCATGACATGGCTGCCGATGAACTATGTATTTATATTGTGATAGCGATCCGCCCTCGCTTCGCTTCGGAAACTGTAATTTATTATTGATCTCTCCACTATTTAATGGATGTTATATTCATATAAATCTTCCTCTTCAATCACTCTATCTATTAAAAAAAAACGCATCAAAATCCGCTGCGTAGTTTTAAAAATTTAAGCAACATATGGATATAGGGACAGAGAAAGCGACTTTGTTTTATACTATGTAGTGACTAATCACTATTATAAAAATTAATTTATATTAATTATACTATGTAGTGAATAATTAAATTATAATTTATAAAAATTTAATATACCTAAGTATATTATAATATACTACATAATATTACAAATATAACTTTACAGTTCCTAAATAGACCAAGCTTTATGCATATAGAGCGCAAAATAAAGAGTGAAAGGTATAATTTTACATATCAATTAGAACCAAAAATAAAATGACTTGGAGTAAATTGCGAAAGACAGGGCTTTGCTCAATAGACCAACGCACCGAATATTTTTAGTCGGCACTTGTATGAATGTAAAATTTTCTTGAAATGGTCGTTAGTGCGATTTGGGTTTTAGTCAAATTTCGTCCATTTTGGTAATAGATAGAGATAAGAATATTCGATTATATTAAAACGATAATTCGGAATGGAGATCCATAAAACGGTATCCAATAAAAGGTCATATTTACTGCGCTCACACTCTGAAGGGTACGGAAGGTGATTCACCGTTTTTACGACGTACATTTTTACGTCTCGTTGCCGAAGCCATGTACTTTATATCTTTACAAAATATCGCCGCTATAATAGAAATAATAACGCCTCTTTATGTTCAGGTAGGTACATATGTTTTCATATAATGCTGTCAATTGGTAGATGTGCTCGCGATCTACCTGGTCCACTAAGAAGCTCAGATGCCATAACGTGATCAATGGGGCTTAAATGGTGGTAGGTCATATTTTGAGCCAGCCTAGAAAGGTACCGCTCTATCTATTCTGATGACCATAAATCTATCATGCGTTCCGGTTTGAATGGCGGAACTGCCGTGATATCTTCAACCTCATGTTTCAAGGTGGAGGGTGGTACCACTTCATTATGGCCATTAGCTCTAATAGCGACATAGTACCAGGATTCGACTAACCCGTCTAATATAATGATGCCCTGATTGTATCGTTATTAGAGTGACGCAGTTGCTCTTCAAGCTGTAACGCAGTTTTGTGGCAGAAATACGCATGACCCATGGGCTTAGTTAGAAGGGTGGATGTAATGTCCTTTTTTTTCGGGCAGGGGAGATGGTCATTTTTTTTCGGACACGGAGCCGAACCTCCTACGAAATTTCCGCGCTTATGGGGCACGCAGGGTACGAGAGACTTGACTGTTTGCAGATGTTGGGAACAGATCGTGGGCCTAAGAATATTTTTAGAGTCCTACCGCACTAAACGACTATGGGGGATGATAACTAACTTAATCCAACAAAAATCACTGCGCAACTTATAAAAAATGTCGATCTTGAAGAGCTCATCTCTCTCATCTCTCAGACCTCATCTTATCATCAACATCCTACTCAAATATGAGATGATCCTTAATTGAACTTGTATAATACAGAATCACTTTTACGACACCGCATTTATTGTATTTTCTTCGGTTTTCATGACCCGTAAGCATGATTATACCCTACATTTATGGTTTTTTGTCACACCCTTGTTGTTTGTTAACTCCCATAACCTTTACGTTTTTAAGTGATGCAATTTTAACTTCTACCGATTCGGCAGCGTCATAATTTACGTGCACTGACGACTCTTCATTCCTTACTTATGTCCCCCGAACCTCCTTCCTATCTAACTCCCTATTTTCAATATCTTCACTCCAGCCATGAGCGGGCCCTACGTTCTCTCAATAGCCTATTAATTCATTGTCCCACACATAGTTCTAATTATATTCGTAACTCTTTCGTCGTGCAATCTGTTCTGCTATGGAATGCGCTTCCTCTCGAGATCAGGACCATTACTAACCGCTGCGCGTTCAAGTTAAGGGTTCAGCGAATGTTGTTGGAAAAGTTAGCGGAATCGTCATGAACTTATTAAGATGAAGTTAATTGTCAAGGAAATTTATTAATATATTCCTTTTAATACTGTATAAACTATTATATGTATGTATGTATATATTTATGTGTGCATGTATGTATGTATATACTTTTTGTAACTTAATATAAATTTCATTGCACCTACCACTATGCACTCTGCACTACCTTTGATTGACTGGTAGAGAATGACTAAGGCATTAAGTCCGCCAATGTAAAATTTACATGAAGTGTAGTAAATAAATAAATTTTAAGGGTTACCTATCAATAGAGATTTCGATCTCATGTAACTTTGAAACACCTAAACATAAGTACTATACTAAAGCTATATATAAGCTGTCAGTATTAGTCAGTATAGCTTTCGCTTTTGACTATAAACATATCACATAACCATGTATCTTTTTTTTTCCTCTTATCCCACAATGTGGGGTCGTTACGACATGTCATATTTTCTATTCAGGTCTATCATACGTCATCTATGAACTCACACTCTTCTCTCGCTTATCCTCTTTCACACGGTCCGTTCAAGTTTGTGTAGGAAGCCCCCTCCTCGCATAACCGTCTAATTTCATAACCACGGTTTCTATAGAAGTGAAACTTCTTAAGGCGCGTTGAGAGTAAATTTTAACTCGCGACAGATTCGTTACGGCTAGAGAGAAAAGATACAATTTACGACGAGCGAGAGTGAGAAAATAGACAGAGCGTCTCGTGAACCACTCGACCGTGGAGAGAGAGAAAGGACAAATTGAGCTAGGTCGTTTTTCTAATACATAGTATTCCCTGTTACAATACAAATTTCATTTCAGGATGAAAAATGTTGAAAACCATAATTCTACACACTTGGTGCACGTGAAAGAAGTTTAACGCGCACTATTATTTTTTTTAAACTAATCACGTATGAATTATCATTATTCCTTTCGAATCACTCTTTTCCAAGAATTTTTAGACGATTTCTTTCATTAATCTATATAATAATACGTGAAGCAAAAACTTTGTACTCCTTTTTACGAAAATTGCGCGGACGGAGAAGTATGAAATTTCTCACACTTATAGAGAACATAGATTAGTGCAGAACTCTAATATTCTTTTAAAATTGTGCATTAAAAATACATTAAATCAATAAAGAAAATATTACACACACTATCATGTATTTGACACAACACATACGTATAAATATACTCTTTGTGTATTGTCAATTGTGAAACTTTTGTTATTCTATATACCTAGTCTGTGGTCAAATTGAAAATAGATTAATATTGTTTGTCTTTAATACTATTAATTTATAGTGTAGTTTTGGCGAAATCTGTATTATTATAGAAGTATAATAGTGCTTGACAATAGAGCCATAATAATATTTAAGCTTTTAATTTCAATTAATTATAGTCGAATTTCGACTACTGCGGGGATCACTAATATACATTAACATACGTGGCACGATTAAATACCTTGAAATAATATTTTTGTTTTTGTAGGTATAAACGAATCGGACAACCCAATTTTATTATGAAGTCTGTATTATAAACGTCGGTCTGTCTGTTATCTTGATTGGTGTATGGTCGGTTAATTATTTAAACGCTTCCGAAATCGACCGCTCTGTTATTCAAACTAGTCTACATGCAACGATTGAAATTGCAAACATTAATCATTGAGATCTCAGGATGAACTTATTTTATCTATTACGTTCTCGTTTTGAAAAACTGATAGTCTTGAGAGGCTATTTCAGCTTTGCCTTAACGTGTAGTCACCTACACGGGGCTCAAACCGGAAGTGTTGCTAATAGTGGCCCTAGCAAGAGCAGTGCTTTGCAGAATCTACCACCGGATCGGAAACGCGACCCACTGAAAAGATCCGGCGAGAAACTCAGTGGGCTGTGTCTATGGGTAGCCGGTAAGATAGCGGTGCATATTCAATGGCCCAATACGCCCTATCACCGATGAAAACGTTCGCACACTCCTTTAAATACAATCAATAATAACATTCGGACTCTGGTTTCCACATATAATGCTTATCTGCTTCATTCTTTGTATTGTATGACCAATAAACTTATCGCAAAGCCTTTTTTTGTTTCTCATTTAAGCCCAAAAGCTATCAATATCCATATAACATGCTTCCTAATATTTTCTCAAAAATCTATCCTCGAATCTATAGTGATTTACCAAATAAATAATAGTTTAAAAAAAACTAACAAAATACGCATTTATAGAAAATCCAACTAAAAAATAAAAAATAAATTTTAATTAATTTTAATTAAAAATAGTGTAAGAAAAAGTGATTTTACTGTAAAAAAAGCGTGGGGTGCATGGTATCAGTAGTTATAAATATTTTATGAACAGATACGAGTAGAAGGGTTATTTTGATAATATCCTGAAAAGCACTCTACGCTTTTATACAATATAGCGACCCGCCCTCGCTTCGCTTCGGAAACATTAAAACACACATGAAACCAAAAAATAAAAATTTAAAAAAATAATAAAAAAAAGTAGCCTATGTTCATCAGGGACAATGTCGGCTTCTAATGGAAAAAGAATTTTTCAAATCGGTCCAGTAGTTTCGGAGCCTATTCGAAACAAACAAACAAACAAATCTTTCCTCTTTATAATATTAGTATAGAAAATCACTTTTTTTACACTATTTTTAATTCAAATTTATTAAAATTTACTTTCTATTTTTAGTTGCATTTTCTATAAAAGCGTATTCAATAGTATTTTTAAACTATTATTTATTCTTAATTTTTTAGTTGAATTGCAATTTTTTCAAATTTTTTTTATTTTTTTTTGAAATATTGAATTGTCATCGGTCCTTAATAAGTATACCAAATTTTGAGTTAATCCGACATTTGGAACGGGGTCAAAATCATGTTCAAAGATTCCGTTATACATCTGAAGCTAATAAAAGCGTATTAAAAACGATTTCCCACCAATAAGTAAATATCTTTTGGGTATTCCAAGATATATGTACACATTGATAGCTTAGCACGCAACTTTATTCGTGTATATCAGGGGTGGCCAACCGGTAGATCGCGATCGACCGGTCGATCGTGGGAAGATAAAAAAATACAAATACGTAGAACAAACTACGCAACGTTATCACCAACTTCTGCGCTCATCATCTTCATCTTGTATCATTTGTTAATGACCATAGTTCTCTTTTATTATTATAAACTAGCGGCCCGCTCCGGCTCCGTTCGGTTCTTTAACAAAAATTTCAACGATATTTGACGTTGTTTTATGTTTTTAAATAAAAGAACACTTATTGCGGCATAACTATAATAGTTACAAATATGCTGTCGCGACACTTTTTATAAATCGACAAAGTCGTAGTACATTATTTTATTCTATCATCAATAGTTTTCACAGGGCACGCGATGAAAAGAATATTTTGAGTATTTTTTACACCGTGGGTTACATTTTTGGAATTTTAGTAAGGATCCCTAATTTTTTTCAAAAATATTATAGCCTATGTCTCTAGGGAATAGTGTGGCTTCTAAACTGAAAGAATTTTTCAAATCGGTTCAGTAGTTTCGGAGCCTATTCAATACAATACAAACAAACAAACAAATCTTTCCTCTTTATAATATTAGTATAAATTTCAGGTTTATTTTAATCTTATTGTAATAACAGTAAATATGCTACTTATTTGTATACTGAACTACATGGTTTCATTAAATTTCAGGAAAAGTCATTGGTAGATCGCACAATGTTTCGTCAGAAGACGTAGATCTGGGTTCTAATAGAGTTGGCCACCCCTGGTGTATATAAACGCCTGGAATGAGCACATTATTAGTGCAAACCTTAAAAACGAGCTTACATAAAGAACACAGCATGACCTCTCACGGCACACTCACACCGCACAGCACAAAACACAAGTCAAACTATCGCGCGCAACATTGACTGGTTTCGCGACGTGTTTTCCAAACGAAGCCTCATACTGGAATGCCATGAGACCACTACAGCAGATAGAAAATAAAGAATGCCGCGTACATGTGAACTGTGATGCTGTCGAGGAGCGAAAGAATTTATGGACGATGTCGGCTTCCCCTCCGGATGATGGAAGCAGATCAACGACAAATTGCACGGGTCATTGATACGACGGCGCAGATTTATCTCGTACCTATCGTTCCCAGTGTATTCGACGGTGGCTCTTGCAATATCTCGGAATGATAAATATGTTTAGTATTTCCTATTTTGATTTCGCTGTACCTATGTATATATTAGTGAACGCTAATGCTTTTTTCTTTCTTTCCATTTTGATTTTGCAATACCTATGTATGTATTATTGAACGTAAATGCTTTTTTTCTTTCTTTCCATTTTGATTTTGCAGTACCTATGTATCTATTAGTGAACGTAAATGCTCTTTTTTCTTTCTTTCCGTTTTGATTTTGCAGTATCTATGTTAGTGAACATAAATGCTTTTTTTCTTTCTTTCCATTTTGATTTTGCAGTACCTATGTATCTATTAGTGAACGTAAATGCTTTTTTTTCTTTCTTTCCGTTTTGATTTTGCAGTACCTATGTATCTATTAGTGAACGTAAATGCTTTTTTTTCTTTCTTCCCATTTTGATTTTGCAGTACCTGTGTATCTATTAGTGAACGTAAATGCTTTTTTTCTTTCCTACCTATTCTAGTAACCTTGAGGGATTAGACTAGATTCGCAGAACAAGTAAGTGAGCTCACGGGGCTCTAACCTGAGGAGTAAATGCAATAATATATACGAATACCTACCTCATGACAACGATTCTTGTGTACGACATTTTCTATATTAATATGTTATTATATGATCAGCTTTTTCTGGTGAATATTTAAAAAAAATGTAAATGGAACTTTGATTTTGCTGGTAAACTAAATCTTGTTAAAGATTATCATTTTTTTTATTGCTTAGATGGGTGGACGCGCTCACAGCTCATCTGGTGTTAAGTGGTTACTGGAGCCCATAGACATCTACAACGCAAATGCGCCATCCACCTTGAGATATAAGTTCTAAGGCTTCAAGTATAGTTACAACGGCTGCCCCGCCCTTCAAACCGAAACGCATTACTGATTCACGGCAGAAACAAGCAGGGTGGAGGTACCTACCCGCGCGGACTCACAAGAGGTCCTACTACCAGTTACACAAATGCACAATACTACTACACAAAATAAACGAATCGGCTGACAGACAAAGAAGAAAACGAAAAATGATCTGCTTTTTTACTGATATTTCTTTTAGCAATATCAAATATTATAAAAATGTATTTAAAACATGAGAGCTATAGTAAAGTAGAACACGGCATCTTTGAATTTTCATGCTGTTCATTACAATAAAACGACATGTTAAGATACATTTGAATTGATTCGAACGTTAAACATAACGGCCGTCTGGTGTAGCTGTAAGTGACATGGTCACTACACAAGGGAGTCGCGGGTTCGAATCCCGCCAAGGGAAGATATTTGTATGATAAATATAAAATGTCTTTTCCAGGGTTATGGATGTACATATATTAAAATATATGTATGTGTATAATAAAAATCGTACATTTACTTTAGTTATATGGTACCTGTAACACAAGTTCTTTACGAACTTATCACGGGACCAGTTAACGTGGCGTGATTGTTAGTAAATATTTATTTACTATTATTTATTTATTTATTTATAAAAAAAAACTCATGAATCCAAACAACCAACTCACAAAGGATTACCAACATATTAATGGGAATTAAATGGTTACTGGTGGTAGGGCCTCTTGAGAGTCTGCGCGGGTAACTACCACCACCCTGCCTATTTCTGCCGTGAAGCAGTAATGCGTTTCGGCTTGAAGGGTAGGGCAGCCGTTGTAACTATACTTGAGACCTTAGAACTTATATCTCAGGGTGGGTGGCGCATTTACGTTATATATGTCTATGGGCTCCAGTAACCACTTAACACCAGGTGGGCTGTGAGCTCGTCCACCCATCTAAGCAATAAAAAAAAATAAAAAAAGAAGAAAAAACCTCTGTAATCGGTATGGTATGTTCATATACACAAAAGGTATGTATAGAACAAAATGTGTGTCTACCCGCTTAAAGGGTCGTTCTATTGAAACCGTGGAATGTTTTCCGTAACTTATTGACAGGGGTTGGTTCTCATTGAGGTACTCGAAAGGGATATTTGGAAGACCCTTTACCCATCAATATAAGGGTTTTTGTACTTTTGATATTAATACTTCATAAACATAATTAAAAAAAATTACGCTAAGAAATAAACAGCATTTTATAAATTATCTTGATTTCTTTATTGCCCTTGTAGACAGACGAGCAAACGGTTCACTTGGTGAGTTGTTACCGCGTCCATGGACGTCAGTAAAGCTAGGAGCAGAGTCAAGCCGCTGCCTCCCAAATACCTTTGTATTATACTTATAATGTTGAAAATTTTCCTAATTTAAATAATAACTTTTAATTTAATAATACTACTTTTTAAAATGTTCTTATGTTATAATTAGATACTTGTATAGGAACCAATAATTAGAGATTTTACCGTGCATTTGTTGGCTTTGTATATGTATATATGTATAGGTATGTTTGTTTGTACCTAACGGAGCACCAACGAGTCAGAATACGTTTTAAAGCAAGACTGTCCAAATAAGGAGTTTATTATTTATTTGGCTGTAATTTTACGGAGATTAATATCGTGATTTTTACTTTCATTATATAATATTTTACATATAAAATGATGGAATACATACATTTAAATTATACATGAATATTGTGTTAAGTGCCCAATGTCGAGGTTATTTTTATGGCCTTATTGGTCAAGTCACGTCTACGACATCATCTGTGGTGACGAATCTTGGATCTATGCCTACGATCCTGATTCCAAACAACAATCTACAATCTGTGTCTTTCAAGACGAGCCAAAGCCGACTAAAGTTGTTCGTTCTCGAAGCATTTTAAAGAAGATTATATACTATGTGTATAACTAAGTTGTATAAGCTATAACAGTGTGAAGTTTCATCAAAATCCGACGAGTAGTTTTCGTCTGAAAGAGTAACAAAAGTCCATCCATCGACACAGACTTTAGTAAGTAAAAAATATTAAAAATATATGTATTTCTTAACTAACCGTATGTGACAAAAAGAAATTTCACTGACAAACATACATTTAAATAATTATATAAATGACTACATTTAAGACTAAGACTTTTTTATGAAAGCTTTAATTTTTTATTACAACTTTTTAGTTTTAGTAAAATAAATGTTAATAATATTCTAATGCCAGTTCGAACCAGACCTCGTGTCATTAAATTGGCGGCATAAACCCTAGTTGACATCCATGGGTCTGGTAATCACTTAGCACTAGATAGGCTTCGAGCTTGTCTCTTAATCAACGACAAAATTTACGACAGCAGAATGTAAATACATTAATGCACGCAAAACAGTACAACTTTAACTTGAATACTCTTAATTGAGTGTTATAACTACAAACTTACCAAACTGTTTGGAAGCGATCACGGGAAATTTGAGGCAGTCCGCCCACGACGGAGTATGGTGTTGAATTGTGAACAAAGAAACATTTTGGAGCCACAGTATCCTGGAGACTGCGCATGCGTACAGATAAAGGTGATCCTTTAGCTTCAATACTAGAGATTCTCGATTTTAAGACTGAAATCGTGAAAAACGGGAGTGTAGGTAAGAACATCTGGTGTGACACAGCAGAAAGTTTCGTTGCCATTGAAGCTAGAAGAGTTTACGATTTATCTAGTTCTAATTGGTTCCCTTCGCTAACAGACATTAGCATTAAGAGAGGCATAGCCACGTCGATCGATGTCCATCGCTGAAAGCTTTTTATTTGGTATTAGCATGAACAGTTCGATGTTTTTAATTTTGAACTTCAATAAAGTTTACACCATTTAAAAACTTTAAATGGCCCTCCTGTAAAGTTGCAAAAATGTCGCATATGGCTTTCACCCGTCGATATTATAAAGTGTAATTAAGTAATGTTGTTAATTTTTGGTATGTATTAGTAATTAATAGTGGTATTAATTTCTTCTTTTCTTTTAAAAAAAATATATATTCTTACGGCAGGACACAAACCCGAAAAATCATGTAGTTAGTTAACTTGACCACTATCGTCATTTATTTTTTTTAAATCTTAATATATAGATTAACAAATGTTTATTGAATTAACTTGAGATATCAACACAATTCTGCAGTTGACTGTGCATTGCCAGCAAGAATATAAATATTATTCGGCTCATCGCACAGGCAACCTTCCACGAGGTCTGGTGCCTTCTACTTTGTCTTGAACGACAAGGCGCTCTATGGCTCTATTTCCCCGCCGGGAAACGTCCAAAAAATGATAGTATGCGCCCATGTACGAGCGTCAAAAAATGCTGCTTAATGCTGAGCTCTTGAAGAATGGAGATATTGGTCCGAAGTTCGGTCCATGAAATTCCAAGCATTGCTCTCCAGCACCACATCTCCAGAGCATCGACTTTCTTTTTCTCGACCTACCGCGTTACACGTCTCCGCAGGCTATAAAAGTGTGGGGAAAACATGAGTTCGTACGACCCAGATCTTTGTGGCTTTGGTGATGTTCCTGTTCTACCATATTTTCTTTAGCCTGTCCGCTGCGATTCTTCGCTTTACTTCATCTACGCAAATCTAATCAATGTAAATCATTAGGGAGACATATATATTACATTACTAGCTGACCCGGCAGACTTCGTAGTGCCTCAATCGAGAAATAAAAGACCTAAACTTTTGTATAAAATAAATTTAAAACAAATGAATGGAATCCGTCCGACGGGGGACACATCAAAGGAAAAACAAAATTGTTATTTTTATTTAATTCGGAGCATTTTCATATTTATTTACCTTTTAAACCTTCCCTGGACTTCCACAAATAATTCAAGACCAAAATTAACCAAATCGCTCCAGTCGTTCTCGAGTTTTAGCGAGACTAACGAACAGCAATTCATTTTTATATATCGAGGAGATATTAATTAAAGTATATCATTTTCGATAAATTGTAGTACGGTCAAAACCTTTTGACCGCCGGAATTTAGTTAAGCCAAAGCTTTGATATCACGAACTCCACCTTATGGTTTTCAGAATAAAACAGAATTTCGCTTGAACTTTTGTTTTTTTCTTATAATGTTTAATTTAAAAGGAAATTACGAGTTTCTAGTTTTGTTTGCGTTCTTCTTTTGTTTTCAAATTGGGGGCCGACCGGTTTCTGTATTATGTATTATTTTAATTTCGTAACAAATGCTAATAAATCTAGTTTTCTTTACAGATAAATACAGGATAACAATTAAATCATCTATTATAAAATAAGTGTACTTATTCGGCACTCAACGGTACAAACACAAATACGATTTGCAGTCGTCGTGGCCTAGACGTCCGGTGCATTCGTGTTGAGCGATGCACCGGTGTTCGAATCCCAGGCGGGTACCAATTTTTCTAATGAAATACGTACTCAACAAATGTTCACGATAGATTTCCACGGTGAAGGAATAACATCGTGTAAAAAAAATCAAACCCGCAAAATTATAATTTGCGTGATTACTGTGAGTCCGCGCGGGTAGGTACCACCACCCTGCCTATTTCTGCCGTGAAGCAGTAATGCGTTTCGGTTTGAAGGGTAGGGCAGCCGTTGTAACTATAATGGGACCTTAGAACTTATATCTCAAGGTGGGTGGCGCATTTACGTTGTAGATGTCTAGGGCTTCAGTAACTACTTAACACCAGGTGGGCTGTGAGCTCGTCCACCCATCAAAGCAATTAAAAAAATGATAAAAAAACGCGAAACGCACTACCGATGGACGAACCTATACCCATACACTGAATATGTGGTTCTAGCTTTCTATCTATACAAGGAAATCTCGCAACGTATTTTGAAGCTTATGGCTTGACCAGTATGTACTATCTGTCAAAGCATTCATTGAACTCCTTTTTTTTCGTTACCTAATCACTGGTAGCCTGAGAGGCTATTCCAGCTACTCCCGGACGGGTGGGTGAGCTGGCGGGGTCAACCTGAGAGAATTTGCTAACACTAGCCCTAGCGAGAGTAGTGTAGAATCTTTTTTTTATTTTTTTTATTGCCCTGGCAGGCAGACGAGCATACGGCCCACCTGATGGTGAGTGGTTATCGTCGCCCATGGACTTCAGCAATGCCAGGGGCAGAGCCAAGCCGCTGCCTACCGCTTAATACTCTCCACAAGCCTCTTTTAAAGAAGGACATGTCATATCGCTTAGGAAACACCGTGGAGGGGAGCTCATTCCATAACCGGATGGTACGTCGCAAAAAAGACCTCTGGAAATGCACTGTCGATGAACGCAGCGGTTCCAGATGATATGGATGAACTCTGCTCCGATGGCGGGAGGTGCGATGATAAAAAGGAGATGAGGGGATCATCTCAAACAATTCAAGACTTGCGATTGACTAGATAATTTAGACACGTATCAAGTACCGATGACAGATTAATAATTATATCCAATGTCCCGTTTGCCTCGTCGCCTGTGTTAGATATTTAATGAGAGGGGACCACCATAACAGGGTGATAACTATCATAGTGATGTTGCACAGCTTTTTCGAAGAAGCGTTCTAACGCTGTCTACAGAGTGCTTAGTGCGAGTTTCTTAACGTTGTCGATAGCGTAAAAGTTAACCAAATTATGTATAATTATGTATGCAGTTGGAACAGCGCCCCTAGCGGCAAACGTAGGCGAACGATCCCATTCCATACAAATATGAGCTAACTTTTACGCTATCGATAACGTTAAAAAACTCGCACTAAGCACACAGATACTTAAGATTCTGATCGGAAGTCGTCGTGAAGATCTACTTTCTTCAAGTATCATGCTACTCCGACGGCTATTCTGCAAAATACGGCATCGGATTACCTGGACAGGAGCTATGTGAGTTCGGGCCGCACATTCTAGCACTAACTACACCTGCATAAGTCATGACCCTAACATGACATTAGGCTAAAAATAATATTAATTACTATCTCTTGTTTGTTATTCACGAGTGTTTTTGCAGTTATTAGACTGGCCATGGCTCACGGCTCATCGGCTATTAAGTGGCTGCCGAAGCCTATAGTTGTCGAAAAATGCATGGAACCCCCCAACCTTGAAAAAGTCCAACAAATCTATTCAAACTTTGACCTAGTAATAGTACGTACATATATAACAGTACGGAGATAATTTTTAGTGATTTTTATTTATTACCTCAAGTATTCTAAATAATGTCTAGCTTACAATTATATAGAGCAAAGAAAGAAACTCAATGTAGGAAACACGTCGGTTTCCTTCACGACCGCGAGCTGATTACTTCCCATATCGCGAGTTGAAATATTCAGTGCACAGGAGATTACAGGTCACAGAATAAATCCGAAGATAGCTAGCTAGAAATGCCGTATATTGACGATATAATATTTGTATGTATTTTTTTCTACGTGCGGCTGACTGATTTGTGGTATTCAGCGACGTCACAACTTGAACATCGCCACCCCGAGTCATGGGGTCGACATCTGAATATAATTGAATCCTGTCCGAACCTTCAACCCGGATCGCGTGGTAGAAATGTGATTTGTAGATTTATTATTAGAATTTATTAATAGAAGACTGTCCAGCTCGAAATATTAAAATATTAAATCTGTATTTAAGTCGTTTTTTTTATAACTTCGACTAGTATTAGTATTCGTCTTCGATAGATGAGCTCACGAGATTAATCTAGTGATTTTCCCCCCTATTTATTCGCTGGCAGCCTAAGGGGTTATTCCAGGTACGCTGTGACTGGTAGGTGAGTTTATGGGGCTCAACCTGCTCCTGCTCCTGCTCCTGCTACCAGACCGGATTGGACTGGATCCGGTGGTAGATTCTGCGAAGCACTGCTCTGCCTAGGGCTAGTGTTAGAAAATTCTCTCGGGTTGAGCCCGTAAACTCACCTACCCGTCAGAACGTGGCTGAAATAGTCTGCTACCGGCGAATAGGTAGGTAAAAAAAAAAGTCTGGAAAAAAGAGATGACTTCCATAGATAAGATAGTTCCATTTAATAAAATTAATTCAGTAATTTTTCAAACACAAGCCAATACCCGTTAACATATGCACGGATACGTCGTGCAAGTCATGAAGTTAATTTCAGGATATATCTCAGGATATATGTTCGGTAACACAGCGTGTGTGCGTACATCCTGGTCTCGTCATATCCGCGTTCCCCCCCGGATGTCGAATGACTCCCGTGGGACTTGTCGCGACCGTACTGCCCTCTTTACTGTGCTAAGTTCGCGTGTTTTCATACATCATTCACGAAGTTGACAAGGAGACAGTCGGATAAATAGTTGTAATATTTGCGAACGAATTCAGCAGATAGAATGCACTTAGATAATATTAAAAATACACGTCAATAGACACTGAAATGGAGAGAAAATGGTGTTTAATCTTTTTATCTTTGCCTATTTATAAGCAGATGACATTACAAAAAAAAAACTTTCTAAATGACAACATAGAATAATCGTCACTGGAAAAAATAATAAAGATATTAACAAAAAAAGGAAACTGACTAACGAAATAGAATGAGCACATCATTGAAGGGAATTAATAACAAAAAAAAAGTATTATTAAAGAAAACTTAAAAACAAATAGTCAGATATCTTGATAATATTTAAATGGAAGCTTATGAGAAGCATCAACTCTTAAAACTAATTAAACGATTCTTCAAAATGGGTTTACGTAAAAGTGTCCTGAGTTAACAAAAAAAGTCGAACTAAGAACCACTTTTTTTGAAGTCTATTAAAAATATATTGAGATTCGAAGACTATCTAACGGTAGTGAAATTTAGTACTGTCAAGATTAGAATTCGTTTTTAACTTTGTCGTATATTTGTGCTCACGAAAACGTGAAATGTATTCAGGGGTGCTCACTATTGTCACAGAGTGATTAATGCATTATTAAGTTGATTACTCACCACCGTACTCAAATATAATAGCGATAATAAACAAAACAATTAGAAAAAAACTCCCAAAAAGTAAGTCATAATTAGTATTAATAATTTAATCACAAAATAATGGCAACTCAATCAAATTAATTTCATTGTTCTTAACAAATATTATATGAAACAGTAAAACACGACAATACGAATCATAATTACTGAATCTATATATTAATACGTGAAGCAAAAACTTTGTATCCCTTTTTACGAAAATTGCGCGGACGGAGGAGTATGAAATTTTCCACACTTATAGAGAATATAGAGAAGAAGTGCACAATGCTAATATTTTTTTAAAATAATGCATAAAAGATACATTAAATCAATAAAGAAAACATTACACACATTACATACCATGTATTTGACGCACACACGCATGCATACTATTTATTGTTCTTGACGTCTGTGGTCAAATTGAGAATAGATTAAATATTTTTTGTCTTTATTAATATTTTTTTATAGAGTAGCCTTGGCGAAATTTGTGATTATAGAAGTATAAAATACAATCATAATAGTGTACAAACTTACAATTCCAATTAATTATAGTCGAATTTCGACTACTGCGGGACCTCTAGTTAAAATAAATTTACGTCCGAACTTAAAACACTCAGTTTTTATTTGAAGTCGGTCTAAAAAGCACACCGTTATTTTTCCGAAAATTTTTAAGAAAAATAAATACAACTTCATTTCGCGAGGCAAACAAAATATTGAGGGTGGGTGCCTTTTGTACTCACGAAGATTAGGCGAAATGTTACGTTCATGACATTTTTGCTTAAGGGTCGGTTTAAAACTGAGAATTTCAATTTGCCTCTACCGTCAGCTATAAACAAACTTGTACTTGCTGGTGGTAGGAGCTCTTGTGAGTCCGCACGGGTAACTACCACCGCCCTGCCTATTTCTGCGGTGAAGCAGTAATGCGTTTCGGTTTGAAGAGTGGGGCAGCCGTTGTATTGACATTTACGTTGTAGATGTCTATGAGCTACGGTAACTTAACAAAAGGTGGGCCATGAGCTCGTCCACTCATCTAAGCAATAAAACATTATTGTATAAGTATTAAATGTATTGTGAGCTCGAATGGCTATCATAATACAAATGAGACCAACCTTACGTCTCAAGATCGGTGCCGGTAGATTCATTATGTAATATCTATAGGCTTTCGTTGTCATTTAAGTAATTATTAAAGGGCGCCACTGCTCGTCATGAAATAGAGAAAAGCAAGGAATATTGTTAGCATCCGTTTACCAGCTTGAACTTTGAACTAAAAGCCCTATACTAAACCGGTGGAACCCGTCACTTGCGACGAAGGGCTCGGCGAGTAAATTAACCCACACACACAGCCCACTAAGTTTTTCGCCGGATCTTCTCAGTGGGTCGCGTTTCCGATCCGGTGCTAGATTCTGCGAAGCACGGCTCTTGCTAGGGTTCGTGTTAGCAACATCGTCAGGTTTGAGCCCCATGAGCCCACCTACTAGCCCGGTGACGCTGATATGGTCTCTCTAGATGGGTGGGTGGCGCATTTACGTTGTGGATGTCTATGGGCTCCAGTAACCACTTAACACCACTTTAGATGGTTGGACGAGCTCACAGCCCACCTGGTGTTAAGTGGTTACTGGAGCCCATAGACATCTACAACGTAAATGCGCCACCAACCTTGAGATATAAGTTCTAAGGTCTCAATTATAGTTACTACAATTACTAGAACTAGTACAATTACTGTTTTTATAACTACTGCAATTATTTAAAATTTATCTATGTCAAATCTGACTATTGTATGTATGATCTTGTTCTATTATCTCGTTGATTATTCCCCTTAAGCCATGACCGGGCTGCACCGGGAACTAGGTCAAGGGATCGATACGAGTCGATCTTCGAATACGCGAATCGTCGGTATACTGAGTAACAACTTCAAGTGTTTTAACTTCTTAAGTAGTCATGGAGTTGAGGGCCATAAGCAGGGACGAGGATTATGGGTATTAAGTCATTTTAAACACTTCAAAAAATACTCGCTATTTAGGGTTCGAGAGATATTTATATGGGATGAATAATGGAGCTGACGCTGCACCGGCTCAACATTATTATCAGCAGCATACAGACATCCACTGCTGGGCATAGGCCACTCCCAAAATTCGCCATAACTACCGGTCTTGAGCAGTCTGCATCCAGCGGACTCTTAAAATGTCATCGGTTTACCACGTGGGAGGCCTGCCCACGCCACGTCTTCCGGTACGCAGCCGCCACTCTAAAACTTTTTGGCCCCAGCGGCTTGCTGTTCTACGAGCAATGTGCCCTATCCACTGCCACTTCCATCTAGCAAACCTTCGGGCTATGTCGATTCTTCAGCTCCTTTCCGATTCGATTTCGCAGGGAAACTTCGAGCATAACCCTCTCCAATCCTCTTTGAGTGACTTTGAGCTTTCTGATAAAGCCTATTGTCAGCGACCACAGCTCACTGCCGTATGTCATCATTGGAAACACACACTGATCCACAGACTTTCGTCTTGAGACACTGCGGTATTTGGGGGAGAAAATTTTACGCAGCTTCCGTAACGCTGCCCAACCTAGTTGTTGGATTTGACGACTTACTTCGAGAAAGAGATAAATGGTGATATAGGTGATCCTAGTTGGATAATTTGTCCCAGGTAGACGTATTCGTCAACAGCTTCGAGCATAAAGCTTCCGATCTTTACTGGGATGGATATTACATGGGCGCTCGACATAATTTCCGATTTGTCCACTAAGGCCCACTCGGACAAAAGCCCTACTGAAGTCGTTGAGCATCTTACTGAGGTCCTCCAACCTCTCGACCGTAATCACGTGTCGTCGACAAACCGAAAGTAAGCTGAGTACTCGCCGATAATAGAGATTTTTTTTTTGGGGAAATGAACTAATTTCGTGGTTCGTTATTGAAAGTTTTAACTATGAATGTGGAAGGCTTTCGAGGAAAAGGTAGGAGAGTTTTAACTATGAATGTGGAAGGCTTTAAAGGAAGAGGTAGACCTAAGAAGAAATGGATGGATTGCGTGAAAGACGATATGTGTAAGGGCGGAGTGAGCGAAGAAATGGTATATGATAGAGGAGTATGGAAGAAGAAAACATGTTGCTCCAACCCCTGGGAGAAGGGCAGGAGAAAGATAATGATAGAATTAGAAACACTAACAACGGTCCTTGACATTATGTAAGATACTTCACCGCAATCGTTTTTATTTTGAAATTAAACAATAAATAGGACAACATTAAGTTCAACGATTTATCATTTATTAGAAAAACAATATAAATCCCACTACACAAGTGCAGTTTCAATATTACATTACGGACAAACATTTAAATCAGTTTTAAGGTATGAACAATATTAATGGTCAACTAATTAGAAACAACAACAAATATGTATAAAAAACAATGTTTTTTAAGTATTAGTAATTAGTATTGTTATTTACGAAATAGCTACTATCCGCAGCCTACCAATAGTTATAATTAATATTTAGTGGCGTACCCCTTATTTTCAATAGCCGTACTGCAACGACGTGGCATTGATTCAATCAATTTCATACATTTCGCTAGGGGGATTGAATTGCATTTTTTTTTCTACCTATGCTGATAGCCTTTAGAGGCTATTTCAGCTTCACCCTAACGTGTGTAGGTGAGCTCACGGGGCTCAAACCGGAGTGTTACTAACACTGGCCCTAGCAAGAGCAGTGCTTCGCAGAATCTACCACCGGATAGGAAACGCAACCCACTGAGAAGATCCGGCGAGAAACTCAATGGGCTGTCTATGGGTTAATTCGCTCGTCGAGCCCTTCGTCACAAGCGACGGGTTCGACGAGGACGTGAATTCCATGCTCCAGCAAATGCTTCATATAGTTCGTTTTGACCGGTACTACGTTTGTTTGAGACTTTTTTTTTAACAGTATACCAGAGATTTTCGATCGGATTTTAAATCCGGACTATTTGCTGGCCAGTCTAGAACGGATATACGCTGTTCACTAAAGAAACATTTGACGCTATTGGTCGTGTGTTTAGGGGTCATTGTCATGCTGACAGATCCCGGTTACAGGCAAAATGATCGTCCGAGTAAGGAATCATTGTGTGCTCTAAGATATTTTTGTATTGTCATTGATCCATTGTACCTTCAATTTTCCGAACGGGTTCAATTCCACATCCGGAAAAACACCCCCAAACTCTAATGCAGTGATTCTCAACCACTGTTCCGCGGCACTTTTGTGTGCCGCCAAATTTCAAAAGTGTGCCGCCAAATTTTGCAAATATATAATAATGTTAATATTATTAAATTGTATCATTTTAAAAGAAAAATATTTTAAACATGAATATACCTATATATTTAAATCCATAAAAAAAAATTGTATATTTTAGTTTATTGCGTATATTAAAAATTTTTGATAAACTATTTATGCAGTGTGTTGTAGTAAGTAAATAATTTTTATCTTTTCTTTTTGTGTGCCGCCAAATTTTGAAATCGTTTAATATGTACCGCAACAAAAAAAAGGTTGAGAATCACTGCTCTAATGTTACCGCCACCGTGCTTGACTATACTTTGTGGTATTTATGCTATGGATGCTTTTTCAAAATGTTTCTAATTAGGCCGCCAGTAACAGAAAAAACTCCTACATTGTGTATAAAACTCATTTTGTAATTAAAAGTAAGATAGGTATATTTTATGCATTTAATGAGTTATTTATTTGAGTGGCTATATTATTGCATGATTATCAATTACGTATTGGATGTGTTTGATTTTTACGAACATTTGTACGTTGAAGTTATACTTTCTTTATTTATAAGAAGTGTTTCTAATTATATGACCACCACTGTATATACACATATTACTGATGGTAGGGCGTCTTGTGAGTCCTCACGGGTAGCTACCACCGCTCTACCGTGAAGCAGTAATGCGTTTCGGCTTGAAGGGCGGAGCAGCCGCTGCTAATAACCTAAATGTCTAAGTATAATAATATGTAATATTTTGTCATTAGTAAATAATTGTGTCATCTTTTATAGAATGAGGTAGCGCCCTCTGTGAATTGATATTTTAACTTCACGTATAATCCTAAATTAAAATTCACTGAGGTTTCATACACACGCTAGTATTAAAAAATCTCATAGATGGCGCTGTATTAAAAAAACACTATACTGTGAACGTCTAAGGCCCATAATATCAATCGTAGTTTAAACTAAAATCGAAAGTTTAAACTGTCACTGAAGATCAACTCGTAATTTCAATCAAAGTTAAACTGCCCTTCAGAGTTTAAACTATCGCAAAGTTTAAACGACCATGAGGGAGCGTTTAAACCATGAGTTGGGTTTAAACTGCTCTTTTTAAAATGGCTGCTCGAAATTAACAGCTGTTGTTTCCTGTCAAAGTAAATTTAATATAAAGTGAGTGTCAGTAAATAGAGATAAGTATTAGGTAAAATTAAGTAAAAATTTAATTGTTAACAAAAGTAGGCATTTATAGTGTTATAAAATGGCTGAGTGGAATGAAGACACTGATTCTGATATTGAAGATTTAGAAATTCTCAATGACTTCAATTCGTATTTTAACAGACCTTATCTAGTCAGACCAAGAGAAAACAATTTCGTTAAGTGGGACGATACGGAGTTTATACGTCGTTTTCGTGTATCTAAGAATACAGCTTTTACGATTTTAGAAGAAATTGCTAATGACATATCACACCCCACAAATCGGTAAGGCGGACTTTATTTACAGGACTTTTTTTAAAGTACCCATTAAATATATAGTATTGAGTATATATTACCTAATGTTTATTTGTACTGTAATGTTATTAGGTACTTTTTTATTGCAGGAATCATGCATTGTCAGCGTGTAACCAGTTATTATTAACCTTGCGTTATTATGCTACTGGATGCATGCAAATTACTGTTGGCGATTTCAGTGGTGTTCACCAAACGACAGCAGGAAAGGCTATTAAAAAAGTTACCGAAGCGATTGCATCAAGACGATGCCGATATATAATGCTGCAAGATTCTGAAGAAGACAAAAGGAAACATCAGAATGGATTCTACAATATGGCTAGGTTTCCTCTAGTGTATGGAGCCCTTGATTGTACTCATATACGGATTCAATCACCAGGTGGACAAAATGCAGAGTATTTTAGGAATAGGAAAGGCTATTTTTCCTTAAATACTCAGGCAGTTTGCAATTCAGACTTGAAATTTTCGAATATTGTGGCTAGATGGCCGGGGGCAAGCCATGACAGTACCATTTTTCAAAATAGCAGACTCTGTGCTATTTTTGAATCAGGTCAGATGGGCCAACTAGTTCTTCTCGGTGATGCTGGATATCCGAACAAAAAATATCTATTGACACCTCTACAAAATCCTGTCACAGAAGCTGAGAAACTATACAATGAGTCTCATATACGAACTCGGAATTGTATAGAGAGGGCATTTGGCATATGGAAGAGACGGTTTCCAGTTTTGTCATTGGGAATTAAGACCAAAGTTGAACTGGTACAAGATATCATTGTTGCAACAGCCATTTTACACAACTTGTGTATCAAGCATAATGATATCATGCCTAACTTAGATGTTAACTTAGAAAATATCATTGATGTAACTGGCAGTGATAACAACCAAGATACCACCCTCAGCAGCAATTACAGCAACAATAGTTATAGAAGGCAAATGTTAATTGACAATTACTTTAGTAGTTTACAATAGCTGAATTCCTTTTAAAAAAAGGAAAATCAAAATATAAAGTAAATTTATTACTATATTTGAACTATTGTCCTTTATATGTTTAATAAAACCAATTTTTAATATGAAATGAAAACAACCTCATCTTTTTTATTACATTTAATTACACAGTTACAATTTACAATTACATATATATTTAATTACAACGCATTTTATCAATTAATTAAAACTATCGAGTACTTTTTTTTTAATGTCAATTTCTAATTGTAGAAGTGTACATCTCAGTTCATGCTCCTTTACTTCTTGTTCTTGTTTTTTATTTAAATTGTCAATTTGCGCATCCAGTAATTTAATTTTTTTATTGGCTAAGGCACTATAATTGTTCATTGTTTTATTGAACACTTCTGGATTCTTTTTGGTGAGGGGTGTAGATATTTTTCTCTTTAATAGAAAATTACTGCTCTTTGGGGTTTCTGATTCAATAATTTTTTCATCAATCTAAGGCAAAGAAAATACAAATCAGTTTAATAAAAACAAATTTTAAAGTCCTCCCAGCTTCAGGCTTTCAGATTAAGAAAATGAAACACTTGTATGGTTTGTGGTAGTAACAGGCAGGACAGTGGACCTCGTTCTGGCACACATTATGTCTTAACACTTTCTCACTAGCCTATAGACACAGGCCTACTGTGGTATATTCTGCAAAGCACTGTTCTTGTTAGGATTGGGAATAGGCAGATTTTTTTTTATATAAAATTAATACACACCAGTATATTTTGATTATTTTTTGCCGGAAGTGCTGTGTCTTGGCTGGTCTCGGCATATTTTTCCTTTGTTTCCTTTGTTATTACTATCTGTTAAAAGACAAAATTGCACCAATTTACCATTTTTGTAAAATTCACATCATATTTTTGCTTAGAATAGAAAACAGTTCTGAAGTTCTGCTGTTCTTTCATTATTGGTGACTTTTGGTAAAGTATAGGTTTAATCAGTGGTCATTTGATTATAAGACAAATAGAGATAGATATAATTAGAAGCTACTCATACATACCTCATCACAGTCATTGCGAGATGGTAATCCCATCACACTAGTCCCAGATAACTCCATTACCACTTCCTCTTCTTGACTGAAATTAATTTCGGCGGATGGTCCACCCCCTGTTCCATACAAACTTCTCCGAAAAGAACTATATTTGGTCTTGGCCCTCTTTTTTATATTGTCATACTTTGCGCGAAGAGTCTTGTCACTTCTGAACACAAATGACGACAAACTGTTGAATTCTTTGGCCAGCTTTGACCAAGTTTGCTCCTTCAGCTGATTATTTGTCATATCACTTTTTTTATTTTCCAATATATGACCATATTGTCTCACCAAGCTTGTGAGCAATTCTGTTTCCGATTTTGAAAAATTGGGAACGCGTGTTTTATTTTCGACGGACATAACGAATTATTGAATTTTATTTGGAAAAACGATGCAACTGTCAAATACAGATGTGTAATTTTAGCTTGGGATTGATAAAAGATTGAAAAGAATGAACGGATCACAAAATGTTGCCACACGTCATAACATTGTCACAGTTCAGCTGATCTCTGTTTGTTTTTGTATTGATATTACGAAAGTAGTTTAATCTATGGATCAAATTTGAACGAAGTTTTGTTGATCCTTAGTTTAAACCCTGAATGATATTATGGGCCTAATGCGTTCTATCTCATTCTCTCGCCGGCTGAATCCTATACATTTATGTAGGTATTTGTCTCTATGGACTTATTTTTTCGTTTCATCGAGTTTGAAATCACAACGATTATGTTGAAAAAGATGTCACAATAAAAACCAGCAGCGTAACGACAAGTTCTTTTATTTGTGCAAGAATGCAGAAAAGTAGTTAGAAATGGCTGGCACGGCTTGTTTTATTAACACTATCCCCCCTTCGTTGGCTTTGGCTGGCGGCGGTGGCGGTGGCGGTGGCTGTGGCGGAAGGGGGCGTGTTAATATGGCTTAGCGGCTTGGCTGGCGGCAGGGTATGACAGCTGACGTCACGTCCGTTACAATTATAAAGAAGTTGCACTTCAAAAATTTTGTGAATTTTCATTAAAAAAAATGCGGAAAAACTTTTTCCCCGACCGAATTATATTACAAAGGCCAGTGGAGTCGGGTCAGGTAGATCTCGTTACAAATAAAACTGCAAATTGCTTCCGCATGGTTTATTTGGGTGGCGCTGGCTTCGGCTTTTGACGCTACTTAGAACGTAACTGTTCACGTTTCGCATAACTTGAAATAATAATCTTTTTTTTATAGCTTAGATGGGTGGACGAGCTCACAGCCCACCTGGTGTTAAGTGGTTACTGGAGCCCATAGACATCTACGACGTAAATGCCACCACCCATCTTGATATATAAGTTCTAAAGTCTCAACTATAATTACAACGGCTGCCCCGCCCTTGAAACCGAAAAATGCGAAGAAACTTTTTCCCCGACCTATTTATATTGCAAAGGCCAGTGGATCGGGTCAGTTTGTGGAGCTCGTTACAAATAAAACTGCATGTTGCTTCCGCATAGTTTATTTGGGTGGCGCTGGCTTCGGTCTCCCGTCCCTGGTGAGCTTGAGGTGCACGAGCTTGTTGTGCGTGGCGAGCACGCCGGCCTGGCTGAACTGCGCCGGGCACTTGCCGCAGCGGTAGGGGCGCTCGCCGGTGTGCGTGCGGATGTGAGTCTTCAGTATCTGATTACGCTATCAACAATCTATATTTACTAGTGGTCCCGCAGTAGTCGAAATTCGACTACAATTAAATGAAATTATAAGTTTGAACATTATTGAGGTTCTATTGTCAAAGATTATTTATTATCTTATTCCTTTAAACGAGCAATTCTTGTATATTAATATATATAATCTGAATCTCGGAAACAGCTCCAACGATTTTCATAAAATTTAGTATACAGGGGATTTCGGGGGCGATAAATCGGTCTAGCTACGATTTATTTTCAGAAAATGTTGTTTTATTCGTGTTTTCAATAATTACTAATAATACTATTTTTCTTAATTGAGGGCAACTAGCCGCTTTAAAGACACAACGAGATGGCGTTTTCAAAAAAAAAACGAGCAAAGCTCGGTCATCATCTAGTACTTCTCTAATGACAGATTTCGCCAAGACTACACTTTAGACAAATATTAACAAAGACAAACAATATTTAATCTATTCTCAATTTGACAGCAGACTTTAAGCAATAAGAATAGTTTGACAATAAACAAATAGTATGCATGCGTGTGTGTGTCAAATACATGGTAGTGTGTGTAATGTTTTCTTTATTGATTTAATGTATCTGTTATGCATAATTTTAAAAAAATATTAATATTTTGCACTCCTTCTCTATACTCTCTATAAGTGTGGGAAATTTCATACTCCTCCGTCCGCGCAATTTTCGTAAAAAGTGGTACAAAGTTTTTGCTTCACGTATTAATATATAGATTATACTCTGTTCCTATTACGAAGTCCCTTTTGACGCTACTTAGAACGTAACTGTTCACGTTTCGCATTAATATGAAATAATAATTATTTTTTGTTCATGATCGTAAATCATTATTTAATAATACACAATTTAGTCGTCGTGGCCTAAAGAATAAGACGTCCGATGCATTCGTATGTAGCGATGCACCGATGCAAATGAAATACGTACTCAACAAATGTTCACGATTGACTTCCACGGTGAAGGAATAACATCGTGTAATAAAAATCAAACCCGCAAAATTATAATTTGCGTAATTACTGGTGGTAGGACCTCTTTTAAGTCCACGCGGGTAGATACTGAGACTAAAAAAGTTTTTTGTTAAGATATTTTTTTTTTAAATATTTCTCTCACAAAGTTACAAAAATCACACTTAAACCAAATAGCCTTAGGCAACTTATGTATTATAAGAAAAGCGAAAGTTATGTGAAATTTTAGTAATAAAAGGAGGTATAGCTAAGGGGTGTTTGAGTTTGAGCCAAAACAAGTGACAACTTACGTCGAATACTTTGTGACAAGTCGGACAGGGGTACTTGAGGGGTCGCTTGTACCCCTCGTGCGTCATCCGGATGTGCTCCTTCAGCGAGGAAGAGCTCACGTACGCCTGTAACAATAACAACAGTCATCATTGTCCTGCCCTTCTCCCACTCACCTGGGGTGGGTGTGCTGCGGCAGTGCCGTTATTGAAAATAAGGGATACGCCACTTAATATTAATTGAATATGCAATTTCGAAAAGGGCACATGTCGCATATTTTGTCAAATACGTTTTTTCATATACATGTAGTTTTGCTGTTTACCTACACCCATTTTATAATAATTCCAGTAATTTTTAATTGCTAATTAACACTAAAGTATATATCTCAAAAGTTAATATTTTAAATTTTATACTGCTTTAGAAAATAATCAGTTTTTTCATTTCCTGAACATTTTACGTTTTCAGAGATGTGCCCTTTTCGAAATTGCATATTCAATTATAACTACTGGTGGGCTGTGGATAGTAGCTGTTTCGTTAAATAACAATACAAATTACTAATACATAAAAAATATTGTTTTGTTTCTAATTAGTTGACCATTAATATTGTTCATTCCAAAACCGATTTAAATGTTTGTCCGTAATGTAATATTGAAAGTGCACTTGTGTAGTGGGATTTATCTTGTTTTTCAAATAAAAGATAAATCGTTGAACTGAATGTTGTCCTATTTACTGTTTAATTTCAAAATAAAAACGATCGCGATGAAGTATCTTACATAATATCAAGGACCGTTATTAATGTTTCTAATGATACGACCCATCGGCTAGGCGCTGTCACAGCACCAAGTTAGCGTAGTTCCGACAAAACGGCGATCGTGCTGCCATCTCTCGGGAATCGTGCTGCGCTACGTTTTGCTACCAAACTAATGACCGTCTCCGACATAAAAAAAGGAAGAAGTCTGGTCACGTTATGGATAATAATAATAATAATAATAATATAAATAAATAATAATAATAATAATATAAATAAATAATAATAATAATAAAATGTGGGGGTCGTGGTATTTTGAATGCCAAGGATCTACATCATCATCATCATCATTTCAGCCTATCGCCGTCCACTGCTGAACATAGGCCTCTCCAATAGATTTCCAGTGCGACCGGTCCATTGCCACCTGCATCCAACGAGACCCAGCGCTTTTTACTAGGTCGTCGGTCCATCTAGTAGGTGGCCGTCCCACACTGCGATCTACATAACCGAGAGATATACAACCTTAGGGAATATTTCCTTAAGATGAACGTGAATATGTATCAGGATGTCGTTGCAGTCGATAAGAGGCTAACTCCGCTATCCTTAGCTAACGGGAATTGGAAGAGACTGAAGGTAGAGAGTCTTTCAGATCGCATAACCGTATGGAGGAGCAAGGAGTTACACGGTAGGTTCTACCGGGCTCTCACAGGGCCTGATGTAGACCAATTAGCTTCCGTGGCCTGGTTACGATTCAGTAACCTCTTTGGGGAAACTGAAGGTTTTATCTTTGCAATTATGGACGAAGTTACCATGACGAACAACTACCGGAAATATATACTAAAGGATGGGACGGTCGACATTTGTCGGGCATGCCACCGTCCGGGAGAGTCTATTAGACATATTGTTTCTGGCTGTTCTCGGTTTGCTAACGGCGAGTACTTGCATAGACATAACCAAGTGGCTAGGATTATCCATCAACAACTTGCTCTGAAATATGGTTTTCTTGATTCTGCTGTACCTTACTACCAATACCAACCTCAACCAGTTCTTGATAATTGTCATGTTACGCTCTACTGGGACCGATCTATTATCACGGATAGGTATATTGTTGTCAATAAACCTGATATTGTGATAATAGATCAATCTGCGCGTCGAGCACTGTTGGTTGATGTCACCATTCCTCATGACGAGAACCTCGTGAAGGCAGAAAAGGACAAATTAATAAAATATTTAGACCTGGCCCACGAGACTACCGCCATGTGGCATGTTGATTCAACCATCATTGTTCCAATAGTTGTGTCGGTACACGGCTTGATAGCGAAAAGTTTCGATCAACATCTTAAGAAACTTTCGTTATCCAGCTGGGTTAAGGGCCTAATACAGAAAGCAGTTATCCTCGATACTGCACGCATTGTGAGGAGGTTTCTCACTCTGGAGTCCTAACCACTGGTGGCTTGTGTCGTAGACACCGCCATCAGCGGCAATCTATTTTTATATAGTGTTTTTTAAAAATTGTGTTTTTAATATCTTTTTTAAAAATATTATGTAATTAATAAGATTTTAAATAAATATAAATAATTAATAATAATAATAAATTTTTATTTCAGAATTAAATTCCATATGAAGTGTTAGTAATACAAAATCTTTCTTAAAAAAAAGCAGTTCATTTTTTTTATTTTACATTGACCATGGCTGGTCTTGAGCCAACATGGACTTCATTCCAGTGCCTCACTATAGGGCAACAATAGCGACTCCCTATCGCGGCCAGGAGGTGTGTGTGTGTGTGTTGATAAAAATCAAAAATGTACTGTAGTGATTGTTGAATACGGAATGAATGTGTTAGAGGAAGTCTGAAAGTGGCACCTGTGACAGAGAAGTCGAGAAGCGCGCGTTTGGTATGGTGATGGACGTGGACATGTGATGAGACGAAATTAATTTACTGGTGACAGGACCCCTTATGAGTCCGCACGGGTAGTTACCACCGCCCTGCCTATTTTTGCCGTGAAGCAGTAATGCGTTTCGGTTTGAAGAGTGGGGCAGCCGTTGTAACTATACTTGAGACCTTAGAACTTATATCTCAAGGTGGATGGCGCATTTATGTTGTAGATGTCTATGGGCTCCAGTAACCACTTAACACCAGGTGGGCTGTGAGCTCGTCCACCCGTCTAAGCAATAAAAAAAACATGACAAGCGTCGCCAGCGCCATCTCTCGGCGAGGGGCGTCACAGTAGCAACTGACCTTGTCGCAGCGGTCGCACTTGAACGGCCTGATGTTCAGGTGTATCCGGTTCGTGTGCTGCTCCAAATCTCGTTTGACGGCGAAACGTTTCTCGCAATGTAGACATTTTAATCTGAAAAAAAAAACGTTTACTTATTTATCATATCGAGGGATGAAAGGCTATTTTTTATATGCTTTATATTAGCTTCACTGGTATGTATTTTTTTTTATTGCTTATATAGGTGGACGAGCTCACAGCCCACCCACGCAGACTCACAAGAGGTCCTACCAGCAGTAATTACGCAAATTATAATTTTGCGGGTTTCATTTTTATTACACGATGTTATTCCTTCACCATGGAAGTCAATCGTGAACATTTGTTGAGTACGTATTTCATTAGAAAAATTAGTACCCGCCTGAGATTCGAACACCGGTGCATCGCTTAACACGAATGCACCGGACGTCTTAACCCTCAGGCAACGGCCAAATTTCATTCAAAATTTGTAGATTTATCGAGGACGCACGCTTTTTTTACAATATTTTTTTTACTCTTACTTTTTTACTCTTTTTTACTCTTTTATTTACGCTATTCCAATTTTTTAAACTATTCTTTATTTTTATTCCATCATGGCCTACCTTGTGTTAAGTAGTTACCGGAGCCCATATACATCTACAACGTAAATACCACAACCAACCTTGAAATAAGTTCTAAGGTCTCAGTACAGTTATTATTATTATTATATTACAATTTTAAGCCATATTTCGCTTAATACGCGAAACTTGTATTTGTAATTAAAGATGCATTTTATTTGGTATTAGCATCAACAGTACGATGTTTTTAATTCAATTTTAATTTTTTTTTTTTTTTTTTTCAATTTTCAATTTTATTTCAATTATTTTGATTTAACTTTTTGTTAATAAAAATCACAATTACAGTAAAAAAAAAAAAATTAATTATGTTTACACCATTCAAATAGCTGAAGAAGTTTTTTATGATATCTTTTCCAAATTTTAAAACCTTTCAATGACTCTCGTGTAATGTTGCAAGAGTGTCGCCTAAAACAAATAAATAGCCTTTCCCCCTCAACATGTATGTAGATATGTCTCAAGGTGAGTGGCGGAATTGACGTTGTAGATGTCCATGGGCTCCGGTAACCAATTCTTCTTCTCAGTCGTACACTCCTGGCGGAGTGGTCGTGGTTATGTATGTCTTATTACTGGGTTACGGCTTTTGAGAGACTTCTCCATATCTCTCTATTTGTGGCGGTACGTGTACATTCAGTAAGGGAACAACACATAGTAGATGACTCAATCAAGTCTGTCCATCTTGCTCACCCGATCGGCCGCGAGAGCGTTAACCAATCGCGGTAACCAATTAAATAAACTAAAAAAAGTGCGTGCATACAAAGTACACACGTCAGAAGTGAAACTTTTTTGGCGAACTAATTTATAAGTCTTGCTTATATTTATACAAATCTAAAACTTTAGATTTCCGAGACTTAGAGGAAGGGAAAAAGGAACTTATGCTCCCGCCAAAAGTCGGTCAAATGTCAATCTCAAACCTCAGTGTTGACTGTCACATTATGTTTAGATTTCTAAATTGTAAATGACTAATATTTTGCCAGTTGAATTGACTAATTTAATTTCATGCCATTTGATTAATGTTCCAAATTCCTTTCATTTCATTTCAATTCCTATTAACATTTTCACAAAAAAATTATAAAATATTAGGCTATATGGTATGATACATATGCCTTTCCAGTTGGAAAAATACAACAACTACTATTACTGACATTTGACAAGTACATAATTTCAATAGTAGTTTGATGTCACTTCCGTTGCATACCTGCGTGACGTTCTGTAAAAATTTTGCCCTGATGCGCCTAAAGAAGTTTCACTTCAAAAACCTCAAAGTTTCCTCAGCGGTTCAGCGCTCACCGTGGACTCCTGCCTAAGCCGGGCACCCAACGACGCGGTATTTATACAATATTAAAATTACTCACGGTAACTCTTTGTATTTGACATGCGATGAGGACGTTCGTAAATGAGTCTTCAACGAATAAGGCGATTTGAAACTTCTGAAAAAAAAGAAAAACAGAAAGAGCTTCAGAACTCTGATATTTATATCTCTCTATATATTATTAATACGTGAAGCAAAAACTTTGTACCCCTTTTTACGAAAATCGCACAGACGGAGGAGTATGAAATTTCCCACACTTATAGAGACTATAGAGAGGGAGTGCTAATTTTTTTTTTATAATTTATTATTTTTTAATAATACATTAAATCAACAAAAAAAAAAAACATTACACACACTACTATGTATTTGACACACACACACATATAACTCTTTGTTTATTGTCAAACTTTTGTTATTGCTTAAAGTCTGTGGTCAAATTGAGAATAGGTTAATATGGTTTACGAGGGCGGGATGATAAATAACTAGCCTCTGCTATTTAAAAAGTTAAAAAAAAGACAGAAATTTGCCAAAAATGATGAAGTCATAGCCGCTGTAGAGGAGTGTTTTACAGGCCTCGAAAGAAATTATTTTATGAAAGACATTACTGCTTTAGAACGAAGATGGAATTAGTGCGTAGAGGTTCACGGAGACTAGGTCGAAAAATAAAATTAATATTATCACCGAAAGTTAAGTGTTTTATTATTAGGCTAGTTACTTATCATCCCGCCCTTGTATCTTAAATATTGTTTGTCTATAGTGTAGTCTTATCGAAATCTGCGATTATAGAAGTATAATAGTCTTTGACAATAAAACCATAATAATGTCCAAACTTATTATTTCAATAATAGTAGTCCCGCAGTAGTAGAAATTCGACTATAAAATTATGACACCATAATTAACTGAAATTATAAGTTTAACAATTTTTATAGTTCTATTGTTAAAGACTATAACTTCTTTATTACAGATTTGGTCAAGGCTTACACTATAGACAAATAACATTAAAGACAAATAATATTAATTTATTCTCAGTTAGATCACAGACTTTAACGATAAATAAAAGAGTATAAATGTATATATGCGTGTGTGTGTGTGTGTGTGTGTGTGTGTGTGTGTGTGTGTGTGTGTGTGTGTGTGTGTGTGTGTGTGTGTGTGTGTGTGAGTGTGGGCGTGTGTGTGTGGGTGTGTGTGTCAAATACATAGTAGTTTGTGTATTTTAATTGATTTAATGTATTTTTTATGCGTAGCTTAAAAAAAAATAACTTTTGCACACCTTCTCTATATGAGAACATATCGCTTAATACGCTTATAGAGATGTAAGTGTGGGAAATTTCTTACTCCTCCGTCCGCGCAATTTTCGTAAAAACGTGTACAAAGTTTTTGCTTCACGTTATATTGTTACGCCGGTAAGACTAACGCCATCTATCGCCGAATAGTCGAACGAATATATAAGGATCTAGTAGCACACAGAATGCTCGATAATTACAACGCCATCTATTGTCAGATAGCGGAAACTGCTACTAGAGATGTGTGGAATATTCTCGATAATTCTAGGGATGAGGTATCGGCTATAAAAGCGTTGTAGAGATAGCACGCAATCAGTCAGTAATCGGAACTACTCGAAGCGGAACAGCGAACGGATCACCTGAAGCGAAGCGGAACAAGCGAATTGAGTGTTTTAAAGTGTTTGAGAAATGTCTAAATGTTCTAAGTGTTGAATACAGTTTTTTAGTTGTACTTTGGTGGAATTTTATTTATCCCGAACCCCAGCGCGTAACAATATATTGTTTCAATTTCTGAGCTCGGTGCGTTTGTTGGGTGCTACCAGTACTGACTTGTCGCACTCGACGCAATAGTAGTTCTTGCACTGCCAGTGCTTGATGCCGTGCGTCTTCAGCTGCGAGGGCGTCCTGAAGGCCTCCCCGCAGTCCTGGCACACGAAGCGCTCGCACCTCCCCGCCACCGACACCTGCTGTATGTGCCGTCTGGAACAGTGGCTCCGTCACAGAAACTCATAAATCTATGAACACTTTGGCTAATCTAGTTTTCGGAGATCTTCGACATGAGAACCCTCTTGTCGTGGCCGCTGGAAACTACATACCCGATCCTGTAGACCGAATGGTAAACAGTCGACGTCACCCAATTAAATTTATTTAAAAAAAAAATGCTTTCAACGCCTTAGGAATTTATTTTGCCAATGTCACAGTACACACAAAAATGACAGGTGCTTAGGGAGAAATAAAAGAACTAAATACAAAAAAAATTGATCAGTTTTAAGAACAAATATTTTTTTTATTGGCTTTGTAGGCAGACGAGCATAGGGCCCACCTGGTGGTGTGTGGTTACCGTCGCCTATGGACCCCAGCAATGCTATGGGCAGAGCCAAGCCGCTGCCTACTTTTTTTTTTATTGCTTAGATGAGTGGACGAGCTCACAGCCCACCTGGTGTTAAGTGGTTACTGGAGCCCATAGACATCTACAACGTAAATGCGCCACCCCCCTTGAGATATAAGTTCTAAGGTCTCAATTATAGTTACAACGGCTGCCCCACCCTTCAAACCGAAACGCATCACTGCTTCACGGCAGAAATAGGCAGGGTGGTGGTACCCACCCGTGCGGACTCACAAGAGGTCCTACCACCAGTAATTACGCAAATTATAATTTTGCGGGTTTCATTTTTATTACACGATGTTATTCCTTCACCGTGGAAATCAATCGTGAACATTTATTGAGTACGTATTTCATTAGAAAAATTGGTACCCGCCTGCGGGATTCGAACACCGGTGCATCGCTCAACACGAATGCACCAGACGTCTTATCCGTTAGGCCACTAGATATTTATATATTAATTTTTATTATTATTTCTTAAATTACTATTAAAAATACTTCAAGACTTGTAAGTTTCACATAAAACAATCTAACGGTATCTTGGGGTCTGACAGATTATATATTTGGATTTTCCATTTTGTTTCATATAGTACATCCAAAAATACAATATTTTTCATATCCCAGCGGTCAATCGTGAACTAACTATGTAATTGTGATCTTTACCGTGATGGTGACCGTGACCTTAATACTTTTTAAGTTATTTTATGACCTGGTAACTAAGACCTTTAAGTCATGTCTTATTTTAATTTATATTCTTATTTTTATGAAAAATGATAATATGGAGTGAAATGAAATGAAAATTATTAATTTGAGACATTAATCAACTGGGATGAAATTAAATGAAATGAGATGATATGGGATGAAATATAATCTTAGTAAAATGGTGGTCATTTACCAAGTTTTTTTCGGTGGACTTTTTGGAGGATCCCGAGAAGTTGCGTCCAGCGGCTTTGTTTCATTTTCCCACATTTGTGCACTTTCACAGATATTAAACAGTTAATAAACCACCATTATTACACATTTAAACCTGAAGAAACACTAAATAGACAAAATAAAACAAATCACACAACTTCACTCCTCGCGTTCCCGCCAAAAAACCTTAATATCAGAATCAAACTAACCTCATCATATGCGCCTTCAAGACCTCTTTGTTGACGTAGCTCTGATGACAATGATCACATATAACACGTTCTCGGGTCTTGTGGGCATACCATATGTGTTTCCTTAAGGTTATGTCACTCCTGGAATTAAAAGAAAATTTTAATATATTTGAGAAATTATAATAATATATGCTTCATCCTTATGTGGCAAGCTGAACTAATAATTAATTTCATATTTTTTGTGTCCTGCTGATACCCGTCAGAATATTAGATGACTGTCCCACCCTTCAAACGACAGTAAGAAGCAAACAATACTACAAAAGAAAATAGGTATAACTATCATTTATTTCTGTTAATGTAATTTAGCCTAACCTAATCTATCTTAAGAAGGAGGGAGCCTGGAGATCAGTAATACAGGTCTTTGAACCTAGTACAGACTTAGGTAATGATTCGGGTGTATAGATACAATGTATTCGTCGTCACAGTATCTATTGAACGCACCGAGTAATGTTAAGAGTGATGTGTAATGTTTTCGAGTAATATCACCTGTCTGTAAAAGTGATGTCATATCACATTACATTGGGAAGTGATGTTTTGCGCAAGTCTAGATACAATGTATTCGTCGTCACAGTATCTATTGAACGCACCGAGTAATGTTATGAGTGATGTGTAATGTTTTCGAGTAATATCACCTGTCTGTAAAAGTGATGTCATATCACATTACATTGGGAAGTGATGTTTTGCGCATGTCTAGTACAGACTTCAGCTCTTTCAAAGGCTTACAAAATAAATTACAGGGTGGCCCATAAGTCCTTTGAAAAGTAAAATTTGAATAAAACGAACAGGGCGCGCGTGAGCGGTGCAGGGGAAGCGTGGGGAGTAGCTTCGGTTTCTGGGAATTTAGTCGCGATGGAGCGTTTTACCGGAGCGGACCGTGCGTTTTGTGTGCGCGAGTTTTATAAAAACGACAATTCGGCAACCGTTGCGCGGCGTAAATTTCGAGAACACAAAGGTTTACACAGCTTTGACGACACTCCAACTCTTCAAACGATTAAGAACTGGGTTGCTAAGTTCGAGGAGACCGGTTCGACGTTAGATAAACCGCGGTTGGGTCGCCTAAGGACGTCACGTACGGAACAAAACATAGACACAGTGACACAGTCTATTCGCGAAAATCCGACACAGTCAACTCGTAAGCGATATGTGGCTATGATCGAAGAGTTTTTCATACCAGAATTGCAAAACTTTTCAGGCTTTAATGCCAGGACGTGGTTTCAACAGGATGGGGCCACTTCTCACACCTCTAACACTGCTATGCCCAGTATCCGTCAACTTTTTCCTGGCAAAGTTATCTCTAAGAGAGGAGACATTTCCTGGCCTCCACGTAGTCCAGATCTGACCCCGATGGATTTTTTTTTGTGGGGCTACCTTAAGGCTAAAGTATACGACACAAACCCGCGGTCAATTGAGGCCCTAAAAGAAAAGATTCGCAGAGAAATGACAAGCATTTCAGCAGTGACGTGCCGCGCAGTCATCGACAATTTTAGACGTCGTTTGCAAGAGTGCCGTGATCGCAACGGATTACATTTAGGAGATGTTATTTTCAAAAAATAATTCCCGTTTTTTAAGCTTTTTATGTAAATAAAAATTTAATTCATAATGTAATTAGTTTTATTTTAATAATTTTTTTTCATATCAAAGGACTTATGGGCCACCCTGTATAAGGTTAATTTCTATTTGTATTTGTACTATGCCTTTATGAGAGAAATAAATTATTATTACATTATTATGATATATTAATAGTCTATAAGAATATAGTATATATTATAGTCAGTGTATAGTACATAGCTATGATTAATATTGCCAAAATAATCTCAGGGGAGCGCTGATGCTCTTATATGTGTGTTCATCTGGGAGTGTATAAGCAATTGCAATGGCTAACTGAATTTGGCCCCCTCTTTTTTGATTTCGGGATTTCTTTATTTTTAATTATTTGTTCGTTAATGTTCGAATGTAAAAATTGTTTGTTCGTCTTTTATTTATTTATCATTAATTAAACAAATGATCGCCCTTAAGTTGGCCCTCCTTCCTATATATCTTTAGTTTTATCGCTCAGATTAATTAATTTTGATCAATTATCGTTTGTTCGACGACTATTGGTAATTGTTCGATCATAAAAACAATTAAATTCCCAATTATTATTTATTTTATAACTAGCAAACCTCACGCCTACCTACATTGCGCATGCGCCGGTTTTGTCAGTCAGCTGGCAATGGCCGTATTTACTAGCGTTTTGTTAACAAGTGTGTTTATACTGTCTAATTATTTCTTATGGAGATCAAAAAAATATTGAATACTTTAAGAAAAAAATGTCAGTGAAGACGGCCAATTAGTCGTTAAATTACGTTTAGCGCGGTTTTAATAAATTCAGTTATTGTTAATGATATTGAATATTAACAAGCATATAGAAATTTCAATCATTTCTTATTATTCTAAGAATATTTTAAGGGTACAACTTTCGTGTTAAAATGATACTATTCATTACCATGCAATAGGAGATAGTTATGATAGGTACTTGTAGTTTATAATAAAATTAATAATTCCTTAATTCATTACGTAGTTCAAAAAATGTAAACGTAATGGACACAGAATCTGTTTTTGTTGAAATGATAATTCTCTGTTTCTGTTACTCTGTCTCTGTTTCTGTTACGATGTCTCTCAAGTGATCTACACGGCAATCAAAGGGTTAAGGATCTGAATGTTTTTAAGTTTTGAACAAATAAATAATTTATTATTTACTGGTGGTAGGACCTCTTGTGAGTCCGCGCGGGTAGGTACCACCGCCCTGCCTATTTCTGCCGTGAAGCAGAAATGCGTTTCGGTTTGGAGGGCGGGGCAGCCGTTGTAACTATACTTGAGACCTTAGAACTTATATCTCGAGGTGGGTGGCGCATTTACGTCGTAAATGTCTATGTGCTCCAGTAACCACTCGAGCTCGTCCACCCATCTAGCATTAAAAAAATATATATTGTGCTATATGAAGCGGTCTTCGAACCTTGAAAAACAAGGTCATGGTCAAGTCAAATTAAAAGGCGTGACAGCTGTATACACTCACAAATTCACCGGACCATCGGCAAGCAAATTCAAAACTCACTTGAAAATCTTCGAACAGTGGGTACAGTTATATTGGTAGTATCCAAGAGAATGGAACACGTTGTAATGATATTTTACAGCCGCATAACTGACCCGGGTCAAATCGCATTCAGTACATTTGTAGCGACTGAAATTTTTAGATAAAACATTTTTTTTAAAAATTAACATTATCAACGAAGCAAGAGAGCAATCGTGAGATCTCGAGACCAAACATGAGAAAAGGTTCTTGAGATATAAGATTTGATTGCAGATACAGCAGCTCTCTTAATGTTCAAACGGGCAGGTCTAGTGCCTTATCAACAAATAAACGGTAAAGTGGTGCAAACCAGAGCAACTTAAACATAATTTAATATTGATAATTATATACACAGGTTGTCTTCTTGCATTAAAACTGTATAATCTCAAAACTTACTAAATTTTACAGGAGAGTGTTTTAAAAGTTTAACCTAATATGATATTTTTAGTATTAATCATCTTCGCAACATAATTTTTTTAGTTTTTAACAGTTATATTAACTGTCTTTTAAATTAAGATAAAATGATGTATAAATTTTGTTAATAGTAGCCAAAATATAGACAAACTAAAACTAAACTATGCTCTTTTGACAGTATTTATGAGAAAAATACTGGTGATACCGAATGATCCCGCATATTAACTCAATTTCGAATATTTTTGGAAATCGTACACTTTTAATGCGAAAAGACAGTATATTGTGGTGGTATGTTGTGGATATGACCTTTGGTAAACATCTATCACCAATGAGGTATTAGCTCTATTAATCATCTTGAAAATCTTCACAGAATATAACAATTAAGATTGGAATAGAACTCAATCATACAAAAGATACTCACACAGTATGATATTTCTTATGATTAGCCAGTTTTTTCTCTGAGTTCGTGCGCTGTTTGCACACATCACACACGTAATTCCCTATATCCTGAAAAACGTTATTTATTTATATTTCTGAATGATAAAGTTTCATTCAATCCTAAAAATTGTAAAACACTATGTGTCACAAATACAGAACCCCTTCCTTTTCTGATTTAAATTCTGTTAGCAATCGCAAATAAAACAGGAATGTCGGCATATTAATTAAATGCGAGATAAGGTAGACATCATCACAGATATCAGAGTACATCATCATCATCAGCCCAGATATCCACTGCATAGGCAATCCCAAAGTTTCACCATAGTGACCAGCCCTTCTCCCTCTAGATGCTGCAGATTACCACAACCATTATCAGGTTGTTGGTCGACCGAAATAGCACCACCGCCGAAAAGTTCTCAAATGCAGATCAGAGCACGACCACTCTATAATTTGTGATATTAATTCATAATTATTAACATTCTATTTTTTCCCAAGTATTTAGCTTGTTCTTTTTTTGTCCTTGTAATCAGACAAGCATACGGCCCACCTGGTGGTGAGTGATTACCGTCGCCCCTAGATGCAAGCAATGCCAGGGGTAGTGTCAAGCTGCTATCTATCGTTAAGTACTCTCCACAAGCCTTGAAAGCATTGCTGACTGAATAGCAAACAGACAAAACAGACCTCATTATGTCTTTCCATATGTTTGTAGAAACTTGGCTTATAGTCAAATCCCTTTAAACAATCAACACATTTGTATGGACTGTCCAGATATTTTACATCCTGTGCCATTCTTTCCCTTTCCGCTACACACTGCTTCTTGGTTAAATATACTTTTTGGATCAATTGTGCCTCTGAAACCAACATTTTGTTTATAAATATGATATCATTCTTTTTTTCAATCGTGTCACTCTTGACAGAGTGGTTGTGATCGTTTGGAGGGGACAGATTTTATGTCACGATGTTCTGCCATCTCTCCCTGCTCAAGGCAATTCTACCGCATTAATTTACAGGACCTTTTTGTTATTTTGGAAGAGAAAATAATTTTTATGTCCCAAACTAATCGAATATTTTATATTATAAACATTTCTTCTAAAATAAATTTCAATTATTTTTAAAAAAAAGTCCCACTGAAAAATACAACTAAAAAAATTATTTATACTATATAATACACACTTACTGAATAAACTTGAAAATACGTACTAGTGTGACTTTTATTTACTTTTTTTCTTTTTTTCAATTTGTTATCTACTAGAGATTTCTTTAAGCTCATAAGATCAATCTCTTCAACTTCTAATTCCGCTTTCAGGAGTTCATTGAGTGGAAATGTTTCCTCTTTGCAATCTCGATCTTGGCATTCTGAAACCAAACCGGCCAGATACTTACTTAGATATTATACAGCATGTCTTTGATACAAAACAAAGCAGATGATCTAGTAGATGAAGCTGAAAAAGTAGGGCTGCGTATTAATTTCTCAAAAACAAAAGAAATGCACATAAATACCACCGATTCGGCTTCTATGTCGATCAAAGGGAGGCACATCGAGCAGGTGGGAAGCTTCTGTTACCCGGGGCAGCATTGTGGACGATAGGGGAGGCACCGAGGCAGACATCGCGGCTCGTATAAATAAAGCCAGAGCCGCGTTTAGTCAACTTAGGCCAGTGTGGAGTTCCTCAACCTTAACAAGACAAACAAAGGTGAGGATCTTCAACTCAAATGTAAAGTCTGTATTGCTGTACGGGAGCGAAACTTGGTTTGTTCGCAAGGACTTGATCAAAAAACTTCAAGTGTTTGTGAATAAGTGCCTGCGTCAGATTTTGAAAACCTTTTGGCCTGAGAAGATCACTAACAAAGAGCTGTGGAGGATCACTAGGCAGACACCAATGGAGAAGGAGATCCTTACGCGGAAGTGGCATTGGATTGGTCACACTCTGAGAAAGCCCGATACACACCTATCAAAGAGAGCACTGACCTGGAAAGTGTCTGGTAAAAGGAAGAGAGGCCGCCCCAGAACAACTTGGCGTCGCTCGGTGGAGCAGGAGCTAAGGGTCTTGGGCATGACGTGGGAGGCGCTAGAACAGACTGCCCAAGACCAATACAAATGGAAAAATTTGATTCGAGCCCTACACCCCAGCAGAGGGTAATAGGAAAGCATGATGGTGATGATGTCTTTGATAAGCGTCTCCGAATTTCTTACGGCAAAAACTATGTTAAATTTTATTTGTGCAATTGCAATTGCAATATTACCTTCATCAGGTGGAATAAAATCCTCATCACAGTTGTCTGTTTCTTCCTCCTTCATTTCCATTTTGATTTTAGTGTCACCATTTCTACTGTTTAGTATAACAAAAGTTTCTTCTGCAGAGCCACTGTCCTCATTTAATTCAATAGCATTTAGTGTTACGTAGCTTAAATGAACTATAGGTCTTACGTACTTCCTCAAGTCTTCAGATAAATTATTAATCTATTAAGGAAAACATCGTACATAATATTTCAGTAAATACACAATTTAAAAATAGCTAGAGACCATTGGCCGATGTTGATCCAATCCAATCTGGCCAATTTTATACAATTACTTACACTGTGGTAGTTCTCGAGTAAAATTTGATTGCTTTGTATATTTTGCACAAATAGATCTGCTTTTTTGGCTTGTATCTTGCACAGATAGCATAATAATATGGAATCAACCTGAAAAGTTTTCATAATGTTTTTCTTGAAATATCTTAATTACCTATTAGTAAAACAAATACATTATGTATTCAACAAGATCCTGTTCGAATCCATATGAGACAAATACAAGAAAGTGCAACAAGGCCCAGTCACTGTGTTGTTGTTTTATTTGAATTGTACAGTGTGCTTTTAAATATAAATTCCTGTACAAATATCTCTTTTTATTAAAAATGGTTTTATTTTCCTTTTGCTGGTGTCTTAAATCATAATGTCTGTAGGTATTTTATTCTTATTAGTTTCTAAATACTTATAGAATCAGAAGCAAATACAGAAATTCTGTACATGTGTAGAAAACAACTAAAATACCTGTAATGCGTTATGCAGAAATCCGTTTTCAATAGACAGTTTTGTTATAGATCTTTCATCTGAACTGCACAAACACCCACAACAATTATCCGTTTGATTTTCACTCATTTTTTTAAATATAACTAAACAATAAATATGTAAAAAGAATATGTATTATTTACGCTTAAATTATATTAATACATAATATTTTATTCTGTTACATTTTTTATAAATCAATCAAAATAACATAATAGTTATGTGGGTTCTGTTTTTTTTTGTTTACTTTGTTTATCAGGTACTCTAATGCTCTAATGATTTATTAATATGGTGGCCAATGGTGGGTGGTTTCTGTTAAATTTGACGCTATTGACAGAAAACATGCACGATGAGATTTTTTGGCGGGAAGTCAAGTTGATAAACTGTGTAAATGATATTCTTTTGTTATTTGTTATTGCTGTTTTGAAATGAGTAGGTACATATAGTGGTATATTAATCACTTAGTTTCTATGAAGATGCAAAAGTCCTACCCAATGATATGCAGTAAAATGTCCCTTAGAAATAAGGTGACACTACAAAACTTGCATACGCCCCGCCATGACTTAAGCAAGTGTAGTGTTTGCTCACGCGGCCCGCACTCACCTAAAATCATTTCAAGACATACAATCCCGTTTTTGCAGGATAGCCGTCGGAGCCCCGTGGTTCGTCAGGAACGTCGACCTCCATGACGACCTGGACTTAGAGTCCATCAGTAAGTATTTACAGTTGGCGTCGATGCGCCACTTCGATAAAGCGGCACGACACGAGAACCCTCTCATTGTGGCCGCCGGTAACTACATTCCCGAACCTGCGGAAAGAATGGAAAGCAGTCGACGTCGCCCCAAACACGTCATCTCGGATCCTCCCGATCCACTAACGGTGCTTTTAGGTACCTCAAGCACTGGTCACCATTCTCGTCGAACCCGCTTGCGACGAAGGGCTCGGCGAGTAAATTAACCCTCAGACACAGCCCACTGAGTTCCTCGCCGGATCTTCTCAGTGGGTCGCGTTTCCGATCCGGTGGTAGATTCTGCGAAGCACGGCTCTTGTTAGGGTTCGTGTTAGCAACGTCCTCAGGTTTGAGCCTCGTGAGCTCACCTGCTAGATAAGGTTCCGCTGAAATAGCCCCTCAAGGCTGTCAGCTTAGGTAGGAAAAAAAAAAGCAAAAGCATGAAAAAATGATCCATGTTATTGAAGGTGACTTCACTTAAGTCCAGTGAATCCTTAATTCCATCCTTAAATCCATTATTTTACTTAGATATTATTTAATTTTACTAACCACCTACGGAATTGTCTTGATATCTCAATTCATGCAATTCCGATTCGTCTAGACTATATTATTATTATTATTATATTATATTATATTATATATATTATATAATTATAAAGAGGAAAGCTTTGTTTGTTTGTTTGTATCGAATTGGCTCCGAAAGTACTGAAGCGATTTGAAAAATTATTTCACTGTTTGGAAGCTACACTATTCCCGAGTGACATAGGCTATAATCTTTTTTGAAAAAAATTAGGGATCCTTACTAAAACTCCAATAGGATAACCAAAGGTGTAAAAAAATTAGGTACCTAAAATATTCTTTACATCGCGTGCCCTGCGAAAACTATTAATGATAGAATACCTACAATAATATACTACGACTTTGTAGAACACATTATTATTTACAAAAGGTGTTGTGACAGCATAATATATTATGTCTAACTATTAAAGTTATGCCGCAATGAGTGTTCTTTTATTTTTTTAAATAAAACAACGTCAAATGTCAATGAAATGTTTGGTAAAGACCCGAGCGGAGCCGGAGCGGGCTGCTTGTTTTATATAACATTCTAAATAGACAAAATGGTTTTTGTAACAAAAGATTTTGTTATTTGTTCCCTTTGCATAGCCATTAGACTATTAAAAAAAACTCGTAAATCAACCGATTCTTTTTTTAGAGGGATTTTATGACCTGGTAACTAAGACCTTTAAGTCAAGTTTTATTTTAATATAATATATTCTTATTTTTATGAAAAATGATAATATGGAGAATTTAAAACGAAGATGATTAATTTGAGACATTAATCAACTGGGATGAAATTTCCGGTAGGCAGCGGCTTGGTTCTGCCCCTGGCATTGCTGAAGTCCATGGGCAACGGTAATCACTCACCATCAGGTGGGCCGTATGCTCGTCTGCCTACAAGGGCAATAAAATAAAAATAAGAAAACAGTAAGGAAAATAGTTTATAAGTCCCATAGTTCTTGTCTGAAGTAGCTATAATATTCCCTTAGAAGCTTATTATATTATTCAAATAGTCTCCCTGGCATCAGAAAAATCAATGAATGTCGTCTAAAATATACTTTAATCATATAAATTTGTGTATATCTTCCATATCCGTCACCCCACGGGAAAAGCATATTAGCCAGTGGTAATAGATCGATGAAATTAGCGCTAAAAACTCTACAACATACCTGTTCTACCAAAAAGAAAGCCATGAATATTATATAACCTTGAAAGTCGGTTAAAAATAGGGTTATTTCCTTAGAGTATACCTAAACTAGCTTGCTTATGTATACTCTAAGGTTATTTCAGATTCTGACTATCATACGAGCGAAACCCTAGGCCTAAAATTGCAATTTTAAATCCCAAAATTGAACAAAGTTAATTTACGACGAGTTCGACAAACGAACTAGCTCGTAGACATTAGCCACTGAGTTTCTCGCCGGTCCTTTTAGTGAGTCGCGATTTCGAGTACCAGTGTTAGCAAACTCTCTCAGCTTGAGCCATTAATTGACATTAGTTGTGGGATAATATCAAAGATAATACAAATGGCAGAAGTTTTTTTCATTTTTATTGCTTAGATCGGAGGACGAGCTCATAGCCCACCTGATGTTAAGTTCTAAGGTCTCCGTATAGTTACAGAAATAACATTTTCGTACAATAATATAGGTAATAAAACGAAAATCACTAGTTTTCAACAAATTTAATAGCAAAAGTAAAAATCCTTCACATATTCCGTTCCAACTTTTCATTTGCACTCTTAAGATCTTGGTGGCGCCTGTAAAACAACAATTAAGTACATTTCATAATATTAACTGTCAGAAATATGTACAACATATTAGGTCATATTATCTTTCGCATTGATCATGGGAAGATACGATGCCACCTAGATTTAATTCTGGCACTGCGTGAGGAACTCATTCTCATCAGCGCACAGTGTTGTCCAGAGCTGGACATAAGCCTTTCTCAATTCACGCCCTTGAGCTCGCCTTTCGGCTCTGCTCATCAGTTTCTTGTTGGCCTGCTACGGCTCCAACTGGCCTGACGAATTAGTTTCACACACATAATACATTAAGGCAGGACCATGTTTTATTATAGGTCTCAGGAACTCGCTAGATACAGACAACTCAGAATCCGATCATTGTGGCGAGCATTTGAAGGACTCGTGCCCAGCAGTTCAAGCCTAGTCGTAATTGTGTCGATACATGATACATACCAATACGATACATGCCAATATATGAAATACAACGACAACCAACTATTATATATTTTATAACTAACGCTATTGCGTATTGTTATTACATATTGCAAAAAAACATACCTATTGCTGTTTTTTTTTATTGCATAGATGGGTGGACGAGCTCACAGCCCACCTGGTGTGAAGTGGTTACTGAAGCCCATAGACATCTACAACGTAAATGCCGCCACCCACCTTGAGATATGAGCTCTAAACTTTCAATATAGTCACAACGGCTGCCCCACCCTTCAAACCGAAACGCATTTCTGCTTCACGGCAAAAATAGGCAGGGCGGTGGTACATGCCCGTGCAGACTCACAAGACGTCCTACCACCAAAATTAAAATTTTGCGGGTTTGATTTTTATTACAGGATGTTAGTCCTTCAACGTGGAAGTTAATCGTGAACATTAATTGTTCTGTACGTATTTCATTATTAATTGTATAAGGTATTCTAATAAGAGTGCATTGTGAGAAGAATACACGGCGCGTCTTATCCATCTGCGAAGACAACATTTTTCAGTTTCAAAATAAATTAAAAGACTAAGAACCATATTATCTCTTACCGTTTATTATGGCGTAGTAAAGAGCTTCTCTGTACGAAGGACTGTCCGCAAGCTCCACACGAATGCTTCCGTTCGCCTGTGTGCGTGTTCTCGTGTACTTTCAAGTGAAACTTCTTAGCAAACGTTTTGTTGCAGACACTGAAAAGAATACGGCTATGCTGGTAGGTAACCAAATGCACCAGACGTATTTAGTGACATCTACCGGCAAACCAAAGAATTTCGCACTTAAGTGGTCCCACCACCTACGCCATCAGACGGTAACCCTTTTTCTACGGATGTTGAGGGTTCGCGCTGGTAGACGCAGCCGCACGATTCGCTAAAACCCGAATACCAAAATAGACGGTAGCGGTAGGCAGCGGCTTGGCTCTGCCCCTGGCATTGCTGAAGTCCTCTGAACCACTCACCATCAGGTGGGCCGTATGCTCGTCTGCCTACAAGGGCAATAAAAAAAAAAGACGCTAGAGATCTTAATCACGAAGAGATTTGAGCCTCTGAGCCTACAGACAGAAGTCGATTCTGGGACATGATAGCGTCTATATCTCAATTGTATCATGTAGCGGCTGTTCCAACCCTCAAACGCAAGACTGCTTCGCGTCATAAACAGACCGGATGATGGTAGGTACTTAGCCGTGCGGGATTACTATACGCCCTACCACCTTTATTACCTAAGCTAATGGTCCATGGATGGGGACCATATCAGCGTCATGTTAACCTAACATCGGTGACAGTTTGACATAAATAGTTGTCAAATTTAATTAAATAGGTATCATTGTTTTCTTTGTATCCATCGGTTTTGATCTTCGTAATTAGGATTTAAATAGATTTTCGGTAAATTCGAAAAACAAACAATCTCGTTAGGCATTTGGATAAGAATTTAAGTATGCCACTGCTATTGGGAAAGGGCAAACTGTGAACTACTTCAAGTTACTTCACACATACCCACAAGTGTAAGGTTTCAATTTAGAATGGGTCGTTTTATGGTTCTTCAGCCTCTCCGTGTTCTTGAAGACTTTCCCGCATACGTCACAGAGGCAGGTTGTTCTGAGGCCGTGTTTCTAAAAACGAAAAAATAAGAGATGCATTTTAAATTTGTTTTTTTTTCTTCTTCTTTACGGGTCACTTTACTACAGTTAGATTAAAGCTTGACATAGGTTAACCAACATTAATAATAACTAGATGATGACCGAGCTTTACTCGATATTTTTTTATATAACGCCATCTTGTTTTGTCTTTAAAGCGGTTAGTTGCTCTCAATTAAGAAAAATAGTATTATTATTCGCCAATAGATGTCGGGAAGAGTTGATTACTGAAAACACGAATAAAACAACATTTTCTGAAAATAAATCGTAGCTAGATCGATTTATCGCCCCCGAAATCCCCTGTATACTAAATTTTACAAGAATCGTTGGAGCCGTCTCCGAGATTCAGATTATATATATATATATATATATATACACACAAGAATTGCTCGTTTAAAGGTATAAGATAAGATATGATTATTGTGCACCAGTATTTTACAGCAAAATATATTAATTTTATTTATGTTTATAAATTATACATATTAAATTATGGAAATTCAACCACAATCACTGATATGTCGAGATTAAAATTATTATTATTATTTATTTTTATTGCCCTTGTATTATTTACATTTTACAATTTCTCCTTTTTTTGTTATTGACATTTTGAAAACTAAATTACTGTTTCCAAATAATCTTTAATTATTACAGCTGAATCTCATTAATAACTGTAAACAAAAAGAAAATTAGCTGAATATACCTTACAGACATTTGTTGGCCTGTTTGTACATATCTAGATAATAGGAATAACATTTTTACCTCAATCTTGTGCATTTTCAGTTCTAGAAGACTGTCCAGTGGTAAGCAGCAGTGTATGCATATGAAACGTTTACCATTTGTGGACTTGTTATGGACATTCTGCAGATGTGATTTTAAATACCTGAAAGAGGCCCCTAATATTTATGGATATAAATAATGGAGACTTGTAGACCGATAACATGATCATAATTTTCATTACTACAGATCGTCAAAGGATTTTGTTGCCCCTTTGTTATTCTATGATTGATAAAACGAAATGATTACAAGAACCAGTAGATATTGATATCAAGGGCTGAATATACTGCAAGTAAGAGTAGCTTCTCAGTAGAAATAGCTTTAACCGTGGTACCATCCAAGGGACCAAGAAGCACATTAGGTTAGCTAATGTGCTTCTTGGTCCCTTGGATTCTGCAGAATTAAGTCTGTGAAGAAATGTCACAGGTGGATTATAATGTTGCAGGGAACAATTTTTTATTTTATGGAATGTAAAATCTAAAGTTTTAAGGCCATCAGACGTAGTGGTCTTCAGTGGTACATTTTGGAATTGAATGTTGTGTTCCTGACATCCTTGTTTTTAGACGTTTGTAGACTTTAACAATTGATCACATGACACTTTTTATTCATCAGTGAATGGATTTTGTTTGTCCTAAATGTATTTGGTTTGGCCAGCTTTGCTGTTATGGAGTGTATGACCATGAATAATTCTTCTTTCTTCATATTATTCTTCAATAATTAAAGGTACACAAGACTGAGCTTCGCAGTATCATTTCTATTGCATTATATTGCTGTCCTTACTACAACTTTATTTTTTTTCATATATTTTTTTTGTTTTGTAAATTGATAATCACAATCTTTTCAATAAAATATAACAAAAAAATACAAACTCACCTGTCCATATGGAAAGCCACCCCGCACATGCTACACACGAATGGCTTCAACCCTTCATGCACGTTCTGGTGTTGCTTATACATTGTTAAAACTTGAAAACCTTTTCCACAGGTTTCACATTTATACTACAAATATATTGAGATAGTTTACATACAGGACATAAATCTTGATCATCAGAAGGCTACTTCTAGAATGGTTCAGAGATCGAACATGTTTTTTTTTTATTGCTTGGATGGGTGGACGAGCTCACAGCCCACCTGGTGTTAAGCGGTTACTGGAGCCCATAGATATCTACAACGTAAATACGCCACCCACCTTGAGATATTAGTTCTAAGGTCTCAAGTATAGTTACAACAGCTGCCCCACCCTTCAAACCGAAACGCATTACTGCTTCACGGCAGAAATAGGTGGAGTGGTGGTACCTACCCGCGCGGACTCACAAGTGGTTCTACCACCAGCGATTACGCAAATTATAATTTTGCGGGTTTGATTTTTATTACACGATGTTATTCCTTCACCGTAGAAGTCAATCGTGAACATTTGTTGAGTACGTCTTTCATTAGAAAAATTGGTACCCGCCTGGGATTCGAACACCGGTGCGTCGCTTCAACAAGAATGCACCGGACGTCTTACTCTTTAGGCCACAAAGACTTCAAACTATTCACTGGTGGTAGCACTATTTTGCCTTATTTGATGCATAGCATTTAGTATTTCAAGTAATTCCAATATAAAGTTACTTCTCACATAACAAGACTATGTTATAATATACCTAGTGAGGTCATAAATTCTGTCACATGTTTATTGTAAAATAATTGAAACAAGTTTATTCATTATGTAACCATTCATATACCAAAATGAACTTAACAAAACATAAATTCTTATGACACTAAAGTTTATTCAAAATGACCTCCGTGATTTTGAATACAGGCCTTCAATCTGCGCGGCCAGTCGTCTATCGCAGCACGAACGAGGTCCATGTCAATATCGGCGGCTGCCTTAATCAAGGATGTCTTGAGTGACTCCAAATTGGGATGAGGCTTTGAGCACGCCTTTTCCTCCAAGTGTTGCCATATCTTGTAATCTAACAGATTCAAATCTGGACAGGAGGAGGGCCAGTCTTCGTGCCGGATGAAGTCGATTTCACGCGCCGCCAGCCAGTCTTGTGTGCTCTTCGCTCTATGAGCTGGCGCCGAATCTTGTTGGAATACCCAGTGCCTGTTAATGAACATGGTATGAGAAACAGGTTCCACAAGGTTCGTCAGGACTGTATTTTGATACACAACTGCATTCGTTTTTACACCTTTCTCACAAAAATGTACCTCTGTTAAGCCCCAATAAGAAACTCCCAACCATACCATGAGCGAGGATGGAAAATGACCTCGTTGGACACGCGGAATACGGTTGCTCGCTTCTTCACTATTGTGTGCGTACACCTTATCATTTTGTTTGTTGTAGCTCTCTTCTACGGTAAAATTTTTTTCTTCCGAAAAAAGAATTTCCCGATATTTTTTTCCCGCGTACCGCTTCAACAAAGCGCGGCATCTCTTCAGTCTCAGGTCCATTAGACGAGCATTCAAACGATGTCCTGTTTTTCTTCGATATGCCCGAAGCCCTAAGACTTCATTTAACACCCTTTTCAGCGTGGTTCTGCTTAACCCCATCTGAAGGGCCAACAGTTTCTGCTTACGTTTGGGATTTCTTTGAATTCGCGCCTTCACAGCTTTTATCACTGCTGGAGTCCTAACAGACCGAGGGCGACCACTTCTTGACCTGTCATCTACACTAGTGTCTTCATTGTATCGTTTGATGGTACGATAAACGAATCTTTTGGCTATATTCAAATTTTTCAGTATGTTAATAATTTGAATTGGCGCGTAACCGCAACGATGCAACGCAATAACTGCAACACGGTCTTCTTTAAGCGTCCACTCCATATTTAAAAATGAGTAAAATTCTAAAAGTATACATTTTTATTTTCATGAACAATTCGAAATTCGAATTCAATAAACTTTTTTGTGGCCAGCATTCTAAAAGAAAAGTTTTTACTGTGTGACAATACTTATGACCTGACTAGTTACATACACCAATGCTTCAACAAAGTAAATTAACACTGGACGATTCGTAATATTATATGTAACATGAAGTCTATTCACAATCTAGATTGTCATTGTTAATTGCTTTGGAATGTGCTAACTTGTCTGCTTCTTGCAACTTTATTTAAAACATTATTTTTTTAAGTTTACTCTAAGCTTGCTTTAAATCTAGATAGAAGGTGATGAAACAGTAACTCTTACGTTATACTGTGAGGGTTGATGAGTCTTCTCGTGTGTTTTAAGTGCACCTCTGTATGATGTTCTATATCCGCATTCATATGAACAAATTAATTCAGCAGATTTGTGTATTCGTTTGTGTCTTAATATTTCCCCAGAAGTTTTATATGTTCTACCTGAAACATAAGATTAGTATATGTAATTTTTATATTTAACGCTAAAAGTCTCAGTATATTAATAAAACAACAGCAACTATAAAAAAATATAACAATTTATAACCAGACGACTTCAGAGTAATATCTCGGTGGGGTTTATGCTCTACGAAACTTTAATATTAATATATATAAAAGTATTGTTGTATGTCTCATACATGGAGAATCTTACATTTTCACTATTCTATTACATAAAATTACTTCATTTAAGTAATTTTTATTTTGATATAAGCATGAAAGCAAAACAACTTACCGCATATATTACAGACAAACGGTCTTTCATTTGTATGACTAACAATATGTCTGACAACTGCTTTTTTTGTATTGAAAGATTTCTCACATAAATTACATTTGAACTTAAACTGATCTCCGCTACTAACTATAGAATACTTTTCATCACATTTACTGTTATCTAAATTCAAATTGGTCATTTTAGTTTCATCTTTTTCTTTTAGAATTTTGGTGGCATTTTCTTTCTCTGCTTTATCTACAAGTTGTTTATTTGTAGATTGGTCATACTTATCAATATCTAATTCGATATTTGATTTCTCATCAATACAGTGCACCCTGTGTTCCAATAACAGAGATGGTCTTTGAAAACTTTGAAGGCACAATGAACAATGAAAATCGAAATCTTTCTTTGTAATTTGAAAAGAGTTTGGATAAATTGTTGTAGATAACAACTTTTCTTGCTTTAACTGCATCTCAGTATTATCATTGCTCTCAGTTTCACAAAAAATATTTTCATTACAGTATTCAATATTTACATCTTGCATTTCATTTGCTGTTTGAACTGAAATCCTAACTTGATCCTTACTGGTAAGGTAACAACGGAGTTTCTTTTCATTTTCAATAACTTTTGTGTAAAAATTGTGAATGTCATTTATTTTGTTGATGCACGAAGAGCAGGCTCTATTCGGAAGTGATTTGTTTAAGGTAATCTAGAAAAAAATAGCAATTCCTGTTCAATTGCCTATTACTGAGTGTAATGTATCTTTATAGCCTGTATCAGAACTGGAACTGTTCTCACATCTTACAATTTGCACTATAATCTAAACGGACATCAATAATCAAACAGCTAAATAAAAAAATCAAGCAAATATTATTCGATTTTCCAAACATGATTTATACTTTTATGAGATTTCGATTCACATAACCTGCTTTTAATGTAATTTTTTATTGATCCAGAATATTCATATTTCTTTTGTTTTCACAATGTGTAGGCATGTTTGTTAATGTAAAAACATTTGCACTACACGGTCGAGGTGATCCTGATCGGTATCTAGTATTTATTAATATTTATGTAAACTTATGTACCTTTAGTGAGAAGCATTTTGATATTTTCATTAAAACATCATGTTTCTTGTGAATAATCGTAGTATTTTCATCCTTAACGGACAAACACAGTCTACAAGTGACATCCATATTAGTATTAATTGAGTCATTAAATTGAATAGAGCGGTTTAGAATTTATTAAATCTACTACATATGTTAGTTAATGAATGTGATTATTTTACTCGCAGAAAAAGCTTGTGTTGCGAATTCATTTAGTAAATTAAGTGTATAATCTATGGTAAACAATAACAAACGGTATTTTTTTTTAAAGGGATTTTATGACCTGGTAACTAAGACCTTTAAGTCATGTCTTATTTTAATTTATATTTCATATTTTAATGAAAATGATAATAATTAATGGAGTGAAATGAAATGAAGATGATTAATTAATAACATTAATCATTAGGCTTGAAATGAAATGAAATGAGATTAAATGATATGGGAAGAAATATAATCTCAGTAAAATGGTGGTTATTTACTGAGCCTTTTTCAGTGGACTAGTCGTAGCCTAAAGAATAAGTTGTCCGGTGCATTCGTATCTAGGGATGAACCAGTGTTTGAAATGCCGCTGTCGAGTACCATTTTTTCTAATGAACTTTGAAATACGTACTTAACAAATGTTCACGATTGACTTCCACGCTGAAGGAATAGCATCGTGTATTAAAAACAAACGTCATTACGAATCCTCCCGATCCATTAACGGTGCTTTTAGGTACCACAAGCACCGGTCACCGTCCTCGTCGAACCCGTCGCTTGCGACGAAAGGCTCGACGAGCGAATTAACTCACAGACACAGCCCAGTTTCTCGCCGGATCTTCTTAGTGGGCCACGTTTCCAATCCGGTGGTAGATTCTGCGAAGCACTGCTTTTGCTAAGGCTATCGTTAGCAACAGTCCGGTTTGAGCCCCGTGAGCTCATCAACACGTTAGGGCGAAATAGCCTCTCAAGGCTATCAGCATAGATAGAAAAAAATATATTAAAAAACAAACCTGCAAAATTATAATTTGCGTAATTACCTACTAGTAGTAGGACATGTTGTGAGTCCGCACGGGTAGGTACCCTGCCTATTTCTACCGTGAAGGAATAATGCGTTTCAGTTTGAAGGGTGGAGCAGCCGTTGCAACTATACTGAGATCTTAGAACTCATATCTCAAGGTAGATGGCGGCATTTACGTTGTAGATGTCTATGGGCTCCAGTAACCACTTAACACCAGGTGGGCCGTGAGCTCGTCCACCCAACTAAGCAATAAAAAAAAGATATTAGCATGTCATTGTTATACAGGATGAAAAGCGCACCAAACCTTGTGAAACGCCAGTGTTTATGGTCATGGTATTGGAGCAGCAACCGTCTACAACGACCATGACGCTCCGCCCATCCAAAAAGCTAGCGATCCATTTCCAAAGTTTCTCGGGGATTCTGTAAGATGGTAACTTCGACAGAAGTGCCCTATGCTAGAGCCTCCCCTATATCAAGGCTTACAGTGAGAGCCTAGCCCTTGCTTTCCAAGGCTTCAGCCCACCTATGAGTAAGGTATACAAAAAGATCGCCAGCTGAGTGACCGTGACGGAAGTCGTACTATCGGGCACTGACCGGTCACTGATCAACTGGCGATCCTCAAGATACTTCAGGAGTTGCACATTTGCTCCATCACCTTGAAAATCAAGGAAGTTATCGCAATAGGCCTATACCTCGATGGATCCGATCGGTCCCCCTTCTTGGGGATAGGGTGGGACATCCAGTCTTCCATGAAAACGAAACCCTATTAGTACTATACGAGAGACGATACAGACACGTTAGCGTAGGTGTCAGTTAGGGGCGCACATTTTTAAAACCACTGTAGGGGTGCAACCCGGCCCACTCGACTTATGGACGTTCAGGACTCGGAGCTCCCGCCTAACTGAACACTGTGTGTAGCAGATCTCCGGCAAAGAGCTATCACACCAGGGGATGTTTGGTGGTGTGCCACACCCGTCGTCTGTAGTTGAGCTTGAGGCGAATACTTTGACCAGAAGATCAGCCTTCTCTTTTGCACTATGAGCCGGACTGTCATCGGACTTTTTTAAATTTTTTAATTGCTTAGATGGGTGGACGAACTCACAGTCCACTTGGTGTTAAGTGGTTACCGGAGCCCATAGGCATCTACAGCGTAAATGCGCCACCCATCTTGAAATATAAGTTCTAAGGTCTCAGTATAGTTACAAAGGCTGCCCCACCCTTCAAACCGAAAAGCATTACTGCTTCACGGGGTGGTGGTACCTACCCGTGCAGATTCACAAGAGATCCTACCGCCAGTACCAGTGCGCAGTGTTGGGAGACTAGACCTGCAAAAGTTTCCTCCTACAGCTTTGGCGTACGACCAAAAAGCATGACTCTAGCGGCAAATGAAGGGAAGCTGTTCCAACTCCACAAAAATTTGAGTTAACTCTTACGCGATCGAGAAGTTAATAAACTCGCACTAAGTACACAGAAGACGGGCGCGAATTACTACGTCGCCATTACAAAATTTCTCTCTGTTTTTTTGACAAAGAATTACTCGTACCAAAAGTATGTATCGTTGATTGTATCATGATTCATCCCCTTTTTGTTTCGTTTTAGGATTTTTGAGATAAGATATAATTTAGCAATATTCTAATCTGTTTGTACAAATACCATGTACGGTCTTGATAGTATTCATTGAAACATCAGTGGAAAGTCCGCTTCCTCTGATAGTACAGAAGCGTTTGTGTCAAAGAATAAAGCCAGAATAGACGTCGACTGTACATATAATACGGACTTAAAAAATTTCAAATAAGTTTTTAAGGATTCAAAAATTGAAATATAAATAGTTTATATTTTCTAAATGTATATCGATTTTATTATTTTTATATACAACTATACTTTACTTAGTGAATACACAATAGGCGTTACAAACAGTTGTACCTCTTTACTATACTTAAGTTTAAAATATGATTAGAAATTAGTAGGGGTAATATTTGTTTATTATTGTAAATAAATTAATTAATTAATGACTCAATAGACAGTATAACTGAAGTGTCATCGTCTAGTTTAAAACATAAAATTAGTCTCAATTCTTTTGAAAAAAAAAGGTAATAAGCATATGCTTGCTTGTCGACCTGAATAAAATGTTGTGATTTTTGCATCGAGCCCCGGGCACTCCGAATGAATAACTTCGTATATCGGAACTGTCTTCAAAACTAAAAGGGCATTACATTACTTGCCATATAACGTTACGCGAATCCAAAATATAACGAGACGGTAGCTGCTCTTCGGGCACAATCAAGACCGATGAAACATCATTGCAGTTGGTTTTTAACTGTGTTCCACTTGCGTACAGTAAATTCAATCTATACTTATATACTTAATATTATAAAGAGGAAAGATTTGTTTGTTTGTTTGTTTCGAATAGGCTCCGAAACTACTGGACCGATTTGAAAAATTCTTTTTCCATTAGAAGCCGACATTGTCCCTGATGAACATAGGCTACTTTTTTTTATTTTTTTTTTTATTATTTTTTTTTGTTTCATGTGTGTTTTAATGTTTCCGAAGCGAAGCGAGGGCGGGTCGCTAGTAAAATATATATTCAAATGAAGCGGTTCGAACCAATAGGCGTCTCTGCTGTAACTTATGTCTCAAAACTTACAGCGAGATTTACCTATAAGTGATTAACACTGTATTAAACAGATATGTGAGCACCTAACACACTTTCACGAACAACTTCCACGACGAAAGAATATGCATCGTGTGATAAAAAGTAATTGGAAAAAGCTATAAGTAAAACAATATTTAGTGGTAGTGGTTTTTAGTGGTAGGCACCATCACACTACCGGTGTCTTTTGTCAAGCAGTTTTGGTTTAAAAATAGCCAAACTGTTAATGAAATTACTTATTTATGTCAAAAAATTACTTAAACAATAATCAATTCTTACTGCTATTGAGTAGCCCATCTGAATTATTATAATCTTTGACCGACCCTACACAAGCACATCGAAATCAACTAAAAGGCATTTGAAAATGTTCTGACACCGTGAATAGTTAAGTCTAAATTCGGAAATGACATGAACGGATTAAATTATATAAAAAAATAATTTTGAACAAAACTTAAAAAAAAAGAAGTGAAACATGAATTTATTATATAAGTGTATTTTATCGTTAATGTTTTTTTGTTATATCGAGGCCCGTGAGTAAAATTTACACTATTTTTTCTCTTTATATATATAATTATAAGTGTGTGCGTGTATATAGATGTGCTGTACAATAAAAATGTATTTGTCAAAGTAATTAATTGAGTATTTAAGTTTCGTTCTATTGAAAAACTAATGTCTCGTCATTAAATTCTTGAATATTTCTATAGAAGATCTAATTATAGAATACTGAGGAGATGATCTGATGATTGATTAGGAACTTGGATAACCGAACTGATAAGCTCGTCCAGAAACTATACAGTAAAGCTTTTATGCTTCAGAAAAATTTGAATAAGTCTAGGGAACGGATAAATGGTTTAATACCTACCATAAGTTGCAACTAGGATTGCTACCCCAAACTAGACAATTCCCCTGCGTTGCGGCGGTCGGAATTACACTTGACGAGGAAAAATTAAAGAATCGACTAGACTAACGCAGAGATCGATATTCTTATAACAATAGTTAAACCCACCTTTGCTTGTCTGACATTAATACCGATTTTATTGACAATTTATTTTTAATTTTTTTATTGTTTAGATGGATGGACGAGTTCACAGCCCACTTGTTGTCAAGTGGTTACTGGAGCCCATAGACATCTACAACGTAAATTCGCCACCCACCTTGAGATATAAGTTCTAAGGTCTCAAGTATAGTTACAACGGCTGCCCCACCCTTCAAACCGAAACCCATTACTGCTTCACGGCAGAAATAGGCAGGGTGGTGGTACCTGCCCGCGCGGACTCACAAGAGGTCTCTAATTGTTTTGCATGAAATCCTCATTTTATGTTTATGTATAAATGTACCCAAAATCACTCCTTATAACAATATAAATTTATTAAAAAGTTATTAATAATAATAACAAATCACGCACGGTCATCCGGCCCTAATTTAAGATTCCCAGTCTTATGAGTACTAGAGACTGACATAGATACTTGTATACGTTTAAATATATACATAAATAGATAATAAAGATTCAGACAAAGAGCCAACGAACCAGTTCATCACGCGAATGTTTGCCCGATGTGGGGATCGAACCCGCGACCCTACAGCAACAGTAGCGCTAACTACTACACCACCGAGTCAGTCAAAAGAGCTGGTGGATGTTATTTTGACATTACGAAGAATTTTATCTATTCGTATGGTTCTAAATGTGGAAACATAGTATTTTAATGGAGTTTCGACGAGTCGTGGACATATAATTTAAATTAATTTTACGGTTTAATTTCGCGTTTCTTTACTGTCATAATATTATTTACGACTTTCGGATATAGAGAGTTTTCGTGGTAGCGGACGATCGTGGTGCTAATCATCGACTTTTTATATGAAGAATTAGCACAAGATTAAACATTAACACGTTGACTGTAGGTCACCCGTGCCCTACGCGGCGCACTGAAGTAATTATGTCAGTTTCTGTTACTAAGACGCCCAAACATCTAGTTCTTCTTCTTCTTGCTTCGGTTTCCTCAATACTGAGGGTCGTGATCACCTCCTCGCAACAAGAGTTTATTACGGACTATTCCACGCCATTTGCCTCTATCTGCCGCCGAGTGTAGAGCATTGTGAACTGTGGTGTCGAGGGTAGTGCGGATCTGGTCAGTCCAACGTGTCGGGCCTCGTGGTCTTCTTCCGTTCACGTTGCCAGTCACCATTAGCTTCTCCAAATATCTAGTAGACTCTGGAAAAAACGAATACGAATATACTGAGAATGAATCTATTTCTAAGAGTCCTGAAAGACTATAACATACTTATAAAGAAAAGAAGGCAAAGTTAGGCAATCTAGACGCTGTTTAGTAACAGAAATCTACATAACTACTTCAGTGCGCCGCGTAGACCACCTGGGACCTGCAGGGAAGTCATAGGGTTAAAAGTAGATTTAATTAACTGGCGTTCATGGTCTGGAAACATCCTTCTCTGTCTTTTTAAATGTCCTTTTATGTAGACGACTGAGGATACGGCTCACCATGGCAATGCCAGGGACACAAACCCGCTGAATACTGCTAAAAATTGAACTCTAGTTACCTACCGACCCGTGTCTTCTTCCAAGACGGCCGTATTTAAGCAAATTAATGAGCTTTACGGGTCTTTAATTTAATTATTCCATGCTATTTCTCTTTTGTTGTTCGTGATCACGTTTTAGGCACACTTGTTAACTAATGAAGTTGTATCAAGGTTTATGATCGCGTTCTTGTTGTGATACCTATAATCGTAGCGTATAACGCCAGATCGTGAGGTTGTTCGCCTACAAATAAAGAAGCAACTTCTGTGTTAAAATAAAGCACATTGACGCAGAGTTACTGTATGTCGTTGGTAGGTTGCAAGTCTGTCTGGCCTTAGACATGTCTTTTAGGATCCTCCCGATCCACTCTCGGTGCAATTTAACCCATAGACACAGCCCGTTGAGTTTCACGTCGGATCTTCTCAGTGGGATTTCGATTTGGTAGCAGATTCAACGAAGCACTGCTCTTGCTAGAGCTAGTGTTAGCAAAGTCCTTCAGGTCGATACCGGTGAGATTGGCCCCTAATCACGGTAAAGCCAGTATAGCCCTTTAAGGCGACAGATAGATAGGCAAATAAAGAAGCAAAGTTTGTAAGCTTGTGCTCTCTGCCTACGCCATTCCCGTGGACCGAACGGAAACATTCCACGAGGACATACTCAGAGCGTGCGTCCGGTTGATAAAAACAGACAGTTCATTTTATTAATACATAACACGATAATAAAGTCATGGAATCATATAGAATTCGTTCGAATTTTTTTGCTAATTGCACATAAAAAAAAAATCTCGCAAAATATAGCTGCTTAAACATCAAGTGGGTCTCTGGGAATTTTGACGAATTTTAAAATTACTTTTTATGTATTTATTGCGTTAACGGGTGAAGGAATTCGTGGCTCATTTAGTATTAACTGGTTCCGTAGCCCATGTCGACAACGAAAATGCCGCCACCCTCCTTGAGACATGAGTCACTTAGTCTCGGTTCTATAATACAACGACTGCCCTTCAAACCGGTATTTTTCGCGGCAGAAATAGGCAAGGTTGCGGTACGTATACCCGCGTGCTAACTATGAATTCGCGTCATGGACAAAATTTCGTTTCAAGATTCCAAGTCACAGCCTATACATATAAAGAAATTGTTTCTTTTGCAGAATTCGCTCTAAGATGTCCTTACCCATATTTACAACATGGCAAAGCTAGATTGCGGACTAAGTCCAGAATCGTGAAGTTCGTATGTAACCCTAGATATAAATTGGTTGGGAACAAATACTCTATATGTCGGATGGGGCGTTGGGAGGAGCAGCTGCCGGTCTGTGTTAGTGAGTACCCTGAGTGAGAGTATTTAAAATTTACTAATAAACATACTATATGGCCAGTTTCATCTTTCTACATTCTACCATTTTTTAATCGAAAAGGTCAATTTAAATTTCTAAATTCAATTCCCCTAGTATATGTTAAGTTATAATTCATTCTATATAGTCATATAGCCTCTATGTCTATAGCCTCTAAGGGCCTGATAATTTACTATGCTGACTAATGACAAATATTTTCTATATCTTATCTAATATATAAAATTTTGGTGTCACAATGTTCGTTCCCATACTCCTCCGAAACCGCTTGACCGATTCTCATGAAATTTTTTATGCATATTCAGTAAGCCTGAGAATCATCTACTATCTATTTTTCATACCCCTAACTGATAAATGTTGTCCACCCCTAACATTTATTTTTTTATTTTTTGGACTTTTTTTTTGTTGTAGTGAATTACGTTCACTCATTTACCACATCCTTACAAACTTACAATAAGTTATTTTTTTTCTTACACTAGAAATTCCCTAGAAATCTTATATATGGCAAAACAACGTTTGCCGGGTCAGCTAGTAATATATAAATATAATGATACCAGTCATTGTCTAGGAGCCTTGGGTAGCCGTGTAATCTGTATGTTAATAACATTACCAATCGTTAGAACAGGGAAATAATCATTTTGACATCATTTTTCAGAATCAGGCTGCCCTAAATTGCCACCTATAACGAATGGAATTCAGATGACGCATCACGATGGCGCTTGGCTCATGACGTTCTGCCTCCCGAACTACAGATTAGAGGGTTCCGAAGTTTTATACTGCAATGGATACAGATGGAATAGCACTGCGCCTAAATGCGTTGGTGAGTTAATTGCGAGACAACTATACGGCTCACTCTCTCTCAACTATTTCACGTAAATAATATATTTTTTGTGGATTTATATAAAGTGGACGAGCTCATAGTTTACCTGGTGTTAAGTGGTTACTGGAGCCCATGGACATCTACAACGTAAATGTGCCACCTACCTTGAGATATAAGTTCTATCACTTTTTTTTTAAATGCAGTAGGTGAGATAATGAGGTGAGGTGAATAAGTTAAGACACTATTCTTCATTTTACGGGGAACCCCCTACGAGGTTCCCCTGCAGGAAATGTGAGATACGAGGGGAAAGGCCAAAACCTTCCAGTTCAAGAGCCAGCTGTTACTCGATAGCCTCATAAGCGTCACGTGAACGCTGCATGAGGTCCCAGTCTCCCTATTACTGCAACGGTAGTCCATCGCTGCAGTATTAACAGGATTTTTACCTAACCATGCGGGCCCACAATACGTACCACCCGGATATATAGTGGATACTCTAGTTTTGATACTAAACTCTCTCAGAATCGACACGTTGGTGCGAAAGGTGGTCCATGGAATCTGTAGCATTTTTCTCCAGCTCCACATTTCAAAGAAGTCTATTTGGTCTAACTAAGCACACTGATCTCGCATTGCGCGTTACAAGATTTCCTTTTAAACTACGCAGTGATCACAGCCTGTTTCTATACGATTGTAGAGATGAACAACAACGTAACAACGATCAAGTACAGTTGCGACTTCGAAGAGGACCTCTGCGGTTGGATACAGGACGAGTTCCACGATTTCGATTGGAAGCGACTGAACACGAAAACTCCGAGCTCCTTTACGCTTACCGGACCGTGGTTTGATCACACGTATGGCTCCAGAGGAAAAGGTATGTATTAATGTTTAAGCTGCTTAAGTTTAAGTCGAAGTTCAATTGCAAAATGCCAGCAGTGGATCACTGAACTGATGAAGATGAAGAAAAAAAATACAAAGCAGTAGGTTACGGTTTTTCTGTCAACTCGATGAAATATTCATTAAGAAAATGAATCCATGAAACAACAAAACTACAGAAGTATCTTTATCTGAGGGTATTATAAATATATTTCATAATCGGCGAGCTCTTAGCAAACTTTTATTGAGATCCATTAGCGTTAGATGTTCAGGTTAGAATCAACGGTAATTTTAAATGATGAATTCCTGGTTTTATTTCTCCAATCTAACGTTTTGCTTCGAGGTCTCAATCTATTCCAGTTACGTGTGGCTTGATAGGCGAGCTCAGCCTGAGGGAAATTGCTAACACTATCCCTAACAGTAGCGGTGCGTCGCTGAACCTACCACCGGATCGAAATCGCGACCCACTGAGAAAGTCCGGCGAGAAACTCAGTTTGTTTATAGCTTAAGTTAAACGCGAGTCTTTCGTCATATTTGACAACTAGATATACGACTTTCGACCTCTTGTGTATTCGCGTTTGACGGCTGCAACTGACATGTTTTTTTTCTTTCCTACCTATGTTGATAGCTTTGAGAGGCTATTTCAGCTTCAGCCTAACGTGTGTAGGTGAGCTCACAGGGCTCAAGCCGGAGTGTTGCTAACACTGACCCTAGCAAGAGCAGTGCTTCGCAGAATCTACCACCGGATCGGAATCGCGACCCACTGAGAAGATCCGGCGAGAAACTCAGTGGGCTGTGTCTGAGAGTTAATTTACTCGTCGAGCCCTTCGTCGCAAGCGACGGGTTCGACGAGGACGGTGACCGGTGCTAGTGGTGCCTAAAAGCACCGTTAATGGATGGGGATCCGTAATGACGTGCAACTGACATGGTTGAAACTGCATCGAACCTTCCCATTTCAGGCCATTTCATGTATATCGAGAGTACTGGGCGTTTCATTAACGATACAGCCCGACTTTTATCGCCGATTTACGATTCGACCATAGCGAAGGACGGATGTTTTCAGCTTTACTATCACATGTATGGAAGGTAAATTGGAACTCATTTCGCATACATAAGAAAATACTTTTTTTTTATATTTCTTGGATGGGCGGGCTCACAGCTCACAGCTACAACGTAAATGCGCCACCCACCTTGAGATATAAGTTCTAAGATCTCAGTATATTTACAACGGCTGCCCTACTCTTCAGACCGAAACGCATTACTGCTTCACGTCAGAAATAGGCAGGGCGGTGGTACCTACCCGCACGGACTCACAAGAGGTCCTACTACCAGTAAAAATCTATATGGCTTATTTTTCGAAGTCGGTTAAGAAATTAAGTCACATGAATTCTATCAAATTTCACTTCTACCCGTAATTAAACAATAGATTAAACTGACACTGTTTTAATTATATCAACGAAAATCATGTTCTACACATATCGTTAGGATATTGATTTAATTTCTTTTATTGTCTTTGTTGACAGACGAGCGTACGGTCCAACTGATGATTAATGGTTACTGTCGCCCATGGAGGTCAACAATGCCAGGAGCATTATCAGGCCGCTGCCAACGTCAGTAGCTAATTAGCGAATTAACGCAATTTTTATGTTTAATAAATTTTTGTTTGTGCTGTATGTAAGTAAAGTAATAATAACTTTCAGATCATTAGGAGGCCTTAGGGTATACCAAAAACCGGACAGCGTCGATTTAATGACGATGTTGGCTTCAGAGGAACAGCGAAAGGATTACATTATTTTTGAAAAGTGGGGCGAACAAGGTGACCTCTGGCTTTCCGCTGCTCCACGACTAAAGGACTTTAACGAAGACTTTCAGGTAAAGCTTGTCTTGAAGACTTTTAACCGACACACTTGGGGTACAGTGTATTGTAAGCAAGCACGACCACTACTGTCTTTTTATAAGCTGCACAATCGTTTTTAGTTTAAAGGATCTAATATTGCTTGGTTGCGGGGACCGTCTTCAAAAAGTGGTCACTAGAGCCCATAGACATCGACAAAGTTGCTACCCACTTTGAGGCAAAAATTCTAAGTCTCAGTTTTATAGTACAACGGCTTCATAACAAAACTGCTATAGGCCAGAGATAGGCACGGTGGTGGTTAACCATTAACACACAAGAAAGTGGCAGCCGGTAACTACATTCCCGATCCTGCAGACCGAATGGAAAGCAGTCGACGTCGCCCAAAACACGTCATTACGGATCTCCCGATCCACTAACGGTGCTTTTAGGTACCTCAAGCACCGGTCATCGTTTTCTTAGAACCCGTCGCTTGCTACGAAGGGCTCGACGAGTAAATTATTAACCCATAGACACAGCCCATTGAGTTTCTCGCCGGATCTTCTCAGTGGGTCGCGTTTCCGATCCGGTGGTAGATTCTGCGAAGCACTGCTCTTGCTAGGGTTCGTGTTAGCAACGTCGTCAGATTTGAGCCCCGTGAGCTCACTCACCTACTAGTTAAGGTCAAGTAGGAAAAAAACACAAGAAAGCTGTGTTATTATGCAATTTGAGACTACGTCATAGTAGGTCGTGGTAGGTTTAATATATACAGGATAACTCACTGCCAACCAATATTGGGTCACAGTCACATGGTCAGCGCACTCATCCTTTTATCAATGTAAAAAAATACATATAGACAACAGGTAATGCCAAATTAGAACAGTAAAAAATATACGTCTTCACTTTTTTGTTACACATACGAATGAATACGAATATTAAATTAATGGCAAGTGTTTATGCATCTGATTATACATAGAATAGAACCAGAAAAAGAAGGCTCTGAATAGAGAAGTCTAGGGAGACCAGACTAAGGCTCACCCTGGGCTGTAAGACCTAAGATGATGAAAATTTATGCACAGTCTAGTTACTAGACTCTAAAATATTAATATTGCCTTCCGTTTAGAGAATCTTACATAAATAAGAGATAAAAATAAAACCCTTTATTATTCTATACATAGATATTAACAATACTAGTTAATTCTCAATTTAGTTATTACGACAATTAAAGTAGAGTTCACAGTTCGCCTTTTCGCTTATTTTACGTAATCCATTCACTGGTCCGCTTTCAAAAGAAATGTCTACGTTTCGTCTTCTACGCCACGCTTTTACAGTAGTTTCGACTATGTCTACAAATTTCCAGAAAGCTCTTTTTTTTCTACCTATGCTGATAGCCTTGAGAGGCTATTTCAGTTTCGCCCTAACGTGTAGGTGAGCTCTCGGGGCTCAAGCCGGAGTGTTGCTAACACTGGCACTAGCAAGAGTAGGTAATGCTTCGCAGAATCTACCACCGCATCGGAACCGTGACCCACTGAGAAGATCCGGTGAGAAACTCAGTGGGCTGTCTGTGGGTTAATTCGCTCGTCGAGCCCTTCGTCGCAAGCGACAGGTTCGACGAGGACGGCGACCGGTGCTTGTGGTACCTAAAAGCACCAGAAAGCTCAAGAGATATTCCAGTTGTTTCGATATCAGTTTTTGCTATGTGACGACAGATGGCGTTATTCGTACCGGCATAAAAATATTGTATTATATTGCATTATAACAGATAGTGATCGAAGGAATCCGAGGATCCAGTTTCATGAGCGACCTGGCTATTGACGATATTTCCGTGTTGAGAGGACAGAAGTGCGTAGACGCAGCGGCGCATGCAATCACCCCCTCTCCTTATAAAGGTAAGTTTGGACAATATTCACATATTCTAGAATAGCGATGCTTTTTTTGGAACGAAGTTCCTTATCGCGCGTTGTGAAAGGGGGCTAGACGGAAAAAATTCTTACGAAAAGTTGTCACGACACTTTTTAGATCCGTCATTCTGACCAATCAACGTGTAGGCGCTTATCACGTGACATTGCTCGCATCCGATTGGTCCGCGTAATGAGTACAGTTTCTCGAGATAGCGTTTCAACAATAGTAATTTAGTTCATAGTATTGTTTTTTCTTCTTCATAATGCCGTAATTTATTATTATAACTTAAAAAAAATATTACAATTCCTTCACTAATTAATCGAAAGGAACTTCGTTCCATCCACCACCAGTTCTAAGGTCTCAAGTATAGTTTCAACGGCTGCTCCACCCTTCAAACCGAAACGCATTACTGCTTCACGGCAGAAATAGACAGGGCGGTGATACCTACCCGTGCACTCACAAGAGATCCTACCACCAGTAAATCTATCTATCTATCATAAGTTGAATTTTGTTACGACAACGCCAGTGTGACTAATGCTTTTTTTGACAGCTGACTCTTGCGTCGGTCGATGCTTCCAAAATATAACTATCACAAGAGGCTGTGGTTGCGACGGAGACTGCGTCATCTATGGCTACTGCTGTCAAGACTTCGTAGATCTATGCATCGAAAAAGGTAACGACCGGATCGTGTAACTTATAATAATTGATATTACATAAACAGTGCGCTTTGGAAGTGTAATTCAATAATGGCGCGACCATGCGTTCAGGGTTGAAGGATTTTTAAATGGGTAAATTAACGTCAGCTTCCCTGAAATTAAGTGGTTTTTGTCTGATGGATGAGCATCTGTTGTGAAGCTGTGTGTTAAGAGTGGCATTGTACTGTAGAAACGGAGAGTTGGAACTTATATCTCCAAGGTGAGTGAGGGCATTTATGTTGTTGATGTCTATGGGCTCCAGTAACTTAACACTGGATGGATGGTGACCTAGTTAATTCATCCAAGAATTAAAAAAGATACACAAATTAGCCTCATTTGATATACGGCAAGCCTTATTTTATAGTACAAATAATATTACTTAATAATTGCGTAAAACATAATTTCTGGGTTGGCAAAAGAATACTTTGTTCATGATTCGTTCGTACGTCAACGATACGTCAACATCTTGTCAAATTTGCTCCTCATTTAATTTAATATCTTCGAGTGTTGAGTAAAGTGCCGACTCTTAGTCATTGTGGTAATCAATAATTAGTGTATTTCCGTCATTTTGAAGCTTCGATAAGGACGTTTGGGATATCGTAAATACATTTTCGACGCAAAAACATCTGGATTGCCGCATTAAACTACCTTCATTACATCTTCGACGCGACGGTCGGTTGAAATAACGACACAGGACCGTACTCGGCGTACTGTACTTCAGAGGTGAATTCAGCAATATTTTTATTTCATTAAATATATTTTTCTCTTCCGATCATCAAAATGGCAACCCTTATCCAATGTGCGGGATGCCTCGATAAAATAAAGGACACGCCGTTCTTGCGCTGTTCCCGTTGTGATGCCGTATTTCACCACTCCTGCTTGAATATTTCCTTGAAGGATTATGCTGCCATGACCAATGAAATCAAAGCTGTCTGGTTGTGCGTGTTATGTTGTAGCAGGGACCGAAAGGGGGGTGATAATTCTGACACACCGGTTCGAGTGGCGTCCACTCCGCAACACGATTATGTCACCCACCGTACCAAAACTCGCGTGGTCGACCATAGCTCTTCTTGTATGCCAGCTGAGGGGATCCGTGATATTATTCGAGAGGAGCTACAGAACTTGTTTAAGATGAGTTTCTTGCCCAAGCTAATGGAAGTTCAGAACGCTGTGTCAACCTTGGAATCTTCGCTATCATTCTTTAACGAAGAATTGGAAAGGATCAGATCTGTGCAGGGTGCTCAATCTGCAACAATGAAACAATTGGAGCGAGAATGTGAAGATCTCCGTGTGAACAATCGCGGTCTTATGGCCAAAGTTGCTTTTCTGGATCAACAGTCGCGGTCCTCCAATATCGAGATCCAGTGTGTTCCTGAGCACAAGCAGGAGAACTTAATGAACATCGTGCAACAGTTGGGAAGAACAATAAAGTGTGCTATCGGCGAGAATAGTATCCAACACTGTTCGAGAATGGCTAAATTAAACAGCACTAGTCCCCGTCCCCGGTCTATACTCGTAAGATTCAATAGCCAACGCCTTCGTGACGAGTTCCTGGCATGTACAACCAAGTTCAACAAAAGCAACCAGAATGACAAACTGAATACTAGTCACCTAGGTATCGGTGGAAATAAGAAAACTGCAATCTACGTTGCTGAGCACCTAAGTCCTGAAAATAAGGCACTTCATGCCGCAGCCCGCACCAAGGCAAAAGAACTGAACTACAGGTACGTGTGGGTGCGAGATGGACGCATCTACATGCGCAAAAATGACGAAAGTAAATATCTCCACGTTAAGAATATCGATTTGTTGAATAATTTGTCATAAGCTTGCTACACTTGCCATACCATTACTATAGGGCGCTCTTCATAATCTTAACGTGTATTACCAAAACGTTAGAGGCTTAAGAACAAAGACAGTTGAGTTTTTTGGGAATGTGGTCTGTTGTGGTTTCGATGTGGTAATATTGACGGAGACCTGGCTGAACAGTGGTATTATGGATAACGAACTCTTTGACGATCGCTATATACTGTACAGGAGAGATCGAGAAAGTCGGGGGTTCCACAGCACCAAGGAGGGAGGGGGCACGTTAATTGCAGTGTCTACGCGTTTCAGATCGTTTCGCTTGTTCGATCGCGAATCGGATTGTGAGGATCTCTGGGTCAAGCTTGAGTTGCGTGATACTAAGAACAGATTGAAATACTTATACATCTGCGCTGTTTACCTACCTCCACCTGCTCAATTTCATATACTAGAATGTTTCATTAATAACTCCAATCGTACATTGGATGATCACAGCGGCGAGACCCTTATAGTGGGGGACTTTAATATGAGCGGCATAAATTGGATAAAAATGCATACGTCTAGCCTTTCATGTGAAACTACAAATAGTTTACTGTACAATGAGCTCATTGATTTCATGTCACTCAACAACTTGGGTCAGTACAATTCCTGCTTGAATTCTCGAGGTAAAATATTGGATCTTATACTAAGTACCATAACTATTTCAGAGCTTGAAGCGTGCCCAGATCCACTCTCGGTTATTGATCCTCTTCATCCTCCACTACAGTTCTGTGTTACTCTTGAGTGCTCTGAGTCCTTACTGCCAATATGCTCTTCTAAATTACACTTTTACAAAGCAGACTATAACAAAATTGTTAGCGACTTAAGTGCTATCCCATGGGAGGATGAATTGACGGCCTGTGCTACGGTTGATGATATGGTCGCAGTATTTTATTCCTACCTAAGAGTGTTAGTAAAGCGGCACGTTCCTAAATTTGTACCACGCAACAATCATAGCCCCATCTGGTTTTCAAGCATACTAATTAGAACGCTTAAAGAAAAACTTAAGTACAGGTCGAGATTTCGCAAATTCGGTAATCCCCGAGACGAATTAACCTTTGTGTTGCTCAGGAAACGCTGTTCTAAGTTATTACATCTAAATTATACCAGATACTTGGAGAATCTGGAGTCGTCTTTAGCATCTAACCCTAAGTTAATTTGGTCCTTTGTAAAGCATAAAAGAAGTGGAAAAATTACACTGCCCGGCGAAATGTCTCTTGACGACACTACAGCAACGAATGGATCTAGTATCTGTAATCTTTTTGCTGCCCATTTCTCCTCAGTCTATAATACGACCAGCATACACAGCTTTAATGAGTCTGTTGAGTCTTCAAATATGAATTTCTTGACATGCATTTCTGTCACCAAGTCTCAGATTTACAGGGTTTTAAAAAGACTTGATGTAAACAAGGGAGCAGGCTCAGATGGTTTACCGTCTATATTTGTTTCCAGGTGTGCTTACGCATTAAGCTCACCACTTTCAATTATTTTTAATAAATCTCTGAGCTCTGGTGTATTCCCTTTGGCTTGGAAACAATCACTGATTTTGCCGCTATTTAAGAGTGGTGACACCGGCATGGTGAAGAACTATAGGCCTATCTCCATTCTAACGGTTTTTGCTAAAGTTTTCGAAATGGTGTTGTATCCCGTTTTGTCTTGGCATTTTAGACAGATTTTTGCTACGGAGCAGCATGGGTTCATTAAGGCAAGATCCACAACTACGAACTTGTTGTCTTTTGTCGAGGACTTGACTCAAGGTGTTGACCATGGAGATTCATTAGACACTATATACACAGACTTTAGTAAGGCCTTCGACAGAGTTAACCACAATTTACTGCTGTCGAAGCTGTCATCGTACGGGATTGCTGGTACACTTTTGCATTGGCTTCAATCATATTTAACGAACAGATCGTCCACGGTTGTTGCGGGGGGTCACTCGTCGATGTCCTTCCCAGTTTTGTCTGGGGTTCCCCAAGGCTCTCATTTGGGTCCTCTACTTTTTAATGCATTCATCAACGACATTGGCTCGTGTTTTCGTAGCACAAAGTTCTATATGTTCGCCGACGACTTAAAATTCTTCAGGAAAGTAAACTCATCTCTTGACTCTGAATTATTGCAGAGGGATTTGGACAGTTTGTTTGGCTGGTGCAGTGCGAATGGCATGAGTCTGAATATCAGTAAATGCTATGTAATTCGTTTTACTAGAAAAAGACGCTCATTTTCCCGAACGTATCATATTAATGGTGCACCACTATCTGAGGTAGACTCTATTAGGGATCTGGGTGTGACCATTGATAGTAAGCTGCAATTCAGCACACATATTCAGAATATTACCAGAAAGAGCTTTAAAACATTGGGATTTATATTTCGCAATTGCAAAGATTTCAAAAAACCACACACTAAGATCACAATTTATAATGCTCTCGTACGCAGTACCTTGGAATATTGCTGCATTGTGTGGAATCCTTACTATGAAATATACAAGAAACGATTGGAAAGTGTCCAGAAACGGTTTCTATGGTACTTGTCTTACAACTACAATCTGGGTAGGAAGTTACCCAGCTATGAAGATAGACTTTGCCACTTTAATTTAGACTCTCTTCTAAACCGGAGAAAACTAATGGGGGGTATATTTCTGTACAAATTAATTCATGGAATAACCGACACGCCTAATCTATTAACCCAGATAAAAATATCAGCCCCTAAGTACCTACCAAGAACGAAGAAATATAAACCGTTTATAAGAAAGCCCGCTCGTTCGAATTTAGGTGCTTACTCTCCCTTAAACAGAATCCTTTGGGACTACAATAATGTCCACGGTAGCGCGGTCTCCGTCAATGTTCCTTCGGAGTCGTCCGATTGCGCTGAACTTATTTTAAGTGAAATAGATGTTTTTTCTGATTGTCTCACTACTTACAGGAAAAATCTGTCGCGGATCATCTCCCAATTAAATTAATCATAAGCAATGAATGAAATGTATTCAAATCTTAGCTGTATATTTTTTTTATTTTTGATGTTAATGCACTGTCGATTGCACCTATAATTGAGGTGACATCAGCCATGAACTTTTGTCAATTTGTCAATGTTTTGTATTGATGATCACTTTGTTGGTGCAACTTAATAAATAAATAAACTTAATAAATAAATAAATAAATAAATTATGTTCAAGTACTCTTTATTCCGAAAATGAATCGATTATTCTAATTGAGGACTACCTACAATTTTCGGCTTTCTCTCTGTGGTCCCTGTATAATAATCAAAGGCATCTAGCCCAAGTACTGCCCATGTGCAATCATTACCGTAGCGCCCTTTAGTAAGCACGGGTTAAAAAGTAATAGGAACAAATGTAACAGGTTTATTGAAAGCGCTGAGGCCGGCACCCCATTACACAATTGCGCCCAAACTCTGCGCCATAGGACCAAAGCCGCCTCTGATAATGCTCTCACTATCGTCTTAAATCAGCTCTAATGGTGAATAGGTGTATTTCTCTCTTTCTTCCATGCTATGACCTACGTTATTTTTACAGATCCCGAAACAACAGTGATCGCCGAAACTGGTTCGACCGTTGCATTACCGCAAACACAGAAACTAGTAGCTTCTACAACCAACGCTACAACTTCAGCTTCAACTTCAACCACAACGACGACTACACCCAAACCCATTGTTATACCTTCAACTAAAACTACCAGTACTACTGCTTCTCCCAAACCTACGACTCCCACTACCACCAGTACTAAGACTTTTCCTACTATTCCCACAAGGACCACTACTATCACAGTCAGTACTAGGGAAACTCCAAAAACCAGTACCAAAACGACCACAGCCAGACGTTCCTCTAGCCCATCCCAGAAACAGACCACCAAGGTCCTTAAGTCCACGACTCAGTCCAGTTCCACCACATCTAAAAGTGCAGCTCGTAAAGCGACTTCTGTCGCTTCGACCACAGTTGGGAGTAAAAAATTAACATCCAGCACTACAGCAAAACCTGCAAGTACCAGCAAAAAGGTTACTGAAAAACAGTCTTTTACCAGGAAGATGACGGTAGATGTTTTTGTTGCGAAGAAATCGAAAGGTAAAATTTCATTTCACTTATCAGTTTAATCGGCTTAATGTTTAGTTACAAAGTGTATGCTGTAGCCCATCTTGAGGTATAAGGCAAGTGGTGGATTTACGGCATGATTTGGGGAGCCGCACAATTTTTGATAAGCCAAAATTTCAAAGACGAAAGAAGTAAGACAATGAGTTCCCTTGAAAATGAGTTCAAATTACTTTTTATAAAGAAAATAATATAGGATTACATATTTCTAAATTTAAAATAAAATTATTGGATCAAAATTAATAAAATTTATTCTAGCATTAAGCTCGGCGCAATAAGCAGGGCCCAGGGTGACATAAAGCCTAAATCCGTCACTGTATAAGGCAGTGTGTCAAGTCTAATCAGGCAAAATAGAAACCTTCCCGTGCTGTGTTAAAACACACCGAAACAGATACCTCAAATGGATCAACCAAACTTGAGTCTTCAAGCAAGGAATAGTCTCGTTTTTTAGAGATTAATGATGAACCAATCTACTAAAGCTCTTCTACTGTAACTCTACTACTAACTCTAGTACAGTACGATGAAGATCTTGAACCATTTTTAGCAGTCCGGTCGATTAATTACTGTTGAAATACTACTTGAATTAATTTATGTTGAATTACTACGTTATATTATGAGAGAAGATTTGGTGCTGTGTATTTACATATTTATTTAAATTTTCTTACATACTAACAGTTAAACCCCAACATATGTAACGTATGGATGGTAGCTTAAATAGCGTTTTGCAACAGTTACAAATCGTTGCAAACCATCATAGAATATATGCGTTTCCAGAGCATAGGCTAGTAAGCCATTAAGCTTAACCTCAATTTCAAGAATTTCGTTTTCTTATGCTTTCGACCCTAGGTCCCTCCGGTCTGATAAAGACCATGAAATCATTTATGACTTAATAAACGAAATATTAAAGAAAATAAGATCCTTTAAATAAAATAAGTTACATTTGGAACCTCTGGGTCTGCGGAGGGACTTCGGTTCCCTCTGCATTTTGTACCGTATGTTCCATGGAGAGTGCTCTGAGGAATTGTTCGAGATGATACCGGCATCTCGTTTTTACCATCGCACCGCCTGCCACCGGAGTAGAGTTAATCTATACTACCTGGAGCCGCTGCGGTCCTCCACAGTGCGTTTCCAGAGATCTTTTTTGCCACGCACCATCCGGCTATGGAATGAGCTCCCCTCCATGGTGCTTCCCGAGCGCTATGACAACTCCTTCTTCAAACGAGGCTTGTGGAGAACATTAAGCGGTAGGCAGCGGCTTGGCTCTGCCCCTGGCATTGCTGAAGTCCATGGGCGACGGTAACCACTCTCCATCAGGTGGGCCGTATGATCGTCTGCCTGCAAGGGCAATAAAAAAAAATTTATGGTTCTAATTCTATGTTAACATGTTTATTTTTAGGAGCCTCAAAAACATTGCAAACGTCTGGCATAATAGTTGGTGTGTTGTTTTGTGTATTTGCGTTGGTCGGATCCGTGGTGGCTTGGCGACGTTATGGCGGCATGATGATCGTTAGAAGGTTGAGAGGTCAAATCGCAAATGACCCTGAAGTGCGCTATCTAAGTGCCCATATGGACGATTGAACTGTTCTTTTAAAATAAACTATTTTAGCTAGCATCTGTGTTTCACTGTAATTTTCATATCGCACATACGATGCTATAGCATCGCTATATGTAAATTATGTAATTTTTCAGAAGCATTGTCCGCGCGGGTAGGTACCACCACCCTGCTTATTCCTGCCGTGAAGCAGTAATGCGTTTCGGCTTGATGGGTGGGGCAGCCGTTGTAACTATACTTGAGACCTTAGAACTTATATCTCAAGGTGGGTGGCGCATTTACGTTATAGATGTCTATGGGCTCCAGTAACCACTTAACACCAGGTGGGCTGTGAGCTCGTCCACCCATCTAAGCAAAAAAAAAAAACTGCCCATTAAAAATGGATTTTCTCAAACTCACTTCAGTTTTAACAAGAATCTCATAAGTGAAATTATAGCTCTCTATTTGCGATATTATTTTTAAGATTGGAGCACGAGTTCACGACCCACATGGTGTTAAGTGTTAATACAGCCCTGCCTATTTCTAAGCAGCCATGCCAGAGCGCACGTCTAAAGGTGAATAGCAGAACCCAAATTAAGATATCGATAGACTCCTGTGCCATTGTTTGTGTGTTTAAAAAATATCAGTTTTCATGATTCTATAGATAGATAAGAAAACACACGTACTTATAAGTGGCAGTTTCATTTTGTATATACGTGCACAGCGAGTTTGCTAGATATATTATTATCTATATATTTGTAGTCGTCGTGGCCTAACGGATAAGAGTAGTCGTCGTGGCCTAACGGATAAGACGTCCGGTGCATTCGTGTTGAGCGATGCACCGGTGTTCGAATCCCGCCGGCGGGTACCAATTTTTCAAATGAAATACGTACTCAACAAATGTTCACGATTGACTTCCACGGTGAAGGAATAACATCGTGTAATAAAAATGAAACCCGCAAAATTATAATTTGCGTAATTACTGGTGGTAGGACCTCTTGTGAGTCCGCGCGGGTGGGTACCACCACCCTGCCTATTTCTGCCGTGAAGCAGTAATGCGTTTCGGTTTGAAGGGTGGGGCAGCCGTCGTTACTATACTTGAGACCTTAGAACTTGTATCTCAAGGTGGGTGGCGCATTTACGTTGTGGATGTCTATGGGCTCCAGTAACCACTTAACATCAGGTGGGCTGTGAGCTCGTCCACCCATCTAAGCAATAAAAAAAAAAAAAAAAAAAAAATTTATACGTGAAGCAAAAACTTTGTATCCCTTTTTACGAAAATTGCGCGGACGGAGGAGTATGAAATTTTCCACACTTATAGAGAATATAGAGAAGAAGTGCACAATGCTAATATTTTTTTTAAAATAATGCATAAAAGATACATTAAATCGATAAAGAAAACATTACACACACTACATACCATGTATTTGACGCACACATGCATGCATACTATTTATTGTCAAACTTTTGTTCTTGACGTCTGTTGTCAAATTGAGATTAAATATTGTTTGTCTTTGTTAATATTTTATTTGTGACTATAGAAGTATAAAATACAATCATAATAGTGTACAAACTTACAATTCCAATTAATTATAGTCTAATTTCGACTACTGCGGGACCTCTAGTTATTATAATAGTACCAGAATAGCCAATTGTACAAGAGCGTATTTTCGATGAGAAACAAAAGAATAAAAATATTTTTTTTTTTGCTCTTGGAGAGTGGTTACCGTCGCCCATGGACTTCAGCAATGCCAGGGGCATAGCCAAGCCGCTGCTTATGTAAATAGAACAACCCGCACATGATCTAAGTTCCCATACTATGAACCATGGAAAATGGGAACCAAAGACTGATACATACACCTACATATACCTTCGATAATTATAAAGTGAGGTCAATTGTCCCTTCGTAATAAGGTGACACACTCTACAAAACTTATATAATGACCTATGCAAGTGTAGTGTTCGCTCACGCGGTCCGCACTAGCTTAAAACCCCTTCAAGTCATTCACTCCCGTTTTTGCAGGATAGCCGTCGGAGCACCATGGTTCCTAAGGAATGTGGATCTCCATAATGACCTGGAGCTTGACTCAGTCAGTAAGTTTTTACAGTCGGCATCATTGCGCCATTTCGAGAAGGCGGCACGACACGAAAACCCTCCTGTCGTGGCCGCCGGAAATTACATACCCGATCCTATGGACCGAATGGTAAACAGTCGACGTCGCCCTAAGCACGTCATTACGGATCCTCCCGATCCATTGACACGTTGACTGCCGTGTAGGTCACCGGTGCTCTACGCTACATGGCAGTCAAAGGGTCAACGGTGCTTTTAGGTTAGGTTAGGTTGCTTTTATGTACCTCAAGCACCGGTCACCATCCTCGCTGAACCCGTCGCTTGCACTTCACGCAAGACTTCCGGTTTGAGCCCCGTGAGCTCACCCATACGTTAAGGCGAAGCTGAAATAGCCTCTCAAGGCTATCAGCATAGGTAGGAATAAAATAGATAATTATGTATGTACGTATAGATATTGAACACCCAGACAAAGATCCATTAAGCCTGTTCAACACTATAACGTTTGCCCGGAATTGAATCAATCGATCCTCGCACAACGAGGAGGAACTCACTCCTGTGCCATCGAATCGGTCAAAGTAAGTACATTAGTGAAATTAATGCCAAGTCATTCTTTGCCAGTCATCCAGGAAGCGTGTGTGTACAGAGTATCATGATAAACTCATTACTATTGGTACTCGAAGAGTGTATGAAAAAAAAAACATAAGAGCAATGCATATCAATTACACAATGGACACATGCGACATATAATCCATTTGTTAAGCGACTTTAAAATTATAACGACTAAGGAATTTCTCGAGTCGATGACAATGTTTCATTCTACTTAAATTAAACAAGTTTAGCGATTAGTTACATAGACCAACCATAGACTTTGGTTAGCGGGAAATTTGACAATTACATTTTATAGGCAATTTCTGGACTATGCCTCTGCCTATGATTAATAATGTTCACGTATCTTACTGGTAAGTCGTCTTCTACGGTTAATAAAAAAACGGAAAGGAAAAAAACGAACAACTGAATCCAAATAGTTCTTTCATTTACATTTTTATAGATTTATCAAAAGGAAAACGGTTCAGAACATTTTTTGACATTCTAATTTCCTTGCTAATGGCCTACGTGAACAGACTGGGTCAAGGCTGTACGTTTTTCGAGTTTCCGAGAGTCATTTCCGTTTCATCGAATTTCAAATCGCAATGTTCCTAAATTAATTCTCACTTCATAAACAACAGATAAAACTGAGGAAAAATTACATCAGAGAAACTTCAGCAAATATAGAGCATCGGTAACTTTTGGCGCGAAACACGCCACAGATTATATGCAATGTCGTAAATTTCCAATTATTTTCTCGACTGGCATCCCAGCGGCAAGGAAGTACGCATCGATACAAACGTGATGACCTCGTTTTTATACATTACCCCGTTGCCACAATACCGGCATGGTGGCGCAGCCTTCGTGATAGCATTATCAGGAGGCCGCTATCGACCGGTCGACGGCCATCTTGCGACGCGCATGCTCAAAATAAATGCGACAAAACTGAAAACTGACGTTTCCCTCAGAGCGGCAGTGCTATCGTGAAAAACGAACGGATCCGTAACTAGTACAGTAAATATTAGCAGGATTTTTTATTATTTAAAAACCTAAAAAAAATTATGCACGCGTTTAAAGGATTTTGAAAACTTAATTGGTTACAAAACATCATTTCCGTCGATTCGGGTGAGTTCATACTTTTTTAAACTTCACATAAGTATTAATACTCGTTAATACTTAAAGACAATTGGATTGTGTCTATTTTTATATTCAACGAGGATATTTATAGGTATAACACTCTGTAGACTTTATGTAATCTAATATACATAGAATAATACATATAAGTGTATGTGCAATGCTGTACGCATGGATATTGAATAGATAAAAGCAATTAATTTCCCGTTAACAGCGATAACTTCTGCAATCGTGTAAAACGAAAGGCTAAAGGGATCATTGTGCGTAACCATGCAGTATTATAAATTGTGTATTTACGTCATATTTCCGTACCCGCGTCAATATTTAATGAAGCCGTTATACTGAAAGGTTAATTTATTTCTCTTCGCTAATTAATATTTCTAGGCTTTCATGTAAGCGTTTGTAGCGTCAATACGAGACTGTTTGATGTGTTTTTTTTCAGTTATAATATATTTACATTTTTCAGGAATATAACATTATTATTTTGATTAAATTGTCTTTAGTTTTCGTTAGTCGTAAACACAATTAAAACTACAACACTTGCGTGTTCAATTTCGGTTTTTATCAAGCATATTAAATGAATTCTGAATTTTTCGAATGCTTACACAGTTTTCCTTTTTTCTATGGATTATCGGAAATATCCTAGAAAATATAATAAATCACTAGATTAAGCCGTGGCAGTAGTTTTAATTGTCGAATTGAATTGATTGTAGAATTGAATGTATTTTTTAAGTCTTTCAGTTCAAGCATCTTTTTTTTTCCTATCTAAGCTGATAGCCTTGAGAGCCTATTTCAGCGTAACCTTAAATAGTAGGTGAGCTCAAGGGGCTCAAACCTGACGGCGTTGCTAACACGAACCCTAGCTAGAGCCGTGCTTCACCGGATCTGAAACGCAACCCACTGAGAAGATCCGCCGAGAAACTCAGTGGGTTATGTCTGTGGGTTAATTTAGGTACTCGTCGAGCCCTTCGTCGCAAGCGACGGGTTCGACGAGAACGATGACCGGTTCAAGCATCGCCAACCCTCTGGTAAACAGGCAGCGGCTTGGCTGTGTCTCTAGAATCGCCGATGCTCATGATTGACGGTGATCATTTACCAGAACGTATACTATAAGACCGCCTATAATGGCAATAAAAAGGCAATTTCATGTCCTACACGAAATGCGCTACAATGCCTAATTTGAAAGTCAAATTATCACCGAGGAAATAGGGTAGAGATACATTTGAAATACAGAAGATAAATGAAGAGAGAATCTATATATTAATACGTGAAGCAAAAACTTTGTATCCCTTTTTACGAAAATTGCGCGGACGGAGGAGTATGAAATTTTCCACACTTATAGAGAATATAGAGAAGAAGTGCACAATGCAATTTTTTTTTTAAATAATGCATAAAAGATACATTAAATCAATAAAGAAAACATTGCACACACTACATACCATGTATTTGACGCACACACGCATGCATACTATTCATTGTCAAACTTTTGTTCTTGACGTCTGTTGTCAAATTGAGAATAGATTAAATATTGTTTGTCTTTGTTAATATTTTTTATAGTGTAGTCTTGGCAAAATTTGTGATTATAGAAGTATAAAATACAATCATAATAGTGTACAAACTTACAATTACAATTAATTATAGTCGAATTTCGACTACTGCGGGACCTCTAGTCATTTTAAAAGCGTATTATGGAACAGAAAATATAAACATATTCCAGTTTACTGATTCTTTTAGTTATTGCACAGGAGGCAACCAAATTATTGGAGGTTTATTTTTTTATTAGCCTCGTTGACGATCTTACCACCTAATGGTAGGTGGTTACTGTCGCTCACGGACATCAACAATGCCAGGGGCAGAGGTAAGTTGAAGTCTACCTTAAGTATTCTCCGTAAACCAAAGCTGGATGATGCGTGACAGAGACGATCTCGGATAACGCACTATAGATGAATGTAGTGGTTCTAGGTATTTTAAATGAACGTGCTCAGATGGTGGGCGGTGCGATGGTTTTTTTTTTTTTTTTATTATTGAAGGATTACTGGTGGCCCGGAGGCCTTTCCAGTTTCACCAGGACAGGTGGGCGAGCAAAGGCTCAGCCAGGAGGGGTGGGATTTGCTAACAGCTGCCCGAGCGCCTCCGAAGGAGACCTAACAACTCAAGAGTAGCTGCTTCGCGAATGAATCTACTACCGGATCGGAATCGCGACCCGCTGAGAAGATCCGGCGAGAAACTCAGCGAGCTGATTCATGGGTTAGGTTGCACGGCGAACTCTTTGTCGAGTTCGACGAGTACGGTTACCGAGGTCCCTAAGCCTGCTCCTAGAGCTGAAGGCGTCTAGTGTAAAGGTTATTGGATCTGATGGATCCGTAAGGACGTGTCTAGGGCGTCGACGGTGACTGGCTCCTGCATGATCAGGATTCGGGGAGTAGTCAGCGGCGGCTACGATAAGGCGATTATCATGACGCATAGCCTTATCGAAGTACCGTTCCGACGCTGATTTCATGTATTTCTGTATAGATTCGAGGCCCAGGTCGTCGTGTAGGTCAACGTTCCTCACGAACCACGGAGCTCCGACGGCTAACCTGCAAAAGCGGGATTGTAGAGATTGAAGGGTGTCTATGTGTGTGCGGGCCGCGTGAGCGAACACCACACTCGCGTAAGTCATGACGGGCCTTATGCAAGTTTTGTAGAGTGTCACCTTGTTCCGAAGGGACATTTTACTCCGCTTACAGATCATGGGGTAGAGTCTACCGAGAATAAACGCGGCACGGTCACGGATTGATTTTATATGCGGGCGGAATGTCATCGATGCATCCAGGGTAACGCCCAGGTACTTGACCTTCCTGGCCCAGGGTATGGATTGACTAAAAAGAGTAATCGGGGGTGGGTGCGATGGTAAAAACGAGATTGTGGGATCATCTCAAACAATTTACAGAGCACTCCCCGTGGAACATATGGTACAAAATACAGAGAGAACTGGAGTCCCTCTGTAGACCCAGAGGTTCCAACGATGTTGAGTTTCTTGTACACTTAGTTTATCCCATCTATACGCCCGTACCGATAGATACGATCAACCTACTTCCGCCCGGAGTTCAAGGTTTACGATAGAAAATGTTTGTGGGTTGTGTCTTGTTTTTTTCTCTCAAAAGAACTACAAGTGTTAATATTTAAAATTCATTAAACAATAAAGTCTTAAGAATGCTTAGATAAATGTAAATTAATATCTGATATACGTCGAAACCACGGACACCCACATTCTACAATCGGCTTACGTTTGTTTGTTTAACCCACCTATTCACTGGTAGCGTAAGAGGCTATTTCAGCTACGACCGGACGGGTAGGTGAGCCCGGGCTTAGCTTGAGAGAATGCCCTAGCGAGAGCGGAATCACAACCCACTGAAAAGATCCGGCGAGAAACTCAATATGCTGTGTCTATGGATTACTTTTATTATTCAACCAATAAACGTTTTAAAGGTAAAGCCAGTTTTTAATTGGACTACATAAACCAAATATACATAATACGCTTAGAAACAATTTAGTTCAAACTGCTTTTACGGCTTTTTTATTGACATTATATTGTTTACGAGTTTTCGATTACTGCACAGTTTTCGTGGTCGCGGACGAATGTACAACAATCAGATGTGGTCCGATGTCAACTGACAGGCTCGCCCCGTGTTCCCTTGAGATGACGTCACCTGCACTCTGACCCTGGATTGTGTGCAATGCAAAATACCGTGATAAAACATTACTGTACGCGGACTATCATCATTAATGTAATGACGTGTCGGTAATGAACGGCTCTATGAATTGTGTGGTTCACTCTTTTATCTTTTACTAGAGGTCCCGCAGTAGTCGAAATTCGACTATAATTAATTGGAATTGTAAGTTTGTACACTATTTTGATTGTATTTTATACTTCTATATTCACGAATCTCGCCAAGACTACACTATAAGAAATATTAACAAAGACAAACCATATTCTATTCTCAATTTGACAACAGACGTCAAGAACAAAAGTTTGACAATAAATAGTATGCATGCGTGTGTGCGTCAAATATATGGTATGTAGTGTGTGTAATGTTTTCTTTATTGATTTAATGTATCTTTTATGCATTATTTAAAAAAAAAATTGCATTGTGCACTTCTTCTCTATATTCTCTATAAGTGTGGATAATTTCATACTCCTCCGTTCGCGCAATTTTCTTAAAAAGGGATACAAAGTTTTTGCTTCACGTATTAATATCTTTTATAATTTGATGATCGATTGTAGGGCGGAACTGTCATGAAGAATTTTGGCATAGGGTGGGGCAGCGGTTGTACCAAGGTGGCAGACCGCAGACTGCATGGGGCCCGCGACGCATTTTTTAATCAGAAAATAATTTGGATGTAATAGTTTGGTTATTAAGATTCTTTGTCAAAACATATAATCAATATTTGATATAATTTATTTTTAATCTTGTAACATTCCATTCCCGTGACATCGTTTAAAAGTGAAGCTATCTTTGACTATTATTGGGGGAATTCCCGAAAAGTATTTGGTTTTTGAAAAAACAATTTTTTGATGTCCTCCAGCTTTCGTAGTAAATTTAATTATGTAGTTTGGGCAACCTCTACTTGTTATAAAACTCTTTGGTTTTTGTAACACCGAAACATAATTGTGACGTCACGATGATTCATTTTTTTTCTTTTCTTTTTGGAACAATGATCACGCTTACAGCACTATGGGGCCTTCGCATCACTAGTTTATAATTTGTATCATTTTGGAGAAATGTTTTGCCATATTCATGAACCGCGTTAGATTATTGGATCGGTTCACGGCCATTCCAATATGGCCAGCTTATGATTGTAGATATACGACAAAGGGAAGATCTTCCACCGAGCGGATGATATTTGCTCGGTAGACCGACGCGGCGACGCGACGGTCCGAATGTTATTGTTCGGAAATTGTATATATGCAAGCTTATCTTGAAAATGTCGTAAGCGAGATTCAGGCATCTGTCAAATATCTTGTGTTCTGTGATGGCTACCGCCACGTGATTACCGGAAAACATGGACAACAGAACATAAACACCGTTGCTTACATTAAGACCTAAATTCGAAGTTTTATTTATTTCCATCAGACGAACCTATGGCCCTTAAAGTGACCTTCACTTATGGATTCAGCAAAGCCAGGGGTAAAGACGAGTCACTACCTAGCACTGAGAGCTTTCCCCAAATTTCGTCTGAAGAAGGTTGGGTCATAGCAATAATTTCAATTGGTCACATAACAGCTGTCGCAGAATTATAAATTGAGCTTTTAACCATTCACCTTCGTTGAGCAATTTGGAATGTAATTGTGTTTAAATCTTGTCTGTTTCAACGACTCATAACTTGTTTGTTTGTTTTAATAGAACTAGAGGTCCCGCAGTATACGAAATTCGACTATAATCAATTGGAATTGTAAGTTTGTATACTATTATGATTGTATTTTATACTTCTATAATCACAAATTTCGCCAAGACTACACTATAAAAAATATTAACAAAGACAAACAATATTTAATCTATTCTCAATATGACAACAGACGTCAAGAACAAAAGTTTGACAATAAATAGTATGCATGCCTGTGCGTCAAATACATGGTATGTTTTTTTTTAATTGCCGTATAGGCAGACGAGCATACGGCCCACCTGATGGTGAGTAGTTACCGTCGCTCATGGACGTCAACAATGGCAGGGGCAGAGCCAAGCCGCTGCCTACCGTTTAATACTCTCCACAAGCCTCGTTTGAAGAAGGACATGTCATAACGCTCGGGAAACACCGTGGAGGGGAGCTCATTCCATAGCCGGATGGTACGTGGCAAAAAAGATCTCTGGAAATGCACTGTGGATAACCGCAGTGGCTCCAGGTAGTATGGATGAACTCTACTCCGGTGGCGGGCGGTGCGATGGTAAAAACGAGATGTCGGTATCATCTCGAACAATTCCTCAGAACACTCCCCATGGAACATACGGTACAGAATACAGAGGGAACCGAAGTCCCTCCGCAGACCCAGACGTTCCAAACGATCTGTGAGAATGGGATTATCGACAATCCGAACGGCCCTCCTCTGTATTGAGTCAAATGGAAGAAGCTGGTATTTGGGAGCCCCGGCCCAGAGATGGGAGCAGTACTCCAAGCGAGGCCGGACTTGTGCTTTATAAAGCAAAAGCCTTTGTCCAGGCGTTCCCTTGTCTCGCCCTAGCTCTCCAAGGCTTCAGCCCACTTGTGAGTAAGATATACAAGAAGATCGCCAGCTGAGCGACCGTGACGGAAACCGTACTGTCGGTCACTGATCAGCTGGCGATCTTCAAGATACTTCAGGAGTTGTATATTTATTATTCGCTCCATCACCTTGGAAAGCAAGGAAGTTATCGTAATGGGCCTATAGCTCGATGGGTCCGACCGGTCACCCTTCTTGGGAATAGGGTGGACATGACAGTCTTCCATGAAGACGGAACCCTGTTCCTGTAGTGTGTGTAATGTTTTCTTTATTGATTTAATGTATCTTTTATGCATTAATTAAAAAAAAAATTAGCTTTGTGCACTTCTTCTCTATATTCTCTATAAGTGTGGAAAATTTCATACTCCTCCGCCCGCAGTTACGTCGTATAGTTATTTTTTTTTATTTAGACATAACGAGACACGTTGCATAATAATATCTCCGGCCCGGCATGCGCGGCATCAAGTGTTGCTTGTAGCTGCTTTATTTATATTCCAATAGATTTGTAAGTCTATGGAAAAGAGAACCAATAAACACCAAATAAGCTATCGTATTTGATGTGTTAATGGTAGCTATGAACTATATCTACGCAGTTTCAAGTAAATCCTTTCAGTCGATGAGTAACAAAGATATAAACCTTCACATTTCCAATCTGAGTAAGGCTAATTATCTGCTCGCCCCTACAGAATCTAATTACTGACCCAAATGTCCACTTCAATTCGATTTAACGGCAATTGGACCTTAACTGCACGTAATTAGGGGCTATTCTGCCTAAAATAACGAAAGCATTCGTTATAAAAATTGCTAGTTATAACGCTATCTTGTATTTAGTGTTTAAGTATTCCGGTGATAACGTGTTGATTTTTGGGAGAAATAAATAAACTAACGGAAAATTATTTGATGCTTGATATGAAGAAAGGGCTTTTTAAGTCCAAGATTTATTGGCCATGGTTACCTTCACTCCAGGGTCAACTTTAGCTGACCTTAAAACAAAAAAAACAAACCTTAAATACCAAAAAACACCAAAATTATCAGACTAATAAAATTAGGTTGCTGTTTCTACTAATAATTAAAATGGCAAAATATATTGATATGCGCTACAATATCCCAATGTGCTGTGGATGTCGGAAACACAATAACAAGAATATGTTCAACCAGACCTCGAACACCGATACTTATACATACATATGAGTCATATATATATCTTTTATTGCTTAGATGGGTGGACGAGCTCACAGCCCACCTGGTGTTAAGTGGTTACTGGAGCCCATAGACATCTACAACGTAAATGCGCCATCTTGAGATATAAGTTCTAAGGTCTCAAGTGTAGTTACAACGGCTGCCCTACCCTTCAAACCGAAACGCATTACTGCTTCACGGCAGAAATAGGTAGGGCGGTGGTACCTACCCGCGCGGACTCACAAGATATCCTACCACCAGTATTAAAATTCCTAATCGTATAATATTCATAATCATAACATAGATACAGATATTAAATGGGAATCGAAACATTTCGGGAAAAGAAACAATTTAGATACCAATAATAAGCCGGGTGTTCTCCTCCCGCATCGCGTCCTCAAGGCTGAGGGTCGTGACCTTTGCGGAGTACATTTGTTCGGGCTATGCTCCTTCATTCTTTCCTGTCCTCTGCGAGTCCAATATAGCCTTATTTTGATCAGACCAGCGCATGGGACTACGCCCCCATTGGTAATTCCTATGTTGCTTAGAAAAAAAGATTAACCCGAAAATTCATCCGAATGATTCCCATAATATAAATATATTTTTTATTTTTTTATTTATTGGGTACCCATGCTACACATCAGCACAGAACATTACAGGTATCATATACATTGATCTCACACTAAATGCTAACACAATTACAGGTACCGACTGCATGTATTGAAAAAAGCGGTTAGTTGTATAAAAAAATTTTTTTTATAACAATTACATGAAGACCTTACGTTATTACACATTTACTACTAAATACGCTATTACTTAATTGAAAAATCTCATTAAGCAAGATTGTAGACTTCTCGTCTAAAACTGTCAACAGTGCCAGCAAAAACTTCCAGAGAATACTTGTTGTGCAAATTATTTAATTCCCCAACTATTCTGTGAGAGGCGCGTTCTTACCAACTATCGTTCTTATCAAATACAAAAACATGGAACAAAACAAACGGGGACTTTGTGAAAACTGCCAAATCATAATAAGTCGATAAGTGTTTCCGTAACTTTCATATTACAAACGCATTACGGTCTAAATTGCCACTAATTGGGTAATCGATGTGGGCTTTAGCCGATGATAAATCAAGCATCGTAGTGAAGCACGTCATTACAATATAATTGATTGTTCCATAGTTACGGGAGATTAGTTATAGTCCGGTATTTAGATGTCGTTCTTTCATCAAAGACAATATAATTCTGTGCCATTATAATAAATTAGATTTGGGTCTCTAGTAGATGTAGTATTATATTATCTATCTACAATTACGTATTTATTTATTGTTTATTTTAGTTAGCTAAACTAGGCTAATTTGAAGATTTTCCGATAAAATCCTCGATATCAGTCTTTTCTTTTCGGAGTGTATAGGGATATAATAACATAAACTTTTATGTTTATACAGAATTTCCCACAACCGGTATTCAAACTACAACTTGGCTGCGTACTCTACTGACTGTAGATCCCATTAATATTTTTAAAATGATTCTAAAGAAGTTGTAGTTTATAAATTGATACAAAAATTAATTTATTAACTCTTTCAACTCTTCGATGATAGCTCAGGATTTATATAACAAAAGTACGGCTAGTCCATTCATTCAGTTAAACCGCCAGAACAATATAGACAATAACATATTCATTCAATTCATTTCGAACAATGAATACTAGGCTGCCCTAAAAGTATCGGGAATGGAATATTTCCACTGTTCCTGTCATATTAAAATCTTCCTAAAATGTCATATTAAAAAAAGATTCTCGGTCTTGTCACGAGGTTTTGTCAAACTTGTTTAGTCGTTGAGAAAATGGAATTGACTCGAGAAAATTCAAGAGCGATGATTTATTATGACTTTCGAAGTGGTTTAACACAAAAACAGTGTGTTGACCGGATGATTTCTGCATTTGGTGATGGAGCCCCATCCAAAACCACAATTTATCGCTGGTTTGCTGAGTTTCAACGTGGACGTGTCAAGCTCAGTGATGATCCCCGTCAAGGTCGTCCAAAAACTGCAGTCACCCAAGAAGACGTTGATGCTGTGCGTAAGCTGATTGAGGAAGATCGACATGTGACATACCGCGAAATTCAGGCAACTTTAGATATTGGCATGAGTCAAATACAAATAATCTTGCATGAACAATTAGGTGTAAAAAAGTTGTTTTCCCGATGGATACCGCATTCGCTCTGTGAAGAGCAAAAAGCAGCTCGCGTTACTTGGTGCGTCAGAACTCTCGAAAGATTCCACGCAGGATCCTCAAATGCTGTATACAACATTGTATCAGGTGACGAATCCTGGATATACGCGTACGAACTCGAAACAAAAAACCAGTCACGAGTTTGGGTGTTCGAAAATGAGTTAAAGCCAACAAAAATTGTTCGTTCACGGAGTGTTGCAAAAAAATGGTGGCCACGTTTGTCTCCAAAACCGGCCATGTTACGACTATTCCTCTTGAGGGACAAAGAACGGTTAATGCAGAATGGTATACTAGCATTTGTTTGCCACAGGTCGTTTCTGAACTCCGTAAAGAGAACTGCAACCGCCGCATCATCCTCCATCACGACAATGCGAGTTCTCACATCGCGCACAGAACAAAAGAGTTTTTAGAGCAAGAAAACATAGAATTATTAGACCATCCGCCGTACAGCCCTCACCTAAACCCTAATGATTTCTATACTTTCCCTAAAATAAAGAATAAATTGCGTGGACAGAGATTTTCATCACCTGAAGAAGCTGTGGACGCCTACAAAACGGCCATTTTGGAGACCCCAACTTCCGAATGGAATGGTTGCTTCAATGATTGGTTCCATCGTATGGAAAATGTGTCAAGTTTCGCGGAGAATACTTCGAAAAGCAATAAATACATTTTTAAATAGTAATGTTGTGTCACTTCGTTAATTCCCGAAATTTTCAGTGCCGCCCTCGTATGACAAAATGTGCAACCTTATAACTGCAGCAAATGTCAACTTAATTGCGGCGAATGTTATTTTTTACCTTTATTGCAAAGAAAATAATTTGTCTAAAAAAAAAATACGCCGACTACGCGAACCAGCGCAGTTTGTATGTGTATGGCTCAATTAGCTGACATCACGTGCTCCTTTTGTATTCGGAGAACCCGTTCCATTAGATCGTCCGCACTATTGCGTTTGCTGCTTTTTCGAATAACTTTGGAATTCCGAAAACATTTTTTTTTCCTACCTAAGCTGATGGTCTTGGGAGACCATATCAGCATCACCGCGCGAGTAGGTGAGCTCACGGGGCTCAAACTTGACGTTGTTGCTAACACGAATCCTAGCAAGAGCCGTACTTCGCAGAATCTACCGCCGGATCGGAACGCGACCCACTGAGAATATCCGGCGAGAAACTCGGTGGGCTGTGTCTTTGGGGTAATTTACACACCGAGCCCTTCGTCGCAGCCGAGGGGCTCGATGAGAACGATGACCGGTGCTTGGGGTACCTAAAAGCACCGTTAGTGGATCGGGAGGATCCGAAATGACGTGTTTTGGGCGACGTCGACTGTTTACCATTCGGTCCGCAGAATCGGGAATGTAGTTACCAGCGGCCACGATGAGAGGGCTCTCGTGTCGTGCCGCTTTATCGAAATAGACAACAATTCCGAAAACAATTCGAAGTTGTTGGGCTCTTTAGTTATTAATAGTTTTTAAATCATTGTTACGCTAATTATATAATTTTCAAAAAATTTTACTGTTTCGTGCATTAAACTTACTTTACGAGCGATTTATCAAAGCGAACAAAGATTTATTGTTAGATAAAAGTGATTCAAGTTATCAGTTACGTAATCTCAACTTAGAAGATATGGATTGTTTATCACTTACCAAAGGGCGCTTAATAATAGTGATATTACAGGGATTGTACCTGTTTGGCGGAGAAAAACCTTACTTAGTGCGCGCATTCAATTTCTGCGACCACTATTAATGCATTTATTTCCTTTTCATACTGACTAGTGTTATAGAGGTCTTGTGGAACCACACGAGTAGGTACCACCGCCTGGCCTATCTCTACCATGAAGCAGTAATGCGCTTCGATTTTTTTAAGGGTAAGGCAGTCCTTATCTGTAAAAACGGATACTTTGAAATCAAGTCTCAGGTGGATGGCGGCATTTACGTTGTAGATGTCTATGGCCCCAGTAACCACTTAACACCAGGTGGGCTGTGAGCTCGTCCACCCATCTCAGGAATAAAAAAAAAATACAAATAAATACACCGGCGAATAGAAATTAAAATGAAAAAGTTGACATTCATAAAATGTATTGATTGTAGATACAACTTGAGCACGCAATGCAGTCACGAACATTTCTTTTTTTTTTCACTGAAACACGCAACTGCTTCCTTCGACATGACTTTTATTATTTATGGGTACTAATTTAATTTATGTGGCCAATATTATCAAAAAAAAAAAACTCTCACTTTTTAAAACATAATTTTATATGATTTAAGTAAGCACCTTGGCTGGACATTGCTGGGGCACATAAGCGATGCTCATGACTCATCATCAAACAAAAAAGAAATATGCTAATTTTGGTTTTCGTTATCGTATTTTAATGTTAGAAAAACAAACGCTTTTTACTTTAACTTTAATTTCTCATTTGATTGTAGATGTAGATTAACTCCATTCTAAATTTGATGTAGATTAATTTTATTGTTATTCGTGAAAATCCGTATCATTGTAATCAACTGGAGAAACTTGACTGAGCTGTTGCGAAGTGTCTTTTGTTTTCTTCCCTATCTTATCGCTGGTAGCCTACGGGGCTATTCCAACTACTCACAGACCAGAGAAGTATTGGACCACACCGCTTTGTTCAAACTACTTTCGAATTGTCAATAATACTGATTCACGGATCGCTTGGACACCCGTTCTCTCTCTGTTTTTTATTGTATGTCTTATGAGAGGCTTTCTGAGGAATTGTTTGAGATCCTAACCTTTCCATTTAACTATTGCACCGTTCGCCAGCGAATATTTATATCTTTAATATTTACCACGTTCCAACCATTCAGATGATGGTGCTTTCCGCGAGTGTCATGTGCATCTTCAAACGGGATTCGAAAAGTTTTAGGCGGTAAACCAGTGGTCTGCTGTAATACTAAGCACTAACACTAGGTAAGCCATGAACCTCTCCACATTAATTAAAATTATACCCTACGTATGTATTCTGAAGACCCTTTTTTGATTACTACCATGTAGTTTTGTTTAGATAACAGGTTAAGGACCGGAGCGGTCCCTGTGGTTGGATACTATTACTTTGCCAAAACAAAATTAGCGGTCCCTCGGGACCACCGCAATTCGCCTGCCTAGTATACCCCTGACCACAAGTTTTCTATTGAATATGTAAGAAACTCGGACCACCATGGATAATCTAGGCTAGTAGGTATAACATATTGAAGGGGGACTAATCGGCAATTTAATTGCATAATCAAAAAACTAAAATTAGGAATAGCTTATTTCAGTAATTCTTTATCCATATGCATTTAATTACTTTTGGCAAAGATCGCTAAAAATTCTCAGTCCTTAACCTGTTAAACATTATTTGCTGCAGAGCCTATTAAATAATATACGCAATAACAATAACACTGTAAATAGAGTTTTTCGATTTTTAAACATAAACAAATTTTCTTTTACCGTTTTAATTTCGCGTTTTTTTTTTAAATATTGTCATTAAATTATTGATCTACGTCAGTACCGGTAACGACTAGATAATAAATAGATGCACAGTAATATTCGTGATCTACGAATTAAAAAAAAACAAACTAGTAGGTAAAGTTGTTTGTGGTTTACCTGGACCTTAAAGAACCCTTTTGTGAGATCAAGAGATTTTCTTATGGTACACGAAAGAAGGACGTCTTGTGTTGTTTCGTTAAGAGTTTCGCCCTCCGGTATCCGACGAAGTAGGGCAAACTCGTTTAGTGAGAGCGAAGTATCAGAAAGTAAATTGATGGTGGAAGATTCTTTAATAAGAACGCTAGAAACTTTTGTCCGTTGGAAATTAGTACGTTAGTTTGTATATGCATGTGTGCGATGTTATAGTTTTAAAATTTTCTCGTGGCAAAGGACATCGGGCACCTTTGTATGGGACACTTACCTACAGCGAACAAAAATGAAATTAGGTCTGGTGGATAGGCAATTGAATCTAGTTTACAATGGTATAGGTCCCATATCTGTGAGCCGTGGGAATAAGGAGAAACTGGACATTAAAAAAATATATTTTTTTTTACTTTTTTGTGCAATAATTCAAGAGGAAAAAAGGAATAAAAAAAACATGTTTTTCTCTTTACTTTTATTCTGCCGCATCCAAATCTACAAGAGTTTCGTCTAAAAACGCCGCAGGTGCGTGAAATTCTTCTTGATATATAGCCCAAGATAAAAAGTATACCACACTGGCGATGTGCGCGCAACTCCCTACAGTGCGGCGGCCGTGTATACAGGAACAGTAATACCCTTCGAGGCTTTGTCTTCCTTGCAATGCCGGATTTATTAGTAGGTATATATGTATAATAGCGTTTTGCTCTTATGTGACGAGACTGTATTCTGCCTCGTATTAATATTTTATTTTCTACCAACTCTCTGCGATGGTATAATTCCATTATATACACTCCGTTTGGCCGCATGTGTTCATGGCAATAAGATTTGGCCAATTTCAAATGGTATATTCCCAAGGTAAATAAAAATAGCTCGTCGTAAGTTAATTGTGGAAAATCTCTTAATTTGGGATTGTTTGCCTCTATCGGCGTGAATGCAACTCTTTGCCTGTTTAAGTTGTTTCGAATCACGTAATCAGCCAATTCATTTTCTCTATTTATATTCTCATTTATTATATTTATAAACTCTCCGCAACATGCACACCCACTTATCGGATATCAGTCAGGTTGACTTTACGAAAATACCACGGAGTGATATTTTAACTTACTGAGCGGTCATATTTAGTAATTAGGACAAATAGTCAACTTAAAATATGAATTTCATTTTACTTTTATTTCCATTTTCCCATTGTTATGAATTAAAATAACCACATAATATTAAATATGATTGGAAGCACTATGATTTAAAAGTGTTTTGGTTTATGTTCGCGACTTTAAAAAAAGCGGGTAAAAAACGCCCAATGATCTTTAAAATGCTTTAGTATATAACTATGTAGGAAACCTTTATTAAAATCCTTCGGTAATAAAAATGAAACCCGCAAAATTATAATTTGCGTAAATACTGGTAGTAGGACATTTTGTGAGTCCGTACGGGTAAGTACCACCGCCCTGCCTATTTCAGCCGTGAAACAGTAATGCGTTTCGGCTTGAAGGGTGAAGCAGCCGTTGTAACTATACTGAGATGTGGGCTATGAGCTCGTCCACATATCTAAGCAATAAAAAAAAGAAAAAAAAATAACGTGATAAAACAACGGACTCCCGGAGCTGTCACTCTTTTTTTAATTACGACACAATCTTGTATCAGCTCATTCGAGACAACACACACAGACTCTGCGCTTACGAAAAGTTCATGATGTAAATCTAAATTGTAGAGCAGAAACCGAAACGGTAACAAAAGTGGCTAATCATGAATTAATTTACGTGAATTTAGTTTTTGGGAAACGGCAATGTAATGCAAAGTCATTCAGTGAGTAATTTCCGCGGGTATGCTGCGTGCATTGCGTGTCATAAAAAATCATTGCTAAAACGTTTTGAATTGATAAACTTCCCATTCGGGTAAACCGATTCGCTACGTAACGCGTTATGGCGCCAGTCTATCTGGCTTCTCTCTCTCTCACGTATACGGTAGCGATACAGCGAACGTTTGTAACTTCTAACTACATATTTATATTTATATCTTTTTAAATTTATAATACGATTTGTTGTCATTATGTATTAAATTACAGAAATTTTAAGTAATAACCTAAGCTTTTCTCAAGTTAAATAAATTCAATACTAAATAGTTTAACTTAGATTTACTTAATGTTATCACTTCTGTCGGATGTCCCGAGACGCATATTTTCTTTTTACAACGTGAGCTATTATTATCGTATTAGGAGTACATAGATCCATCATATGTGTTCGTTTCCAAATCCACCCCCTATGGTACCTTCGAGAATAGAACGTGTTATTGTAACATTCGTAACGAAATAACAAAACGTGTACCTAAACTAAAAGATTCAGCGCTTCGGGTCCCTTTTGTTTTTCGTTCTTCCTTCACAATAATCCCGTCCTTAATAAACAAAGGACTTTATGTTTTCCTTTTCCCGGCTTCAATAATTTATTGAGAGATTTGCTTTGAATTCCTTTTTTTCTGGTCCGTTGCCAAATGGAAGAGTAAATTGGGTCACGATGTCAACTCCCGGTACCTTATTGGTATCATTTGTAGTTTCTTTCGGCTTTCAAACGCCCAGGCTCAGAGATAAGGCTCTGAAAGTATATTTTTTAATTCAAATTCTGTTCGGTCGCATTTTATTGTTGCTATTATACGATTACCTCGTATTAAAAGGTGTTCGCTGAAAGGGAGATACTGGTGGTAGGACCTCTTGAGAGTCCGCGCGGGTAGGTACCACCACCCTGCCTATTTCTGCCGTGAAGCAGTAATGCGTTTCGGTTTGAAGGGTGGGGCAGCCGTTGTAACTATACTTGAGACCTTAGAACTTATATCTCAAGGTGGGTGGCGCATTTACGTTGTGGATGCCTATGGGCTCCAGTAACCACTTAACACCTGGTGGGCTGTGAGCTCGTCCACCCATCTAAGCAATAAAAAAAAAACAATGCCAATGCTCTGACACATAACCGGATATTAAAATATCGTAAATTTTTAAAACCGGCTTAACCGGCTGGAACCATCCACGGATATATGCATATATGCAATATAAAACACGTACGTAAAATTCTATCATCAACATTCTTCGTTTTTCATTGTTAATTTGCGTAATTACTGATGGATCTTGAGCCCGCACGGGTACACACAAACGTCCCACATTCTAAGTAAGTTATATTATTACAAGGTACATAGTTACATTGTATTCACCAAAAAGGAAACTCTCATGTACCTAAACGCGTTTTTGTCGCTAAAAGCTTGCAGTTCGACATCGCCATCAAGGATACTATGTAAATGATTTACGCTCACTATAAAATCCACTCTAACATTTAAATTTTCCACTCAACTTGTAAATGAAGGGGAATGTTAATTAATTATTCTACAAAGTGCATTGAAACTGCGCGGTCAATTCTGTTTAGCATTTTCTAGAGTATTAAACTACGCTATGTCATTTATTTTTTTTATTTTTTTTATTGCTTAGTTGGGTGGACGAGCTCACAGCCCACCTGGTGTTAAGTGGTTACTGGAGCCCACGTTCAACTACTACCTGTTCATAGATTTAAGAAAACTGTCAAGGAACGTTTGCGCAACAAGGCATATTATAAAGTTAAAGATTTTTTACTAGATGGCACTACGTGGGAATGAGGCGTTCGCTTCTGGCCTTTTCATTTTTCATTACTATTATTATTATTTATTTGAATTGTATTTTTTTGACTTGTTTTTTCGTATAATGTAAATATGTTTTCTTATTTAAAAAAAAAAGAAAATATTTGATCAAATCCAAAAAAAACAAAATAAGCCCGCTGAGTTTGTTTCGCCGGTTCTTCTCAGGACTGTGGCTTTTTTTTGGAACCGGTGGTAGAGTTAACATTTTCTTTTACATTTTGACATTCAACAAGTGTGTTTTTGATGACATCCAAGTTGAAATAAATGATTTTGAATTTGAATTTGAATTTGAACATAGACATCCACAACGTAAATGCGCCACCCACCTTGAGATACAAGTTCTAAGGTCTCAAGTATAGTAACGACGGCTGCCCCGCCCTTCAAACCGAAACGCATTACTGCTTCACGGCAGAAATAGGCAGGGTGGTGGCACCCACCCGCGCGGACTCACAAGAGGTCCTACCACGAGTAATTACGCAAATTATAATTTTGCGGGTTTCATTTTTATTACACGATGTTATTCCTTCACCGTGGAAGTCAATCGTGAATATTTGTTGAGTTCGTATTGCATTTGAAAAATTGGTACCCGCCTGCGGGATTCGAACACCGGTGCATCGCTCAACACGAATGCACCGGACGTCTTATCTGTTAGGCCACGACGACTACAATTTGTGTTTAATGATTTAATTTTATACTGATTTAGCTTTCCTTTTAACATGTAAATTTGATAGTCCATGTTGGCAGACAAATATACGGCCCACCTGATGAGAAATAGTTACTGTCGCTCATTGATGCCGACAATTTGAAAGACACGACACACTGTGGATGAACACACTGGTTTTAGAGATTACGGATGAACTCTGCTCTGATGGTGGGTGGTGCGATAGTAAAAATTTTATGTGGGAACACCTCTAACAATTACTCAGAGCTCTCTCCATGGAAAACATGCTGGCAAAAATGTTTATATATTTCCAAGATTTCATTTATATGTAGTCGTATTTCCGCGCGTTCTAAACAGACCTTCGACATGTCCACGGTTCGAACGAAATATGCTTCTAACTCTTTTGTCCGTAGATCTTGTAGGTTGTATGATACTTAGTTCTCTAATGCTAATAGAAATGCTATTTTGGAATGATGATGAGTATTATTTAGTTTTTTAGTGTAAGTTGCTGTACATAATAACATGTGCGTATTGCGTTGCCTTTGTTGTTTTTTTTTTTTTTTGTGTAAACTTCAATTTCTAAACTTCCCTTTTTTTGTCTTTGTTCATTCTCTACTGGGTGGAAACATGTTTGGTAATTGATTAAGCTATTTTTTAAATATTATATGTTTGTTTTGTACTGTTGTTTCTCAAATAAATTAATAAATAAAATACACAGAAAATTTAAGTCCCTTGTAGAACTACTTGTACATTACCGGCACTCCGAACATCCCTCTTTTGTAAAGAAGCAAATGGAAATAGTGGGTGGTGATACCTATCTGTGTGGACTCACAAGACGTCCTACCACCAGTAATAAAATTATAAGTGACTAGATGTACCCATCCGCTTCGCTGGGCATTTAAAATTACCATTATTATTTCTCACCCCCACAAAGATTCTAATCATTAACGTCCCCGCAACTTGTGTAGGGAGTCGAACACTCATATAAATATTAGCCTATCCATTAAGTGCATGTATTTTCTAAATGGATACCAAGTTTCAAGTCAATCGGATGCATGGTTCAGTAGTTATAACGGAACATCCGTAAAAACCACTGTAAATTTATATATTAGTATAGATACAGAGTGAACCAGACAGTCGGTGGTAGAACCGTTGATTACCGACACGTCATTACGTTAATGATGACAGTCTATGAACAGTAATGTTTGATTACGGTATTTTGCATTGCACACAATCCAGGGTCAGCGTGCAGGTGGCGCTCTCCCAAGGGAACGGGACGAGCCTGTCAGTTGACATCGGGATACACATTAAATACATTTGCCATGGATAATAGCCCGGTTAGCCCTCATTCGCACGGGCGTTTTAAAAACGTTGCGTTAAAACTCGGCATTGGCGCTTTTATAACGTTCTCGATGTGATGTATTCTGTAACGCCAAACGCTTAGTGCACAAAATGTTAAAGCCTTCGTCAAACAGAACGCGTACTTAACCTCGCGCTCTTTTCATGTCACACAAATTGACTAGATGAGTCCAACGCTCCTTGACGCAACGCATTCGCCAAATCATAGTGCCTATCGATAGCAGTGTGAAAATTTAAAAGTATTAAGAAATCGAGTGATTCAGATGTGGCATTGTATAAGCATGGGTATTTTCTAACTATTTATATAATTTTTTCGGGCATTATCTAGTATTTTAATACACATTCAATCGGACGCTAAAATAAAATTTGTAAAAAATTACAACGCCTGACGTCAAAGCGTCCTAAGCCGCGACAGAGCGCTGCGTACTTATAGTAGTACAACACATCTCGCTCGGCGTCATAGCGCGGCGTCAGTTTAGCGCCATGACGCGCGCTAATTACGCGTTCTGTTTGACGAAGCCTTAACACTGCGCGATAAACAAGCGTCGCGTTTTAAAACCGCTGACATATATTAGGTAATGCATCTGTTCTATTTGAACGCGCGCAAAAAAAACTCCCGCGCGAATGAGGCCTTAAGGTCCGATACATGATATAATTCTAATATAAATACGACATTGTATTCGCTGGTTCGTGATTTTACGTATCAACGCATCCATGAATCGTCAGATAGTTTATGAATCAGAGAGTGACAGAATCAACGGTACTCTTAATCCCGGGTAAATGCAATAAATTTTATTCATTTTGAATTAAAAATTTAACATAGATATAACCATAATACCCATCTAGTGAACAAAGATCTCACTGAATAATGAGGAGCCATCGTGAAACCTGGAATTAAAAGCCACAATCACTAATGTAGTCATCAGTTACATTTTGCTTCAAGGAAAAATATGTAACGCGCTTTTGCCCACCAGGCTAACAAGATAACTTATTTATCCGCTTCATTTCTTGCCACTAATAGTCTACTCAAACGGCAAACTTAATTATGGAGAAGGTCAAAATGGCTCTTCTTCATAAATCTTAGCAAAAAAAGACGCGTTAGAAATAAAATCGTTAGGTCCATAGATGTACATGTTTTGAAGTCGTCGTGGCCTAAAGGATAAGCACGTCCGGTGCAGTCGTATCTAGCGATGCACCGGTGTTCGAATCCCGCAGGCGGTTACCAATTTTTCTAATGAAATACGTACTTAACAAATGTTCACGATTGACTTCCACGGTGAAGGAATAACATCGTGTAATAAAAATCAAACCCGCAAAATTATAATTTGCGTAATTACTGGTGGTAGGACCTCTTGTGAGTCCGTACGGGTAAGTACCTCCGCCCTACCTATTTCTGCCGTGAAGCAGTAATGCGTTTCGGTGTGAAGGGTGGAGCAGCCGTTTTAACTATACTGAGATCTTAGAACTTATATCTCAAGATGGGTGGCGCATTTACGCTGTAGATGTCTAAGGGCTCCAGTAACCACTTCACACCAGGTGGGCTGTGAGCTCGTCCACTCATCTAAGCAAAAAAAAAAAAAAACAGTTTTTGCGAATTTTAACTACATTTTCTAGTGAATGAAATGAATGTTTGATTTTGTTTCAGAAACAGCAAAATGATCGACCCAAGCTCATCTGAAGAAGACAGTGAGGATGAACACAAGAAACAGCCAGTTAAATTACCAGGTACGACGCTGCGGCCATTCCTTTTTTTTTATTACATAGATGGGTGGACGAGCTCACAGCCCACCTGGTGTTAAGTGCTAAGGAGCCGATAGACATCTACAACGTAAATGCCGTCACCTTGAGATATGAGTTCTAAGGTCTCAGTATAGTTAGAACGGCTACTCCACTCTTCAAACCGAAACTGCTTCACGGCAGAAACAGGCAGGGTGATGGTACCTACCCGTACGAACTCACAAGAGGTTCTACCAGTAATCCGAATCAGATAGAATCAAAAGTTGCTCCAGAATCCTATTTCTTAGAGCATAGGAAATATGCTTCTTAAAGCATATGAAATAATATATGCTTTAATTGACGTGTTAATGACCGACTTCAGTGTTCATTAAATTAAAAATTACTAGCAGAACACAGTAGATAGTCGAGAATTGGTTAAATTCGGAAAATAACTAAAATCCGTAGGTCTATTGTTTGCAATTACCATAAATTTAAAAAATCAATTTCAGATTCGCTTCAAAATATCGCACCTTTAAAAATACACGATCCACTTAAACATTTAAGGTATTCGCTCGCGTCGTCTGAAAATCCACTGGTGACATTCTCGTTTAACAAATCCAAAAATAGACAATATTTAACTTATGAATGAGATGGATTCGATCAATATGATTCTTGTGAAATGTTTGTTAGTTCGTGTTCAAGGATTACACTTCGGTTGATTTGATTGTATTATTCTTATATGATCTTGTAGGGACTGATTGGACGGACGGATATTACCTACCAATGTATATTGTATAAGAGATAATTATACTATTATTATTATTATTATTATCTATCTATCTATCTATCTATATATATAAAAATGAATTGCTGTCCGTTTAAACTCGAGAACGGCTGAACCGATTTGGCTAATTTTGGTCTTGAATTATTTGTGGAAGTCCAGAGAAGGTTTAAAAGGTGGATAAATATGAAAATGCTCGGAATTAAATAAAAATAAAACAATTTTGTTTTTCCTTAGACGTGTCCAACGTCGAATGAATTCCTTTTGTTTGTTTTAAGTTTATTTTATACAAACGTTTAGGACTTTTATTTATCGATTGAGGCACTACGAAGTCTACTATTATTTTATATTATAGCGAAACTGCGGGCAATCTTAAGATTGTCGATAGAGCACGTTGCTTTTAATTGTAATCATTTTAATCCGAATATACTTTAGTCACTTAGCTGACCACCGTGTCTTTTTACCTATTCGCTGGTAGTCTATGAGGTTATTCCAGTTACGTCCTGACGGTTAGGTGAGCTCACGGGCTCAACCTAAAGGAATTTGCTAACACTAGTCCTAACAAGAGCAGTGCTTCGCAGAATCTACCGCCGAATCAAAATCGCGACCCACTGAGAAAATCCGGCCAGAAACTCAGTGGGCAAGCCGTGTCTCATTCATTTTATAAAACTAGGAGTCTCAACAATCTCTTTAATATTCAATTCTCATATCTACATAAGGCCATATTCTCAATTGTTTTTATTTTTTATTGCCTAGGTGGGTGAACCAGCTAACAGCCCGCCTGGTGTTAAGTGGTTACTGGAGCCCATAGACATCTACAACGTAAATGGGCCCCCTACCTTGAGATATAAGTTCTAAGGTCTCAGTATAGTTACAACGGCTGCCCCACCCTTCAAACCGAAACGCATTACTGCTTCACGGCAGAAATAAGCAGGGTGGTGGTGCCTACCCGTGCGGATTCACAAGAGGTCCTACGACCAGTAAAAAAGTTTAACGGCTGTTTTTCAAACTAGAACCTGTGACTGCTTCGGGGTAGTAATAAGCAGGATGATGTCAACTATCTGTGGTGTGACGTAGATAGCTACACCACGTGTGCGGACCAAAAACGCGCAAGCGTTAGGGATATTTTGGCAACGCGGTTATAATTGGGAAACATAGCCTGAATGAGAAAATCTAATATCCGTGACTTGTATAATTTTCTCCAAGTCATAATCTTTTCTAGTGGTAGGGCTTTCGGTGGTTTCTAATTGCAAACGGGATGTGAACACTTCACATAATCAATTGAATATCTGAAATCATTCGGTAGAAGTAGAAAAAGCGGTTTTTCTTTAGATTAATTTTGCCCGTAAATAATAGGGAAAGTGAATAGCGCCTGTGTGATATTCAAGTTCAAAGTCACGTTCTTCAGGTTATCTATTTTTTTAATTCCTACGTCTTCAAGGAATGAATCCCATTGGATCCCAAAGAGATGGCGTCACAACGTGTCAACTATAAATTCAAAGTTGTCTGAAAATAACAGGGAGTGTGTGGGCATACAATATGGCTGACTTATCAGTAAATGTCAACTATAAAGGAACGCTCGGCCCATTCCCCGGTGTTTCCCTGGGTCATCCTTTATAACACGCACGAGTTTAATCATAATGTAGCCTGAAAGTGTGCAATAGTTTATTTAACAATCGCCAAGAGACGTTTTATTTCGTGTGAAGATGGTAAAGAGTCCGCTTGTTAATATAATTTAATAGGTTATGTTTTAACAGCTTTTACAAATAAATTCTACTAAGCTAACGTTCGTAAACACGGTCCGTGTATCGTTTTTATGTTTAACTTCGATTCCTGCGCGTCGGTCCAATCTCAAACAGTAGATTAAGTCAGTGATAACCAAGAACATAATAATATGTAAATTGGTATAGACAAAAGAGTTCATTATCATTTTCTCTTCTTTACGTTGACCGATTTTCTCTTTGTTTGTTTGTTTAGTAGCTATTTACGAACTTTAGTATTGTTAATAAAACATTTTATATATATTTTTTGTTTCGCCATAAAAATAAAAAAAACAATAAGATAACAAAAAACATAATTTAATACGTAAAGCAAATATTAATCTTGAGAGCTATTAGCGGAGCCCGTGGGCATCACAACGTGGTTGCCGTCGCCCACCTTCAGAATTGAAGTCTCATTTGTAGAGAAATTACGCCTCATCATCATCATTTCATCTTATAGGTATTCACTGCTACATAGGCCTCTCCAATCCAGATCTCCAGAGCAGCCTGTCAATTGCCACCTATAACCAAAGTGACCATTTTATTTAGTATTAGCTGACGCGGCAGACTCCGTAGTGCCTCAATCGATAAATAAAAGACCTAAACTCTTGTATAAAATAAACTTAAAACAAACAAAAGGAATCCGTCCGACGCCGCGACGGGGGACACATCAAAGGAACACAACAAAATTGTTATTTTTATTTAATTCCGAGCATTTTCATATTTATTTACGTTTTAAACCTTCTCTGGACTTCCACAAATAATTCAAGACCAAAATTAGCTAAATCGTTCCAGCCGTTCTCGAGTTTTAGCGAGACTGACGAACAGCAATTCATTTTTATATATATATATATATATATAGATAGATACTATGTAATTCCTTCAGCGTGGAAGTCATTCGTGAGCATGTGCTTAGTTGCTTCGCATACGACTATCCGTGCATCTAGTTTATTTAAATCAACAAATAAACGACTGCAGAATAAATTTTAGGCTTGGAAGATTTCTTCTCTAGTTCAAAAAAGACCTTCCGATATACGTTGCAAAATTTTCTGCTGTAAATCCTTGTTTAGGCATCTACGACGTATTTAATCTAACATAGTCTATACTAATATATAATAGTATAGTGGTTTTTACGGATGTTCCGTTATAACTACTGAACCATGCATCCGATTGACTTGAAACTTTGTATCCATGTAGAAAATACATGTACTTAATGGATAGGCTAATATTTATGTGAGTGTTGGACTCCCTAATAATAATGACAATAAATAATAGGGGAGAGTGGGGGAATTGAGAACGGCGGGTAATTGGGAACAGCTAGGTAAATACTACTTCCCCTTATACTAGATCATCTCGATATTTTTCAACGCATACTTCCAGGGCTCTTAAGTTCGTAGGCAATATGCAAATGAGAGTGAAAGGCTGCACGCATGATGTCACGATAAATCAAACAATTTTTATTACGTTTATGATGTAATTTTTATCATGTGTTACAATAGATGTTACTATAATATTTTTGAGTTCAAAAGGCACACCATTTAGTTACTATCATGTACGTCCTGTATGTTTTCAAACCTTACGCGACTTGAAGTTCGCCAAAAATTCTACTGAGCATGGCGGCCATTTTGATTTATATTGACTACTTTGGGCAATTGGGACTGAACAAAATACAAAATTGAAGATCTTGCAATATACTACAAAGAAGAAGCTAAAAATCAAGAGTAAAGTCGTAAGAAATTTGAAGAAGGCTTTAGAAAATGAAAACGAAGAGGAGTTGAAGTCGTCGTGGCCTAAGAGATAAGACCGGTGCATTCGTGTTGGCGATGCACCGGTGTTCGAATCCAATGTTTCTAATGAAATACGTACTCAACAAATGTTCACGATTGACTTCCACGGTAAAGGAATAACATCGTGTAAAAGTCAAACTCGCAAAATTGTAATTTGCGTAATTACTGGTGGTAGGACCTCTTGTGAGTCCGCGCGGATAAGTGCCACCACCCTGCCTATTTCTGCCGTGAAGCAGTGATGAAGGGTGGGGCAGCCGTTGTAACTATATTGAGATCTTAGAACTTATATCTCAAGGTGGGTGGCGCATTTACGTTGTAGATGTCCATGGGCTCCAGTAACCACTTAACACCAGGAGGGCTGTGAGCTCGTCCACCCATCCAAGCAATAAAAAAAAAGAGTTTTAATAAGTGCATAATGTGTAACGAAAAATATGAGTCACCACCGACAGAAGATTGGATCATGTGCACCATATACATAAGCCCTGGGCACATGAAAAATGCACTGCCGGCGAGACTAGTCAAGGTTAATATGAGATATGTGCTGATAAAACAATTTGTAATTATTATCGAGATTTAATTGTGTTGATCCTATTTACCCCGTACCGTTCCCATTTCCCCCGCGGGACGATCCCAATTACCCCATATGGTGTCGGGTAAAAAGGAACGCTATTGTTTTTTTAGTATAATAATATTTTTAATAAAACGTTGATTTTGGAGATTTTTTTTGTTATCAATAAGTAGATAGGTAAGCAAAGCTTACGTTTCAATGAAAGTTGATTATGTTTATGACTTTTTTCTATTAGTTTTGAACATTTGAAGTTAAGTGTTTCCCAATTCCCCCACTTTCCCCTAATGTTGATTTTAAATGGCCAGCGAAGCGGGTGAGTACGGCTAGTCACTACATAATAAGTAGTCTAAAGCAAAGTCGCTTTCTCGGTCCCTATATCTGTCCCTATGTATGCTTAAATCTTTAAAACTACGCAACGGATTTTGATGCGGTTTTTTTTAATAGATAGAGTGATTGAAGAGGAAGGTTTATTTGTATAATATAATAACATCCATTAAATAGTGGAGAAATCAATAATAAATTACAGTTTCCGAAGCGAATCGAGGGCGGGTCGCTAGTATTTAATAAAATCACAGTTGAGTCCGTGTGCACGTGGCTCAATGAAGTCTTATAATTTCAAGGTCGTGTTCTTTGTAACAGTTGTGCCTCCTGGTGCCTTGGCCGGGGGTCGTCCATCCGTCCGCGGGAAACCAGAGCTTCCACGGGGGTCGACGGCCGGACTCGCAGGTAAAATGATAAAGGAAGGAGTGACGCAGAACTGAAATTCACCACCAACCCATACTGAATATCCTGGTGTGCCTTAAAACAACAACAAAAAACAATCAATTGCCGCAATTCCAATAAAACAAAAACAAACCATACAATGTTTTTTCCTTATATATAGTCGTATGTAGAATTGGGATCGTAGCGCGTAAAATAAAATTATTCCACTGTTGCACTTTTATGGTTCTTTTGATAAATCTTCTTTCAAGATCACTTCTCTCAAGAATTGGTCCGAAGAAGTGGTCCGATTTGAAAAATTCTTTCAGTGTTATATAGCCCATTTATCGAGGAAGGCTATAGGCAACATAACATCACGCTAAGGCCAATACAAGTGGAGCACCAATAAAGAATGTTTCAAAATAGGGGTTTAAATAGCTCCTTAACATTCTATAATTCAAAAATATTTGCACTTTCTACGTAAATGAAGTGAGGGTAAAATTTTGCGTTATGCCAAAGTAACTATTCCACGCGGACGGAGTCGCGGGCAAAAGCTAGTCCTACATAAAGGAGACTGAAACGATTACATACATTTTTGGGCCCGAATGTAACGTGATGAAACTAATATGAATTTAATAGATTCAGATTTATCAGTACCTTGCTGAAAATTATAAAAGTTTTCTCAATCTGAGAGCCGAGTTAATAAAGATTTAGTAAAAGTTAGGTTATGTTACAATCTCTTTAAAAGAGCTGAATAATAACTTATTTAAGCATAAGTAAATGTTTATTATATCCATTGGATAATCTTTTAAATGTCATATTATGAATGAATATCAATGATATATGGAATATGGAATTGCTATCCCACAATTCACACAGCGATCCATAATTTCAACAGTATCCAATGCAACAATTTCAAGTCAAACGTGTGAGCGATCTTCGGTGTCCAGTGTAGAAGCAATTGTCGTACAAGGCTGGCAGAGTTGGAATCCGTAATAATAAAGCAGTGATCGTTGAAAATATAAAAACAGCCCGATAGATACACACTCAAAATGCGTCGAAGATACAAAACGAGTAGAGCAGAAAAAACCAACAAGCGCCAAAAAATAATTGTATAATCTATGAACAAACGTCATGTCAGCTTACTGTCAAAGCTGTCATCAAAAATACAATCAATTTTAATCGATTTGAAATCGATAATCATATTACTTTGTTAAGTAATAATAGACTTTTTCTTCATTTATGTATATAATCGCAATTAAATCCGGCGTATACCGCACTTGTATATAACAAGTATAAATCGCTCATTTAATTACGTTGCATTAATTACCTAGTGCAATGTTTTTCTTTTTATAATCCTGTAATCGATTAATTAAATCGATCACACCGTTATACCGACAAAAACTAACTTTCTCATTTTTCTCCGGTCCCAGAAAGAGGATTGAGGCGATTTTTTATATTCTTATATAAAAAAATATGACAAATTTTTTAGACTACATTCCAAGTTATTACATTTTTGGCCCACGATTTTCCGTCTCCTTTGTATAAAATCAACGTGATGAATAAATTGCATTAGTAAATGTTCTCAAAGTTTAGTGTATTTTATCAAAGGTCCTAGTACATTGACGGCAGCACATCTGGCAGCTCCTCTTCATCCTGCTACCAGACAGAGGGAGACAGCAGCTCTGGCCCCACCACCACACGCGTAAGTGTCAAGTGACGTAAGGGAACCGATTTCGAAACGTATTTGATTAACTATAAGGATTATTTTTGAATCACCGCTGTTGATACCACAAACACCAACAACAAATCGTTACTCTTCCACCGAACTGTCCTATGTGTTAGGTAAAGAATGTAATTATATGGCAACACTGCCAGACTGCATCCGCCATTAAAGCAAGTCACATGGAGCTCATGTCGTTTTATTATAAAGTATAGCTACACGCTACAACCCGGCCATCCTATGACTTCATACTATGCTTGTCGAGACAATTTGGAAATAACAAGGTGGATAACCTCAACGAAAACTTGAATTCTCTTAACCATTCTTTAGATTACTTAAGCCTATTGCAGAACACTTGTGTTAAAGTAATCATTGCACTAAGTAACTAAGCACTAAGCTTTCCTTTAGGTTAAAAAAGATACACTAATTTGGTTCACCAATAATATTTACTGGGCTAACTAACCGATAATAGTCCCGGGATTTCAACCGTCGCTGATTCGGAATTCTGTTATCTCTGAAATATAAGAATAGTATTTAATCACATATTATTAAGACGATGATAATAATAATGATGAATAGTAAATGATGATGATGAATAAGCCAAGACAAAATAGATCACATCTAGGTATTCTATCCTTTCTTTATCAACCGATTTCCTTTTATCTTTGTCAATGAAAAACATTTCTTTTTCGTTTATGTTTACAACGAAAGAAGATTAATTAGGAATCAAACGAAATAAACCGATAAATCAATGTAAGCCTTGAGACATCAGCGATTACGGTCGCATTTCGATCAGTGAGCGAATACCTATGAGAGGGCTATGCTTGGTATTTCTCTACAAGATCGAATCAGAAATGAGGAGATCCGTAGAAGAACCAAAGTTGCTGACATAGCCCGTAGGATTAGCAAGCTAAAGTGGCAGTGGGCAGGCCACATAGCGTGAAGATCGGATGGCCGATGGGGCAGAAAAATCCTCAAGTGGAGACCACGTACTGGCAAACGCAGTATGGGACGGCCACCTACCAGATGGACCGACGACCTAGTGACAATTGCTGGGTTACGTTGGATGCAGGTGGCAACGGACCGGTCGCACTGGACATCAGTTGGAGAGGCCTATGTTCAGCAGTGGACAACAGACAGGTTGAGATGATGATGATGATGATGATGAGCGAACATGAATTACAACTATGGCGATTTTAAACGATCTGGATTTATTATAGTCGCGTTTTCGACATCGGTTCCAATTCGCCAGCTAAGGTTTCTTTTTTTTTAATACACTAAAGTTTGTAGTGTAAATTTTATTATATTTCATATCCATTAACACTCATGAACATCATAAGAGCTGAATTCAAATCGAATTTGTAGAGAAAGCCTCAAAAACGACTTCAGACGCTAAAACTTTAGTGCAATACTTAAAATTAATAGTCAGTTGAAAATAGTTGTCCTTGGCATATGTTTAACAAAGGTAGCTACTGTAGTTTTTGATTTATGAAATAAAATCCAAACAACTTATTTGTAATTAGTGGCTTTTAATTAGTACCAAGCACGACCATAGTTTTACGTACACTGACTAATATTTATATGCATAATTAAAAAAAAGATATTTGCAAGGCAATGAATGTCTGTAATATTGAATTTAAATAAAAAGTTAGTTTACGTAAAACCCTTGCACCAACATTAATGACTTAATTCTATAGATCGTGTTAGATCTTTCTTACGCAGGACCTCTACGGGGAGTGCTAGCTCGGGGGAGGCGCCTGCGCCCTCACCCAGCCCCTCTGGAGCCAGCCATTCTGACAAGGACCAAGACCCACAGGTAAACAATATCGCTGTACCCAAGTATTTTTTTTGTTGTTGATAAAATGTATTTTTTAGAAATTATATTTAAATACGAATTACATATTGACATTATATTATATTATTTGTTATATTTTCTTTCAATAAAAAAAAAAAGTTTATATTTAAGTTAACTATCGATAAAATTGATTATTGAAAACACGAATGAAACAACGTTTTGCGGAAATAAATCGTAGCTAGATCGGTTTATCGCCCCCGAAATGCCCTGTATACTAAATTTTATGAAAATCGTTGGAGTCGTTTCCGAGATTCAGATTATATATATACAAGAATTGCTCGTTTAAAGATATAAGATAATATAAGATATAGCATCATCTGTCGATATCCATTCTGCGCGAGTCCAAAGATTCTTGATCATGGTTTCCGAACGTAGACTTCGGTTTTATTATATGAATCGCAAATAATAAAAGCTCAAAGCACCCCAACGTCATACACGAATTATGTAAGTCGTTGAATGTTGCCGACGCAAAGTTCAAGGAGAAGCTTTTAAGTGTTTTGCGGTTTTCGTTTGAAGAACATCGTTATTATATGCCGTTTGATACTGTTCCAAAGTATTTTATTATCGTATTATTGGTAAATGTATCTTAATGTTATATTTCAACTAAATAAAACTTTTAGATTATAATAGAACCAGCGACCCGCCCTCGATTCGCTTCGGAAACTGTAATTTATTATTAATTTCTCCACGATTTAATGGATGTTATTATACATATAAACCTTCCTCTTCGATCACTCTATCCACTAAAAAAAAACATCAAAATCCGTTGCGTAGTTTTGACGATTTAAGCATACATATACATAGGGATATAGGGACAGAGAAAGCGACTTTGTTTTATACTATGTAGTGATGGTATGTTTGGCGCTTCAGAAAAGCCACAATTATTAACACCATCGTCAGACATCGTAGGGGCGAATAGGGTGATCGAGCTAGGAGAAATATTGAGTACACCAATCACGTTTGTTGTCTTAGAACAATTTAGAAACCTTTTCTTGACGTTATCAAACGAAAACGAATGATAGTTCTTAGGACGGAGGCACCGCTCTTCAAGAAGGCTGGTTAGCAAGTGTGATGGCGTCTACGCGCCTCCATCGGCTAGGTTCTGTCGTAGCACGAAGATAGCAGAGTTCCGACGATACCGCAATCGTGCTGAGATCTCTCGGGAATCGTGCTGCGTTTCGTTTAGCTATCAAACTAATGACCGTCTCCGACATATAAATAAAACATGCAAGCAAAGAGCAAACAAATCTGTTCGTCACACGAACGTTTGGCGACTACCCGCGAATCTCAGACCAACAGTCGGTGTTGGGTTTACGCTTAGGCCCGTGAGACCCGGGCGGGATTTTTTTTTTATATGCAAAAATTTCAGAGACTATCTTTCACAGTATAAACAATCCTCCTTTGAAAATGACTTCAGATTTATTTTTATATAAAAAAAAATTAAAGTTGTTTTAAATTTAAAATAAAAATGTTGGATCAAAATTAACAAAATTTATACTAACATTAAAGGCGGCGCGATAAACAGGGTCTAGTTTCGCACTAGGCCCTGTTTATCGCCTAAATCCATCCCTGCCAACAGTCAAGGAAATAAAGTGCTGCACCACCCAGTCTTTGTACACAGCAATAACAGCTCTTTTGAGTCATTCATTTTATTTATTGCTTCGGTTGGGTGGACGACCTCACAGCCGTTTTAAACAAATTAAAATACTCTACCATTTGTAAAAATGACCAAATATAACTTTGGCTTTTTTTTAACTCGATAAGGTTTTAAGACAATATATCTGTTACAGGAGAAGATAGAAAAGTTAGAAGAGGACAAGAAAAGGCGTCTCCAACTCTACGTCTTCGTTTCAAGGTGTATAGCTCATCCCTTCAACGCGAAGCAACCCACAGATATGACGAGGAGACACACGAAGCTGACTCCCCATCAACTTGAAACGATACAGGCTCGATTTCAGGTGAATAAAACAAAAAACAACCTACGTATTAAAACAGAACAGGAACAAAACTGGCTTCATTATCACTGAATAAAAACAGAGTTAAATAATAAATTATAGAAAGCACAATCCATACTTATCTATGTATGTTTGTTTGTCCTTCTTTGACGTTGAAACGTAGCAAAGATTTAAATTGATTTTTTTATTTAAAATGATTTTACATCCTCTGATAATTTAATCTTATTTTTAAACACAATCCTGTGTCATGGATCCAGGCATTCCTCAAAGGCGAAACTCAGATATTGGCGGACGAAGCCTTCCAGAACGCCGTACAGTCTTACCACGACATATTCTTGAAGTCAGAGAGAGTGGAGCAGATGGTGAAGTCCGGAGCTTGCTCGCATCACGACTTCCGAGAGGTCTTCAGGAATAATATCGAAAAGAGAGTCAGGTTCGGCATTCCTTCTATTCTTCTTCAATTCTACTGCAAACATTACGCCGCTTAGGTTTCCGTATATACCGTCTCGTTTGCTTTTCGGAAAATATCAAATTTGTGTGGGAGTGAACAAAAAATTCCCAATACGGAAACCTATTCGGAAAATTTAATGTCCAGTCCCATTTAGCACGAAAATCTGTAACCTACTTATACCCTTATATAAGTTCTTATTTGAAATTGCATACAGCAAGAATCCTTTTAGCAACACCTTTACTATTACATAAGGAAAACGGTAAGGAAGGTAACATGTTTTAATACATCTATACTAATATATAAATCTACAGTGGTTTTTACGGATGTTCCGTTATAACTACTGAATATGCATCCGATTGACTTGAAACTTGGTATCCATGTAGAAAATACATGCACTGAATGGATAGGCTAATATTTATATGATTGTTGGACTCCCTACACCAGTTGCGGGGGTGTTAATGATGAGAATCTTTGCGAGGGTGAGAAATAATAATATTAATTTTAAATGCCCAGCGAAGCGGGCGGATACAGCTAGTTTATGTATATATGTATGTATAAGTAAGAAAAATCACGTACTTATATTGTGTTGAAGTGGTTAGTTTTTTGTTTGTGAAATATAACCCGAATAGCGATGTGCGGTGGACAGTGCATAATAAATATTATAAAATGTAAGATGCCGCAAATTTAGAAAGGTGAGGTTGAAGGGTAAATTAATATTAGAATATGTTTTTATGTTTTAATTGATGCTCTGTCGTTGGCTGGGGCATCAACTATGACATTGTATATGTCCTTTTTTTATTAGCCCTGTAGGCAGATAAGCCCAGATGATGTTGGGTAGTTACCGTCATAGCCAAGCCGTTTCCTACTGCCCGCAAACCTCAAATATCTATATCTATTTTTTATTTATTTTTTATTGTCATTGCAGGCAGACGAGCATACGGCCCACCTGATGGTGAGTGAGTGGTTACCGTCGCCCATGGACTTCAGCAATGCCAGGGGCAAAGCCATGCCGCTGCCTGCCGCTTAATACTCCCCGCAAGCCTCGTTTGAAGAAGGACATGTCATAGCGCTCGGGAAACACCTATATGAAATATATGAAATAATCCGCAGGTCTTTGCCGGAAATCGACGGACTCAGTAAAGAAACAGTGCTATCGTCGTGGCTGGCAAAGTTTGATTGCATTATGAAAGGAACCGGTAAGTTTTGTACAACGAAAAAAAAAATCAACTTTTATTCCGATCTCGAAAAAAAAAAAACAATTACGAGGCACGTCAAAATACTCAATACTATTTACAAGTTCCGATATCTCGGGTGTTTTAATAGTAGATAAAAAAAAATCGTGGGATGTGTTAATTGAAATCGTTGAGTATTTGAAAACGTCGGAGGTTTTAAAGCCAGTCAAATGTTAGCGAAGTTAGGTTAGCGTGCGCCTGAGGAGGCCTGCGTCGCAGCCACTATTATTAGCAATGGCATCTCGGTCAGTATCGATTACTGAAACGTCATTCTATGTCAGATCGGAATCATATTCCACGATTTGACGTATAATTGGCAAGATTATTGACTTGACCACTATGATTGCGGGTAGCATTAACCCACTTAACCTTTACATTTTGACGATCTACTGATCTCAGTGTTGGAATTTTCAAGGCAATGCATCGGAAGGAATTTCGTGTATTGATTGTACATTATTTAATGAGGGGTGAAATAAAATTGTAGTCAAACAGTGGCTTGATAAGAACATGACGGGGATCAAACACCGGGGAAATGAACTATTATTGACTGGTTGCTCTTACATACAACATAAATAATTATGTTATTTTGAAATCTCGTTCGAAGAAGTCTATTTTTAATCGATGACGTCATTAATATACTTGGAAATTCAAATCGCTTCTTAATTCGTTTTCGAAGACGCCATCCCTCGTATTTTAGTTCTAAGAAAATTAATTTTGTTTCCTAAAAATAAAATAGTTACACCAAACGAACATAGACAGAAAAAAAAACTATGAATTCGATTTAAATGAGCGATTCAAAGAGAAAGCCGGTGAGTGTTTTACGTTAAAAGTAGGTCAAATGGAAAATGAATAGCAAAACTTATGTTTTCAATAGAAAATTCCTTTTGAAATAAATATTGTTACTTTTATATTTTTTAAACATTGATATATGAAGAACTACTTAAAATAAAATGGTTATTTAAGGCTTCTTTCACCTTTCGTTAACCTCTGAAGTTAATAGAGATCTAGCCTTTTAAGAAAATTTGGTAAAACGAATTAAGAGATGTGTTAACCATGTATGTTTGTAATATTCGAAGAAAACTCTATTACGCTATATATTCTTCAAAGTTTCGTTAAATTGTTGCAATGAATTATAAAAAAAAAGGAATTACAGAGTCATAAATTACAAATTTTTGCTTATTCGTAGAAATATTTAAAATTCTATGAAACTTTAAATCCGGATCGGTATATATGGTCTTCGGATCGTTCACATATTACTTTAGTATTGAAGAAATAACAAGATCCAAGCTGAACTATTTACCGCGAATAAGGACTAGATTTAGATTTCCGATCGGAATTATTATATTATACCGGAATAACAGGATATAACAGAAACAAATCCTAACTTACCCCAATATAGGACTTGAAATTGAAAATAGCGACTTATCATTTGGATCGAATTTTATTTTTATTCAACATTAATTATGTACATTTATTATCTACACGTGTATGTTAGATATATTACGAAGAACAAACATTTAAGATCCTTAATGTTCGTAATCTTCCGTCCGTTTTATTGTAAGTCGTAAATATTTGTGCAAATCAAAAGTGTCAGCATGTTGCAATGTTTATCTGCTACCTGTTTTTTTGTTTACATACTGAGCTTGAATCCTTTATGTGCCTTGGAATGTGTGTCAGAAAGCTTGTGTGTTCAATTGCAATGTAAAGTGTACTTTATCCAAAGTTAAATAGGTGTCGAAATTGGATACCTACATGTATTGCCTTTTCCGATTCGTAAAAGGATCTCATAGCATGCTGAGAACGATTGGTTTGGTGGCTCCGTTTGATTGTGTTTAATTGCTCGGAAAATAAAATAAAAATAGTTTCTTTAATAAAAAAAACCTCTGGAATGAATATCAAAACGTATCCACATTCAATAGTTATAAGTAAGAGTTACAAAAAGATATTAATGAAATTTTACTATGAAAACAGATTGGCAACAGAAATTAATTATATTATAATAGTTGAGAATTACGGGTACTGATAATATTTCATCATTTATATATTTATTATATACGAAACGGTATCAATGAAAATACACAGTTTTGTGAACAAAGTTTGATGAATATTCAAAAATAGTCGAACCTTTTTTATTTATTTTATTAGACATAAAACATACAGTGTAGGTACATTCATTGAAATTCGAACAGTAAGGTCTAAGCTTGTGTTCGAATTTCTTTTTAACAAAGTCCTTTACTTATTATAATAATATTTAATACTAATAATTAGAATAACATCGAAGATGTAAAATAAAATTCCAAAAAATTTAAACAGCACTAGACTATTAGTTTCAAAAATTGTTTTGGGCATTTTCAAATCCATAGATGTAGTAATTTTTACCGAACTTCAATAGAGTCAGGGAGTTGCCCTAAAAGAGCGTTGTTGAAATTTATTTAAACAATATTAAAATGGTACGAAACTTGTCTATCCGGCCTCGCCCAACCCGTCGCTTGCGACGAAGGGCTCGAAGAGTAAATTAACATATAGACACAGCCCACTGAGTTTCTTGCCGGATCTTCTCAGTGGGTCGCAATTCTGATCCGATGGTAGATTCTGCGAAGCAATGCTCTTGCTAGGGCCAGTGTTGACAACACTCCAGGTTTGAGCTCCGTGAGCTCACCTACACGTCAAGGCGAAGCTGAAATAGCCTCTCAAGGCTATCAGCATAGGTAGGAAAAAAAGATATTTGATACTTTTAATAAAAATGTATCATCAATCCCAGAATTTAATAAAAAATATCTGCTCTGGTGAAAATCTTTTCAACCCGTTCTCTATGCCTTCTCGTCTACGATTTATGAGTATAAACAATATAAGTCAGTCATGTAACTTAATGAACTTAAGACTGGGAGTTATGAGACGTGCGACATTCCCGCTCAGATGGAAACTTCAACCCGCCTTTTACATTCCAATCCAGGGTCCAATCGACCTAGTTAGTGTCACTCCCGATCCATTAACGGTGCTTTTAGGTACCACAAGCACCGGTCATCGTCCTCGTCGAACCCGTCGCTTACGACGAAGGGCTCGACGAGTGAATTAAGCCATAGACACAACCCACTGAGTTTCTCGCCGGATCTTCTCAGTGGGTCGCGTTTCCGATCCGGAGGTAGATTCTGCGAAGCACTGCTCCTGTTAAAGCCAGTGTTAGCAACACCTCCGATTTAAGCTCCGAGATATCACCTACACGCTAGGGTAACGTTGATATAGCCTCTCAAGGTTATCCGCAGAGGTAGGAAACAAAAACAAAAGTATCACAAAACAAGCCGGTGTCGAGTTAATTTTTTTTGAAATTCATCAAACTTTGCATTTCGGTAAGTTAGGGCGTAGTTTATATATATTTTTAATCATGAGCGTCACGATTGCCTTTCGTGTCCTTTAATTATGTGCTGGCTGCATTTGTCTCATTGTGTGTGTTTTCTGCCCCTTCTGTCACTACATGTCTCTCACACGTAAACAGGAATAACAGGTATCGCTGGATGAAACAAATCGTTTTATGATTTTTTTCTTTATTTTGTTTGGTTTTTTTTTTTAATGCAAAGCTTGCCCAAAGGAACCGAAGACGCATGTGCTTGAAGCTTCGCAATTTATATCTATATGCATAAAAATAAAGGTTTTCTTAAATTGAAATGCCTTCTGTAAGTAGTTGATAATATCAAAAACAGGTGCTTCAATTACTCTCTCTCTGTCTCTGTTTGAATCCGAAATGTGATTTATATTTATTATCGTATCATCATCATCATCATTGTTTTTTAAGGTTTTTTTTGCTTAGATGGGTGGACGAGCTCACAGTCCACCTGGTGTTAAGTGGTTACTGGAGCCCATAGACATCTATAATGTAAATGCGCCACCCACCTTGAGACATGTTCTAAGGTCTCAGTATAGTTACGACGGCTGCCCCACCCTTCAAACCGAAACACATTACTGCTTCAAGGCAGAAATAGGTGGGGTGGTGGTACCTACCCGCGCGGACTCACAAGGGGTCCTACCACCAGTAATAAATACACTAGCAAGTTTTTGAGTTATCCGAAACGAAATTAATAACCCCTCATTAAATACCAGGTCGCCGTTTACTTTATGACTAATCACTTCATTTCAGTGTACCTTTTTCCTTGTTAATTAAGCTATTTTCTTTGACAGCGGTATACTTAATCGTATTCAAACATATTTGTTCTATGTTTGTCTCTTTATGGCTAAAAGCTGCTGACACAGTGTGCTTAGTGCGAGTTTTTTAACGTTCTCGATAACGTAAAAGTTAACTCAAATTTGTATGGAATGGGATCGTTTCTCTACGTTTGCCGCTAGGGGCGCTGTGCCAACTGCATACAAAATTGCCTAACTTTTACGCTATCTAAAGAAACTTGCACTAAGGATACTGTTCACTTATTAGAGGCCTGCTATGGTTCTTCGCTCAGTGTTGATATCTCCATTTCGTTCTTGTTTCATATGTCGGTATACGGAACCCATGAAACAAAGCTATGAACTTACATAATTTTTTACTCGTTTTATTCTTATTTACGTACGCAGTTATAGAATTAAAATGGAGACGAAAATATGTTTTTTTTATTGCTTAGATGGGTGGACGACACAGCCCATCTGGTTTCAAGTGTTTACTGGAGCCCATAGACACCTACAACGCAAATGCGCCACCCACCTTGAGATATGAATTCTAAGGTCTCAGTATAGCTACAACGGCTGCCCCACCCTTCAAACCGAAACGCATTACTGCTTCACGGCAGAAATAGGCAGGGTGGTGGTACCTACCCGTGCGGACTCACAAGAGATCCCACCACTAGTAAAACGAATGAGTGTTGTGATTCTCATATGAATGTGAAGCTTAAGTCAAAGCTAGCCAATCCGGCTAAGGCGGTTCAACATAGCTAAAATATCCAAGAAATTAGTTTTTCATATGTTTAGGTACTGTTTCTTTTGTTTATTTTAAAATTACATAGTGATTATAGGTATATTTGTTGTTCCTAAAGCATTTGCGTATTCGGTGTATCAAGCATCTGTAATTTCGCTTCGTTGAAGAATGCTTTTTTTATATAATATACTCTTTTTATGATTGGCTACAGATTATTTTGATTTGATTTTTTATTTAATTACAGTATTTTCTAGAAATCAAAATTTAATAAAAACTCTCTTGAGATACGCCTCCGTTATTCTATGTTTATTTTCATGCGAATATTATAGATATTTTAAGGTAAGACGCACTGCAAGATTGTTCTCCTTTTTCCGCTTTTGTGCTCGGTTGAATTGCCTTGATATAAAATATTCAGCTAATGCGTTATAGTTTCAAAGCCAATTGTAGCTAAAGAATTGTCAGTGTTTCAATAAATAATATTAGCATCAGCAGGTCTATTCAATAATATTGGTATACCTATTAAGTAATACAACTGCTGATGTTTGGGAATGGGAGTTAAAGCGTTTACAGGACAATCAGAATTTTAGTATTATTTACAGTTTTTTCTAGATCACTAGTCTATGAGTTTTAAACTACGCGCTTTTCGATCTGATTTCATGTGACAACTTGGCGCGATCGTGCTGTTTCACTGTTGTTTTGGAGCGCCTTATTGCTTTGTGATCTGCACTAAACTTCTAACTTGATTGTGAAAATTTAATAATCTACTGAATCGAATAGCTTAAGGGGCAGTTAATTTTGATTTCGTTGCAGAGTATAAGAAAATTGTTCCAAAAACCATTACTATCCATGACACGTCGGAAAATAATTAAAAAGATTCTTGTTACTTGTTTACTGACAAATGACGTAGACTCACGTAGCATACGGCTTACTGTCAAGTGATTTCTGGAGTTCTGGAGTAAAAAGTCAAATATTGGTCGTTTTAGCCAGTTCATGTTTCTTGAAGACGTAATCTACAGCAAAGGCCGTTGTGTAACATCGCTCCCCTTGTGAGACGAGTTCGTGCGTCGTTCGTCATATGTGTGCTTAGTGCGAGCTTTTTAACGTTCTCGATAACGTAAAAGTTAGATTATATTTGTATGGAGTGGGATCGTTTGCGTACGTTTGCCGCTAGGGGCGCTGTTCTAACTGCATACAAAATTAGGTTAACTTTGACGCTATCGAAAACGTTAAGAAACTCGCACCAGTAAGCACACTGATATTAAATTGTCATACATTACGTGCTCTGCAAATACCATTTTCGGTAGCGATTTTTCTGTGTTATGGTATCAGTAATTAATTACCATTACAACAAAACTATAATTTTTGCAACGATTTTCTTACACCTTGTAGACTTGTTTCTCGAAATTAATGGCATAAGATCAGATGTGCATTATTACAACTTTTCTAATCGTACTCGACATTATTGTACCTATTCAAAATACCTACACGTGCATTTTTACAATAGCTTTAAATAATTACAAAAATAATCTTGATGTCGAGATGCCAAAACAAGCCATGTTATAATTCACATTAAAGTATTTTTCGCAAAAAGCACATACGGCCTTTTGCAATTAATTTATTCTGAGATTTGTACATATAATTGAAACGCGATTGCATGCACACGTATTATGTAATGTAGGTCTATTTACATTGGACTTCTTTGGTAATAGTGAAATCAGCACTTTTCATTTTGTAAGCCTAATGGTTCGTGAGTGCTTTAAATTATCAACTTAGCGCCTTTAACTGCTAATATTAATGCAATGAAATTTTAGGTGTCTCCTTAAGTACTATCGCTTCACTCAAGGAAACTTGACCAACTCGAGGAGAAATCTCTTTAAAGTTGGATTTTTCGTAATACTAACATAACCTCAGTTTTATATTTTGCGGTGTTGCCTCAAATTAACGAAGGCTTTCAATATGTAAATTTCGTTAAGGAGAAGCATTAACTACACCCATTGATGAAACGGCGTGTGATTATGTAATTGTGTCCAGGAATACCTGGGGACGACGACTCCAAGAGGCCATCCCGGGCCCAGCAGCAGAGCTTGAACGCGGAGTGCATCCTCAGTAAAGAGCAGCTTTACGATATGTTCCAACAGATTCTCGGCGTGAAGAAATTTGAACATCAACTGCTGTTTAATGCCTTATTGGTAAGAGCTAAGACTTAATTTAAGAAATGTTTCGTTGTTGGGTAAATCAGTATATACGGTATCTTGGATGGTACCTACATACATCAAGACACACAAATTGCATCCAAATAAGGAAATGATACGGAACATGCCCTGTAAGGTATCTGAGGTCCCCGATCGACGTATAGGATCCAACCATATTTTTTTTATTACTTAGATGGGTGGACGAGCTCACAGCCTACCTGGTGTTAAGTTGTTACTGAAACCCATAGACATCTAAAACCACCCACCTTGAGATATAATTTCTAAGGTCTCAGTAAAGTTACAACGGCTGCCCCACCCTTCAAACCGAAACGCATTACTGATTCACGGCAGAATATAATAATAAATTGTAATCAGCATTTATATTAATGGATTTACTTTCATATTTTGCACGCAGCTGGACTCAGCAGACGAACAAGCGGCTGCCATTAGAAGAGAATTAGACGGTAGAATGCAAAAAGTTAACGAAATGGAGAAGGTAAGAGAGTATGAAGAAATATAAACTTTATTCCTTTGATTTAAAGTTTAGAATCGGTACAGAAATTTCGTGGCCACTGACAATGTTTTATTTGAAACATCTTGCTATACCTACTGTTTTCTAGAGATACTTAAGTTTCGTGTTTTTATGGCTTCCATAGTCGGATTGGACTTGGCATAGTTACCTTTGTTTGTAGTTCACTGCTAACTTTACTAGTGGTAAGGTGTGTTGAGTCCGGACGGGTAGGTACCACCACCCTACCTATATTTGCCGTGAAGCAGTAATGCGTTACGGTTTGAATGGCGGGGCAGCCGTTGTACTGTAATATTGAAAGTTAGAACTCTTGTCTGAAGGTGGGTGGCGGCATTTACGTTGTTCATGCCTATACTCAACACCACCAGGTATGCCGTGAGCTTGTCCATCCATCTAAGCAATGAGAAAGAAAATAAAAGAATTAACGGAGTGGCTACAGTTGTGGTACGAATGAAGTCTATTCTTTCGTTATAAGAGATGATCGGATCATCGCATGGTCCCTCATAGAATAGGTTCATACACAGACGGAGATAATATTCTCAAAAGGTTTCTCCCTATAATTCTTGGCTGCTGCAGATAGAATGTACTGTGGCAAACATTCTCGCGTTTCGGTTTGAAGAACAGCATAGCCGTTATCCCAAACGAGATTAAGACTTCTCTTAATATAAATAAGGCTCTATTTAAATCGTAGTCTAACTCTATACAAAGTATAATAGAATATATGTACATATTTGCTATTGCCTTTTAATCACTGCTACTAATACTAAGTAATTTGTACTATTAATTTTTCCCGGTCATCGTTCTCGTCGAACCCGTCGCTTGTGACGAAGGATTCGGCGAGTAAATTAACCCACAGACACAACTCACTGAGTTTCTCGCCGGATTTTCTCAATGAATCGCGTTTCCGATCCGGCGGTAGATTCTGCGAAGCACCCTCTTGCTAGGGTTAGCTTTAGCAACGTCGTCAGGTTTGAGCCCCACGAGCTCAACTACTAGATAAGGCTACGCTGAAATGGTCTTTCAAGACCATTCTTTGTTCTTTATTGTACACACAGTTAATAAAATACAATAATTGCGAAAACTTATAAATGGCGAGCTTAACTCAACAATTGAGTTATCTACCAGCTAACCGTTCTTAAAGAGAGAGAGCTTTACATACGTGGGTAGAAGAGTACAATCTAATCAATTTACTTATTGATACAATACACAATAACAATAATAAAAACAATAAAAAAAATATATAAAAAAAACACTAATATCATACTATATATCAGACTATATACATGCACAATTACACACATAAATAACATAAACATATACACGTACATATATAATGAAATACATAAAATAAATACATATAAGTAATACTAAATCGATAGATAATGCTCCTTTACTGCCTTCCTGAATAATTCATATCAGCATAGGTAGAAAAATAAAACGTAATTTTTCGATTTGAATCCGATATTCCTGTTGTAATGTCATCAGACGGACAGCTTAACATCAGAAATGCCGCAAATACGCAGTAATGACGCATACAAATTTTTTTATTGCAGAATCGAAAGCTGATGCCGAAGTTTGTGCTTAAAGAAATGGAATCCCTGTACATTGAGGAGCTGAAGTCATCCATCAACCTCCTCATGGCGAATCTGGAGTCCCTCCCCGTGTCGAAGGGAGGGGCGGACTCCAAATACGGACTCCATAAAATCAAGCGGTATAACCACAGGTCAGTACCATCGTGAACCATCACTCAGAAGCTAATCGATATTCATTTGTTACTCGTGGTTCTTTACTAAATTCTCTTTCTGATTTTTGATGTTAAATTTGTATTTTATCTTATACAAAGCAAATTATATATCTATGTCAATGATTTTAAAGTCGAAATCACGAAAATATCGCATACAATTTATTTATGTGGAAGACGAAATCAATAATCGGAAAGAGAATATATTATATTGTATGTAATATATATGGATTGGTGTTGTTAATTTTGAAAGTTAAACTTTGCTTTTTAAGCTGTAAAAACTGAGACTTAAGAACTCATATCTCAAAGTGGGTGGAGGCATTTACGTTACAGATGTCTATGGGCTCGGGTAACCATTTAACACCAGGCGGGCCGTGAGCTCGTCCACCCACCTAAGTAATAGAAAAAAATCTCTACGCTTACGACTTATAGACTAATAAAACTTAACTATAGTTTTACGTAATACGGTACTCATAATTGAAGACGTGAGTGGATGAAGGGGATATGATACAATTTGTTAATTTTGAGAAAACGTGCAACAAATTTACTTATACTCTTTCTTCGTACATAACACCATCAACACATGCAATTTCTAAAAATAGACTTTAAACTTGGAGTTTTAAGGTCTAATATGGTTTATAGGCAAATAGCACCTTCATTCGATGTAAAACCTCAAAAATCTTAAAAATGGGAGTTAATACCTTCATCCACTCATGTCTTCAATTACTGTTTTATCTTTACCATTCAGCATTTAAACTGATCTAGAATGTTTTTTTTTATAATAACACTAATTCGTCTGTCAGTACTAAGTAATTGAAAAACGCCATAACAAAATTAACAACGCTAAAATCATAATTTATCGGATCGATGTTGTGTATGTGTTGTTGTTTAAAAACTATGAATGATCGGTTCATGTTATCATTATAGGTGTTTATTTGCAATGTGCCTAACGGCTATTTGTTACCTGCAATATAAAATAGAATTATTTGGGTTTTCTTAAAAAATACTAAATAATTTACTAAAAAACTGTTTACGATTTTGCACAAAGAATATTAGACTACTAACAGTTATTGATATGTATAAGGAATGTAATCGTGACTAGATCATTCAATAGTTTCTCCAGTGCGCATCAAATAAATCAATGATTGTATATTATCTTTCATTATTTAAATCATTACGGTCAATGTTGTTTTGTATTTAAAAAGTTATGGTAACAAAATCGGATATTCTAATCTCGATAAAGGGACTTAATGCTTTGTTATCATAACTATGGTGGACCAAATGTGAAATAAAGTAGATATATCAACAAATTAAATTTTCAGAAACTAGGGGTGTCAGTAGATTCACCGACATTGAATTGGTAATCCTAAAATAATAATAATAATTGTCGATGTCGTGGGACACCGGATAGGAACGAAGTTCCTTATTATAAAAATATTAATTTTAAGTTCTATTCGAGGTATAAAGAAAATAATTATTCGGGTATACATTTTTTATTGTTTTTTAATTGATAAAAAAAAACTACTTTACAAAGTTATCATCTTTATTTTATTCACACTGATTTATAAAAAATATATAATAAAAAAATATGTTATTTTTTGTACGTTATTACAAAGTTAAGTCATACACTGTGTGCATTACTAATAAAAATCTTACGTTACGGACGTTTTTTCCCGGTTAGAGTACCGCATCGTCCCAAAAGGAACTTCGTTACAAAAAAAAATGTTTTTAAAAACATTTCAATTTAAACATGTTAGTGAGATTATAAAATAACAATATGCCCGAATACAAGAAAAGAAAGAAAAAAACTAAAAAATTGCAGTTGCACGCAGATTAATTTAAAACTAGGCACGCAATGATTTCATGAAAACTTATTAGTTTAGCCTTCTTTTCAAATTTGGTCCTTAAAAATATGATAATTTAAATCCACAATGCTTTGTGTTTACATGGTGACGATTAAATACAGGTATATTATAAGTAATATATACTCATCACGTAAATAAGAAGTGTCCAATTGTTGAAATGCGTGAATTTGAAAAACAGATTTACTATAATAATGTAATGCCGCTAAAGGTTGGAATAAACTTAATATTATTCGTAAAATGTTTTTCAAATATGTTTACAGTATTTTCATATATTATCTAAAGTGAATGAACAATCATTTCATTAAAATCTCATTGATACAACAGACCGCATTTTCTCGAAAACAAATCGTGTAATGTTTGAACAAAAATGCACTTTTCTATGTTACCCTGACTAAAACACGTACTCAGTACTACTTGTTGATTTTTCATTTTGTCTTCTTTTTTTTCGGTTCAATAACCCTGGCACTGGACGGTATATGTGAAGGAAGTACAAGTAATAAATAAATAAATGATAATTATAAGCACGTGTCTTGAGTAGACCCACAAGAGAACGCCTTAACCAAACGACTAACCCAATCCCCTAGAGATTTCTGAACAATATAACACTAAAGTAGCCTAGAAAGATAACAGTAAATCTAGCGCTTCAAGCTAATATAAACAAAAAGCTAAAATTAAAAAACTAAATAGCTTCAGAAACACTGCTAAGAAAAGCTTATGAAGTAGTACTTACCGGAATAATTAAGCTTATGAATTTAGCTTCTATTAACCGTACCCAAGCTTCTGTGTTAGGTAGCCCTGCTAATACCTTCAATATTAACCAGCCTTATATTAATTTCACTGCTAAATTTAATTTTACTTTTGTTTAAACCATCACTATTCATTCAGATCATTAACTTCGATATTATCATACCAACGCTTGAAGCTTCAATGTGGGCTTAGCTTTTAATGTTGTGAATTGGATTCCACTTAAATGCCATACAAATTAGTGAAATTAATAAGAAGGTTTGAATAAAAAAAAGCTTTGCTGATATTGTTTAGATTCCTGCTAGATATTAAATATTTAAAAAATTTGAAGGACTAGAAATGGTATAGCAAATAATTAATGTTTTTTAATAAAATTCTATAGCCAAGACTACTTGATAATATTCCAAATTATGCACACACATTGAAATCGGTAATAAAAAATATAATAGCGTTTTCTTAACTTAACATGCCATTAACAATCATTAAAAATTCCACAATATACCTTTCTAGTCGTTCATTTGAAACAATTCAGTCATCCTCATCCAAACTAACAACACCCTGAAAATGTATGTAGTGATTTTATTCTAATATCCCTTTTTGAATGCTTAATCATTCTTGGTATCGGTGATGGCATCTTTTGGCACTTTGCGTTCCAATCCCTGTGATCGTTGGTCCCGTGTTCATAACCTTAAATGTACTGACCTATAACATTGTCATTAATTCCACTTGAATCATTGAATGATTCCAATCATTTTCGATTGCTACGTGTCTGTGGATATATGTCAATTGTTTGATTATCTTATCGACTGTCTTGTGTTTTTTGAATTTGAATTTTACCGGAAACTCTTAATATCTTTATTCTATTTGCTGGTTTTTTTTCTTTCAAAATTTAACTGTTTTTAATTAATGACTATCAAAACGTTAAATTTTGTATAAAACATTCGTAATTCGCAACGAATCCAATTGAACATCGTGATATGAGCGAACAAAACTGGCTTTCGCTCTGGGACCAACCAAACATTTGATGGTCATTTCTCTGTATGGTGCTTCAAACGATCTGTACAGCAGATCAAATGCCGGACCGGATCCGAGTCCAAGGTTGAGTAAGCAGCTATGTTTCAGATCCCAAGGCTCTTTAGCCAACAAACTGACGGGAGAAACAGACGGCGAAGTTGACACGCAGCTCACCAAAATGGACGTTGTGCTAACATTCCAAATCGAGGTAATAAAAATAAGCTATTGGAATTAGGATCTGCTGAGCCGACACGGGTTTGTATCGCCACTTCACCTGTTGGTATAGAGAAAGCGGTCATGATTTTTTCGGTTTAAAATCTAACAAACATTCGTTATTCAAATATAGGACTGCGAACTATTTCATTAGTCTTTTTTTTAGCAAAAGCAAAGATATTAGCTTTATTATAACATAAATATGCTTTTCTGGCCGACTTTTGTTTCGACCTTGATCTGATTACTACCAAACTTCACAGGAAAACCCGCTGGACCAATATGAGGATTTCCTTAAAAATATCTTCGAAATTGGGTCACCCATTTTTAGGAAACAACGACTTTTATATACTTAAATTACAGATTATTGATCTAATGATTTTCATATCATCTGCAAATAATACAAGGGACAGTTAACTGACACCACATTTTCAGTCATAAGCTGGTTTTAATTGCAACTACACTTAAAGCTTACGATAATTTTAAAAGTGGATTGTATGAAAATTTTCAAATTTACAGGTAGTCGTCATGGAGGTTAAGGGTCTGAAGTCATTGGCACCAAATAGGATAGTTTACTGCACTATGGAAGTGGAGGGTGGTGATAAACTGCAAACTGACCAAGCTGAGGCGTCGAAGCCTATGTGAGTTAAAGAATATCATTAAAATTATACTTCAGTACAGTAGATTGGGGGGAATAGAGGCTAGAGTTAGAATAGGGACAAATCTGGGATGTCACAATACTTTTGTTGAGTTGTTAGATTTAACTTTGTTGAACTGACTTTTATTTTGTGTTTAAGGATATTAAATAGTTTAATTTAATCATCAAAGTTTTGTAACTCATTAAATATATTAAAAAGCTAATAACCTAAAGTTACCTAAACCTACCTAACAACTAAAAAGTGCCAGCCCTATCGAAAAACTCTTATTGTCCCCACACGTAACCTGAATCACCCCAAAGCCAAGGTGAATCGGGTCAAGCTACTTTTTTTAAGTTTTTGTGTATATTTTGTAATGAACTATGTATAATAACGCATCGCATATAAAAATTTAAGCCTCCGGAACCATTTTAATCTCAATTTTTTGGTATTACCCTAAGAAAAACCATTGAAAATTTGTATTGGATTTGGAAAGGGTCCCGATTCCCCCCAATCTACGGTATCGTGTTTAAGGCTAAGACATAAGTAGATAAGACATTTTAAGTTCCTTTTTTTCATTTATTGGGTTACATGGTACGAAACGGTATTAAAGTAATTTATGACAGAATTATTCCCTTTTAAAAGATTAAAAAAAGTCCGCGACAGCATGTCTATTATGTTAAGGTTGGCTCTCTTTAACGTTTTTTTAAGCTAACCAAATTTGTTCTAAAATAAAGCATTATTTGTGAAGGTGTTTTTATAAAGATGATATTCTACGTAAATGAAGAGGCGGGTAAAATTTAGCGTTATGCCAAACCAACTATTCCACGCGGACGAAGTCGCGGGCAAAAGCTATACCGAATAAAAGGCACCTTTAATTACAAAAATAAATGTCGTGTAATAACCGAAATGCTTAAACTAAAAATAGCCTTTCACACCTTATAATGCTTCAATTTTATAAATGTATTATTAATTTTTTGAGGTGCTTTTGGACTTAATATATTGTTTTATTTACAGGTGGGACACGCAAGGTGATTTCAGTACGACGCAGCCTCTTCCAGCCGTGAAAGTGAAACTTTACACAGAGAACCCCGGAGTTTTGGCTTTGGAAGACAAAGAACTGGGGAAAGTGGTCTTAAGACCTACACCGTTGTCTAGTAAGGTGGGGACCGCTGCCATTTGTTATTTACTTCTTGCACTAGCGGGAAACGCTTAGAATAATAAAAAAACGGTACGCGTGCAACTTGGTGCACGTGAATGAAGTGAAACTTCTTTTTCAATGTGCAGTATTATGGTTTTATTCATTTTTCATCCTTAAATCAGGTTGCTCTTGTAATAGAGAATGCTATGTATAAGGTTTTACTGGTGGAAGAACCTCTTGTGAGTCCGCGCGGGTAGGTACCACCGCCTTACCTATTTCTGCCGTGAAGCAGTAATGCGTTTCGGTCTGAAGGGTATGGCAGCCGTTGTAACTATACTAAGATCTTAGAACTTATATCTCAAGGTGGGTAGCGCATTTACGTTGTAGATGTCTATGGGCTCCAGTAACCACTTAACACCAGGTGGTCTGTGATGTCGTCCACCCACCTAAGCAATAAAAAAAAGGTGCAATGTCTTCAATATTTACATTATTTATACAGTATTAGAATATTAACAAAAAGCAGAAAATGAAGCTAGATACTAGATGATACTAATTATAATGAGATACGTTATATTATATTATAATAACAGATGCTCTAAATACTCTACAGACAGAATTTTAATAAACAAAAAGAACAACAAGAAAAAGGGATGAATTCTCTTGAATACCGTCTTAAGCAATTGTTTACACGCGTTGGACTTATAATAGTTAACCAACAATATCAACATTAAGGAAACAGTTATTAACTAATCTTAGTTAACTAAATAGCAGTGTTGTACCGATATATTATAATTTGTGCAGATTAATTGCGCTTGTATGTATCTATTCCAGTATGACGCAACACTATTGTTTAACAATAAACCTGTAAACATTTCAGGCGCCAGAATGGCACAGGATGACGGTTCCGAAGAATCTACCTGACCAGGACTTGAGGATCAAGATCGCGTGTCGGATGGACAAGCCTTTGAATATGAAGCATTGCGGGTGAGTTTACTTGGTCATTGGCTTAACAGTGGAGGAAAAATTAGAAGAACAAAAAAAGTAGAAAAAAAATATATCTAAGACTAGCTGATCCGGCAGACTTCGTAATGCCTCAATCGATGAATAAAATACATAAACTTTTGTATAAAATAAACTTAAAACAAGCAAAAGGAATCTGTCCAACGGGGGACACATCAAAGGAAAAACAAAATTGTTATTTTTATTTAATTCCGGGCATTTTCATATTTATCTAACTTTTAAACCTTCTCTGGACTTCCAAAAATAATTCAAGACTAAAATTAACCAAATCGGTCCAACCGTTCTCGAGTTTTAGCGAGACTGACAAACAGCAATTCATTTTTATATATATAGATAGTCATTTAAAATATTTATTCTTCTTCCTCAGCTACTTGCACGTAATAGGGAAGAACGTGTGGCGGAAATGGAAACGCCGGTACATGGTGCTCGTGCAGGTCAGCCAGTACACCTTCGCGCTTTGCTCCTATAAAGACAAGAAGTCAGAGCCGGCCGAGATGATGCAACTCGACGGCTTCACTGTCGACTACATAGAGCTCGCAAGCGGTACGGTCGCCTTCTTCTTCTTCTTTAATCTTCTTAATTATGGCTGTACGGTCGACTTAATATCGCTTGTTCTTTTAATTTTAAGTATGGCAAGCGACTTCTTCGACGCCATTGTTGCCAGAGTTAAATTTATAAAAAACTTTAATTATAAAATATTTATATTGTCGCTGTCAAACCAAAATCTGCTTTGTGTAAAAACTCTATTTTGAATTAACGAGTAAAAACATTTTCGTATAAAATTTTATATTATGAAGGTGAATATTATAAGAACTATATCAAATGAAAGCTGTAGATAAATATTAAAGCTATAGACACATAACAGTTTTTTATACAGTAGATAGGGCTGTGAACTATACGAAAAGGTCAATAGGTAAAAATTTCAAAAAGTGCACATAGCAGATTTTGGTTTGACAACGACGATATATATATATTTTATTGCCTTCATAGGCAGATGAGCATACGGTCTACCTAATAGTGAGTGATTACTGTCGCCCATGGACCTCAGCAATGCCAGGGCATAGCCAATCCGCTGCCTACCGCTGCATACCGTTTGGATGAAATGGGATATAACAAAGTCTCAGTAAAGGGTCGTTATTTATTGAAACTTCAGTGGACTTTTTGGAAGAACGGGAAAAATTACGTCCAACGACTTTATTTCATTTTCTCACAAATATGTCCTGACAGAGGTGCTAAACATTTAAAAAGCCACCACAATTATATGTTTATATCTAAGGAAACAATAAGTTAACAAAATAAAACAATTTACATAATTTCGCTCCTCCCGTTTTCTCCAAAAAGTCCTTATCGCATGTTATCTATGTCATCGTCTTCAGGGTCATTTCGACCTCGCGTCCCAAGATCGCTGATGGGATTCGCATTGTTTCTTCTACCGATTTTTTCCGAGTTCATTGACCCATTTAGTGCAATAAAATTTAATGCACAGTGGCAGGTCAATATGCACACAGACACCCGACGTTATAACTTTGCGAGATACAACTGAATCTATTCAAAAGCTCAGTCATAAAGCACGTGCTTTCGATTTCAGCCCAACTCATCGTTGGACAAGGTAAGAAAGAAAATTTCAACACTAGTAAGTAATTTTTATTAATAATTTTAATAGTAGATAGTATATTTAGGCTTTCGATTTAAGCGGACGAGACGAACTTCAGTGTCTCATTTTTCAATTTCTTTTTTTTTATTGCTTAAATGTGTGGATGAGCTCATAGCCCACCTGGTGTTAAGTGGTTACTGGAGCCCATAGACATCCACAACGTAAATGCGCCACCCACCTTGAGATATAAGTTCTAAGGTCTCAAGTATAGTTACAACGGCTGCCCCACCCTTCAAACCGAAACGCATTACTGCTTCACACCAGAATTTTTCTCGGTTAAGTTCCTGGGCTCGTAAAATATATCTGAGTATCTATTAACGGTTTCTCTTAATTATCTATGACAAAAAAAAAAACGAATGAAGGTGTTTCCGTACACAGCCGACGTTTATAAAACTTTAGAACAAATCTAAATATGTACCACGTGATTATACTCTGTTCCAATTACGATGTCCCTTTTGACGTTTCTTAGAACCTAACTCTTCACGTTGCGCATAATTTAAAATAATAATCATTTTTTGTTCATGATCGTAAAACATCATTTAAAAAAAACACGTGTGGCACTCGGAGACTGCCACGGTAAAGCTATTGCATAGCATTTTTTATCAACTTATGCAATTATAAATCGACAATAATAATTTAATATTAAAACAACAATAAAATAAGATGACTTTCGGCTAACTTTCAATGAATCTGCTACATTGTGAGGATTCCATTTTGACCGCGCACTCACTAGAGGGTGCTACATGGGATAGAGACACGCCTTTGGATGCTAGTTCTAACTCTCATTCGCCCAGAATCAACGGTTTAGCTAGTTTATTTTTAATGCCACTCCAATCACTGAATGAGTAGTAGGAGTAGTAATAAAATTCTTCGACTAAGCGATAGAAAATGACACGCCCAACGCATTGGAATGTGATATAATTTTCTATTTTACAATTCCGTTTGTCGTGGATAGTTGGCGCTTGACGAAAAGCTGAATCGCGCTATCGTTGTGTTACCCACGAAATTATATCACATATTTTGATAGTACATAAATCGGTGTTTAGACTTCTCACTTTAAACACTACACAAGCGCAACGTGTGAATGTGTTGAACGCGAGCTCCATAGTAGGCGTAGTGGGGGTGTCAGGTTATTTCCGTTACGGAATTTCTTGATTCAGTCGCCGCGCTCAAGGCCCGCGATAGAAGCTATGCAATAGCTTAATACACAATCAATCTAAATCATTATACAATTAATTCACATTTCACACACACAATAACATAATAATGACATCTGTCAAATGGGACTTCGTAATTGGAATCTACCTATAGGTATACTTAATATTATAAAGCTGAAGAGTTTGTTTGTTTGAACGCGCTAATCTCAGGAACTACTGGTCCGATTTGAAAAATCATTTTAGTGTTAGATAGCCCATTTATCGAGAAAGGCTATAGGCTACAGCTATATAACATTACGCTCAGACCAATACAAACGGAGCACTTATAAATATAGGTAATGTTTCAAAATCGGGGTTATTTTTACCTTTTGAGAGCTTCCGCTGCGTGCGCTGCAGAAACGGTTAAAGTTTCGCTAAAATAATGTATAACAGAATTGTTCCCCTTTAAAAGATCTAAAAAAAAGTCCGGGACAGCATATGTCTATAAATGTTAAGGTTGGCTCACTATAACGTTTTTTATGCTAACCAAATTTGTTCTAAAATAAAGCTTTATTTGTGAACTATTCCACGCGGACGAAGTCGCGGGCAAAAGCTAGTAGACTATAATTAAGTTTCTTCGGCTCCTTGATTTATGTCCTCTGTAACATTTCAAAGAGCTGGAAGGCGCGAAGTACTTCATGAACGCGGTCCGCGACGGAGAATCGGTGCTGATGGGAACCACAGACGAGAACGAGTGCCATCTGTGGGTGATGGCGTTGTACAGAGCGACGGGACAAAGTCACAAACCCACTCCCCCCACAACGTCCGATACGCATCACAAGATAATGGGAGGTAAATCGTCTGACTTTTAAGCGAATCTATACATACAAATAAATAAAATTGGAGTGTCTGTTTGTAATAATAAAATAATCACTTTTTACTAAATGCGTAGGTAAGTTTGTATACCAACCACAATAAATATACCAATATCTATTTTAAAAATCTTTGTCTTTCTGTCTGTCTGTTACGGCTAATCTCTGGAACGGCTGGACCGATTTTTAAGACACTTTCACTGATAGGTAGCTGATGATATAAGGAGTAACTTATTTTTAGACTAGCTTCGCCACGCAGCGTCACCCGCGGTACGATAACAACCGCGGGTAACAGTCTCACATAACAACAGTCTGGTCAGTGATCTGGTATGGGAGTAGTTAGGCATGTTTGTAGCAGCGGTGCGACATAGTAAGTTTTAAGTAAGGTCAAGCTTAGTTGTAATGGAAAAGAGAAATCAGCTGGAGGGGATAAGAGACCATTTCGCGAGAAGATTACAGAAGATGAGCTAGAAGATGAAAGAACCGAACACAACACGGATGTTCCACGCTTTATCGTAGGAGCACCCTGACCACAACCCTCCTGGGATTATATTCTCATATATATAAACCTACAGTGGTTTTTACGGATGTTCCGTTATAACTACTGAACCATGCATCCGATTGACTTGAAACTTGGTATCCATGTAGAAAATATATGTACTTAATTTATAGGCTAATATTTATATGAGTGTTGGACTCTCTACAATAGTTGGGGGGGGGCGATAATGATGAGAATCTTTTTGGGGGTGAGAAATAATAATGTTTATTTTAAATGCCCAGCAAAGCGGACGGGTACAGCTAGTATTCTCATATATCTATAGCAACCTGCCAGGAAGAAACTTTTTTGATTTCTTCTTTTGGTGTTTCATTTACTTCATTCATTCTAGGTTCTATGATATGCATTTTATTAACACCAACCTTTATAAGTACTAAAATTTTCATTTTCGAATACCATGTAATAATAATATGACACTTAATTTAATGCTAAATAATTAATTCAATTATCTTGTTCTGCAATATATCCATAAGATCCACATTATTCCTGAACTAATTGAACAAAATACGTATTTACACCGAATAAGACTGGAACTAAGAATCGAATACCAATACAAAAAGATTGTTATCAATCATTATTTAGTAGTTCGCTGATATAGATTGCCTCTTTTTGACATCCGTTAAAACACAAATGTACATATCTATTTTTTTTTATTGCCCTTGTAGGTATAGACGAGTATACGGTCCACCTGATGGTGAGTGGTTACTGTCGCCCATGGACTTCAGTAATGCCAGAGGCAGAGCGAAGCCGCTGCTACCGCTTAATACTTTCCACAATCTCGTTTGAAGAAGGACATGTCATAGCGCTCGGGAAACACCGTGGAGGGGAGCTCATTCTAAAGCCGGATGGTACGTGGCAAAAAATACCTCTGGAAACGCACTGTGGATGACCGCAGTGGCTCCAGATAGTATGGATGAACTCTACTCCGGTGGCGAGCGGTGCGATGGTAAAAACGATATGATATGATACAATATACAAAAGCCTACAATAGTTCGTTCATCACCAGACGCAGACAAAGCTCGTAAGCACGGAATGGAGGACTACATTCAGGCGGACCCGTGCCAGTTCGACCACCACCAGTTGTTCTGCACGCTGCAGTCGTTGACCTTGAAATATCGACTACAAGACCCTTATTGCTCGCTGGTGCGTATCAACCACTTCAACTGAAGCCTAAAGTTCGATCGTCAATAAGGATCCTCCCGATCCATTAACGGTGCTTTTAGGTACCTCAAGCACTGGTCACCGTCCTCGTCGAACCCGTCGCTTGCGACGAAGGACTCGACGCTCACAGGGCTCAAACCTGACGACGTTGCTAACACTAACTCTAGCGAGAGCAGTGCTTCCCAAAATCTACCACGGGATCGGAAACGCGACCTACTGAGATGATCCGGCGAGAAACTCAACGGTTCACTCAAGCGACGGGTTCAACGAGAACGATGACCGGTGCTTGGGGTACCCAAAAGCACCTTTCAAAGGCGATAATCCAATAACCATTTAACAGCTGAGATGATATGTTTGGTTCTTTCTATAGTCTAAAGGCAATTACAAATAACTGACCAGGGTTGGTTCTCCCCCGGCCAAGTGTTCGTCCTGGATGAGTACTGCGCGCGGTACGGGGTGCGCGGCTGCTACCGCCACCTCTGCTACCTTTCCGACCTGCTGGACGTGGCGGAGAGTGGGCAGCAGACCGTGGACCCGACCCTCATGCACTACTCCTTCGCGTTCTGCGCCAGCCACGTGCACGGGAACAGGTGACTACAGCACCAGTTAATCACGTCTCAGGCCTAGGTTGTTGGGAGTAGCTTCCGGGCGTTTTTTTTTTCGAACGAAGTTCCTTTTGGTACGGTGCGGATGAGGGGTACCCTAACCGGGAAAAAACGTCCGTAACGTAAGATTTTTATTAGTAATGCACAAAGTGTACGACTTAACTTTGTAATAACGTACAAAAAATAACATACATTTAACACTAATTTTTCAAGGTGGGTGGGTCACATTTATATTTGTCATGTCTATGGGCTCCGGTAATCACTTAACAACAATTTGGTCGTGAGCTCGTCCAATACTCCTTAGCAGTAAATAAAATCTTTAACGTGGTTTGTAAATTCCTAAGAAATAATTTGATCAATTTTTAGAGGCTTAGGTAAGAATTTCAATGTCTGAGTCCGGTTTAAACCACTATTACCTCGAAGCAGACCTTAAGGCACAACCTGATCGTGCCAATTCTAATTTTGGTTTCGTCATAGCAAAGCATCCCTTAAAGTCACCGGATTTTGTTTGCAATTTCAATGAACTTCATCTTCTGACGTTTGCGAGTGGAATATAGTAAACTCTATACACTCTTAAGTAAATTGCATTATGAAAAAGTCGCAGAAAGTTTTGCTTTGATAGACGAGTGCTAAGTTTTTTGAAGGTTTGGCGTACAGTAAATGCTCTTAATTCGCGTTTCCTTGAATGAATGAATGAATGAAATTTTACTAAATTTTTTAGAAAAGGTTTGTATTAATGATTGTTTTTTTTGTTTTAAACGATATCGATTTCCGATTAATTAGATTCAAAGCGACTCGAATGAATGCCTTAGGCTAGAGCCCTTTGTACGTTGTTAATTTTTAATCTGTAATAGTTTTAGTAAACATTCTGATACTTTGTATTTGACTCTCAAAAGCATGTCAGCTGTTAAATATACTAGTTATACTGGATTTATTGCGGTCTTACACGGATAGTCACCATCGTCCTCCCTATTTCCGCCGTAAATGCTTTTCCAATACTAATTCGCGTTATGCTGTCTTCGGCAACCACTCAACATCAGCTGAGCCGTAAGCCCGTTCAAGCATTTAAACAATAAAAAACCTTAATCTTGAGTATTTACCGAAGCCCTAACATAACGCCACGCCAATATCGACACAAATTTTCGGGCATAAAGTCGAAGTTTCAATTGTATTGTATAAAGGCTGTTCCACCCTTCAAACCGTGACGCATAACTGCCTTTCCAGTCCACGCGTAGTTTGAATAGCCTCTTAGGCTACCCACGATTAGGTAGGACAAAAAAGACATCTTCGCGGCAGAGATTAAAAAAATCATTTTGTTTACCTACGTTAATGTTATTGCCAATACGATTGCCTGTACTAACTTTTTAGGGGACATTTTCTGGTATATAAATTCAGTACCTACGCGTTTTTCTGAGTCAAATGCAAAACATTAATTAGTAATGACCACGTCGCCCAATTCGCCTCACCTTAACGTGTGATGTTGCTTAGATTTACCCATCCATTAACAAACCTTGTATTTAAAACCTTTACAAATCAATAATTTATAAATATCAATGTATAATAATATGTATTGTATGTATAATTGTGGCTGCTTCCCTAACTAACACATTCCGGTCTTTTGGAGCCAGCGGCGACCCGATCTTTTCCGGAACAAAAATATTAAATTAAAAAGTTTCACAGATAATTTTTAATGTACCTTAAACTATTCATAAAAGTAAACAAAATTAAGTCATTTTGATAACACATAATAAAAATGCGGTATTGAAAAAAATATATATATCGACGCTTGGAAGGCAAACGTGACTAAGCGACAATAACTACTTTATACATAAATTATAGGCTATAACCATATTCGATGCGCAAAACAAATATATTTCTAGGTCTATTAAAATCATTTCAATCCTACAGCTAGATTCGTTAAAATATATTTTTTTTAGGTATTTCAACTTTAAATTAGTCTACTGTAAAGTTCACGCATTATCGCTTAGTCACGTTTGCCTTTCAAGCATCGATGTGTATTATTGTTTTCAAGTCTTATTAAGGAGCTCGCTGACTCTTCGACTGGCCCTAACCCGCTTGTGCCCTACTAGAGTAAGCCCTACGGGAGACGTGGTTCACAGTACCGCGACGTTGCCTGGCAGGCCAGACGGCGTTGGCAGCATCACCGTCCAGGAGAAGGAGAAGTTCGCCGAGATCAAAGAGCGGCTGAAGACGTTACTGCAACACCAAATAACTAACTTTAGATACGCATTCCCGTTCGGAAGACCGGAGGGAGCTCTGAAGGTAGAAAATAAATGTATTATTATTTTATCTATATCTATTCTAACATTATAAAGAGGAAATATTTGTTTGTTTGTTTGTATTGAATAGACTCCGAAACTATTGAACCGATTTAAAAAAATATTGTTTATAAAAAAGAACTGTTTGGAAGCTATACTACTCCCGAGTGACATAGGCTATATCTTTTTTTTTAATTAGGGATCCTTACTAAAACTCCTATAAGGTAACCCAAAGTGTAAAAAAATTACCTAAAATATTCTTTACATCGTGTGCTCTGCGAAAACTATCAGAATAAAATAATGTACTACGACTTTGTAGAATACATTATTATTTAGAAAAAGTGTCGATGCAGTCAGCATATGTCTCATCATTATAGTTATGCCGCAACAAGTGTTCTTTTATTTTAAAAAAGAACACTTATCGTTGAAATTTTTGTTAAATACCTGAACGGAGTCAGAGCGGGCCGCTAGTTATTATTATTACTAGTGGTCCCGCAGTAGTCGAAATTCGACTATAATTAATTGAAATTATAAGTTTGAACATTATTATGGTTCTATTGTCAAAGACTATTATACTTATTTAACAGATTTCACCAAGACTACACTATAGACAACTAATATCAAAGACAAACAATATCAGCCAATTACTAACAAATTTTTTGCCAAATTTGCTATTTATATTTAGATGTTCTTGGGGATTTTTGAATTCTTCTCCGTCATTCCCTCATTACTGAGGATCGCGACTACACGTACGCAAGTATTTCCATGAAGATCGGTTCGCTACGAGGTGAACCTCCTGCTGGGCGCTGTCTCCAACTGTCTTCTTTATAGTATCCAACCATCTCGTTGATCTCCCTTTGGACCGTTTCCTCTCCTACTGAGCAAGAATGAGAAGCTATTCCAGACTATACCTTGGGAACCACATGATATTTCCGAAAAAGCCGACCATTCGATTTTGGCAAATGGTGGAGAGTCGCCTTGTGATGTCGCATTTTTGAATAAGAAATCTTGAGTTCTGTTTCATTGCACCAGGCTACGCTGTCGCTCTTGGAGAGAGTGCTGATGAAAGACGTGGTGACACCGGTGGCGCCGGAGGAGGTGCGGACAATGATACAGACGAGCTTGGAGAACGCGGCGCTTCTGAACTACACGCAGCTCAGTCAGAAAGCCAACATCGAAGGTGAATTCGGATTAATACTTAGTTACTCTTCTAATGGATTATTAATTATAAATTTCATTATATAATTATAAAAGATGAAGACGATTGAAAAGTCAGAAAATTTTGATAATTCATATGGATGTTATAATTGCGAAACATTCCACTCTTTACTTTTTATCAAAAAGCTGTTGTTTCTGTGTGGCATAACTATGCCGTCACGAGTTTGTGTCTGTGTGTGTGTATGTGTTACAAGTAACGTTTATTCCAATTATTCAATAATTAAAACTATTTACACGGCTTAATCTCGCCTTTTTATATACTTTTCAAACACTACAGTTTTTGTAATCGCGAACGATTAAATTGTTATTCGACGATATTTGAATATTGTACGAATTGTGGTCTATTTACCAGATATATTATATATTTCACACAAAAGGAAGTAATAGTATCTTGAGGTCTGGTAGTTATATTTGGGTTTTAATCTTGAAATGTCAAGATCCCAGGTGTTACATAAGCGCTAATCGCATATCGCCTAATTGTAAAAATATATCTTAAAATAAAACAGTCCATTAGCTTAGTCCAGTCCACAGAGTATGGAGGTTTAACGACAAAGGGAAGATCTTCTACCGAGCGGGTGATATTGCTCGTTAGACCGACGGCTCAAATGTTGTTCGGAATTTGTATACCTAACATATCGTCTTTTCGCATTAAAAGTAACTATACTTGAGACCTTAGAACTTATATCTCAAGGTGGGTGGCGTATTTACGTTCGATGTCTATGGGCTCCAGTAACCGCCAAAGTTTAGTTTAGTTTTGTTTAGTTTTCTTATATTTTGTAAAGATGATTAATGTTAAAAATATCACATGCTAAGCCTTTAAAACACTCCTGTAAAATTAATAAGTTTTGAGATTATACAGTTTTTATGCGAGAAGACGATATAGGTATGAAAGCTTATCTTTAAAATGTCGTAAGCGAGATTCAGGCATCTGTCAAATATCTTGAGTTTTAAGATGTCTATCCGCGACACTTCTTTTCTTATTTATCCGTTGTTTTGTCCAGTGAAAAGTAAAAAAATCATTAATTGATTAAAACAAAACTGTGCAACTTCATGATAGAGGTCTTTGTCCAACAGTGGACAAAAATACTTGAAATTATGATAAAGGGTGACAAGCTGGTGATATTAATTAATCCAAGAGTTTTGTTACAGAAGATCTCAGAGGCGATACCATGGTAACGCCAGCTAAAAAATTAGAAGATCTCATACATCTGGCAGAACTCTGCGTTGACCTACTACAGCAAAACGAAGAACATTACGCGGAGGTTCGTTGCTAATGTGAAGTCCAAATTCAAACATTTGGCGTTTAACAATATTTTTTTCTTGTGCTGTATTTTGTCCTATAATTGTTTGTATACCTGATAATTTAATATTCAGTCTTTAATAAAGTGGGATTTAAAAATAAAGTTTTGAAAAATAAAAACTTTTTTTATGATGGAAATTCCAAATCATAAAAAAATATGGCAGTAAGAAAGCACAGCTTAAACTCTGAATGTTCATATTATCAACTGTAATTGTTATACTCGGTGTTGTTTCTGTCGTGGTAAAACTTTTTTTTTTGTCGTTATAAAAATTAATAATATAGGAATCGCAATTTATTTTTGTATATTTTAAGTGAGGTCTGCGCGTTATACTATTGAAATATTTTTCGTCGGATTTTTTGGGGTTTTCGTTTTTAATCTAAAGAGTTTTACCAGGATATTGTGATTATTGGTTAGCACCCACCCTACTCTCCTGTCGCTATTAGAGTCTGGAACATTCCGGCGTATTATTTTATTTCGATGTTCAGTTTTATTAATAGTGTTATAGTTTCAGTTCGAACGTCACACAATACGATTTGATGTTGGATGTTTAAATGTAACGTAATTAAACAAATTTTCGTGGTCGTCTTAATTTAGAATATGATGAGACGTTTTCATATTATTTTTCTCTCGAATTCGAATTTTGTATAGTTCAGTCCGCAATGTGAATCGATCACTGAATAACTTCACTTGGCGACTATGTAATTTTGCGTATTTAATATACGTACATATGTATCTAAACTGACTTTTTTATATTTCACTTCTATATGTTTATCTTTCCGCAGGTTTATAACACAAAACCGGATTCTAGCGGTCAACAAAATGTAACTACTAATGATTTGATTGATTGCTCGGCTAATCGAATCACTATCACTCGATCTTGATCATAGTTCACTTTGTTTGATCACAAACATCGAGGAGTAGACTATTGATCCAATAGATTCAACATGCTTGCGCAATCGCTTTGATATTTCAATAGATATAAAACTTGATGAGCATTGCATGGATTAAAAGAATATAGAATCGATAGCCTTACATTAAAGACGATAAACTTTTCATTCTAGGCCCAAGAGACCTTAATCGAAATGAAATTGGCAGGAAATTTGATATCAAAATTATTTTCGTGACCACGGCACGTCTGAAATGAAAAGTATTTTCTAAACAGTCTACTCCATTCAGTCACATTCAGAATATATATATATTTATTTAAATACTCGTACATAAACATATAAGTATTGCTTCCCAACATCAACATTAGGAGTACACATTGAGCACATACGGAACATTATTTATGCTTTCGTAGAATGCCATTTTTGTTATACATCTAAGCTTGAATCTATCAAAAAAACTTGTTCTATAATTTAAGGAAATTAAAGGAAATGTGTGATTCTTTTTCAAACTATTTATGGTACTTTGAAACCATGATTAAATTAATAAAATAATTAGCAAATAGCTCAGTTAACTGCTCGGTTAATAATCACACTATTCCTCGTGGATAGGTGTTTTGCACTCGTTTGTTTTAATTCCTATAATAATAACACATTTTTAATTATTGATTACAACTACTTGCTTCTTAGAATGTATCTATTAGTTGTTTTAATTCTAATTTCGATCATACTTATTTCGTGAAACTTTGCATGACACGGCACCAATATACAGTTAGCAAGTACTGTATGCCAAATAGTTATTTTTGCATTTATATCGTCAATGTATCATAAGCTTCTTTTGAAATTAATTGAGCTAAAACTTTAAATTTCCATTAAAATTGTTTTAAAACCACTCCCGATCAATAAAAGTACCAAGTGCTTACAGTTAAAAGCTATTTTGAATTCTTTCAGCGCTTTGAGTAATTTAAATAATTTCCACTGAGATTGTATAAAAACCCTTCGTTAAATTCAATCATGCAAAGTCTCACAAACCCATTATCTACGCAAAGCAAAACGGTCTGTGAAGTTAGGTTTCTTTCTGTTCAGGCATTTGCATGGTTCTCTGAACTTCTGGTGGAACACGCTGAGATCTTCTGGGCTCTGTTCGCCGTGGACATGGACCGCGTTCTGTCCGAGCAGCCACCGGACACATGGGATTCGTTCCCACTCTTCCAAATATTAAACGACTATTTAAGAACAGATACTGATACCGAAGGAACATACCCAATGGGTGAGTAATTTATTTATGTTTCCCAATAAAATGCTTTGTTTAAACAATTTCTCCAACCTCTTTCACGAAATCTATGGACAGCATTTAAAGTTTTTCGTTTGAAACCATTTTAATACTGGTATGTTGTGATTCATAACTGATATTTGACCCTATTATGACTATATATGAAGGTAAATACTGTCGTTTTCTACCGCAAAGTCTTTATTACAATTGAAATTCCAACTTCGCAACTCAAAGTACCTCAACGTTAGCAGCATTTTTATTACATTTTTGTCAACAGATAATTTAAAAGGTGGCAGATTCCACGAACATCTCCGAGATACGTTTGCGCCATTGGTTGTACGTTACGTGGACCTGATGGAGAGTTCTATAGCTCAATCACTTCATAAAGGTTTCGAAAAGGAGCGATGGGAAATAAAGGGGTATGTACGCCAACTGATGCGATAGATCGCTCGCGGTTCAGAGTTACTATTGATCCTGTACATTTGGCTTAACACAAATAAGGTTATCGGGTCCAGCCATCTAATGCATTTTATTTTGCCAATTTAACTAATAATATTTTGGACATAATGTTAAATCCACTGGCATATTCTCGTGAAAGAATCCTGTTAATACCATATTTGTTTTATTCGTGTTACATGCGTAAGTGCTACGGCATAATTGTAAAAGCACATGGTAGTAAAAATATATAATCGACTTTAATCAGTCTAACACTCCATTTAACCAGTAATGGCTGCGCGACTAGCGAAGAGTTGTTCTGGAAGCTGGACGCGCTGCAGTGCTTCATCAGAGACCTTCACTGGCCAGAGCCGGAGTTCCGTTCACACCTTGAACAGCGGCTCAAACTCATGGCTAGTGACATGATGGAAACTTTAATACAGAGGACCGAGGCTGCTTTTCAGGTATTTTCTGATGTCTCTTGAAATATGTGATGTTGCAGTAATGCAAACTACACGTCTTTATTTTTAAGAAAATCAAAAACGAATCGATGCCGAAGAAGTAAATAGATCTGTTGAAATAATTTCCTCACTAAATCGATTCCTTATTTACTTTCTAATGTACTTTTCAGTCCATTAACAATATTTTAATAGGTGCTGATGCAGTTTGTTTTTATCCCTGCCCATTGGCTGGTAGCCTAAGGGGCTATTCCAGCTATGCCCGGACGGGTAGATGAGCTCACGGGCTCAATCTGAAAGAATTTGCTAACACTAGCCCTAGCAGAATCTACCGCCAGATCGGAATTGCGTCCCAACTGACAAGATCCGGCGAGAAACCCAGAGGGCTGTGTCTATAAGTTAGTTCGCTCGTCTGTTCGTCTAACTCTTCGTTGTAATCCACGAGTTAAAGAGCCTAAAAGCACCAAAAGTGAAGCCGGGGGATCCAACAAGACATGTTTTGGGCGATGGCTTTTCTGTACTGTCACCGGGTTTCTTCAAGTTATTTTCTATGAAATGCCCGCAAAGCTTGTCTCTGGCATCGTCACTAACGATTGATTGATTCTAGTCGTGGTTGAAGAAGAGCGTCACTTTCATGTCCACGGACTACATACTGCCGGCCGAGACGTGCGCGATGGTCAACGTTGCGCTGGACGCGAAGAACCAGGCCCTCAAGCTCTGCGCAGTTGAAGGGGTGGATATTGTATGTTATTACTAGAATAGTCTAGACGTATGGCGCCGACTAACGCAAGTCGCTTCCTGCCTTCCTACACTGACAACTGTTATCTGCTTTATATCAAGTCATGGTGGTGGTGGACTCTGTAAGAGCATAGGGATAGCGAAGTGGGAATACTAAAGCTTCATGAATATGATTGTCGAATTCAGAGAATATAGACGGATATAATTTTTTTTAATTAACTACCTAAATTTATTTTAAATCGTTGATCTAAAAACTAGTCTCGAAGTCGTTTTCGTAATAGCCAATGGTAGAAGATCCGACCATATGTCTCTGGTTTCGAGGGAATTGAAAACAAGTCGAGCGCCACGTCATAAGTTACACTAGTACAACAACACACACATTAACAGTCAATGTAACACAACACTTAAACAGTACACGAAAAAATTAACCCAACACTCACTTTCTGGTATTTTACTTAGTATCTTGGGCGTCCTTTCTATTTCGAAGGAATTGATTTTTGGTATGTTTTTATAAGAAAAACTAAGTCACCTTCAAAACTCGTAGCAAAAATAAACGAAAACATTTCACATAACACCATTCCCATAATTAATATGTTTCATGCTTTAAGAAGTTGCCAATAGTCATTTGCACACTGAGAACGAATTACAACGCCATCTAGCATACAACACCGCACTTCACAAAGTAGCTACATTTCACCGAGAGATGGCGTTGCTCGTTTGCTCATGTATTGATTGTTACCCACAGTATCAATACCACGCCAAAATGGACGGTCAAATCGAGGCCTGTCTAGTGGCGATGGCAACTGGCATGACAACAAGATTGTCCGCTGTTCTCGAAGCGACCTTAGCTAAGATTGCAAGATTCGATGAGGGAAGGTGAGTTTGTCCATTTACCAGACGTTTTAAAAACATAATTATATTATTGATTGTTTAGAAATTTTAAGCATAATTCTCCAAAGTAACAATATTAATACCTAATTGCTCCATCTAAACGGACGATTTATCACAGGATTATCAAAAATCGTGATCGCTTTTTTTTAAAAACATTTTCGTGCACGCAATGTATCACCATCGATAATCACCGAATATGGTGTCAGCTTCATGATAAAAAAGCGTTAATATTTTAATAGTATCTGTCTCATCAATTGCCCTAATCCAGATGGTTCTGCGACAGGGGATTTTGTTGGTTTAACTGAGTCAAACCACAACTACCGCCCCTTAAGATCTTTCCATACAAGTCCTTTTGACCCATATGAAAAAAGATTTCTACAATTCGCTCAAAGTAAAATAAGTAAACTCAGCTTTACATTAATAATGGATTACACGATAATTAGTGACGGGTAAAGTGGATGGAAGACGATCTAGAGGTCGTAGCCGGAAAAGATGGAGTGACCAAGTGTCTGAGTGTCTGGACATGAGACTGAGCCACGCACTTCACTGTGCCACTGACCGACATAAGTGGCTAAAAATTACAAAAAAAGGTCACAGGCGGGCGCATCACGATGCTCAGCAATGAGCGATCGACTGAAGGAGGAGGAGGAGGACACGATGAGCGCCACGCCAATTTCGAAGGCAGTTCCTGTCAGGCCACGCGCCCCACTATAGCGCTGGTATTGTAGGGCCACATTTGGTCTTATCACTGTATTGATAGTATTATATGAGTATTTGTTATTTTTTTAGCCTTATCGGCTCCATCCTTACAATAGCCAACGTGTCCGGCTCTGGCAAGGACATCGGTCAGGGCTACGTCAACTTCATGAGAAACTCCATGGACCAAATCAGATCAAAGGTCGGTTAAGCTTTTGTATGTATACCACGAATAGGATTTGACTGATTCGGTGGTGCAATAGTTAGCGGCCCTCATTGTTGCGCCGAAAGTTGTGGGTTCGATTCCCACATCAGGCAAACATTCGTGTGATGAACGGGTTTGTTTAATCCTTGTTTGGGTGCTTATTATTTATATACGTATAATCTCTATATATAAAAATGAATTGCTGAAAAAATATAAAAAAGCTCGAAATTATTTAAAAACAAACAATTTTGTTTTTCCTTTGATGTGTCCCCTTGATATGTCTTTTATTTATCGATTGAGGCACTACGAAGTCTGCCGGGACAGCTAGTTTTAAATATATATAAGTATGTTTATAAGTCTCAAGTACCCATAAGACGGAATCTTAAATTGGGGCTGGATGACCGAGCATAATTTGTTCCCAGTTATTTAATAGAATTTCCATAAAATAAAATGGAATTAATGAAATGTATGAGTTGATGAAATTTTTGTAGGGGATCCCCCTAATGTCCTCGACTACTACGACAATATCTGTCCATAAAGACCGCTATGTCTTTTTTGACAAGACCAGCGATGCCCGAGGAAGGTTGAAATCAAAAGATCAACAGTAAAACTGCGTTGTACTTGTTTTCTGGTGCAAAAATAGTATTTTCAATTCTATGGAGGATACTTGGAGAAATTGGTGGTCACTGGAAAGGTCGAGGGCAAGCGACCAAGAGGCAGGAACCCGACCCGTTGAACGGACCAGATTCGTGCAGCCCTGGATACCACAGTGCACGATGCTCTGCATTCAGCTGCAGATAGGAACAGATGACGGTGCACTATAAAAAACAAACTGTTTCAAGGCCATGACCACGACCCTCAGTAATGAGGAAACCGATGCAAGGAGGAGGAGGAGGATATCCAGAATTTAGTGTACCTTTGTAACAACCCCAGCTAATAAGAAGAAAAATAAATTGCTCACAATTGTGGCCCTTGGAATATAATTTATCTATCATCTTTAAGTCAAGCTATTTGATAATATAATTTATAATGTGAGTGTAGCGTGTTGTGACGATATTCACAACTTTATCAGGTAACCGACGAGCTCTGGATCCTGCAGCTCTTCGAGCAATGGTACGGAAACCAGGTGACGATGATCAACAATTGGTTGTCAGAACGACCGGCGTTACATCCTCACCAGGTCGCCTGCCTCTCCATCTTGTTAAAGGTAAGATGTTCTTTGATATCGGTTGATGAGCTTATTAAGGAATATAAAGGATTTGCTACACCGTTCTTATTGGCCCTGTCCACAAGTGACTAGATCCTTAGAGAACGGGCAGCAGTAATTTCTGAATATATATAAGCACGTTGTGATATCATACAATTTTCATGTGATATTTAAAAATCTAAATGATTTTAAAAAATTAAATTCCAATCATGGTACCAAAAATAAATAGGGTAAAAGAAACCTTGAAAAAAGATACAGAAAAGTTTTTTTATTTTTTTTTATTGCTTAGGTGGTTGGACGAGTTCACAGCCCAGCTCGTGTTATGTGGTTACCGGAGTCCATAGACGCTTACAACGTAAATGCCGCCACCCACTTTGAGATATGGATTCTAAGGTCTCAGTATAGTTACAACGGCTGCCCCGTCCTTCAAGCCGAAACGCATTACTGCTTCACGGCAGAAATAGGCAGGGCGGTGGTAACTACCCGTGCGAACTCACAAAACGTCCCTACCACCCAGTAAGATCTCCCTATGGCACGTTGCTATAGATATACTACTGGAGATATAACCCAAGCAAGGTTGATGTCGTACAGGCGGCTGGTTCTAAAACTCATGCCAAATCTCTATGCAGCATGATAAGAGGACTTTTGCCGATCCCACAAACTGTGGGATAAGGCCAATAAGAAGCTACAAGCCGATTGTTATATCTATGCTAGCTACTCTGCCTATTCTGCTTGAATTTAGGGACAGCCGTTACGGAATAAAATCGAGACCTCTATACCATGTTTCAAGGTTGGAGATGAAATTCGCGTAATATTATACACATAAAAAATATCGACGCTTGGAAGGCACACGTGACTAGCCGATAATGCGTGAACTTTACAGTAGACTAATTTAAAGTTGAAATACCTGAAAAAAATCTATTTTAACGAATCTAGCTGTAGGATTGAAATTATTTTAATAGACCTAGAAATGTATTTGTTTTGCGCATCGAATATGGTTATTGCCTATCAATTATGTATAAAGCAGTTATTGTCGCTTAGTCACGTTTGCCTTTCAAGCGTCGATATATTCTTGAATCTAGTTTTATTTTCCAGAAAATGTATAGCGACTTCGAGCTACAGGGGGTCATCGATGACAAGTTAAACTCTAAGACGTACCAGGGCGTCGCGGCCCGGATGCACACTGAAGAAGCGACGTGCAGCCTGCTGCTGAGTCAGCAAGACGGCGGGTGAGTTCCGTTCCGTGACCCCAATATTTGTAATATAACTCATAACTAACGTGACCAGTGCGCTTAGTGCGAGTTTTTACACGCTTTATATTAGCTTCACTTGTATGTATGTATGTATGTATGTTTGTAACCGACTCCTTTAGACGCGATTTTGACCCACTTTAAACGGCCAGATTTCATTCAAACTTTGTAAATTTATCGAGGACCGATGACAATACACTAATTTGATAAGATTATTCCAGTATTATCACCACGCTTTTTTTACAATAAAATATATTTTACACTATTTTCAATTTAAATTTATAAAAAGAAATTCTATTTTTTAGTCGACTTTTATATTAAGCGTGTTTTTTAGTTTTTTTACACTATTATTTATTTTTTAACGTTCTCCATAGCGCAAAAGTTAACCCAATTTTGAATGCAGTTGTAACAGCGCCCCTAGCGGAAAACGTAGGCGAACGATCCCATTCCATACAAATATGAGTTAACTTTTACGCTATCGAGAACGTTAAAAGACTCGCATTAAGCACATAGACGTGCAGTTTTGAACGGGACTGTCCCTTTTTTTAATTACGAGTCTCGGTGTCCCCGAAATGAGCTCTGGAACGCAAAATTGTCCCGTTTATGGCTGAACGCGAGCGCCGTAAGCTTTAACAAAGCTTTGTTCCTCTAATAAATATAAATATAACTAAACATCATAAGTATATATGTTCTTTAATTCGTAATTTTCAAGCTAACTTTACCGAATAATAACTTTAAAAAAGTACTGTTTTTTTTCATTATGTCAATGTCCTAAATAAACCAACGTCCCGTTTTGAGTACAAAATATAAATGTTCACGTTACTCATGCCCCAGAACTCCGGTGGTGTTGTTGATCCTTCGAGTCAACAAACAAAAAAAATACCCGTCTTTTCAAAGCACGCAATGTAACAAATATACATAAATGCCCCGGGATTCCCACTTTGGACAATTACTCGTAAGACGTTACAAGGTTGTGTAGATGTATTGAATATACATGAACAAAGTTTTGTACTAACTGTACTTTCAGTGGCGGTGATGATGGTGGTTCCGAAGAAGGCTCAAGAGGTGGAAAGTCGAAACTAGAAGCCCTCACCGAGGAAGCTAAGCTAGGCAACGTTACGGCTGTAGTTGGAAAGGTAAACGAATATCTGTCTCTCTCTTTCTCTTTCTCTCTCATATATTTCTGTCTCTGTCTCGGTTCTAAAGGCTCTTTTCGTTTTCAGGTTGGAAATATGTTTGGTCGCGGCATAGGAGAACTGTCAACGAAACTAGGAGGCGCTTCGTCATGGTTCTAGTATATTACGTTTAGTATTAAAATCATCATGAACATAAAGAAGTCGGTAACGTATCGATCGAAAGGATGAGGACAAGCTTTTTGTTGAATTGCATTGTGAAAACACCTTGAATACAATAAAACGATGCAACTAACAAAAAAGCTCAAATATTCTGTGATGATAAAAAGAGTTTGCAAATCTATGCAAGAATGTCCGCCATTTTGATAGTGTCTAAGTGTCAACATAATGGCGTATTAACCATTAGAAATAAAAAAATATATATAAATATATATATTATTATAAGTGGCCAGTTGCATACTTAGCTTATTAGTGTGATTACTAAAATTTATTAGATACGATATTTATATTTTATTTTATAAAGGAAGCTTTATGTACAGTTAGAATGTCATTTCTTTATCGACAAAAAAAATATTGGACGTGTATGTATATTAAAGTTGTAGTATTTGATAACACTATTGATTAAATTAATGGAAAAAATGTATTGAAGCGTAAACACGAGGCTACAATAAGGAAACATATCGCTTTGGCTAATAATCTTATGTTCTAAAATTACGTTTAGGATTGTTTCGAGTTAGGTGAGGGCGGACTGCGTGCACGTCGAAAACATATTGATAGAATCCATTTAAATCGTGATTACCACCTCCCAAACAGTTCCTCGTCTAATCAATCTCATAACTGAATTAACTAAACAATTTTTGAACACACGTTCAAATAAAACACTTCTTGTACCGCGTAAATAAAACCTACTGAAAATGTTGCCATGTTGCCAAAAGTGCCTAATTTTGGCAGCAGACTTCTTTGACAGAATTCAATGAGAAGCAGAGTTAAAATTGTTTTGTTTTAAAATTACGGCAAAGATCTTGAAATTGTTTTTGGAAATGTCAGTAATACTTTCTAGACTCATTAAATTAAAATTTAAAGTTTAACAGCAACGAACATTCGTGGACGTTTCAAAGTTCAGATCTTTTTCTCTTGGAACTCTTAACCTTTTTAAATAATTATTGACAATCTTCTTAAAGAAAATAGGCTTTTGAATTTAAACTTAGAAAAAGAGTACTATTTGAACAGATCTAATTATATTTCGCTACAGCAACGTTTTCAAATTAAACCGCTCTTTTCTAGTGCATTCTATGTAGAGAAAATAAAACTATTTACATTATAATATTATTGATAGTCGTTATTGATAACAGAATAAATATTCTTCTACGCTAATAACTTATAACTTTCTATTACAATACATTAGTAGGTTCTACCAACCTAGTACAAAATTGATGATAATAAATGTGGATTGTGCTGATTCGTTCGGAAGCGCTTGTTATGAAATTTAAGAATGATTGTGACTCCTTTATCCTTTTTTTAACCTCCAATTAATTTGCAAATCTATTCTAAAATATATCTTGAAGAATTCGAAATTAACTGTATCAACATTTTTAGTTTTTAAATAATCATGAATTTTTTCATTTATCTTAGATTTATTCTTGTCTTACTTATCACCATCATTTATGGTATTCTATGTTTATATTAAAATGCGTGAGCAGGGTAGGTCGTCATTAAAAAATAAATAAAAACCACCCTTAAGAAAAAAAAACAATTATTTTAAATTATATTATTGCATTGATATAATTGGTATTGTATTGATGGCTGATGATCTCTAGGCCCTCATGGTGTTATTATGGTTATGTGGTTACATTGACATGAGCCCAGTAGTCGTAAGACGTATAGAGGTAAGAGCATAGTTCACTAATCGGTCTGTGTCCATACCATAATGAACCACATCACACAAACCACAGATAATCTTGAACCACTTTTATTTCATTCATTCATTTTCACTTTTAAAACTTAAATATTTTATCAAAAAATTCTACACTGTAAAATAACAGCTTATCACTATTGTACACAGTAACTTATTTTAATCAATGTTCACAAGACCATGGAGTATTTGTGTAATGCATAATGTCTACACAATAATGGCTCAAAAATAATGATAATTTTTGACAGATGTTATCGTTGCTACTAAATTTCTTACATCAGCTAGTTTTCCTTTTATCTGTATGACAACTTTAGTTTGAAGTTAATTACTACTTTATTTAAAACAATCCAGGATTTAAGAAGAAACTTTTTTTCACGAAATTTCAAAATTGTCAAATTAATTAATTTAATCTGTTGACCGTTACCTATGAACAAATTTAGTATAATTTCTAGTAATTCTACTATAAAACAAAAACAACTTTAATTAAAAATAAAAAAAAGTGTGTATGTCCATAAAATGCAAAAAAGCATTTAAAAAGTATCGTAGAGGTCGTCAGTTCCAATATTAACGTGCCCGATTTATTATAAAAGCTTAGAAATGCGTGTTTATTAATGTTCTGGAACATTCGCAATGGGTATTGGTATAACGTGCCTCCAATTAAAAATGGTCACCATATTTTTTTCAATTAAATATTCAAAACCACCATTGCGAGTTATCTGTTTGCTTATAAGCTGTTGAGTACATCGCAAGTGTAAAGGATACAATAAATAATATTTACAATATAATTAAAATACAATGTTTACTGTTGTGTGTGATTTTTATTTATTTACCTACGTTTTGATATTGAAAGAATGCTTTAACTCCTTTTTTCGCTTTTTTTTTTTGGGCCTGAGGCTGAGTTACCTCCAAGGCTTAGGAGACGCCTGGGATACGTGGGGGTCGGTTTTTGAAGATGCTGAAGGCTCGCCCACTAAACAATTCCTCTGCACTCACTGATAAAAAAAAACATAATTGCAAGCTACGGTGCCGTGTGTTCGAACCCGCGTTCCTTCACGGTGCCGTGTACTCGACCATATACAACTCCATCGATGCCTCCAATGAACTCTAACTCAAAATTTTGAAATTTTTGTTATTCACGCAAATCGCTTCACTATTTTAAAAGTTTTACAAATTCATTATTTAATGGGGTTTGAATCAAGAGTAAATCAGCTAGTTACACAAGAAAAAATCTTAAATAGGTATATCTGCAATAATAAATATTTTATCAACTTTTTTTGTTTAAGCGCTCCTCCTGTAAACCTACGAATTTGGAGTTAAGAGTAGTGTTCATTGGAGGCATCGCCATGGCGTAGTATAGTCGCCATTGAACGTGTTATAAGGCTATAATTAGTCAGTTGTTAATAATATTGTGAAACAAAATATGTAACGGATGCGAAGGATCGCGGCTCGCGCGCTTTGATGTCCGATAAAAATCGACACAGCTTTGAAAACCGCGAATGCAGCGAAAACTTTGATAATCATTTGCAAAAGTCGTCCTGCACTTGTGGCCTGTGAGCTTGCATATTCGTGCAAATGTGAGTGACGGGTGTAAGGTTATAAACTTACTACTACTAATATTTACTGTTACCCGCAACATTACAAGGGTAACTTACAGTAAAATAATCAAAGAATATGCTAAATATAAACATGTAAATTTTGTCAAATAATATTTATCTATTATCTATTCCCCGTTCTATGGGAATTCCCCGGCCCAAGAGGTAATGCTTACTTGAAGTAGAACATAGTGCGGTTCGTTTCACGCAATGAATGGTTAATCTACTTTTGTGGTTAATATTAAAAGTAACTACGTTTTTCGCCGTTCACTGTATACTGTATAGCTGGAATAATTTGAAGTCGTCGTGGCCTAAAGGATAAGACGTCCAGTGCATTCGTGTTGAGCGATGCACCGGTGTTCGATTCCCGCAGGCGGGTACCAATTTTTCTAATGAAATACGTACTTACAAATGCTCACGATTGACTTCCACGGTGGAGGAATAACATCGTGTAATAAAAATCAAACCCGCAAAACTATAATTTGCGTAATTACTGGTGGTAGGACCTCTTGTGAGTCCGGACGGGTAGGTACCACCACACTACCTATTTCTACCGTGAAGCAGTAATGCGTTTCGGTTTAAAGGGTGGGGTAGCCGTTGTAACTATACTGAGAACTTAGAACTTATATCTCAAGATGGGTGGCGCATTTACGTTGTAGATATCTATGGGCTCCAGTAACCACTTAACACCAGGTGGGCTGTGAGCTCGTCCAAACATCAGAGCAATAAAAAAAAAATACAGCAAAAGCAGTAAAATTACAGTAAATCTACTGTAATTCCAGTGCACCTGGCATCACTGTGTAGCATTCGGCTACATTCGGTTATTATTAATTTAGAAGTGTTAAATCAGTGTTGCCATTTTAATACTTCGAAACCATAATGGGAAGTTTTTTTCTTTTAGAAGGCAGACCAACACTCGGTGCGACCGACACTCGATGATATTAAAGATAAAGCACAAAATAATATATATGTATATATAAAATATTGAAAAAAAAATTAAAATACAGAGCATGACATTATCTCAAATAATTCTTAAGAGCATTGAATTCTACGTAGTAGTAGTTCTTCGCAGTTAGTAAGTTAAATTTATTTTTCGTTGTTATTTGGCAAGTTTATAAGTAAGTAAGTATAAATAATTTTATAACATTTTCGTTTAGTTGCGATAACTCGTTTCAGTAATGGTCAAACGGGAAAATAACCCTATTGCCATAAATATAATTCGAATTTACACTAATAATATATTGAAAATTTTTACTTGTTTTTAATATATGTCTAAAATTTTAATTAATTTTTAATTTTAATTTGCCTTTTTAAATTTTTGTTTAAACTTAATTATTTCTTATGACAAATTTTAGCAGCACTGGAGATTTTTCTGGGCATTATGATGCGATTAAAATTTCATAAAACAGTGCCTTATTACCACACTGATTAGTAGTTATAATATTAATTTAGAGCATTTAATTAATGGGTCTCTTTCAATGAAACTTCTAATTTTAGGGGATTAAAGTTCAACCTGGGGAAATCGGTAAAATGAGACCTGGCAAACCTACTCTAATTGCTACATTTTCCCAACTTTGACATTAAGTCGTGCAGTTGTGGAAGTTGTGAACGTATGTGTAGTTCTTAAAAACAATATTTATTTTTATGTGGTGATCAGAAATAAACCGTAAGTGTTGAATTAAATATTATTTAATTTCATTAGTATATAAGTCTGAAATAGTTAAAACATAACATTTAATCTTAATATAGTTATAAAATTCCCAGAAACTCCACTTAAGTAAAGTGGGGCTTATTTTAAAAAGAAAAAAAAAGAAAAAATCCTTCCCTCTGCCACATGCCATGTGCATTCCGATGTTTTATTACGTGAAGCAGGTCGTGATCATAAAATTCTTTCGATTATATTCAGCATAATTTGGCGCGAAAATCCTAGATCTGTTGAAATTCGTTTACTCGCGTATTTGACGATTTAAAAATAGTCAAAGTAGTTGGCATATTGTAATACTAAGAGTTGTAAGAAAATGTGTCAGTAGGTGATGGTCAGGTACAATGAAAATAAGAATTGTATTACCTTAGCCTAAATACTTTGAACGAGAAAAAATATTTGTTTGATGATGTAACTTTTGCTGAAGTACTAGATTATTAGTAGAATAAATTACATTTATATCGATATAAAAGCATAAAATTGTGTTAATTTCACTACAATTAATAAATAATATAAAAAAATTGAAATAAGTATATTTAAAATAGCACTTCTTATAGTGTGAAAATAGAACTAGTTATAATAAAGCTTATGCAATAAAAACTTTGCCTGGATTAACTATTGAATACATTTACTTCAAAATTTTAAACGTAAATTTTCGTACTAAAGATAAGGAACAAGTTCTTAAAGAAAACTTCAAAATATTATTAATAAATATGAAGTAATATAATTATTCCTAAATATTGAATATTTTTTTATTTTCTCATCAATAACAGATAAGCATTTCCTACCATTAGAAAAAGCAAAATATGAAAATCTTATCTAAAAAAAATACCCATAAAAACTTTTTATTACTGAGAAATTATTATTTTTATAAGTGAGAAATTTAGTGTTTTGCATATGTTCAAAATAGATTAGTGATCCCACAATAAAACCTGAGTATGTGTAGTTTTTGTGTTTTTTTTAGCATAAATCATATACAAAATTCAAACTTAATAGATAATTAAAAAAATACCACCTTCCACTTGCCATATGCAATTCTGCGAGATATTTTTTTGTTGTTTTCTATATATTTTGGTGAATTTAACTAAAGTTTATCCCTTCAGTCTCAGCCTTAATGGATGGTAATATTTTTTATCCTAAATTTACATCTTTTGCATACTCTGTCGACTAGAGTGATGTTAGAATTTTACAGTGATCTGTAATTGATATATTTATGCTAATCCTTATTTCTACCACAACCCGTCCTATTTGTTCGAGTCTGAAAAATAACATACAGCATTTCAATACTATTTACAAATTCACTATCTTGTTATCAACCAACATATATGGTATCTGAAAAAAACTGAACGTAATATAACTATCCAAGACTTATTATTTTAAATATGGGATCTCAGCAATAAGTAATGTTCTTGTTGTTAAAACTAAGATAGATATCAAATAAAATTTAGATATCTTACAGCATGGAATGTATATGGAAAATAACTTACAAGGATTATATTATTTTCATGGCAATTTTTTTGTGCTATTTATTTACGGATTCAATTAGTTTAACAACTTTAATTTTTAAGGTAATCAAAATAATTCTACTACAGACTATACCCCTTATTACATATTTAAAGAACATACCTTAAATGTCTTTCAAATCTTGCACCCGTAATTAGTCAATCTTCTAAATTTCTATCTTATCCGAGAGCTACACTTCGGAATGTGTAGTAATGGGAAATTTATCTCCTAATGTTCACTGTCACATTATCTGAACTTAAAATAAATGTTTATTTCTTTTAACGATAAGCTTAAGTAACTAATTTGTTTTTGTTAAGAGTATGTTATGTTGATTAATGTGTTTCACTTTAAATCACAAATTGATATTAAATTAGTAAAAAATAGTACTTAATATTTTTGTTTACTTAAATTATAGGACAAATCCTCAATCAATTATGCTAGTGATGTTTCGTATTTGCAATACACTAATTATATTCGGTTTCAAAGTTATAACGGTTGCTATTATAATAGAAAAAAAAAAACATTTGCTTTTGGAGCCTGTTGGACTTAAGAGCGTAGTTTCCCTAATTGGTCTGTGTCCATGCCCTATCAAATAAATTTTTTTTTTAGTCAACATAAATGAAAGTACATACTTGTTGAACGACAAAAAGAACTATCGCCTAATGTACCTTATTATACAACCACAGATAATCTTGATCGACTTGATATTCATTTCACTTTTAAAATTTAAATATTTTATAAAAAAAATTCTACACTGTAATATAACAGCATAATGATAATATACACAGTAACTTATTTTAATCAATGCTCACAAGACTGGAGTATTTGTGTAATGCTTATTGTCTACACAATAATGGCACAAAAATAATGATAAAATATGACAGATGCAATCGCTGCCACTAAATTTCTTAGATCATCTAGTTTTCCTTCTCTCTGTATGGTAACTTATGAGTTTGAAGTTAATTACTACTTTTTTTTTAATTTTTTTATTTCCCTTGTAGGCAGACGAGCATACGGCCCACCTGATGGTGAGTGGTTACCGTCGCCCATGGACTTCAGCAATGCCAGGGGCAGAGCCAAGCCGCTGCCCCTGGCATTGCTGTATTCACGTATTAACACTGTGTTGTAACCGTTTCATATCATATCGAAAATGCGTTCTTCTATCTGTTTATCCTAAAAATATCTCGATCCACTAACGGTGCTTTAAGGTACCTCAAGCACCGGTCACCATTCTCGTCAAACCCGTCGTTTGCGAGGAAGGGTTAGTAAATTAACCCTCAGACACAGCCCGCTGAGTTTCTCGCGTTTCCGATCCGGTGGTAGATTCTGCGAAGCACGGCTCTTGCCAGGGTTCGTGTTAGCAACGTCGTCAGGTTTGAGCCCCGTGAGCTCACCTACTAGTTAAGGTTCCTCTGAAATAGTCTCTCAAGGCTATCAGTTTAGGTAAGAAAAAACAAAAAACCTAAAAACAAACTATAAATTAGGCTATTTCCAATTATTACTGTTGTAGCCTATAACTTCTAGGTTTTATTGGAAATTAATGTAAAAATGAATATTTTTTTCTTCTTTTCATTTAAAATAAACTAAATAGAAGAATTATACACGAAGTCATTCCATCTCGAAAATCCGAAAACCGCTTCTTAAATGTATACACGAAGTCGAAATTACACATGAGGTGTGACCGAAAGTAATTCACACACGTAAACAAATTGTCGCGCTTTGCCAAGTCTCGTTGTTGGCAAGCTTAAAAGCGTTTTCAATGTTTATTGCTTCTATTCACGTTCAGCGCTAGTAAAAACTGGAGAAATTGCATTTTCAGAAGCTAGTGTTTTGAAATTATCGAGAAAATTACTTCGAAGTCCGAAATAGGTTTTAGATGTTAATGTATAAGTCTGTTGTCTGCATGCAAAAACTTGTCCTAAAAGTCCCAACATTGTACGAAGGGGTATTAATTATAAATTATCTAAACAGTAACCATGATACGGGGTAGGAAGCGGGACATGCATGGGTCCCCGCAAACCGATCCCACCGTTTTGCTAGTTTTGTCGCCAAAGCAAATTCACGCGTCTCTGTTTGAAGGGTAGCAGGGGTAGCAGCTTAAACATTATGCAATCGGAACTATGATCTCTTATCGAGGCTGCTTTATGCTATTTAGGCTGTCTATAGGCTCTAATAACCAGGAAAAATGAAAAACAAAGCAACAATAATTACTATATACCATTTATATAACATCGTTTATAACTTGCCGAAACCTACGTTGAATATAAAAAATAAAACGGTGAAAGCTATCTTATGGTAACTCGAGAGTTCCTTTTGCTATATCCTTTTTGTGTTTGTATTAAGTAATTATGAAAAAAATAAAATAAAGAGTCCGTATAAAATAATTAAACGTAAATAAAATGACATATATAAAATATAATATTTATACTATTTTATTATCTAATATATAAAATTCTCGTGGCACAATGTTCGTTCCCATACTCCTCCGAAACCGCTTGACCGATTCTCATGAAATTTTTTATGCATATTCAGTAAGCCTGAGAATCGGCTACTATCTATTTTTCATACCCCTAAGTGATTAGGGTTGTCCACCCCTAACATATATTTTTTTATTTGGACTTTTTTTTTTGTTATAATGAGGTAGTATGTGGTTGAATGAGGTTTTATTATTTTTATTATATATTCCCTCATCGTTCACAGCACTACATACCTCTTTCACTCATTTACCACATCTTTACACACTTACAATAAGTTAGTTTTTTTTTCTACACTAGAAATCTTATATATGGCAAAACAATGTTTGCCGGGTCAGCTAGTTTATTATAAATACTTGTATATTAGATATTTTTATATATTCTCAATCGGTTTTCGGAGAGTTCCTCAAAAACACTGCAGGAAAATGTCAGTTTTCGGTGTCGTTTTTCATTGTTACACTCTTTTTCCCAATAACCTAGAAAGGTTAATGGGAAAAAGAGAAGAGAAAGGAAAAGAGAAGAATCTCTAGCCTGCAAACAAAACGCGCGATAAAGAACTCTATTCCAAAAATAGTTATCCTACCTAACCTGACAGCTATTCGTATCCAAGTCCATAAAAATCGCTATTAACACCCCGGTCGTGAGACGAGGAATCTCAATTTGTAATAAGACTACCGTCACAGTCTTCATACCAGAACGCAAATCATTAAAATTATGAACGCACTTACATAATTATTATTATGAGGAACTAGCTGGTTTAAACATGAATACGGTTAGTTCTTAGAGTTAACTGCTGTAACCATGAGATACTGTTAACTCATCGTCCGCGGGTAACTGAACGATAGTATCATACTTTTTCATTTAAATATAACGATAAGTATGCACCATGTCGCTAATATTCGAATTTGATGATTATTGGCAAAAAAATAATTAATATTTTTATATGATATATTTTTTTTTTATTGCTTAGATGGGTGGACGAGCTCACAGTCCGCCTGGTGTTAAGTGGTTACTGGAGCCCATAGACATCTACAACGTAAATGCGTCACCCACCTTGAGATATAAGTTCTAAGATCTCAGTATAGTTACAACGGTTGCCCCAGCCTTCAAACCGAAACGCATTACTGCTTCGCGGCAGAAATAGGCAGGGTGGTCGTACCTACCCGTGCGGACTCACAAGAGGTCCTACCACCAGTAATTACGCAAATTATAATTTTGCGGATTTGATTTTTATTACATGATGTTATTCCTTCGCCGTGGAAGTTAATCGTGAACATTTGTTGAGTACGTATTTCATTAGAAAAATTGGTACCCGCTTGGGATGCGAACAACGGTGCATCGCTCAACACAAATGCACCGGACGTCTTATCCCTTAGGCCACGACGACTTCAAAGGAGACCTAACAACTCAACGACAACTATTTCATCAATTAATTTACTATTAAAGAAGAGTGCTTCTGTTATATTAAGCCGCGAAAGTTTAAATTACAATTGGTAAAATAGTATTGAAACCGATTAACGTTCATGCAAGCAGCACAATACAGTTGTGTTACCATATGAACTTGTGTTACGGTCATGAGACAATTGTCTCGATTGGTATCATTGATTGAATTAGTTCGTCAAGCGTTCATTCAAAGCGATCTTTGTTATACACAAATCTTAAGAACATTATAATGTGAAGATGAAATTATCGCCGTGGCTCCGAGAAAGTTACGTTAAGTCTGTTTATCTATACTAATATTATAAAGAGGAAAGATTTGTTTGTTTGTTTGTTTCGAATAGGCTCCGAAACTACTGGACCGATTTGAAAAATTCTTTTTCCATTAGAAGCCGACATTGTCCCTGATGAACATAGGCTACTTTTTTAAATTTTTTATAATTTTTTTTTTTTTGTTTCATGTGTGTTTTAATGTTTCCGAAGCGAAGCGAGGGCGGGTCGCTAGTATTATAATAATTTAACGGTGTAAAAAAAAGTAATGTTTTCAATCAAAAACTCTTGTTTAAATAACAAAATTAAAGGTATTAAAACAATTCATTTTACGTAATCTTTGATGGTTACTTGTTTTTCAAAACTTAGTAAAATACAAGAGTAACTTCCCCTTTTGTTTCTTGATTACTGATTTACTTCAAGCGTTTAGTATGTTTCGAATATAGTTCTAATAAAGTTCAGAAAGAAACATTTGGTTCTTAATTCTTAATAATTTATAATTATACTAGCGACCCGCCCTCGCTTCGCTTCGGAAACATTAAAACACACATGAAACCAAAAAAATAAAATAAAAAAAAATTTAAAAAAAAGTAGCCTATGTTCATCAGGGACAATGTCGGCTTCTAATGGAAAAATAATTTTTCAAATCGGTCCAGTAGTTTCGGAGCCTATTCGAAACAAACAAACAAACAAATCTTTCCTCTTTATAATATTAGTATAGAAAAGTAAAAAAATAAAAACTGAAAAATTAGAATTCTTCAATTACATTTTTGGCTCTTACCAAAAAACAGGGGTTTTGGATAAAGCCATTTCAATTCTAACGGTGCCATATCTTAAAGCACGTAATCTGTGAACAGATTCTCTAGATACATTCACAAATAAACAGAATAAGAACAATTTTCTGTAGATAGCGCCTTCTCATTGCTGATGCCCTAGGAGCGATAGTAAATACTACCGGGCTTAACCATTTCAGAGTTGTGGACTGGCTTCTGAGGCATTAAAAAATAATCTACCCTGGGCTTTCTCATAACTACGAGTACAAGCGTCTTACCTGTTGGCCTATAAGCGTTTTGATTTAATATTATGATATGAATCATAGTTGATTCACGTGTTTAAGTACAAAATACGATATAACCGAACTTTGTATACAAAAGATATTGATACAGTATTAACCGATCGCAAATGACTCATACAATTAGGTACTGAATTACAAATAGGGCCTTGTCGTTTGAATGTGTTTAATTCCATCAACTAGAGGTCCCGCAGTAGTCGAAATTCGACTATAATTAATTGCAATTGTAAGTTTGTACACTATTATGATTGTATTTTATACTTCTATAATCACAAATTTCGCCAAGACTACACTATAAAAAATATTAACAAAGACAAACAATATTTAATCTATTCTCAATTTGACAACAGACGTCAAGAACAAAAGTCTGACAATAAATAGTATGCATGCATGTGTGCGTCAAATACATGGTATGGGGTGTGTGAATGTTTTCTTTATTGATTTAATGTATCTTTTATGCATTATTTAAAAAAATATTAGCATTGTGTACTTCTTCTCTATATTCTCTATAAGTGTGGAAAATTTCATACTCTTCCGTCCACGCAATTTTCGTAAAAAGGGATACTAAGGCTTTTGCTTCACGTATTAATATATAGATTAACATTGTGTGTTCTAAACATTAATACGAAATAAACGAAATTCTTAGTTAGACGCGATGCACCATTTCGAACTAAATACTTCAAATTGATAGCTCTCTTCAAATTAGTGCTCTTCGCTGTACCTAATCTGAGTAGAAAATGGCGCGCTTAATGAATTGACTTATCCGACCGCGACGGGACAAGAGTACGACGAGCGAACTAACTCATAGACACAGCCCACTGAGTTTCTCGCCGGATCTTCTCAGTGGGTCGCGATTCCGATCCGTTGGTAGATTCTGCTAGGGCTAGTGTTAGCAAATTCTCTCAGGTTGAGCACATCTAAGTATACTGGGGGTAGGACGTCTTGTCAGTCCGTGCGGGTAGGTACCACCGCCCTCTCTATTTCTGCCGTGAAGCAGTAATGCGTTTCGGTTTGAAGGGCGGGGCAGCCGTTGTAACTATACTGAGACCTTACAACTCTTATCTCAAAGTGGGTGGCAGCGTTTACGTTGTAGATGTTTATGGGCTCCGGTAACCACTTACACCAGGTGGACTGTGAGCTCGTCCACCCATCTATGCAATAAAATAAACCTGGAAATAGCCCCTTAGGTTACCAGAGATTAGGAAAAAAAATATGCTCTACATAAAATTATTATGTAATAAGATATTAGAGTTAATAAATAAATAAGTTTTTAGAAGTAATTTCGTTTGGAACTACACTCCGGGCTCGCCGTGCTTTGCCCAAGGCTCTCGCACAAGACTAATCATTTATCACAGTGACCTCGTCAGCTAGCGTTATACGCAAATGGGATTGTTGAATGCATATTGTCGTAATACACTCCGGCCGTTGGACAGCAAGACTAATAATGATTTCAACGTGAACTTTCACCGGCGACTGAATCCCAATAGTCGTAACTTTCATCACAATGCCCGACAGAAACGGCTTACACGACCCAAATACCGGAGATGCTTTGTCTGTTGATTTAAAAAAAATAGATATATTTATAAATTGCGTAATCTGAATAATGCAATTTTATTTTATACTAGCTGACCCGGCAGACTTCGTAGTGCCTCAATCGATAAATAAAAGGCCTAAACTTTTGTATAAAATAAACTTAAAACAAACAAACGGAATACGTCCGACGGGGGACACATCAAAAGAAAAAAAAATTGTTATTTTTCTTTAATTCCGAACATTTTCATATTTATTTACCTTTTAAACCTTCTCTGGACTTCCACAAATAATTTAAGACCAAAATTAGCCAAATCGGTCCAGCCGTTCTCGAGTTTTAGCGAGACTAACGAACAGCAATTCATTTTTATATAATATATAGATAGATAAAAAATAATATATTATAATACATGTATTTTTGGGACATCTTTAAGATAGACGTTAATTAATATGTAAAAAAAACGATCATCGTAATAATCGTGAGTGTAAAAGTTATACATTTATTTTTCAAAGGTCATTCACATTCGACGACACATTAAAGTAATGCTTAGCATAAGCTTAGCATAACAAATTACTGCATTAACATACCTACGTTTTGCTGAATCTCCTACAAAATTGCATAATATAACATGAATCTAACAATTCATTAAGCAAAATGTTCAATTTTGAATTCAATAATAAAATGTGTGTTTTATGTTTGCGTAAATACGATTTATATTCGTCCGAAAACGTTAACGTTTTGAAGAAAATGAAAACCACATTTTGTTACTAATTTTAGGTCTGTGTTTTTGTATTAACTGCCTTGCTCGCATAACACACATAATTTGATTCTTGTATCGAAAAATACTATCTACCTTTCGCATTAACATTGCCAATACACTCGAGGCAGGCACTACTGGTGGTAGGACCTCTTGTGAGTCCGCGCGGGTAGGTACCACCACCCCGCCTAATTCTGCCGTGAAGCAGAAATGCGTTTCGGTTTGAAGGTTGGGCAGCCGTTTTAAATATACTTGAGACCTTAGAACTTATATCTCAAGGTGGGTGGCGCATTTACGTCGTAGATATCTATGGGCTCCAGTAACCACTTAACACCAGGTGGGCTATGAGCTCGTCCATCCATCAAAGCAATAAAAAGAAAGGCTAGGCTTGATAATAAACTTCAAAAGCGCGCATTGATAACACACGGCCACCTTAATTGTAATTTTGTAAAAAAAATACACGTTATTTTATAACTAAAATTCAATCAATAAATACTTGTGTTTTACGAATACCGAATAATCTTAAACGAGAAGAAAGCTCAGTGAGGTGCTTACGAGCCACTTTTAACATTCCTTCGCTCACGTCATCAACTAACAATCTCGGGATCCATTTCGGCTTGCAGAATTCTGCAGTGAATCATCGTGGTAGTGAATGGAACAACGCACGGGTTACTGTTACGGTTTTGTAAAATGCGATCTTTATCTTTGAGTTTGGTAGGTACGTTTGGTACAGACTAACCGTAAGTTACTTTAGAAAATTATAAATAATAGTTAAAAACTAACAAAATACACTGTTATAAAAAATTCAACTAGAAAATAAATTTTAATAAATTTAAATTAATAATGATGTATTTATAATTTTTACAATAAAATAATTCATTCTTATATTTTTATATAAATATATTTCATTTTTTAGTTGAATATCAACTTTTTTTCATATTTTTTTTAAATATTAAATTGTCATCGGTCCTCAATAAGTATACCAAATTTCGACTTAATCCGACGTTTTGAAGAGGGTCAAAATCATGTTCAAAGATTCCGTTACAAACATACATACGTCTGAAGCTAATAAAAGCGTATTAAAAATCAAATTTATATTTAAAAAAATGAGATGCAACTACGCCAGTTTATCATTAAGCAAAATTACTAAGATTCTCTAAGGTGTAACCTTAACTACCTCACATTTTTTGTACCGTAGTTGGGCTGATTAAAGGGATTATGTGGGTAATATTTTTGTGGTGAAACAAAAGGATGCTCTTTCTATTATGAAGTGATAACCTTTTATCGAGAAATAGTACCTCGGTTCGCCTATGTCAGCAAAACCTGAGATAAACGCCCACAATTATGATGTAATATCAAATAATAACAATAAAAAACGGTTTTCGAAAACTGAGATTTATTCGTTGCTAGTATTCTTCAGTTCAGCTCTACCTTGAAGCGTCTCGATGTGTCTTCCAATGGTATGTTAGTGTTGTAGCCACCTAGTACGTTGCCATAAGAGAAAAGCTTTGAACTTCTTATAGCTTCAGTTTCCCTAAACATTGCCAATTCAAAATATATCAATCAATCATTCATAATCGTCCATCACTCGATTGGAACTTCAAATGAGTTTGAGTTGAAAATTAAGTCATATATCGGTCCTATAAATATCATCGTAAGATAAAAATCTTCTAATTTGTTATAATGTGTATTTACGTTTACCATTATTATTTTTTAATGCAGATGAATCATTTGCTAGGTTTCGGTTAATTAACGATAAAGGTTGTTTGTGAACCGAGAGGTTTCTTGTCCAGACTTATAAAATGTCTATAAAAATTGAGGATACCTATTAAACTTAGCCGTCAACAAAAACCTTTTCTGATCCCACTTCTTTTGTTAGTTTCTCAAAACATGTTAAGTTCCCGCGTATTGAACATTTCAAAAATCCAAACCAACAACAATTTTTAAATACGTGACGTAAAGAGTCAATTAGTGCAGCTGTTGAACTTCTACGATTCCATTCGGCCTTCCACCACTCTGGCCCTTTGACAAATACTATATTTAATACTAGCTGACCCGGCAGACTTCGTACTGCCTCAATCGATAAATAAAAGACCTAAACTTTTGTATAAAATAAACTTAAAACAAACAAAAGGAATCCATCCGTCCGACGGGAGACACATCAAAGGAAAAACAAAATTGTTATTTTTATTTAGGTCCGAGCATTTTCATATTTATCTACCTTTTAAACCTTCTCTGGACTTCCACAAATAATTCAAGACCAAACTTAGCCAAATCGGTCCAGCCGTTCTCGAGTTTTAGCGAGACTAACGAACAGCAATTCATTTTTATATATACAGATTTACCTCTTTCCCTAAAATAATTATGTTCTTAAACATAATCTAATTAATAGACTTTGCATCAATGTCTTAGTCTAAGTATTTTACACAAAAAATACGTTACGAATCTACACATCGCGCGTAATAAGAACTTCATTATCAAGGAATCGCCTTTGTTCGATCGCTGTGTGGTCTTACGTGTCAGATAACATTACAATATTATTTAACACGTGTCTTTATTAATTGTAAAGATGGATCACATTGTATTTCGGTTTGACGATAAACATTATTTTGTTAATAATTGAATTACGTAACTTAGTTTATGTTGCGTTAAGTTTAGCTCAAAAATTGATGGGATTTTAACATTGTATCATACTTTTATACAAGTCCCCAAATCTGCAGATTTCTGATGCACCTGAAGAAAACTCATACCTACGTCTATGTGCTAAGTTCGTTTTCACATTTTAATTAAAATGATTTATCTCGCGCTATTGTTTCCAATTTTCTCGAAAACTTACAGCTCTCGTGGCCGCTGACGATCTAGGTGATATACTGCTATTCGAAAATGGTGTGCATAAAATTAGGCTGTACTTAGCAACTGTAGTGAATTTTAATTATTCCGTAGTGAATTCTGAAATGCATTCCAGGGCAAACGAGTGCTTGCTTTTTAGCATTTCGCTAATCATAAGATAAATGTGCCTAAACAATAACCTAAGAGCTAAGAATGCAACGGTTTCGATTTAGATATAGGAAGTGTCAGGACTCAGGTCGGTAGTTGCTCCAGATTGCAGTTAGAGATAGTATTTCTGTACGTCCCATTTTAACTGGGATAAGTAACATAGATACCTACTCACAGAAGGATAGTGACTGCTATAGCTGCTGCTTCACTATGAAAAAAAAACACCTTTAAAACATCATAATGATTAGTCTACACTACCCACCTATTCTTACTAAAAATATTTTTTGTGTTGAAATAGCGTACGGCAAACGTATTTACAAACGAGCATATAAATAAATGGCTATAGTTAAAGTCGAAAACTACTTATTAAAAAAAAAAAACAAAAAATTTTAAAGTGGGTAGTAGGAACTAAACCAATTTTACCAATAAACTGTATTGAAACAAAAGTAAAAATACGAAAGCTGAATATTTATAGCCTGCCAATGACTAGATTGATTGTAAAACGGCACTCTCCGTACGAAGCAATTAATGTCGGGTGTGTATTATGACACTCGTGTCGCAAGAGAACGGCTGCCAACGAACCAGGATTACCAGGAAATGTATACGTTATTATTTTAACACGATCATTCGAAGGGGAGGTGGACCATTGTCTGTGACATAACAGCTTCGTGTGCGGCTAAAATTAAACGATTTGGGCCGCGAACGCAGTGCGGTCGCATCGTTGCAGGTACGGTCAGTGTTGCCACTACAGGAACTTCTCCCCGAAACTTTGGTAACAAACTTTGATATGAATGCTTATTTTAGATGACTAGATCTTAGAGACGTGTGCCAAAATTGCTCAGGTGCGAAACTGCGTTACCTATTGCATCGAATTACATTATTACATCGGCGTTTATATTTAGATTCCATATTACTCCTTTGAAATCTTAGGGTATCTATGATTTTTTACGTATGACGCTCGATCAAGAACTGACATAAGTAATGTAGAACACAATTTATGCCAATTTTCATTGTTAAAAACGAGCTTAAGATTAGGTATTGTAATTTTATTATTCTTTATTATCTTAAAAATAATAACTACGGCTATGAACTACCTGTGATATTAATATTTACATATAGTTGTTTTTATTGCTTAGATGTGTGGACGAGCTCACAGCCCACCTGGTGTTACATGGTTACTGGAGCCCATAGACATCTACAACGTAAATGCGCCACATACCTTAAGACATAAGTTCTAAGGTAGTATACTTACAACGGCTGCCCCACCCTTCAAACCGAAACGCATTCCTGCTTCACGGCAGAAATAGGCGGGACGGTGGTACCTACCCGTGCGGACTCACAAGAGGTCCTACCATCAGTAAAAATTTTATTTTATATAATTACTATCTATAGTACTAGGTCAAAGCTGAAGCTAGTATTTAAATTAATGAGTGTAAATATAACCACAATAACCGTTGTAGTCCGTCCAAACGGTAATCTTATCTCTGCGTCTGCGCTTTGAAACTTTCTGAGTTAATTACAAACGCAAAACCGTCAGCCGTGACTTTTAGTGTAATTGCCATAATTATATTCGTTCTAATAATCTATCTACGTCGTTCTAATAGTTATTTTACAACATTGTAAATGTCACGAATGAAACGATTATCACCTGATAAGTTTTAGAAGGGAGGTAAGTTGTGCAAATGTATAACTAATGGAGGGTCAAATCAAAATGTACTTTATTTCCAAATTACATAGATAGCTTCTTGAGTCCCAGTAAGTAATTTAATAGGTACTTGTGGTGGGAATGAACCGCTGCTTGCTTTAATTACATATTTTAAAATTAAGAAATAAATAAGTTGATTTTGTCGAAATGTAACTAAGAAATTGTTTAAGTCGGTCAAGTTTCTCCAGCAATCTGCTTAGGAAGACGCTTAGCGGAAGTAAAAACAGATGTCGTGGCCTGCTGGATAAGACGCTCTAGAGTGTTCGAATTCTGTTGATTTTTCCGAAACCATTTTTTCTGATTAAATACATACTTAACAAATGCTGACGAATGACTTCCACGGTGAAGGAATAACATCGTGTAATAAAAATAACTCGCAAAATTAATTTTTGCGTAATTACTAGTGGTGGAGCATCTTTTTGAGATCGCACAGGTAGGTACCAACACTACCTATTTCTGCCGTGAAGCAATAATGATTTACGATTTTAAGGGTGTGGTAGACTTTTTACTAAAAACTGAGACTTAGAACTCATGTCTCAAGGTGTTTGGCACGTGTTACGTTGTTGATGTCTTTAGGCACCGAATAAGTTCCGACAAATCTTGGCAATTAAAAAATGATCCTCCAAAATAGCTGTATTTTTTTTATTGCCCTTGTAGGCAGACGAGCATACGGCCCACCTGATGGTGAGTGGTTACCGTCGCCCATGGACTTCAGCAATGCCAGGGGTAGAGCCAAGCCGCTGCCTACCAACTTTTAAACCTAAATTGCCATCTTAAATGCAAATTCGCGCCAAAACCTCCTGAAAGTAGTATCCGTTCGTAAAGTTAACATATCTTCACACGTTTAAATTGATTGCTACATGAGGGTTCTAGACAAGCTACATTTTACTATCGTCAACACTAGTAGAAGAGTACACAAATGTATGAGATAAAACATAAGCTAGACTTAATTATTTTACTTACTTAAGACTTAATTAAGCTTAGCTTAAATTTATGTTAGCCAAAGAAGGACCTAGAAGAATTACCCTGATATTGTTGCAAATTACAAGTTGTATCTGATGATACAATGAAATCCCTTTGTTTTCTATAACGAGACTTTATTTTATATTTGTACAATAATTTGTTTAAAGTGGAAAATGTAGAAAATACAAACATGTTTAGTTTGTATTTTCGATGAATTAAATGAAGTAATTAAGTAAAGAAGCAAGAAGCTTGTATAAATTGAATTAAGTTGGTAAAAAAAGAAGCGGGAATTGTACCTCGTAAAAGTGTTAAGAGACAGATTCTATTTTAATTACAGAGTAGTTAGCTTAATATAGATTATAGACGACACGCAGATACGGCAAAGGCGTTAATACAAGTAACCTAAATGAACATAGTGAATTCTTTTTCACAAAAATGAAAATGCACAACAAAGCTATTAAAAGTAACATCACCTTTAGCATTTGTTCAGCGCGTCAATGCATCCCACTCTCAGTCGAAATGTACGTGTAAACAAACATGAGATATAAACGCGTATTTCAAGGTAAGTGTATGTACTCGAAAGGTTTTTAAAATTAGAGTCGTGATACGGACAAGTCCCTTAGCGGCACAAATAGGAACTATTTTTGAAAATCCGCACATATGATATACAAGACCTGGTGATTTGGATCTTCTACAAAATTTATAAATAAACAAAACACATTCACATTATTATTTTTTAAATAAATAAATATTTACTAACGATCACGCCAAGTTAACTGGTCCCGTGCTAAGTTCGTAAGGAACTTGTGTTACAGGTACCAGTTAACGGAAATAAATATAAGATTTTTATTATACACATACATATATATATTATAATAATATACATCCAAAACCCTGGAAAAGACATTTTATATCTGTCATACAAATATCTTCCCTTGGCGGGATTCGAACCCGCGACCCCCTTGTGTAGTGACCATATCACTTACCACTACACCAGACGACCGTTATTAATTATACAATCGCGATGATTTTTTAATATATTTAACTGATACATTTGCAATGCACGCAATGGACAACGGTGAAACAGCTGACGCGCGGTAAAAACTTCGCTTATGTTATTTACCGACTACCTTCACAATACAGTTTCGTTAAAGGCTCTCTTTTATCCGATATTTGGGTAAAGAAAAAACGTGGAACTAGAAAAGGTGAGGATAATGCAAGTGTTTCGTTGGAATTCAATTTATTGCGCGAAGAAAGAAATAAGCAAGGCATAGTTAATGTAATAACCATGACGTCATTCTTAGTTTTTTTTTTAAATCAGCTCTGGCTTAAAGGACATGGTGTAATCGTATCAAACTAGAATACGAGTAATCGGTTCCGCCAGAAGCTGTAAATTTTTTAACTTAAAATACATACCTAACATATTGTGTTCAGGAACGATTTCCCACAAAGAAATCCGTGTGGTGATAACCAAAATTAAAGTTGTCACGAGTATGTACCAATTTTTCTAAATCTATTGCAAAATGTTTCTGTGCTCTGAAAATTGGAACGTCGACCTCATGTTTCCGGCTAGGTGAGGGTCTTCAAGTTGGGATGTCAATAACTCCGGTAACCACTAGAAATCTGGGGGGCCAAGAGATCGTTCGTCCATCCACTACAATTAAAAAAAAACCAAAATCAAAATCTTTGAAAATGTTCAACGTGGTGATGACAAACACACAGTATAAGAAACAGCTTCCTTCTTGCATTAACTAATTGAAATAAACAAAAATTGGCAAATTAAAAATCTTAAGAGATTGAAGTGTGGCTTTGATAGTTTTTTTCCACTAGAATTCTCACTTTGACAGAATCTTTTTTTTTACAGCGTGTATTTTTAAATGTAGTAGACGTTGCGATGTATATTTCCAGAAATAAAACAGATACTTGGTAGATGTGTACCTACCTAGCACGTGACGGTCGTTTACGATTCTCTTGGAATTTTATTCGAGAATACATTTGCAGGTAAATTCAAATCATTATTTTTCTAACAAATTAATCTCAAACGAATTTAATCGTGCATTTATTAAGGGTTAAGGAACTCGGTGTCAATATAAGACCATTCGGCCCAATCTAAGTGGTAGGGATATGAGAAAATAATCTTTTGTTTCATTTAATTGGCGAAATAAACAATCCAATCAATATATAAATAATTCCCCACCCGGGTTCTGATTTTTTCGGACGTTTGGGCGATGGTGCAAAGGAGTGGTTTAGTGGATAGGGCCCTAATTCCATCCCTAGGGTACGCGGTCCGCTCTCAACATCTAGGCAAGGGGACGTACGTAGTATGACCTCTTGTGAGTCCGCACGGGTAGGTGCCACCGCCCCGCCTATTTCTGCCGTGAAGCAGTAATGCGTTTCGGTTTGAAGGGTGGGGCAGCCGTTGTGACTATACTGAGACCTTAGAACTATGAACTGTCTATGAGCTCTAGTAACCACTTAACACCAGGTGGGCTGTGAGCTCGTCCACACATCTAAGCAATAAAAAAAAAATGTTAAGCCACCAGCCCGAGAATAAAAGTATATAAATAATTAGTATGCGGCATCTACGGCTTAGCTCGTCTGCAAAACAATTATACTTGCAAACCTTTCAATAATTCTGTTATATTTTAAGAAACTTTATAACGCAGCAAATTCATCATTCACTCGCAGATCTTAAATTAATTCAAACAAGATCAATATTGTTCTAAATCATCAAAGAATTCTCGAGCGAAAGCACCGCCATAATCACCGCTTTAATGGTATAAAAACAAGTGTCAAATTACAACTGCTGTTTTAATTGGAACGCGCAGTATATTTAGACGTTTGACTTTTGGTGTTGCCACGTTCCGAATACCGCTGAATTCCCCGACTCGGCCACGACAGGAATAATTGTATTTTACGATCGAATTTACGGCTGTTTTTTGCTGATCGTTCCAGTTTATAAGGTAAATGTCTTTTTAGCCTATAAAATAAAGGAAGTTTCGTATTTGTGTCGATGAAATATTGTTGTTAATCCCATAATTATATTTCGTGATGTGGTCACTCGTGGCCTCGTGGTACCATGCGTTGTCTCAACGTAGAGTTGAATACTCGATACTCCATACCTCCCATTGTTTATTTAAATTATGCGAACAAAATCCGAATCTTTTAGCTGACGGTCCGTTAGTAATCTGTTAAGTCAGTTACTTGTATACAAGCATATGCATACAAAAAAAGCTTAAACCACGAACAAATAGTCGTAGGAAAGTTTCTCAATTGGTGTAAGTATGACGGGTTGGTATTTGTCGTAGCGTTCTATTTTTAATAATCCGCTGTCAAATTTCAAACTTGACACTAGATAATTGAAACTAACGCAATTTACAAAGTGCTCTTTTACCAAGACATCTGATAATATAATAATAATAAATTAAAAAAAAAAACTTTTAGTACTGAAAACAAAATCGGCACGTTTTTTTTCACACATAAAAAAAGCAACTGATCCCACACAAATATATTATATGTAAGCATGTTTTATTTACACATTTAAAGAAAACAACTAATTGCACACAAATATATACATAACAGTGGCAGTATATGCTGCCACCTTGACCGACTCTAATGGGATGTCACCTCACAGGACCGAAAAAATATATACACATTTTCAAACAGGTGACGTAATTTGGAAAAAACTAAAAAACAAACGAAAACTGTTTATTTTTTTTAATTTGGGAAACTGCCAGTAATGTATTGCGCTGACACGATGGAAGAACTTGATGAGTTTCACCCGCCAACATGCTATGTCATTGACGGAGAACGTGTAGACGATTTTACCGTTTTAGGAAAGAAATCTTTCTGTTCTAATATTACTAATATCACTTAAAATATCGGAAGTGATCTTTGTGAGTTTTCGAAATGTTATACGAATTTTGTCGGTGCAAAACAATTTTAAACGTATTTTCTTGTTATTTAGATTGAATAGAGCTTAAATACGAGGATATCTGGAATCATATATCAACTTTGTATCAGCAAATGTGGGTACGCATTCCCGGACTCCTGTCGCTAGTCATCCGACCGTTTCTGTCCTTTCTGCCTCGAAGAATTTTGGCCTTTTGATCGGGCAGTCATTGTACCAAAGAAATTGCGACTTTATTTCAATACATGTGTAGGTGAGCTCACGATGCATCTTGGCTTAGATCGTTCCCGGTGCCCATAGATAGCACAAACTAAATGCTGATGCTCACCCTGAGAATTACTGGTGGTAGGACCTCTTTCTAGTCCGCGCGGTTGGGTACCACCACCCTGCCTATTTTTGCCGTGAAGCAGTAATGCGTTTTGGTTTGAAGGGTAGGGCAGCCGTTGTAACTATACTTGAGACCTTAGAACTTATATCTCAAGGTGGGTGGCGCATTTGCGTGATGTCTATGGGCTCCAGTAACCACTTAACACCAAGTGGGCTGTGAGCTCGTCCACCCATCTAAGCAATAAAATAAAATAAAAAAAGACGTGACATAGTAGTCATTATCATCATTCTCCTGTCCTTCTCCCAGTCACCTAGGGTCGGCGCAACATGTTTTCTCCTTTGATACTTCTCTATTATATACCATTATTTCGCTCGGTCCCCTCTTATACATATCGTCTTTCTCTAAAACCTTCCATATTTATAGTTAAAACTCTCTTAATGTCTGTCTCTCATTGACATGGCATGGCAATATCAGTATTATATATGGCTACCCTTCAGCTTGGTACGAATGGCTAAATTTGTAAAATGATATTGCCTATCTGTGCGGGAAAACAATTCGACCTACCACGAATTGTAGGAATAATCATAAAACTCTTGTTCGTGGCAGAACTAGTTCAAGTATCTCCTGCCAACTCTTTGATGTCGTCTACCCATAGCCTAAAACGTTTTCGTCTTTTGCATTTTATTATAAAGCAGTTGTCAACTGAATCACAGCGTCCTGTGAACACGACAATTACGAGTCATCTTATGACAGCGAGATGCTAAAACTATATTAGAAATATGTGTAAATATTCTTCGTGCATAATTCAGTGTCCCGCATATGCAGCACAGTAGGAAGTGTGAATCAAAAATAAGCAATAAGGCAAAATAATCTGACAGTTATTTTTGTGTTTATAAGTTAGTGATTTGGTGGGGAAGAGTCATTCTGTATTGAGACGGCGCGTGCACCGCACGAAATCTCTTTATGAGAATAAGATATCTAGTGATTTGGTTTTAAGTGCAATAACATAAGTTGATAGTTCGTGTTTTATTGATTTGTTGTGTTCTTTCCGGAATATATAAAATGGTTGTTGCTGTTCCTATTGTATTCGGTGAGATGATTAAATTATTGCACTACGTCAATACCGGAAGGAAGTTAGCGTAGAATAATTTTTTATATCCTTAAAATTAAATTATAAACATTAAGGCTAATATAAAATTGTCGTAATGAGGATTCATGTAAACAGCTTTTCGTGGATTCAACGACCACTGATGACGTCATAGTGCAACAATTTACATGCAAATTTATTTTTTGTAATTATTATAAATATTGCCAAATGGTGGTGTTTTTTTTTATTAATAGAGCAAATTGGGAGCAATTCTTTGAGAAATTTTTTTACAAAAAGTGGATATTTTATTTTAGCAAAATATATATATATTTTTTTTTAAAGTGATTTAAACATTAAGTAATAGTGATAAACGTGGAGCAATTACGGATTCTAATAGAGCATTTAAATAGCAATTAATTGGCATATCGTTTAATTAAAAAAAAAATTCTACGCTAACTTCCTTCTGGATACGTAAATTATGTAAATAAATTAAAAACATTGAAAATCAAATTACGTTAAGAAAATTACTTTGGGATTCAAAGCTCAGTATAGTTTGTGTAATTAATTTAATTAATGCAGTTAATAATTATTTTCTGTTTCATTCAATTCAGTTTGAATTATTTTCGGTCAGTTTTATTACATTTTTTTCGATTTACTATACTTGAGACCTTAGAACTTGTATCTCAAGGTGGGTGGCGCATTTACGTTGTGGATGTCTATGGGCTCCAGTAACCACTTAACGCCAGGTGGACTGTGAGTTCGTCCACCCATCTAAGCAATAAAAATAAATAAATAAAATAATTTCAACGGCTTTTACACTAATTAAAGACTTGCGTAGGATGTAAATAGCCAACAGGTAAACTGTCAATACTTGTGATGTCTTTCATTTTGTATTCAGAAAAAAATTTGGAGAAGCACATTATAACATTATACTGGTGTTAGGGTGTCATGTGAGCCCCGACGGGTAAATACCACCACCGTGCCTATTTCTATCGTGAAGCAGTAATGCGTTTCGATGTGTTTCCAATCTTATAAATCGGCACAAGATGGGTGGCGGTATTTACTTGCTTGATGACCAAGGGCGACCACCGGTAACGCCAGGTGGGCCGAGAGATCGTCCATCCATCTCAGCAAAAACAACAAAATCAACTTTAAGCACAAAGCACTTAATACAAATTAAGCTGCGAGCTCGAAAGCACATTAAAAGAAAAAAGAACAGGAAGTTATTTTTTAATTGATCCTTTCAAGCTTGCCGTTCTCGTGTATCGAAAGTGTTATAAAAGTAAATAGAAAATTGTTGAAAAAGCCTTGAATGGATTTAACCGCATTGCGTTTCGTCTGTGTGACGATTAGAAATTATGTGTGCTCCAAGTAAATAATGTATGTTAGCTAAAAGAAAGAAAAAAACATGCGAACTCAAACGACCAAATCTTTGGTACTTTCATAAGACTATTGTTGATTTTGTTTCACGAGTCGCAGCCGTAATCAAGTCTAGTTCTAGAGTTGTCTGTCATGGTTAATCCTTTTCCTTGAACATCGGCAATGCTAGGGTCGTAAACAAGCCGCTGCCTACCCTATTTCTCATTAAGCGTGTACATACATATCGTGAATACATCAATACAAACAAAAAACATAAATACGTATAACGATATGGAATACTCCAGAATGAATGAATAATAGAAGACTTAATTGCGTTTTCTTTAATATAACAAGAAAACAACATTTAAATCCCATAATTTTTGGTAATTAATATTTTAAAATGTATTACAAACAGTGCAAAACTGAATTACTTACTCTTTACTCTATGACAGGTGAGCAATTCCGTGAAAACCGTGTTGTTTATTAATCAGTTTTAAAAACATACTGTACCGTAGCTGACTTCGTATTCTATCTATTATATCGTATACGATATAAGTATCTCGTACTTATGCCGCATGCCATGAGCGAATAGCTTGTTGCATCGAACTTCAGATGCGGAAACATTAAGTTACCAGTACTGAGAGTGACTGCTTAAATTTATTTACTATCTTTGTAGTTTTTCAATTTGGACCTTATATACTTTTTAATCGTTTGCAGTCCTAAGACTAATGCAAATGCGTTCGCAAAAACAAAACGCGCCAAAATAAGATTTCACAAAGCCATCTGTTATCTATGGGTCAAACTAGGGATAGGCCGGTTTTGCCTCAAAATTGATTATGTTTTAAATAAATTGCTATTTTCCCCTACCTAAGCTGATAGCCTTGAGAGGCTATTTCAGCGTAACCTTAACTAGTAGGTGAGCTCACGGGGCTCGAACCTGACGACGTTGCTAACACGAACCCTAGCAAAAGCCGTGCTTCGCAGAATCTACCACCGGATCGGAAACGCGATCCACTGAGAAGATCCGGCGAGAAAGTCAGTGGGCTGTGTCTGTGGGTTAATTTAATCGTCGAGCCCTTCGTAGCAAGCGACGGGTTCGCCGAGAAAGATGACCGGGCATAAATTGCATTATCTAAGCACGAATATGAAAATTTGTGGGCTAGGTCACTTTGGTGCTGACGGCCTCAGTTGACGCGTTCAGATGACGGATTGCTTTTTAACAACAAAAAGACGATTTCCGCTTGCGTGATCACAGATCGGTCACAGCATCGTCAATTAGAAAACGGAGCGCAAAACGAATTTTACAAGCCGTTTTGCATCACTTTCGCTAAATTAAACCGTATTCGAATATGTGCACGGTAATTTTTCATGCTGTCTCGAGTTCGGTCTGAATTCGGCCTGACATAACGGTTTAAGAGAATTTCGAGGTCGTAAACATCTCGGTTAATATACAATAGCGGCGTTTAAAACGCTGCTTATTAATAATAGTGCTACACGTTACGAAAAGGTAATTGTTAATGAATCTGACTTACCCATAGAAAGCGGATTAAAACAGACTCACCTCCGTGTATCTCTAAAGCGAGCGTTCCAGGAACAGGGCGTTTTTTAGTGCGACACATACTCAGACGTATGTATACTGCCTTGTGTATTGTATGGCTGCCAAACTTGAGTATACACGACAAGAGCAAAACAAAGAATCACAACAACGCAAAGAGCTATGGAGAGAAGTATCCTAAACATAAGAAAAATTCAAAAAGTCAGGAGCAAAGTAATTAGACAGAAAACAAAGATAACAGATCACACAAGCTCTAAAATTGAAATGGCAGTGCGTAGGTCACGTATTGAGATACACAGACACCAGGTGGACAGTCAACACTACAATCTGGAAAGGGCCAATTGGCAAAAGAAGGATAGGGAGACCGAAAAGACGATGAGCTGACGACATAACCGCAATATGTAATAGGAAAGGACTGGCAAACGATCGGCAAGGACAGAGACCAGTGGAAATGACTGGAGAAGGAATTCACCCGAGGAGGTGTCCATATCCAATAACAAAAACTAGCTCTTACTAACATTTAGACAATAAGCATTAATAACTAACTAAACATTAACAAATAAATACCACATTTGAAATGAAAGTTAAGGATAAGGAAATACAGGTTTTTTTATTTTATATTATTTTATTTATACTCACACGAGCTCGTGTTCATTGCGAAGAAGTCATACATTCCGATTTGAAGGATGAGACTGCCTTTAAGAGATTCTCATTTAGGTTCAGAAGAAGCTTTTCCCACCGCTTTCTGTTAACACTTTATCGACCTCTGGCCTGTTAATCGGCTTCTAGCTATTGTAGGTTTTCGTCCAGCGGGATTGGTTTGTTAGTAGCTGTATTATAACCTCTTCATGTATTTATGAATTATAATGAAATTGCGCATTTCATTACTTAGCAGGTATAGGTACAAGAATATCAAAATATAACTGATTAACTTGTTTGTTCTCAGAGAAAAAAACAATGGCGCTAGCGACGGCCAAAGCGACGATGGAGTCCCAGAACCTCATCCAAACCGAGTCGAGGGTCCAGCACAGCTATCAGGAGGTGGTCACTGAGCAGCGCCAGATAAAGAAGAAGTCTAAATCCACTAGACGGCACAAAGATGAAGGATCAATTTCTGTGGTAAGCTTCAAGATATTTTCTCTATTTTTGTAGGTATTATCCTTTTCGTTTGGAGAAGTTACTGTCGCAGCGACGTATAATACGTCAGTATAATAATACAGGTAGGATGATATTGGCGATCCCGATCAATAATCTTTTATTTTTTCAATTTGACAGCTCTGAAAAGATTTACATCTTAAAAAAGGCGATCCCAATCAACAATTAAGTCACTCCCAATTGTTTCCAGTCTACAAGCTCTGAAAAGATTTACATCTTCAAAAAGGCAATCCCAATCAATAATCAATTAACTTCCAATTGTTCCCAGTCTAAAAGCTCTAAAAAATTTACATCTTCAAAATGCGATCCCAATCAATTAATCAATTAACCCCCAATTATTTCCAGTCTAAAGACTCTCAGAAGATTTACTACATTTTCAAAAAAGGCGATCCCAATCAATAATCAATTAACTCCCAATTGTTTCCAGTCTAAAAGCTCTGAAAAGATTTACAAGAAAATCAAAGCCGCCTCGGACGGGGAATCGAACCCGAAGTGCGAGAAGTGCGCCCGTCCCGTCTACGCCATGGAGAGGATCAAAGCTGAGCGGAGAGTCTGGCACAAGGACTGCTTCCGATGCGTACAGTGCAACAAACAACTTACGTACGTATTCAACCCGATCCTGTAGACCGAATGGTAAACAGTCGACGTCGCCCTAAACACGTCATTACGGATCCTCTCGATCTATTAACGGTGCTTCTAGGCACCACAAGCACCGGTCACCTCCTTGTCCAACTCGTCGCTTGCGTCGAAGGGATCGCCGAGCGAATTAACCTATAGACACAGCCCACTGAGTTTCTCGCCGGATCTTCTCAGTCGGTCGCGTTTCCGATCCGGTGGTAGATTCTGTGAAGCACTGCTCTTGCTAGGGCCAGTGTTAGCAACACTCCGGCTTGAGCCCCGCGAGCTCACCTACACACGTTAGGGTGAAGCTGAAATAGCCTCTCAAGGCTATCAGCATAGGTAGCATACAAAAAAAAGGAAAAAAAATACGTATTGTGTTGCCTTTAAAGTTCAAACTAGTTAAAACGGTCACGCTGTGGCTTTGTTTTTATTTGTTATGGCTTAGATGGGTGGACGAGCTCACGGCCCACCTGGTGTTAAGTGGTTACCGGGGCCCATAGACATCTACAACGTAAATGTCGCCATCCACCTTGAGATATGAGTTCTAAGGTCTCAGTATAGTTACAACAGCTGTCCCACCCTTCAAACGGAAATGCATTACTGCTTCACGGCAGAAATAGGCAGGGCGGTGGTAATTACCCGTGCGGATTCACAAGAGGTTCTACCACCAGTAATTACGCAAATTATAATCTTTCGGGTTTGACTTTTATTACACGATGTTATTCCTTCACCGTGGAAGTCAATCGTGAACATTTGTTGAGTACGTATTTCATTAGAAAAATTGGTACCCGCCTGCGGGATTCGAACACCGGTGCATCGCTACACACGAATGCACCGGACGTCTTATCTAATCGAAACAGTATATGGTAAAGGCTTACAAAAGCACCCTTCAAAATTTCATTTCTTTTCACGGATTTAATGAAGTCTCTTTACAGAGTGGAGACGTACCAGAGCGACCACACGACCTTGTACTGCAAGCCTCACTTCAAGCATCTGTTCGAACCCAAACCTGTCGAAGATGACGACGAGATTGATGGTAATTTGCGCTTCTTCACCTGATAACACTAGGTTAAGCGGTTACCTGAACCCCATATGCGTCAGCAACGTAATTGCCCTTAGGATGTGAACTCTTAGCCGCCGTTCTATAGTAGCTGCCAAACCAATCAAACCGAATCTTGATTACTTCGCGGCTTAAATAGGCAGTTTGGTAGTATGTACCCGTGCGGACTCACTTGAATCTTATTTGGCAAACACAGTATCTTAACCTATAGACACAGCCCACTGAGTTTCTCGCCGGATCTTCACAGTGGGTCGCGTTTTCGATGCGGTGGTAGATTCTGTGAAGCACTGCTCTTGCTAGGGCTAGTGTTAGCAAATTCTCACAGGATGAGCCCGTGAGCTCACCTACCCGTCCGGGCGTAGCTGAAATAGCCCATTAGGCTAACAGCGAATAAGTAGGGAAAAACAGTATCAGAGAACTCCGCTGTCCGTTTTCTGGTAAATCTCTCAGTCACTTACGTCCCGTCACCACATAGTTAAGAATAATTAAAAAATAATATGTATCTGGATTTATTAACGTGGGAACAAATCGTTAACTTTATAAATTTTTGACGATAAGTGAACATTTGTTTTCCTTCCACAGCAGCACCGAAGAAACACCAAATGATAATTTGCGAGAGCAACCCGGTCGAACTGCCGCCAGATGTCGTTAGAGGTATCGTCTCTCACAGATTACTTTTGACAAGCGCTTCAACTGTCAAACTATGCGACACAGATTACTGTAAAAAGCCTACACTATATATTAATTATATTAAAAATAACATGTATCTATGGAGTGTAGAGGTAAGGAGACCGTCTCATATGGGAGAAGCTTGAAAAGTGTCCCACTTTCAGCACTAAATAACAGTTCAAAAATCCTCCAGAATGGCGCTAGCATAGACACAGGGTATGATATGAATTGAGCAGTTGTTAACTGATTGAAGTATGCTGAGTTAGGAAATTCAATATATTTAATGACTAGAGTAGTTAGTGACAGTGTAATCTACAAGACCTCACATGTTTACGTAGTCCAAATTAATTTCGTCAATATAACCTAAAATTATTGCTTTGGTAAAACGTGGAGACATCGATTGCATTTTCTCATCAGCTTTAAATACTTTTATGATTTTGTAGTGCTTACAGTTCTTTCGTCCTTTTTTATTTCTCTATCTTATTCTAATAACTTTCATCGCCTTTTTTAAAATTAACCCGTTTGATATTGTAGCGCCACCCTTATTTAGCTGATTTTAACGGACACTTTTTCACACACAAACGGCTCTCTTTACCTCTACCCTCCATACATGTATCTATCGAAAACATTACATATTGCTTTGCCTAATCATTGCTAGAATTTTGTAAGGTTCTGCATTTGACAACTTCGAGCCAATATCTGGTTAAGCGATTACCGGAATTACCGGAAACCATAAATATCTTGAAACTCCTTTACTCAGAGACACACGATAACAAAGTTCCAAATTTATTGTACATATAAAATGTAATATACATTGAAAATCTGAACGCACATATACTTGGTGCCGAAAATAGGGTGACAATATTGTAATGTTATGATTTTTATATAAAACTAGCTGACCCGGCAGACTTCGTAGTGCCTCAATCGATAAATAAAAGACCTTGTATAAAATAAACTTAAAACAAACAAAAGGAATCCGTCCGACGGAGGACACATCAAAGGGAAAACAAAATTGTCATTTTTATTTAATTGCAAGCATTTTCATATTTATCTACCTTTTGAACCTTCTCTGGACTTCCACAAATAATTCAAGACCAAAATTAACCAAATCGGTCCAGCCGTTCTCGCGTTTTAGCGAGACTAACGAACAGCAATTCATTTTAGATATATAGATAAGTGAATTTTATGCGACAGCTTCCGACAAACCGGACCTAGGGCTGGAGGAGCTGGCTTCCCTGGACGTGAAGTCCAGGTTCGAGGTGTTCGAGCGCGCCGCCAAGGGCAGCGACGAGCCTCCGCCCCTCGAGCACCGGGCCCCGCGCGAGAAGAGCACCGCCCTGCTCTCCAAGCTAGCCAAGTGAGTGCACAGTAAATTAATCACACTAAACAAAACTTAAGATAATTCCAACCATATTTAAGTTCGGCTTCTTCTTCTTCTTCTTATTCTTAGTCGAATACTTCATTGCTGAAGGTCGTGTCCCTGAAAGCCCTTTCTGGCTCTTTGTACCATCAGCTTCCATTTGCTTCGGTTTTCGACTTCTTTCAGGGCGTATCAAGTTCGGCTTAACCTCGCCTAAATCTTATTGCGATGATAAAAATGCAAAACAAAAAAAACGTCAAATCTCAAGATAACCGTAGGTACAGTGTGCAAAAAAGAATCTACGTTATTTACAAAGAAATTAATATGGTTAGAATATTTAAATGTCAACGGATAATAACACGGAGTATTCGTAGTGAATGTGCTTTGACCGCCGCCAATAGATGGCGTTAGTTGTAAAATTGAATTGCATCATCGATGTCTATTGTCAAAACAATAAAGTGAAATTATATTATTATGTAATGATATGAGTAGGGTGTCAATTAATATAACCAGCTTGGACCTATAATGGAGAATTATTCGTTTAATTCGAAACAGCAGAAATATAAAAAAAAATGGTACACGTGCAACTTTGTGCACGTGAAAGAAGTGAAACTTCTGCGGAATGTAGTAGTATTGTGAGTTTCTTAATTTTTTATCCTTAAAACATATTTCTCTTGTAATAGGGAATGCTGTGTATAAGAGAAACGACTTAGCTCGCTTTGTCCTTTCCCTCTCTCCACGATCGCGAGAGATTTTGCGAGACGCTCTGTCTATTTTCTCACTTTCACTCATCCTAAATTGTATCTTTTCTCTCTAGCCGTAACGAATATTTCGCGAGTAAAATTTTACTCTCAACGCGCCTAAAGAAGCTTCACTTCAAAAAACACAAGCTCAATGGACTCACCGAATCTCTAAAACTTAATTATAGTGTTAGAGTCTTAAGATCACAAGCATACAGGATGATGTTTTTTGCAAAAATCGCTTTCATACGAATTTATTTTTCACACGGTACAGTCATATAGTGTGAGGATTTTAACAATGTATTATAAGACGAGATCTTATGTTTAGTTAATTTAAAGTTCAATATCAAATGATCATTGATCTACGATTATTTGCGTTGAATTTCAATTTATAGTTAATTCGTTTTATGAACTCACAAAGTTTATGTATTCATACAGGTATGCGTTCGTGGATTCCATGGAAGCTATGAATCCTACTTTTTTTTTATTGCTTTGGTGTGTGGCGTTAAGTGGTTACCGGAACCCATAGACATCCACAACGTCAATGTCGCCACCCACCTTGGGACATGAGTTGTAAGGTCTCACTTTTAACAGTACAATGGCTGTCTCGCCCTTCAAACCGAAACGCATTACTGCTTCACGGCAGAAATATGCAGGGCGGTGGTACTTACCCGTGCGGACTCACAAGATGTCCTACCACCAGTAAATACTTGAGTACTTGATCTTTTAATTTGCATTCCATTGCGTGTAATACAAAAAATCTAGGGGTACGCAATTACTATTTAAATCAAAATTTAGTACATTTAATTCATCGCTGGTCCCTTCAAAAATAATATTTTATGACTTTCCGGCCGGTATAAGTTACAACATGTGATTTTTGTCCATGATTTATTTTCTTTCAATATAAATATGTAATAATTATTTATGTACTTGAATAATGAATAATGAACTTTAATAGCAGTTCAATATGTATCAAAGTGTCAAGTGGGCGAAAATGTAAGGAAATTGCATTGCAAACAATTATTGGTATCGTACAAAAAATGCATTCAACTCCGAAAAAGTCAGATTGTTTTACTTAAATTAATTTCGTCTCATCTATAACTAGTCTGCTGGCGGTAGGACCTCTTGTGAGTCCGCACAAGTAGGTACTGTTACGGGGTGGATCCAGGAGCTCTTTTAAAAAAGGAAACTGTGACTGGCACTGAATTTATTTTATAAAAGAAATAGTACAAACGATGTGTTTCCGCTACTCAAGCCAAATCTGTTCTGCCACGCTTTAGTAATAAATCGTCTTTATATATAGAGACGATGCATTCAAGAATGCCTTTGCATTATTATTTATATTGCGTTATTATTGAGGGGCATATGTAACAGTATCACCACTCTGCCTATTTCTGCCGTGAAGCAGTAATGCGTTTCGGTTTGAAGGGCGGAGCAGCCGTTGTAACTATACTGAGATCTTAGAACTTATATCTCAAGGTGGGTGGCGCATTTACGTTATAGATGTCTATGGGCTCCAGTAATCACTTAACACCAGATGCGCTGTGAGCTGGTCCATCTATCTAAGCAATAAAAAAATGACTACTTGTACCCGCATTCGTTGTCTAATTGATTCGATACATGGATTACTTAGAATCTTTAGGCACGCTTTCCTATGATGATTTATGAGTCCTCACATAAAACTTATAATAATTTCCCTTGCCAAAATCATTTTGAACTTTATTTGCCCTGTTTTAAGAAGTCTCAGCCCTGCCCTATATTAAAAAGTAAAAATACACAAGAAGACATTTCTCAAACGCACGTAAATAGGCCAAACATCCTTTTAACGTGAAACAGTTGGGTTTAAAAAAAAAAACTTCAATATCATAGACTTAAATATTCTGACTTTAAAAAAAAAACTATAATACAATTCTCATATCTGGATCTCGTCATAAAACGTGCACGACTCATTATTTAGATTAAGACTTTATGTGTTTAGTTTTAAAGTCGAAATTGAGGTTTTGAAGTTTACGTGTCAGTTGAGTCTTGAACTGTTGCGCGCCTAACTAATCATGATAGTTGTTAAATACAATTATTTTTATTAGTATTATCATAAAAAAAAGAAATTAAAGATGTGGTGTCGTGGGACACCAGGTAGGAACGAAGTTCCTTCGGCTAATGTAGAATCGACACAATTTGCAAAAAAAGAAATGGTGCTCAATTTTATGTAGGTTTTCTTGGTTTTTCTCTTAGATTTTGCTGATTAGTGTTTATTTAAGTACGGGAAAGTATTTAGGAAATTCAGTATTTTAGGAAATAATAAATTACGTAAAATAAAAAAAATAGTAATTCAAATTATCAATTAAAATAACAAAATATATCTCTTTATTTTTGGTTGACAACATAAAATTACATAGAAATAGAAATAATTACTAAATAGAGAGAGAAGGGATTAGAGAACGAAAAGAAAGAAGGAGAAAGAGAAAGGTATTATACACTACTCGCTTGTGTATGCGACTGTCGCGCCTGCGCACGTCTCATTTAACGGTTTTATTCCACGCACTTTTTTCCACGGATTTATTCCACGCACTTTTTTCCACGGATTTTTTCTTACTGTTTTACTATCACATTTTTTTCAGTTCGGTCGCGCAGCAAAATACCTATCCCCTCCAAGCCTTCCGTAAGGAACTTCGTTCCAAAAAATGTATTTCACAGCTGCTTGTTTGTCGGAACTGATCTAGTTACTTAATTACATATTGCCTTATATTATTATGTTATGTTATAAGTATATTGTCGAAGGTACTAGATACGTCTCATTCCAACTGTTTTTTTTTTATTGCTTAGATGGGTGGACGAGCTCAAAGCCCACCTGGTGTTAAGTAGTTACTGGAGCCCATAGACATCTACAACGTAAAATGCGCCACCCACCTTGATATAAGTTCTAAAGCCTCAAGTATAGTTACAACGGCTGCCCCACCCTCCAAACCGAAACGCATTACTGCTTCACGGCAGAAACTTGATATTATTATAAATATCTTCTTGTTCTCACGAGCCTTAGATATAATTGAAACTACATTTACGATTTAATTTCATCTGAATATATGTAACCTCTATACGATTTATCTTAAAAGAGGTAAATATGTTATAGAGATGACATAAATGGAATTTTGAATATTGAAACATTAGAAGAAGGAACAAAAGAAATATAAAAACATTTTTGAATTGTAAAATATTAAAAACATAAAAACTGGTAAAGCAATAGCTTTAAATGTTGTTTCTCTTTATAGAGTAACTCAATTTGTGCTATAGTTTTACCCTAGTAAACTTTATTTCTTATGTATAGAAAAAAAATTGGCACATTTAATAGGCGCGTTACATATATTTCTGTATCTGTACATATAATAATATGTACATGGGTAGGTTTAAAGGTAATGCCTTCCGCTTCGAAGAGTGGTACAGCCATTAAAGCACTTTGTTTAAACTTCAAGCTAATATTTCAAAATGGTTTTTGACATTTGCGTCTATGGATAACCACTGATTGAATCCAAAGTCGAGAGGTAGGCTGTACATATACAAATAAGTGAATACACCTTCGTAAATAAAAAAGGCTTAAATATAGCAACTTCAAATATTTTTGCATTGGGGCTTCCGATCACGGTTCTGTATACTATTTCTTTCATAAATGAGTAGACGAGATAACTGCAGATCTGGTGTTAAGACGTTTTCGGAGCCAATAGATTTGACATGATTTGTAATCCCAATGGATTACCACCCGTCCTAAATAGACTTTTCTAAAGGAAAGCGGTTGTCCTATCCTTAAACTAGAACTTATGACTACTTCGCGGCAGAAGTAGATTGAGCGATTGTAGACAACTATAGAGGTGACCTACAGGACCAGGACTACTACCACTACTACCACCATTATTATATGTTAGCCTAAAATAATGAATTATTACATTGTCATCTGTCCTTGATACGCCTGCGATTAATCGAACGTCTTGAAGTCAATGAAAAATACCTAAGAAAATTGCATTATGTAGCTGCAACTCAAACTTAAAAAAAAAGCGTATTTAAAAAAGTCAACTGCGACCAAGAATGCTAAAATATATCAGGATTATTTTGGGGAAATTATTGCAGCTTAACAGGGTAGCCACTTAAAGTTTAAATTTAGAAAAAATATCATAACAGAAAAACTTCGTCACCTATTTGAATGGGCTGAACGTAATTGAAGTTCAATTAAAAACATCGAATCGTTGATACTAATACTAAATAAAACGGATGTTTAATTACACTGATAACTGTCGCGTATTAAGCGCGAAATGTCATTTAAACCATACAGCCTTTCACCACTCGATTCTAAAAAATAGTAATTATTAGTAATAAAATGAAGGAAAAATAATATCACAATCGAAAATACTAGCGTAAATCTCAAGTTTGTCGGATTAAATGCACAGTAATATTTTATGTATCCGAAATAGCAAAATACATACCTACATACAAAAATAAATATTTATAGGTAACGATCAAAATGAGTCACGCCGTCTATAATTTGCACTTGCGTCATATAGCACGTTGATTTGATACGTTCTATTTTTGATCCTTTGAGAACCGGCACTCACCGTGAGATCGAATTCGCTCGCGGCTATTTTGAATTATGTGCTTTACATTGCTGTTCATGTTGATCGTATTATTACCGAATCCATGTTTCAAAACTATTTATCGTCTTCTATATCAGCTGGAAATTGCTTAATGGAATCATTAACCTATCCGTAATTAGAAGAGTAAAAATGCCCAGAATTTCTCGCCAGATCTTCTCTGTAGGTCGTGATTCCGATCCGATGGTAGATTCTACGAAGCATTGCGCTTGCTAAGGCTAATATTAGCAAATTCTCTCAAGTTCAGCCCGCGAGCTCATCTATCCGGTCGCAGCCGGAATAGCTCCTAAGGCTACCAGCGAATAGGTAGGGGGAAAAAAAGATAAAAATTAGCCCAGTATATGACGCGTCGTGAGTCATTGTGTCTTCATGTCTCAAACGATCACTTCTCGACTTTCTGGCTCCAACAGTCACGAATCAATACCAGCTAAAGAGCATATCTATTTATTTTAGCAAAAAATAAACTTGAAATATTTATCTCGAAAACAAATTTGAGGCTTTATATTTATGAGCTTACGGAAATGTTGAATATCTTAATTTCGTGACTAGGCAAGGTTTATGATAGTCAAAGCACGTAGGAAATTAAAATTTTAACGATAACTTTAATCGATTATTTATTTTTGTTCTCATACAAAGGGTAATTAATATATATGAAATATTTAAGTCTTCTTCTTGTCCTTATCCAATAATGTGGGGTCGACGCAGCGTGACCTATTTTTCCATTCAGGCCTATCATGCGTCATCTTTGCACTCTAATCATTCTCTGATATTTCCTCTTTCACAAATCACTCCATCCAATTGTTTGAGATGACACCTTCATCTCGTTTTTACCATCGCACCGCCCGCCACCGGAGTAGAGTTCATCCATACTACCTGGAGCCACTGCGTTCATTCATAGTGCGTTTCCAGAGGACTTTTTTGCCACGTACCATCCGGCTCTGGAATGAGCTCCCCTCCACGGTGTTTCCCGAGCGCTCTGACGGCGGCTTGGCTCTGCCCCTGGCATTGCTGAAGTCCATGGGCGACGGTAACCACTCACCATCAGGTGGGCTGTATGCTCCTCTGCCTACAAGGGCAATAAAATAAAATAAAGCCCTCCTCACATGACCGTCTACTTTCGTATCCAGAGTCTTTTTGGCCATATGATAATCCTCCTCCTCCTCCGTGGGTCGTAATCTTTACAAAGCACTTTAGTTAGGACTATGGTCCTCCATGCGCCCGCCCTTCATGCGGCCAATGATCGGAGGCGCTGGCGGGACATCACAAGGACTAAAATCATGTCGAATTATAATGGTCACGACCCTCAGCAGTGAGGAAACGACGCGAGGAGGAGGATGGTCCTCCATTCCATCCTGATATGATAATAATCTCTTCGAATAACATTCCCATACCGAGATAATTTTAAAACAATAACACATATCGTTATCAAATATTTCGTAGCGTATGCGCCGCCTCAATTATAGGAAAACACAACATACATAGGAACAAAAGTATGTAATAACAACACTACATAATACGAAGTAATTATGGATGTATAATAGTACATAAAAAAAAAATCTTTTTACTTTTGGTTTGTTTGGTGGATTTGTCGATATTTTATATTGATGATCTATTTGTTATAACAAATAAATAAATAAAATAAAATTTACGCGTTTTAACAAATGTCTAAAGTCCATAAAAGCCACAGCCGATATTGTCCTATTGAACACAGTTATATATCCGTAGAGAACCAATAATTTCATGTATGTATCTAATCTCTTATGTTTTTTTTTTGCTCCAAAATGTTTCGTACCATCTGGTCTGAGACGCTTCGAAAACTTCAAATCAATCTGAACCTTACGGTAACCGAAATAAGTGTTAATCTATGAATCGCATATAAAAATAACTTTGTGTTCAAACCTGGTTAGTTTCTCATTGGGTTAATGTGTATTGGTGTGAACGCTTGCGCCGAATCGATCGAAGAAGTCTAGAACCGCAAAAAATCTAGTGTTAATATCTGAATAGTTAGTAGAGGAAGGTGATGGATATTTTTTTAACTACTTAAAAGTTTAATAATGTTTTTATTTGTTTATTTTATTAAAGTGAGACGTTAAAGAGTGTTAGATTGTCTATCGAAATGATAGTTGAAAGTTTATCGTGTGAAAAAAAAAAACAATCACATTCGTCGAGTTAATGTTGCATTTATATATGTTTGGTTTATATCTCGTGAGTGATGTGGTATTGGCTGATATTTTCGTGAGGTCAATTTCGGGAGGGATCGGACGAACGAGTGCCCACGCGCTGGTCAAAAGGAAACAAAATCCCTCAGCAATCTTAATTATGGCTGAGACTTGCACCAATATTTTGAGTATTCAGTCCAGACAAGACCTTTAATAATAAGAGAGAGAGAGTATTCTTTATTGTACACCAAAAAATAAAATAAACAAGGCGATAAATTACATACAAAAAAAGTACAGTTGGGGTCTTATCGCTAAGAGCGATCTCTTCCAGACAACCATCGGGTGGACAAGAATCATTTGGAAACGAATTACGCGCGGTGTACCAATCCAGTGAAATATATATACATACATACATACACACATACAAACATACATATATCTTTAAATATACATACAAATACACAATGTAATATAATAATTATTATAAAAAAATGCTTCTTTCCTTTTCCTAGCCTTTCACCCCTTGATGTAGCTTACATTTTGTACGTATGCTAAGTTTTGTCCGGCACTATAAATATCGTGTAATTCATCTATGAATTTCTAAAGGAAATAATTTCGGAAACAGATTCAAGGCGAAGGGCATGGATATCGGTGTTTCGGACGAGTACCTCAATGGGGTTCCCGTAGAACCCAGCTCCAGCGAACATGAAGATGAAGAAGGTATACCACATCCGATTACCATTTGGTACTGTCTGCCATCCAATTACATCCAATTATCATTCGGTACTGTCTGTTTGGTACTGTATGTCTACTAGATATTCGGGCGTTTTAGTAAGAAAAATCAACATAATTACTACAGTACGCCGTGTAGGGCACCGGTGACCTACACGACAGTCAAATGGTTAAATACATATATATTAAGACACCAAATTGACGTCACGACCTTCGGCGCAGAAGTCAAGGGTCAACCTATAGAATTGAGATGGATGAACGAGCTCACAGCCCACCTGGTGTTAAGTGGTTACTGGAGCCAATAGACATCTACTACGTAAATGCGTCACCCACCTTTAGATATAAGTTCTAAGGTCTCAAGTGTAGTTACAACGGCTGCCCACCCTTAAAACCGAAACGCATTACTGCTTCACGACAGAAATAGGCAAGGCGGTGGTACTTACCCGCGCGGACTCACAAGAGGTCCTACCGCCAGTAAAAAATGCGAGGGCATCATAAAAAAAATCGGTTATGCTTTCTATTCGAAGACCTTTAAGTGTTTATGTATTGGCTCGCAGACGAAGACTCGATCCTCAAGAACTCGTACAAGCACAGCTCTAAGGGCGAGCAGCCGGTGTCCTTCTGCAACATGAGCGAGATAGTCGGAAGGTTCGAGAGCGGTCAGCACTCCGCCTCCGAGAGACACCGCGAGAGGAAACAGGAGATCCAGAACATCAGGAGCAGACTGTTCATGGTGACTCATCATTCCGTTAAACAACAACCCACAGACACAGCGCACTGAGTTTCTCGCCGGATCTTCTCAGTGGGTCGCGTTTCCGATCCGGTGGTAGATTCTGCGAAGCACTGCTCTTGCTATGGTTCATGTTAGCAACGTCATCAGGTTTGAGCCCCGTGAGCTCACCTACTAGTTAAGGTTACGCTGAAATAGCCTCTCAAGGCTCTCAGCTTAGCTAGGAAAAAAAGTTAAATAACATCAAACTTCCAGATATATGAAACGTGGCATCTCTGGTTCTCCCAAAATGTTCACTGAAAACGGATCTTTTTATTTATTGTCCCTGTAGGTACACGAGCATATGACCACCTAATGATGAGTGGTTAACGTCGCCCATGGACTTCAGCAATGCCAGCGGCAGAGCCAAGCCGCTGCCTACCGTTAAGTAATCTCCACAAGCCTCGTTTGAAGTAGGACATGTCATAGCGCTCGGGAAACACCATGGAGGGGAGCTCATTCCATAACCGGATGGTACGTGGCAAAAAAAATCTCTGGAAACGCGCTGTGGATGACCGCAGTGGCTCCAGGTAATATGGGCAAACTCTACTCCGAAACTTTACTCTGAATGAATTGTTGTGTATGCATTCATTCGTTCATTTCATTCATTTTGTGCATTTAGGACAACGTTTGTCGGGTCTGCTATCTTTATAAGACCGGGCGTACTGATCCGATAGGCCACGACGACTTCATAAAATGCATCTATTAATTTCAGGGCAAACAGGCCAAGATCAAGGAGATGTACGAACAATCGGTCATGCAAAGCGAACAGAGTGAGTAAGAAACGTTATAATTTTCTATTACTGCGAGCCAAGGGCTGCGGATTGAAGGGTAGGACGGTTTTTTATACAGTGTGCCTAGTGCGAGTTTTTTAACGTTCTCGATATCGTAAAAGTTAACTAAATTAACGTAACGTAAACTAAATTTAATGTTCTCGATAGCGTTAAAGTTAACTAAAATTTGTATGCAGTTGGAATATGTACCGCTATTTTGGTTAACTTTTACGCTATCGAGAACGTTAAAAAACACGCACTAAGCACACTGTACAGTTAGACTTCGACTGTATATCGCAAGGTCTGGGCAGTTACGTTGTGTGGTCTATGGGCTCCGGTAATTGTGGCAACAATAAATACATTAAAAAGGTCATTGACATGGTTTACGACATTAGACGACGCTAGATGACTAGTCTAACTAACACATACGTTCTCAAGTAATATATTCAGTGATATTTATCATCTTCATATAGAGCAGCCTTTCCCAAAGTGGGCGATAACGCCCCCTTGTGGGCGCTGCAGGCCTAAAGGGGGGCGGTAAGAGATCCAGAAAAAAATAGGGGGTGTTGTGTAGAGGCTTGGCAGGCGATTTGTAATTTCATCTAAGAGGACTCTTAGACACCGACTGAGCTTTCGCTATAGTGATTTTTAAGTAGGTGAAAAATTGGGGGCGCTAATAATTAATTTATTCTCATAGTGGGCAGCAGACAAAATAATTTTGGGAGCCCCTGATATAGAGGGTGTATTGTAGGAATAAATCCCGGAGCGGGACGTAACTACATGCCTGAGTAAATCGAAAATCTTAATATACTAAACAGGCAATTTATTTTAACGTTTAATTAATATAAAATATCACTTACTAGCAATCTAATACAAATTCAACTAGAGAGGACGTTGACCCTAATTTCACTTGATAACTTATTGTGCATACATTGCGTGCTATGCAAAAAAAAAACATTATTTTTAATATTGTCGTCTACTATAGCCGCATTTACATCATTATGTTCAAACCTAACTTAATCTCAGATTTATTAGTCAGTTACTCATTAAAACCATAAACATATACATAACAATAACAGTACATTCTACATTTGCAGGCGTTACGTCAGCCGATAAAATAGCCCGCGACTTGGAACTGGATAAAGAGAAAGCTCGGGCCATAAAGCAGCGCTTCGAGAACGGCGAGCTTTTCAACGACGAAAACCAACCGCCCAGGAACAGGGAGATTGACGACAAAGCTCTCTTCAATGAAGGTCTGCTCATCTGTAAACCCTTTCAACCCTAACTAACAGCTATATTGTACTAGTGATATTGTATAAGTCGTCGTGGCCTAAAGGATAAGACGTCCGGTGCATTCGTATCTAGCGATGCACCGGTGTTCGAATCCCGCAGGTGCGTACCAATTTTTCTAATGAAATACGTACTTGACAAATGTTCACGATTGATTTCCACGATGAAGGAATAATATTTTTTAATAAAAATCAAACCTGCATAATATAACTAATATATTTAAATAATAATACTAACCTTTTTTTAATGTATAGACCGATGGACGAGCTCACGGCCCACCTTAAGTGGTTATCGGAGCCCATAGACACCTACAACGGCTGCCCCACCCTTCAAACCGAAACGCATTACTGCTTCGCGGCAGAAATAGGCAGGGCGGTGGTACGTCCCGTGCGGGTAGTCACAAGACGTCCTACCACCAGTAGAATATAATAGTGAATAAATATGCGATACGATTGCAGGTATCGGTAAGAAGTCTCGTTCTATATTCCTGGAGCTGGATGCGAACGCCAAGAGCACGAGCCCCACGTCGCCGCCGCCACACCAGCCGCCGCGCCGCAAGGAGATCGTTAGTCGCTTCATTCCCTAATATTCACTACCGTGATGCCCTCAAGTATATAACCCCTCGGAAATATCTGCGAACCTGGCACTTAATGACGTCATGCAAACTAGAGAGACAGCAAAAATGATACTAGATGTAAAAAAAGGGATTGTGTGGTTTTATGAAACCACGGTAAAAGTGAAACTTTTTTTCACATTATAGACATTCAACTCTGACAAACAACATTTACATTAAAGACTGACAAGAACAAAAACAAAATAGCGTGGAGCACTGGCATAAACGATTAATATAGTCTATACACTACACCAGCGGTCGGGGATTTTTTTTAATTATTACCCCAAAATTGTTTTGTGTAAGTTGATATTTACCCCATGGCGAAAAACAAAAAAAAAACGAAATTGCTACGTTTTAGCATTAAAAAAAATATATTTTTTTTTTGTTTCGTTTCATCGAGTTTGTATCATTTTAAAGAAGTTTCACTTCAGTATATACTTTTTACTCACAAAAGTTTCATTTTTACCCCCCAAAATTTCATTTTACCCCATTTGAGGTAATTTACACCGGTTCTCCGACCGCTGCACTACACGGTCAACTGCTGCGAACTATAGGCGCCGCCATATTGGCCTTGACTGCTCTGACGAGCGCCTTTCACTTTATCCCAACTCCGCGGCCAACCGTCACGCGACATGCAACACACAGACGAAAAAGTTTCAGACAATTATATAATAAAAGTTTCACTTTAAATTAAAAAAATTTTTATTTATGTCGGTGTATCTATTATTTTTTTACAATTTTAAAAATCTTTTACTTTACACGTAAAAAAACAATACACAAAAGTTAAGGGCAGGAGAAATTGGCGAAACTATGTATGTACAGTCCTATCCATCTTACAATAAAATACTAACTAAGTAGTTTATTAATATTTCACTGGACACTGAGGCGAAGCGCATGCCGGCCGGGTGCGCAGATTTCCGACGGGCTGTATATAAAAACTTACAAGTACCTAGCCCGATTTACTCTTATCTAGGGACCAGGTTTATTGTCCTATGCGCATAGTGCGAATTTTTTAACGTTCTCGATAGCGTAAAAGTTAACTCAAATGTATATGCAGTTGGAACAGCGCCCCTAGCGGCAAACGTAGGCAAACGTTCCTAGCACACAACTAAGCAGTAAATAATTAAAAATAATTAAATAGGTGAAGAATTTTTTTATTATTATAATAATTTTTTTCCAAATTTTAAACTTGACACTCCTGTAAAGTTGCAAAGATATCGCTTAAGCCAAATAGCCTTTCACCTGTCGATATCAAAATATCAAGCCTATAAATGTACAGCCCAGTAGTAAAGTAAGTAAGTTAACTAAGTATGTATGTATGTGTATATGTATGTATATATATGTGTATGTATTTGTAACCTGATCCCAGATAACGGGAACAGGGACGGATAGTAGTAGTAGTAGTAGTAGTATGTATTTGTAACTTAATATAAATTTCATTGCACTTACCACTTTTTTTTTTGCCTACATAAGCTGATAGCCTTGAGAGGCTATATCAGCGTCGCTTTAACTAGTAGGTGAGCTCACGGGGCTCAAACCTGACTTACCACTATTTACTCTACACTACTAGCGAATGACTTAGGTATTAAGTCCGCCAATTTAAATTTTATATGAAGTGTGATAAATAAATAAATAAATAAAGTGCGCGTGTCTGATTCCAGCCCTTTGTGCCAAAGGACGTGGTCCGCGCGGCCGATAAGCTTGAGGACGTGAAGATCGAGACCGCGGATATATCGGACCGGTTCAAGTTCTTCGAGACCTACAAACCGGAGACCAAGCGCAAGGAGTTCCGCATGACGCCGCCCAGACAGGTCCAGGTGTGAGAGCTTTTCATATAGGATAATGAGTAAATAGGGGGGACCAGGTCAGCGGCTCTCAACCTACGTGTCGCGAGAGGCACTAGTACGGTGCTTCCCAACGTAAGGCCAACGCCCTATAAGGGACCAATCTGATCACTAAGGGGGGCAACCGCACTAAATTAATTAAAAAAATCTGTATTAAAATTAATTTGAATTTGTATTTCAGCTTTTTATTATATGCTTTAAAATATAACTTACTGTGTTCTGATAACAATTTCATAGTGATTTCTTCCTAAAATCTATCATTTATGTTACTTAAGTGAAAAAATAAATTTTTAATGTTAAAAATTATGTATGGGGGCCAAACAAATTTGGGTACATGTGGAGTAAAGACTGCTTGTACGGTGCTTGATGCTAAATGTACATTTAATAAATGAATAAATTAGAACCTTCGCTTCAATTATAAAATAAAAATTGCATGTTAGTATGTAAGGTTGTTGCGTATTTGTAAAGAGTATTGTTACGCGCTGGGGTTCGGCATAAATAAAAATTCTACCAAAGTACAAGATAACACTATATTCAACACTTAACAAACACTTTCAATCTTCGCTTCGCTTCAGGTGATCCGTTCGCTGTTTCGCTTCGAGTAGTTCCGATTACTAACTAACCGCGTGCCATCTCTGCAACGCTTTTATAACCGATACCAAACCTCTGGAATTATCGAGAATATTCCACACATCTCTAGTGTTATGCTTCTGACAATAGATGGCGTTGTACTTCTTGTTGGACTATTCGACGATAGATGGCGTTACTCTTACCGGAGTAACAGTTAGTGTGTTACTTGAGTTAGAAAAGTTGGGAATAGCTGGATGATGGTGTGTGATCGTCCGCAGCGCAAGTCTCCGTCGCCGGAGCCGTACCGCGCGCCGGACGTGGTGCGCGCCGACCAGCCCGCGCCGCCGCCCCCCGCCGCCCGCACCTCCCACATCATCTCCGTGTTCCGCCAGCTCGAGCACTCGCAGCAGCAGCAACAGCCGACAGGTCCGACCATCTATTGTTTTGTACTGGTAGTAAAACCTCTAGTGAGTCCGTACGGGTAGGTACCACCGCCCTGCCTGTTTCTGCCGTGAAGCAGTAATGCGTTTCAGTTTGAAGGGCGGGGCAGCCGTTGTAACTATACTAAGACATTAAATATCTCAAGGTGGGTAGCGCATTGACGTTGTAGATGTCTATGGGCTCCAGTGACCAATTAACACCAGGCGGGCTGTGAGCTCGTCCACCCATCTTACCAATAAATAAAAAATCATATTGTAAAGAATAATTGACATTGCCTCTAACATTGCCGATGTCCTTGAGCGACACTAACTATTTAACATCAGCTGAACCATGACCTCGACTGCCCACAATGACAATACTTACTGCAAAGTAAAGCTTATGTTACAAAGAATACCTCGTAGAAAATATATGAGCAACGTTTACAAGTAGATCCGTTTTCGGGGAAATAAACCTCGGTTTCCGTGTCCCAGGTCCCAAGCCGCTGAAGTGCTTCACGCCCCCTCCTCCCGGGGAGGGGAGCCGTCACCTCGACACCTCGGAAGACGAGTACTCCTCGGAGTACGAAGACGACAGCGAGGACGAGCGCAGGAGACAGTACCTGGACGCCAGAGACAGAGACGAGGCTCTCAAACAGGTACCGAAACCACTAATAAATCTATATATATAAAAATGAATTGCTGTTCGTTAGTCTCGCTAAAACTCGAGAACGGCTGGACCGATTCGGCTAATTTTGGTCTTAAATTATTCGTGGAAGTAAAGAAGGTTTAAAAGGTAGATAAATATGAAAATGCTCGGAATTAAATAAAAATAACAATTTTATTTTTCCTTTGACGTGTCCCCCGTCCGACGGATTCCTTCTGTTTGTTTTAAGTTTATTTTATACAAAAGTTTAGGTCTTTTATTTATCGATTGAGGCACTACGAAGTCTGCCGGGTCAGCTAGTATTCAATATAGGCTCGTAATGAAGATTGAATGATCTTAGAGTATCTTCGGCACTGGTGCTTATGAGAGAGGTTTAACAGACACAGTAAAAAAAAAGCAATTTGCATAAGACGGCTAATGTACTTGTATTGAGATATGCGACTGTATCGCTGTCATGAATTGCTCACGTGATGAAGGAATATCCACGTGTAAATCGTGCGCCATCATGAATTGCTCACGTGATGAAAGAAAATCTACGTGTAAGACTCGTGGCTGATACTAGACGATGTTGGTTATTGTAGGGGGAATGTGAGGGGGGTTGGGGCGTCAAACTGTCTGTTGGGTAAAACGGCTCAAGACTTTGCTTGACGGCAGTAATGGACATAAGTTTGGTGCCTTTTTTGTAGGCAGAAAAGCATACAGCCCACCTGATGATGAGTGATTGAAGGTGAAGGTTTATATGTATAATAACATCCATTAAATAGTGGAGAAATAAATAATAAATTACAGTTTCCGAAGCGAAGCGAGGGCGGGTCGCTAGTTTATGTATAAAGCAGTTATTGTCGCTTACGTCACGTTTGGTGACACCCCTATAACATTCCAGGCGCAGCAGTTGGCCAGAACTAAGAGCTTCCGCGATCGCTTCGAGCACTGGTCCGAGTCGGAACCGCGACGGTCACCGTCCGCCGTCGTCATCGAACGAGAACAAAACGACGACGAGGGAGAATCTCAGCTAGAGACCGCTAAGAGGTACGGTAACCTCACCGTCGCGTGGTCTGTGAAGTGGCAATAAATAAATAAAACGTACCGTCAATTAATTCATAGTAAATGAAAGTAGACATAAGAGGTAAGTCGTCGTGGCCTAAAGGATAAGACGTCCGGTGCATTCGTGTGTAGCGATGCACCGGTGTTCGAATCCCGCCGGCGGGTACCAATTTTTCTAATGAAATACGTACTTAACAAATGTTCATGATTGACTTGAATGATGAAGGAATAACATCGTGTAATAAAAATCTTTTTTTTTTTACCCGTGAGTCCGCACGACAAGACGTCCTACCACCAGTATATTTAAGTCTTAAGCCCTGGGGCTACACGTATGAAAAATCTATCCCTAGTTAGGCTCATTAACCGATATCCGGTTATTGTTATTATTGTTACAGTTTACGTCAGAAGTTCGAGAACATGCAAGTTCACCAGACGCCGGTCACCAAGACCTTCGCTAACAAAGTCAATCGATTCGTGGTGAGTGGCATAATTCATGTATACTTGTAAAGAAAAACCTTTATAGTATTTAGAACTTTAAAAACCCTTTAGTTTTAAAATGTGGTTTTTCTTAGACTCACCCGTCAGTTATTCAGTGAAGAGAGTAGTTCATAATATTTATAATAATACTGTTTGAAATATGAATTTAAAAAGAGATTAAGGGCTTTAAATGTTGTTTTCTTCTAATATTGTAGAAAACGCAATTAAGTATTTTATCGTTCGTTCATTCTGGAGTATTCTATATATTTATGTATAAGACAGATGTGTCTTAGATTTTTATATGCGTTCATATGCTCCGAATTGTCAGTTTAGAGGTTTTTTTTTTTTTTATTGCCCTTGTAGGCAGACGAGCATACGGCCCACTGGCTATCTTAAATGAATATTGTACACAGTGGAGATCTGCTGGTATTGGCTAGTCAGTGTGCAAGTATACCAGTGTTTCCCAACCTTTTTTGTGGCATGCCCCACTGTAACATTTCTAAAATTTTTATGCCCCCCATACATAATCTTAAACATAAAAAAAATTATTTATTCACTTAAGAAACATAAATGATAAGTTTTAGGAAGAAAATCACTATGAAATTGTTATCAGATCAGAGTAAGTAATATTTCAAAACATATAATGAAAAAATGAAATTCAAATTCGAAACAATTTTAATACAGATTTTCTATATTAATTTAGTACGATTGTCCCCCTTAAACATCAAATTGCCCTCTTGTGGGGCGTGGATCCCACGTTGGGAAACACCAAAGTATTAAAGTGCACAAGTCTTTTTAGTTTTTATTAAATAGCAAGATAAGATTTATTTTGTAGCGATTGCTTTAAATAATTTATTTTCTTTTACAGTAAGGACGAAATTAAGGAAGCCGCGAAACCAAAGGTATATTTACTTACGAAATTAGTTTTTTTTTTTAAATATATAATTACATGTTTGTCTTGCCAAGTTTATAGTCGATTTTTTTATTTTAATTTTCTTGTTATTCTTAATAGAACATTATCAATCGAACATTTATAAATTATAAATGAATAATTTGAACATTGGTTAAAGTGTTAACCTCTGAAATTCTGAAAAATATTGTTTGATAGATATTACTGAGAAACATGACATTTTTTACTAATTTGCATAAACATCGAATAATAATTTAAGTGGATTTAAAAAATGTGCGTAATTAAGTATTAGTTAAATGTTTATTTATATAGTAGAATTGATAAGGATGAACATTTTTTTAAGAGAAATCAAAGTGCCTTCTGAGTGCAATTTTGTTCTAAATAGTAATTTATGTATACACATATTTTTGTTGTTTGATAATAAGTGTCCTTAGATTTATTCAAAGTTTCTAAGTCCTATATACATAATAATATCGTCATTGTCGCTCATTCGAAGTTTAAGTGAAACATTATTCATATTTTCTTGAATATATTCAATAAGGTATACCGTTCGCTATATCTTATCTGACATATATAAAATTTTCGAATATTTACAAATTGTTTTTTTTTAAATATTTTATTCGTAAATTAAAGATTGACATAATTAAGTAATCTTGCCGATACTTGCACTGTGCCATTATTTTGATATTTATGTAAAATATATTCATATACAAATTAACAATTTAGTAGTTTATAAACGTTTTACGAATCTGACTGAAAATTTATATTTTTCACTGTATTTTGTTTTGTACTTAACAGATTTATTAAAGGTTTTGTACCGTTATCTAATAATTACAAATGTGGTCATTTTTAAGAAAAATAAATGTTAAAAAGTAAATATATGGTGTTTTTTTTATTTCGTTCCGACACGACCAAGTCAACGGTAAATTAAAATGTAAATTGTTGAGATCACAAAGTATAATGTGTAATTTTGAAACTCCACCCATAGTTTGATACTGGTGAGGTGGTAGGGTTGTTAAGTTACGGTAGGTTTACGGTAGGTAGCGCCTTGGATCTGCCCCTGGCATTGCTGAAGTCCATGGGCGACGGTACCACTCACTATCAGGTGGGCCGTATGCTCGTCTGCCTACAAGGGCAATAAAAAAAAAAAAAAATAGGATGCAGCCCTTGTAGTAAAGGAAACAAGGGTAGCAGCGGTCCTCCGGGGACTCGCCGGTGAAGGCACCAGTGTCTCCGAAGCCGGGGCTAGTCCTACCAAACCCTACTTATGTTAAAAAGGCACAACTAGACATAGTGATGGATGGATGCTCTAACCAGTCACGATGCTCGTTCTTTTTTCCTATTTTTTAGTTACCTCGAGGAGTTATTCTAGATTCACCGAATTAGTAGGTGAGCTCATGGGGCTCAAACCGGAGTGTTGCTAACACTGGCTCTACCAACAGCAGTGCTTCGCAGAATCTACCACCGGATCGGAAACGCAACCCACTGAGAAAATCCGGCGAGATAAGTACTCAGTGGGCTGTGTCTATGGGTTAATTTACTCGTCCAAGCCCTTCGTTGCAAGAGACGAGTTCGGCGAGGTGACCGAGATGCTTTTGATTATGTCTATGGGCTCCAGTAACCACTTAAAAACCAGGTGGGTTGTGAGCTCGTCCACGCACATAAGCAATAAAAAAAATAATGTATTTTTACGTATTGTGTTGATACTTTATATTTTCCTAGAACAATACAATCACAAACATCTTCACTTGCACGTAAATAAGGAGAGAGGGGTAAAAAATAAAACTACAATTTTAATTCATAGTCTAATTAAAAAAAATAGGAAATTTGAAACAATAAATTAACCACCTAAATATAAATAGGTTAAATATATCTCTTTTCTCTTTCGATCACATCAATCACTGAAACCAGAGGGCACTTCCTTTTAACAAAAACACTTAAACGTTTCCTTCATACAAACTTTGTTTTTACTACATTTCAGACCTAATACAATTAATGTTGTATACTCTGTTATAATCTTATTGACATTAGATGATATAGAAAAGGTCAGTCAAATTTAAAAAAAAAAATTATATTATATTAGTTAATCTGGCCAACTTAGATTCACCGTTGCAAACGTTTCAAATGAGGTTAAATAAAAAAATACAAACTAAAATTCTTTTTTATAGTTTGATATTGATCGTCTTTGTATAAAAGGTGGCGCGTTTTTTTTTTAATTCCCTATTCATCTCTTCGTCATCGGTGCAGAAAGCATACATGACAGGAACATGCCTCAAAAAAGAAATGTCTTTCATAAAAGTACTGTAGTATATAGAGACGTTATGATCAATAATAATCACTCAACCCTAGGTGTTTTAAAGTGTTAGCTGTGATTTTTTTTTTACTATCACGTTTTTGAAGTTATGTATAAGTAATGTGCATAAAAATATAAAAAGTCAATAAAAAATTTTTATTACACAGTAATTTATTATATTTTTAAGTTAATTTATGAATGGAACTAATTTCACCAGTGAAATTTTGCCTTAGAAAATCTAAGGCAAAATATCGAAATTAAATTGAAAAAATGAAATTAGAAAATGAAATGAAAAAATGAATATAGTTCATTAAATTTCACATTACTCTATACATAACTGATTGAGAAAGAAAAAAAGTAGTAGGCGATTTACTGTACGATAAGTTTGGCAATACCGCGTTGAGAGTTAGTACAATAGAATGTAATTAGTTTTTATAATATACTAGCTGACCCGGCAGACTTCGTAGTGCCTCAATCGATAAATAAAAGACCTAAACTTTTATATAGAATAAACTTAAAACAAACAAAAGGAATCCGTCCGACGGGGGACAGGTCAAAGGGAAAACAAAATTGTTATTTTTATTTATTCCGAGAATTTTCATATTTTTATACCTTTTAAACCTTCTCTGGACTTCTACAAATAATTCAAGACCAAAATTAGCCAAATCGGTCAAGCCGTTTTCATGTTATGTCGTGACAACGGAAAACGGGTTTCATTTTTATATATATAGACTTGATACGTCCTGAGTATTTAGAGGCATAAACTTCTTTAAATTAAAATAATTTGCTCAAGAGAATCAAAGTTTCTCCAGATTAATTAAATACTGAATTTTAAATTATTTTTTTTCTGACCTTGTCTCATAGCTGCTAAACACGGCTTTCACTTAAAGACATGTGGACTTCACATAATCAATCACATCAAGGAGCAACTGGACTTGCGATAAATTCAAAGGAGCTTTACTGGATTGTTTTAAACTTTTTTAACACTAATGTCCTTAAAAATATTAAAAAGAAATTTTAAAGTAAAAATTAAAAACATAAGAATAAAAACATTACAATAGATACATATTTACAGTAAAATCGCAATTACGAGGAAAACTTATTCTCAGTTTCTTATGATATAATTTTCAACAATACATTTTAGATTTTCCATTTCAATTGTAAAAAAATTTCAACAAAATAATTCAACACCGCAGCTTATTATGCATCATGTGATAGAGAATCTTTGAAATTAAATTTTAATTACTGTAAAATAAATAAAGTTATTTTACAACATGAAAAATCTTTATATTATTATATATTTAGTAATACTGTATTCTTTTCTAAGACATACGGTAATTTTCGGTGCCCTAAACTTATTTACATAATATTAATGTGTATGATTTCTGTATATAATCCTTATATGCGTGTTAAAATGGGCATTAGGGGCACAAATTGTACTCAACTAGGATCACACATCAAGTCCTTTATATGAATTTAAGAATGTTCATTTGTTGTTATTGAGAAATCGTTTGAAGTATCAGTAACATGGCTACAATAGATTTTGTCTTTGGGTACTACTTCAGTACAAGGCGTTAAATTCGTTTTTTTTTTAAATTAAGATCCAGTGAATGAGTCTCGCATTAATCTTCTTTTTGTATGTTCTTTTACTGACGTAAAATTGGGTTGATTCTTTAATGAGCAACAAATTATACATGCTGACAATAATCAAATGTTCATGGTAAGAAACATGTTACTTCATACAAAAAATATAAGTGTTGATGAAAATTAGTACCTATTTCTGTCCTTTAAAATTGATTTCTCTATCAGAAAACAAACATAAGTATCATTCTATGACTTTGTCATCATCCAGCCATATATTTTATTTTTCAAGGTGCAGTCCTTATTTCGGGGCAATTTACAAGATTTAGTATGGAAATAATTCTCTAACAAAATTTTGGAATTTTATTTGAATTTTCCACAATCAAGTTGGCTGTTGTAGTAAATTTTAAACTTGAGAGATTATTGTGACCATCATTCCTTAAATCACAACTTTTTGAATAAAAAACCAATAAGCTTTTTGAGATCAATAAATTTATTAGTGGAAATCAAACTGATAACTAAGTTTAAAAGAAAAAAAAAACAATATTATTAAAACCTATTCAAAAGCTATTTTTAATTATTATATTTTTAGTGCAGTTTTAGTACTTATTGTGTGAAAACTTTATCTATTTTTCTTTTAAAAATTCACTTATCTTATATTGTTTCTTTAAAATCTTTAAAAAATGAAGTTAAGATGTAGTTTTACAAGACCTTATGATTTTTTCAATTTAAATTTCGACATATCAATAATATTGTCCATATTAAATGCATTTTTTTGTAAAATAAACAGCTGTAGGATATGTTCAAAATCAGTTAGATTTGGGCAGTGCTAGTAATATAGATTCCTCATAACATATTTATAATAGGTTTTTTTTTAAATCGTATTTTTTTGTGTAATCGGAAATATATTTATTTAGAAGAAAAAAACAACAATATATATAATGTATTTCCTTTCAATTAAGAAATATCAATGTAACTATTTCATAAACCAATAATGTTACTCAATACTGCCATACGGTTGAACCAAACCTAAAAAATTTTAGGGCCAAATTAATAAATTTCTATGGAAATTAATCGTGAAATAAGAGCATATTCAACATTTCTTACTAGAATATCATAAAAAATCACTTTCAATAGTGTCTTTTAATTATTTTATTTTAAACACTTTCTGAATACATTCAAATACCCTATTCTAACCAGTTTAAAATGTAAACAAAAAATGTAACTTGTAAAACTGCATCACCATTCGCACTTATAAACATAGCCTCTGAGAGACTTTTAAACAATAATTTACATAACCTACTTACTGCATGTACTAAATTTAAAGTATCGTGCTTTTAGGTTTCATTGAAGAAATTCGAACCTTAAACACATGAGGTTCAGATCGAAATTTGAAAGGGCACTTGATGGTAATACAAAGTTTTAGAAATGAGGAGATTTGTATTATAACTGAGAAATAAAAATAAATGAAACTGCTTTCTACATCCCTATTGTCAACATTACATTCTTTTAAAAGTTTTTGATATTATTTTCATAGGTTCTTTTAGCAAATGATACATGACTTTTTATTTATTTAGAAATGGGTACTTGTTTTTCAATACTTTTTCTTTTTCTGTAATTAACAAAATTTGATGGTGCAACGGACCACAAATGGAAGACAACAGTAGCTTGACTGCTACACTGTAATAATTTATCTTTGTTATTATCTCCTCAATTTCATTAAATCGCCTAAAACGTCCACAAATGATGTGTTAGTACATCTAATGAACAAACGTAAATCTTTCATTCACAACATGAGATCCACACTTGCCTTCCATGTTTATTACTTTTGTTTATCAAATAAGTAAATCATTAACATTACTTACAATTTTATAAACTTTTAAAAGGTAATTCATTCTTCAAAATGTTTATCTAGTTTTTTCATTAAAATAACTTTAGAAATTAAATTATGCTTACAATCAATCATATTTATTATCTATGGTTATATGACTATTTTAAGGAGGGTTTTTAAGTAGAAAGACCAATTTTAAGGGTATATTTCTATAAAAACAAATAATGTATTGAGATTTCAGAAACTAATTTGTAATGTATGGTGTTATGTTTGACATCTACAATTAATTTATATCCACATCAGCCATTATCATAGCTCACTTTACATTATTAGTTTCTATTCATTAACATTAGATACAGTTACTGTTCTTAGGGTCACCAAACATACTATAATTTACAATCCTACTATATTACAGATCCAGACTCCTGTTTTTACTTTATAATCAATTACTCTTCTAGTTAATATTCTTAGTTTTGAAATAAAAAATTACATTGTACATTACAAAAGTGAAGTGAAGCAATTTCAATGGAAATATACTGATTTGTCAATATTTTTAGAATCATTTAATTTATTTTTATATTGTTAATAGCCTCAAAAACTTATCTATAACAAAGTTGGTGACCCAAATACTTCTTTGAATTGTTGACAGGGGTAATTTCTATCGCGTAATAAACAGTCAGCCATCAACCAAGATAAAAATTCATACCTGTACTCATGTCCAATCCAAATTTCTTCAACACAACACAGAAAACACATTTACAATTTATGTCCCGATAAATCACTTGTACGATGGCTAGTCTGGTGGTCGATGCACTGCACTAGTATGAACTTTCACAGATTCTTTCTCGGTGGTTTTTTCCCTTCCGTGTCTGTCATTCTTCTCATTGGGCCTACTTCTATCATCGGAGCGCTCTCTCCGATGAGACTTATGCGATTTATGACGTGAAGATGAGTGCCGCCTATGATCATGTTTGTCAGACCTCTCTGATCGATGCTTGTCATCTTTGTGCCTATGAGTTTTGTCAGATTTCTCAGACCTTTTGCTGTCAGTTTTTTCAGACTTTGGGTCTTTGTCAATTTTATCTTTAGATTCTGTTCTCTCTGTTTTATCTGATCTGTCAGTCTTGTCTAACTTCTCAGGTTTCTCTGTTTTTAGGTCCTTGTCAATTTTCCCTTCAGATTTTGAAGATTTAATATCAAGTCTTTCAGGGGTTTTACTAGACTTTTCTGGTTTATCGTCAGTTTTGTCTGGTTTGTGATCAGGTCTATCTGATTTAGGTTCAACCTTTACAGTTTTCAATTCAATTTTCTCTATTTTAGTCTCTGATTTTTCGACTGGTGTATAAGATTTCTCAGTTTTAATATCTGGCCTTTCAAGTTTTGGATCTGCCTTTATTTCCGCTTTGACCTCCACTTTCTCGGATTTCACATCAGGTTTGTCTGTTTTATCTTTGTCTGATTTCTTGTCTGTGTGTTTGTCCTTCGTTTGTGTATCGATACTCTTGCGTCCACCAGTTGATAGTTTCATGGCGGATTTCTGGAACTTCGCGCTCAGAGCTCTCATTTCGATCACGCCCACTTTGTGTTTTGATGACTTTTCTGTGAATAATAAACACACTTTACTCATATATTTTACTGTGGTATGGTATTTCTTGCAGTATTTAATATTGGCCTGTTATTTATTTATTTAATAATAGTGATAATAGTGATTCGTCGCATTTATTATTCATACTCTCTATTATCTATATATCATTAAATTATTATCTTAACTTTAAATCTACATCTCAATAAATTTTATTAGTTACCGGGTGTGTTATTGATGATCACGGGTTCAGGATCGGCCGCAGGACGTTCTTCAGCCGGAGATGACGCTTCCGATGAAGGATAATATTGCTTTAGACGTAAATGCCATGCTGAAAATAAAAATATCGATTTAGAATACCAACCTTATTGATAATAGAGACATGCACAACCAGAATGACAGATAAACATAACATTTTAAAAATAATGTTAGTTTCTATTGCAACATTACACCCATATAAAATTGGGAAATTAATTTATCATTATACAATGCAATTAAGTACAATTTTAAAATTATGATATTTACTCCAACACTTACCGACTGACGTCACAGCAGAGACTGTCCGAAATTGATGTATAATATTTCTTGGTAAAAAGTAAATATCGTCTGAGCACAGAGGTAATCTTGAATATCGCACTCCCTCTCTGCGTAACTGATTCAGCTTTGCTTCTTCTAGCCTGTTAAAAAAACAGACATTGTAAATTAATTGTCAAAGTTTTTTTATTTAACAAATTGTATAGGACATTGCTGATTAGGTTTTAACAACCCCTTTTTACATGGTTTATTAGATTTCTTGCATCTTCACATGAGTCCAAAATCAGTCTATGTCCAAAATATGGACATAGACTGATTTATTTTAGTATTGAATAATTTACATAAACCTTCATTATACACTGATGGTGAAAAATCAGTTTGATCCGTTCTGAAGATAAGATGTTATCTTCACTTGCTTTTATAATATATAGAAATCATTTTACAAATAAGTTCTTAGGAATTGCAAAATGGTCTCAAAATTATTGTATGCACTAGATTATTATCGAAATCATTTATCATTTCGTCACTGTCAAACTAAAATCTGCTGTGTGCAAAAACTGTAGGTATTTTGAATTAACGAGTAAAAACATTTTCGTATAAAACTTTATATGAAGGTGAATTTTTAGAACTATATCAAACGAAAGCTATGGACACATAACAGGTTTTTTATACGGTAGATAGGGCTGTGAACTATACGAAAAGGTCAAAAAGTAAAAATCTCAAAAAGTGCACATAACAGATTTTGGTTTGACAATGATGATTTATTTATTTATATCATTATTTATCTAAATAATCGAAATAAGGCTACAGTAATATTTTTTAATTATGTACATACCAAGTGACACACTGCGATATGGGAGGCTCGTACAGATCCAACTGAAGGAGCTGAACGAGTTTGTTGAAGTCGGCGGCGTGGAATGCGACCACGTCTTTCGTTATGCGTCCACGGTCGCTGTCGTCTCCGCACTGGATTCCTTTCAACACACCTGTGTAAAAAACAATTATGTTTAGATCTTACTGACTTTAAGATAAGGTTCATTCTTGTACTGTTTTTGTTGTCTATTAGCAAACACAGGGTGCTTTATCAACACACAGAAAGTCTTCAGTACCTTTTCAGGTTCTGATCACGTTTCTTAAGGAATATGGGTTGGTACGTGTCATTTGAAGTCGTCGTGGCCTAACGGATAAATCGTCCGGTGCATTCGTGTTGAGCGATGCACCGGTGTTCGAATCTCAGGAGGGTACCAATTTTTCTAATGAAATACGTACTCAACAAATGTTCATGATTGATTTTCACGGTGAAGAAATAACATCGTGTAATAAAAATGAAACCCGCAAAATTATAATTTGCATAATTACTGGTGGTAGGACCTCTTGTGAGTCCACGCGGGTGGGTACCACCACCCTGCCTATTTTTGTCGTGAAGCAGTAATGCGTTTCGGTTTGAAGAGTGGGGCAGCAGTTGTAACTATACTTGAGACCTTAGAACTTATATCTCAAGGTGGGTGGCCCATTTACGTTGTGGACGTCTATGGGCTCCAGTAACCACTTAATACCAGGTGGGCTGTGAGCTCGTCCACCCAACTAAGCAATAAAAAAAAGCGTCTATTCCTACACTAAGTAAAATGCAGTCCTCGAGTTAATAAAATCGATCAAGAATAAGGTATTGAGTACTTACCGAATTATGTTATCAAATTATAATATAAGTCGCCCAGTGCGTCTGTATCGAGCAATTAGAATTATTCATTTTACTGATAATATACAACTAACGTTGTGTTGTACGGAAGACGAGCGTTCACAAAAACTTAATAGAGATCGTATAGCGAAGAAGCTAGAATAGTCCCTCGAGCCTATCACCTATAAATTAGGTAGGGAAAAAACCGTGGCCGAGAAGGTTCGACTGCGTTTCACACCGTAGGGCAGGGTATATAAGTGGAAAGTGGGTGGGCCAACAATAACAGCTTCGTGTGCTATAGTGAATACTACTGAGTAACAAGTATATGAGCAAGGAACAAATACCCTGTGATGATCGATCAATTTTGATTGTCCGTAATTTTCTAGAAAACCGAATCTTAAATTTTATCCGACACAACCTCTTAACAATAAGATACCTACCAACAGCGGCTGTAGTGATCCTATCGAGTCCGTGTCCGACGTGGTCGGCGTGAGCCCTCGTCCGGTCTTCGAACAGAAACTCGCGAGCCTCGCTGTACCGCGGCAAGTATTGCAGGTTGCGTAGTTCGTTTATACCCGTCCTGTAAATGATCAAAAATAGGAGGGAAATGTAATCAAAAGCTCTTTGCAGGTTTATGTATTTATTATATGTATAAAATAAGATATGCGTATTGTGTTGCTTTTGTTTTTTTTGTAATTTTATATTTCTAAATTTCTCTTCTCTGTTCATTTTCTACTTATATGTGATTTTGATTGTGGAAAAATATTTGGTTAGTTTTAGCTATATTTTTTAAAATATTATATGTTTGTATGTACTGTGTTTCCCAAATAAATAAATAAATATAACAGGCTAATGAGCTGCTGCTATTTCTACAGAAAAAAAGTCAGTACAATCAGTCTTGTCATTACCAGAGAATGGATTAACAAAAGAAAAAACCTTAAACATATCGACGCTTGAAAGGCAAAAGTGACTAAGCGACAATAGCTGCTTTGTACATAAATGATAGACAATAACCATATTCGATGCGCAAAAAAATAATATTTCCAGGTCTATTAAAATCATTTTAATCCTAGTTACTAGCTAGATTCTACTACAGCTAGATTCGTTAAAATAAATTTTGTTTTCAGGTATTTCAACTTTAAATTAGTCTACTGTAAAGTTCACGCATTGTCGCTTAGTCACGTTTGCCTTTCAAGCGTCGATATATTTTTATTTATTTGGATACTAAACACATTGTTATTCCATGCGAAAAATTGGTGGTAGTGTAATGAAATACTACTGAGACGTTCCAAGGAGGAGAGGCAGAGATCTCATTATAAGCTCTAGTAAATACTAATAACTACATGAATTTACAAAAACCTATTTATTTTAATAAACTAATTGACTAAATTAATTAAAATGATTTATAATACCTTCTCTTCTTAATTGGACTCTTTCCTAGTTCTGCAGTGGGAACAAGTTGTTCCCCAGGTCGAATCCACAATATTGGTCCATCATTTGATTCTTGAGGGTCCATTTCCACAGCTGATAATGGACCCCATGGCATGGTCTGAGTGCACAACATAATGATATAACATATATAAAGACAGCAATTAATATTATTTTCTTCTGTTTCAGGCGACCTACATAATTATTAGCTAGCATCGAACTTTAGTGTTATGAATTTTATAAAAACCCTGCTCAAATAATATACATTGAGAAGTAATTGTTATATAAAAACAGGCAGATTGCTTTTCTATTATTTTATATGTGAAATAACCTGAAGTAATGTTCCAACTGTCAACATTGAGATGAATGTAGCTTCTGTAGCTTGTCAAATTTATTTATTAATTGCAAATGATGATGGTAAATAGTCAAGAGCCCAATGGCTATCATGGAAAGAATACTTGGAAGGGGAAACATGATGCAAAACAATCATCAAGTACTTACCATGTTAAGAAATGGACATGAAGCCAGCATCTCCAGCATGTCGGGGAAATAGCCTCCAACTTCCTCATGTACCGTGCCTACCAGAGATATTTGGTGTAACGGACCACAACGGAAAGTGCCTGCTGCATATGTTTGTTGAACCTGCATAAAGAAATGTTTTAAGTAAATATGGCTAAAATTCCTAATTTAATTGAAATCATACACAATCAAATTGTTAAATAAGTATTTTGAGTTTAGTAGTATAATCTTTATTATTAAAAAAGTTTTCAATACATCTATCTGTTCGGTGTAAAGACTTACATGATAGCAGATTACATAGTCGTTGATGGAGTACGACGGATTTGCAGACCATCAGTTAAAAAACCTTGGCACTCTAAAATCTTTGATCTCAAGGAATTAAATTACTTCCTGAAAGAGCTGGTATGATATTACGGACGTATATTTAATTTGAATAGTAAAAGGCGCCACGCTCTAGGCACATTAGGGCATACTGAAAGCGGGCACAAGTAGGATGAGTAGATAAGTTAGGTAGCCCCTATTTAATTATACTTCGAAACAGTCATATATTCCGACTTAAAGAGTACAGATAATCATTTCACAAAGTAAATGAAACTTATGTATCAGTACTTGGTGGCATTTACGTTGAGGTCTATGTTGGGTAATCACTTAACACCGGGTAAATTATGACTTACAAGTCATAAAAAAAGATGCTGTAGTGTACCTGCTGATAGTATCGTGCGAGAGTGGTGGTCTCGATGTCTGATGCTCTGGCCAATACGCCGGCCTTGACCGGCAGCGTGGGGTGCTTGTGTGCGAGGTGCTGGAGGAGGCACGGGAAGGGAGCCGCCGCGCCGCGCACCACGCCGCACACGAACCGGGCCCAACCCTCACTGTCTTCCGAGAACACCAGCTGTCGACACGTTGGACACTTATTACACACTATCTCCACCGTCCTCGTCGACCCGTCGCTTGCGACGAAGGGCTCGACGAGCGAATTAACCCATAGACACAGCCCACTGAGTTTCTCGCCGGATCTTCTCAGTGGGTTGCGTTTCCGATCCGGCGGTAGATTCTGCGAAGCACTGCTCTTACTAGGGCTAGTCTTAGCAACACTCCGGTTTGAGCCCCGTGAGCTCACCTACACGCTAGGGTGAAGCTGAAATAGCCTCTCAAGGCTATCAGCATAGGTAGGGAAAAAAAACACTATCTAAATACAATTTTTTTAAATGGAATTGAAATTGGTATTTCAATGATAGCAAATGTTATTTAAATGAAACATTAAATGAATACACTTTCACACCAGTTACAAAGATGATAAACTAATAATTTTCTGATGTGCTAATATAAGAATTTATTGTATAATCTATTTTACCTAGTCTTTTTAATGATACTATCAAACCAACATGCATAGCTACTAATATTCTTTTTTATAATAAATATAACTTATCAGTCCTATATTTTTTTCTATAATTTTTTTTTGCTTAAATTGGTGGACGAGCTCACAGCCCACCTGGTGTTAAGTGGTTACCGCAGCCGATAGACATCTACAACGTAAATGTGCCACCCACCTTGAGATATAAGTTCTAAGGTCTCAGTATAGTTACAACGGCTGCCCCACCCTTCAAGCCGAAACGCATTACTGCTTCACGGCAGAAATAGGCAGGGCGGTGGTACCTATCCGCGCGGACTCACAAGAGCTCCTACCACCAGTAAATATAAAATCAATCAATCACCTTCAGAAACTCTTTGGCCAGAGACTGCTGTTGTTGTTCACCCAGCATGTCAACATCTCGCTGGTGAAGGTACACTACACTGGCACCACCATTTGGGTGAGTTTCGACTCGCATTAACCTGTCGAAAAAATTTGAATGAGTGACAGCTTTTATGTACTTCTAAAAGCCTATCTTTCTAATCTTCAGACCAATTCAATTTCTGTCTAAGCCATTAGGAATAAACATAACAGTAATACAACGGCAGCAGGCTGATAAAACTATAAGTGAGTCGTCTATTATCAAAGGTGGCAATCTGTGCATTTGGACAAAAAAATGTTATTGATATGTCAATACAGATTGATTTGAATATAATCGTCTCCTTCAAAGAATACGGTTCAAAACCTGCATTAAATAAAGGTTAATATTTAACCTGTTATTTATCTAAGGTGTCGTTCAGAAGAGTTTTGTGACTGCCAATGGAGTACAAAGTCAATAATTCGTTTTTCTGATTTACCAATAATTGTACAAAAGTCACATTGCCGGCTTTGATAATAGTCGACTCAAGTATATGTTACAAAATATACTCTAATTTGTTTTTAAAGGCCTGCATTTTGGTGACAGAAATATAGTGGTAAGTTGGACAGGTATAGTTTATAAGTATTGCCTTTGTAGGCAGACGAGCGTACGGCCCACCTGACGGTATGTGGTTACCGTCGCCCATGGACTTCAGCAATGCCAGGAGCAAAGCCAAGCCGCTGCCTACTGCCTACTGCTGCCTATTTCTCCCATAAAACAGTTATGACATTCGGTTTAAAAGTTTAGGACTCAAAATGGCTGGAAACGATCATGTTAATGTCTATAGTCTTTAATCATCACTCGGCACCTCATGTCCGCTAGTGGGCCTCTCACAGAAGTCTCATTCAAAAAAATTACATTATAGGTTTCCCTACCAATTTTCCATGTATCTCACCTGTGATATTTAAGCCCCTTGATGTCAGGGTTCTCCATTAAAGTTCCCCATCCTTCCCCAATACAAACGGGGGCGGCTCGATCACGCCTGCACTGAACGCCGATTGAACAGCGCTTCACACGAGACCTTCGCCTACAATGGTGACACGATGAATGACGCGATGACCTGAAAGTAATAGCACTTTATTAACATATCTTTTAATGCTCTTTTTACTAAAACTGATTACATATAGCATTTCCGATCAATAGGTATATACAGGGTATTCCAGAAAGAATGCATAATCTTGAAACACCTCATAGTAGAGCTATTGGGAACTCAAAAAAAAAATTTTTTTCTTAGATAGTACCCAAATTATAAAATTAAAAAAAAAAAAATATTTTCCCAACTCCTGTGCGTTTCTGTTATATACAACAGCTACAAACATATGAAACCCACAGGGTTTTTGGTGTTATAACATTCTACATGAACTATACCAATGGATATGCACTAAACCATATGAGTAGCTGTTGTAATTTTTTGTAAAAATTAATCCAAACTTAAATTTCAATCATAAAATGTAGTATTTTTATATAGGTAATTAATCTGGGTACTATCTGAAATGTTTTATTTTTTATTTTGTGTCCCCAATAGTTCTACTATGAGGTGTTTCAGGATTATGCATTCTTTCTGGGACACCCTGTGTATATGCTAAACTCTAGAAGCTGTTTATGAATATATGAAATATTGTTATGGGATTAAGGAAATGTCATTTAAAACAAGGGTTGTTTATTTAAATTAGTATAAAAAAGTAGTATTGTTATATTGTAATATACCTGTCTCTATCTTTATCTTTCTCTCGTTCTTTTTCTCTCTCTTTTTCTTTCTCCATCTTGACATGTTCATTCTCAATGTTAATTTTAACCTCATTATCCTTAAGACTCCTGATGGCAGGATATACTTGTAACATACCACCTTCTTGTTTCAGTTTTAATGGTAACTCAAGATTTCCATAACATGGTAACTCTCTTCTTGGTGTTGCCTGGAACCTTATTGCCCTTAATGTAAGACTGAAATGTGTGGCTGGCCTTCTAACTGTCGAATTGTCTAGAAGAATATTGGATCTTGTGACCCGTGGATATTTATATTTAAACATTGATTGCTGTAGATGTGTATTGATGATACGTAACTGGCGGGACACTGATGAGAAGATTTTCTTCGTTACATCATTATTGGCTATTTTGTTTGTAAGTTGAGTCTGTTTCCATGATGCATTAAGGCCTCTGAACCAATCAGATTTTAATGGTTCTTGATTCAATTCCGCTAGACAAAAATCGTCTCTTTGAGAGTCATATAGTAAAGGATTCATTAAATTTGGTGTTTTGTTCATAACATGAAGAGTTAACACAGCTGCATCTCCATACCCTCCTGAGTCAAAAACGGGCCATATCTTACTCAACTTTGCAGGTTTTGTATCATCACCCCACAAGGATACCAACTTTGAAGAATCCTGACTACGTTTTCGTTTTTTACCTGTTGAAAAAGGGAAATTTAACAAATAGCAAACTAATTTAACTTTGTAATTTATTTTAGACATTCTACTATTAGTGTACTTAGTGTAGTCAAAGTGTTATTATATGCATTAGTTTGAAATAATTTATGAAAATATAATAAATAATAATATGTATATTGCTCAACAAGAATTTATGTTATACAGCAAGACTATAACTTGTGGCATAGTGACAATTTTTGGGTTTATGGAGTACTGATATAAAATAAAATTATATGAAGAAACACAACACAGAACTCGGCAGTTCTTATCTTTCAAAATTGGTATGCAATTTCATTACGTGTGACGATTCACAGCCAAAATAAATGACATGCTAACATAGACTTTTTTAAGGAGAGCAATGGTTCATATCAGCCCAGAGGGATAACCATAGGATAACAAACACAACAATCAGCCATAAATGAAATGATGCATTCAAATTAGAATTAAAATTATCAAATATTATTATTTGATTTCAAATAAAAACCACAATTATATCCTAATAATTTGGAAGATTGATTTAATTACCTAATCATACAATTACTTTTCATATGGTTTAGTTAATGATGACCTGTTGCCTATGTTAATTTCGCACTTAGTTTTTTTAAATCTTTTTTTTTACTTTTTTTAACTTAACTTTTTTTCTCGCTTAGTTGCACTGTGTATATTAGCAACAATGAAAATATGTTAGCTTTTTGTGATCCTTATCTTAGTAATGTCTGCATTAGTATACTTATACTAGATAGGTATACGTGTGTTATCTTTGTATATGAAATCAACACTTAATAAGCGCGTAAGTCGGGCGCGTATTTCAACAGTGAATAAATAATTGTCTGACGGAAGACTCAAAAATTGAAAAATATTTTATGAGGCTAATTTGACATTAAAACTTAACATTCAGAGTTGCAGTAATGCCTTGTCTAGCGAAGCTTTGAAAATACAGATGAAATGTATAGTCAAATACATAATGCGCACAAGTGCATGCTGTTTTTGAATTAACTATTCAGACAGAACTTAGCGTACTAAATTAAAGTTGTTATTTAATTAGTTTTATGCTATTAAAGATATACGAAAAAAAACCGTTATTTTCTAGATTTTGAAAATTTAGAGATATTGAACCAGAGGTTGATGCTTTCGCGGATACAGCACCGACTCCTTCAAGGCGACGTGCGCCGGGAGGCCCCAGAGGACCCGAAGGCGAAAGTAACTAAGAAAGCAGTGGAACGTCAGGAAAAGCTTGACTTTCACTGCATTAATCTGTCGCAGTGTAACAGTTTCCAGAAAACTCCTGGCTCCTGTCCTTACAGATTTGGGACAATCAGTAAAGACCGCGCGGCGCTTTAACTCAATCTGCGTACTACCCACACATCTAACCGTATTTTCACTGCCGGTCGCGACTCCTATCCTGTAGATGCATTCACGAAACCGCTGCCCTTGAGCTATTAGGTCTCCTTCGGGCAGTTGTTAGCTAATCCCACCCCTCCTGGCTAAGCCTGTGTTCGCCCACATGTCCGTATCAAACTGGAAAGACTTTCAGACCACCCTACCTTCCCAAAAAAAAATTTAACTGCAGACTGCGTACAATTTAAACTAATATGTGATCGTTGGCGTTATGACGCGGTTATTTCCTGGTTCAGATTCTGCGAAGTATCCCGGGACAATAGAGACACCGCCTTGGCGCTTTGTCTTGCAGTCGATCGAAATGGCTAACGTTGAATCGTTTTCGTAGATCTGGTGTAAAGAACGGTTTGGATGTCCGAAGAATATTCTGCCTCCGTCTCAAAAAAAAGATTAATTGTAAAGTATGCTTTCTTAGCAAGTCCAGAAATAGCTACAGCATGTTGTTCTTTTCAATTACACTTAGCTTATCTTATATATCATAATTTAAATATTACAAAATTTATCATTTCAAAATCTAATTGATTTCAATGTATTATTTCAACGCTAGGAATTCTTTCGGAATTCTTAAAATGGATGCAAAAATTGTTGAGACACCTAGAAATGAGTCGTCTATTATCAAAGGTGGCAATCTGTGCATTTGGACAAAAAAAAATTTTTGATATGTCAATACAGATTGATTTGAATATAATCGTCTCCTTCAAAGAATACGGTTCAAAACCTGCATTACATAAAGGTTAATAGTTAACCTGTTATTTATCTAAGATGTCGTTCCGAAGAGTTTTGTGACTGCCAATGGAATACAAAGTCAATAATTCGTTTTTCTGATTTACCAATCATTGTTCAAAAGTCAGATTGCCGGCTTTGATAATAGTCGACTCAAATAGATGATACAATAAATTTGTTTCGAATTGAATTTTGTAAAGGGGAAACTGCCATTACTCTTCTATTTTTGATAGTTTCATCGGAATTATAAAAAATAAATATCAAATTGAAACATATTTTTCTTTTAAATTTATTTAAATAAAAATGTTTTACTCCTGAAACTTTGTTTACTTTTTTTATCTCGTCTGGTTGGCCTTACTTTATGTACATCTAATAAATCCCAAATTATTCCAAAACAATAATTAAATTATAAATTGTCCCAAATTAAAATCCATTTTCCTCAGCCTATAGATGGGTTTAAAGATTTGCAATATCAGTGGCATTGCTACTGGTTTTGGTGGATTTCCAGGCAGCAATGCACATTTTGTGTCTTAGTTTTGTTTTCTATGACAAAGTTTTGAGGGTTAAGCATATAAAATTTTGGGAATTTAAGGTTATCTATGAATTATATGAGTGAGTTTATGATATGCTTCCGAATATAGCTCTGTGTTCTTTGTTTTTTTATTAAGTTTGAGTCACAGAGTGCAGATTCAAGATGATTGGTGGCTCTAAGTACAGGTAGGTTTGATGATTCTGTGATTTATAGAAAGTATGTAGTTAGCTTAACTTCTACTGAGTAGCTAGTGGTTTTAATACCCTTACAGAATCTGTCGATTTAAATATATGCCTAAGAATATTATAATTTCAATAATTGAAAGCAGGTCCAATATAAAATTCATGGTAGTGGGTAGTTACCCTATCTATGAATGAAGGTTATATGGACTGACTTTGTAGCAATGGACTTTATTCTACACTTTGAAGTAGATCTGAAGAATTTTGTGAGGTTGGCTCTGCGCCAGTATAGCAATATAGTCCACAAAAATGGCAACTGTTGTTCTCTGTGTGTAGGGTTAATTATATGCAAAAAATGTGTGAAATAGTTGTGCGAGTTCTTAGCACTGGAAGCCCAGGCTTGACTACATGTCAAGAAATGCTGTAGAGGATTTTTAGAAGAGTTAAATTGCAGAAATTGCAGACTCTATGGACTTTTCAATCAAAGAATTATTATTGATCAGAACTAGTGATCTACAATAAATTTTTGCAGGTAGCTTCTTGAGCAAGCAACATTCAAATAATTTTAATCTCACTGATATTAAACTTGTGGGTCTTTATGCTATAGATTGGTTTTGACATTTTCTTATCATTGAGATTTGTGACTACACTAAATTCTTATTAGTTATTTTTTTACTTTCAAAATATTATTAGTTAGTGTTAGTAGTGTGGCCTTTTAAATGTGCAAATTATAAGTAACAGTAAAAATAACTAGAAACAAAATCAATAAAATTAAACACATTCTTACAACAATATGCTTTGAAATAAATCTTACAACATTTTCATCATTATCTGCTTAAGAAAACTATACTAAGTGCTAACCATGCTAAGTGGAGGAAATGTCTTCGGATTGGAAAAAATTCATAGTTTTTTTTATTTGGTTCTCAAAAAGTTTTACTCAAACCGTAAATAATCTTTCAGTATAGATTAGTAAATAAGCTCACAGCTCACTTGGTGTAAGTGGTTACTAGAGCTTGTAAGCATAATGTATATGTCATCACCCATCTTGAGACAAGTGGTCGAAGATCATCATCATCATCATTATTATCCTATCCTTCTCCCAGTTACCTGGGGTCGGTGCAACATGTTTTGTTCTTCCATACTCTTCTATCATATACCATTTCCTCGCTCACTCCCCTCTTTCCCATATCGTCTTTCACACAATCCATTCATTTCTTCTTAGATATCCTTCTCCTCCCCTTTAGTCGATCGCTCATTGCTGAGCATCGTGATGCGCCCGCCTGTGACTTTTTTTTTGTAATTTGTAGCCACTTATGTCAGTCAGTAGCACAGTGAACCACTTCCTCTATATCCTTCCACATTTCTCAGTTAACATTTTCTTACCAACCTCATTTTCATTTCGTCTCATCACATGTCCATACCATCCCAAACGCGCACTTCTCAGCTTCTCTGTCACAGGTGCCACTTTCAGACTTCCTCTAATATATTCATTCCGTATTCTATCCATTCTCGTTACTCCACACATCCATCGTAACATTTGCATCTCTGCTGCATGAAATCGCCTTTCATCCGGTCACAAGTGGTCGAAGATTCAAATGTATAATAAATATAAAAGATATACTACCCTTCATATCTAAATGGAGTAGTGTTTTGTGAAAGAAATAGACAGGATCGTGACACCTATTTAAGCTTACAAGACGTCCTACCACCAATAAAATGTCTACCACCATTTTATATTACTTCTTTTCAAATAATGCAACAAGTAGAAAGTAGTATTCAACCATCAGCAAGGTCGATGATGCAATGATTTCAGAAATTCTTAGAACTAGCCATTCACGGCGCACAGAAACTTAATTGAAATTGTAAAAGAACGTTTACCCTATGAATTTCATGAAAAAACGCATAATGACTGTTTATAAACATTTTTGACCTCAAATGATGTAACAAACAAAATAATAGGTTACTACTTTTCCCACCAAAATTTATAGCGAGTTAATGAATGATATTGATTTAAATTGACCTTTAGTCATCAATGTTAAGCTTAAAATTGTGCTGCAATTATATATATAAAAGTAAAATACCTTTGGATTCGATAGATGTATGGATATGTTTGGTTGACACACTTGGATCGCATCCCGGCCTCGAAGGTTTTTTAGTGTCATGCGAGATGCGACGCCGCTTAGAAGCCTCACCGGCACAACTTTCGCCGTTCGCTTTGCGATAATCACCGCCGAGTTCAAGATTTTCACCAGCTTTTACGTGGGACAATCTTGCTTCGTTCGATGACGCCATTGTGGCGGCGACAACAGTTTCACGATAAAACGATCACTTCCAGTTAATTAAACATGGACGCTACTTGTTTGCTATATCTCGAAAACGAATAGAAGATTCAAAATCACAATGGACGATTAGAAACATTCAAAGCGAATAAAAAACAACTTGCGACGCCATTTCTGGTTTCTCAGCACTTCTCTTTTTTTACTGGAAATTCGTACACATCGTCAAGCAACAGTAGCTAGACTATACAGCCATAGATTATACAGCCGTAGCGACGGATGCATTTTTTATTTTATTTTTATATTTATTTAAATTTAAACTATTTGCTTCAGTACATAGGTGTAACATTAAATAATTAATATAAAAACGAATAATGTCTAATTAAAACTAAATAGAAAATCTGCAAAAGAGAGCATTTTAGTGACATCTAGTGTCAGTGTATGGTATTATTTTCATCGATTTTTTTACACTTTTTAAAGAATTGTTAGATGGCAGTACATAGCATGCGCAAATAATTTGGACTGGCCTTGAGCACGTCGTTTATAAAAAGTACATGACGACCTTGACAGTTTCACCAGTTTAACAATAAGCTTGGCCTTTAGATATTAAAAACAAAATTAGCAATCTTTTAAGCAGTTCACATAAAAAAATCATTCATTAATAAATTTGACAAGTACTTAATAATATTATTTAATAATAATAATATTATTATATATATATATTATATATATTATATATAATAATAATTTAATAATAATAATAATATTATTTAATAATAATAATATTATTCGTGAATCAACCTGTGCATGGATTTAGATAATTTTGATGAAGATTAATTTGAATGTAGAGTACATACATAGAGCAGGAGGACATAAGCATAGATCTAAACAATTATGTTATCAAGAGGGTAATGATCACGTGATTTTTCGATTGGTTTTCAGAACAAGCTGTTATTTTTTGCACTGTGCTCAATCAATTAAAATAACAGACGCACTATTTTTGCTTTTTGCGGAAACTACGCTCGCGTAAGTCTTTTCGTTACATTGCGTGTTCAGAAAATAGTAACTAAAATTACCAAAACAACAGTAAAATTGTACATAGTTCTGGTAAATTGAATTAATAAAATTATTATCTATTCACTCAATGACCCAATCGAATAACATTAATAGAATTATTAATTATATGAACACACGAAGCTACTAAAAACAAACAACATAATTCTCACCTAGTGTAGCAGTTAGAGCATAGCGTAAGCCCGAACTTTTAGGTACTACTGCCTTCTTGCCTATTTCTACCATGAAATAGTAATGTGTTCAGTTGTACAGACATTTTTCATTTATTAAATAATTTTACTACATTAAAAGTACCGTCAAGAATGTTGGAGATATCCGGAAATAGCCTACTACATTCGAATCGAGAAATACCTGTTTTTTGGAGTCGGTAAAGTCGGCTTGATCTGTCATATGAATCAGCAATGACTAATCACACGTAAAACAAAAACTGGAGTTTGCGAACAATAGTTAAACCTCAGTGCGTTGATAGTATTTTCATCAAGCCTGCGGCTCATGAAGAGAAAGTGGTTTATTACAGCATTTTAACATCTATGGGCTGATAGTAGTACATAGTTGTAAATACTAAAATGCGATACAAGGTCAAACTGAAAAAAGTTTCTTTGTACTTTTTTTTTTCAAAATCAAATTAAACTGTAATTTTATTAAGTTGATTACGTAGGCTTGTTTTGGCCTGTCTGTTTTAATTTTTACCATTGACAACTTGGGTGTTTGACTGATATTCTATGCATTAAAAACCCTAAGGGCACTTAGCGTTCTTTTTTTTTATTACTTAGATGGGTGGACGAGCTCACGTTCCACTATGTGTGTAGCGGTTACCGGAAGCCACAGACATCAACAACATAAGTCCCGCCACCCACCCACCCAGTTTTCGCCCCAACGTTCACACCGAAACGCATTACTGCTTCACGGCAGAAATAGACAGGGTGCCTACCCGTGCTGGCTGACAAGATGCTCTACCGCCAGTAATTTAAAAATTAACTGCTTAAATCGTAAAAGACTGGTCATGCTTTATTTTTCTTGTCTTTAAAGGGTATCGGTGAGAATCTACCCAGTGAGTTTCTCGCAAGATCTGCTCAGTGGGTCGCGATTCTGATCTGGCGGTAGATTCAGCGAAGCACTGCCCTTGCTAGGGCTATAATTAAGTTAGTAAACTGTTGGTAAGTTCTCTCAGGTTGAGAGAGCTCGCCTACTAATTCCTGCGTAGTTGGAATAGCCCTTTACGCTACCAACGATTAGGGAAGAAAAAAGAAAAAAGGGAGAATTTGATGTTGAAATTTTCTTTCTGGAGTCCCGTAATAATCACATTTTAAAAATAAGAAATGCAACATTTTCAAAACTATTCGCATTTTTTTTGACCTTCTAGGCAGACGAGCATACGGCCCACCTAATGGTTACGGTCGCCCATGGACTTCAGCAATGACAGGGGCCGCTGTCTACCGTTAAGTACTCTCCACAAGCCTCGTTTGAAGAAGGATATGTCATAGCGTTCAGAAAACATCGTGGAGGGGAGCTCATTCCAAAGCCGGATGGTACGTGGCAAAAAAGATCTCTGGAAACTCACTGTGGATGAACGTAGTGGCTCCAGGTAAAAACGAAATGATGGAATCATCTCAAGCAATTCCTCAGAGCACATTCCCCGTGGAACATACGGTACAAAATACAGAGAGAAACAAAGTCCCTCCGCAGACCCAGAGGTTCCAAATCCATTTTCTTCTTTGTGTTTGTGTTTATTTCATCCCCTATTTTCTCCTTGATCTTGTTAGTTGTATGTACAATATAATTTTTTTTGCTATCTTAAACACAATACAGTGTTTCTATTAAAAAAAATTTTATCAAAATTTATCGTTACATGTCGATATTTCGTGTTTAAATTCTTTATCGGTCCACAAACATCCATCTAAACTAAAGTAAGTCAAGGATTGGCGGTTCTTTTTGCTAATGACATGAATATATCAAGATAACGTAACGTTATAAACAAAATAAATCTACATAAACTATTTGATATAGTTTTATATGTATATTTATTTACTAGCAATTTTTCATGTTACTTTTAACTTTTGGCAAAAATTTTATGACCTGCCTGCTTGACATCAACACTCTTTGGGAATGCTTTTGTTGACCTTGGGCCTAGGTTGTATTGGCCTTAGTCAGGCTTTGGCTCTTAGTCGCCTTCTACGACATCCATGAGCTAAGTTTGGGTTAGGGGTTTTGTTAGGCCCCCACCACACGCACAGAAGTCGAGAAGTACGCATTTGGGATGGTGCTGATGATGCTGAGAAGTGCCCGTTTGAGATGGTATGGAAATGTGATGAGACGAAATGAAAATGAGGTTGGTAAGAGAGTGTTAATTATGAATGTGGATATAGAGGAAGAGGTAGAGCTAAGAAGAAATGGATGGATTGCCTGAAATACGATATGTGTAAGAGGGTAGTGAGCGAAGTAATGGTATATGATGGAGGAGTATGGAAGGAGAAAACATGTTGTACCGACCCCAAGTGACAGGGAGAAGGGCAGGAGAATGATGATTTATTTACCATCAATTTTCAAATCGCAATATAATCAGTTTTTTTTATTTTTTTTTATTTTTTTTATTTTTTTTATTGCTTAGATGGGTGGACGAGCTCACAGCCCACCTGGTATTAAGTGGTCACTGGAGCCCATAGACATCTACAACGTAAATGCGCCACCCACCTCGAGATATAAGTTCTAAGGTCTCAGTATAGTTACAACGGCTACCCCACCCTTCGAACCGAAACGCATTACTGCTTCACGGTGGAAATAGGCGAGGTGGTGGTACCCACCCGTGCGACTCCCAAGAGGTCCTACCACCAGTGATTTAAATGGATTACCATGATTTTAACCTTTCAAATTATAATTCACCTTAATCTTTATTGTAATACATACAGTATACATCCAGTCAAAAAAGTATCGGGAATGTATGATTTGTTTATGGTTCCAAACTTTTTTTTTTATTGTTTTTAGATTGGCACAACTGCTTTTCATTTTCGCATGGAATTTGAGATGCATCTGTTTTACAAAATAAAGTACAGTTCCGGTTTTAATTAAATCATATCTAGTGTTTATTGCAAATTTAATAATGGACAAAAATATTGAATGAAGAGTTTATCTTTAATTTGGTGGTACCTAGATTCCTTTTGTTTTTTTTTCAGTCCCCGATGTCATCTTCCAGATCGGGTTAGTTAGTGTAAGTAGGTATAAATGTAAGCATTTCAGTATAAGATTGTTTTAAGTATAAATAATTGATCTATTATAAAAATTACAGAGTAATGCTTGATATCGCATAAAAAGAACTACAAATGGAGTCATTAAAATTTTTTTTTTTTTTAATTTCTATAATGTGTGGACTAGTTCACGGCACACCTTGTGTTAAGCGATCACTAGAGCCGATAGGCACCATGTCGATATCGCCGCCTATCTTGAGATATGAGTTCTAAGTCTCCGTTTTTACAGTATAATGACTGCTCCATCTTTCAAATCGAAAAATATAAAATAAATATAAATATAAAATATAACTGTTTCGCGGCAGAAATAGGCACCAATAGGGATACCACCTCCAATGTGAGCTCACGATACCCGTAAGAAGATACCTCTATACCTTCAGATACCTAGATATAAATATAACTAGGTATATAAAGACAAGTGAAGTGTATATTATTATAACACGATGCAATTATAGTATTTATTTCGGATATCGCAAGACGTAGTCGTATATGGAGATGTTTTTTGCCACGTACCATCCGGCTATGGAATGAGCTCCCCTCCACGGTGTTTCCCGAGCGCTATGACATGTCCTTCTTCAAACGAGGCTTGTGGAGAGTATTAAGCGGTAGGCAGCGGCTTGGCTCTGTCCCTGGCATTGCTGAAGTCCATGGGCGACGGTAACCGGTAACTCACCATCAGGTGGGCCGTATGCTCGTCTGCCTACAAAGGCAATATAAAAAAAACTAGTGGACTAGTGGAATCTAATTAAATTTACTTTTATGATTTAATCTCGCGTTATTTTGTGTTATTATATCGAGAAAGGTTATTTAGTTTTTAGCGATATTTTTTCAACTTTACAGGAGAGCCATTTACAGTTTAAAAACAAAATATCTTCAGCTATTTGAATAGAGTAAACTTAATTGAAGTTCAATTAAAAATATCGACTTCAGCTGTATGTAGATGTATGTAGATAAATATGTATGTACAGATACAGATGTATGTATTACCTACAGATGTATTTAGGTAAATTACAACCATTATAATTACATTTGGCAATTCTATGATGTTTATTGTTTAAGGGCATATTTAATGTCGTTTGCCTTCTTTTGGTTTAGGTATTATTAAACTGGTAACTAATTTCGTTATTGAATAAAATGGAGCGAAAAAAGATAAAATATAATATTTACATTAGAAACTTTAAAAAAAAAACACGTTGAAGATGTCTATGGGCTCAGGTAACCGCTTAACACCAGGTGGGCTGTGAGCTCGTCCATCCATCTAAGCAATAAAAAAAAAATACATTTAGCAACATTATTGCAATTTTCTACGCACACAAATGGGACTTGTTCACTTAAAAAATTTACGTCAAAGTTGGATACACCAGTACGCTAGTTAATTTATGGCTTTAGGTTATGACGATGTCAAACTTAAGTTAATGAAGATATGAAGAAAACTGGCGCTAGTTACGCGATGACATAATTGTAGTCGTGCCACCGAAAGCCGTATTCTTTACTGGTGGTAGGAGCTCTTGTGAGTCCGCACGGGTAGGTACCCACTATCCAGCCTATTTCTGCCGTTAAGCAGTAATGCGTTTCGGTTTAAAGGGTGGGGCAGCCGTGTTACTATACTGAATACTGAGACCTTAGAACTTATATTTCAAGGTGAATGGTGGCAGTTACGTTGTAGATGACTATAAGCTCATCCATCCATATAATCAATAGAAAAAAAAATCTGACAGATTAAGGGCAGCTGCTTCACGAAAAAAAAAACCAGTGAAACTCAGTAAATTTAAAATTTACTAGATGCTATTTTCATATATCAAGCGATATCACTATGCCGGTGTTCAAATCCCTCATACAAATACTTTTCCAATGAAATTCGTACCTACATGCTAGGAGCATGGGCAAATTCGATGATTAAGGAAACACATCGTGAAAAAAAAGCCCGCAAATTTATAAATTTGGTGACAGAACGTGTCTTAAGCCCCACCTAGTTTATTTCTGGCGCGGAGAAGTCTTGTGTTCCAATTCGAAGGATGAAACAGTCGGCTTAGACTACAGTTAAGACTTCGACTGAATATTTCAAGGTTTTTCTCAATTAAATAGTTCGCAAAGAGAGAAGGCGCTGCGTGAAAATATATTGTTACATCAAAATGTCGTCACGTACGAGCAAGCTGATAACTAGAAAATCAGTTAGTGGTATTTTTTTGTACGCCAAAAGGCGCGTAGACGTACGCATTGAATAGTAATGTAATATTAAAATGAATTTTAAGTGTGAGGCTAGCTCGCGGCCAGATGTCCATAGACATCATTTAAGCAGACGAATACGAGTGCTTGCGTCGCTTTCGAAGTAACTTTTTTTATTGCTTAGATGGGTAGACGAGCTCACATCCCGCCTGGTGTTAAGTGGTTACTGGAGCCCATAGACATCTACAACGTAAATGCGCCACCCACCTTGAGACATAAGTTCTAAGGTCTCAGGTATAGTTACAACAGCTGCCCCACCCTTCAAACCGAAACGCTTTACTGCTTCACGGCAGAAATAAGCAGCGTGGTGGTACCTGCCCGCGCGGACTCGCAGGAGGTCCTACCACCGGTAAACTGGAGAGGCGGTGTTACGAACAACCAACAAATACGTTTGGTAATTATTTTCTTATAGATGACTAAACCTTTGCTTTCATGTATGATAATATTTTATTTATTATAATATACATTATCGTCATGTAATCGCTCAAAAGGCGAATCTTGTAGTCTGTCCGACTTATCTATTAAAAGTTTATATTCGCATTGATAAAATATTAATTTCAGTTTGTTCACAAACACTTGAATGTTATTATGAACATTGCAGTCAATGTAACACAAACAAATCTAGATCGAGCGATCGAGACAGCGGTCTTGTTTGACGCGGGTAGTTCGTATCTTTGAAATAGTTGGTTACGTGAATCCACATACTGCTCTAGAGGGTAAGGTTTACTGGTATTAAGGCGTGTTGTAAACTTGAAGAATTAATTTTCACCCTTATACTCAATTCAGTCGCAAACGTTCCAAATTTCGAGGTCTAAGCGGTCAATGTACATAATTGTGACTTGTGTTTTGAGATTCATGTCTATGCACTCCGACAGCCTCATAACACCAAGTAGGTATTTCACTTAAAACAATAGTTATCGCTTTCGTAAAATCACGGCCTTGTTAACTGTTGTTAGATGTTAAAGTATTTTTGAGGTTTTTAAATGAGGGTAGGTTGCCGCTGACTATGAAAGGCAGTACGGAAAAGGCTCGCTGTCTGGCCGCCGGTAACTGCATTCCCGATCCTGCGGACCGAATTACAAACATTATAAACAGTCGACGTCGCCCTAAACACGACATTTCGGATCCTCCCGATCCATTAACGGTGCTGTTACGTACCCCAAGCACCGGTCATCGTTTTCGTCGAACCCGTCGCTTGCGACGAAGGGCTCGCCGAGTAAATTAACCGATAGACACAGCCCACTGAGTTTCTTGCCGGATCTTCTCAGTGGGTCGCGTTTCTGGTTCGGTGCTAGATTCTGCGAAGCACTTCTCTTGCTAGGGTTAGTTTTAGCAACTTCGTCAGGTTTGAGCCCCGTGAGCTCATCTACTTGTCAGGTTACGCTAACGCAGCCTCTAAAGGCTATCAGCTTAGGTAGGAAAAAAAGTTCGCTGCCATTACAATGTGACTCGGTCGCGTATATAAGCTCCTGTACTGTTTGATTTTTGAGCTTTACTTTAATTGTCATAAAGTCATACTTAGAGCATACGATCTGAATGTAAATAAATCTCATTGTTAAAGATTGTATTACTTAAGATTCCCCTATCTGTTATTTTTTTAATAATATTCCACTTTTGGTCGATAAAACTATTTATATATTCTTATACTGAGGTTGAAAAATATTATAACTTAAAGATTCGGCGTTAGTAATGTCGAATTAAATTTCCTATACAAAAAAGATCCCTACGCCTCTTTGCCTATCAAAGCACATTGTTCATACAAATAATATTACGTCACATGACATTTAATAAGAGCCTGCCCATAAATTTGATTTCATTAGCAGTCAGTCTGCGGACCATCGTTTGGAGCTCACGGACTAATTCTGAAACTAAATTGCAATCGATATCGGCAAACTTTGCTTTTGTAACAAGCCGCTATTAGTTCGGTATGTATGCAGTTTTTTTTTGTATGTAACTGAATCTTTCAACTTCATCCGGTCATCGTTCATTTCGAACCCGTCGCTTGCGACGAAGAGCTCGCTGAGTTTCTCGCCGGATCTTCTTAATGGGTCGCGTTTCTGATCCGGTGGTAGATTCTGCGAAGCATGGCTCTTGCCAGTGTTCATGTTAGCAACATCGTCAGGTTTGAGCCCCGTGAGCTCACCTACTAGTTAAGGCGACGCTGATATAGCCTTTCAAGGCTATCAGCTTAGGTAGGAAAAAAAAAATCAACTTCATTTTCATTGACTTCAAGACGACCGTTTGAGTTGAATATTTGCATACGCATCAAACTCGGATGACAGTAGATTAATTTTATAACTTCGCTCCAATATCCTGACCAGTATGAAAATGTTCAGATAGAAGCAATTTATTGTTAGTTCTCTTTGCTATTTAACCCTTTTAGTGCTGAGCTTATTTTCACATATTTTGCAGAATATTGTAAAGGATTTTTGAAAAAAGTACCTTATTAATTTTGTGATCTTAATTAAGTCAATGATAAATTCAAAGCAAAATAATTTTAAATGATTATTTAAAAAGGTTATTAACTTATTAATAACGTTATACATATGCGCGCTAATGCACGTCCGTAAAGGTCAATCTCTATAATCAAAATGCGCATTAGTCGATTATATGTATTCCGACGCTTCGCGCTTTATACGCATTAATAGAGAGTCGATCTTACGACGGTTCGCGCTCTAAGGCTAAAAACGTGTTTTTTTTTTTAAATTCTAGACTACACATATTAAGATGAAAGTAATTTGACAATGGTCATGTTAAATATGTTGCTTATTAGAATATTAATTTTGTTTTTTATTTAAAGTGATATGCTTATACGATTGTTAGCTAAAGCATTTGATTAGTTAATAGACTAAATGAGACAAACTTAGTGAGGAGTCACGTGAGAACCAACTTAATAGAGACGTCACGTGGGTGCACTATCTATCTGAAAGGTCGCACTGAAATATCTCTCAAGTGAATGCTGACCCACACACTATAGTATGAGATACATGTTTCAATTGTGTAAATAAATAGTAACGGCTGTCGTACCATTTCATAATAGACTCTATCACCGGTAATTCCATAGATATTGCTCTTGTCAAAACTTATATAGTAGGCCCGAATGAACTAATCCATTTCTGGCATCAAAATGTACACAGGACGCATTCAAATCGCTCCTAAAAACTAAGACATATACTAGATTGGATACATCTACTTCATAATTTCTAATATCATTATAATAAAATTCATAATAAAATGCTATCAAAATTCAATTCATAATAAAATGCTATCCAACAAAGCACGTAATGCACTTATTGTACAATTCAATGAATTCATTTATTTCTCAAGTAGACTTATTATTTTTTGTTTAAGATATGGGGATGTTTAAATTTATAATTAATAATAATAACGAACGTCGAACACGATAGCGATCACGGAAACGTTAGTCAATTAGACCTCCAGTCGTTAATATGATAGCGACGTAAATATTGACCGTGAATTGTTTTATTCGCGAATTTACTATTGACATTAGACAAGATTGATTCTAAGTGATGTCCACGGGCGATAGGCGAACTTACATTTTATATAGTCAGAGGATTTGTAACAACAAATTATGTTTGTAAAATGTACGACTGTAAAATCTTCTATCTTCTTTAGATTATATAAAAATGAATAATTTGCTGTTCGTTAGTCTCGCTAAAACTCGAGAACGGCTGGACCGATTTGGCTAATTTTGGTCTTGAATTATTCGTGGAAGTCCAGGGAAGGTTTAAAAGGTGAGAAAATATCAAAAAGCTCGGAATTATATAAATAGAAACAATTTTGTTTTTCCTTTGATGTGTCCCCTTGATATGTCTTTTATTTATCGATTGAGGCACTACGAAGTCTGCCGGCTCAGCTAGTTATGAATAAAATCTTTACATTTCACCTTACAATAAAAACTGGATTGTATTTCAGGATAGTTCAATTTTTCTAATGAAGTACGTACTCAAAAAATGTTCACGATTGACTTCCACGGTGAAGGAATAACATCGTTCAATAAAAATCAAACCCGCAAAATTATAATTTGCGTAATTACTGGTGGTAGGACCTCTTGTGAGTCAGCACGGGTAGGTACCACCGCCCCGCCTATTTCTGCCGTGAAGCAGTAATGCGTTTCGGTTTGAAGGGTGGGGCAGCCGATGTGACTATACTGAGACCTTAGAACTATATCTCAAGGTGTGTGGAGCATTTACATTGTAGATGTCTATGGGCTCCAGTAACCACTTAACAGCAGGTGGGCTGTGAGCTCGTCCACACATCTGAGCAATATGAAAATAAAAAAAATTTGTTTAATATCAAATAAACAAATGAGGAAAATTAAAAGGAAATTTAAAAAGTGAGGTATTCTGCCAATTTTCTTTATACAGAAAACTAATAAATTGTTTTTTTTTTTACTAGAAAAAGGATTCATATTAAAGTTAAAATAAAATATATTTTTTGTTGTTGATTTCTTTAGTAAGTAAGCCTCCTTGGTATAGGCAGCGACAACTTAATTTAAAAACAAACATATTTTAATGATAAACATTTTTGAAGTAGGCAAGTGTTAATTAATACTAAAATTTTAAAATAAATTAACAATAGCTTGCGCGATCAGTTTACCTGGTGCGTGTTTTCAAGGCCACTGTGTTTGTATTAATAAATGTTTTTTTCTCATTTAAATGTATTATTTTTATTTTTTATCACAACATTAAATTGCAAATTGTAGATTTGAAGGTAATCTTAGTTTAACAATGTTAGTCTGTGTTGCAAACATAAAAAAAGAACACAAAGGTTTATAATATATTCAAAGTATAATTGAAATTATACTGTTTGAATTTCGATTTGTTTTTCTTGATAATGTTGCTTAAGAAAATACTGTTCTCTTATTTCATTGGCAGAACCAGATCGCGGAAAAATGGCCGACAAAGCCGAAACGCGGGATTGTTTTCCCGCCGAAATAGAGAGAGAGAGAGAATGCACTTTTTTGCACACCAAAACACAATTTATATTTAAAAAAAACAGTCAAAAAGCAGATACATTTGTACAATAGGCGGTCTTATCGCTAAAAGCGATCTCTTCCAGATAGCCGTTGAATTTATAGAAATTCTGGAAAATATAAAAATATATCAGGTAGTTTGCGGTGTACTAAAGACAATACATTATTACAGAAAATATATATACATACAAAAAACAGATATATACCGTTTATATATAATAATATGAAATATATAGCTAACTGATATATGTATATACCAATGTACATATTTACATACAATTCATACTAATATACTTACCTACACATAATAAATCAACAGCATGGAAATAATAAATGACAATGATGCAAACAAACAGCACTAAGCAGATAAGTAGTGCTCCTTCACCATTCTTTTAAAGCAGTTTAAAGTTGGAGCACTTCTCACTGCATCCGGCAGAGCATTCCACAATCGAACCGCCTGGACGGTGAATGAATTATCAAAAAGTCGTGAAAATTCCGAAATAGTTGTGAAAATTGTACTTAACAAACTGTACGGGCCCACAATACGGCCAATATTGAGCAAACATAAATCGTAAGGTTTTATTTTTATGATTTTATCGAATTAGTATTTTCATCGCGGAAATAATTTGTGAAGTTTTATGAGGAATACTGGTGGTAGGACGTCTTGTGAGTCCGCACGGGTAGGTACCACCACCCTGCCTATTTCAGCCGTGAAGCAGTAATGCGTTTTGATTTGAAGGTCGGGGCAGCCGTTAAATTGTTAAAAAAGTGAGACCTTACAACTCATATTATATATCAAGGTGGGTGGCGGCATTTACGTTGTAGATGTAGGATGTCTAAGCAATAAAAAACAAGTATTTATTGCCGATTCTGAAAATTAATGTCAACGAACGGAAGACGGAGAAACACTATTAAGTTAGAGTCGTCATGCCCTCTGTTTGACATAATATCCGAGTTATATGGTAGATTAGAGAGTTGCTTTTATAATGGGTCTTTATAATTATGGCAACTTATTTCGGATCCTCCCGATCCACTAACGGTGCTTTTAGGTACCCCAAGCACCGGTCATCAACCTTTGCATTAGATGCCTTCAGCTCTAATACTAGGGGCAGGCTTAGGGACCCCGGTAACCGTACTCGTCGAACTCGACAAAGAGGTCGACGTGCAACCTAACCCATGCATCAGCCCGCTGAGTTTCTCGCCGGATCTTCTCAGCGGGTCGCGATTCCGATCCGGTAGTAGATTTCGCGAAACAATTGCTCTGGAGTTGTTAGGTCTCCTTCGGAGGCGCTCGGGCAGTTGTTAGCAAATCCCACCCCTCTTGGTTGAGCCTTTGCTCGCCCACCTGTCCTGGTGAAACTGGAAAGGCCTTCGAGCCACCAGTAAACTTTCAATCATAAAAAAAAAAAAAAGCACCGGTTATCGTTCTCGTCGAACCCGTCGCTTACTACGAAGGGCTCGGCGAGTAAATTAGCCCATAGACACAGCCCACTAAGTTTCTCGCCGGATCTTCTCAATGGGTCGCGTTTCCGGTCCGGTGGTAGATTCTTCGAAGCGGCTCTTACTAGGGTTCGTGTTAGCAACATCGTCAGGTTTGAGCCCCGTGAGCTCACCTAATAGTTAAGGTTACGCTGATATATTCTCTCTAGACCATCAGCTTAGGTAGGATAAAAAAATAAATAAATTATAAAGTTGCCGTTTTACAATACTGGCTATTAATAACTTAATTTATTTATGGCTGGCAGTCAATTCTAAATTAAAAAGAGTTAGTTTAAAAATGTTGAGTTTTATTTTAAAAAGGTTTTATTATAGAATTTTATTTTCGAATTCAGTCATTTGATTATTGATTAATGTATTGTTTTCACTACATTTGGATAAAAATACGATTATAATAGAATATGAGCTCCGTCGCGGTGGTAATGTCGCACAAACTGCTCAAAACATTAATGATGTGTACTGGGTGAATACTACTTCAGACGAAGGCACGACCTTTTATTGGTTTGAACACTTCCGACATGGAAATTTCGATCTAAAAAATGAACCCCATGGTCTAGCGCTGAGCTAGTAGCAGCTTTCAATGTTAGCATAAAAAAAAAATTTTTTATTGCTTATATGGGTGGACGAGCTCACAGCCCACCTGGTGTTAAGTGGCTACTGGAGCCCATAGACATCTACAATGTAAACGCGCCACCCGCCTTGAGATATAAATTCTAAGGTCTCAGTATAGTTACAACGGCTACCCCACCCTTCACACCGAAACGCATTACTGCTTCACGGCAGAAATAGGCAGGGTGGACTAACAAGAGGTCCTACCACCAGCTACAAGAGGTCCTACCACCAGTACAAGAGGTCCTACCACCAGTACAAGAGGTCCTACCACCAGTACAAGAGGTCCTACCACCAGTACAAGAGGTCCTACCACCAGTACAAGAGGTCCTACCACCAGTACAAGAGGTCCTACCACCAGTACAAGAGGTCCTACCACCAGTTGGTATTGGTATTGGTTCATGTGCGTCAAATTGGCAGGATAAATAAACTTGATAATTGGGTGCCGTACGAATTGAACGATCGCGAGCGCTTCGAACGCGTTAAGGTATGCTTTCCGTTGTTTAACACAGACACGATGGGATTTTGAGCCGAGCTCTAAGCTACACAAGCTAGGGTTGGAAGTTTTGCGTCATCTACCATACTTACCAGACATTGGGCCAACATATACCTACTTTTTCCAAAGTTTGGACCACTTCTTGGCAGGAAAAAATAATTCGATACCGGACAGGCAGTACAAATACTTTAAAGCCTTTAAAGAGTTTATTGGCTCCCCTACACCTGAATTCTTCAGGAAGGGCATTGAGAAATTACCGCTGGTTGAAATGCATCGATGCAGGTGATTTTGATTAATAGAAATAATTTTTTTTTACAAAAAATACTTTAATTCTCTATAGACTAAACTAACTGTATAGGTAAAGTAAGACCTTTCACAGATTGTTTGGGACCTCTGGGTTTGAGGGATTTCGGTTCTCTCTGTGTTTTTTAAACCTAATCACATTCACGAATCTAATTTTATTTTAAGTTTTGTAACAAGCACTTCTTATTCATATTATGTTTATATATAATAGAATAAACATTTTAGACACAGCTTGAAATAGACTAGATAAATATTAGTAGTTCAGTAAACAGTTCGAGAAATAGCGAGCTCGGATGATGGATAAACAACTGGAAGCATGGGAGGGAGGTCTTTGAATAGCAGTGGAACGTTTTGGGAAAAAAAAGGTTATTTGGGACGGGCCGATTATTTGGCAAAGGCCTTTATGGATCGTCCAGGACGAGAGGTAGGTGGGTAGACGCGAGAGCCAACCGGGAAGGGGGGAGGGCGTTGCTAAGACCTGCCCGAGTACTCCGTGGCCTGATGATTACACCACGAATTAGTCAGCATTAGGTTAGCAAGTCAGCGGGCTGATGCTATGGGCTTAGTGCAACGTCATAGTATTCCACAGTTCGACGAGTATGGTGATTTGTGGTTAGTCTACAGCTAGGTTTAAAAGTAGCTTCCAACAAGACTGAGAGTGCACCAAGTGGCTCCGCCAGGTCATGTCCAGTGTGACAATGGTGATGGCGACTGCGGTAGGCGTTATCGTGTTGCGTTGATGACATGAAAAAGCGTTCCAACGCTATCTTCAGATATTTAGGTATGTGCCCGAGATCTAGAATGGAAACAATTTCATCATGTTGTACAAAGAATGTACTTGGGACAATCAAACGGTCGGAACCCTTAAGCAACATTGGAAAGGGCAGGTGAAGGAGGACCAGCTGAAACTTCAAGCTACCCAACGGCAGGAAACAGCGCAGAAGCGAAAGAAACGGCGTTTGTTAGTACTTATACTTTGTTGTTAGTACCGAAAGTATCTTAGTTTTTTTTTATTGCTTAGATGGGTGGACGAGCTCACAGCCCACCTGATGTTAAGTGGTTACTGGAGCCCATAGACATCTACAACGTAAATGCGCCACCCACCTTGAGATATAAGTTCTAAGGTCTCAAGTATAGTTACAACGGCTGCCCCACCTTTCAAACCGAAACGCATTACTGCTTCACGGTAGAAATAGCCTGGGTGGTGGTACCTCCCCGCGCGGACTCACGAGAGGTCCTACCACCAGTTTGTCTATGTGTTTTATATATATCGTATCTTACATATCGAGATCCAGTTTGGGTCGTTACCCCAAGGTGGACAGTTTTTTTAAAATTCTTGCAACCCTAAATCCCTCTCATAATATCTGGCTCTAAGTAACGTGAAACATACCAACGTTCTTCCTGAGTATACCGCAATCGGTAGCATTGAAATGGTCAAGTTAAAGTGCCAGCAGCGTGTTCATTGACACTTATACAGCAGAATATTGATCTAGTTTTATTTATGCATCGTATTGTCTAAGTAAACATGTAAGTACATACGCACGTTTTCATTCATTTAAATACAAAGATAACAATTTAATTATACATTGACGTCAATGAATCATAACGTTATTATGTTTAGATCTGATTTGTTTTGTAAACAAAATTTGATAACGATAATAAAATTATAAACTTGGTATATCGGAATTATTTATTCATAGTGTGTGTACTGTTCGAAATGTTTCGATTTTGCTTAAATTTGGATGAAGTCTTTTTATTCTAAGCTAATTAAGTTCAGGAAGCTTGAACGTAATGATATTTATTATATACGCTTATACGGTTGAGGGTATCTACAATTTTTTTCGTCAAGGTCTCGAGAATGGCACTGCACATCCACAACTGTCAATTTTTTTTTGTATACGCTTGCTTAGACTATGTTGCGTTAATTGTCCAGTAACAAAGGTACGTAAACGATAACAATTTACAGATCAGAAAATAACTAGAACAAGTAAGCAGAAAATTGATGATAAATTTATATCAGCACCGAAGAAATTATTTTTTCTCCTACCTACGCCGAAAGTTCGCTTTTGCTCCCTGGGTACTGACAAGTGCGCATGCGCGTTAGTGTCTACGTCTGCTCTCACGCACCTAAAATTCTTCGCCATTGTTGTGCTCGGGTAATTTGCAATATTGTGTTTAGTGTAAAACTGAAATAAACAAAAGGCAATAAAATTTAATAGTGAAGTATTAAACAAAGATGAGTTCATCAGATAGTTCTTATTCAATTAGTAGTAGTTTATTTAAAAATTAAAAAAACAGTTAAATTATTTTTAAGAGTATGGGGGGACCTCCGCCCCCATACTCCCGGCCAGTGCTTCGTCCCTAGACCCAGGCTCGGTACTCCACGAACTTTCGGCCTGGTAGGAGAAATTATTTTCTCGTGTCACGGGGTGCGTGAATGAACTTCTCCGAAACGGCTCGACCGATTTTCGTGAATCTTAGCGTGCAGATCGGCCAGGGTGGAGAATCAAACAACATCTATTTTTCATCCCCCTAAATCTTAAGGGTAGTCCACCTCTAAATTTTTTATTTTATTCTTCTTAGTCGTGTCACTCTTGACAGAGTGGTCGTGATCGTCATGTAGTGTTGGAAGGGGCAGACTTGATGCGTCTCACGATGTCGCGCCATCTTTCCCTGCTCGAGGCTATTCTACTGCACTCATTTAGGGGACCTCCCACTGCAGTTTTAATTTGGTCGGTCCACCGCATTGGTGGCCTCCTGCGCGGTCTTGTACCATCAACGCTTCCCTGTACAACGAGGCGTTCTATGGACCGGCCATCTCGTCGCGAAACGTGTCCGAGGAAATTCACCATTCGAGACTGTACTATACCAAATAGACGCTGCTTGATGCCGAGTTCCTGAATTATCGAGACATTTATACTAAATTTTTATTTATTATTTTAGACAAAAAAAAATGTTTTTATTATTTTATGATACAGCATACAAAAATACATACAACCCTAAAATTTCACCCCTCTCCGATGAACCCTTATTTTTTAATTGTTAATTAAAAACATTATTTTTTTTGTAAGAATTTTGTTTTTATTTTGTCATGAATTAAAGTAAAAAATCTGATGTTACTCTCAATTTTTCATTCCTCTTTGATCAAACCCTATTTTTCATTTGTTAAATATAAACTTTAATTTTGTTGGCAAGATTTTTTTTTATTTTGTCATGACTCAAAATAAAAAAAATCATATTACTCTAATTTTCACTCTTATACGATCAACCCCTGTTTTTCCATCCCGAATTTTATTTTTTAATTCTATGCACAGATCCACAATAAGGTTGCAAGATGGCAATCAAATATTAAAATTGTAGTACGATAAATTCTTATTCAGAGGTTAGAATTTCAAGTTCCTTTAATTATGATTTTTTTTTAAATTCAATTTTATCTCCCGCCCTCGCCGGCCGACTACTGATCAACCATCAATCGATCAGTTATCCCCGCCAGGTGTCACCACTCATCCAGTAAACATCACGTAGTAGGGATGAGGACGAAGCCGGTCTCCTGTCTTACTCACTATACATTTTTCAGCCATGTTTCTTTGGTTTTATTTGTGTATCAATCGTAGCTTGCCAGCCATGTTTTTTTGGTTTTATTTGTGTATCAATAGTATGTTCAGTAGGTCTGAGAATCGGCTCCTATGTATTTTTCATACCCTTAAGTGATAAGGGTTGTCCACCCAAAACATTTATTTTTTATTTTTATTTTTTTTATAAATTTTTTTTTGGTTATAATGAAGTATTATGTGGTTGAATGAGGTTTTTTTTCTACACTAGAATTTCCCTAGAAATCTTATTTAAGGCAACACAACGTTTGCCGGGTCAGCTAGTTTAATATAAATTTCATTGCACCTACCACTATTTACTCTGCAGTACCTGTGGTTGACTGGTAGAGAATGCCTCAGGTATTAAGTAAATTTTAACATGAAGTGTAATAAATAAATAAAAATAAATAGTTATTGCTTGTGAGTGCGATGTTTCCTGACATTTTCATCATTCATTAGAGATCAGATATCACTATTCCTACTAACTTATCACTTATTTTGAACACAATTAATTCGTGTATAATCTATACTAAGCTAATTAAACTGTAATTCAATATAAGCTCGTAACTAATATGTAATTTTAACATAATCTGTATATAACTACTCTATGTCACTAACAAACTTTGCGAGGGAAACATTCCCGCTTTTTTACTTAATTATTGTAAAAATATAATTATAGTCTCGTAAGCAACAAAACGGGATTTCATTGTATCAGCAGATACACATTTTTACTAACCTAGATTTAAGTGTACGTGGGATTAAAGGGCTTAATGTATGCATGCACTTCTGCAGCTGACAGTACCAATTCACATACGAGTAATAAAAACAAAACTATTAATAAAATATTTATGAAAAATGTTGACAGATTATGAATTTTATATTTTATTAAGTAGTTAATTTAATATTGTTTGGGAATTGATAATTAATTAGGCTGACAACAGTCTTAACTACTTTTTTATGCTAAAACTAATAATATATCACAAGTGTTTGCCAAGGATTGTATAGTGGTTGACTGTGACATTGTTATTGATGCTGTCCATTGCAATATAGTTTACTAGCAGCCCGCTCCGGCTCCGCTCGGGTCTTTAACAAAAGTTTCAACGATATTTGACGTTGTTTTACTTTTAAAAATAAAATAACACTTATTGCGGCATAACTATAATAGTTAGAAATATGCTGCCGCGACGCTTTTTGTAAATAATAATGTGTTCTACAAAGTCGTAGTACATTATTTTATTCTATCATCAATAGTTTTCACGGGGCACGCGATGTAAAGAATATCTTAGCTATTTTTTTTAGATCTTGGGTTACATTATTGAAGTTTTAAGTACGGATCCCTAATTTTTTCAAAAAAGATTATAGCCTATGTCTCTCAGGAATAGCGTAGCTTACAAACAGTGAAATAATTTTTCAAATCGCTTCAGTAGTTTCGGAGCTTATTCAATACAAACAAACAAACAAATCTTTACTCTTTATAATCTAACTAGCGACCCGCCCTCGCTTCGCTTCGGAAACATTAAAACGCACATGAAACCAAAAATAAAAAATAAAAAATAAAATAAAAAAAGTAGCCTATGTTCATCAGTGACAATGTCGGCTTCTAATGGAAAAAGAATTTTTCAAATCGGTCCAGTAGTTTCGGAGCCTATTCGAAACAAACAAACAAACAAATCTTTCCTCTTTATAATATTATTATTATTATTATTATATTATTATTATTATTATAGTATAGATATATAAAATTCTCGTGTCACAATGTTCGTTCCCATACTCCTCCGAAACCGCTTGACCGATTTTCATGAATTTTTTTATGCATATTCAGTAAGCCTGAGAATCGGCTACTATCTATTTTTCATACCCCTAAGTGATTAGGGTTGTCCACCCCTAACATATTTTTTTTTATTTGGACATTTTTTTTGTTATAATGAGGTATTATGTGGTTGAATGAGGTTTTGTTATTTTCATTATATATTCCCTCATCGTTCACAGCACTACATACCTCTTTCACTCATTTACCACATCCTTACACACTTACAATAAGTTAGTTTTTTTTTCTACACTAGAAATTCCCTAGAATTCTTATTTAAGGCAAAACAACGTTTGCCGGGTCAGCTAGTATTAGTATAGAAGTATAGATTGCAGAAATGCATGAATGAGTGACTGATAAATGATCACAACACGAATAGGGCCCGCACGTGCTTATTTCTACCGCGGAGCAGTCTTGCGATATTGTTTGAGATAAGTTTGAGTCTGGCGGTGGGTGGGGGGCTTCAAATAGTGATATCTACAGTGATTATAATCAGCTGGGTGGGCTGTGAGCCAGTTTGGCTTTCTACCCTGTAAATAATAAAAACTAAAGCACTATTAGCCGTGTTTGTCTGGTTGGTTAGTATGTCGCAAAACTTGGGGTATACCTAACGTGCCCATACGTCCCGCTTTGGGCGGGACTGTCCCGCTGTCCCCAACGAGTACAAAAATGTCCCGCTTTCATATATCTGTTGTGAATGTGTTTATTAGAATTACCGAATACTTACTTCTCCAAAATCCGTATTGTATTACAAAATACATACTAAAGTAATTCTAATTGTGCTGTAGAAAAGTAGTTTTTTGTTGCGAAATTATTTATAAATATTTTTTTAAGGGCAAGTTGGTGTAAGAATTAAGATGTCAGTAAGATACCATAATTAAATTGTTTCAAGTCATTTTTTAAACCATATTTTTTTATTTTGCACTTAAATCTTACCCCGACGTACCCTATACATATATCTATTTATTTATATACGAAATTCCGTTGGCGTCTCGTTTTGACACGAAAAAAAATGGTCACGTTGGGTATACCTACCTACTACCATTCTGCCCATTTCTGTCACGAAGGGCAGGAAAGTGTCTCCAGTATGGACTCTGGCAATCACTAAACTATGTCCAGATTAAGCTACAACTCTAGATCTGTTTAAGAAAAACATGAAATACAATTTAATCTAAACATAAGTGACAAATAACAGTTCTTAAATTTCATAGAGCCGCGTAGAGGCCATAGTCCGTTATTTTTTATTTATTTTTTATTGTACTTTTAAGCAGACGAGCATACGGCCTACTGATGGTGAGTGCAGAGCCAAGCCGTTGCCTACCGTTAAGTACTATCAACAAGCCTTGTTTGAAGAAACACCCCAAAGGGGAACTCATTCCAAAGCCTGGTACGCGACAAAAAAGATCTCTGGAAACGCAATGTGAATGAACGCATTGGCTCCAGGTAGTATGGATGAACTCTACTCCGATGGCGGGCGGTGCGATGGCAAAAACGATTCAAAAAATCCCTCAGAGTATGTACTACCTACTTTTAACTATATAGCAAAAATTAGACGTTGAGCCCCGTTGAAGTGACCGTATTTTGTTTTTAGACATAAATCATTATTTTAGTACCTCTCGAGAACAATGAAACCGCATTCAAAAGGTCGCTGTGTAGTGAGTGGTTAAGAAATACAAATTTAAAATAACAGTAACACATTATAATATAGTTTATCGCTTTCTTTTCAGTACACGATTTAGTTACATTAGTTATAGTCCGACAAAGGAGAACTATCAAATGCGAACTCATTCATAAAAATTAAATAAAGTTCACACAATTCGGTATCGAACTAAAGAGACTACGATTAAAAATTTAAAATGCCGATAACATTGAACGAAAATCGAATTGAAAAACAACAATAAATAACGGAATCGATTCGTAAACACATTTTAAATGTTCTGTTATCGCTTGACGACAACGTTATTTTTTTTAGTTTCTCGGTTTCGCTAAAATAAAAGCCTGCGTCGAGACAGACGTCCGTTACCAACGCGTTCCACATACGAAATAATAATTGTATTAAGGAAACATGAGCGTGGCGCATGTGTTTGTTTGTTTGTTTACTCTGAGATGACGTCACGTGTTTATTCTCGCCGGGGAGACTGGGGTCGCTCGGTTCAGTACGTAAAAACTGTAATTTTTTTTTTTCTGTTAGTTATTTTAATTAATGACTATTTTAATCATCTTGTTTCAAAAAATATTCGTAACAGTCTAAAGGCTTCCTCAAACAGAACGCGTAATTAGCGCGCGTCAGAGCGCTACGCTATGACGCCGAGATGTGATGTACTACTGTGGTAACATACCGTCACACAGAGCGCCAGCGCTATCCACCGCTATAGCGCTTGCGCTCTGTTTGACGGTATGTTACCATAGTAGTACAACACATATCGGCGTCATAGCGCGGCGTTAGTTTAGCGCTCAGACGCGCGCTAATTACGCGTTCTGTTTGACGAAGCCTTAAGTCGTAACATTTGAAATTAATTTCACTATAAAGACACGATTTGCTCATCAGCTTTAAGTTGTCGTTAAAATCTTATCTGTTTTTAGCATTTGGAAACAACTACTAACAAAAAAGTTTAACTAAATTCCAAAAGAATATATTAATTCGCTAAATGTAAGTCACTCTTATGTCATTGCTTCATCTTAAATTTTAGAACTAAAACAAGATATTATTGTGAGTGATTTAGATTTCCTGAATTAACATTTATAACTTGATCGAATTAACGATATAATATTATTCACCTCGTTTAAGAAGAAAAACAGAATTATCCTGTTTCTTAAATATGTGAGTGCCGAAACAGGCTGCACTGTGTGTAACCTTTAAAAGATGCTCGCTATTTTATGAGACTATTTTAACTTGTTTTTCATTTCGAACTTTACTGAGTATGTTTTCCTTTTTAGTGATAAAATTTATCATTTTACTTTGTCCAGTAACTTCTTTAGTTTTGGCTGGTCGTAAACATAATTAAAACCACTTTCATTTCTACTTTTACATAATAATATGTATTCAAAACGTCAGATATAGTTTAATGAAAATAAAAAAAGCGATATTAAATCATCGACTAGTTTCAATTATTATAGTTTCTTGATGTTTTTTACTGGTGGTAGGGCTTCTTCTGAGTCCGCACAGGTAGGCACCACCACTCCGCCTATTTCTACTGTGAAGCAGTAATGTGTTTCGGTTTGAAGGGTTGGGCAGCCGTTGAAACTATACTGAGACCTTAGAACTTATATCTCAAGGTGCGTGGCGCATTTACCTTGTAGATGTCTATGGGCTCCAGTAACTACTTAACACCAGGTGGGCTGTGAGCTCGTCCACCCATGGAAGCAACAAAAAAAAATGTGAAATAAAAAATAATTATAATGACAGCGGCGTTATCGTTGACGCAAGTGAGTAGCGCCACATAACTCTCGAGCACCGAGTTACATACCAAACAGGGTATCTGGACATTCACGGTTTGCAAATTACCCGGCGTTATCACGAAAAAAAATGAGATTTACGAGCTGTGGTAGGCGCGTCGTCTGCTGAATGTCTGAATGGCCACAGTGAGTGTCGAACTAGGCTAGATACAAATGCCGGTAGGCCCAGGCACGGCTGTGACGGGTGGCTATCATGTGACCCGCGTCGCCTCTTGTTTACACACGCACACAGCGACGCGCACGCACACTCCGCCACGCCCGCCGAGCCGCTTATTTAGGTATATTGTTGTTTATTTTATTCGGCGCTATGCTCCGACACGGGGCGAGCCTTTCGACTCAGTTTTAACGCGTACGTTTTATGAAACGACAACTATGCGTCGATGTACGCTCGTCGGCAATAATAATTATTCATATCGGAACCGCTCCTAGCGACCGAAATAGCGACGCGGTAAACAAATTCGCGATTTTATTGGCAGGTTAACATTGTTCATTTTAATAGTTGATCGACTGTACTTTTTGTTTTTTTAGTTCGTTTGTTTTTCGTATTATCTCGACCGCTTTGTCGCACGCCGGTGCCTCTTGTCTCCGCGAATCTAAATAGCAGTTAATCATAGTTTATTTTTACCGCGCAACGTGTGTTAATAAGTTTCGTGGCCGATTGTCGCGTTTCTTTTATTTTGTATTTCGATTGAACTCGCTTATTTCGAATTGCGGAAGAGATTTCGTGCGTGAAAAAAAAATGTTCGCGAATGATGACTGTTCACCCGAAGACCCAGTTATAAAGATAAGGAATTGTATATCCGAACGACAACCTTGATAACTTGTATTTATAAATTAATAGAATAAATTACATACGTATTATATTATAATTTTGCAAAAGTTTATTTGATTGTGGAATCGTAAATTCGGCTGTCTATTCGGGATTTTGGCGGGAAGTCGTCCGTGGAGGTAACGAGGAAGAAGGCTGCACAGAAAGTTTGGAAAAGTGTTGAGCATACATCGGATGCTGGCGAGTGTTTTTTCAACGCGTTTTCGAGGCTAAGCGCTAGTTGTTTGAACAAGTGTGTTTTCTAATGGATTTATTTTGAGGTGAGTTTAAATTTACTTGTGTGTTGGTGTTTGTATTGTTTGCTTTTCGTGTTTTGTGTGAGTGCTCGCGCCGGTGGCGGGAAACCGAATACCTAGTTGCCGGGCCCTCTGTGTGAGTGTACAAACAATTGCGATTGTGTGCGTGCGCGACTTATTGTCACTCTTTGTAAGCGGGGAGACAAGGAGGGAGAGGTTACTTGTCATGTATTTAGGCGAAGACGAAACTTTGATGAGTTGACTTTTTAATTCATGTCCACCTTATATGGTTATACGAAGATATAATATGTTATACACGTTCTGTTATTACACGTGTATCTTTCGGCCGCGTATTTTGTATTAGCACGCCACATTTTCGAGAATCTATCGTCAATTTTCTGCTTGCTTTTTTGTACGTTTTCGGCAAAGTCTGACGTTATGTCCGGTCTGATTATAAGGATTAGCCAAAGAGGTTGCTTCTGCTTACACCAACAGTTCCATAGACTTCAAGCTCAGCGTTTATTTTGATCCATGAAGCGTCTATGAGTTTTATGGTTACTTAACAAAATCAAATTGTCGGATGCCGTGCGCGAATGTACGCTAAATGCTAAGTCAAATATTTAAGAATATTTCGTACTGATTTGCAGTGCTAATTACAAGGTTAGGCAAATATAAAATTAGATAATTAAATAAAATTAAAAAAGAAAAAACACGCAACTAACATTAAGCGTGGAAACGAAAAATACATTTTTTAGTAAAGTAATTTTTTTCATTCGCGCGAGAAAAGACACAATGAAACGACTCTTTTTTAGTAAAAAGTCTACTACAGACTATACATTCATTTTGAATTGTGTGTTATGAGAAACAGATTTAGATTTTTGCTTTTCGAATTTGCCCACACAGAGTTTCTCGCCGGATCTTCTCAGTGGGCCGCGATACCGATCCGGCGGTAGATTCTGCGAAGCTATGCTCTTGCTAGGGCTAGTGTTAGCAAATCCTCTCAGGTTGAGCCCGTGAGCTCACCTACCTGTCCGGGCGTGGCTGGCATAGCCTCATAAGCTACCAGCAAATAGGTAGGGAAGAATAAAAAGGTATTAGAGGCAATACGAATCACCGACGCCCGCTCCGAGAGGCTGCGGGATATATTTAAAGTTTTAATCTAATATACTTAGGCTTCAGATTGGCACGCACCAATTTTCGCGGCCGAAATAGATAGAACGACTATACCTAGCCGTCCGGTCCATATAGTTTTATCACGTTTATAAAACAATGTGCTGTGTAAATGGAATTACAGAAGAACAGTTGTTTGTTAATTATGAGACATAATTACTACCTAATAAAGACGAAAAGGGCTTGAGATCGAGGGCGTCGCGTCGGGACATATATGAGTCCTATAAAATCAAAGGCAGCTAAATCCAAGTCTGTCAAATATTCAGGTAAACTACAAAAATCAGCCCTAAACACGTCATTACGGATCCTCCCGATCCATCGAAGTACTGCTCTTGCTAGGACAAGTGTTAGCAACACTCCCGATTTGAGAAGCTGAAATAAGTTTGTTCGGATAGCTACGATATTCTTTATTTTAAAGCACGTTTATAAAGAATGAGAATATTACTAATAATCTGAATTTTAAATGATAAAACTTCGTTTATTAGTACTAAGTACTGAGTAAAAATAAAATTTTTGAACTGAATTTGTTAGGACATTTAGCTGCATTTGTTATAACATGAAAACACTAAACCGTGTCCAACTAACTAAACAAGATAGCGCCATTGTTAATCCATTTTACGACATTATGGCGTTTAGCTGCCTTTGATTTTATAGGCCTCATATGATCTTTTCGCTTTTAGTACGAACGCTTAATCGGAAATTATGAAAAAGTGGTAAATTCTGTTTTGTGGCAGCATTAGGCGCATCTGTATTCTCACCAACTGAATGAATTTGTTTTTTTTTATTTTTTATTGCTTAGATGGTTCGACGAGCTCACAGCCCACCCGGTGTTAAGTGGTTACTGGAGCACATAGACATCCACAACGTAAATGCGCCACCCACCTTGAGATATAAGTTCTAAGGTCTCAAGAATAGTTACAACGGCTGCCCCACCCTTCAAACCGAAACGCATTACTGCTTCACGGCAGAAATAGGTAGGGTGGTGGTACCTACCCGCGCAGACTCACAAGTGGTCCTACCACCAGTACGACGATTCAAACGATAATAAAAATAATATAATATGTATTTTGAAAAAAAAACACGTTTAAATAGCAAATTGTATATATTGAATCAAGTTCATACTGGTCCGGACATTAGAGCGAAGTTATTAAATTATTGTATTTGTATCGGTCAAGTTAATGATACGTCTTGAAGACGGCGAAATTGACGGTCAAAGAGTCGGTTACGTACAAACAAACATACGTGCGCGCGTTAAAAATATCTGTGAGTGACGGTGAGCACTCGTCAGCTGGTCGGCCGTGAGCCTCCGATGGCAATGCCTGTATTTTCGGAAGTAACTCAGTGTGATTCTCGTCGGATCTTCTCAGTGGGTCAATGGTAAATTAGGCGAAGCGCCCCTTTTGCTATTTTATTTTTTATTGCCTTTGAAGGCAGACGAGTATACGGTCCATCTGATGGTAAGTGGTCACCGTCGCTCATGGACGTCAGCAACGCCAGGGGCAGAGCCAAGCCGCTGCCTACCGCTCCTAGGGCTTGTGTTAGCAAATTCTCTAAGGTCGAGCCCGTGAGTTCATCCACCCATTCGCTCATAGCTGAAACAGACCCTTAGGTTACCTGCGATAACAACAGCCCAGCCCAGCTTAGGTTACCAGCAATAACAAAAAAAAAAACAATCAGAAGTTCATAATTCTTATCTCTTAAAATCCTTAAGGCTGATACTTCACCGCGTTTATCTTAATACTTGAAGTTTGCATTAAGCAAATATGTACGTTGAAGCAAACAAAATAAGAACCGAAGCTTCGTGTGTACAAAAAACGAGGGCGACATAGCACTCGAGTCACCCCATATTTTCGTCCATCCCTCCTGTTTACCTTTCTCAGCGCGGCGAGATTCTACACCCATTTTAATATAGTTTTTAAACGTTTGAGATATTTATTGTTGAAATTGCGAGCTTGGTGCCATAGAGCATTATCGATCAGCTAAGTCTGGTTCAAACTAGGCACGACCTACGGCCATGAAGAAACTGATTCAGAAGAAGATGAGGTCTGGTGGATGTTTTTCGTAGCAATGCTTGGTTTTAAAAAAGTGTCTGCTGGTAACAGACTGTGAAAAAGTGTCTGCTGGTAAAACAGACACTCCAATTTTATTTATATGTATAGATATAAATAAAATTGGAGTGTCTGTTTGTAATATTGAAATAGCCTCTTTTTACTACACGCATATGAATATACATACGGTACATACACCAAAATATTTTTTTTTACAATTTTTGTCTGTCTGTCTGTTTGTTCCGGCTAATCTCTGGAACGGCTGGACCGATTTTGATGGGACTTTCACTGATAGGTAGCTGATGATATAAGGAGTAACTTAGGCTACTTTTTTTTGACTAGTTTCGCCCCGCGGTACGTCAATAACCGCGGGTAACATCGCGGGACTCAGCTATCAATAATAAAATTGAATGTTTCCGAAGCGAAGCAAGGACGGGTCGCTAGTTAGTCAATAAAACGCGAATTCAATCTTTGAGACATGAGGTCGAATTCTCAAGTCTTAAGTTCGGACATAACAGCGTTTTTGTTTTGTTTGAGAGTTTACTGGTGGCCCGGAGGCCTTCCAGTTTTACCAGGACAGGTGGGCGAGCAAGGGCTCAGCCAGGAGGGGTGGGATTTGCTAATACAAATCCAAGCACCTCCAAAGGAGACCTAACAACTCAAGAGCAGCTGCTTCGCGAATGAATCTACTACCGGATCGGAATCGCGACCCGCTGAGAAGATCCGGTGAGGAACTCAGTGGGCTGTGTGTGTGGGTAATCGTGCAGAGCACCCCGCGGTTTTAAGTACTAATTCCCTACCCAGCGATTCGCCGTCTCAACTGTCAATACGTTTGCGTCTCATTTACGTGCCACTAGTGCCATCTAAACATAGTTCTCTCAGCACACAATATATCGTCTTTTCGCATGAAAAGTGACAACTACAGACAATTTACAAAAATATTCGAAATTGACTTAATATGCGGAATCATTTGGTATCACCAGTATTTTTCTCATAAATACTGTCAAAAGAGCGTAGTTTAGTATAGTTTAGTTTTTTTTTTTTTTTTTAGTTAACCTATGTTTTGACTACTACGAGTGTTAACAAAATCAATACATAGTTTTATTAACTTATAACAACTTTTTACTTTAAAAGACAGATAATGTAACTATAGTAAAAAATAAAAAATAAAAATGTTGTGAAGATGATTAATATAAAAAAATATCACATATTTACCTTAACCTTTAAAATACTCTCCTGTAAAATTAGTAAGTTTTGGGATTATACAGTTTTAATGCGAGAAGATGATGTGACAATATACGATGATACCCGTCATATTCAAAATGTACGCATTACTACATACGTCTCAGTAGTATGAATTAATATTATTATGGTACATTATTCAATAAAGGAGTCTACCAAAAAATGTTTTGTCAAATATGTAATAATAACATACTGTATTCGATAGAACAAGACCCAATTAGCCAAAAATGTAATCTTGTTTGGGCTTACATTCTTTATAGAAATAATTAACTCATTTTATTTAAAATCAAGAGAAGATGAAGTAAAACAAATTTGGTAAATGAAACAAAAAATATGGTCCGAAAAAACAGGGGGAACATGCAAACCAGATTTGTATTTAATTTAACGTCTCTGCATTTCCTACACTAACATTAGAGTTATTGTACCTATTATTACGTATTATTTATGTAGTATTGGACTTGTTTTTTTTCTATTTAATTGGGTAAAACGCAGGGTTTCTTTTCTTAATGTATTTTAACATTATCATAACCTCATTACTTTTTCATATAACACCATCAATCTACGCATTTATTTTCTTTTGGATGTTTGAATGAAACATTCACACTCTTAATCGTTTGTCGATATATCCCTTTGGAAAAGCTATGCTTAGGTGATTTGCTCTTGAGGTTACTAACCATCTGATCATCATTGTTCCGGGAAAATATCTGACAAGAGATGCGATAGTTTGTTTAAAAGACTCTTAGGAGGATTGTAGCGTAAATTGTGTGATACAGTTGGGTGTTATCTGTGGATACAGGTCACCCAGCTATAACACGGTAGATACGTTCCTACAAAGGTCCTACATGTTATGTTAAACCGTGTTATATGAAACTAGAAGCCAGTACAAAAAGGAGAGTAATCTTTCTGAGTAAAGCATTTCAACTATTCCTGTATGTATTTTTTTACCTATACTTTACATAAAAAACAAGCGGTAAAATTTCCCATATATTCCCATGTATTCCCATATATTGTGTGTTCACAGTGCATAATGTTTATTTTCTATATAAATTTCAACAAAAGTTTCATTATCGTGTTGTAGAAGAGGGTTTCGAGAGAATATTTCTTGTCGCGTTAGAGCGAAACCGTTTTGTAAAATATCGTGTTTTAGGAGGAGCCCGTATTATGAGATTTCTATCAATTCGTTTCCGTTTTTGCCTGTTCGTGTATCTCTGCTATCCTGATTAATATTTTACATTTGTGCATTTTACCTAACAATTTTCTTAAAACACTGGACAAGTCTCCATATTAAGAAGACGTGGTAAATTTGAAATTAACGTAGAACATTTTTCTTCAGTTTTAGCATTTCATGGACATAATTAAAACTCCGTGTACGGCATAAGCTCTCCTTTTTATTATTGTCATGTTATTCTCTCCCGACTCCGAGTCATCTGTGATCACGAAAACTGTTTTCGAATTGTCCGAAAACGTGATATTGTACCGTAAAAGTTGTTTTAATAATGCAATACCAAATGTATATAGTACCAAATGATTAAAGTATCAAATGAATGTAATACCAAATGTATATATTACCAAATGAATGTACTACATTCATTTAGTACTAAATTCTTCATTCAATTCATATCATTCAACTTCATTTAATACTAAATGATTGTAGTACATTCATTTAGTCTTGAATGTACCAAATGAATGTAGTATCAACAATAATTGATACTACATTCATTCAATAGACCACTCATCTGACATTCGTAAACTACCAACTTGCCACGGTTTTTTTTTTATTGTTTAGATGGGTGGACGAGCTCACAGCCCACCTGGTGTTAAGTGGTTACTGGAGCCCATGGACATCTACGACGTAAATGCGCCACCCACCTTGAGATATAAGTTCTAAGATCTCAGTATAGTTACAACGGCTGCCCCACCCTTCAAACCGAAACGCATTACTGCTTCACGACAGAAATAAGCAGGGCGGTGGTACCTACCCGTGCGGACTCACAAGAGTTCCTACCACCAGTAATGTTTGTATTTTGGTCAATATAAGATACTAGGTTTTTAGATATTGTTTTGAATTAAAAGTTGTACCATAATAGCTAGTTTTCTGATTTCTTACCCTTTTGCTTAGTAAATGATTTATTAATTTTTTTTAACGGAAAAAATTACAATTATCCAAGAAGTCTAATAGAAATATTAATTTTCTGAAAACTGTCGATAACTAGGTTTCAAAATTTTTCTGTTCATTTGAAAGTCGCACCTAATACATTTGTCAAATGTAATTTTTGCCTTGTCATCATAATATATTATAGTCATAATATTCTCTAGGCTTTAATTTAATGCTTTATATATGCATTTTATCAGCGAGTGATATCAAAAATCAGTGATAGTTATAGCCACCAATGAGATGTTTACGACATTAATTTGCTAATCAGAACAGGATTGTTGGCAACCAACGCACTTTTATCGATGTCGCTTGCTATAAACCCAATATAATTTAATTAAAGATCATGTGACAGTCGGTTTAGTATAAAAATATAATTATGCAAATTCGGTATTTGATTTTAGAGACGAGAAAAAAACGTTTTCTTTTTTTCAAATGTTTTATAACATTGCGTGTCAGTTAAATTGGTTATTAAAGTGATAATTAAATAGTATTTTTACTGGTGGTAGGAATAAATAAAAAGTATAATATTTTGTAACAGTTTGTACAGTGTAAAATATACGTATTTTTTATTGGGTATTAATCCTCCTTGTTTCTCAGACTAACAATTAAAGCCTAAAATTACATAATAAAAACATACATGATACCGCTGACCAGAATACCTACTACAAATTAAGAATTTTCACTGCCTTCAAAGGCAGACGTCATGAAGAAGTGATGACTGAAGTCATCGTGGCCCAAAAGATAAGACGTCGGGTGTATTCGTGTTGAGCGATGCAACGGTGTTCGAATCCCGCAGGCGGGTACCAATTTTTCTAATGAAATACGTACTCAGCAAATGTTCACGATTGACTTCCACGGTGAAAGAATAACATCGTGTAATAAAAATCAAACCCGCAAAATTATAATTTGCGTAATTACTGGTGGTAGAACATCTTGTGAGTCTGCACGGGTAGGCACCCCCAGCTTGCCTATTTCTGCCGTGAAGCAGACATGCATTTCGGTTTGAAGGGTGGGGCAGCCGTTGTAACTATACTGAGACCTTCAAATTCAATCTCAAGGTGGGTGGCGGCATTTACGTTGTATATAATATATGGGCTCTGGTATCCACTTAACACCACTGTGAGCTCGTCCACCCAACTATGCAATTAAAAAAAGACGAGGCTGTCTCTAATGAAAATTAAGAGATCGTCAAGATTACGTATTCAATTACAGGATTTTTGTTCTTTGCTTTTTAATACGGAACCCTAAAAACTCGCCTACAACGAACACGAGTAATGTTTACATTGCAAATAGTTTTTGCAGGTCTCTTAGCGACTGATAGGAGTTTGTTTTGTGGTTCGTATGTGTGCTAGTATTAAATGTAAACGGGCCTCGCGAAAATACAAGCATTCGTGAATACCATTACAACGCAGCATTGATTCGTCCGTGTTCGATGAAATGAGCCGTAGCGAACTAGATTTAAGAGAACGAAAATGGTGATGGACTTATGCTGTTTTAATATTGAAAGTCCTAGTTTTAGGCAGCGGTCTGGCTGTGTCCGTCGTTGCTGATGACCATGAGTGACGCTGATTATGCATCGGCAGATAGGCTGTGTGTTCGTCTGTCTACAAGGCCTATAGAAAAAAAAACTTAACGATTTTTCTCTTGATGGAAATGTTGGGAGGAACATAAATAATACTAATTGTTTTGGATTAGCATGCATTAGGACAGTGGTTGGCAACACACTTTTTTTTTCTACCTATTCTAGTAACGTCGAGGGGTTATTCTACATTCACCGAGAATCTAACGTGTAGGTGAACTCACGGGACTCAAGCCGGGGGTGTTGCTAACACTGGCCTTAGCAAGAGCAGTGCTACGCAGAATTTACCACCGGATCGGAATCGCGACCCACTGAGAAGATACGACGAGAAACTCAGTGGGCTGTGTCTATGGGTTAATTTTTCGTCGCAAGCGGCGGGTTCCACGAGGACGGTGACCACAGCTCGCGAACCGCATGAGGCTCTTTCGACTCTTCCGCTACGGCTCTATCGCGAAATGTTTGTTTTAGATATATTACTTATTATCTTATTTCGTAAGAGACGACGAGTAAACGTTTTTGAAAAACATGGCTATAAAATCGATGGCTCCAATGAACACTACTCTAACTCAAAATTTTGAAATTTTCGTTATTCACGCAAATCGCTTCACTATTTTAAAAGTATTACAAATTATTATTGATGGGGTTCGAAGCAAGAGTAAATCAGCTAGTTACACAAGAAAAAACCATAAATATATCTGCAATAACAAAGATTTCATCAACTTTTTTCATTTAAACGCTCCTCCTGTAAACCTACGAATTTGGAGTTAGCGTAGTGTTCATTGGAGGCATCGAAATATGTGTTAAAAAAAGGACTCTTTGAATGAATTTCAATTGTGTTTTATCAATATTTGGCTCTTTTGGATGATAAAGCTGTTGACCACTGCACTAGGCGGCTGCAAGCTGCGTAAGACCGGTTATTGTGGCGAATTTTGGTGGAGACCTATTTTAAGCAGTGGACGTCCATGAGCAGAGAAAACAAGGCTGTTTATATTATAAATTTGATTTAGCATTTACTATATAGCTTCATATTGGTCTTCATTTTCCGAGTCGGTATCTTAATTTTTGCAGGTCGTGTCTAATTTGTTTTTTTTTCCTAACTATTCGCTGGTAGCCTAAGAGACTATTCCAGCTAAGCCTGGGTAGGTGAGCTCACGGGCTCAACTTGAGAGAATTTGTTAACACTAGCCCTAGTAAGAGCAGTGTATCGTAGAGTCTACCACCGGATCGGAATCGCCACCCACCGAGAAGATCCGGCGAGAAACTCAGTTGGCTGTGATGTGTGTGTGGTTTAGTTTGCTCTTCAAGCTCTTCGTCATACTCGACGAATTCGACGAGAAGGTCTAACTCGAAGACTGTCCTCTGATAGTCACTTCAGATAGGCCTTAACAAAACTGTTTGGGTGTCTTGATCCCAGTTCAAAACCTATCGAAATCCTATTAATTGAGAATGAATTACGATAAAATCATCAGTTCGTGTTAAATTAAGCTTAGCACCAGTTAAGATTTCTGCGTAAATCCCAATAAGCTTTGTCTTTTTTAGATTTTTTTTTATGTTTGTTACCTCATATCTTTTGACTGAGTGAATCGATTTTGGTGATTCTTTTTTTATTAAAAAGCTGACGCTTCCCGTTTCAACTTAGTCCAGTTCTGATAATGGTATCCATGAGAAAACCGTATAAGTCTTAAATTTGCATTAAGTACGTGCGCGACAAATAGATGAACAACTCAATAACTAAATATCACGCCAACCGATTTTGATGATTATTATTTTTAGTGTATATTAATTTGTTTTGGAATCTCTTTTATTTTATTTGAAGTCGGTTTTTGTTAAATCATGTTTATTTACGATTTTTTTTAGGATCTCGACTGCAATTTTCATATGAATTAGTTAAATAAATATTAGCCAACAAGTCATCGTATGCACACATCTCTAGTTTCGATAGTTAGTTGACACTCAAAGCATTAACCAGCCTACATAATATGTTATACTATTCTCTACCCATAAAATTCATGTGTTCCGCTCACAAAGATAGGGTGCTCTTATTTATTATGTTATATATGCGGTGTGATATTGTGAAGCAAATACTTAACAACAAGACAATGAGTTCGTCTGAACATGACTAAAAAACAAGGTATATTTAAACAAAAATAAATTCATCAGCTTGATTTGAATACGGGCATATTCCCTTGACACGTGCACACCGAACGTCTTATCTTTTAGGCCACAACGACTTCAAAATGAAACCTCAGTTTCCCTGGCAACAACGACTTCAGTACATACTGGTGGTAGGACCTCTTGTGAGTCCGCGCGGGTAGGTACCACCACCCTGCCTATTTCTGCCGTGAACCAGTAATGCGTTTCGGTTTGAAACGCATTACAGCCACTGTAACTATACTGAGATCTTAGAACTTATATCTCAAGGTGTACCACTTAACACCAGGTGGGCTATGAGCTCGTCCACCCACCCATACAACCAATAAAAAATAAATAAATAAATCTTCCTTTGTTCCATAAAGTACAATGAATTCTTTTACTTGCAATTGTTTTATTACAAAATCTGATACATAAAATAATAATAATAATATTATTACAATGAGTTACGTTTTATACGTAATCATAGCTCGTCTCGAAGTTTATCAGTATTTAAATTATGACGTATTAAGGCACGCACAGACACTCACACAACAAATAGACACGAATGAGCTAATAAAACTTGTTCTTAAATGAAAAGAGCGGGCGAAGTCGCGCCGCGCTGTATGTGTTTGTTATATGTAAAATAAATGTATGTAACACAGGTGTGTTTTAAGTACAAAGATAATTAAGTAGGTAATATAAACACGAAAATAACGGATTCTCGCGTTTGTGTGTGTGTGTGCGTGTGTGTTCTTATGAAAGTTTTTACATACTTTCATTGTTTGTGTTTGGTAGATATCTCTAGATGTGTTGAATAATACTAGTTTTATTTAACACTTTTTTAATGGCCCCACCTGTATATATTTATGTAACGGAATCTTTGAACGTATTATAATTGTCAATTGTAATATTTTTTTTGTTCAGCCCACAGACGTTCAATGCTGGACATGGGCATTAAATTACTTAAAAAACATCTAATAGGTAAGTCAAGTACTTTTCAAACTTCACTTGCAACATGTGACGTCACATGTGGCTAATGGTTTTGTTAAAATAAATGTATATATTTAGGTTGTGGTTAGTTTACTGTGGTTAGTTTACTGGTGGTAGGACCTCTTGTAAGTCCGCACGGGTAGGTACCACCACCCTTTCTCTTTTTTTTTTTTTCACCCTGCCTATTTCTGCCGCGAAGCAGTAATGCGTTTCGATTTGAAGGCTGGGGGGCAGCCGTTGTAACTATACCGAGACCTTAGAACTTTTATCTCAAGGTGGGTGGCGCATTTACCTTATAGATGTCTATGGCCTCCAGTAACTACTTAACACCAGGTGGGCTGTGAGCTCGTCCACCCATCTAATGCCGTGAATTCATTCGTCATGTAAAAAATAAAAATCATGTCTATAAATATAAAACTATGTACGTTCGCTATAGACTCCGAAATGGCTGGATCTATTTTCATGAAATTTTCAAAAAACCTCCAGATTGACCCGGCGGATGCTTCTGTGAAGTTTGGTGTCTATAGTCCTAAGTCTATAAATATATAAGTCGATGTGTGTATATATGTTCGCGATAGACCCCGAAACGGCTGGATCGATTTTCATCAAATTTTCAACAAACCTCCAGATTGACTCGGCTGATGATTCTGTGAAGTTTTGTGTCTATAGGACCAAATTAAATAAAAAATCGGCCAACAAATCCGGCCTTGTTCGACTAATTTGTTAATAAATTAATATTTAAATATATTATTAAATTTTATCTTCGTATAGCATTTGTAATATTTGCGTGGCAACATTGTTTTTTTCAATACGATTTCAAATTAGTGCGTGCTTATGAAAAATATTATGTAAATGTTATTATTCTATAATATATAAAAAGTTTATCGAAACTTTGTATAAAACGAATTTAAATCATCGCTCTTGTGCCTCTTTAGACTTGATTCAAAATCTTATAAAAACAAGGTCGTATCGATTTTGGCAATGAAAGCCTTGCCTTAAACTGTTGATGTAAATTCAATTCTCATTTGCTAATGTACATATTCGAATAATATTATCTGACCGTAGCAGACGGTAATAGGAAAGAAATAAAAAGAAAACCGCGATGGGGCAACGCAAAGCCGCCATCGCTCGATACATAATTATCTTGTCGGATCCCCCGGATTCACTCTCGGTGCTTTTAGGACCCTCAAGCACTTGTCACCGTCCTTGTCGATTATGACGAGCGAACTGACCCATAGACACAGCCCTCTGCGTTTCTCGCTGGATCTTATCAGTAGGTCGCGAATCGGATCCGGCGGTAGATTCTGCGTAGCACTGCTCTTGCTAGGGCTAGTGTTAGCATTTTTAAACGCTTGAAATGGCGCTTGATTCTAATTCTACGTATATTTAGATATTTACAATTTTTTTTTATTGCATATATGGATGGATGAGCTCACAGCCCACCTCGTGTTAAGTGGTTACTGAAGCCTATAAGTATGTACAAAGAAGATGCTGCCACCCACCTTGAGATATGAGTTCTAAGGTCTCAGTATAGTTACGACGGCTGCCCCACCCTTCAAACCGAAACGCATTACTGCTTCACGGCAGAAATAGGCAGGGTGGTGGTACCTACCCTTGCGGACTCAAAAGAGGTCCTACCACCACTAATTACGCAAATTATAATTTTAATGGTTTTGATTTTTATTACACAATGTTATTCCTTCACTGTGGAAGTCAATCGTGAACATTTGTTAGGTACGTATTTTATTAGAAAAATTGGTACCCGCCTGCGGGATTCGAACACCGTTGCATCGCTAGATACGAATCCACCGGACGTTTTATCCTTTAGGCCACGACGACTTCAAAATTTTCAAAGGGGGAAAGAGGAAGTCGCTGTTCAATACTTCAAACTTACGCTATAGCCACATAACACCAGATATACCGCTCATCCAACAAAACATCAAAAACCTTGCAAATCGAAGGCCGACAACGACAGTCAATAAATTAAAATATATTTATATCATTACATCTAGTTGTTTGTTTATGTCAAACGATAAATAATTCAGTAAAAATAATAATATATAATTTAAATCTAAAAGGACCTCAAACTATTAAATTCATATAACGGAAGTCACACTCAAGCCGTTCTTCGTTGAGAAAGATCATGGCCGATGTTTGTATTTATGTTTATGTTATTCAAATTATCGTGATTTCTAGTAGTTAATTATAATATGTGTTTACAATAAACTTGTTGACCGTATTCAAATGCAGCGCTTAAGATTTTAGTGGTTGAATGCTTAATGTAGAAGCTTAAAAGTCTCATTGGTTTGTGGTCTAATTTTTTTTATTTTTGTTTATTGCTTAGATAGGTGGACGAGCTCACAGCCTACCTGGTGTTAAGTGGTTACTGATGCCCATAGATATCTACAGCGTAAATGCGCCGCCCACCTTGAGATATAAGTTCTAAGGTCTCAGTATAGTTACAACGGCTGCCACACCCTTCAAACCGAAACGCATTACTGCTTCACGGCAGCAACAGGCATTACCTACCCGTGCGGACTCACAAGAGGTCCTACCACTAGTAAATTTACTGGTTTTGCCTAACTATAGAGAGGTAAATTGTACAATATTGCTAATGAAAAATAGTCTTCTGCGATCACAGTACTAGAAAGGGTTCGAAGCGTCTGATATAACATAGCCTAACTTATCAAAACTTAGATAAAATTTAGGGAAACCTTTTCCATTCGCTTTGTTGAAGCTTAAAACGTGAAATGCTCACCTCGATAGATGAGGTCGAATTTCGAATAACCTTAATCATTCATTTATAATATTCTATTTTAGTATATATCTTTTTTTTTAATCGAAACACCAATCACCCATGATTAGATGCTGAAACTGTTGTTACGACACACTTTAAGTTTGGCATTTTAATACGCTTTTTGCGATCAGATTAACCAAAATAGATCTTACATAATCTTACATCCTACTAACCTACCATCGCGGTCTCTAATATATTAAGTGTATAATCTATGCATCGCGGGCCAAACTAGCAAATGTCATCCTGATAACTATGCGTGTGCGTAAAAAACGTTGCCATGGTAACCGTTGATTTAGATCTGTTAGTTTATAGTCCAGAGGGAGAAAGAGAGAGAGACAAGCAACTCTATACGCGGGAAAATCCAACGTATACCATTTTTCTGAATAACAAATTTAGCACTGGTGGTCATTGTCACGGGGCCGTATCCAGAATTTTTTTTTTTTATAAAATAAATTTTAATTGACACTGATTTTATTTAAATAGAACAATAAAAAGGACCGGTACAAATTACAATGTGTTTCCGCTGCAAAAGCGAAATCCATTCCGCACAAGTTTTAAATAAGAACATGCTTTAAATAGAGATAGCAGGTCAGAGACTGCTTAGACTGCATTTTTTTTATTTATATTCTGTTTGTAGTGATGGGAAAGTGTGGCAGCACCGCGGCGTACATCTAGTTCAAAGATAATCTTATCACTAGTATAAACTGATTACAGTTAAATTTTCATTTAAGTCTACGAGTTTTCAACGATCGATCACCCGGTCACCGTCCTCGTCGAACCCGTCGCTTGCGACGAAGGGCTCGACGAGCGAATTAACCCACAGACACAGCCCACTGAGTTTCTCGCCGGATGTTCTCAGTGGGTCACGTTTCCGACCCGGTGGTAGATTCTGCGAAGCACTGCTCTTGCTAGGGTTAGTGTTAGCAACTTCGTCAGGTTTGAGCCCCGTGAGCTCAACTACACACGCTAGGGTAAGCTGAAGTAGCCTCTCAAGGCTATCAGCATAGGTAGGAAAAAAAAAGATCGATGATATCTTTTTAATTATTTTTTTTTCTTCTCTTTTTATTATTATACTAAGATTTTGTTTCATTTTCTAACATTCTGCACTTTCACCGATTCTAAATAATAAGCCATCATTAATAGAAGAGGGAGAAAAAAAAAACATGTCTGACATAGGGACTGCCAATAGAAGTGAAACCGTGAAAAGTTATAACTTACAATTTTAGTATTAAAAATTGAAACTTTATGCTTAAATTAAAGTTATCAGCTTCAGTCGGATTATCACATCTATTGACAACACCGAGCAACAATTTTAAATAATATAAATACAAATATAATTTCATTGAAATAACAGCTAAGTAATATCCAAGCACTTTTTAATAAATGCATTCAATTTTACTTGTAAAGATATATATAGCACTAATTTTGCACAATACATCACCTGTATAGCTCTACCGATATACTGCTATTTCGCATGTGGATGACGCGAACTCACAAGATTTCACCGATCTAAAAAGCGTCTTATACATGTATAAGTAACTTTAAAATGTCGGAGACGCGAACCCATAATATTTTCCATACCAAAAAGTGTCCAACACGCCCAAAGAACGAAAAGAAAGAAAGAAGTTTTCGCTCCAAAAAAAGCAATTCACAGAAGTTCACATTTCGCGTTTCCACCAAAAATCTCGAAACACCGCCTCAGTATACAATGTTGCCACTTCGTAGAAAAAAAACACGATTCGGTCATTAAAATTGAGGTTATTGCAATTTTATATTGTCACGCATTACGACGAATTTTTAAACATTTGGTTCCATTTTATACCACTCGAAAATCGCTTAATTTGCTCAGGCACATGTCACAGTACTCACAAAGGACTCACATATAAAAAAAAAAACTTTTCGTCAGCAATATGGTCCAAATCAGATCTAATACCGATCGATTCCCATTGCCGACCGATTACCTGCGAATTTCTCAAAAACTTGCAACACTAGCTGCAACTGTCAAAATACTTGAAATATAAAAAAATACTACCTACCTACTCCTTTATTAACAAATGACCGAAGTCGGCCATGTTTGTTGGTACTGAAAATGAATACGAATTCAAAATAGGGTCTCGGCTGTTTTTTGCTTTTTTGAACTTTTAAGATCGTTTTTGTTTTATCTACTAATCTTATGAATAACATCTCTGTCGGTTTTATAAAGCCCCGATAACTAATTTTGAATAAGACCATTATTCTTTAGCCCAGAAAAGGAACGAACCAAGCTGTAGAAAAGAAATTCATAGAAAACATAGTACTGTTGTATTTGCTGATTTCTAGCATCGGAATTAATAGACCGACATTTTGTGAAGCCTCATAAATTTACTTTAATTTATAAAAAAAACGCTTGGAAATGCGGAGTGTCCACTTCATATGTATACACTGTTGTATTTGCAAATGGCGACAATCGATATTGACCCGTCGCCATCTTGTGATACGTCACATTGTATAATACTAAAATTTTATTAACGAAATTCTTGAAAATGACAATATTGTAAAGATGAAATGAGTAAGCATCGCCTAGACAAACGACTGGGCACAGTAAGACTGCAGCGAATCCGGATAATCACATTTGGTAATATAAAGATTGTATATAATTCACTGATGATGTGAATTATAATAATAATATGTAAATTTCCAGTATCTATGTTCAGTTCTAAGTTAACTCTAATGTTAGAATAAATTCAAATAACGTGAATAAAACAAAACTCGATTCTTAATGTAATGTGTACGAAAAACCGCGTCAAAATATTAAATAAATATTTGCACTCAAAAGGCTGAAAATACAGTATTCGAGTAATTAATTTAATATAGTATTTAGCTCTTAGTTACTAGAGGATTTTGTTATTGTTTCTAGATTCAATGCCATCAGGGGTTCCGTGTGAAACCTGTAACTGACTAGCCTTTAAAGTTCTTGCGAATTTGCCTAAGTTAATTGTGTGCTTCTTCGTCACGCTTGGTGGCTTAAATAATTATATGCGAGGTGGTCGTCGCCTAAAGGATAAAACGCCCGGTGAATTAGTATCAAATCCCACACGCAAGACCAATTTTTTTAATCCACCTAGGTCGTACTATAAGTCCGCACGGGTAAGTACCATCATTCTGCCTATTTATGCCGCCAAGCAGTCTTGCCTTCCAGTTTGTAAGGTGGGAGAGCGTGGCGTTTATCCCAGGCCTCGAAGTCTCTGCGTTATTGCATGCTTCACAAATATCTCACAAATTTATTGGTACGAGATTATATTTGAAGGACAAAGTTATCCTATTTAGTTTTATACTTTTTAAATTATTTTCGTTATATTAAAATATAGATGACACTTAAATTTTTTTATAGTTCTACGAAAACTATCAGAAAATTTGGGAATCGGTGATTGCCTTAAAGTTTAAATACTAAAGTTAGTGACGGGCGACGTTGAAAACGAATTATGGGATTATGTATGTGATTGCTCGGAAAAAGTGGAAGTGGGTTGGCCACATATGCTGTCGCACTAACAATCACTGGGGCACAAAGGTGCTGGAGTGGAAACATCGTACTGGACGTGGTAACGTGGGTAGACAGCCAACGAGGTGGACCTGGATGATGGATTATCTGGTCAAAATGCGAAAGTCAAAAGACCGAAAAGAATGGGTTGCGTTCGAAGAGACCTACACTCAGCAGTGCTGGACATCTCTCGCCGGATCTTCTCAGTGGGTCGCGTTTCCGATCCGGCGGTAGATTCTGCGAAGCACTGCTCTTGCTATGGTCTGTGTTAGCAACGCTCCCAATTTGAACCCCGTGAGCTCACCTACACGTAAAGGAGAAGCTGAAATAGCCTCTCAAGGCTATCAGTATAGGTAGGGGAAAAAAGGCTGGACATGGGTTGAAGAAGATAGATAGATATGTTATGCTATTCAAACATTAGATCGACTTTCGTAACATTAATTTGAGTCCGAAAAAGAAATACGATAGCTAAAATCGAACCGCATTCGAAACAATTTGTTTACATATAACTAATTCAGAAATAACAAAAAAAAACGCACACATCGGAAACGGCGCACGCACACTTTACGCGAAAAGAATTCGCGCATGGCCGCTGCTGATAAAACAACAACCCAAATAAAATGTGGCCTCAAAGCGAAATAAACTGCTATCAGTAACGCTTCCGACCTGCTTTGGCTTCCTAAATGTTGCGAGCACTATAATATGTTTAGTATATTTTGTATGCGTTGCTTAGTTAATTTAAAAAGTTTTGTAGCTACGAAAGAACTAAGAGTCAGTGTAATGCTCCCGCATAGAATATTAAAATCACACCGCTTTTATTAGTACCTTCTCTCCTAGGTTTCGAATAAGTAGACATTATTCTGTCGCGAAAAACGTTGCCTTAAAGGTTCCAATATGTTCCATTTAACCCACAGACACAGCCCACTTACACACCAGAATACTTATTCATTCACCACAACTGTACATATCAAACTCGTCGAACTACTAATAACTTCAGTCAGTAGCAGCATCTTCACGTATTTTCCCGATTCTCAATTCTTAACATCCAGGTTTGTATCGCATCCTCATAGTGGAACAAATTATTTTTTTTTCTACCTATGTTGATAACCTTGAGAGGCTATATCAGCTTCGCCCTAACGTGTAGGTGAGCTCACGGGGCTCAAACTTGACGTTGTTGCTAACACTAGCCTTAGCAAGAGCAGTGCTTCGCAGAATCAACCACCGGATCGGAAATGCGACCCACCGCGAAGATTCGGTGAGAAACTCAGTGGGGTTTTTTCTAATGAAATATGTACTTAGCTTTCATGAATTATTTCCACGATGACGGATAATATGGTGTATTAAAAATCATAGCCGGAAAAAACGTGTTTTGCGTAATTAATATACAATCGAGATACAGACCTCAAGTTTCCAGGTCTGAAGAGTAGCGGCGTCCACGTTGTGATGTCTATGGGCCTCAATAATCACGTATCACTAGATGCAACGTGATAAATAAAACGTGCTATGCCCTTTATATCGTTGATGTCTATGGGATTTGATGACCACTTATCACCAGGTGGGCCGTGAACTCGTCCACCCATCTTAACAATATAAAAAAATAGACTAGTTGATGAAAGTATCTATGACATGTCTTTTTTCAAACGAGAATTGTGAGGGGTCCCTAGAACGCTCAGAGACTGGCTTTGTCCTGGCATTCCAGATGTCTATGAGCGATGGTTACTATTCACTCATCATGATAATCGCCTTATCGTTGCCGCCGCTGACTACTCCCCCAAACTTAATCACGCAGGAGCGAGTCACCGATGACGCACTAGACACGTCCTTACGGATCCATCAGATCCAATAACCTTTGCATTAGACGCCTTCAGCTCTAACACTAGGAGCAGGCTTAGGGACCCCTGTAACTATACTAGTCGAACTCGACAAAGAGTTCGACGTGCAACCAAATTCATGAATCAGCTCGCTGAGTTTCTCGCCGGATCTTCTCAGCGGGTCGCGTTTTCCGATCCGGTAGTAGATTCATTCACGAAGCAGATGCTCTTGAGTTGTTAGGTCTCTTTCGGAGGCGCTCAGGTAGCTATTAGCTAATCCCACCTCTCCTGGCTGAGCCTTTGCTCGCCCGCCTATCCTGGTGAAACTGGAAAGACCTCCGGGCCATGAGGTGGCACATATGCCGTCTGCTTCCAAAGGCAATAAAATTAGTTGCAGTAGCTAGAGAGTCATAGCGGCAAACTACATTATCCGCATTCTCTTCGCCGGCATGTCAAAGTTAATTTTGACTGACGTGTAAACTACGTTATCTCTTGTTCCTAAAGATCATTGTCAGATAAAGCGTAATAATTTACTTACTTATATTTCATGTCTAAGAAACATAAGCTTTTAAATACATTAGCTTCGCGATATCACTTTTTCTCCGGATGAACGAACTAACTTTTTTTTTTCTGTTTTTCTTTTTTTTTATTGCTTAGATGGGTGGATGGGCTGACAGCCCACCTGGTGTTAAGTGGTTACTGGAGCCCATGGACATCTATAACGTAAATGCGCCACCCACCTTGAGACATAAGCTCTAAGGTCTCAAGTAAAGTTACAACAACTGCCCCATCTGTCAAACCGAAACGCATTACTGCTTCACGGCAGAAATAGGCAGGGTGGTGGTACCTACCCGCGCGGACTCACAAGAGGTCCTACCACTAGTAATTACGCAAATTATAACTTTGAAGGTTTTTTTTTTTGATTCTTTCGATTCACACGATTCACCTCTGAAACTACCGAGATCTTTGTAAAATAAATTTTCATATAATTATTATAAAAATGTTCGACGCATTTGGGATGTGGTCCTGGAGGAAAACGCTCGGGACTCATTCGACAGAAAATCGGAGAATCGAATCCATTCCGTTGCGGCTCAGCATCACATGCGCGGCGGAGTTTTGAGTTCCTTGGACATATTTCCAGGAAGATAGTTTTCGCAATTCCGTACCATTGCTGATCGGTTCGACCGTGATTTTTGATGATGCAGTTGATCTTGACGATCTGAATAGTCTAGAATAAATAAATTAGGATAGGTTAGTTTTGATACTTAATTAGCAGTTTATTAATATATATTTAAAAAGAGCACCCTTGAATTTAATGGCTAAATTAAATTAAGGAAGGCTATTCGAATTTATAATCAAAGCCGCGTGAATGCATCCTAAATGGCAGAGTTCGAGTTTTGCACTTATCAAATAGCTAGGAAATGTTGTGAAGCACAACTGTAAGGTATTTGGGGCATTAAGATCCAAGTCCCAACAGCATTCAACCCACTGCTCTCCCAGCTTTTCGTTAAAGCTTCAAGCAAATATAGGCAATACAAGGAAGGTTATAATGGTACCTGTCACCGTTCTCGACGAACCAGTGAGTTGCGACGAAAGGTTCGGCGAGTATATTGCGTTCCTCGCCGGATCTTCTCAGTGGGTTGCGTTTCCGATCCGGTGGTAGGTTCTGCGAAGCACTGCTCTTGCTAGGGCTAATGCTAGCAACGTCCTCAGGTTAGCGCCCCATGAACTCACCTACTCGCACGGTTATGCTAGCAGAGCCCTCTAAGGCTACCAGATTAGGTTCGGGAAAATGAGTGTTACCTACATGTAGAATGCAGGTTCCGGAAGTAGCTAGTGTACTTATTTATTTCTATCAGTGTATACTTGTAGTTGCATAAAATTTGATGATGAAATGATTTAGGATGATTGTGCAATCATTATATACAGCAGTCCATATCTTTGTTGTAATGCATATATGTAACCGCTATATAATTTATGACATAAATCTTAAAAGAGGTTATAATAAGTTATACAGGTGACCTATATGGTATTTTGAATATTGAAATATAAAAAAAAAAACATAAAAACTGGTGAAGCAATAGTTTTAAATGTTGTTTCTCTTTATAGAACAACTCAGTTTGTGCTATAGTTTTACTGGGCTAAATTTTATTTTAATGTTATTTTATTTTAATGTAAATAGACGTATTTATTTAAAACTGTAAACTCTCCCGTCAAATTAAAGAACGTATTTAATAAATGGTTTCGAATCGACGAGATATTCGAGATGATACCGGCATGGGCATCTCGTTTTTACCACCGCACCGCCCGCCACCGGAGTAGAGTTCATCCATACTACCTGGAGCCACTGCGGTCATCCACAGTGCGCTTCCAGAGATCTTTTTTGCCACGCACCATCCGGCTATGGAATGAGCTCCCCTCCACGGTGTTTCCCGAGCGCTATGACATGTCCTTCTTCAAACGAGGCTTATGGAGAGTATTAAGCGGTAGGCAGCGGCTTGGCTCTGCATTGCTGAAGTCCATGAGCGACGGTAACCACTCACCATCAGGTGGGCCGTATGCTCGTCTGCCTACAAGGGCAATAAAAAAAAAAAGAGATATATCCACAATATTCGAATACTGTCGTATTTTAGATTTCAAAAATGTAGGATGATGTCGGTAATGAAAAAGAATTGACATATGTAACATATTGATTGTCAAATATTTATGCGTACGTACAGAAATTTGTTTCTGTAAGCTAATGATATTATATCAAGCTACGATACGCCTGGATTGTACCCCCTTAATGGTGATGCCATATTCAGCTAATCTGTAACACTACATTCATTGACTGTTAGACAGTATAAAGTTCGACGGGTCAGTTAATGAGTAGTAAATTGGTGTGGCAATTTAAACTCGACTGCATTAGTAATAGAGGTCGTTTTGAAGTATTTTTAGCATTATTAATTATGTTATTTACATAAAAATAAAAGTTAAAACTTGACAATTTCTAGCATTTTTTTAAAATAACGTTAAAGCTATATACGAAAACAAAAAATCGATTGACAAAAGAGAAAACGACACTCAAACGTTTTCTCTTTGCCTGTTTATGTGTAGATAAAAAAAATTATGACTTGTGAACAGACAGTGACATGATTGGAAATATTCTGGCGGTCTTTTTTAAATCATGATGCGATTGTTTTTTGAATCATGATGTGCCATCAATATTTTTTTTAATAAATTGATTTGTATAATTAGATTTAGATTTTCAGAGCTAAAACAAACAATAATAATCAATTTGGAACTATTGCCGAAGGGCAAAACTACTTTTACGGTTTGAATTCGCGCTCTTTATTGTCATTCTATTGTTTCTAGAAATATAGATTAGGAAGAAAAGGTTAGAAAGAAAAAGTATTCGAAAGGTCGGAAATAAGTCGAAATCAAACAGTAGAAGCAGATTTAATTAAGTCTGGAAGAATGTACTGAAGAATGTAGGTACTATTAATTAGATCCGACAAGACATGTTTCGGGTGACGACGGCTTTGTCTTGCCCTGTCGCGGTCGGACAAGTAATTAGCGGCTACCACGTTACGAGAGTTTTCGTGTCGCGCCGCTTTGTCGAAGTACCTTTCTGGGATTCGGACCAAGCGGTTGGCGTCTTTGTTTGTCAGTTTAGAACGTTGTTGATGAATGTTGATTTCTGCTTAACCACTCCCAAAGTTATGACAGTATATCATAAAATAGACCTTGTGCGCTCATACGTACACGCGCATTTGCAACTTATTTGACGTTTTTACTAGCTACTACATGTCGGCCGTCATTACGTATGCAATCGTAAATTGACTAGGAACTAAACAATAAAAATTTAGTAATATTAATTTAAAAACAGCTAGAGAACTTAATGTTTATCCTACTATATTATAATGTTCTTCAAGCTTTTATTTTTTTAGGAGAGAGACGAGGAGTTGTTTTTGGATTATGTTTAACATAATTATATTCTAGTATTGTATATAAAGTTTGGTATTACACATAGAGACCGCTTTAGAAGTTAGTCGGATGGTAGTGATCGAATCGCGCTGTTGTGTTTCTTTACTATCTGAGGTTAAATCAGTTTTTTCGGCAATGAGGTTTGATAAGACCGTTGTTTATGGACATCCGTAATGTCAGTAGCCTAGTCAATGCCAATGCTAATTGTATTGGATCTGTGATAAGGTGTGCTGTCAAAACTTATTGTAGTTATGAAGTCCTTCAAGCCTTTGGTGAAGACGTAAACAGCGGTGGATTTACATTAGGGGCAGTCGGGGCAAGTGCCCAGGGCGCCAAATTTTTTAGGGCGGCAACATTTTGAAAGTTAAAAAATAATAATTTTATCTTATCAATATTGCTCAATATAATTAATTAATTATATTAATTAATAACTTTCTGTTTAATTGATAATTCAAGAAATTCATCTATTATTTGTGAATTATAAACCTGGCACTTTTGGTAAAAATTTATAATCAAAATGGTTTATTAAATTTATTTCCTTGGAGATTTAAAATAACAATCGATTTTTCTATTTTCTGAAAATAAAGAAATTTAATTAGTATTTTTAATTTTGATAAATAAAATATAAACTATAAGTTTAAGTCATCCAGTATTGGGGCGGCTTTTTTCCGGTGCCCAGGAGCGGCATTAAGTATAAATCCGGCCTTGGATGTAAACATAAATGCCTGATGGAATTATAATAATAATAATAGACTAAGTAATTCTTACTAACAAAATGATATGGCTTTAAAAAAAAACTGAAATAAAGTATAAATAAATAAAAAATACAAGTAAAAATAATTAATAATCACCAGTTACTTTAGTTCATCACATGACCGATATTTTTTTCAAATACAACCTCAAAAGATCGACTATCAAATCCCAAGGAAAAAAAAATACAGCGTTATAGAAGAACTATTCGAATCTATTAATGGATCTGAAAGACAAATCAGTATAGTTTATTATCATATTCTCCTTTGTTAGGCAAACAATTTTTTTTATATTGCCTTTTTCATTAGTTTTAGTGATGGACGTTTTGGCGGGAACGCGAATACGGAATTTGTTTTATTTTGTTAATTTAGTGTTAGCCGTCAGGTTCAAATGTAAAAAAATAGCAGCTTATTAACCGCTTAGCAAATCTTTTCACAACGTCGCTGGAACCTGAGAAGCCGGTTTCTTCCAAAAACCCCACTGATGTTATAAGATTACATAGTTTTACACATAAATTCACATATTTTTACTGAGGCATTAATTTATTTCAACTCATCTTGTTTCAATTCATTTCATCTTAACGAATTACGATTTAATGTAAATGGTGTTTTTTTTAATTAATTCCGCCCTATTCTTCAAATTACAGAGAATTTTATTATTTAAATAATAACTGAAGATTTTTGTAAACTCGACAATCGCCATATTGAAAACTCGAAGAAGACTTTAGTGTTCGGCAATTAAAAAAAAAAAAAATAGGATAAGTCAGTTACTTTTATTTCAAAACGTCAATATGTAACCAATAATAGGAAAATGGAATACCTTAAATGGCTTAAATGAACCGTAATCTATCAGTGAAGTTCGATCATTCAGTCAACACGAGTAATGACAATTCGTTTAGCTGTTACCCATTTATATCCCAACTAGCTGTACCTACCCATCCGCTTCGCTGGGCATTTAAAATTAACATTATTATTTCCCACCCCCACAAACATTCTCATCATTAACGCCCCCGCAACTGGTGTAGGGAGTCCAACACTCATATAAATATTAGCCTATCCATTAAGTACACGTATTTTCTACATGGATACCAAGTTGCAAGTCAATCGGATGCACGGTTCAGTAGTTACAACGGAACATCCGTAAAAACCACTGTAGATATTATAAGCAGTATAGATAATAGTATAGCTGTTATCATCTTATCGAATCCTTAATTCCTAAATAGCCGTTAAAAGTGGTCTCGGCGGTTGGTAGCAGCTTTGCTGTGCCCCTGGCATTGCTGTCACGGTGCGATAAGACGAGAATTCTTGAAGCCTAAAGAAGTACATAATGGTCGCAGCAGTATCTACGGCTCGTAGAGTTGGTTTTGTACGTTTTCCTGTGTGGACTGTCTGGTGTCGGCTTATAAAAGCAATACTTCATGTCTTCCGGATTGACTTGGGAGCGAACAGCAGCCTTTTTTTACTGCTTTCACTGGAAAGGACGAGTACACGATCCACTTGATACCGAGTGGTCATTATCGCTCGTCAATTTCAACATTTCTGACAAGACTGTTTACCATTCGGTCCACAGGATCGGGTCCTGTGTACCGAATGGTAAACAGTCGACGTCACCCTAAACACGTCATTACGGATCCTCCCGATCCATTAACGGTGCTTTTAAGTACCTCAAGCACCGGTCACCGTCCTTGCCGAACCCGTCGCTTGCGACGAAGGGCTCGACGAGAGAATTAACCCATAGACACAGCCCATTGAGTTTCTCGCCGGAGCTTCTCAGTGGGTCGCGTTTCCGATGCGGTGGTAGATTCTGCGAAGCACTACTCTTGCCAGGGTCAGTGTTAGCAACACTTCCGGGTTGAGCTCCGCGAGCTCACCTACACGTGCTACAAGGCGAAGCTGAGATAGCCTCTCAAGGCTATCAACATAAGTAGGAAAAAAAGTCAATTTTAGAAGTAAAATAAAAACTAAAAATTATTAACTAAAAGAACGCATTTCAAGACCAAAACAACTTTTACAGTTTAATCTCGCATTCTTTACTCTCATTATAATATCACTTCCGTGATCACGAAAAGCGTAAAGTTTTCGAGACATCGGAAATAATGTAATGACAAGAAGAAAAAAACGAGTTTTAATTCCAAAAAGTAGTTTTAATTATGTCTAAGAATCGCGAGGGGACTTTTTGGCGGGAACGCGAGGAGTGAAGTTGTGTGATTTGTTTTATTTTGTCTATTTAGTGTTTCTTCAGGTTTAAATGTGTAATAATGGTGGTTTATTAACTGTTTAATATCTGTGAAAGTGCACAAATGTGGGAAAATGGAACAAAGCTGCTGGACGTAACTTCTCGGGTTCCTCCAAAAAGTCCACTGAAAAAATCTCAGTAAATGACCACCATTTTACTGCGATTATATTTCATCCCATATCATCTCATTTCATTAAATTTCATCCCAGTTGATTAATGTCTCAAATTAATCATCTTCATTTCATTTCACTCCATATTATCATTTTTCATAAAATTAAGAAAATAAAGTAAAATAAGACATGACTTAAAGATCTTAGTTACCAGGTCATAAAATCTCTTAAAAAAAAAAAAAGAATCGCGAAAACCGAAGAAAATACAAAAAATAATAATACTTTTTTGTACCCTGTTCATCTTTGTTAAGACTAAAGTAGCGGTTGCAGTCCGAAGACACACGTTAAATTCAATTTAATTCAATTCCAGTTAACTGAGTTGAAGTTATGAAAATTACGTTAAAAGATCACGGTTGCATACATTCATGGCAATGTCAAAAACTAGTCGAAGACAATTAATATAGCCGGTAGCCATCGTGGAACGCAAGGTTAGCCAACTGAATTTCTCGCCGGATCTTCTCAGTAGGTCGCGATTCCGATCCGGTGGTAGATTCTGCGAAGCACTGCTCTTGCTAGGGCTCTGACACTACTCGTCTTAGCCAATTCACCGAGGTTGAGTCCGTGAGCTCACCTAACAGTCCGGGCGTAGCTGGAATAGCCCCTTAGGCTTCCAGCGAATAGGTAGGAAAAAGAAAAAGAACGCAAGATATTTTGACAGATGCCCAAGTTTCGCTAACGACATTTTAATGATAAGTTGGCATACATAATATTTCTGAACAACATTTTACGGCTAAATTTCTCGCCGGATCTTCTCAGTGGGTCGCCATTTTGATCCGGTGCTAGATTCAGTGAAGCACTGCGTTAGCTATTCTCTCAGGCTGAGCCCGTGAGCTCACTTACCCATCCGCGTATAGTTGTATTTAGCTCCTTAGGCTACAAACGATTAGATAGTGAAGAAAGAACTACATTTGGGACCGTCAGCCCAGCAATTTCACCCACTCGGTGGAAGATCTTCCCTTTGTCGTTTGTTCCCAAGTGCTCCTCAGAGTATTATTTATTTGTTCCGACTATGATCCATTTAGGCCAATGTGCCGATATCAAGTAGTTCCAAGGTATGAAATGGTCTTCTACGTCAACATAATAATAATACAAATGGAAACACGATCGATACGCAATCTGTTTGCAAAAAAACATGAATTGTTTACTTATGTTCTACGTAAGCGGCACTGATAACGATTTGTTTGTGGAATAAACATTAAATATATTATCTATATAGATATTTATATGCAGCATTATACGTGGGCTTTGAACGCAATCAAGTGTGCGGGCGATAGGGCTTGTTAATTTCAGAAAGAGGACGAATTTAAGAACGTCCTTTAGTTTGATCTAAGTTTTTTTTGTTTTTGTTTTTGGTCGTTTATGAGGTTAATTTAACTAATTCTTCCTCTAGCTCTTATTCGTTTCATTGATCTGGCTCCAATGAAAATTTCCTTTACTATCAGAGACAAAGATGGATATACAAACTTAAATGCGCTCATATATATGTACATATCGTCGCTGTCAAACTTTAACCAAAATCTGCTGTGTGCAAAAACTCTATTTTGAATTAACGAGTAAAAACATTTTCGTATAAAATTTTATAGGAAGGTGAATTTTTAAGAACTATATCAAATGAAAGCTATAGATAAATATTAAAGCTATAGACACATAACAGTTTTTTTTTATACGGTAGCTAGGGCTGTGAACTATACGAAAAGGTCAAAAAGTAAAAATCTCAAAAAGTGCACATAGCAGGTTTTGGTTTGACAACGACGATATAATCTAGATATTAACGAGCTAGACACAAAGCAAACGTGCTTATTCGTGCTTTAGTTTGTCCGAATGGGAATTGAACCCGTTGAGCCTTTGGTTCAGCAGTCCAGGGGCACTAACTATACCGCCACTGGGTCATTTAGAACAAGTACACTTCTTAAAATTTGGTTAGTCAAACTGACAACTTCTAATAACGTTCCACTATTTACTGCTCTTTACTGGTGGTAGGGCCTCTTGTGAGTCTGTGCGGGTAGGTACCACCACCCCGCTTATTTCGGCCTATATTAATGCGTTTCGGTTTGAAGGCTGGGGCAGCCATTGTAACTATACTGAGACCTTAGAACTCATATCTCAAGGTGGGTGGCGGCATTTACGTTGTAGATGTCCATGGGCTCCGGTAACCACTTAACACCAGGTGGGCTGTGAGCTCGTTCAGCCAACTAAATAATAAAAAAAATTTATAATAAAATTTTTAGTTTTAAAATGTTGCCCATAGACATCACAATGTGAGTATCATTTTGAGGAATGATTTCTTTGATCTATTGTATAACATTTGTTTCACAATCTAAAAGGTGATTTCGGTTTTGAGGTAGAAATAGACAAAAATGTCCAAATACTATAACTATACTTGAGACCTTAGAACTTATATCTCAAGGTGGGCGGTGCATTTACGTTGTAGATGTCTATGGGCTGTCTATATGATTATAACACGGGGTGTCTATATGATTAATCTTAACAGCTAACTGTTAACTAATATTCTCACACATTAAGAGAGTGAATTGAGTTTATTTTTGCCGTTTTAAATTTAAAATCTAATCTAAAAATATAAATTAACTTTTTTTTCTTCGATCCTCGCGGACCGTAGACATAATTAAAAGTATTTTTGTGAAACAATCTACCGTTTTTTATTGTCTTTATTTTAATTAATATATATGTACGACGTTTCGGATATTCCACAGTACCTATTCGGGGCTGAATTATGAATCATTACGATTTGTTTGTTTGTTTTTTAAGCTATTGCATAGCTTCTATCGCGGACCTTGAGCGTGGCGACTGAATCAAGAAATTCCGTAACGAAAATAACCTGACACCCCCACTACGCCTACTATGTAGCTCGCGTTCAACACATTCACACATTGCGCTGGTATAGTGTTTGTGAATAAGCGCGCGGCGTGACGTCGCACTGCATGAGCATCATGAAAAGTCTGCCCATCTCTCTCTCTCACGCGGTCTAGCTCATGAGTGTGAAGGGGACAGTTAATGTTTTGCTTTTGTTAATGTTTATAAATAAAACGTGGTCTTATTTTTATTATTGTTTTAATATTAAATTATTATTGTCTAATTGTAATTGCATAAGTTGATACAAAAATATAGCTTATACAATAGCTTTACTGCGCCAGTCCCCGAGTGCCACATGTCTTTTTTTTATTAATTTTGTGTGATACACTCTGAAATTTGAAACAATGTTAGAATTTACATAATGATTACACTGCCTTTTTTATTGCCCTTGTAGGCATACGAGCATACGGCCCACCTGATAGTGAGTGGTTACCGTCGCCCATGGACTCAGAAATGCCAGGGGCAGAGCCAAGCCGCTGCCTACCGTTTAATACTCTCCACAAGCCTCGTTTGAAGAAAGATATGTCCTAGCACTCGGGAAACACCGTGGAGGGGAGCTCATTGCAAAACCGGATGGTACGTAGCAAAAGAGATCTCTGAAAACCCACTGTGGATGAACGCAGTGGCTCCAGGTAGTAAGGACGAGCTCTACTCCGGTGGTGGGCGGTGCGATGGTAAAAGCGAGATGATGTAATCATCTAAACAATTCTTCAGCGCACTCCCTTCCATATATCCATTTCAAGGTGCTATAGGGAATGAGTTTCTCTGTTTCTCCTTTCGGTGTTTCTTTTACTGCATCCGTTTTTATTAATATAATATAATTTTTAATTATCTATACTAATATGTATATAAATCTACAGTAGTTTTTACGGATGTTCCGTTATAACTACTGAACCATGCATCCGATTGACTTGAAATTTGGTATCCATGTAGAAAATACATGTACTTAATGGATATTTATGAGTGTTGGACTCCCTAATAATAACGACAATGAATAATAATGTTAATTTTAAATGCCCAGCGAAGCGGGCGAGTTCGGCTGGTATTATTATAAAAAAATACACTAAAATTTATATCACATTTTAATAGTTCTTCTGTTTTTTGCACACTAATGTCAAAATGAAATTAGTCGAAACATATGACGGACAAATAGCTCCGTCATTAATTATAAGTATAATATCGCTGCCGCTAAATAATATGGGTATATATATATAATTTATTTATTTGCAAAACTAACAGAACATTATATCCGCATAGTAGATTGAAGATAGTTAATAAAAACCAAACAAGTTTCCAAACACTAATACGGCGCATGGGCAGATAGTGAACAAAAATAAATGTCAGTCGTTTATTTTTAGCTTAGTGACTTAAATTTAGAAAATGGTAAAAATAATACAAAAAAAACTACAACTACAAATCCATAAATTATTTAAATGAGGTAACGGAACCTTAATTGTTATTAAAAGAAACCAACTTCAAGATAAAGATATCGATTTTATTGAACACGAGGAATTCAGGTGAAGAATCCTTTCAGAAAAAAAATATATGTTAAATTGTTCTACAAATCTAGAAATTGCTGTAAATATGTCCGAAAAAGAATACAGTCCTACGAGGACTTAAAAAAATATCGAAATTATTTTTTAACAAAAGCTGAATGTATACGATTTTAAGTCAATAAATTTCGTGTTCCAAGTCTAGTTGTACTTGTTTTGTATATACCATATATTGCATATAAAATCATAGAGAATCTCCAGTCCACTGATTTTCTCGCCGGATCTTTTCAATTGGCCGCTTTTCGGATCTAGTGGTAGATTCTGCGAAGCACTGCTCTTGCTAGGGTTAGTGTTAGCAACGACGTCAGGTTCGACCCCCGTGAGCTCATCTACTTGTTAAGGTAGCGCCGAAATGGTCTCTCAAGACCATCAGCTTAGGTAGGGAAAAACAGGAGAGAATCTTTGGACGTAATAGGTTTAGCTTAGGGAGGCAAATATGGATTGGAGTTTGAGATTATTAGCAGTCACAGAACCGAAACAGCCTAAGTTTTGTTTGTTAAATTCCTTCCTTACCCTCCGAAATTCAATTTTTTTTTATTGCTTAGATGGGTGGACGAGCTCACTGCCCACCTGGTGTTAAGTGGTTACTGGTGCCCATAGACATCCACAACGTAAATGCGCCACCCACCTTGAGACATAAGTTACAACGCATTACTGCTTCACAGCAGAAATAGGCAAGGCGGTGGTACCTACCTTCGCGGACTCACAAGAGGTCCTACCACCAGTGAAAAATGTCTTTTGTTGCAGATGATATAACTTCAGACACCTGGTCGTTACTGGTGGTAGGACGTCTTGTGAGTTCGTCACGGACATCTAACTACCGGCTGAGTCTTTGCTTACTCACCTACCCCTATTGAAACTGGAAAGGCCTCTGGGCCACCAGTAATGGCTCATTCTTATAAAAAGGGCATATTATAACAACCACCTTGTCTATTTCTGCCGCGAAGCAGTATCGCATTTCGATTTAAAGGGCGGGGCAGCCGTTGTACCTACTGTAATATTTTCGTAAAATATGAAGTCTCAGGAAATTGTGAACAGATTTTTCGTTTACTCCTCGATGAGTTTGTGGTGTCACTATGAAGGTTATGTATTGAAACAATTAAGACTTTATTCTTCAAGACTTAGGGTACCGTTCACGTTGTGATATGTGATGTTTGAACATCAGATGACATGGTAATGTAATAAGCTTGCATGTCCAAAGTTCCAGTTGTATTAGTTGAACAGCGAGCTCACGGCCCGCCTGTTGTTAAGTGTAACCGGAGAATATAGACATCAAAAGCATAAATTGCACCGACCTTGATACAAGAGTTCTAAGCCTCAGTTATCAAGTACAACGGCCGCCTCACCCTTCAAAACGAAACCCGTACTGCTTCACATCAGAAATAAGCAGGGCGGTGGTAATTACGCAATTGGTTTTATTTTTTATTTTATTTGTTATTATTTCGCCGTGGATGTCGTTCGTGAGCACTCGTTAATTACATAATAATATATAATAATAATAATAAAATGAACAAAGTCTACATTTTCCCACTGGTGCTATCCAGTACAGGCGTTATACCTAAACACCTACTCCAATCTTTAAAAATATTAGACATAGCAGAAAACGCGTACATGACCATGCAAAAAGCCGCAATATTAAACACATGTCGTATAGTCCGTCAATTCATGCAGGAAGACTTAAATATTCTCCAAGTAGAAAATGAAGCTCACTTGGCATAGGCCCGTGATCTTCATTATACCGAAATATCTTAAGTATTTCGAGAAACACAATATAAGAATATAATAATAATAATAAGCCTTTTATTTCATGTAAATAATAGGTTACATATTCGTTAATTACATATTAAGAAGTTAAATTACACTTAACAAGGGGCCATCCATAAAGTACGTCACACGTTAATGGGGAGGGGGGGTATCACCGAAGTGTGACATCGTGTGACAAGGGGCATGGGGGGGTCAATACTTTTGTGACGTCACATGTTAAAATTTAAAATACTAAAACGCAAAGTTTGTATGTGAATTAAAAATTTTAAAAATTTACAAACTTGATCTATATTTATTCATAATTTTTTGATATATATTTATTGATCTATATTTATTAATAATTTAGCGAAAATTAATCGTTTATTATTTTCTAACTCTCCTCCTTGCGTCGGTTTCCTCATTACTGAGGGTCGTGGTCATGGCCTTGAAACAGATTGTTTTTTATAGTGCACCGCCAGCTGTTCCTATCTGCAGCTGAGTGCAGAGCATCGTGCACTGTGGTATCCAGGGCTGCACGAATCTGGTCCGTCCAACGGGTCGGGTTCCTGCCTCTTAGTCGCTTGCCCTCGACCTTTCCAGTGACCATCAATTTCTCTAAGTTGTCACTGTCTTTCCTTGCGATGTGGCCAAAGTATTCAAGAATCCTTCGCATGCAAATGGTGGAGAGTCTAGTCCGGATCTTCAACTGAGCTAGGATGGATAAATTGGTGCGGCGTGCGGTCCAGGGAATATCCAACATCCTCCTCCAGCACCACATTTCGAAGGCATCAATCCGATTGCGGTCAGCTTTCTTTATAGTCCATGTCTCTGCTCCGTATATGAATATTGAAAACACTAGTGTGCGGACTAGGTTGCTCTTGGTGTTCATAGAGATATTTTTGTCCTTCCATATTTTGTCCAGCTGAGACATGGCACCTTTTGCCATCCCAATCCGTCTACGAATTTCCGGTTCACAAGAGCCATTGTTGCTGATGTTGGAGCCCAGGTAAACAAAGTTGTCCGTTACTTCTAAATTAAGTGTACCGCTGAGCTCCAGTCTGCCTGTGCGATCAACGATCATGACCTTTGTTTTAGATCTGTTTATCGCGAGTCCGAGGTCTTTGCTAATGCGCTCCATCCTGTCCAAGAACTTGCTCATCTCGATTTCGCTGGCTGCCAGGAGAGTGGTGTCGTCAGCGTAGCGTAAGTTAGAGATTTTACAGCCTCCGACGGTAATACCACCATCCCATCCATCGCATGTTTTCCTGACGATGTATTCGCCGTAAATATTGAACAGGATGGGTGACAGGATGCAGCCCTGCCGCACGCCCTTGTGAAATTTGAACGAGTCAGATGCAGTCCTATCGATTCTCACTACTCCCTGGCTGTTGTAGTATAATGACTGAAGGAGTGCAGTAAGGTGGCGAGGGACCCCCAACTCTGTGAGGACATCCCACAAGCAGTTCCAGTCAACACAGTCAAAAGCCTTACTATAGTCAACGAAACACATGATGACCGGCGTGTCGAATTCGTAGCACTTTTCCACAATCTGTCTCACGTTCAGTATTTGCTCCCTCGTGCCCTTGCCTTTTACAAATCCAGCTTGTTTCTGCGGGATCTGCCAGTCCAAATAGTAACGAATCCTGCTGTTTATTACATGCAAAAGAACTTTGCTAGCGTGAGAGATGAGGGCCAGGGTGCGGTAATTAATTTAATTTTCTAACTAGTCGTTTGTTTTTTCGGTTTTATGAAATGTTGGACTTTATGTTGATTTTATTAGATTATTATTTAATAAAAATAAGTAAAAAATGAAAATAGCTGTTTTCTCTCGATTATTTTTAAATACATACATAAATTTAAAAAATGTGTGACGTCACATCAGGAGGGGGGGGTTATAAAAATGTGACAACCTGTGACAAGGAGGGGGGGAGGGGTTCAAAAGTCCTAAAATTCGTGTGACGTACTTTATGGATGGCCCCCAATCACCACAAGATGGACCCACAACTTATTGAGGTTCGCGGGGATCCGCTGGATGCAAGCAGCGCTGGGCCTATCGTTGTGACGAGGCTTGGGGGAAGCCTCGCCTATTTCTGCAGTAAAGCAATAATGCGTTCCGGTTTGAAGGGTGGGGCAGCCGTTGTAACTATACTGAGACCTTAGAACTTATATCTCATGGTGGGTGGCGCATTTTCGTTGTAGATGTCTATGGGCTCCAGTAACCACTTGACACCATGTGGGCTGTGAGCTCGTCCACCCATCTAAGCAATAAAAAAAAAAGCCTATGACCAGCAGGGGACGTCTGTGGGCTGATAGAATAATATAACAATTACCATTGAAATCGGTGTATAAATTATAACATATATTGCACTCCTCATGTACGGAGTAACTCGTGTGAGAAACAAATTATGGTACTATGATAGAACATATCGTAACGCAAATCCTATAGCAACCAGTGAACTACAAAGCTGTGTCGCTTTATATAATAACACGTAACAATGATGAGAAAACCATTCTTGCATCGCATAGTTCGTTTACAAGTGATTTCTAATTGTTGGTAGGAAATGTAAGGAAAAATTAATAACACCTAAGCGTTCGAAGAATGTGAAATTTAACGTGAAATAAGTAGGTGAAAAGTTTCCTTTTTTTTAGTCATTTCGAATTAATTACTATTTTCAAAAGACTTAAATAGGTATGAAATAGTTGTGTGTGTGTCAAGTAAAAATGATACTTGAATATAATCCGTCTTGCCGTGAAAATAACAATTCAAACCTCCAGGTCTAGATTGATACTGAATTATATTTGGTAATAAAATCACCTAGAGCTGGAGTAGTGGCGTGATTTCACCGAATAACCAAGGGATTCACTGGAGAATATACTCCAGCTTACTCTGAGTATTATACCGATGTACTACAATCGCCAACTGGCATTTTACCCACTGAATTTCTCGCCGGATTTCCTCAGTGGGTCACGATTCCGATCCGGTGGTAGATTCAGCGAAGCACTGCTTTTGCTAGGACTAGAGGTTAGCAAAATCTCTCAGGTTCATCTACCGATCCGTGCGTAGTTGAATAGTCCCTTAAGCTTCCAACGATTAAGTAGAGAAAAATGGATTTATTAGTGGTGGGGCGTTGTTAACCGCATTAGCAAGTGTCGCCGTCCTATCTCGTAAAAGGATCGGCCCTCGTCCTGAAAAAAGGAACCAAGTCTCGCAAGCCTACCTATTTGAATGAGAACGATGGCATTCCCTATGCTGCGGACAGAATGGAAAGCAGTCGACGTCGCCCAAAACACGTCATTTCGGATCCTCCCGATCCACTAACGGTGCTTTTAGGTACCTCAAGCACCGGTCATCGTTCTCATCGAACCCGTCGCTCGCGACGTAGGGCTCGACGAGTAAATTAACCCACAGACACAGCCCACTGAGTTTCTCGCCGGATCTTCTCATTGGGTTGCGTTTCTGATCACGTGGAAGAGTCTGTGAAGCACGACTCTTGTTAGGGTTCGTGTTAGCAACGTCGTTAGGTTTGAGCCCCGTGAGCTCACCTACTAGTTAAGGTTACGCTGAAACAGCCTCTCAAAGCTATCAGCATAGGTAGGGAAAAAAAACAAGAGAACGATGGCAGAGCCGTTATACAATATAGTTGAGACTACCACCTCACTTCTCAAGGTCGACGGTGGCATTTACTCAGCCCATTACCTAACAAATAAAAATAAGGATACATTTTGCTAGTAAACGTATTAAAACTTATCAAATCATTGAGCTTATATTATTAAATCATAATACAAAGATTAAGCATTCATCGGGTAATGAATAAATAGCTTACTGTTCCTATGTACCTACTTACGTAGTAACTAAAATATTAGGTAACTACATATATATTTTAGGCGCTGTTATCTGTAAGCTTCGAAGCGTCGAGTATTAGGTAGGTATGTAGGAGAAGGAATTTACGTAACTAAAACAAAAACACAAAAAAAAAAACTATTAATAAAATCAATTTCACGCAACTCTCCCGGTAATTTTTATTTTAGTTAGGTACGTGCCTGACCACGAATCTTAAAAGTTGACGTTAATAATTGTAAAATTGTAATAATGCACACGAATTTATACTCCAATTTAACTATTGATAAGTTTGCAATCTCCTAATCCCGATTTTGCTTGTGCACGCGAAAGGTTCTAGACTTTGTATTCTAATCGAAACTGCACTATGAATTATTTTTAGTTTACAAGCACACGGTACATACAAGTACTTATTTCGTATGTATTACTTTGTTCTCCATAAGTCACTTCTAAATTAAAAGGTTGTTATTGGCTCTTCAACATTTATTTTCAAGGTTTGGTAAGCGAATTTTAAATTAATTACAAAGTATACATAGAACACATAAATTACAAGTATATTGGTTACATAAACCTACCTATTTAATATGAACATGCGATAATCGAACGCCTAAAGTTTTACAACATAAAATTCACAACGGTCTTTTGTCAGAATTTATTACTGAGCCGCTAGCTGTGCAAACAACAACATTTTGTGTACAATCTTCAACACATACAACCGGCTGTGAAAACATACCGGCGCACACACACGGATGCACACATGCACACACGTTTACACACAAAACAAACCAGGAAACGTCTAGCGAAAAACAAACAAGGGTCTTTTGTATTGTGTAAACAATTGGCTCGCCGTATGCAACAGGCGTGACGTGGGCTTAAAAACAAAGCTACAGGTTACAGTCGAGAGATGGCGTTGTAAAACGCTTATGTTCACACCTTTCAACTTAGTTTGCTAATTGCACAATAGATGGCGGCAATCCAAACTATTTGATTTTTCAATAAAAATATATTGTAGTACATAATTATGTATGTACTAATTGTTTTAATCCATATTTAGTTATAGTTTTTCGATGTAATTATTATCTAATTTAAAGATCTGATTCATAAGGTTTTAATAAATTTAGTCACAGATGCATTAAGAGTAGTAGGCGACTAGTAATATAGTGATTTTTTTGGTGTCAATTAACAAAATAATTGGTATCCGATTTCCATTAGAACGCCGGTCATCGTTCTCGTCGAAACCGTCGCTTGCGACGAAGGGCTCGGCGAGTAAATTAACCCATAGACACAGCTCACTGAGTTTCTCGCCGGATCTTCTAAATGGGTCGCGTTTCCCATCCGGTGGTAGATTCTGCGAAGCACTGCTCTTGCTAGGGTTCGTGTTAGCAACGCCGTCAGGTTTGAGCCCCGTGAGCTCAACTACTAGCTCGGCGAATCTGGAATAACCCCTCGAGGCTACTTGAAGAGGTAGGAAAAAAAAAGTGAGCTCACCTAGGTACTTGTCAAGGTTACGCTGAAATGGTCTCTCAAGACCATCAGCATAGGCAGGAATAAAAAAAAAAGAGAACATACAATGAAATAGATCTCGTTCTACAAAGAATACTTCTGTTTGCGGATATTTTTGTATTATAAATTAGGAGTAGTTTGATTTTTCAAGGCTAGCCATTTAATTATTGTTGATTTATTTTATCCATATGCCTACTACTAACTAATACAAAATTATAAATGTGAAAACGTGTTTGTTTGTGAAATAGGCTTTATCTAAAAAAAACGTTTAATTCCCGCTAAAAACTGTTTTATCATTTTTAAAAAATATCTGACATTTTCGAATAAAGTATTGATACTTTTCCTTGGCCATGCAGGCGAAGTCGCGGACCAGCTAATAATAAAAATACTACTTTGCTCACTGTGGAAGGGTTTTGAAAGAATAACTCTGGTAGTATTGCAAATAAATCTTCAGATAATTGGGCATTTAATTTGGACTATGTGACGTAAGTACTATTACGTCAAGGATAACGCCACAGAATATACAAACGCAGACCAGACCAGAAAAGTTTCGTTGAATAGTATATTTTGTAATGCGGGACTTATTAGAATGCTTTGAAACAGCATATTTTCATTGTAAATCAATTGTTGAAGTTGAATTTCATTCAATTGTTAAGGATCAAATATTAAATTTAAACAATATATAGTCCTTTAATTTTCGATTAAAACGATTATAATTTGCGTAATTACTGGTGGTAGGACCTCTTGTGAGTCCGCGCGGGTAGGTACCACCACCCTGCCTATTTCTACCGTGAAGCAGTAATTGCATTTCGGTTTGAAGGGTGGAGCAGCCGTTGTAACTATACTGGGACCTTAGGACTTATATTTTAGGGTGGGTGGCGCATTTACGTCGTAGATGTCTATGAGCTCCAGTAACCACTTAATACCAGGTGGGCTGTGAACTCGTCCATCCATCTAAGCTATAAAAAAAGTCTTAGATAGGCTATACATATCGACATTAGTTGGACAAAAAAATTTTTTTTTCGATTAAAACGATTATAATTTGCGTAATTACTGGTGGTAGGACATTTTGGGAGTCCGCACGGGTAGGTACCACCACCCCACCTATTTCCGCCGTGAAGCAGTAATGCGTTTCGGTTCGAAGGGAGGGGTAGGTAGCCGTTGTTACTATACTGAGATCTTAGAACTTATATCTCGAGGTGGGTGGTGCATTTACGTTGTAGATGTCTATGGGCTCCAGTAACCACTTAACACCAGGTGGGCTGTGAGCTCGTCCATCCATCTAAGCAATAAAAAAAAAACATAATTAATTTAGGATCGTAATTTTGTTTTGACGAATCTTAACTCATTCATTGTTCGCGATTGAAGTGAATGACGGCAGCGAGTTATTGTATTGGATTTTAAAATTTATTTTGGCGATTTTGGGCAGACGAGGTATTAAGGACTGGAACCCACAGACATCAACAATATAAACGCCGCCAGCTACGTGGCCGCCGGTAACTACATTGCCGATCCTGCGGACCAAATGGTAAACAGTCGACGTCGCCCAAAAAACACGTCATTTCGGATCCTCCCGATCCACTAACGGTGCTTTTAGGTACCACAAGCACCGGTCATTAGTCTCGTCGAATCCGTCGCTTGCGACGAAGGGCTCGGTGAGTAAATTAACCCACAGACACAGCCCATTGAGTTTCTCGCCGGATCTTCTGACTGGGTCGCGTTTCCGATCCGGTGCTAGATTCTGCGAAGCCCTGCTCTTGCTAGGGTCAGAGTTAGCAACACTCCGGTTTGAGCCCCGTGAGCTTACCTACACGTTAGATTGAAGCTGAAATAGCCTCTCAAGGCATAGGTAGAAAAAAAAAAGAAAAAAAAATACGGGTCACAGGTCTTCTCTTGCCACGCGGTTGCCACCCAAACGCGATTGATGCTGCGTTGACTCCGCTGCGCAATAGAGTGTGTCCTATACAACGCTATTTTCGATGGACAATGTCTTGTGCGATCGGGACTTGGTCACAACTAGTCCAGAGGTCTTTATTAGATAGTGACTGGTCAGAATATGCGGAGTATCGACCTCAAGCATTTATTTACAAACACCTGTAGTTGATTCGCGAGTTTCTTGATCACTCTCCAGTGTGCTTAGTGTGAGTTTTTTAACGTTGTCGATCGCGTGAAAGTTAACTCAAATTTGTATGGAGTTAGAACAGCGCCCCTAGCGGCAAAAAAAAGGGAAGCTATCGAGAAGTTTTTTTTTTTTTATTGCTTATATTGGTGGACGAGCTCACAGCCCACCTGGTGTTAAGTGGTTACTGGAGCCCATAGACATCCACAACGTAAATGCGCCACCCACCTTGAGATACAAGTTCTAAGGTCTCAAGTATAGTTACAACGGCTGCCCCACCCTTCAAACCGAAACGCATTACTGCTTCACGGCAGAAATAGGCAGGGTGGTGGTACCCACCCGCGCGGACTCACAAGAGGTCCTACCACCAGTTAAAAAACTGGTACGAAGCACACAGGTCTCACGTCCAAATTGTTTTTGTTCCAATAAAACTTCGTATTTTCTTAATCTCGAGTACGTAATACGGTAGCTCTCAATTGTTTTGCTTAATCCATAACAGAGAAACAAAACAATAGCTTTCATGCTTACATTACCTTCAGGTGCTGCCTCATTCCAATACAAATCAAAAGGTCCTATCGCATTACCTTGATACGAGATAACGGTTATTATGCCTGTGCTCCAAAGCTGAATTTTGCTTAGGAAACATTCAACGACGCGGAGAAATTAGAGATTAGTCATAGACGAAGATGGTATGACAATATTTTCAAATTAATACTTAATTGTTTATGTTAATGTGTTGGGTGTAATGTATGTACCTGAGCGAGTTATTTGTAATGCATAATATATGAGTATAGGGATTTGAGACGATCACAAGGATGAAATCTCAATTATATTGGAAAGACTAGTTTATTCTTTAGAACGGAATGTACGACAGCTTCGCGCTAGAAAGGGCTTGAGTAATACTAACCACTTTTTTCCGTTATCTATTCGCTGGTAGCCTAAGAGACTATTCCAGTTACGCCCGGATGGGTAGGTTAGCTCACGGGCACAACCAGAGAGAATTTGCTAACACTAGCCCTAGCAAGAGTAGTGCTTCGCAGAATCTACCACCGGATCAGAATCGCGACCCACTGAGAAGGTCCGGCGAGAAACTCAGTGGTCTTACTAACCACTACAGGTTCATACTACAACCCTATCACTACCGCAACGCCACGGATTATTTTTTACCCTAATGAAAATTTTACCCTACCCACAACTATTGATATATTGTTTCAACAACTTATATGATATACGACTACCTACATATATGATGTTTAGCGGGCTCTCATCATGATTACCTTACTTTAGGACCTCCCAAATTTTGTCTACTGCCCACTTTGAGAATGAATTATTTTTTAGCGCCCCCATTTTTCACCTACTTAAAACCACTATCGCGAGAACTCAATTGGTGTCTAAGAATCCTCCTAGATAAAATTACAAATCGCCTCCCAAGCCTCTACCCAACGCCCTATATTTTTTTCTGGGTCTCTTACTGTCCCCCTATAAGCCTGCAGCGCCCACAAGGGGCGTTATCGCCCACTTTAGGAAAGGCTGCCTTACTTGAAAACAGAAAAAAACTTCAACTTTTGGTTGTCGTTAACCTTTACATTGAAAGCATGGTCTAAGAAAGGAGATTATGGAAATTTCATCCCAAAGAGGATGATAAAAGAGATATTTTGCATGCAAGTCCGTCGGTTTTGATAGTGAGAAATGCGAAATGCTTCTGGCTAGAAATAAATGTATACGTTTAAGAAAAATAAACAAACAGAAGCTCGGCATCCAATAAGACGGCCGCGAGAAGCAGTGAACTGCATCCGTAACTCAGTGGCCTACCCACGCACCATCATTAGCGAAACAGGATAAACTAAAAAAAAATATAAAAAAAAAGGCGCTTGACATAGGTCAAGCGCCTTTTTTTTTTGGTCAGGTGGAAATCGCCAGACTTCCGCCTTCCACTGGGGATGGAGGGCGGGGCATGTCAGAGTCGAACTGACTAAAACCTCCTGTCGCTCAACAACCAGAGTCCAAACCTCGCATGAGACAAAACTCATGAAAAGGCAAAGGGGGGAAAGTGAAATGTCAAGCGCCTGGGTACTGTTCTCGCAACCGAAACGTATTTCTACTTAAACGTAAAATATTTATTCGTTCGACGAGTTCGTTAAAGCTTCGGCTGTATGTAAACCAGCAATCGAACGTAAAGTCGAGGCGACTTAGCGTTGAAACTAGTAAGGTATTTGTTGAAAATTTTATTACGTACGTACGATTTAACCGTAACGTTATATTTTATTATAAAATGAGTGAACGAGGCGTTTAAAACATGCTTAGGAATAACAGCAGAAATAGGCTGGGTGATGGTGCTTGCCAGTGGCATACTCGCAATACCAGTAATAATTAGACAAAATAATTTTTTTTCGACGTTTGACTTTTTATTACACGACATATTCCTTCATCATGGTAGTCATTGGTAGAAAAATTGGTACCCGTCTGCGGGATTCGAACACCGGCCTAGTAGCGTCGCTCGATACGAATGTACCCGGCGTCTTATCTTTTAGGCCGCGACGATATAGATTTCAATCAGGGCTTTTCTCAAAAGGAAATGCCAAATGAAATTTAATGACTGCTATTATTAATTATACAGCGATTTTTCCATAATAATTCTCCGAACAAAATTTATATTCGTCATTTTGTATATTTAAAAAAACTTAACCGCAATTATCGATTGATAAAACTAAAACAAAAAAAAAATGTATTTAATTCAGTCTAGTATTATGAATCCGTTGCTTACATTGCCCATACGGGGAGCTTGATATAAGCATACAAACACAAACCGTGCCACCTAAGTTTATTATTGTTTTTTCTTTCTGTTACAGATTGTATTCAAAACATTCTGCATTTGTGGTTCGTTCATTACGAGTGACCGACGACCGGCGTGCAGAAGGGTCCCGTCCTGACTCACCATTTGTTCAAATTGTCAAATAATTGATAGTGCTATTCTGATCGTGTATCTGAATGTGTCTACAGAGGAATGATGTTGGCCTTATAGATGAAGCGGTGAGTGAATTATTGTACTTATATAATATACTAGCTTTTGCCCGCGACTCCGTCCGCGTGGAATAGTTACTTTGGCATAACGCTAAATTTTACCCCACTTCATTTACGTAGAAAATGAAAATATTTTGAAACATTCTTTATTGGTGCTCCACTTGTATCTTACCGTGATATAGCCTATAGCCTTCCTCAATAAATGGGCTATCTAACACTGAAATAATTTTTCAAATCGGACCAGTAGTACCTGAGATTAGCGCGTTCAAACAAACAAACTCTTCAGCTTTATAATGTTAAGTATAGATATTTCTGCTTTTCTGGAACGTGTTCTAAGGTTAAGGAGTGTGCCGTAATGTATAATTTATAGTAATATTAAGGTTGATCGAAATTTTATATCAGGTCGGTTCGGTGCGTATGCTTTTGCCTAGTGTATAATTTTTGGTTTGACAATCGATTTAGCCGCCAAAAAATGGCGTTTAAAATTAATTTAATATCAAAATATAAGTGTATTTTTTTATGGTAATACTCGTAATGATTTGGTTTTTGTTGTATATAATTCAAATAACATCACCCTTGTAGCAAATGCGCTTCGTCATTATTTTTATCTCGCTCTTTGCTTTGATGAGGTTGCGTATTTTAAGTGAAAAACATATTTTCATAATTTAATCTGAAAAATCCACCCCATTTTTGACCTGACGTATTCTATTAGGCGTGGAAAAATATTTTCGAGTTTTTATTGAATCTAAGGCACTCTGAGAACTTATTAAGTATTTAATAATATAGGTTTTAGATCAAGAGCTAGTCTGAGTTACATTACTTAGCGCATATAATTATGTTTACTTGCATCGTGAAACTAAAGTAACTTACATACGGTTTCCAAGATCCAAGCATACTGCCTAGCGTGTCTCCCAGGTCTTGAGTATTCCTTCGGATGTGATAGCTGAAATGTTAACACCTGGTAGCCCGTTGTAACATTTTTTTATTGCGTAGATAGGTTTTTACTCTTTTAAGCCTAAATCTTTTTCCATCAGCATTTTCCCATTATTAATAATTTTCTTCAATAAAAAACCCATTTGCTGAAGTATTCTTCTTAGTGTAAAATCACATCCTTTGAAATTCATCGTTTCTATAATATTATTACTATTTATTTTATTTTCTTGCATAGATGGTTGGACGAGCTCACAGCCCACCTGGTGTGTTAAGTGGTTACCGAAGCCCATAGACATCTACAACCTTAATGCTGCCACCCACCTTGAGATAAGAGTTTCAAAGTCTCAGTATAGTTACAACGGCTGCCCCGCCCTTCAAACCGAAACGCATTACTGTTTCACGGCAGAAATAGGCAGAGTGGTGGTACCTACCCGTGCGGACTCACAAGAGGTCCTACCACCAGTGAGGTAGTATTTTATATAATATTGCCTCAAAAAAACATTTCCGTAACAAACTATAAAAAATCGTTAAAATTTCGCACAGACCGTACTTATTTAAGTACCTAACTTATTTTATTTTCACTGTTATGTAACACCGTACTAAGGAAATAATACATCACATTACACAGAGATAGCGTTACTAGTATGTAATTGAAAGTTTGTTTAGATCAAATCGGGCATTGGCCAGTTTGGTCCGAAAATAAGATCAGGTGCAAGTTCCCTAAATGCACAGGAGTCTCCCAAACATTATGTGATAAATGTGGTGTGACTCTATGTTACAATAAAAAAAAATGCTTCACAGATTTCCACACCACATAGAAAAATATGATAATATTGGCTGAATGTCACAGATATGTGTCACTCCCTATTTTCCGAAATAAATAAACAAATAATTAAAAAAAATGGATTTTCTGAAAAATACGTGGTTCATTATTGTTAAATATAAGTACTTAAACGTAATTTATTTTAGAATTTATGATCATGAGTTATAAGAGGTTAAGTCCATAAACATTACAGCGTAAACGCTATTATCTACGGTGAGATATAAGGCTGAAATTTAATTGCTTTGGCGCAGTGGCTGCTATACCTTTGCCAGACTTTTGCTTTATAAAGCACAAGTCCGGCCTCGCATGGAGTACTGCTCCCATCTCTGGGCTGGGGCTCCCAAATACCAGCTTCTTCCATTTGACTCCATACAGAGGAGGGCCGTTCGGATTGTCGATAATCCCATTCTCTCGGATCGTTTGGAGCCTCTGGGTCTGCGGAGGGACTTCGGTTCCCTCTGTATTTTGTACCGTATGTTCCATGGGGAGTGCTCTGAGGAATTGTTCGAGATGATACCAGCATCTCGTTTTTACCATCGCACCGCCCGCCACCGGAGTAGAGTTCATCCGTACTACCTGGAGCCACTGCGATCATCCACAGTGCGTTTCCAGAGATCTTTTTTGCCACGTACCATCCGGCTATGGAATGAGCTCCCCTCCACGGTGTTTCCCGAGCGCTATGACATGTCCTTCTTCAAACGAGGCTTGTGGAGAGTATTAAGCGGTAGGCAGCGGCTTGGCTCTGCCCCTGGCATTGCTGAAGTCCATGGGCGACGGTAACCACTCACCATCAGGTGGGCCGTATGCCCGTCTGCCTACAAAGGCAATAAAAAAAAAAAAAAAAAACCTTTCTAATATCGTTACGTACTCTACGGCAGAAATAATAATAGCAATAAATAGAATGCAAAGAAAACTATGTATAATATATAGTAAAAAAAAACATAGTACATCCATAATCGATTATTGAATATAATATTATATAATTAAAATTATTTTTACGGTTTAAAATACTATTTTTATAGTTATTATATGAACGCGATCACGTAAAATGGAAAATCGTAAAGTATTTGAAACATCATTATCCTGCCCTTCTCCCAGTCGCCTGTGGTCGGCGCAACATGTTTTCTCCTTCCATACTCTTCTATCATATACCATTTCGCTCACTCCCCTCTTACCCATATCGCATTTCACGCAATCCATCAATTTCTTCTTAGTTCTACCTCTTCCTCTATATCCTTCCACATTCATAGTTAACATTTACCAACCTCATTTTCACTGCGTTTCATCAAATGTCCATATCATCCCAAACGCGCACTTCTCAGCTTCTCTGTCACAGGTGCCACTTTCAGACTTCCTCTAACATATCAAGTAAAGTTTTCGCAACGTTAGAAATAAATTAATGGCAGTAATGAATGAGAGATTACATATCAAAAGTATTTTTAACTAAAGGGTCTTTCAAATAGGGCGGGTCGATGTTGACAGTTTGTGGCGGCCATGCTGTTTTGGTGACATCTGTCAGATGCGCTGTTATTTCTTCATTTACTGATGCCAAATCACCATGGCAAGTTACACGATTGAGCAGCACGTCCAGATGATAAAATTTAAAATATATAAAATAAATGTAAATTAAAAAATAAATATTAAATAAATAAAATAAAATAAATAATAAATTTCATAAATGTCAAGTACTCGTGAAAATCGAAGAAAATATTAATCTATTTAAAACATATTATTTTATGTATTATTATGGGCTCTAGGGTGTTGTAAGTCACTGAAGCTATTTTTTATAATTAAAAGATTGGCAACGCGGCTTTATGCATTTTTTTAAGGTTTTGGGGTTTTCTTACATTGTATTTGTTTGCAACAATCCAAGAATAGTGCTCCATGTTTGTTCAACGCGATAACTTATTAGAAATCATTAGCCTATGTTAGGTACGTAACCTATCTATATATCGCCCGATCACGATGTTCGACCAGCCCATACCGTGGGCCCCGAAGGTCAAATATTTAGGCGTCACCCTCGACAGTAGGATGACATTCCGCCCCCACATCAAGACGTACGCGATCGTGCCGCCTTCATTCTAGGACGTCTCTACCCGATGATATGTAGGCGAAGTAAAATGTCCCTTAGAAATAAGGTGACACTCTACAAAACTTGCATACGCCCCGTCATGACCTATGCAAGTGTAGTGTTCGCTCACGCGGCCCGCACACACTTAAAATCATTCCAAGTCATTCAATCCCGTTTTTGCAGGATAGCCGTCGGAGCCCCGTGGTTCGTCAGGAACGTCGACCTCCATGACGACCTGGACTTAGAGTCCACCAGTAAGTATATGCAGTCGGCGTCAATGCGCCATTTCGATAAAGCGGCACGACACGAGAACCCTCTCATCGTGGCCGCCGGTAACTACATTCCCGATCCTGCGGACAGAATGGAAAGCAGTCGACGTCGCCCAAAACACGTCATCTCGGATCCTCCCGATCCACTAACGGTGCTTCTAGGTACTTCAAGCACCGGTCACCGTTCTCGTCGAACCCGTCGCTTGCGACGAAGGGCTCGACGAGTAAATTAACTCTCAGACACAGCCCACTGAGTTTCTCGCCGGATCTTCTCAGTGGGTCGCGTTTCCGATCCGGTGGTAGATTCTGCGAAGCACGACTCTTGCTAGGGTTCGTGTTAGCAACGTCATCAGGTTTGAGCCCCGTGAGCTCACCTACTAAAGTTAGGGTTACGCTGATATAGCCTCTCAAGGCTCTCAGCTTAGGTAGGGAAAAAAAAAAAAAAAAAAATAATATCTATATATTAATACGTGAAGCAAAAACTTTGTATCCCTTTTTATGAAAATTGCGCGGACGGAGAAGTATGAAATTTTCCACACTTATAGAGAATATAGAGAAGAAGTGGACAATGCTAATATTTTTTTAAAATAATGCATAAAAGATACATTAAATCAATAAAGAAAACATTACACACTACATACCATGTATTTGACGCACACACGCATGCATACTATTTATTGTCAAACTTTTGTTCTTGACGTCTGTTGTCAAATTGAGAATAGATTATATTAATATTTTTTTATAGTGTAGCCTTGGCGAAATTTGTGATTATAGAAGTATAAAATACAATCATAATAGTGTACAAACTTACAATTCCAATTAATGATAGTCGAATTTCGACTACTGCGGGACCTCTAGTTCATATTAATTCATATTTTGTACAGTAAACGATGCAATAACAATTTGCTTTATTAGTGTTTAAGTAACATCGAACAAGTAAAACCGAAGGAGTGGGCATAGTCTAAACAGAATATCGATTGCAGGGTTACCAGCGCTGAATAAAGATTCTTATGTGGTAGATAGATTTAGCATTATTTTTTACTTCCTTAACGATTTGAGTTATTGTTATACGGAGTTAAAAGTTCAAGCAAATTGTGACCTGTAGTTTAAAAATGTGTAACACTAGTCAGTTTTATATAAGAACTAGGTTCGTATTTTTTTTTCATCTTCGTGAGCCACTTACATTATTAACACCTCTGATTGAAGTTTAATTTCACACTTATCTGATTAAATTAAAACCTCCAGAGGTTTTTAATACTTTATGGTCTCGGACGACGAAGACGTTACGTTATTTCTATGTCGATGTAATTGAATTTGTTCATTATTTATTGGAAATAAGATCTATAATTACAAAACATTAGGTGTGTTAGCAGCAAAGACGACATTTAATTCATTCGCTAGTTTTCTTTCAGACGTGAAGTTACAATAAAAAGAATGAAAGGTAATAAATAAACTATTATCTTCTATATATATATAAAATGAATTGCTGTTCGTTAGTCTCGCTAAAACTCGAGAACGGCTGGACCGATTTGACTAATTTTGGTCTTGAATTATTTGTGGAAGTCCAGAGAAGGTTTAAAAGATAGATAAATATGAAAATCGGACGTCGGACGGATTCCTTTTGTTCGTTTTAGTTTATTTCAATCCAAAGTTTAGGTCTTTTACTTATCGATTGAGGCACTACGGAGTCTGCCGGGTCAGCTAGTAAATTAATATATATTTTGTTTACTTCGTTTAATACGAAATTCAAACTGCTACTTAATTAAGGTAGTAGTAATAAACTTATCAACGAGGCATCGATAGTGCATATTTTATAAGCTGGCAACCTTCAATATCGTTTTCATCGTTTATTATAAACACGTAAATCGATTGGCGGCACACACGCCGCCCGTGATCGTAAACAATACGTTTATTTTATAAATACAGCTACACCCATTACGTTTTATTGTAAAATTATAAACAGACGATAAAAAGAAGAAGAAAAAACGCCACATACATAATCTAGTTTCAATTAAAATCGGATTCCCAACCTTTTTAAATTATTATTAACCTTCCAAATTAGGCCGTCAAAGAATGTGCATTTAAGAAGATTATAGAAGCTATAATTAAAATTAGTTGTACGGTTTAATCCAACGGTGAAATCTATAAAGTAGTTATTCAATACCAAAATTTGCCTAATCGGTCCAGCCGTTCTCGAGTTTTAGCGAGACTAACGAACAGCAATTCGTTTTTATATAGATAGATAGTGTAGTAGTTATATGTAGTTGAAACATAGAAGTATGGATACAGTTGAACCTAACTCATAGACTCAGCCCACGGAGTTTCTCGCCAGATCTTCTTAGGGTCTCGATTCCGATCCGGTGGTAGATTCTGCTTTTGCGGCAAACAAAAAAAAAAACAACAACACGCCGATCATAATTAGGACAAACAAACACACGGGTTTCATTTCTGTTGTAACATTTGTATTAATTGAACTGTCTGAAAAGTATAGTACAGTAATCGTGATATTAAAATTGGCAAATATATAAAGACTCCAGTCTTGGGGATTTGAATCTGTAACTGTGATGTTGATGGGCAGCAGCATAACCGACTCGGCGGTGCAGTAGTTAGCGCTGCTGACTGCTGAGTCGGGGGCTGTGGGTTCGATTCCCACATTAGGTAAATACTGTGTCACGCGGTTTGTTTGATCTTGGTTTGTCTAATATCTATATAAGTACATATGTATATCGCTCTCTGGCTTCCATACTTTAAGGGCAGACCGTCTGTGACCTACCCCCGTTTGTTATTATCTTCTTCAAATACTAAATTTGAGATTATTCTACCATCTCGTTTTTACCATCGCATCGCCGGCCTCCGGAGTAGAGTTCATCCACACTACTTGGAGTCACTGCATTCATCCACAGTGAGTTTTCTAGAGATCTTTTTTGCTACGAACCATCGGGGCTTAGAATGAGCTCCCCTCCATTCCCACATTAGGTAAATACTGTGTAATGCGGTTTGTTTGATCTTGGTTTGCCTAATATCTATATAAGTACGTATCGCTCTCTGGCTCCCGTACTACAGGGATCCTAGTTTAAGGACAGACCGTCTGTGACCTACCCTTGTTTGTTATTATCTTCTTCAAATACTAAAAAATTGTTTGAGATAATCCCACCATCTCGTTTCTACCATCGCACCACCCGCCTCGGGACTAGAGTTCATCCATACTACCTGGAGCCACTGCGTTCATGCACAGTGCGTTTCCAGAGATCTTTTTTTGCTAGGTAACATCCGGCTTTGGAATGAGATTCCCTCTATGATGTTTTCCGTTGACATGTCCTTCTTCAAACGAGGCTTGTGGAAAGTACTTAAAGGTTGGCAGCGACTTGGCTCTGCCCCTGGCATTGCTGTTGTCCATGGGCCACGGTAACCACTCACCGTCAAGTGGGCCGTATGCTCGTCTGCCAACAAGGGCAATAAAAAAAAACTCAAACCCACATATGTAAAACCTATTGATGGATTACGTAATAAAGTAGTTAGCTAGTTGTAGCTTTTGCATAATCAAACCAAACCCAGTTCTATTGTATGAATAGCCTTATATTTTATTATTCATGCTTTATCAGACTGTACATTTATCACAATATTTACACTAAAACATATCTGCGACCTGATAACGGACACAAACAAAACAAGGGTATCAGTTTTATTAAGAGTTGAGGATGTGTCGCGTGTTCACTTGTTGGATTACGTTTTTTTTTTGTCCTGCGACTGCCCTTTTTGCTTACCTTTTTTTTTATTGCCTAGATGGGTGGATGAGCTCACAGCTCACCTGGTATTAAGTGGTTACTGGAGCCCATAGACATTTACAACGTAAATGCGCCACCCACCTTGAGATATAAGTTGTAAGGTCTCAGTATAGTTACAACGGCTGCCCCACCCTTCAAGCCGAAACGCATTACTGCTTCACGGCAGAAAAAGGCGCGGTGGTAATACCTACCCGTGCGGACTCACATGAGGTCCCACCACCAGTAATTAGGCAAATTATAATTTTACCTACCACATAGGGCTCGAGGGTCTATTCTGGTTTCACCGTGACTCAACCTGAAAGAGCTCGCTAACATCTGCCCTAGCAAGAGCAGTGGCTCGCTAAATCTACTACCGCATCGGAATCGCGACCCACTGAGAAGATCCATTCAGACACTCAGAAGGTTTGGAGGTGCCCAAAAATAAATAGATATGTTGCCAAATTAATTTGTTTTATTTTAGCATAAAAGCGTGAGGTCTTTGTTGAATTAGCGTCTTTAGGCATCTGGTACACGACACTGAGTCTGACCTGAGTTCATCATCTTCAAAAAACAATACATTATTACACCTTCGTCTCTACAGGGTGAAAACTGAAATCGTTAGCCCGATTTCACATCTTCCTTGAATTTGGAGACAAGGCAAAGTTTACTTAAAATCCTGATTAACAAGGTCCTATACGTATTCAATGAAAGATATTCTTGAAATTTCATTTCCAAAAGGCGCTAATCCTAGAACTGTCTAATATAAGTGACGTTTTCTCATATAATATATAAATTTTCTCATGAAAACCATTTTATGATTTAGAATCATTCTACTATAACATGATACTAGAGGAGAAACCAACTGAATTGATATTATAAATAATGCCAGTTCTAAATTAGAATGTATGTATAATAATCACTACTCAGCGTTTCTCAAACTTTTATGACATGTTAATTTTCGAACGCCTTTGCAAAACTTTTCAAATTATATTAATTTTAATGTAGCATCCAATAAAAATACATTTATAGCTCCGTTTTTTCGTGTTTCGATTAATATTTATCTCATTGGGTTAAAACTTTGGAAAGTTGTAGTTAGAGCTTCAGGTTTCTGTTAAATACACCATGTTGGTTGGTTAGCATGGTATGGACATCTGATGCGTAGAGAGAAGATGCATGTGACTAGGAGATGTATGGAAATGGTAGTGCAAGGTAGAGGGGGAAGAGGTCGACCGAAGAAGACATGGATGGAGATATGAGAGAGAGAGGAGTGAGTGTTGAGATGACGGCTGATAGAAGAGAATGGAAGAGAAAAGTTAGCTGTGCCGACCCCACCTAGTGGGATAAGGTGGAGAAAAAGAAGAAGAAGAAGTTGGTCGGTAGGCGGGTAGTAACGAGAATCATATGATTAATTATCTATCGATTTTAGTCAGAGCACACTGCGACCAGGCATTGCTAGTATAAAACAGAAATCAGCAAATAATCCTTAAAGTTTTTGTTCACTCGGAGACACAGTTAAAAATACTTTTACAGTTAATTCCGATCACGAAAAAGGCAAATTAATTCAGATATAACCAAATTTTAAAATTAATTTACATAACGGTGAAAATAGTTTTAATAAAATCACAAATTATTTGTATGCATTATTTAAATCTTATTTTATTTATTTGTTTTTTAACATACCTAAACGTTTTAAACATACCTATACGTATTAAGTCCTGTATAGTAAGTTACAGAAGATATACACTACATTTCCTGTAACTACTTGTAGTTACGATGTAACTATACTTGAGACCTTAGAACTTATATCTCAAGGTGGGTGGCGCATTTACTTTGTAGATGTATATAGTTTCCAGTAACCACTCAACACCAGGTGGGCTGAGAGCTCGTCCACCCATCTAAGCAATAAAAAAATCATACGAATATGGTGTTTATATTCTTATCATTGGTATACAAAGTAGAGAGTACAACGAGAAAAACTTATGTTTATAGACCACCATTCAGCCCTGTGGGATTTTCATCAGTTTTCGCAAGAGATAATAATATTTTTAAGTGCCTACCGTGGAGTGTTATAATGTGAGCGCTGTCCACCCACAAGAGCTAAGAGAACAAAGCCCCAGATATTTCCACAGTTATTATTTCGTGGTCGTACGCTTTTTTGGTTTTGTTTTAATTTCTATACAGTATACGCTAACTAACATTAAATTATTAAATAATATTACAATGATATTCTTATTACCGTAATATTAAATAAAATAATTATTAAATAATAATAAAAAAAGTAAAAGTGTACTTTTCATTACACACAGTTTTATATTAGTATTAATGTGGATAAACAATTTCGTTATCAGGGTTTTGCGACAAAAAATGTGTCAGTGTGTTGACGGAATGAGTTTGATCTCGATTCTTTTTTGTTTTAGATAAATTGTCACAAAAAAAAGCACTGTAAATTTAATTATTTCATTACATAAACTTGTAAATTACATAAACATGATTCTACAGAACTTTTTTTTTTGGGAACTTTTTTTGATGATTTCCTTTTTTTCATTGGAAAACTTCAATAACCATTCCATCGCGTTTGCTCGCGAATTTTATTAAGATTTTAACAGTATTTTTTGAGACATCCTTAATAGTGCATCTTTAGGTAATCTTTAATCTTTAGGTAATTAATTGACTTCGAGTAATGGCTTAGACTTGTAACAGAAAATGACATTATTAATTCATTATGGCCGTCGAAGGGTAAATAAATAAATAAAAAAGATGTGTGGTGTCGTGGGACACCGGATAGGACCGAAGTTCATTATTATAAAAACATTAATAAAACTGGAGGTTTCGCAACAACCCACGGTCATTCGGTAACGTGCGAACTTATTGTGGTACACTTCATTTACGGTTGTTTGAATAAGAGTTAGTGTACTGCGCAAACGAACGCTCTGAGATCGTGGTCAATGAATGATAAAAAAATATGTTATTTTTTGTACGTTATTACAAAGTTAAGTTGTACACTGTGTGCATTACTAATAAAAATCTTACGTTACGGACGTTTTTTCCCGGTTAGGGTACCCCTACGCATTGTCCCATAAGGAACTTCGTTCCAAAACTTCGTTCCAATAAATAAAAAATCGATTTATTATGACGACTGTTACAACACAACACAAATTAAATAAATTATGTCAATGTAGATAAGATTGTTTAATCTCTCGCAAAAATTATCTTCAACTTTTGCTATAGGTCACAATTCATAAAGCTGATATCGAATTAAAATGTACTAAGACTTCGTGAAACCGCGTTTAAGACGAGATAAATTGCAATTTGCCGTCGAGGAAGCGAGAAGTAGCCGTAATAATAATAGCTAGGACAACTGGTGGTAGGACCTCTAGTGAGTCTGCGCGGGTAGATACCGTCGCCCTGCCTATTTCTGCCGTGAAGCAGGAATGCGTTTCGGTTTCTGGATGGGGCAGCCGTTGTAACTATACTGAGGACCTTACAACTCATGTCTCAAGGTGAGTGGCGCATTTACGTCGTAGATGTCAATGAGCTCCAGTAACCACTTAACACCAGGTGGGCTGTGAGCTCTCCACCCGTCTAAGCCATAAAAGTCACAATAGGTCTTTACTGGTGGTAGGATATGGTAGGATCTGTCGCCAAGAAGTAATGCGTTTCGGTTTGAAGGGTGGGGTAGCCGTTGTAACTAAACTTGAGACCTTAGAACTTATGTATATCTCAAGGTGGGTGGCGCATTTGCGTCGTAGATGTCTATGGGCTCCAGTAACCACTTAACACCAGGTGGGCTGTGAGCTCGTCCACCCGTCTAAGCAATAAAAAAAAGTCACAATAAGTCTTTACTGGTGGTAGGATGTGGTAGGATCTGTCGCGATGAAGTAATGCGTTTCGGTTTGAAGGGTGGGGCAGCCGTTGAACTATAAAACTGAGACTTAGAAGTCTTCACTCACTTCACTTTATGAGAGAAATAATCTCTTAAAGTGGGTGGTCTATGGACTTCGGTAACCAGTTAACAATGGTTATGCCGTAAGCTCGTTCACACGTCTAAGCAATAAGGAAAAAAACTTATAGGTATCCGCTTAAATATTTAAACTATGTAACTATACTGAGGACCTTACAACTCATGTCTCAAGGTGAGTGGCGGCATTTACATTGTAGATGTCTATCGGTTCCAGTAACCACTTAACACCAGGTGGGCTGTGAGCTCGTCCACCCATCTAAGCAATAAAAAAAATTACCTTAAGCAGAATGATTTCTCTCTCGTTAAAAATAAGCACGGTATTCTAATAAGTTGGTCTTCCCTTTGTCTCATGCTAGCTAATTTGTCAGCAGTGCACAATACAACTCGTTTTTCATCCAAACAAACGCTCAAAAAATGTTGAACCACAAGTCCTCTTACGGAGTGATATCCTTTGTCTGCGTGTGTCTCTCAAAATGGCTTTGGGTAAATAATTTTTTTGTTGTTGTTGTTTCAGACACCAATGGTGCAGTTAGTTCTGGTAAGTTGAAAAACTAAAGTTAGAGTTCTTCCAAACAAGAATCTTGGGTAATTATTTATTTATACTTTATGCACAAAACAAAAGTCGTACACAGGCGGACTTAATGCCATGGGAATTCTCTTCCAGTCGACCATAGGGTGGTGCAGAGATAATGCATGGTAGGTGCATTAACAAAAGAATAACAAACAACAACAACAAAAAACAAAAAAAGAACAAAATCAAAACAAAAATCTTCCTTTTTTTTATTTGCCTTTGTAGGCAGACGGGCATACGGCCCACCTGATGGTGAGTGGTTACCGTCGCCCATGGACTTCAGTAATGCCAGGGGCAGAGCCAAGCCGCTGCCTACCGCTTAATACTCTCCACAAGCCTCGTTTGAAGAAGGACATGTCATAGCGCTCGGGAAACACCGTGGAGGGGAGCTCATTCCATAGCCGGATGGTACGTGGCAAAAAAGACCTCTAGAAACGCACTGTGGATGACCGCAGTGGCTCCAGGTAGTATGGATGAACTCTACTCCGGTGGCGGGCGGTGCGATAGTAAAAACGAGATGCTGGTATCATCTCGAACAATTCCTCAGAGCACTCCCCATGGAACATACGGTACAAAATACAGAGGGAACCGAAGCCCCTCCGTAGACCCAGAGGTTCCAAACGATTCCATAAAGTAACATCTCAGTATTATAGAATACACATAATGCTAAATATAGGTATATATAGATTACATATGGCTTTGTAAGCATAAATAAACATACAACAATTTAATATATTTCGGCTAAATTGGCCATCCGTTCTGGTGGGAAGGCCTCAATAGCACCAGCAGTGCCTTCATCAACGACAATAATGAGCACAAAATCACGGACAGTTGAAAGCTTAAATTAATTCTCAATTATTTTCGCTATTGATGTTCTGAAAGAGCACACTATACATTCACAGATAACACTTAGGCTTGTCAAGAGTCACTATTAAAATATTAGATACTGCTGAAAATACTAGTTGTTCCAAAAAAAAAATATTGATAAACCGAACAGCCAACTGTACTTAACTAATTTATCTCCTTTTCACGGAAAACAATTGACTATGTTCGAATGTTTTAAATTGATAACAAAGCCTCTAGAATGTTCATTAATAAAAAAAATAGGTTGACAAACAAATAAGAAATTTGGCCTATTTATACACGATTCAAAAATCATATCTGCACTGGTGATGTTGATACATAAGAGTCTGGTAATAGGGAGTGTTGTAATCCCTCGAAACTGGATATCACCAGCATCAGACGAGCAGTGTGGCCCGCCCTTCTGAGCTAAAATAAAACCATTGAACTCTTCAAGCAACTCATCGAGTAAAGACGCACTAATTCTGCTTTTATTACGAGTACATTTTAGGTAAAAGTACAAACAAGGCAAGCCTCTTATAGCAACCCGCGCACGGGAAAATCACCTCTGTATCTATTGTAGCAACATTCATTTTCTGTTAAGCTTTGTTGAAATGACAGCATCTCAATATTAATTACAGTATAATTGAAAATTGTCTGTATTTACATGGGCTTTAAAGGCGAAATTTTGTTGCACATTCTGTACTGTGGTTAAGTTTCAAGTCTCCTAAGGGTTTGATCGGTAGCTTATTTATAGCTAATTTAATGTAAAGGGTCATTTTAAATATCATTGTAAACACTGATGGCTGGTTGGGCGGCCCGCATGGGTAGGTACCGAAGCAATTTTTTTTTCTGGCTTTGGGTGGGACCTCCTACGAAGTCCCCGTGCCGGAATACCCCGCTGAATCAGAACCAGCCTGCCGGGTTGGGATGCGATACACCGCCAACCGGTTGCTCTTTTATCAGATGGATACTCCTTGGCGGCGCGCTAGAGTGCTGGTAGCGCGCCGCGTTAAGTACCGAAGCTCTATCTCTACCTTTTTTTTATGAATGAGGGATTACTGGTGGCCCAGAGTCCTTTCCAGTTTCACCAGGACAGGTGAGCGAGCAAAGGCTCAGCCAGGAGGGGAATTTTTCTACCGCAAAGCACTCGTCCCTTATTATATAAATGGTCTGGTTTTCGTATGCTCATCTATCTGTTAATAAAACAAAACACAACCCAGCTTGATAACGAAAATTCGTGGCCTAGAGGTTAAGATGTTCGGGTATCAAGCAATAGATCTGTGTCCATGTTCAAATACCGCCGGCAGGTACAAAATTTTCTAAGGCAATACGTAATTGACAGGTATCAACGAAAAAGTCCCACGTTGAAGGCATTATATTCTGTTGTAAAAATCAAATTTATGAAATGTACATGTTTGCGTAGCTACTAATGATTACCGGCCATCAAATTTGCGCCGCGACGCATAGTTTTTTTTTTGCTTATATGGGTGGACGAGCTCACAGCCCACCTGGTGTTAAGTGGTTACTGGAGCCCATAGACATCTACAACGTAAATGCGCCAACCACCTTGAGATATCTAAGGTCTCAAGTATAGTTACAACGGCTGCCCCACCCTTCAAACCGAAACGCATTCCTGCTTCACGGCAGAAATAGGCAGGGTGGTACCTACACGTGCGGGCTCACAAGAGGTCCTACTACCAGTAGTTACGCAAATTTGATTTTTACTCAAGTTTGATTTTTATTACACGATGTTATTCCTTCACCGTGGAAGTCAATCGTGAACATTTGTTGAGTATGTACGATGCCGTAAAAGCGATAAAAGAGGTTAATTTTGTGCTAAAATCAAACACCGTGTCATTATATTGTGAATCAAAGTTTAAAGTTTAAAGAATTTCATATGCTCCTTCAGCTGTATCGCGTTTTATGAGGTGTACCTTATCAGACTAGATCTACGGTCTAGTCGTATAAGAATGTGATATAGGGATCGATCTGTAAACTTGATATGCATACTTAAGTCGCGAGTCATTTCAAGACACTATATGGTCGTTGTAGCTTTAGCCTTTTACTGACTCGTGCTAAAATCGTCTTCAAATCCAGTTTGTTCGTCAAATATATATAGTATACATTATTTGAACCACCTTTTTTTTCTTCTTTTGTTATTTTATTTTTATAATTTTGCTATTTATATTCAGTTTATTATTATTAACCTCGCTGAATGTATTTCATGTCATTTCTAAAAATAAAACTTTCTTATAATCACAGATCGTTGGTGATTTATAAAGCATTTAATATGTATGTCTGTGGATGAATTCGTCAGGCTAAACCCCGTGTACCTACTGTATTATACACGCTCAATAAAGCTAATATAATATATAATAGATTTAAAAAAAAACTGTGAATGTAATGATGGCAGGGCGGTATTCAGCCCCCGGTGAAGGTCACGGGGCGATCTGAGGGGGTTGAGGACCCGCGGCGGCTACCAGCACTCTAGGGCGCTGCCATGGAGTAATATCTTTTAGATAAAAGGAGCAACCGGTTGGCGGTGTATTGCGTCCCGACCCGGCAGGTTGAATCTGGTTCTGCGGGATATTCCAGGACACCAGCGGTACCGTCCGGGCTGCCCGACGGGCTGCTGTACCGGGACGGCTGACGTTTCAGAACCTTCTGTGGCAGGTAGCCATCACAGGACACAAGATATTTGACAGATGCCTGAATCTCGTTCGAAGATCCTACTACCACTAAAAGTTGTTGTTCTAAGGTTCATGTATGCAATCTATAACCGTGTTTTACTAGTGATGTGGTGGGTGTGCTGATGGTAGGACGTCTTGTGAGTCCGCACGGGTAGGTACCACCACCATGCTTATTTCTACCGTGAAGCAGTAACGCGTTTCGGTTTGTAGGGTGGTGTAGCCGTTATACTGTTAAAACGAAGACTTCAAAACTCATGTCTCAAGGTGGCTGGCAACATTAACATGGTTGATGTCTCTGGGCTCAGGTAGCCACTTAACACCAGGTGGGCCGTTAGCTCGCCTATCCATAAAAGCAATAACAAAATAATCCAATTCCAAGAGACAACTAAAAATAGAAGTTAATTAACGTCCAAATAATATTTTTATTTAATTTAAAAAAAAATAGTTTAACAAACTAACAATAACGCTTTTACAGAAAATCCAACTAAAAAATAGAAAATAAATTTTAATAATTTTGAATTAAAAATAGTGAAGAAAAACATATTTTATTGTAAAAAAAGCGGGGGTTGCATGGTTCATTTGTTTTTTAAAATTGAATTGTCCTTAACAAGTATACCAAATTTCGAGTTAATCTGACGTTTTGAAGGGGATCAAAATCACGTTCAAAGATTCCGTTACATACATACATACGTCTGAAGCTAATAAAAGCGTATTAAAAACCAGCTATCTTATTTATTTATTTACTATGTTGCACCAACAAAGCGATCATCGATACAAAACATTGAACAATTGACAAAAGTTCATGGCAGATGTCACCTCAATTATAGGTACAATCGACAGTGGATTAACCTCAAAAATAAAAAATATATATACAACTAAGATTTGATTACATTTCATTCATTGCATAAGATTAATTTATATTTAATTGGGAGATGATATCTTGAACAAGTTGTACAGATATGGAAGTGGATCATAGACGATTTCGGGACAATGAAGAACGTGAAATCGTGTATAATTATTATTATGAAGAGTAGCTACGAGTAGGCGTCGCTTTTCAGCGTCGCTGGGCGTCGCTTTTGAGTGGGCGGAGCGCCGCCCCAAACGCTAAGTACCACGTTTTACTCAATAATCTCCTAAAAAATAAATGTATCTCCTGAATTTCTTGTGTATTTTTAATAGTACAAAAATAGATTTTATTTTTATAAAACAATATAACGATTTATTTAAATTTGTGTCAGTGAATGCCAATAATTTTTACTATCAGACATTTAAATTTATTTTATTGTCACATGATAATATGTGTTAAGGAAACGTTTTCGAAGCGGATTCCAAAAGATTCTGAAGAAAAATTATTAAAGTATACACGTTCTTTTCATTTTGCATTTATAAATGTAACTCGTAAAATAAAGTAAAAATGTCTGAGCATTATAAATAGTTTATTTAATCCCCGATTTAATATTTGAAATTAAAAAAAATTATACTTGATCTAACACTTAATATGAACGAAAGAAAACGCTAGAAAATCTTTCCTGCAAACGCGTTAAACTTTGTTTGAATAGATGAAAGTTGTAATAAATCGTAATATTTTAGTCGTCGGCATGAGGAGTTGAGACAATCGATAGGTTCTAAATCATCGCCCAATAAAAATGTCAATGGCCTATTGGGTAAAGTCGTGGCATAATTTACACCGTAATATAATGAAATTTATCCCATAACGGTCGTAGTCCGTTCGCGAAGTGACTCATTCGCGTACAGAGATTCTTTTATTTATTTTTATTGCTTAGGTGGGTGGACGAACTCACGGCCCACCTGATGTTATGTGGTCACTGGAGCCAATAGACAACTATAACGTAAACACCGCCACCAACCTTGAGACATAAGTTCTAAAGTCGCGGTTTTTACAATACAACGGTTGTCCTGCTCTTCAAACCGAAACGCATTACTGCTTCACGCTAGAAACAGGCAGGGCGGTGGTACCTACGGTGGTACGTGCGGACCCACAAGAGGTCCTACCACCAGTAATTTATCTACTATTGAAAATATTGTCGGACATTTCGGAAGGGCGTATTGTAAGATCACACGTGGAGGCACCACCACCTTGCTGTTTCTGTGGTCACGAGTTCCGGTTTTAAGGGTGGAACATTATACTATCCTATTCAGACTTAGATTGCGTGAAGGTAGATTCAAGCGTTCACTGCTCCGATAACAGCTTAAATCCAAATAGACCGTGATCCTAATCATATGTTTACTAATAATAAATATATACTTATTTTGAATACATATATTATCTCTATTAAGTATGAAATATTTAAATTTGAAATTAGGCAAGTCTCTTCATGATGACAGATGAGGTAGTGTTGCGTCAGTTGCCATTCGACTAGTAAGTACTTCTATTGATTGTGGAATATCATCATTCTAGTGTGAATGCTCTTTTCATGCCGATTTTCGACTCTAATCATTTGACAAGATGAATTTGATTCTCTCACTCTCTGACTTATGTGGTCTTGAACAAAGTGCCTTATGTGTTTGTATCTATGACTTTAAAGACAGAGTATCCTATTGCGACTCTTGCGACTCTGATCCGGTGGTAGATTCTTTCTTTTTTAATTGCCCTTGTAGGCAAACGTGCACAACTGATGGTTAGTGGTTACTGTCGTCCATGGATCTCAGCAATGCAGGGTCAGAGCCAAACCACTGTCTACAGCTAAGTCTGTGAAACACTGTTCTGACTAGGGTCAGCGTTAGCAAGCTCTCTCGGGTTGAGTCAAGTGACCCAACAGACATAGCGTAGCTGAAATAGTCTCTTAGCTACCAGCGAATAGGTGGAAAGAAAAAAGAATCTCATATAATCAATCAAAAATTAATATATGAATCTATAATAGATAATACACAATATACTTCAGAGTCACCGGTTCTTAGTTTACGAACTGTTTTGTTTGAACAATAAATAATTATCCGTATGTGTTTGAATAGTCATGAGGCCATCCAAGGTTATCGATACACAGCCGCTGTAAAGCATCAGCACGGTTCAAATAGTCAAGTTCCCGAATCGAGGACGCGAATCGGCAGATTTAATGTGGATGTAGATTCGTTCTTTGGTAGGTACAGATTTGCGAAGGGCCATTAAAAGGAAAAAAGGGTGAAGAAAGAGTCCAATTTAGCTTCGTTTCTCTTCCCTGATTTCTTAAAGGATCAGAACGGATATTAGTGACCTAACTACATAGCCGATCCTGCGGACTAAATGGTAAACAGTCCACGTCGCCCAAAACACGTCATCACGGATCCTCTCGATCCACGGTGCTTTTAGATACATCAAGCACCGGTCATCGTTATTGTCGAACCCGTCGCTTGCGACGAAGGGCTCGGCGAGTAAATTAACCCACAGACAGAGCCCACTGAGTTTCTCGCCAGATCTTCTCAGTGGGTCGCGTTTCCGATTCGGTGGTAGATTCTGCGAAGCACGACTCTTGCTAGGGTTCGTGTTTGCAACATGGTCAGGTTTGAGCCCCGTGAGTTCACCTACTAGCGCGGTGATGCTGACATGGGCTCTCTAGACCGTCAGCTTAGGTAGGGGAAAAAAAGCGGCTTATTAAGGGTAGTTTGGCGAAGTACTGGCCTCGGAATAAGTAATAAAATATTTATTTACCGTTTGCTTAGATTAGTCTCGTGTTAGCACACGACAAACACACGAAATATGCGGAACTCCACGACCTTGTCCTTACCATAATTACTTGTTTATTACGAAAAAGATGTTTGTCTTAAAGCTCATGTTAAAGAAAATTTAAAGTTAACCGAGAATATTTTGCGTTTTAGCCACTTTAAAATAAAGTCGTCTTTTGTTTGGCTGTAATATGTGAGATATGACTATATTTTTTTTTTTTTTTTTAAATTGCAAACTATAGGCTTATTATTATAAGAGGTTTTTTATTATTATTAGCGCGCCGTAAACATTTGTGTTTGTTACGTAACATTTTTAAACTCGTTTCTCGTAATATGTACTTACTTACCAAAATTTAACCAAGCCAGGTGTTTCATTACTATTATTCAGTGTATAGGTAGGCAGCGGCTTGGCTCTGCCCCTGGCATTGCTGAAGTCCATGGGCGACGGTAACCACTCACCATCAGGTGGGCCGTGTGCTCGTCTGCCTACGAGAGCATTAAAAAAATTCATTTCACACCCAACTTATCACTTTGAATAAAGTTTTTTTCCGGTATTAAATTTATTTTTATATTTTAAATAATAAATAAATATATAACGGGGAAAAATCACGCATGGTCATCCGGCTCCAAATTAGGATTCCCTGTGTTATGGGTAACAAATACGGGCATACATACTTATATACGTCTTAAATGTATACATACATAGATAACAAACGCCCAGATGAAGGGCTAATAAATCTTCATCACACGAATTTTTGTCCGATGTGGGAATCGAACCCACGACCCTCGGCATAACAGTCAAGCAGCTAAGCACTACACCACCGAGTCAGTCAGTTATACGTCTGTACATTACAGTACAGAATATGAAATGCGTTATTTTCGTCCAGGCATTTTAAGCGTAAATGCGTATACCTACATAGGTCACATAGACTTAAGGCCTATCTGGTATCTGGTATAAGGCACCTCCGCAATTCTTTGAAAAATATCAGATCTTTTCCGAATAGTCGTTCAGATCTTAAAACCCTACGACTGAGCCTAAGTTAAGTATCAAGACAACGTGGGAGAGCTCTCTATTAGTCCCTGCGTACGAACAGTTCATGGAAAGATAAAGAAAAGTCTCTCTAACTCTATTTTGTTGTAGCGTTGTGTGACACGACTAAGCTGCGACTTGAATCATGTGGCAGATACTAATTGTGCTTTGCAAACGTATCTAGTCTAATTTATAATAGCAATAGGCATTTTATTCGCAGATTTGCCGCTACACATTAAATCGCGTAGATAAAAATTCGTATTTAGTAGGGGCAACAAGGCAGATCCCGTCCCTTGCGACGAAGGGCTCGACGAGTAAATTAACCCACAGACACAGCCCACTGAGTTTCTCGCCGGATCTTCTCAGTGGGTCGCGCTTCCGATCCGGTGGTAGATTCTGCGAAGCACGGCTCTTGCTAGGGTTCGTGCTAGGAACGTCGTCAGGTTTGAGCCCCGTGAGCTCACCTACTAGTTATGGTTACGCTGAAATAGCCTCTCAAGGCTATCAGCTTAGGTAGAAAAAAAAGAGGCAGACTATATTATCTTCTAGAGTTCAAAGTATTTCCAAAATACCAAGTTTCCTAACAATCGGTCCAGTGGCTCTCAAACCACAACACCAATGTGGAAACATAGTAGACAGATGTAGTTACTTTTTTAATCTTACAGGCATCACCATCCCGGAAAGAGTTTATCTGCCTTCTAATTATAAAATATGACATCCATTCTTACATATCTTGACATTTAAAGCTAAGCGGAAATGTGTTGGGATCAATGATATATCTTAATCAAATAAAATACGACATTTACTTCAAGTAAATTTGCGACACGTGTAGAGTATACACTTTAGTATTTTGCTGTTTTTGCAGTAAGCAAAAGTAAGCAGGTTTTTGAGAAAACTTTGAAACAAATCATCATATTGTAGTTTGATAACGCGGTAGCAGGCGAAAGACGGGCATTGTCAAGGCGACTTTCAAATGGTAGTTACTAGTTCAAATGGTAGGAGGGTAGAGGTAAGGAGAACCTTCTCTGTGTGTGAAAAGTGTCCGTTAAAATCTGCTAAATAAGCGTGGCGCTACAGTAGCAACCGGGTAAATTTAAAAAAAGGCGCTGAAATTTATTAGAATAAGATAGAGAAATAAAAAAGACCGAAAGAATTGTAAGCACTACAAAATCACAAAAAGTATTTTATTTAAAGCTGATATGAAAATGCAATCGATGTCTCCACGTTTTACCACAGCAATAATTTTAGGTTATAGTGACGAAATTAGTTTGGACTACGTAAACGTGTGAGGTCTTGTAGATTACGCTGTCACTAACTACTCTAGTCATTAAATATATTAAATTTCCTAACTCAGCATACTTCAATCAGTTAACAACTGCTCAATTCATATCATACCCTGTGCCTATGCTAGCGTAATTCTGGAGGATTTTTGAACTGTTATTTAGTACTGAAAGTGGGACACTTTTCAAGCTTCTCCCTGAAGAGACGGTTCTCTACCCTCCATAGTATGATTAGAATTGAATTGAAAGCAAAATAAAATCTTTTGTGTGCGGTGCATCCAGCGCAGGCCAATGGATACGTACCTTAAGGCGACGGGACAATGTAAAGCCGCCGTCGAAAAAAATGCCTTGTCGGATCCCCCTGATCCACTCTTAGGCTCTTTAACACTAATCATATCAACACTTACTGGTACCTATTTCTACCACAGCGGGTAGATAGATAGCACTACATATACGACAAGTATTACTCAAAATAAGCAAAACAAAAAAACAAAAAAAGTACGATAACTGTTGATTAATTGGTTAGAAAAAGTAGTGAAGTCAGGTGTGCAAAAGCAATAAGATGATACGTGCATTTTTAATACAAAAGTTCAAAATGGTTTATTTGACCCGTTATGGTATGTTTAGTGTTAAGCACCGGTCACCGTCCTCGATGCGAACTAACCTATAGTCACAACCCACTAAGTTTATCACCGGATCTTCTCAGTAGGTCGCGATTCCGATCCGATGGTAGATTCTGCGAAACACTACTCTTACTACGGCTAGTGTTAGCAATCTGCCCGTAACTGGAATAGGCCCTTAGGTTACGCGCAAATTGGTAATATAATGTATAACATTCTCTACAACGCTGAAATAGTGAAAATTGTCGTATAAGAAAAATAGCATCGCCTCAAGGACCAATAAGCTAATATAGTTTAGACAATAGATTCGCCATATCATATCTCGTCAATAAGATGGAGTAGACTTCTCGATTGGAAACCGGCGACCTCTTGCTGTTTTTGAGATAAACTGGTGTGATGGTGATGGTGGAAACTGACTGTATCCATATATGAGAGTATCATTCATTATGGCGTAGCAAGGAAGGTGCCTATATCCAATAGCTGACAGATCCGAGATGATGATGATTGTGATGACTAGTACAACATCATACAATGGTAGTTGTAATAAAAAATAATACATAATTTACATTTGTTTAAAAATGCTTCGCGTAATAAATTTAAAATCATCTTTGGCTTCATGTGAAAATGCATATTAATTCGAATATTTTATTAATAAATAATTATTTTAATGTGTTGCGTTTCTTTTGTTACATCTGAGTTCTACACCTGAAGCAAACTTTTTACAAATTACATTACGGTGTTAAGAATGAATGGCGCATGCGTGAAAATTTCGTATCGGATTATAATTGAAATAAATCCAGCTCAATTTACTCGAAGACCTGTGAAAACTGATTACGTTTTCATTTTATTTCGCTAAATACAATATATCTCGGCATCTGTTACCTAATGTTTTTCTTAAAGAAAAACGCAAAAGATTTTTTTCTTTTTCAATTTCAGCCATATTGAAAAATGTTGTCAATTAAAAAAAAACGATATCAGTCAAAGGAATTTGTGGTTTAGATTCTAGATTTAAAAACGAGTGGATAGTTCAAATTTCTCACATTCTCGCTGCGACGAGACAAAATAAACAGAATGCATCGTCAATAATATTTTTGCTTTGCCCGCTCCGCGCATGCGTACGAAGCGACCGAGACGTCGCTGTCAAAAATATGCAAATTAATCTATAAAAAAGCGATTTAGCATCACAACTAGCTGACGAAATGTAGTTCGGTAATGTTATAATAAATTATTGACGTGCGAACTGTCTCTGAATGCGTTTCAGCATGCGTTCGTGTCACGAAGCAGCGTCGTTTTGTCTCTGTCGGCGGTCACGGCGCATGCTCCGCCGTAATGTTTATATTATTTGTATTTGAGCTGTGTATCACGTAAACTATAACTACCACAGGCGTAGCGCCAATACTGAGGGCCAACGCCCGCCCCACCCCTCCTCGGTAGTTAAATATTTCTTGCTTATTTCGCCCTAGCATTGTTGATGCCGCGGCGTCGAAGGCTGTTGTGTATTGTTTAGACGCGAGTTTTCGGAACAAATATTTTTTTTTTAATAAACATTCTGTCGTCCATTTTCGTTTTCGCGTTGCGTTAGATTGAAGTTTGAATTTGGAACGAGTGTTCGGACGCGATGCATTCGGTTGCAGTGCTGTAAATAATTTGCATTTCGAACTGCAGTCTGTTCGGTGCTTATAAGTGGTAGATTTCGTCGCTGTAAAGTGTTTTAATTGTTTCTTGTTGTTTAATTGTTGGCCGTTTTAAATGTTATTTTGAATTACTAATTGTGAACAAAGTGAGGGAATGAAGTTTTTCGGATTTTTTTCGGAAACGTATTGCGTAAGTCCTTTCTAAGCACACTGATTTTATTCGAAGTTTTTGATTTTAAGTGTTAAAGTAAACAAAAAAGTTAATTAAACTTCAAAATTAATGCAATGTTACACAGAGAGCAATAAAAAAAAACACGAAAAATTTTTCAGTTACGGCAACTCGAATTGAAAATTAAAAAAATTATTATAATACAAATTCAGAACGCAAACATCAAAAATCGAATGCGCGAAAATTAAATTTTGGCGGGAGGAAAGTTTGCTATTTTCAATTACGGAACTTATGAGCACGTGGTACATCGCTCATGTGTTCCGTTCGTCGTCCAATCCCCGCGTCGCTCATCAGCGGCGACCAATAACAGTCGACCGCTTTAAAGCG